>NC_136917.1:32878148-34185041 GCF_949752795.1 Hyperoodon ampullatus
ACAGGTACAGGAAATAATTCCCAAGTCAGCTTTGAATTTCTCACCGGCTCTGTCCTCAAGCAGTGGGGAAGTGGCCTGGTGGGGGGCGCCGGGCAGGGGACGAGGGCTCCCCGGCAGGCAGGGCCTGCGAGTGACGCCGCCGTGTCCCTCCTTGCAGTAGTAGTGGACGTCAGCTCAGCGAGGTGTTCATCCAGCTGCCGTCCCGCAAGGAGCTGCCCGAGTACTACGAGCTCATCCGCAAGCCTGTGGACTTCAAGAAGATAAAGGTAACCCCGTGCCGAGTGTGCGGGGAAGGCGGGGGTGCTCCCCGCAGGGACATGCCACGTCGGCGTTTGCGGGATTCCGAGGGCCCCCCCAGGCAGGGAGCCAGGCGTTGGCCGTTGGGGTCCTGAGGATGTGACGGGCGGCCCCTCCCCGGCACCCACAGCTGGGCCTCCGAGTCTGCACAGAGCCTGGGGGTTCAGCCGTGACCTCGTCAGGCAGAGGGACGCCGGGTGTGAGGGGGTCCAGAGGTAAGGCTGCTTCTCCTGCCCACAGGAGCGCATCCGCAGCCACAAGTACCGCAGCCTCAACGACCTAGAGAAGGACGTGATGCTGCTGTGCCAGAACGCACAGACCTTCAACCTGGAGGGCTCCCTGGTGAGCAGCCCCCAGCCCCGGGTGACACGCCCCGCACACCCCCTCCCGTGAATTGACTGGTTTTAAAAAAGATTCCCTCCACCTTGGAGTATTTTACTCATTACAGAAGCAATGTGTGTGTATTACTGAAAAAATAGAAAATAAAAACAAACTAAAAAGAGGAAATAGACTCGGTGCCATCCATCCACGGTGACCCTGGGAACAGTCTGCGTACATCTCGGAATCTGTTTTGAATTCACTCGGGGACTCTCTTGAAAGGAGTCCTGTGCTGTGTCCCATCCTGGGATGAAATTCATGTACACACTCAGCCTTATTAGCCTAACAGTTTCCCTAAGTGTCGGGATGGGTGCCTCTCGGAAAAGAGATACGATAGTCATATATTTGGGGGGACATGCTGGCTTCAACGAGGGGCACGCGTTTCTAATGTTACGGCAGACCCTCTCAGAGCCTTTAAAAACGCGCTCAGTGCAGTTCTTCAAAGGGAGGGAGGAACATGTGGTTATTTCTGAACGAACACACCGGACCTTTTGTCTGGGACCACTTCATCAACCCAGTGCTCTCTCGGGCACCGGCTGGGAAAGGATTATTGAGCTGTCCCTCTGCCAGGACTGAGGCCCAGCGGGCGGGGAGCTCCCCAGCAGGCCCCGCACCTGAGCCCTGTGTGTTTCCACCCAGATCTACGAAGACTCCATCGTCCTCCAGTCGGTCTTCACCAGTGTGCGGCAGAAAATCGAGAAGGAGGAAGACAGTGAAGGGGAGGAGAGTGAGGAGGAAGAGGAGGGCGAGGAGGAAGGCTCGGAGTCAGAGTGTGAGTCTAGGCGGGGGGGGGCAGCGGGGTGCATTGGGGAGGGGCTGCAGCCCATCCTCGGGGTGGGGGGAGGCGGGGATGGGGTCACACCCACCTGAGAGGACCCGAAGCCCACACGGCTCCCAGACGCCCCTGGCTCCGAGGTGCCACGCTCTCCCGAGCTCACATCTTTCCTCCTGGTGCCCACCCCAGCTCGCTCCGTCAAAGTGAAGATCAAGCTGGGCCGGAAGGAGAAGGCCCAGGACCGGCTCAAGAGCGGCCGGCGGCGGCCGAGCCGTGGCTCCAGGGCCAAGCCGGTGGTGAGCGACGACGACAGTGAGGAGGAGCAGGACGAGGTAAAGCCCGCGGGGCCCGGGCAGGCGGGTCACTGCACACCCGCCCCTTGCCAGGTGCTGGGCCCTGGTCCAAGGCCAACACCCCCGCTCCCCAGATGCGGAGACCGAGGCTCAGCCTTATATGGCCTGGGACTCAAGTCCAAGTCCACGCGGCCCTACAAGCACTGCTCTTAGAGCTGATGGGCTTCAGGCGGGGCATCCCAGCCTGTTGCTGCTGCAGCAGCCTGCAGAGCTGCCAACCCAGGACACCAGGGTTGCCGAGCTCGGGCCGGCAGTGTTTGGGCGGGAGGCGGTGAGATCGGAGGTGCTGCCAGCTGGTCCCCATGCCCACAGGACAGGGCCCTCCAGCTGCCAGGACTGCCATGGTGTCCTCACTGCGCAGGGCACACGCCGTGCACCCCAGGTCTCTGCTTGTGGCTCTGTTCTGGCCTGTCTAGAGGGATTTTTAAAGAATGGTAGTGGGTTAAGAAAAAGCAAGTGAAAAACACAGGTCCCATAATCCACAGTCATAAAAACATTGTGCAGCAGACCTTGTGAACGGGGCTGTGAGCGATGCCTCGGTGACGGTCCCCCTGGCACAGGCTGCAGTCCCCCGCACACCAGGGAAGAGCCACAGGAGCATCAGGCCTGGACAGTTTCATGGGCGTGGGGGCACGAGCAGACCCACTGGCTGGGTTTAAATAAGCTTTGCCCTCTGGCTCTAGCCTGGAAACCAGGCCCTTCCCTGCTGTAGGACCTGGGCATTTCGCTTTACTTCTGAGCCTGTCTCTACGTCTACAAAGCAGGGAGGTCAAGTGGATTACATGGGGCCTGGCTCCCGGAACAGCCTGACAAACACCATTTTGCATTTTGTTGTTGTTAGTCTTCTTTTTTTCTTTTTTAAAATATTTATTTATTTGGTTGCACCAGGTCTTAGTTGCAGCACGCAGCCTCCTTAGTTGTGACATGCGAACTCTTGGTTGCAGCATGCATGTGGTATCTAGTTCCCCGACCAGGGATGGAACCCGGGCACCCTGCACTGAGAATGAGGAGTCTTAACCACTGGACCACCAGGAAAGTCCCTCGTTAGTTTTCTTGTATAGCTATTTGCAATAGCAGCAAAACCAGGTGCCTCAGGACTTCCCTGGTGGCGCAGTGGTTAAGAATCCGCCTGCCAATGCAGGGGACACGGGTTCAAGCCCTGGTCCGGGAAGATCCCACGTGCCGCAGAGCAACTAAGCCCATGCGTCACAAGTGCTGAGCCTGCGCTCTAGAGCCCGTGAGCCACAACTACTGAAGCCTGCGCACCTAGAGCCTGTGCTCAGCCACAAGAGAAGCCACTGCAATGAGAAGCCACTGCGATGAGAAGCCCCTGCTCACTGCGACTAGAGAAAGCCCGCGCGCAGCAATGAAGACCCAACACAGCCAAAAATAAATAAATTAATTAATTAGGAAAAAAAAAACCCAGGTGCCTCAGAATAAATCTGACCATAGACATCCATGGTCTTATGGGGACATTAATGACATTGTGAACACGGGAGTGGTGGCCCTTGTTTCTGGAGAGGAGGGTCTGGGCTGTAAAGCTCCCCATCTGCCCATCTGGATCCAGCAGGGCTTCTTTGGCCCTTGCCAAGCTGTTTAAAATGTTTATACAGAAGAGCAGAGATTTTACATGGTCAGGAATCGCCAAGGTGGTTTTAAAGCCACAGGTCAGGGGAATTCCCTGTCGGTCCAGTGGTGAAGACTTGGCGCTGTAATTGCTGTGGGCCCGGGTTCCATCCCTGGTCAGAGAACTAAGATCCCGCAAGCTGCGTGGCATGGCCACAAAAATAAAAATAAAGCCGCAAGTCAGGGGCACAGGGACAGGCAGACAGCAGTGGGACAGAGCAGGGAAGGCCCAGCAAGCCTCCCACGTCCCAAGGAAGAGTCGATGTGGACGCAGGGGACAGTCTGTGGGAGAACAGTGACGTCGCGGAGTGGCCGTGGCAGCAGGGGATGAGGGCAAAGGCCAGTCAGCACCCAGCCTCGCGGAGCCAGGGCTGCCCACTCCCTGCAGGGCAGAGCGGTTCTGCTGCCTGCATTGGTGGTTGAGTGCATCTAAAGCCGAGGTCGGCGCCAGTCGGGGTGCTCCTGAGGGTGGGGCTGACTCACGCTTTCTCCTCCTGTCCCCACTCCAGGACCGCTCAGGAAGTGGCAGCGAGGAAGACTGAGTCCCGACATTCCAGAGTCTCAACCCCGAGCCGCTCGTTCCAGATCTGAGATGGTGTAGCCCTTAGCAGTAACGGGTAGCAGCAGATGTAGTTTCAGACTTGGGATAAAACTGTATAAACGAAAATCTTCCATATTTATACAGCAGAGAAGATGTAGGACTGTTTGTGTCTGGCCCTGTCCTGGCATCAGTAGCGCTTGTAACAGCATTAACTGTTTAAAATGAGAAAAGAAAAAAAAAAAGAATTATGAATTGGGGAACACACGACACCTGTTTTTCTTTTCCTTCCCTGGCAGTACTGTTCCGGCCGCAGTTTGGAATCACTGTAGTTTAAGCTGTGGATGCATGTGTGTAGCCGTCCACTCCTCGTACTGTATTTTATTGGACAGGTCAGACTCGCCAGGGCCAGGGGTCCACAGGCCCGGCGGGGGTATGTCAGTGTCACTGGATGTCAAACAGTAATAAATTAAACCTACAACAAAAGTCTTGTCTTCTGGTGGACTCATTCCTGCCTCCTGGGGTGGTGGTGAATGTCCGCTGCCACCCCAAGCGCTGCGAGGCACTGGGGCCCCATGTGGGGCCTCACCGTATCTGGGGCCCTGTCCTCCCATCACCAGATCCCAGGGGTCCCATTTCACAGGGGAGGACACTGAAGCCCACGCAAAGGCAAACACCTTGCCCAGGCCTCACACCATCTGACTGCAAGCCTGGGCTCTCTGGCTCCCTTACCACTGCCATTCTCCATCATGTGTTCAAGCCTGCCCTGTCATGCAGGGAGCAAACAGCTCAGTCCCTTCCCCTCTGCAGCTAAGGTGGGGTTGGGGAGAGAGTCACATAAACAGGCAGGTGCAGGACTTCCCTGGTGGCGCAGTGGTTAAGAATCCACCTGCCAGAGGGAGGGGATGTGGGGATATATGTATACGTATAGCTGATTCACTTTGTTATACAGCAGAAACTAACACAACAATGTAAAGCAATTATACTCCAGTAAAGTTGTTAAAAAAATACAAAAGACATTAAAAAAAAAAATCCACCTGCCAATGCTGGGGACACGGGTTTGAGCCCTGGTCCGGGAAGATCCCACATTCCACGGAGCAACTAAGCCCATGCGCCACAGCTACTGAGCCTGTGCTCTAGAGCCTGCAAGCCACAACTACTGAAGCCCACGTGCTGCAACTACTGAAGCCTGCATGCCTAGAGCCCATGCTCCACAACAAGAGAAGCCACCGCAGTGAGAAGCCTGTGCACCACAACGAAGAGTAGCCCCCACTCGCCGCAACTAGAGAAAGTCCGCATGCAGCAACAAAGACCCAAAGCAGCCATAAATAAATAAATAAATTTATTTATTTTGGAAAAAAACGGCAGGTGCCACACAGCAGTCAGAGCCGTGACACAGGAATCCCAGGGCATTGTGGGAGCCCAGGTGATCAGGGAGAACTCCCAAGTCCAGAACTTACTTTGGGTTCTATAGTTTTTGTCTCTTCATTAAGATCTTGCATTTGCGAGTCATTGTCATCATATTTGCCTTTAATTCTTCAAACACTGTTCACTTTAATTCTTTGAACATATTTTTATTGACTGCTGTGAAGTCCAGCATCTGGACCCTGGAGAGAACATTTCTAGTGACTGCTTTTTTCCTCAGGGTGGGTCACACTTTGCTCTTTCTTTGCATGTCTTGCCTTTTTTTTTTTTTGGCCTTGCTGCCTGGCCTGTGGGACCACAGCTCCCCAACCAGGGATTGAACCCATGCCCTCGGCAGTAAAAGCACAGTCCTAACCACTGGACCGCCAGGGAAGTCCCTCAAAAATGGACATTTTTAAATAATAGATTTTAGCAGCTCTGAATTCCAACCCCCCACCACAGGCCGTTGTCCTGGTGGCATTTTTGTTTTGTTTTAGTTATTGCTGAGCTGACTCTGTAGGGTCTCTCTCCGCCACTGTGTGCAGCTGTTTATGTCTCTGCTCAATTTTTGAAAGTTATTGTTTTTCATTATCTTTAAGCTGACTCCCTCTCGGAGTCACCCCTAGGTCAGCCAGTGATGACACAGAGGTTGTGCTCAAACCCCTGAGTCAGTGAGGCCCTGTGCCAGGGGCCCGTGCTCAGGCAGTTTGCAAGCCAGGCCTGCCTTTGCTTCCTGCCGTCCCTCTTGCATCTTCTCAACACGTGCACATGGCCTCCTGCTGAGCAGCTTGCTTGGATTTGTGGGTTGATGGGGCTCCCTCTGTCTCTCGTGCAGCCTGGTGTGTGCACACGGCTTTCCAGACCCTCAGGATACAAGGGGCCAACTGTTTCATTGTCCGGACCTCCCGATTGAATGCTGACTAGTTTACCCATCTGCAGCCAGCATCTCAGCCTCAGCTAGTTAAGAGGCCTTGGCCTTCCCCATTCATTCCACCCTGAGATCCCTGCTGTTTCCAACTTGCCCAGTGGCCTGAGGTGTTACTTGTCTCCTAGTCAAGTCAGCCCCCTCCAGCAGTGATATTCATGGCTTGTCCAGTCCAATAGGAGCTGGGAGGCCAAAAAAAAACCATTACCTCCCACTGCTCTTACCTTGCCATTCAGTAATTATTTTTGAGTAAATTCTTCTTAATTTGTCAAATGCCTTTGATTAATCTCCAGAATCTTGAAATGGTTGTTTTTGACAACTCTGTCTAGTTTTAACGTTGCTTTTATGGAGTGGATTTGCCAAGATACTCATGTCATTTTGAAAGTCCACATTTTTGTGTGAATGGCTTCGACTTCATTTTAACAAATTTGAATTTATTTTAATGTTTACAGAAAAGTAGCTCACCTTGATTTCATGGTATTTAGACTGAGGCCAATTTAAAAATGTGTCCCTTGAGGGGGCAAAAAGTATATGTGAAATCTGAGTAGGAGAAAAGTGTTTGTCTGATATAGTTTGTTAGTGAATAGATGGCAGCAAAATCCAAAATAATACTTACTTGCCATGAGTTCATACCTCTCTCATGTCAAAGTCTGGAGTTGGTGCCTCACAGTGTTGGAGAACAGCTCCTTCTCTGTCTTGTTGCTTTAGTACTTGCCACCCCTATGTCCAACATCACCTCATGGCCCAATATGGCTGCTGGTGCTCCATCTATCCATTCCACATTCCAGCCATCAACAAGGAGGCAAGGGGAGGGAGATCCTCTCTGAAAACTGACACTTCACTCCTACGTGCTCGTTGGCTACAACATAGTCAAGTGGCCACACCTAGCTGCACAGGAAGCTGAGAAATGCAGCCTATCTTCTGGTGCCTATGTGCCCAGCTAAAGTTGTGGGCACACCACTTGCTCACTGCGTACTTTGAGGTGGTTAGCCCCAGTTTTCAGATGAGAAAACTGAGGCACAGGGAAGGGAAACATTTGCCCAAGCCTGCACAGCCAGTCCTAGAACCAGTGGTTGTCAAGCCCCACTTGCCTTCCTCCCACATTGGGTGGTCGTGGGTTTGAATCCTGGCCCTGCCACGTCCAGGCTATGTGACTTTGGGCAGTTCTCTGCACCTCTCTGAGCCCACTAGGAGATGAGAAGCCAAAAGATGCTCACGGAGGTTTCTTATTTCTTTTGGCATTTCTGTATTTTCTACGGTGACAATGAAAAGAGAAATAATTGAAGAAAAAAAGTGAAGGGCATCAACAAGAGGAGCCAGTTGGGCTGAACACCCACACGTGCAAAGCCAAGTGTGATGGTGACCCAGGAACACGTGGGCTGTGCTGGGGGTGAGAGTTCATCCCCCTGGCCTGGCTCTCCCACGTTGACCTTGGCCTGAGGTCCTGGAACCAGCCTGGCCCTCATGTGGACACTGGCCAGGAACCAGGGACCTCTACCAGCCTGAACTGTCGCTCCTGGTGACAGCTGCTAACTGCCTCCCCACCACCCCCCACTGGCCTTTGCTCTCAGCATCCGTCTATCTGGACAGTCCTTTCCCCTCTATCTCGGCCCGGCTGGCCAGTACCTTCCTCCCCCATTTATCCCAACAACGCTGAGGGGTGTTGACTTCCCTCCCATTTCACAGATGACACAAGTGAAGTTTAGAGAGGTTGAGACACTTGCCCAAGACCACACAGATTTGGGCCCAGGTTTGTGGGGCACAGGAGTGAGTCCTCAGGGGCTGGGACCTGCTCCGAATCTGGAGGAAAGGCCCTGGGTCTGGGAGGGTGAAATGGCCCCTGGAAAGGGTGCTGCACTGAGTAATGTAGCCAGGTCTGTGTCCTCAGGGAGTCAGGGAAGGCCCCAGCAAGACTTGGGTGCGCAGGTCCCTTTGGCTGGAATGCCAGATGGTCAGGTTATGATGGGAGCCCCTGGGGTGCCCTGACTGGGAGGGGGGCAGTCAGGAAGAGTATGGAGCATCACATGTGACAGACGGCCACAACAATATCTCCCACCCCATATTCACTTCTAGACCTTGCAACTCCCCCACCAAGACATGGAATCTAATTCTCCTTCCCTTGACTTTGGCTTGGGACTCTTGGTAAGTAGTAGAGTGCAACAGAAGTGACAATGTGACCACCGCTAAGAGTGGGTCATACAAAGCACCACAGTTTGTTGGAACACTCCCTCTTAAAGCCGTCAGCTCTCATGGAACAGCCCAAATGCCTAGAAGCCACCATGTTGTGAGGAAGCCCGAAGAAGCCCATGCCAAGAGACCACCGAGACCACAGGAGGAGAAAGAGATGGGTGGCCAAACCCCACCTGTGTGCACCTGCCCAGATGAGCCCTTCCCACCTTCCCGACACAAAGAAAGAGAGAGGACAAACTGATTGTTGTTTTAAGCCACTAAGCTGTGTGGTGATTTCTTACACAGTGATGGCAACTGGAACATCCTAAAACAATTTTTCAAATGACATGGGTCTAATTAAGCTAACATGGAAAGATCTTTAGAGCAATGTTAAGGCTAGGAAAGCAAGCTACACAATGAAATGTCCAGCAAGATGCCTTTTTAAAAATTAATTTATTTATTAATTTATTATTTTTGGCTGTGTTGGGTCTTCGTTGCTGTGCGTGGGCTTCCTCTAGTTGTGGCGAGCGGGGGCTACTCTTCATTGTGGTCTGCAGGCTTCTCATTGCGGTGGCTTCTCTTGTTGCTGAGCATGGGCTCTAGGCACGCGGGCTCAGTAGTTGTGGCTCACGGGCTCTAGAGAGTAGGCTCAGTAGTTGTGGTGCACAGGTTTAGTTGCTCCAGGGCATGTGGGATCTTCCCGGACCAGGGCTTGAACCTGTGTCCCCTGCATTGGCAGGTGGATTCTTTTTTTTTTTTTTTTTTTGTGGTACACGGGCCTCTCACTGTTGTGGCCTCTCCCGTTGCAGAGCACAGGCTCCGGACGCGCAGGCTCAGCGGCAATGGCTCACGGGCCTAGCCGCTCCACGGCATGTGGGATCCTCCCAGACCGGGGCACGAACCCGTGTCCCCTGCATTGGCAGGCAGACTCTCAACCACTGCGCCACCAGGGAAGCCCCGGCAGGTGGATTCTTAACCACTGCGCCACCAGGGAAGTCCCAAGATGCCTTTTTTGTAGCACACACAGGGTCTTAGATATTTGCTTTGGACCATGTCTCTGCCACATAAACATTTAGAGAAAGCTCTGTCAGGATATACCCCCAGACACACTATATCCTGAACAGCTGTTACCCCTGGAAGCAGGGGACAAGAAGATGGAGTTGGGAGCTTCTCCAAGCTAGTGAGGTTCAGGACACATGTCCATTTTAAGACCCATTTCTTGATTCCTCACCAATGTTTAATTCAACAGAATAGTTGGTTTCTAGTTTATGTCATGGTCTCAGAGATTTCTGCTTCAATGAGGCCATTTGTATCTTCCAGAGCATTCATACTGACAAGGTGCCCAAAGCCCAGCTCATCGTGTTCCTCCCACACCTGATTCCGCTTCTGTGTCCCCACCTCTTAGGTGGCTCCAGTGGCCCCAAGAAATCTAACTCAGCTCTCATCCCTTTCCCTCAGCCTCCTACATCCAGTCCGTCCCCCAGCTCAACCATTCTCCTTTAGAAGTATCTTCAATCCACCCACCTCTTCTCCATCTTTGGCCCCTACCTGGCCCACCACCGCTGCCATCGCTGGTTTGGACCAGTGTGGTCTGCTCCTCCCTGGTTCCCCAGCTCCCACCCTCACTCCCCACCAGTCTTTTCTTCCACATGGCCAGAGGCTTCTAAACTCTTCCAAATCCTTGAGCGCACATGGGGCCCTGATCATCTGAGCCTGGCAACTCTCTGGCCATGTCTTCCTAAACCTCAGCCACACTGAAATTTCACACCACACACTTACAGGTGTTTGCACATGCAGGTCCCTCTTCCCATAATGCCTCACTTGGCAAATCTCCTTCCCCGAGCGTGGTCTCAAATGTCATTTTCCTGCCCCTTCTCACCTTTCGTTGACAATCTGTAGGAGGAAGCATGTAGGCGCCCTCCAAAAGAAGCCCTCATTGTCATTTTCATTGGCATTTCTCTAATAATTAGTGATGTTGAACGTCTTTTCAGGCCCTTATTGGCCATTGTTATATCTCCTTTGGAAAGGTGTATTTAAGTCCTTTGCTTGTTTTTTAATTGGGCTGTTTTGCTGTTGTTGAGTTGTAGAGGTTCTTTATATATTCTGAATATTAATCTCACCAGATATAGGATGTGCAAATATCTCCTCCCATTCCATGGGTTGCCTTTTCACTTTGTTGATAGTGTCCTTTGATGCACTTTAGTTTTTAATTTTGATGAAGTCCACCCTATTTGTTTTTTCCTTTATTCTGTATGCTTTTGTTGTCACAGCCAAGAACTCACTGGCAAATTCAATGTCATGAAGTTTTACCCCAATGTTTTCTTCTAAAAGTTTTATAATTTTAACTCTTACTTTTAAGTCTTTGATCCAGTTTGAGTTCATTTTTGTATATGGTGAAAGTTAGTATGCAAAATAGTAAGCATCATTATTTTGCATGTGGATATACAGTTTTTCCAACACCGTTTGTTGAAAAGACTGTCCTTTCTCCACTGAACTGTCCTGGCACCCTTGTCAAAAATAATTTGGCCAGGGCTTCCTTGGTGGCGCAGTGGTTGAGAGTCTGCCTGCCAATGCAGGGGACACGGGTTCGTGCCCCAGTCTGGGAAGATCCCACATGCCATGGAGCGGCTAGGCCCGTGAGCCATGGCCACTGAGCCTGTGCGTCCGGAGCCTGTGCTCCGCAACGGGAAAGACCACAACAGTGAGAGGCCCACGTACCGCAAAAAAAAAAAAAAAAAAAAATCATTTGGCCATATATGTGAGGGTTTATTTCCAGGCTCTCTATCCTACTCCATTTTTCTGTATGTCTGTCTTTATGTCAATACCACACTGTTTCGATTGCTGTAGCTTTGTTGTAAGTTTTCCAATCAGGAACTGTGAGACTTCCAACTTTGTTCTTTTTAAGGTAATTTTGGTTATTCAGGGTATCTTGAGATTCCATATGAATTTTAGGGTAGATTTTTCCATTTATGCAAAAAACGTCATTGGGAATTTGATAGGGATTGCATCAGATCTGTAGATTACTCTGGGTACAATTGACATCTTAACAATATTAAGTCTTCCAATCCATGAACTTGGGATGTCTTTCCATTTGTGTGTGTCTAATTTCTTTCAACAATATTTTTTAGTTTTCAGTGTACACATCTTTCACCTTCTTGGTTAAATTAATTCTGAAATATTTTATTCTTTTTGATGCTATTGGAAAGGGAATTGTTTTCTTAATTTCCTTTTTGGATTGTTCCTTGCTAGTGTATGAAATACAGCTTTTTTGTGTGTTGATGTTATATTCTGCAACTTTGCTGAATTTATTAGTTTTAGCAGGTGTGTGTGTGTGTGTAGACTCTTTAGGGTTTTCGACATATAAAACTTCTACTTCGGGCTTCCCTGGTGGCGCAGTGGTTAAGAATCTGCCTGCCAATGCAGGGGACACGGGTTCGAGCCCTGGTCCGGGAAGACCCCACATGCCGCAGAGCAACTAAGCCTGTGCATCACAACTACTGAGTCTGCGCTCTAGAGCCTGTGAGCCACAATTACTGAAGCCTGTGCACCTAGAGCCCGTGCTCCACAACAAGAGAAGCCACCGCAATGAGAAGCCCGCACGCAGCAACGAAGACCCAAAGCGGCCAAAAATAAATAAATAAAATAAATAAATCTATAAAAAATAAGAAACTTTTACTTTTTCTCTACTTCTTCCTTTCTTATTTGGATGCCTTTTATTTTCTTTTAATTGCCTAATTACACTAGCTAGAACTTCCAATACTATGTTGAATAAAAGCATTGAAAGCAAGCATCATTTTCTTGTTCCTGATCTTAGGAAAAAGTCTTTTTACATTTTCCTAACCAGGGAAATGTTTCACCAATTCAAGCTAAATGAAAATATGCTTTTTCTCTAGTAGCCTTCCACATCTCATACCAGAAGTAGCCTCTGCACTCTCCATCTGGCACCGCATGGGCTCATGTTTATATACACATTCTGCCCTGTTCTCTCTCCCGGAGTCCTTGAGGATGAGGTGGTGTCTTGCTCAATTTTGAATCTCCCCAACTACAGACTTGGGGCTTTCTTCATGTTCTCAATACAGGTTTGCCTTCAAGTATGGTGTTCTGCTTGAAAGGAAGGACCGGCAGCCCAGAACAAATTTGAGTTCTGAATAATCAAAATCCCCAAAATAGTGGAATTCAGAAGCAGGGCATCTCTAATGTTGTTGCAGCCACGCCAGCAATAATATCTCTTGGACTTCCCTGGCAGTCCAGTGGTTAAGACTCTGCGCTTCCACTGCGGGAGTGGCAGGTTCGATCCCTGGTCAGGGAACTAAGATTCCACAAGCCATGTAGTGTAGCAAAAAAAAAAACCCTCTAATTTTCATTTATTTATTTAACCCTTACTACCACATGGCGCTGGATATATAAACCATTGTCTCTGCCCTCACATGGCTTATAGGCGTTTTTGTGGAGATAATTGATGGCTACCGAGTCAAGGCAAGTCTCTAATTGCACCTACTGGAAGGCACCAAGGCACCTGCAGTTACTCACCCTCTCTGCTGACTGCTGGGTCAAAGGCCAGACGACAGCTACGAAGGCTCACCTTGGTCAAAAGACCAGACTCCTTTGTTCAGAAACCTATTCTGGTCTGAGTCTCCTGGTGAATTAGAGAGGTGTAAAATACGACAAAGAAGGCTGTCCATTCATTAGAATGAGGAAAATGCCTGCCCTGGATTTGGGCGACTTTGCACGCCGAGGAATTTTCAGATGAAGTGGATACCATGGAAGGATTGTTTTCAAGTTCCTATGAGAAAGAAAGTGATAAATGGAATATTTATACATGGAATGGAATATTTGTAAACAGAATATTTCCTGCCATATCAATAGACAAAGGGTGTCACAGTCATCAATGATTGCAGCCTTCCAATGTGACCCGGTGAGCCCTGAGGAAACTCAGGGCTGAAAAGAATACCTGCCATCTAGCAGCCAACAGACTGCAACCACTCGGGAGATGGTGAGCCCTGAGGAAATTCAGGATGTGAAAATACAGGATACTGGCCCCAGATAGCTGAGGTGCATATCAAAGGAATGAGTTCAGTGAGCCCGGACTTTTACATCTTCCCATACGGAGAAAAGCGTTAATTCCTTAACTTGAGATATCTGGTTTTCTTTACTTAACAATAATCTTTTTATGTTCAGACTACCTGCCCTTTGTTACAAAACTTCTATATAACCTGGCTCCCCCCCACCTCCTCGGAGCAGTTTCTCAGAGCTATCTGAAACGCTGTCTCCCGGGCTGCAGTCCTCATTTTGCCCCAAATAAAACTTAACTTGCAGCTCTCACGTTGTGCATTTTTTTTTCAAGTCAACAAAAGCGTTCCCTAAAGAAAAGAGAGAGGAGAAAAAAAAAAAGAGATATAGTTGCAAAGACAGCCAAACAAAACAAAGCAAAACAAAACAGGGAACCCATACACTGTGTCTCTTATGTGCCAAGCAAGCATGGCTCCAGTCACGTTTATTTATTTATTTAGACAGTTTTTTTTAAATTATTTATTTATTTATTTATGGCTGCGTTGGGTCTTCATTGCTTCACGCGGGCTTTCTCTTTCTGTGAGCACGGGCTCACAACAGAAACTGAGCCAGTGAGGTCTTGCAATTTTTCTGAAGAGAAATCACATCTAGGGCTCCTGACTTTAATAAATAAATAAATAAATAAATAAGGAGCATATGGTGTAAGGAATTGGAATTGGATGGTGACACATTCATAAATGTTGCAACTCCCAGAACTTGCCTGTCCTTGTAAATTTCTCCAGGTGTTTGCTCATGATCTCATTTGACCCTGATACTGAACCTGCCAAGTAAGGGAAGGGGCATTACTTTCTCTCCCATATTTAGTTTATCTTCCATTTTTAATTTTTATTTATTTATTTTTAATTTTATTTATTTTTGTCTGCGTTGGATCTTCTTGCTGTGCGGGCTTTCTCTAGTTGCGGCGAGCGGGGGCTACTCTTCCTTGCAGTGCGTGGGCTTCTCACTTCTGTGGCTTCTCTTGTTACGGAGCGCGGGCTTTAGGCGCGCAGGCTTCAGTAGTTGTGGCACGCAGGCTCAGCAGTGTGGCGCATGGGCTTAACTGCTCTGCAGCATGTGGGATCTTCCCTGACTAGGGATCAAACCCATGTCCCCTCATTGGCAGGTGGACTCAACCACGGAGCCACCAGGGAAGTCCCTATCTCCCGTTTTTTAATTAGCAAAGCTAAATGACTCGGGACTTCCTTGGTGGTCCAGTGGGTAAGACTCCACGCTCCCAATGCAGGGGGCCCAGATTCGATCCCTGGTCAGGAAACTGGATTCCGCATGCATGCCCCAACTAAAGATCTCCGCATGCCCCAATGAAGATCCAGCATGCCACAACTAAGACCCTTCACAGACTAAATAAATAAATAAATAAGTGTTAAAAAAACAAAACAAAACTGAGTGGCTCACCCAAGGTCTGTCTGATCCATAAGCTGGGGCTTTTTACTGCCAAACACTGTCTATAAGTTTCTTCCCCTGGATTAAATCACTGTTTTTCTTTCTGTTTCCTCTCTGCCTCTTTTCTGCCTTCTTTCCTGGGTTTCCTGTAAGCCTGCTGAGAGGTAAGTATGCCTTGCCAAGCTCAGTTTGTAAAGCCTCAGAGAACCCTGCTCATTCCTGAGGGAACCCTCCAAACCTACCAAATCATTTACGGGAGGCTTTCTGGCCAGGGGCCTCTGGGAAGTTCATGAATCTCCAGACACCCTGATTCTTGAAAGCTGTCCTCCAGCAGCCCTCTGTGGTTTAGGCAATCGGGTTCAGTTCTGAAAGCTCTATTTTGTTTTCATTTTGCTTTGGGGAGAGGCTTTGGGCCTCTCTGTTTATTCAACTCCTTCTCCTTAAAGGATAAATCAATATTTATGTCCAGACCCCAGGTATTGGGTCAATTGATTTTAGAGATGTTTTTGCTCATAATTCATCCAATTGCTGGATCCCACAAAACAAAATCAGTCTTTGGCTGTACTTTCGTGACGATTTTATTTAAATGCCTCATTAATAACTGTTTATGGGGTGATTTGGAAGAACCCTCTAAGACTATATATGACGAAACAGTTAAAATCTATAAACAATTCCTACAAAGGAAAAGGCAAGGAGAGACAGAGGTAGGGGGGTGTAGTTTCCAGCATCTCTAGTTTTTTTCCTTTTGAGTCAGAGGGGAGATGTCATTGGCCAATTAGACGATTTGGAAGGACAGGTGGTTGCTAATCTTCTTTGGGCACCAAAGAGAACGTAACAATTAAAAGTGGAGAGAAATGTAAGGGAGATCCTTCAGGAGACGCGCATTTCCATTTGGGGGTGGGCGTGACGGCGGATCCTCTCTTCAGGGGCTACCCAAATGGGACACATCCGGCAGCCTGTCCCGAAGCGGCTTTGGAAAGGACTGGAATCCGAGTCAGGGCTTCACGGGTTAAGGAGCCCATGTCACATCGGCCGTTCCAAACTCCTCCTCTCGAAACTCCTCCTCTCGCAGTGAGGTGAAGATATTTGAAAATCACCCCACTGCAGACTCCTCCCTCTACGGGAAACCTCACATTGAAATGCTGCAAATGACTGGGGCCCCGCGTGCAGTCGCGTCAGGGCCGCGCGAAGCCCGGGTTTCCAGAGCGGACAGAGCGGACAGCAGCCCGGCCCGGGGCGTGACAGGCAGAGGGTTGGGAACATGAGGCTTGCGGGCTGCGGGCTGCGCTGGGCCGTCGCCCTGCTCATCGCTGCGACGGCGGGTGCAGGTAAGGCTGGCTCCAGAAGCCCGCGAACTAGGAGAGCCCCTTGGTAATTTTTTTTGCGGGGGAAGAGAACGAAAAATCATTCCACCCTTGGGAGACTTGTGGGAAAATGGCACGAAATCCTTCCCAAGTGGCTCGAGGGAGCACTAAGGGGAGCGCGAGGGTTGGGAGGGTCTGAGGGGTCTGGGGGAGTCAGGGGAATGCGGGATGCGGCTTTCCCCACAAGTCTCCACCAGATTGCAGACCCTCTTGTTTTAGAGCCGGGTACGCGGGTCTCCACCAATGGGGGGAGGGACCCCCTCCCAGAGTTATTCTAGGGGTGAGAGTGACCCGAAACCCGGCTGCTCAGCCTGGTCCCTGGCTGCACGCTCAGGGGAGTCTGCGGGCGCGCCCCTGCGCCGGTTCACCCTCAGGGGTTACGGCGGCGGGCAAGTTGGCTTTGTGCTGCCCAAGGGCGCTGCTGGCTCCCGGAACCGAGAAGAACGCGTCCAGCGCGGACCCCACACCACACTTCCGCCCAAGGCCACCGCCTTCAGCCCCGCCCCCGAGCTCCCATAGGGCGCCATTGGAACAGGCGAGCCTCGAGCCACTCCCCTTGGCCAATGGGAAGCAGTGGCTGCGGAGGCGCGCGCGACGCCGGGCGGGGCTGGCTCAAGACTAGCGGCGCACCTCGTTCTCGGTGAGGAGGTCCAAGGAGATTCCTCAGGTTGGTTCCAGCTTCTGTCACAAAGGAGGCGTCACGTCCCGGGCCCCTGGAGAAGCTCTGCTAGCGTGGCCGAGGCGCCCGCCGAGCGCCTCGGCCCCCTCGGCGAAGACCTCAGTTTTCCCCTCGATTGTGGCGAGGCCTTCGTCCCCACTTTGTCCTCGGGGGCCGCCCTCACCCAGCCCGCCCGGGACATGTTCGCAGACGTGCCCCCCAGGCCACCCTCAAGGCCTTGTTTCCTTGCCAGGCTGAAACGTTGCCTCAGAAACTCCCGCTCCTCCTCGATCGGATGCGAAGGGCACTTCGCGGAGACCTTCAGCCGAGCAGGGGCAGGGACAGAAAGTCAGGGACCGGATGGACCCCTCGGGTTGCCTTGTTTGTTCAGAGGCGCTGAATGGGTTCAGCTGAGCTGCCCACATGACAACATTTCGTTTTAGAGGGTTTGAAATTTAGGTTTGGGCAAGAGGCTAGTTGATGCACCATCCTGAGTTGTCTACTGGCTCCCAGAGGCATTTGACCTCGCTCTGGAAAATAGAGAAATGGTCCTTTAACTACTTACGACCAGCTGGGCCTAGAAAAGGATTGGGATTGTCTGATTAACAGGATGCAGGAAGCTTTTTTTTTTTTTATTGGCAGGGAGGTGGCTTTGAGGAAGGGAGGTTGCACATGGCAGAGGATTACTGTAATAATTCGGCCATTCAGTTGTGTGAAGCAAAGGGAGCGTGGCTTGGTCAAGAGACACTTGATTGGCCTGTATTTCACACGCGATCCACTCCTTTCCTAAGAGGGAATGATGGCAGTGAAGTCTTGAGCAAGATGTGTTGCTTGCTTCAGTTTCCTCTTTCACTGAGTGGCGGAGGATCTGGTGTATTTTGGGTCTCAAGGAGGCTGAGCGTCTGGTGTGTTCCCCAGGCTCCTGAGAGCTGGCAGCTACTAAGTATCTTCTCTGGTGTTAACACAACGATGTACATTTGTAGCAGCTCTGACTACTCCAGTTTGCCCCGAGGGGGAGGGAATTTCTTGTCTGTTTCCTTTGGGAATGGAAGTAATTGGAATCTTAACTGCATGCTTTCCCTTAGCCAGATCAAAATCAGTTAACAGTTGTGTGTGGAGTCTCAAATATGCCAAGGACACATCCAAACTCAGAAAGTAGAGTGGTCCCGCTAAGAGTTGTGTCTGCTTTAGCAGCAGGCCCCAGGGTTATTCACTGATCATTGCCAAGCATATTTTTCTTCCAGGGCAACACTGGCAAAAGATAGGGAGAGTGCTTTTGAGACTGCAAATCTTTAAGAGAAATATATGCCTCATTCTGTCTTTCCACAGTATTCCTATTCTTACCTGTAGGGTTCCTCCCCTGATAAGACCCAATTCTAGATGCCTTTTTTGCTCAGTGCTTGGATGGCCTTTCATATTCCACATTAAGTACATTAACAGCATCGCTGTCAAGAAAGAGACTGTGTGTTGCTAAAACACTGTGGAAGTAGCCAGCAGTGAACAGTGATAGAAACAGGCTACCCCTCCCCAAAGGCAACAAAATCTACCATCGAGATCACCCTTGGGGAAAATACCTTGGCGACACCTCGTCTGGAAAAGAGCACTGGTAAAAGGGTGTCTCATTCATTTTCCGCTGAGTCTGTTCTGTTAGCTCCCGCCATTTCTTTTTCAAGAAAATGATTCCATGTATTATTTTGATTTCCCTGAACAACCACTATCTTCAGTAACAGGAAGGAAAACATCGAAAGCGTTTACCACCTCGTTTGTGTGCTGGAGAAAAAGCAGAAATGTGTATTCCCCTTTTCTGTTTCGATAACGTTGTTCCTGACTTGTCATTCGTGACAGGAGAGGTCTAAGGGCTAGAGTTTAGTTTTTTTGTTTTTGTTTTTGTTTTCTAAAGGAGGGTGCAGTGCTTATGTAATTTTAGGCATCTCCAGCATGAGGAGATAAGGGATTGGGAGCTCTAGTTTGCTTTTGCTGAAATTCAAATGAAACTGACATAGAAAACCCAAATCTTGCTTCTGGAACAGGGAGAAAACAAGAAAGAGGTGTGGTTTCTTTGGGCTCTGGTGTTTGAAACAGGCCTAGTGCTGACCCATTGTTCAGGACTGTGTTGCCTGCTGTGGAGCCACCCATCTGATGTGCTGTCCCTTGGTGCTTACTGTTCCTCGTCCCTGTCCCCATGAGCAAGGCTATGGGATTTATTTCCCAGCTGGCCGTTCCCTGTAATGGTGAAATCCATTCACTTTTCATTTAAACACTGTCTGGAGCTGTTGGCCAGCTTTTGGATGACCTGTTCAGATAGAAATAGGTAGTAGTGGGGTCTTCCTGTTGGTGGGGTCTTCAGCCATCTATGACAAACAAATATTTGATTAACTGTTGCCAGGGGAAGGCTTGTTATCCAGGGAAGGGGGTTATTGTTCTTTAAAGGGCCTTAAGATGTTTTAATATTTCTAACCTTTCCAGGAGCACATTTTGTGTGTAAGATGATACCTTGTGCAAAGTGGATTAGTGGTAATCGAAACTGCAATCGCCTGGTTGGGAGAGGGAATGACAGAAGGTCCTCCTCCGGGATCCTCACTGAGAATGCCCCTTGCCTGAACTTCCATTTTTACTTTTTTCTGAGAGTCCTGGAATTCCGATTGCTTTTTGCCCACCCTGTGTGCCAGGATCTAGAAGTGAGTCATTTCCTTTTTCAGGCATGATCAGAATTCGGTTGTGAGTCAGTGGGGTGTGGGGTGTATTGTAGAGGCAACTCTGAGGGAGATATCCTGTTTGGCTCAGTAGCTGGGCGATGCATTTATCAGTCTGTGTTCTGATAGCAGTAGATTCCAAAGCTCAGCTCATTCACTTCTCTTGAATGAATGGGCTCTCCACTGGGGCCACCTCCAGCTTGGCCTCCTTGTAGTTCAGTTACCAAGTTCTGTTGATGCTTGTCAACACTCTTTGTATTTCTATCTTTATCACCTGTAGCCTCCTTGTGGCCCCTCCTAATCTTACCTGACTGGTTTCCTAACCTCTGGCAGGAACCTTGGACATGATCTTTGAAGATTTAGAGTTTCCGTTTTGAAATTGAGGTATAATTGACATACTATAAAATGGACAGATAAGTAAAGAGTTCAGTGAGTTGTGATAAACATTTACTTCTATGTAACCACCTCTCATTAGGATCTAGAGATTTTCTCGCCTCCCAGAAAGTTCCCAGAAAGCCATTTACACCCAAGCCTGTCTGTCTGAGCACCTCAGAACACTGCCTGTCAGGGAGCCTACACAAAAGTGCTGGGTGAACCATCAAAGTAGAAATGGATGAAGGGTTTACATTATTCTTCCATGGATCCCTTTACCAGAAATGCCAAATCAGGTTTCTCCATCCGTGCATGCGTATTTGAGAACTCAAATACATACATATACATACATGTACCCATAAATAAATAAGTAAGTAAGTAGCTGTTTTTTAAAGAATAATTTTACAAGGAAAAGCAACCCAAACGTTAGTTTCATTGTGCTCCGTAGACTCCAGGGCAGTGAAAGAGTATCTTTTTGCAAGTTTCTCCAAAAGTCCTGAAAATGCAGAACATTCCTTGACAGCTGGAATCAGGCCATGGAAAGTCATCCACCATCATCTTACCTTTTCCTGGCATTCTGTGGCTGCAGTAAAAGGTTTCCTCCCTCTTGTATAAATGTAATACACTCATCTGGGTAGTGGAAGAGTTTACCAAGGGAAGCCAGAGGAGAGTGATAAAGTAGAGCATATGGCGTCCCATTTCTCCAGGAAGGTGCTTTTCAAACTGGGTCCCAGAGCCCCTGACCCCCATAGCCCTCAACCCAGGCTCAAGATTGGGTTCAAGGCTGAGTGAAATGTTCAAGGGCCTCCAGAGGTCTCTGGCCTTGTCAACCCCCATTGGAATGACCAAAGCCACCGAGAGCCGACAAAAAGGGAGGTTTATTGAATCAGGGGAATTAGGGCTAATGCCAGGGATAGGCACTGACTGATATCTTAGTTCTTTCACTTAATCATTTTATTCCTTTGTTTAAAAAAAAAATGAATCTCAAAAATAAAGCATTCTTAGAAGAAAACCAAACAACCTGAAATGAATTAAAGAAGGCCCCTTGCCACTATTTCCTATGCAGAAGCACAGATAAGACTTTGTTTCTTCCAAAAATAGGATCGCACTGAAAACTATTACAAGCTCTTCTGCCCCTTGCTTTTTTCCCCATTTAGCAAAATACTGTGGACAGCTTTCCACAGTGTCACAACGTAGGATGATTGACATCACCTTTTTCAGTGCCTCTAAAGGATCTGCATTATTATTAGGTATCGATTTTGCATGTGTGGCTACATATTTCCATTTGAATATAGGCATACCTTCTTAAGTTAGGTTAAGTATTAATTATCTATTGCATATCAAATTACCCCAGAACTTAGTGGCTGAAAACAATACACATTTATTATCTCCAAGTTTCTGTGGGTCAGGAATTTGGAAGCAGCATAGCCAGATGGTTCTGGCTCAGGATCTCACATGAAGTTGCCATCTAGATACCCCAGGAAAAAATATATTTGCAGGGGCTGCAGTCATCTGAGGGCTCTATGGGGGCTGAAGGTTCCCTTCCAAGATGGTGTCCTCAGTGGCTTTTCACAGAAGGCCTCAGACACTCACTGCATGGAGCACCTCAGCGTGTGCAAAGGGCTTCCCCCAGAGTAAGCAATCCAAGAGATTCTGGAGGAGGCTGCAGTGGCTTCATGATGTAGAGTCATAAGGCACACCTCATCATGTCTGCCTTTTTCTATATATTAGAAACAAGTCCTGAGTACACGCCAGGCGTGGGGAATTAGGCTCACCTTTTGGAGGGAGTGTCATGGAATTTGCGGTCATATTTTAAAATACCACTGGGCTTCCCTGGTGACGCAGTGGTTAAGAATCCGCCTGCCAATGCAGGGGACACGGGTTCCCACCCTGGTCAGGGAAGATCCCACATGCCACGGAGCAACTAAGTCTGTGTGCCACAACTACTGAGCCTGCGCTCTAGAGCCCGCGTGCCACAAGTACTGAAGCCTGCACACCTAGAGCCTGTGCTCCGCAACAAGAGAAGTTACCACAATGAGAAGCCCATGTACCACAACGAAGAGTAGCCCCCACTCGCAGCAACTAGAGAAAGCACTCACGCAGCAATGAAGACCCAACGCAGTCAAAAATAAATAAATACATAAAAATACCACCAATTGTTCCCCCCTTTTCTCAATTATAAGAAAAGTTTTAGGGGCTCCCCTGGCGGTCCAGTGGTTAGGACTCCGAGCTTCCACTGAAGAGGGCATGGGTTCGATCCCTGGTGGGGGAAGTAAGATCCCGCATGCCTCCGGGCGCGGCCAAAATAAACAAACAAACAAAAAGCTTTGGACCTCTTTTGAACTTGACATTGTTATACACCTGTGTTAATATTTCTTCTGGGTCCCAGGGACTTTGCACTTTAAATTTTGACAGATTCTGCCCTGTTGCCCTCCTAAGAGGTGGAATGTGGAAGAGTTCCACTTTTCCAAAATCTTTCCCCGGCAAAGGTGATGGACCCGGCCCTGATTTTTGGCATACCTATTGAACAGATCTTACTGTGACTGTGTCAGGCCTTGGGCTCTGACGGTTTCATGCTGAAAGGATGAAAAAGACATTCCTTACTCTCAAGGAGTTTAAGTCTAGGCTGGGGGATACACAATAAACAGGTGCTTTCGATACTGTGTGTTAGGAGTGAGAAATGGGTGTTTTAGGGGCTCACGGGGGTGCCAAACCCAGTTTTGGGGAAGGTCAGCTTCAAAGTTGAACTGTTAGGGACTTCCCTGGTAGTTCAGTGGGTAAGACTCGGCACTCCCAGTGAAGGGGGCCCAGGTTCAATCCCTGGTCAGGGAACTACATCCCGCATGCCGCAACTAAGAAGCCCTCATGCTGCAACTAAAAAATCCTGCATGCCACAACTCAGACCCGGCAAAGCCAAAATAAATAAATAAATAAATATTCAAAGTTGAACTGTTAGCCAAACAAACAGATGGAAGTTGGGAGGGGGTTTTGCAGCAGAGGGAACTGCAGGGATTTGGGATCTGAGGTTGTGAAATTTTTACCAGATCCAGTATGGAGGCAGAGAATGCCATTTCCGTAAGACTGTAATTCACACTGCTTTGGAGTGGGGACAGTTGGTGAAATCTGGTGACCTCAGGGCCTCCCTCTTCCTTGTTTATAGAGGTTTCAGGATGGCATTTTATGGGGAAAACAGATGTCTTGCAGATGGGTGTGTATGAAAGGAAATGCGATGGGTGTAGGGAACACCGGCCATACATCCGTGAGCTTGGAAAAGAAGTATCCAGGCGTGTTCTTTTGTTCCCTTCCGGCTGTGGGCCACCTTCACCTCTCTGCCACCTTATGTCTTGACTTTAACTTAGATGGAGAACACACTTCCATTTTGGCCAAGAATGGGATGAGTTGGAGACTCATATCTCTTCCTTCATCATCATAAGGTCTGGCTTTCACGTGCCTTCCAGCCCTAAAGACCTTTTTCCCCACTGATGCTCCCCAAATCTTTATTCACATTCATTGTTCATTATAAAGAACTGCAGTGGGGACTTCCCTGGTGGCTCAGTGGTTAAGAATCCGCCTGCCAGTGAAGGGGACACGGGTTCAATCCCTGACCCGGGACAATCCCACATGCCACGGAGCAACTAAGCCCGGGTGTCACAACTACTGAGCCTGCATGCCTAGAGTCTGTGCTCTGCAATAAGAGAAGCCACCACAGTGAGAAGCCCATGCACCTCATCGAAGAGTAGCCCCCGCTCGCTTCAACTAGAGAAAGCCCGCACATGGCAACGAAGACCCAACACAGCCAAAAATATTTAATGAAGAAAGGAAGGAACGAAGGAAGGAACGAAGGAAGAAAGAAAGAAAGAAAGAACAAACTGCAGTCATCTAATGTATGTCATCTTTCACCTCAAGGACTTGGAAAAAAAATTACCTTCTTATTTTGGGATTATATTCAATGTAAAAAAAAGTTGCAAAGATATTACAGAGAATTCTCATACCCCTCATACATTTTCCCCCAATATTAACATCTTACATACTACAGTACATGTCAAAACTAAGAGATTAACATTTGTATATTACTATGAACTCCAGACTTTCTTTGGATTTCATCCATTTTTTTTCTTTAATGGCCCTTTCCTCTTCCAAGATCCAATCCAGTATTTCACATCACATTTGGGCCCTAAGTCTTTGATCCTAGTCTTAACCAGTTGGTCTCCCAACTCTTTTACTCACATACCCTCATTGGTTAAAAAAAATTTGAGGAAGTCCTCCCTAATATAATTATTTATCATATACTGTACTAGTGTATGATGTACATTACAAACCATAACTATACAGAAAAGCAGAAATGTTGAAAAAGTGAGATAAAAATCAGACACACAACATTTAAAAATATCTTGTTATTCGTGATGGCTTCCTACTATAGTTAAAATCTCAAATCATGATGTAGTCAGAGCAAGTGTTTTTCTGCAAAAGTGATTCAGATTCTTTTTCAATTTCTTTTCTTTTATAGGTTATTACAAGATATTAAGTGTATAGTTCCCTATGCTATACAGTAGGTCCTTGTTGGTTATCTATTTTATATATAGTAGTGTGTATATGTTCATCTCAACCTCCTAATTTATCTGTCCCTCACCCCTTTCCTTTTTGGTAACCATAAGACTGTTCTCTGTGTCTATGGGTCTATTTCTGTTTTGTAAATAAGTTCATTTGTATCTTTTTCTAAAGATTCCACATATAAGCAATATTGTATGATATTTGTCTTTCTCTGTCTGGTTTACTTCACTTAGTATGATGACCTCTAGGTCCATCCATGTTGCTGCAAATGGCATTATTTCATTCTTTTTTATGGCTGAGTATTAAGGGCAAGGTTAATCATTAGCAACTGGGCACAGAAGGCCACATTTCAAAGGGTGTCCTTGATCATTTTGATTTTGTTTTTGGCTTGACCTTCTATCATATCTGATTAGGTCTCTTTTTATCTTGTATGTTGAGGGTAGGAGGGGCAGAATGCTCATTAATAGGAATAAACTTGGGACTTCCCTGGCGGTCCAGTGGTTAAGACTTTGCCTTTCAGTGCAGGGGGTGTGGGTTCGATTCCTGGTCGCGGAGCTAGGATCCCACATGCCTCATGGCCAAAACATAAAACAGAAGCATTATCGTAACAAATTCAATAAAGACTTTAAAAAATAGGAATAAACTTGTTAATGCTGCCATCTAAGGTCGGGAAGTTTGCACATTTACATCCACTCACAGCTCATTAGCTTAAACTCGGTCCCATGGCCACACCTAGCTGCAAGGAAAATTGGGAAATTATAGATCCTCTTTTGGGTCGTGTGCCCAGCTAAAACTTGAAGGTCTTAATAATATGGAGAAGGAGGAGGAGAACAGATACTTGGAAACATTCTTCAGTAGTCTCAGAGCTAAAGAATTATTCATGGAAATTATTATTTATTTATTTATTTTCCAGGCAACAAAATTTTAATTTACCTGTAACCGTTTACTAGACTAAGTGTAGATGATTCACGTTTTCTAGGCAATACCACCATGGATAAAAACAAATTATGGGTGTTTAAAGAGAATATCAAAGGGAAAAAAATCTAAATACATACAAAGCCCCAAAGCGTGTAAGATCTTGAATCTTCCTCTCCCATATCCAGAATGAAGGAAGGAGAGACTTCTCCCATGAGAAGAATCATTAAAGGATCTACTGTCTTCTGTTCTTTTTGTCTGGAGTTTTCTCCCAGCCAATGCATTCATTAATTGCCTTTGTGCAAGATGAGCTAATGAATAAGTTTTTGCACAAACCATTAAACTCTTTATTTGGTTACGGCTAACATTCAAAATAAATTAATAAAAGAAAAGACATTCTTAATCTTCTTTCAAAGGTAATGAAAAATATAAGAAATGTAGCCATCAGTTAAAACTTCTATTTTACATATATTTGCCTTCAGAACATCTGACTAATCAGGAAAATCCTGCTAGCTTCTTTTTTTTTTTTTTTTTTGGTCTTATTTCCTTATCCTGAGATGAACCAGATCATAATTTTTATTGACCGCATTACTTTAGATTACAAAGGGGATCAAGGTTTATATTTAGAGATTAAATGATTAGTACCAGGTTTTACCAACCAATAAAAGTTTGCTCTGATCACAGTTCACACATAACAATGCATTCTAAATCAAAGCATGATATGTAAAACGAAATGCAGACAATATTATTTTGTTCTCTTTTCCAAAGTGCAAAAATCATATATTTTAGAAAATTTCCCAAACACTTACTTTGTCCTCATTTTTATCTCAAAATCCAAGTCTTTGTTTTCCTAAGGAAAGTTTTCTCTTGATTAGATCTTTTGGTACTGTGTCTGTCCCATTTCTTTTGATCTGACTTTTAGTTATATGATTATCTTTTCTGGATAATCATATATCCAGCTAGATAGATAGATCCAGCTGGAGCTGGATCTCTGCTCACTGACCTCTACATTAATAATTTCTCATAATTTTTATCTCTTTATAGTTCCTTTCTACCTACTGGAGAAAGCTTTTCAAGTTTTCCTCCAGCTGAATGCTTTTACAGCCTCAATTTTCCTTGGTACTGTTTCCAATACAGATTTGTAATATGCTAAATAATTTTCTTTTCTTTTTTAATGTACACCCAGTTTCTAATATTTTGATCCCATAGACCAATGGATCCATACTTTAGACTCAACAACCATGATGCCAAAATCTCATATTGAGGACGAATCTCTCTTTTGGATGTGTTCTTTGCATCCTCCACGATACTTAAATTTCAGTTCATGAAATTTAATTTGTTGTGCGTGTTTCATTTCCTGGGAACTTGACTGTTACAGTAAGGTTGTATTTCTGGTTTGTTCTTCAGTTGGCAGGAAATAGACACAAGGAGCATGGTCGTTTCTAATCCTGACCCTGATCCTTCCTTCTCCTTTCTTTCTCTCTCAGTGGAAGAAAAATGTGGGAGAAATGAGTTCCAGTGCCGAGATGGGACATGCATCTCCTACAAGTGGGTTTGCGACGGGAGCGCTGAGTGCCAGGACGGCTCCGATGAGTCCCAGGAGACGTGCAGTGAGTCCCCTTTGGTTGTGACACACGTCCTAACCCTTTTTTTAACTCTTTTTTTTAAATTTAAGTATAGTCGATTTACAACGTTGTGTTAATTTCTGCTGTACAGGGATTTCCCTGGCGGTCCAGTGGTTAAGACTCCACTTCCACTTCAGGGGGCCGGTGTTGGATCCCTCTTTGGGGAACTAAGACCCCCCAAGCCATGACACAACAAAAAAAAACTTTTTAAAAAATAAATAAATAAACATTTCTGCTGTACAGCAAAGTGATTTGATGATACTGGATGACAGACTCGGTGGAAATTGGCCAGTGTATTGATGTATTCAGCTGTGAATTGGGAAATGGAGAGAGAAGATATTACGGAACTGAAACTTTCCTTTAAAGCCTCTTTTTTTTTTTTTTTTAAATCGAGGTGAAATTCACATAACACAAATTAGCCATTTTCAAGTGATCAGTTTGAGATGGAGGGGGTAGGGATAAATTAGGCGTTTGCGATTAACATATACACACTGCTATATAAAAGATAGATTAACAACAAGGTCCTACTGTATAGCACGGGGAACTATATTTAATATCCTGTGATAAACTGTAATGGAAAAGAATATATATATATATATATATATATATGAATCACTTTGCTGTACACCTGAAACTAACACAACATTGTAAATCAACTGTATTTCAATTTTTAAAAAGCCAAAAAAAATTCAATAGCATTAATACATTCACAGTGCTATACAACCACCACCTCTATCTCGTTCCAAAACCTTTGCAGCACCTAGCTTCTAATTTTTAACAAGCTCCATTAAATGTCCTTCATTTTGACCCAGAAAAGTGGGCTCAGCACCCCCTGTCAGAAAACTCTGGGTTTTTCCCTTGCAAAGCTCGGACTGGTGAGGCAGGTTGGTCTTCCCTCTGGGTTAAGGCTCAATCCTGTTTCTCCCATAGTGTCTGTCACCTGCAAGATGGGGGACTTCAGCTGTGGGGGCCATGTCAATCGCTGCATTCCTGAGTCCTGGAGATGCGACGGTCAGCTGGACTGCGAGAACGGCTCAGACGAGGAAGGCTGTCGTAAGTGGGGTCACTGGCCTGGTGGCCCATGGGTCCCGGCCTTGCCCAAGTGACCCTACCGGGTTCCTGGCTGAGGTCAGAGTCTGTTCCCCAAGCTGAGGGTTCTGTGAAAAAATAGGCCGAGAGTCTTGGAGGGGAAGGCACTTTGCAGCTCGTCCTGTCTTGTCTCTTTGATTTTATTCACTATTTATAATTTCATTTTCAATTGCATAGGTTTTTTTTTTTTTAACAAAATAAGGCTCTTTAAAAAACAAAAAACAAAAAACCCTGGGGAAAATTTAAATAACTGAGATCACATCAAATCTTCAAGTTCACAAAATATGAAAACCCTTAAGAGAGTCTTAAAAAAAACTAAAAAGGGGGAGTTCCCTGGTGGCCAGGTGGTTAGGATTCCGGGCTTTCACTGCCGTGGCCAGGGTTCAATCCCTAGTTGGGGAACTGAGATCTCACAAGCCATAAGACCCAAAAAGTGAGTGTTTGCTTACATTTACCTTAGAAATGCACGTCTAACCTTGGTTAGTGGTCATCTGATGAAACAACTCCCTGGGGAACATTTTAATAAATTAATTTTATTTATTTATTTTTGGCTGCGTTGGGTCTTCGTTGCTGGGCGCAGGCTTTCTCTAGTTGTGGCGAGCGGGGGCTACTCTTCGTTGCGGAGTGGGGGCTTCTCATTGCGGTGGCTTCTCTTGTTGCAGAGCACAGGCTCTAGGCATGTGGGCTTCCATAGTTGTGGCTTGCAGGCTCTAGAGCCCAGGCTCAGTGGTTGTGGCGCACAGGCTTTGTTGCTCCGCGGCATGTGGGATCTTCCCAGACCAGGGCTCGAACCCATGTCCCCTGCAATGGCAGGCGGATTCTTAACCACTGCGCCACCAGGGAAGTCCCTGGGGAACATTTTAAAATAAAATGGATTGGTGCCCTTTTCCAGGCATTTTATTTTTCTTCCAGCTTTATTGAGATATAGTGGACATGTAACATTGTATAAGTTTAGTGTCTGATGTGATGATTCGATACACGTATATATTGTGAAATGATTACAACAATAGGGTTAGTTAACACTTCCATTACTTCACATAATTACCAATTTTTATTTTTGGCTCTCTAATAGTACCAGCAAAGCCAGGGGATGCGGGGGAAATGAGTGAAATAGGTGGAGGAGATTAATAGGTACCAACTTCTGCTGTAAAATAAATAAGTCACAGGGATGTAATGCACAGCATGGGGAATATAGTCAATAATATTGTAATAACTTTGTAGGGTGACACATGGTAAGTAGACTTATATGGTGGTTTTTTGTTGTTGTTTTTTTCCTTCAGCCACTCTACGGGGCTGACAGTATCTCAGTTCCCCGACCAGGGTCTGAACCTGGGCCACAGCAGTGAAAGCCCGGAATCCTAACCACAAGGCCACCAGGGAACTCCTTAGACTTACAACAGTGATCATTTTGCACCATCTAAAAATACTGAATTAGGGACTTCCCTGGCGGTACAGTGGTTAAGACGCCTCGCTTCTGCTGCTCAGGGTGCATGTTTGATCCCTGGTCGGGGAACTAGGATTCCGCATGCTGCACAGCACGGCCAAAAAAATAAATAAATAAAAAATAAAAATAAAAATACTGAATCACTGTCTTGTACACCTGAAACTAATATAGTATTGTAAGTCAATTATACTTCAATTAAAAAATCCAGTGTCGGGCTTCCCTGGTGGCGCAGTGGTTGAGAGTCCGCCTGCCAATACAGGGGACGCGGGTTCGTGCCCCGGTCCGGGAAGATCCCATATGCCATGGAGCGGCTGGGCCCGTGAGCCATGGCCGCTGAGCCTGTGCGTCTGGAGCCTGTGCTCCGCAACGGGAGAGGCCACAACAGTGAGAGGCCCGCGTACCGCAAAAAAAAAAAAAAAAAAAAATCCAGTGTCATTATAAATAAAAATAATCAAATAATAGTAACAGCAAACTTTTTTGCCAGCCTTTTAAAAAAAAATTATTGAAGTATAGTTAATTTACAATGTTGTGTTCATTTCAGGTGTGCAGCAAAGTGACTGAGTTACACACACATGTATTATATTCTTATACATATATTCTTTTTCATATTCTTTTCCATTATAGTTTATTATATGCTATTGACTCTATTCCCTGTGCACACTTTTTTTTTGACTGCATTGGGTCTTAGTTGAGGCATGCAGGATCTTTGTTGAAGCATGTGGGATCTTTCATTTCCTCGCTAGGGCTTCTTTCTCTGTAGTTGTAGGGCACAGGCTTCTCTAGTTGTGGTGTGTGGGTTTTCTTTCTCTACTTGTGGCACGCGGACTCCAGAGTGCATGGGCTCCGTAGTTTGCAGCACACAGGCTCTCTAGTTGAGGCTCACGAGCTCAGTAGTTGTGGTGCGGGGGTTTAGTTGCCCCTGCCCCGGCATGCGGGACCTCAGTTCCGCAACCAGTGATTGAACCCGCATCTCCTGCATTGGAAGGTGGATTCTTTACCACTGGACCACCAGGGAAGTCCCCTGTGCAGACTCATACTGCTTCCCATGTGCCCAGCCCAACGTGAGAGCTTTATACCCCAAGTCCTCAGCAATGCCTTAAGACATGAACAGATGAGGGAACTGAGGCACAGAGGGGGCCCAGGAGCTGGGCAGTCTTCCGACCAGGGCAGTGGTTCCGTGTTCAGGGTTCCTGACCACTGCCTCGAGCTCCTGACTGCTGGGCTCTGGCCTCTCCTCGGCTCAGTGTCCCCATCTGTGCGATGGGCTGGTGTCAGGATGTGGTGGGAGGCTCCCCGCTGACCGGGCTGTCGTCTCCCGTCCATCCCCGCAGCCCCCAAGACGTGCTCCCAGGACGAGTTCCGCTGCAATGACGGCAAGTGCATTGCCCCGAAGTTCATCTGTGACTCGGACCTGGACTGCTTAGACGGCTCAGACGAGGTGTCCTGCCCCGCGCCCACCTGCGGCCCTGCCAACTTCCAGTGCAACAGCGCCACCTGCATCCCTGAGCTCTGGGCCTGCGACGGCGACCCTGACTGCGAAGACGGCTCGGACGAGTGGCCGCAGCACTGCGGGGGCCCCCAGCCGTCGGCCCCTGCACGGGGCAACAACCCCTGCTCGGCCCTCGAGTTCCACTGCCGCAGCGGCGAATGCATCCACTCCAGCTGGCACTGCGACCGTGACCCCGACTGCAAGGACAAGTCTGATGAGGAGAACTGTGGTAAGGGCGCCGCACGGGTCCCCTCATCTGTCCCCAGGCTCCCCCAAGTCGGGGCAGGGACAGTGCCTTTAGGTGGTTGAATGGTTTCGCATCTCATAGCAAGAAAGTCGGTCCCATTTCATGTTCGAGTCTTTCCAGTAACATGGAGGACAAGCTATCCTCCAAAGAGTGCTTAGTCTGGAACACCTATTTAATTAATCTCTTTTGCCCAGGGGAGCAAACTGCACCTGCAGTATAATTTGGATCCAGAAAGGATCCTGGGCTCCGGGCCTGGCTGGTGTCGTCTGTGCTGTGTGACCTTTGGCCAGGGACCACTGTGCTGTGGTCTCCTCCCCTGCAGATGGGGCAACAGCATCGGCCTTTGCTGACCTCGGTTAGAATCTAGTGCCATCCGATCGAACTTGCTGTGATGCTGCCCAGTGCACGAGTGCTGGCCAGTGTAGCTGGTGCCACTGAAAGATGGAATTCTTAGGTTGCTTTCATTTTAACTCATTGAAACTTAAATAGCCACAGGTGGTTAGTGGCGACTGCAATGGAGACGTGGCCCCGAGTCAGTGCTCCCTGAATCAGGGCTGTTCTTTCACGGCTAGTGATGTAGGTTGTTTTCGTCTTTCTGTTTCTTTGGCATCTTTGCCCACGTGCACAGTGTTCAGAGTTGCAATTGCTGTATAGGTGTAATTAGACTTTTTATTTTTTATTTTTTTATTATTATTTTTTTCGTTTTCTTTTTGGCCGCCCCACATAGCATGCGGGATCTTAGTCCCCAAACAGGGATCGAACCTGTGCCCCCTGCATTTGAAGTGTGGAGTCTCAACCACTGGACTGCCAGGGAAGTCCCGTAATTAGACTTTTTAAAATGTCACCTTTTTTTTTTTTTTTTTTTTGTGGCACACGGGCCTCTCACTGCTGTGGCCTTTCCTGCCGCGGAGCACAGGCTCTGGACGCGCAGGCTCAGCGGCCATGGCTCATGGGCCCAGCCGCTCCGTGGCATGTGGGATCCTCCCGGACCAGAGCACGAACCCGTGTCCCCTGCATCGGCAGGCGGACTCTCAACCGCTGCGCCACCAGGGAAGCCCATTTGCATATTTTTAAAAAGGTGGATGGGGAGGATCATTCTGCCCATAGATTTATCATCTTTTTTCACTGAGCTCCTGAAATCGAATTTTCAAATTGTAAACATTTTGATAGTGAAATGTAAACCATGGGAAAGTGCAGAAAACTTAAGCTTAGAGCTTAATGAATTAGGGTAAAGCAAAAACCTGTTGGAGGTCAAGGTCTGGACCGTGGTTAGAATGACCCTATTCTAGTCATCACATGTGTCCGCCAAGATTTCATTGTAATGGCCTTTTTAGGTAGTGTCCACTCAAACATGTTTTACGTTTGCAGTGTGAGTCATTTGAAGGGCTGTATGATACTCAGTGGTATTGATATGATTTATCATAACTTACCTGGCCGGGCCTCTGTCTGGGTTGGGACCACATCACTGCTTTTCTGCAGAGAATGGCCTGTTGGGTCTGCCAGCTTTTTAATGAATTTCCTGCATACGAGGACAGACTGGAGAGAAGTCTAAGAAAATGGTTGTGTTAGGGTGCTTTCCTGCCCACTTTCTTATTTTCCACACCTGGCTCTGTCTTTCCCAGCCGTGGCCACCTGCCGGCCTGATGAGTTCCAGTGCTTGGATGGGACCTGCATCCACGGCAGCCGGCAGTGTGATAGGGAGTATGACTGTAAGGACCTGAGCGACGAGCTGGGCTGCATCAATGGTGAGCTCTGCCCCACCAGGGTTCCGGGCCATGGGGAGATGTAGGGGGATGAGCATGGTGCATCCCAGACAAGGGAGGAGCCTCCTGTGTGTCCTTGGGCAAGTTACTTGACCTCTCTGAGCCTCACTTCCACTTATCTGCCAAATGGGCAAAATGAAAGCACCTACTTCAGGACTGTGAGATTTAATGTGGTCGGAGTGTACAGAGCTCATGTCCCTGAGCTCAGAGTTACATGCACAGTACGATTCCATGTAAAGCACTTTGCTGAATTTACAACATAGCAGTTCCGCTCCTGGGAAACTTGCACTGGGAGAGAAGCTCTAGAACAGGCAGAGCAGCACTGTCCTAACAGCAAAACACTGGAAGCAACCTGAATGTTCATCAGCAGTAGAATTAATTTAAAAAATATATATATATATTTATTTATTATGGCTGCGTTGGGTCTTTGTTGCTGTGCGTGGGCTTTCTCTAGTTGCAGCCAGTGGGGGCTACTCTTTGTTGCGGTGTGTAGGCTTCTCATTATGGAGGCTTCTCTTGTTGCGGAGCATGGACTCTAGGCGCACTGGCTTCGTATTTGTGGCACACGGGCTCAGTAGTTGTGGCTCGCGGGCTCTAGAGCACAGGCTCCGGACGCGCAGGCCCAGCAGCCATGGCTCACGGGGCCCAGCTGCTCCGCGGCATGCGGGATCCTCCCGGATCGGGGCACGAACCCATGTCCCCTGCATCGGCAGGCAGACTCTCAACCACTGTGCCACCAGGGAAGCCCTGGCAGGTGGATTCTTAACCACTGTGCCACCAGGGAAGTCCCAAAATATTTTTTTAATTGTGGTAAAATACCTTTAACATACAATTTACCATCTTAACCATTTTTAAGGGTCAAGTTCAGTAGTGCTAAGTAACCATCACCACCATCCATTGCCAGAACTCTTTTCATCTTCCCAAATTGAAACTCTGTCCCCATGAAACACTCACTCCCCATCCCCCTCCCCCAGCCCCTGGCACCCACCATTCTACTTTCTGTCTCTATGAATTTGACTGCTCTAGCGACCTCATGTAAGTGGAATCACACAGTATTTGTCTTTGTGTGACTGGCTTATTTCACTGAGCATGATGTCTTCAATGTACATCCATGTTGTAGCAGATGCTAGAATTTCCTCCCTTTTTAAGGCTGAATAACATTCTATTGTATGGATGGACCACATTTTGTTTATCCAGTCATCTGTGGATGGATACTTGGGTTGCTTCCACCCCTTGGCTGTTGTGAATAGTGCTGCTGTGAACAGGGGTATATGGAAATAATTTTAAACGGCACATAGTGGAATACCATACAGCTGAGACAATGAGGCTACAGCCCTTGTCTGCAGCCCAGGCAAACCTCATAACCTTGGGGTTGGGAGCAAGAAGGAAGTTGCAGGAATTTACTGGGTACACTTATTATATCATACTCAAAAACAAGCAAAATTCAACAATATATTGTTCATTCATACATGTTTGATAGAATGATTAATGAAAAAATAAGGAAATGGTAAACCCATAATTCAAGACTATCATTACCTCTGGGGATAGCAGAGAGTAGGGGGACGGAATGGCAAAGACCACTATAATAGTCTCCGTCAGGGCCCAATGGTACATGCCAGATAGTAAGTATTTTCAGCTTTGTGGGCCATAGTCTCAATTACAACTACTGGACTCTGCTATTATAGTGTGAAATCCACCACTGACGGTATGCAAATGAATGGGCAGGGCTGTGTGCCAATAAAACTTTATTTAAACCAACAGGCAGTGGGCCAGAGTTTCCCAGCCCCTGCTCTTGGTGACATTCTAATTCTTAAGCTGCGTGGAGGCTTCACAGGTGTTCAATAATTATTCTGTTTTATTACCAAATACGTTTGCATCTATTCTTGCATGAATAAGCTATCATATTAATAAAAAGCACTAAGTGGGCTCCTGCTGCACAGAAGCACCTGATCCTCCTCTGTGGCTCTCATAGTGAGTCTATGTGAGGGACCCAACAAGTTCAAGTGCGAAAGCGGCGAGTGCATCTCCCTGGACAAAGTGTGCAACTCAGTCAGGGACTGCCGGGACTGGTCGGACGAACCCCTCAAGGAGTGCGGTGAGCCTTGGGGTGCGGGCAGCTGGCAGAGCAGGGGTGGGACCCAGACGTGGGTGCTGCGGTGCTGCGAGGGGCTGGCCCACCCAGGCCCACAAGTGCTGTGGGGTGAGACAGATGGGGGGGTTGCTGAGGAATAAGTGGATTGGCTTCTAAGCCTTAGTTTTCCCAGCTGTAAAATGGGACAGTAACTGCTCCCATATCCTAGGGCTGCTGGGGATCAAATGATGCAATGCGTGTAGTTTTAGCAGTGCTGTGACCCATATTTTGGACTTTATAGGCTATAAGGTCTGTGTCACAGCTCTTCAACTTAGCCATTGTAACAGAAAAGCAGCCATACAAATGCATACAACTGCATATGAATGCTTGGGGCTGTGTGCCAAGGAAACTTTTATTATGGACACAGAAAATTGAATTTCATAGAACTTTTTCATGAAATAGCATTTTGCTTTTGATTCTTATTTTTCTTTTCAACTATTTTTAAATGTAGAAACCCTTCTTAGGGGCTTCCCTGGTGGCGCAGTGGTTGGGGGTCTGCCTGCCAATGCAGGGGATGCGGGTTCGTGCCCCGGTCCGGGAAGATCCCACATGCCGTGGAGCGGCTAGGCCCGTGAGCCATGGCCGCTGAGCCTGCGTGTCCGGAGCCTGTGCTCCGCAATGGGAGAGGCCACAACAGTGAGAGGCCCGCATACCGCAAAAAAACCCCACAAAAAACAAAAACAAAACAACAACAAACAAAAAACCCTTCTTAGCTGTGTAAGAGCAGGTAGAGGGCTGGCTTTGGCCTATGCCTGGTATAGAGGGTAAGAGCATAGATTCTGGAGCTGAGTGCCCTGGGTTCGAGTCCAGCGCTGTGATCTTGGGCAGGTCATTTAATCTGGCTGTGCCTCAGTTTCCCCAGCTGTAGTTCCCTTGCCTTTAGGGTTGTAGGGAGGATTAAATGGGTTAATATATGTAACTATAGGAAGTTGTATGTGGCTTTTTTTTTTTTTTTTTTTTTTTTTTTTTGCGATAGGTGGGCCTGTCACTGCTGGGCCTCTCCCGTTGCGGAGCACAGGCTCCGGATGCGCAGGCTCAGCGGCCATGGCTCACATGCCTAGCTGCCCCGCGGCATGTGGGATCCTCCCGGACCAGGGCACGAACCTGTGTCCCCTGCATCGGCAGGCGGACTCTCAACCACTGCGCCACCAGGGAAGCCCCAGCTTTTATTTTTTATAATTAAGAAAATTGTAATTATGGTTTAAAAAAACATAAAATTTACCATCTTAACCATTTTTAGTGAAGTTCAGTAGTGTTTTAAGTACATTCACGTTGTCGTGCAACCATCCCCACCATCCATCTCCAGAACGATTTCATCTTGCAGAACTGAGACTCTGTCCCCGTTAAACACTAACTCCCCCTCCCCCTCCCTCAGCCTCTGTACCCATCATCCTACCTGCTGTCCCTATGAGTTTGACTCCAGTAGGGGCCTCGAGGTGGAATAGTGCAGTATTTGTCCTTCTATACCTGCCTTATTTCACTCACTATAACATCCTCATTGTTCTTCCATGGCGTCCCACGTGACAGTGGCTGAGTCCTCTTAGGAGTCATGGTATTTCTGCAGCTGCACAGTCATTGTGGTGATTATAATGATGACGGCGAAATAGCACAGGGTGGCGGGAGAAGGGTGGCTGGATGCCAGAGTGTGACCGGTCCCCATCCCCCACCTGGCACAGGGACCAACGAGTGTCTGGACAACAAGGGCGGCTGCTCCCACATCTGCAACGACCTCAAGATTGGCTATGAGTGCCTGTGTCCTGAGGGCTTCCAGCTGGTGGACAAGCACAGATGTGAAGGTGATTCCCGAGCCCCGGCCCTTTACCTGGACATGGGGGAGGTCAAGCCCTCAGCCTCAGTTTTCCCATCCATTAAGTGGGCGTGGGCGCCGTCCCCTCTGCACAGGGCTGGTAGGAGGCCAGGTGCACGGGCCAACTGTCGCCGGCTTGGCTCTCAGGGAGCACTTGCTTCTGGCCTTTGGGTATTAATAATTAAGAAAGAAATCTCAGCTGCCTCAGCTTGGCCCTGCTGGCTGTGCCCTGAGGTGAATGGTGAGGTCGGGGTCACTGTTAGAGGTGACACTTGGCTGTTTCCAAGATTTTGTTGGTCAGAGTCCCTGGCCCTGGAGGTCTTCCCCAGAGGGGATGAGCTGTCCCCCATTTGCCACTGGGATGCACGGCCTTTGGTCAGAGCCCATGGCTCCATCTGCGCCCTATGGGGAAGATGCCCCAAATCTCTCTGTGTTCCATCCCGCAGATATCGACGAGTGTCAGGACCCCGACGCCTGTAGCCAGCTCTGCGTGAACCTCGAGGGCAGCTACAAGTGCCAGTGTGAGGAGGGCTTCCAGCTGGAGCCCCTCACCAAGGCCTGCAAGGCCGTGGGTGAGCGCAGGGAGGGGGCGGGACGGGGAGCGAACATGGTGGGGAATTTTATCATCTGAACTTTGCACTGACTGCAGTGACCCGGGGGTAGACCATCTGGTCTGGAGGCCTCTGGTAGGTGAACACCACAGCCTAGTTAGGAATCGGGCTAGGGAGCTGCCCACACCTGTCCGGCTTCTCTGAAGACGCAGATCAATCCCGTGGGGGATGGTTTGTAGCCCCCAGTCCCATGAGGGGCTTCAGGGCACAAGAAATGGAAAGCCATGGCCTGAACAGCCTGCACCCCCTCCAGCTAAAGGAACTTATATCAAAAAAAAGTAAATCCATTGAAAAGAGACCAAAATATAATTGCTCATAATGAAACAAAATAGTACAAATCACTGAGTTTCTTCTACCTGACCTTTAGGTTAGAACTGCAACCGTGCACTAATTCTTAGAATCACCTAAATCAAGGGATCCCATGGTTTTGGAGGCGTAGCTGTCCTGGTGAAGTTGACAGGTCACCCAAACATCCTTTGTCTTCTATCATGTTCTGCTCTTGCAGTGTTATTCCAAATGAGGACCAGTTTTGCAGAAATATTTTAGAGCTGTTTCCCCTAGGGCCTCTCAGTCGTCATCCCTTTGATGGCTCCCTGGCTTCCCTCTGTCACATCCCCGTGTGTGAAGCCCTCCAGGATTTGAGATTTCATTTTCATCCCATTCTGTAGGTTCAAGTCCCTACAGATGCCATCCCAGCTGGAATGGTGTCGTGGGAAGGGATATTCTGAGGGGGGTCAGTTGTAGAAGGCTCGGTGTGTTGGTGGATATTGATGTCATGGTTATAGCACAGCCCCCAGAGTCAAAGTGACCCAGGTTCGAATCCCAGCTCTGCCACCCACTAGCCATGTGACCTTGGGCAAGTCACTTCTCCTCTCTGAGCCTTAATCCCCTTATCTGTACAGGGAGTTGACAACAGCCCCTGCCTCTTAGGAGTGTGAGGGTCAATGAGAGAAAAAGGGAGGAAAAGCACTAAGCAGAATTCCCCGACATTAGGAATCACTCTGTTTACATTTGCCATGATCATTTCTTCACCTTTATGTTCTTCAATGTAAAATGCTGGGGCCCAGGTGTTTTCAAATGTAGGTTTTACTATTATGCAGCTATGGTGAGGCCAACAGACCAGGAGACGACTGCCCCTGAAAAGACAGTTTGTTGCTCACAGATCCCAAGAGGAGGGGCATAGCACACCATGGGGGGGCCACCCGGGGAAGCAGCAGGAGTGGTCAGAAGGCAGAAGGAGTGAGGGGAAAACCGGGGGTGTGGGAGAGCCTTTATTGTGGTTTCTATGGGAAGGAACAGGCGAGTTTGAATAATTTCAGTGGTCTCTGGGGAATAGATGCTGGCCCTCGTTGTCTGGCACCTGTCCCTGGGGTGACTAGGGAAGGTGGATAGTGGGCAAGATTGTGAGACCCCAATAAAGGATGTGGCGGGCTGTGGGCTGGTTAGTTTGCATTTGAAGTGAGTCATTTACCGTGTCCTCCCCGATCCGCATCAGAACCACTTTGTTCATACCCCAGGCAGGCGTCCTGGTGTCTCCCCTGATTCAGTCAGACCCTGCAGGGTGACAGTGGAGGCCAGGGTCCCCTTCACTCTCCTGAACTGCCCTTCCTGGCTCCCCAGGCACCATCGCCTACCTCTTCTTCACCAACCGCCACGAAGTGAGGAAGATGACCCTGGACCGCAGCGAATACACCAGTGTCATCCCCAACCTGAAGAACGTGGTCGCCCTGGACACGGAGGTGGCGAGCAACAGAATCTACTGGTCCGACCTGTCCCAGAGGAAGATCTACAGGTGAGCCTGGGCCCCGCCCCGTGCGGCCCCAGTCCCTGAGTGGACTGAGGGCCCCTGGAGCTGACACTCTCCTCCTCTCCCCTCAGCGCCCAGATCAACAGAGCCCCCAGCTTTTCTTCCTACGACACCGTCATCAGCGAGGGTCTCCAGGCCCCCGATGGGCTGGCAGTGGATTGGATCCACAGCAACATATACTGGACTGACTCCATCCTGGGCACCGTCTCAGTGGCCGACACCAAGGGCGTGAAGAGGAAGACGCTCTTCCAAGAGGAAGGCTCCAAGCCACGGGCCATTGTGGTGGATCCCGTCCATGGGTGGGTATTCCCAGGGCTGGGGGCACGAAGAACACGGGTGGGGTTCATGAACCAATTAGGGCTCCAGGTGGGGGGAGGTTTGTGCTGAGGTAGACCAGACTGAGTTGGGTGTGGGCTGTCCCGAACCCCGGGATGCTCTCGAGGTCAGAAAAGAACAGGGCCCAGAATGTGGGCCTCCCCACCCATCCTATGGGGGGCCCTGGGGGTCGATGCCCCACCATGTCTGCTGTGTCACCTGAGGTGGAATCAGACCCTGAAAAGCCCTGCCCTATGGAATGGAATCCAAAATCAGAGATTAAATACTGATTTAAATTGATATTAGAGGGACTTCTGGTCCAGTGGTTGGGATTCCGTGCTTCCACTGCAGGGGCCGTGGGTTCAGTCCCTGGTAGGGGAACTAAGATCCCAGTGCCGGGAGGTGCGGCAAAAAAAGAAATTTATATTAGAAATGAACACTTGTTAGAAGTTAGAAATTTAAATTCCGATGTAGTATTATACGGCAGAGTATCCTACACTAAGACAGGATTGCAGAGATGTTTAAAAACGCTCTGGGACAGTGTTAGCCGACTGACAGTTTTCAGGAGGGGAGTGAAGATCACCGCCTGTGGACCACCCTCCTCGGGGTCCGCAGGTCCCGTGGCTGACTCAGCAGCTCCAGTGTCCCCAGGGACCCTTGTCCCCTGGCGGAAAGCCTCTGTCCTCTGTCACACGTACCCTGCACCTGCAGCACACGCCAGCTGCCCCGGTACATCATGTGTGGCATTTCACAACCCCAGGATGGGCAGGATGTTCTGGCTGAAATAACTGGAGAAAAGGGAGCATTGGGCCTCAGGGAGAAAATGTTGGCAAAGGCGCACTTGACTGTCCTTGCATGGTGTCCGTGGCTCAGAACGGACAGAGCCCCCTTGGCGTGAAGGTGGGTGTGTCAGGTCCTCATCAATCAAGACTAATGCTCTCATTTGGTGGAGGGTCACCCGGTCCACCCTACTGCCAGCAGAGAGAGACACCCTCCCCGACACACTCCACTTATTATTATTTATTTTTAAATATTTATTTATTTATTTGGCTGCGCCAGGTCTTAGTTGCAGTACGCGGACTTCTTAGTTGCGGCATGCATGTGGGATCTAGTTCCCCGACCAGGGATTGAACCCGGGCCCCCTGCATTGGGAGTGGGGAGTCTTACCCATTGGACCACCAGGGAAGTCCCACACGCTCCACTTAGATGCGTGTTGTGTGCTCTGCTACTAATTGATTGATTGATTGATTGCCTCGCTGCGTGGCTTGTGGGATCGTAGTTCCCTCAACCAGGGGTCAAACCCGTGCCTGGAAGCTCAGAGTCTTAACCACTGGGCCGCCAGGGAGTCCCCACGTGCTCTGCTTTTGTGTTTCTTCCCCCCACCCCCAATGGCATGGAATTCTCTCCCCTACCTGGCTCTTTCATTTGGCCTATGGGTTTCCTTCCCTGCCAACCCGATGGGCCATGATTTATTTAAACTGCTATCCAGCCCCTGGAAATTTAGGTTTTTACCCCCTGCCTCATACAAAGTAGCCATGAATACCTTTGAATGCCGTTGAAGGTGAGTCGCTGCAGTTTATCTGCAGGATAACATTCTAGTATTTGGATTACAAATAGGTCTTAGGGTACATACATGGACATAGCCTCAAATTGTCCTTCCAAGCAAACACTGTGAAACTGGCCCTCCCACCAGAGGTGCACCCTAGGACCCGTTTCCCCACACTCTCACCAAAGGGTTTTCCATCTTTGTAATCATGATGGGGAGGGTGTATTCCAGGGTAGTTTTAATTTGTATTAGGTCACTTGCGAGTTAGCCTGAGCATCTCTTTCAGATGTTTAAAAGCCCTTGGAGGGGGCTTCCCTGGTGGCGCAAGTGGTTGAGAGTCCGCCTGCCGATGCAGGGGACATGGGTTCGTGCCCCGGTCTGGGAGGATCCCACGTGCCGCGGAGCAGCTAGGCCCGTGAGCCATGGCCGCTGAGCCTGCACGTCCGGAGCCTGTGCTCCGCAATGGGAGAGGCCACGGCAGTGAGAGGCCCGCGTACCGGAAAAAAAAAAAAAAAAAAAAAAAAAGCCCTTGGACGGACTTCCCTGGCGGTCCAATGGTTAAGACTCCGAGCTGCCATTGCAGTGGGCACAGGTTCGATCCCTGGTTGGGGATCCTGCATGTTGCAGGATATGGCATAAATAAATAAATAAATAAAATAAGATAAATTAAGATTTAAAAAAGAAAGAAAGAAAGAAAATAAAAGCCCTTGGAGATCCACTTTTAAGTATGGATCCAAAAGAATTGAAAGTAGGGACAGAAACAGATGTTTGTACACCCGTGTTCTTAGCAGCATGATTCACAGTAGCCAAGTGTCCATCTGCAGAGGATTAGATAAACAAAATGTGGTATATGCATACAGTGAAACTTTATTCAGCCTTAAAAAGGAAATCTGACACCTGCTACAACATGGCTGAACCTTAAGGACATTATGCTTAGTGAAATGAGCCAGTCACAAAAGGATAAATACTGTATGATTCCACTTATACGAAGTCCCTAGAGGAGTCAGATCCATGGAGACAGAAAGTAGGAGAGTGGGTGTCAGGGGCTGGGGGAGGGGGATGGGGAGTCAGTGTTTAATGGGGAGAGAGTTTCAGTTTGGGGAGAAAAGAAATTCTAGAGATGGATGGTGATGATGGCTGCACAGCAGTGTGAATGTACTTAATGCCATTGAATTGTATACTTAAAAATGGTTAAATGCTAAATTTTATGTTATGTGTGTTTTACCACAATTTAAAAAATCTCTCTTTGTGTGTGTGTGTATATATACATGTATGTATATGTAGGGGTGTGTGTGTGTGTGTGTGTGTATGTATATATATATATATATATATATATATATATATATATATATATGTATTTAAAAAGCCAAAAAATTACCACCCCCCAAAATTTATAAAAGCCCTTAGAAAGCAGTGTTCAGGGTGCAGATTCCAGGGCCCCAGTCCCAACATTGGAATGAAAACCTCCCTTTGTTCTCAGAGGTCGCCCAAACCCTGCCAGGTTTCACCAGGTGTGGGCCTTGAGGGCAGCAAGGTCAGGGAAGCAGACAGAACCCATCCAGGGTCTCCCCAGAAACGACTGGGAGTCCTGGCCTGGCTGCTTCAGGGGCAAGCAGCTCTTCCAGGTGGGCAGAGCCTCCCTCCCTGATGTCCTCCTGTCTGTCCTTCCCACTGTCCCACCAGCTTCATGTACTGGACGGACTGGGGAACCCCCGCCAAGATCAAGAAGGGGGGCCTGAATGGCGTGGACGTTTACTCACTGGTGACGGAGGACATCCAGTGGCCCAATGGCATCACCCTGGGTATGTTGGGGGCACAGTGGTCCTGGGGGGTCAGGCACAGTCTGGAAAAGAGGAAATGGCCACGGGCCTCCCTGAGATTTTATAACCTGAAACTCGGCTCCCATTCCCCCACATACCTGCACGTGGTTCAGGCTCACACATGGGGGTGGGGATGGGGGAGGGGTCTGAACTGCTTTCCTGGGCCCGTCTCTGCTGGGTCCTTGGGGGTCTCCCTCCTGTGGGGAGCAGCGTGCCCAAGCCCCAAGCCCCGCCCCCCACATCACATGTGACCACTCCTTGTCCCCCCCCCCCCACCGTCTTGGATTCTAGATCTTTCCAGCGGCCGCCTGTACTGGGTCGACTCCAAGCTGCACTCCATCTCCAGCATTGATGTCACCGGGGGCAACCGGAAGACCGTGCTGGAGGACAAGAAGAAGCTGGCGCACCCCTTCTCCTTGGCCATCTTTGAGGTGGGGGCCGGGGGCAAGTGGTCGCTGCTTCCATGCTTGCGGGAATTCATGGTCAAGTGCTGCTGACTGAGCATCACTTACATACAAGGCGCGAGCGCTCCTGCTAACAGGTCCACACACATCGTGTAGTCCTTCAAGCCCAGATTAGGTCAGAAAACTGCCGGTGACCATGAAGAGGTCTTAGACCAGGAATTAGGGATTTCCCTGGCAGTCCAGTGGTTAGCACTTAGCGCTTCCACTGCAGGGGAACCGGCTTCCATCCCTTGACAGGGAACTAAGATCCCTGCAAGCCGTGAGTCAAGGCGAAAACAAAAGGATGCTGCTCAACACCCTACAAGAGAAGGGGGTGCCCACCAGGAAGGCTTATGTGGCCCTAAATAGCATCCCAGTGGGGAAACTCTGCTCTAAAGAATGTTGCTGTACAGTTGACCCTTGAACAACTTGGGGTTTGGGGCACTGACCCTTCACACAGTCGAAAATCTGAGTATAATTTAGAGTCGGTCCTCCATATCCAGGGTTTGTTGGTATCTGTAGTTCCACATCTGTGGATTCAACCAGCTGGGAACCGTGTATTTACTATTGAAAAAAATCCACGCAGTTCAAATGCATGTTGTTCAAGGGTCAACTGTATTCGTAAACCCATGCTCAAGCAGCACGATCCACAAAAGCCAAGAGCTGGAAGCAACCCAAGGGTCCATCAGTGGATGACTGGATAAACACAATGTGGTCCATCCATCCAATGACATATTATTCAGCCTTAAAAAGGAAGGAAATTCTGACACCTGCTATAACATGGATGATCCTTGGGGACATTATGCTCAGTGAAATAAGCCAGGCACAAAAAGACAAATACTGTATGATTCCACTCATTTGAGTCCCTAGAGGAGTCAGATTCATAGAGACAGAAAGTAGAATGGTGGGCGCCAGGGGCTGGGGGAGGGGTATGGGGAGTGAGTGTTTCATGGGGACAGAGTTTTAATTTGGGAAGATGAAAAGAGTTTTAGAGTTGGATGGTGGTGACACAACAATGTGAATATACTTAATGCCATAGAACTGGACACTTAAAAATGGTTAAGATGGTAAATTTTACATAATGTGTATTTTACACAATTATTATTATTATTATTTTTATTTTTGCCACGCTGCTCGGCATGTGAGATCTTAGTTCCCTGATCAGGGATCAAACCCACGTCCCCTGCACTGGAAGCGTGCAGTCTTAACCACTGGACTGCCAGGGAAGTCCCCACAATTAAAATTTTTTTAAAGAAAAAAGAAATGATGCTACCACCCAGCCCTGCTTGTTCCCCAGAGAACCCCAATAACTTCAGGGGGTGTGGAGACAGTGGTCTGTGTCCCAGCCCCATGGTTGATGGGATCTGTCATCTTCCTTAACGCCCATGTAGGATAAAGTATTTTGGACGGATATTGTCAATGAAGCCATTTTCAGTGCCAACCGCCTCACGGGCTCGGACATTAATTTGATGGCAGAAAACCTGCTGTCTCCAGAGGACATCGTCCTTTTCCACAACCTCATGCAGCCGAGAGGTAAAGATGGGATGGCCACCCCCACCTCCACGTCCCTGCCGGCACTCTGGAGTTTTCTAGAAATTTTCTGACCTCGTTCTCACCCTGCCTCCCTGCCTTTTCCACCGCAGGGGTGAACTGGTGTGAGAGGACTGCCCTCCACAACGGTGGCTGCCAGTACCTGTGTCTGCCAGCCCCGCAGATCAACCCCCGCTCGCCCAGGTTCACCTGTGCCTGCCCCGACGGCATGCTGCTGGCCGAGGACATGAGAAGCTGCCTTGCAGGTGGGGCACCAGTCTGCCTTCTGCCACCCTTGCGGGTTGGCCCAGCAGCCGAACCTTCCTGACCCTCACTTTGCTCATCCATCAAATGGGAGAGCGAGGCCACAGGAGACCCTTGTAAGGCCTTTCTCAAATGCTGGGCGCATCAGCACTGTGCCTGGCAGGGAGATGGACTCAGTTCACCTGTAAGGTCTAGTTCTCTCTTTCCCAGACCTCTTGGGTGGGGAGGGACTGATTTTATTTTATTTATTTATTTATTTATTATAAATTTTTGTTGTTGTTGTTTATTTTTGGTTGCGTTGGGGCTCCATTGTTGCACGCGGGCTTTCTCTAGTTGCAGCGAGTGGGGGCTACTCATTTTTTTTTTTTTTTTTGCGGTACGCGGGCCTCTCACTGCCATGGCCTCTCCCGTTGCGGAGCACAGGCTCCGGACGCGCAGGCTCAGCGGCCATGGCTCACGGGCCCGGCTGCTCCGCGGCATGTGGGATCCTCCCGGACCGGGGCACGAACCCGTGTCCCCTGCATCGGCAGGCGGACTCTCAACCACTGCTCCACCAAGGAAGCCCGGGGGCTACTCTTTATTGCGGTGCACAGGCTTCTCATTGTGGTGGCTTCTCTTGTTGCGGAGCATGGGCTCCAGATGCGCGGGCTTCAGCAGTTGTGGCTCGTGGGCTCTAGGGCGCAGGCTCAGCAGTTGTGGCGCATGGGCCCAGTTGCTCCACGGCATGTGGGATCTTCCCAGACCAGGGCTCTAACCCGTGTCCCCTGCATTGGCAGGTGGACTCTTAACGACTGCCTGCGCCACCAGGGAAGCCCAGGACTGATTTTAGATGCAGACACTGAGGGAGAAGTGATTCTCCTCTTAGAGAAAGTCTCTATTTGGGGCCAGTGTGTCTGTAACACTTATGAATCTTCCTTTTGAAAAACAATGTGTAATATAATAACATAGATATTAGTGGGTTTGTATTTTCACTGCATCTTCAGTTATTTCTTTGTGGCCCATGGCACTTGCTTCCTACCCGTTGTCATCACCAGCGCAGTTATCAGCGGGACTCAGGCTGCAGGGCACTCAGGAACTGTTTATTTTTTCAGAGACTGAACCTGCAGTGACCACCTGGAGGCCCTCCACGGTCAACTCAACAACCGTGGGGCCGAAGCGCACAGCCAGTCCTGAGCTCACCACGGCAGAGTCAGTGACGATGTCCCAACAAGGTAAAGGCTGGGGTCACCCTGGCCCCGGTTCATTGATATGAGCATGTTGGTGAAGAGACAGAGTGGATTTAGTCTTGGCTCCTTTTCTCACTGTCTCTGGCTTGGCCTGTGCACCTCTGAAGGCTCAGTTTCCCTACCTATAAAATGGAGCTAATAACAGTGCCCACCCACCTTCCTGGAATAGTGGGGATCACATGGGCTTTTTCAGGTGTCTGCCCAACAGGGCCAGGACTAGCATGAGGCAGGTCAGGCACTCCCTGGGGCAGCATCTAAAGGGGGCACCAGGGACTTCCCTGGTGGTCCAGTGGGTAAGACTCCAAGCTCCCAATGCAGGGGGCTTGGGTTTGATCCCTGGTCAGGGAACTAGATCCCGCATCCCACAACTAAGAGTTCGCATGCTGCAACTAAAGACCCCCGCAGGCCACAACTAAAGAAAGACCCACCCCCGCATGCCACAACTAAAGATTTCAAATGCTGCAACTAAAAGATCCTGCATGTGGCAACGAAGATCCCGTATGCCGCAACTAAGACCCAGCACAGCCAAATAAGTAAATATTTAAAAAAATAAATAAAGGGGGCACCAAAAAACCCAAGATTCAAATAATATTTTAATGCAGTATTTTTTTAAAAAATCGAATCCTCAAACTATGGCGTGTGGGGTCAGCCACCTGTTCTAGTAAATAAAGTTTGCTCGGATCCCGGGTCTCAGTGAGGCAGGATCTTGCAAAGTGTATAGTCAGATCCTGTTTTCCTAAAAATTTTGCTATTTTGGTCACCATGAGGTACTGGCATTAATTTTTCTTTTCTTTTCTTTTTTCTTGGCCGCGCCGTGTGACTTGTGGAATCTTAGTTCCTCGACCAGGGATTGAACCTGAGCCCTCAGCAGTGAGAGTGCGGAATCCTGACCATTGGGCCGCCAGGGAATTCCCGCTAGCATTAATTTTGATTTTTAAAAACAATGCAGGGACTTCCCTGGCGGTCGGAGATCTAAGATTCCGCATGCTGCACGGTGTGGCCAAAACAGGAGAAAAACAAAAAAACAATGCATTATAATATTACTGGTTTACTGAGTTTGGGGGGGCCCCTTTAAATTTAGTGCCTCTCTCTCATCATCTTAGCCCGACCGCAAGGTCATGATCTACCTCCCCAGCTGGAGGAGGTGAGAGCTGGGCTCTCAGTGAATTGGAGCCCACCATTTGCTGCTTTGTCCAGCAGAGGGCGCCCGACCCTGTTTTTGAGCAGCCCGGAAACAGAGCTCAGACTTTTCTGGCCAGGAAAAAAAAAAAGGCACATCAGCAAGTTTCAGACTTTCCCCCCACCACCCCCCCACCCTCAGAGTAGCTGAATCCTTTGTTCAACCATAAAGGAGATAAAACAGGAACTATATGGTTGAGGGAGGCCCAGAACCCTTCTCACTTGAAGGACCACTGCTTAAAAAACTATTTCACAGACGGGCCCGTCCAGGGCTTCTCGAATTTGGCAAAGAAGCCCTTTTAAGGGAAAATTTTTTCAAGGACACCGATGCTGCTGCCCTAAATTATTTTTGTGACAAGATTTCTTAAATATGCGTAAGTGTAAAACTGCATGTAAATTCTGTCCATAACATTTGCGACAGCGGATTGAATTAAAACCCAGAGGGATTTTCACACAACCAGAGATGGTCATCACTGTTCACCGGCGTATGTGTGGCTTGGATGTGGCTTGTGCAGTCTTCCCAGCTCACTGGCCTGTTTGTAGGCCTTTAAACTTTCACTTGCACGGCCCCTCACGTTGTCCAGCCCAGGTGCACAGGCGTGGTTATATAAGGTTCCCCCCCACCAATATTTCTTATTAGGCGCGGACAGCTGGCACAGGACTATGGGGCTTTGGTGCGATGCAACCCAGGCACTGGGATTGCTGAGCATTATGGGGACAGAAGTTGGCCCCTGCCCCATCCAGAATAGACTCCTTGTCATCAAATGCAGAAGCAGGTTGAAAAATTCCACCAGTGACCTCACCAGCCACTGGGAATGTATCTATAGGTGTTGGTCTCAGGGACCAGCAGCCCCTTCCCCAGTGCCTTGTAATGTGAGGCTAAAGGACCCTCTTAAATTTGCCCCAAATCCCATAACCCCGATTGCTAACAAGCGAGGGCCTGGAGGAAGCCAGCCCAGCTCCTCTCACACCTGGGAGATGCTCCAAGTTCCTTTGAATGTTTGAGGACACAGAGAAACGTCAGGCATTTTCCTTTGCGGGTTGTCATCATACACCTGCTGTGTTTTCCCGCCCCTCACGGGGGATCTGGGCCTCACTTTCTCCCTTCTCCCTCGCAGTCCTGGGAGATGTTGCCGGCCGAGCGGATGCGGAGAGGCCCCAGGGCGTGGGTGCACTGTACATCGTCCTCCCAATCGGTAAGCCTGTGGCCGGTCCTCCCCTGGTTCCCAGTTTCCTGCAAAATGATCTCCGTGCCCAGTAAGCCAGTGTGGTCCACCTTTCCTCCAGGAATGGGGTGGCCCTGCTGCACGTCCTGTTCATCACTGGGCCCCCCTTCCTAGCTTCATTTACTTAACAAATATAGTTGAGCGCCTACTGTATACCAAGATTGCTTCCGGGCACTGGGGACCCAGCCCTGAAAGAAACAAACATTCCCCCCACCTCGGAGCTGACAGTGAGCAGAGTGGGGCAGTCGATGTGTCACATGGGGGAGGTGGGGCGGGGTCAGGGTCCCCGGTGTGAGTATGGGTGGCCTCACCAACACCCAAGGGATGGAAGGGCAACCAGCAGGGGCGCCTGCTGGTGAGCGGTTCTCGTGCAGGGGGCAGTTTGGAGATTTCTGCTTTCCCGCCCTCACCCATCAATCATGGCTTGGTCAGCATCACACCCATTTTTCCTTTTCGAAAAAAGTCCTTTCAAGGTGTCCCTTCACAGAGATGAGAGATCTAAGTGCCCAACAGCTGTCCGCTGTGGGTTGGCAGCTGGGCCACTTACCTTCCTTGGGGCTGCCAGGGGCCCAGCAGAGCCCGAGCCTCTCCCAGACCTGGGCCGGGTGAGCCCTTGGCTGTTCCCTGGATCTGGGGGAGGGGGTAGGGAGGGGACAGGAAGCACCACCCCAAGGCCCACCATAAAGGATGCAAAGAAGGATCCAGCCCCACCCAAGTTCAAACAGAACCAGAGTGCACTGTGGCCCCGTATGTAGAGAACAGTCCTATTTCTGAAAAAGCGGCGGCTCCCGTGTGACTAATCGCGCAAAAAAACTGGAAGAATTGACAATAGTTGGGTATTTGGAGGGTGAGGCAGTCACAGTGGTCTTCAACCTAGAGATTTGTTATGCTCATAGATAGATTTTTGTTTTTTAACAACGGGCAAGTACTGCTTTAAATGCGGAATAAAAACCTTTACAAGTTGAAAGCAGCATCTCTCCCCTCTCCCTGCAGCGGTGCTCATCCTCCTGTGCTTCGGGACCTTCCTCCTCTGGAAGAACTGGCGGCTTAAGAGCATCAACAGCATCAACTTTGACAACCCTGTGTACCAGAAGACCACGGAGGACGAGGTCCACATCTGCCACAGCCAGGATGGCTACACCTACCCCTCGGTGAGCCGCGCCACTTGGGATCTCGCTGGTGCCTGTGTGTCCGTCTGTCTGTCTGTCATGCCTCCTCAGGGCCAGGTCCTCCCCAGAGAGCAGACATTCTCACGGTGTGGGGACGGGGCCAGAGGATAAGCAAAAGGATCGTAGGTCCGAGGGTGAAAGCCAGAAGGGGGATGGAGAGTGGTTTGTGGGTCTGGGAGGGAGGGGATGCAACTTTAGGTGGCCAGGAAGGCTTCCCTGAGCAGCGAGTGTACGGTGTGCAGAAGGCACCGCCTGTGCAAAGGCCCTGTGGCGGAACCCTGCCTAGTGTGTTTGAGGAGCAAGGAGGCCACCAGTGTGACCGGAATGGAGAGAGTGGGGGAGGGGACAGGGCAGATGGAGCAGCACCCTTGGAATGAGGTGGGAGCCACGGAGCCACACGATCAGACTCAGGTGGTCACGGTGCTCCCTGGTGGCTGTGAGGGAGCAGGCTGGGGCCAAGTTGCGGAGCTCCGAGACCCGGGGGGAGGCCACTGTGTGGGTCCAGCGGGCAATGCGGAGGGCTGGTTGGCCGGAGGGGCCAGCAGGGAGTGAGGCGTAGGTGGCCTGTGGCCATGTTTACTGGATGTTGGACTGATGGTTTCCGGCGTTTACCGTTTTGTTGACAGAGACAGATGGTCAGCCTAGAGGATGACGTGGCGTGAGCTGCTGCCTCGAGTCCCGTCCCTTCCCGGAACCTGCCGCTGGTCACTCGCTGGCAGGAAGAACACTTTCTCCCCGGACCCTTGACCTGCCCCAAACCCTTCCTGAGACCTCGGCGCCAAAAGCAGTGCTGGTGGCTGCAGCCCCGGCGCCCGTCTGCCTTGTCTGCCAAAGCTTTGTTTTATATATTTATTTGTTTGGGAGGCAGAACAGGCTTCCGACAGCGCCCACGGATCGGGTTTGGGTGGCATTTTTTCTTTCTTTCTTTACGCTTAAAGGAAAAGAGGAGGAAGGCGGACGAGCTGGGGGATGTTTCTGAGCTTCTCTCCTCCTTGGCGTGCTCTTCCCCCGAGGGAATGATGGACGGAGGGACACGGAGCGGGAAAGCTAGTGGCTTTGAACGCACCAGAGCAGTTGCTACCCACAGGGTCCCGGGTGGCTGCTGCTTCACCTGCCCTCTAGCTCAAGCCCCACACTCAGGACTGAACGTGTTTACCTCTGCCTGCCGAGCCTGATGGGATGGCCAGAGTTGGCCTTTGCTCTGCCACCCACAGGTCAGGATCAAACTAGGGTTTTCCAAGCTGGGTTTGCCCTCCCCTTATGCTGGGGAAGGGCCCCTGGTGATGGCTGGATCCAGCCTTCTGGGGGTGGCACCCGCTGAGCCCTATTCATTCACCAAAATCCCGGCCATCCCCAGGGAAAACCTGAGCCACCCGTCACCCTTAATATGTATTAAGTGCCTGAGACCCCATTGCCTTGTGCGTGAAGATAGGTGGCTCCAACCTCTAACTGTGTCCCTCTCTGTCTGGGTGTGGGTGTCTGGACCCCAGCCCTGCCCCTTGCACTTTTTCAGTTTAGTTGTACACTGTGTAAAGTCGACAGTCTATTATTATTTTGCACTGCTTTCCGTTCTGGCTGGAGAGAGTCCAGGTCGGTGATGGTGAGGACCTGGCCCCTCTCCCAGCACGTAGGGAGACGCGTGTGAGGAGGAAAGGGTCGGCTTGATCACGACTTCAAAGCCAAGATCAAGATCAAGACTATCTGGCTAGTGTTTCTACTTCTGTGCAGATGCCCTCGAGCCGTTCATTTCCCCAGTAAGCTGGTCATGGTTGGCTGGGGGGTCCATCTGAAACGTGCATGGCAGGTCCACCCTGTAGGATATGCTCCTGGCTCGGGCATTTTGCGGGACTTATTAAATAAGAATGCTTTCTGAAATTGACACACGTATCGCATTTGTGACCACAGAGCCGGGGGGCGGAGTGGAGGGGTCAGCCTCCCACGGAGACTCTCTGAGGGGACTGTCTGCTGTACAACCACAGAACACGGCGGCCCTGCAGGAGGCTGTGAATGCCTTTTCTCTTTCTGAAGCATGTAAATAGATCCCCGGGCAGACAATGGGAGCTTTTTGTTATGTTTGCACTTTGTATATTTGTTGAAACATTTATCACTTATATGTATATAAAAAATCTATTTATTTTTGCAAACCCTGATTGCTGCATTGGGGGAAACTGTCTCTGAGACGCCTCGTCCTTCTGTACAAAAAGATTATTCACGCGTGCTGTGCGCAACGCTCTTCAGGAGAATCAGGTCTGTATTGTATATATGGGTTGCTTTTCCGGGATGGGTATCGCTTTTTTAACCACTGTATAGAATGTTTTTATAGCCTGAATGTCTTACTGTGATCGATTAAATTTCTTAAAGTATTTGGCTAAACCAGAAGTGCTTTCTTCCTCTGTTCTCTGGCTCCCTCCATCTGTTGAGGGACTAGACTCCCCGGGAGAAGGATCTGGAAAGGGAACATCTCCCCAGAGCTCCAGCAGGCTGCAGGCTCTCGGGGATATTGTGCTCAGCTGGGGAGCAGCTCTGCTGGGTGCTTCCCTGAGTTGGGGTTTTGCTAAATTTCCTGCTTGTTCATTCATTCAATAAACAATGGGCACCTGTCGTGTGCCAGGTCCTGTTCTAGGCGTGTGGGACACTGCAGTGAATAAAAGTCCGTGCCCTTGGGACTTACCTGGAGGATCCAGTGGTTAAGACTCCACGCTTCCAATGCAAGGGGCGGGGGTTCGATCCCTGGTCAGGGAGAGCTAAGATCCCATATGCCATGTGGCACGGCCAAGAAAAAAAAAAGTTATATATATAAAAAAAAGAGTCTGTGCCCTCAAGGAGATGACATTTTAGAAGAGGAAACAGATAGGAAAAAGTATATTTTACAAGATTATTCTGGAAGAATATTAAAAAGGATGAGACAGAACTGAGTGGCAGGAGGCTTTTTTTGTTTTGGGGGGTGTCGGGGAAGGATTCTCCTGAATTTAGTCCTATTAAATTTGTTGCTAAGATGGAAAAAAATCGAGAGATTTCACAACACAAATCCAAATAATCATAAATTCAGGTGAATCTGGCTACATCATGGAAACATTTGGCCAGAGCCATGGGTGTCAGGGTACGTGGGCTGCAGTCCACTTCAGTCCCCTACACCCTCATTCTCTTGTGCACCCCAGCTTTACCTGAGTCTGGGCCTTGAGGGCATTTCAGACCCCTGTCTTAGGGCATGGCGGTCAAGCCACAAATAGTCCTGGCACATCAACTGGGGAACAGTCAGGAACACAGCAGGTCACTGGATAGAAAAAAACAATACAGGGATCTAAGCATAACACACCAAATGGGCAAATCATAATGAAATGCCACCTCACACCCATTAGGATGGCTGTAATAAAAAACAAAAAACAAGACAAAAAGTGTTGGCAAGGGTGTAGAGAAACTGGAACCTTCGTACATTGTTGGTGGGAATGTAAAATAGTGAAGGCACAGTGGAAAAACAGTATGGTGGCTCCTCAAAAAATTAAAAATAGGACCTCAAATTTTTTTAATTAAAAATAGAACTATTGGGACTTCTCTGGCGGTCCAGTGGTTAAGACTCCACGCTTCCACTGCAGGGGGCATGGGTTCGTTCTCTGGTCGGGAAACTAAGATCCCGCAAGCCGCGAGGCATGGCCAAAAAAATTAACAATAAAAATAGAACTATGATGTGATCCAGCAAGTCTACTTTTGGGTATATATATACAGAAGAATTGAAATCAGGGACTTAAACAGATATTTGCACACCCATGGCTCTTAGCATTATTCACAAAAGCCAAAAGGTGGAAACAACCCAAGTGTCCATCTGCAGGTGAACAGATAAATAAAATGTGTATATCTACAATGGAATATTATTCAGCCTGAAAAAGGAAGAATATTCTGACACATGCTCCAACATGGATGACTCTCGAGGACATTGTGCTAAAGGGAAATCAGCCAGTTATAAAAAGGTAACTACTGTATGGCTCCACTTATATGAAGTCCCTAGTGTAGTCAAATTCCTAGAGACAGAAAGTAGGACGGTGGGTGCCTGGGGCTGGACGAGGAGTCTGGGGAGTTGGTGTTTAATCGCTATAGCCCTTCAGTTTTGCAAGACCAAAGAGCTGGATGGCTGGTGGTGCTGGATGCACAACAATGTGAATGTGCTTAAGGCCAATGAACTACACACTTAAACTTGGATAAGATGGTAAAGTAGGGCTTCCCTGGTGGCGCAGTGGTTGAGAATCTGCCTGCTAATGCAGGGGACACAGGTTCAAGCCCTGGTCTGGGAGGATCCCACATGCCGCGGAGCAACTAGGCCCGTGAGCCACAACTACTGAGCCTGCGCGTCTGGAGCCTGTGCTCTGCAACAGGAGAGGCCGTGACAGTGAGAGGCCCGCGCACCGCGATGAAGAGTGGCCCCCACTTGCCGCAACTAGAGAAAGCCCTCGCACAGAAACGAAGACCCAACACAGCAAAAATAAATAAATTAATTAAAACTCCTACCCCCAACATTAAAAAAAAAAAAAGATTAAAAAAAAAAAAGATGGTAAAGTACGTTATGTGTATTGGAGCACAACTGAAAATAATGCTAAATAATACTTTTTTTTAAAGACCAGGGGGCTTCCCTGGTGGCTCAGTGGCTAAGAATCCACCTGCCAATGCAGGGGACATGGGTTCAAGCCCTGGTCTGGATCCCACATGCCGTGGAGCAACTAAGCCCGTGCGCCACAACTACCGAGCCTGCACTCTAGAGCCCGCGAGCCACAACTACTGAGCCCGCGAGCCACAACTACTGAAGCCCGCGCGCCTAGAGCCCGTGCTCCGCAACGACAGAAGCCACCGCAATGAGGAGACCATGCAACACAACAAAGAGTGGCCCCCGCTCTCCGCAACTAGGGAAAGCCCAGAGGCAGCAACCAAGACCCAACGCGGCCTAAAATAAATTAATTAAAACAAAACCAAAAACCCAGGGAATTCCCTCGTGGTCCAGTGGTTAGGGCTCCACACTTCCACTGCACGGAGCACAGGTTTGATTCCTGGCCGGGGAACTAAGATCCCAAATGCCACAAGGCGCAGCCAAAAAAAACCACAAATGGGGACAATGAGGCATCTAGAAATAACAGCAGAAGAAGGGGTGGCATTACTGGAGCCCAGGAGCTGTGGGAGCCTGGGAGGAGACCCCTCCACGGCAGAGAGAGAGGAGACTCCGTCCTCTCCCCTCCTCCGGGCCCCCCTCCCGCCAGTGCCCCCATGGGCTGAACCCAGCAGGACCTGGGAAACAGGGTTCCCTGCAGGAATGGGCCCAGGGGCAGGGGACCCAGAGTGTCAGGGCAGCAGGTGGGAAAGAGCTCAGACTGGGCCAGGTGGCCTGGGTTGAGCTGGGTGAACTTGGACCCATCAGAGGCTCAGTTTCCCCAACTGAAAACGGGGCCGATGCTGATCCCCACCTCCCAGGGTCCACGCGTGGCGGGCGTGGTGGTGGAGAGAAGCGCCAGGAGCCGCAGGGACTGTTATCTTTTCTGTGTCCACAGGGTGGCACTTCCTTCCTTCCTTCCGCCTTTTGTCTTGGGAAGGTTCCAAAATGCCTCTAGGGGCGAAAGCTGAGCGGACCGCACAGGAAGCGTCCGGGGCCTGCAGGCAGGCGGTCGATAATTGGTTGATTGACTGACTCCATGCTCAGCCGCGTGGCAAATGGGACAAATGAGCTCGAATGGCTGGGCCTGCGGGAGGGGCCAGGAGGTGGCCGAGGGTGCTGTGAGGGGAGGGTGGGAGGGACTCGGGGGTCCCTGAGCAGAGGAAGTGCCTGGGAGAGGCTGGAGGTGATGGAAGTTTCTGGTCCCTGGCCTGGGCAGTTTTCCATTAAGGGAGTGAGTAGTTGCTGAAATCCTCCCTCGGGCGTCCCCACCGTGGCATTGAGTACAACACAGACACGCAGTACTAGAGCCTCAGGAAAAATAAGAGCAAACACTTCTTGGGGATTAACTGCTCCCCTCGGTGGCCGCCCAAGGTTGAGGGGGAGGGAGGGCAGGCCCAGAGCCCATTTTACAGATGGGAAAGGGGAGGCTGGGGGTGAGACCGAGACGTCCCTCCCTTTGTCTTTCTCCACCAGCAGCCCGAGGGGTGGAGGGGGTGCGGCCTAATGGTGATCCTCTCTGGGCTCACAAGGGGTCCCCTAGGGAAGGGCATGGATGTCACCCAGGTAAGATGCAGCGCAGCTAGCCAGCCACTTGGAGCTGGTCTGTGGGCTCAGCCTGCCCAAAGGGGTGGGGAGCAGACTGGAGCTTCGGAGCTGCCATCCCCAAGGACAGGGTGTGGGCAGGCGCGACCCTGGCTCCCCCTCTCCAAGGACTCAGTGGCTCTGGCCAGGACTGGCTGGGTGGTGGGAAGAAGCTGCTCCCCCAAGCCTGACACCCCAATTCATGTCCTCTGCTGCCTCCCCCTCCTGCCCCCACCGGCATCTGAAACCACAGCTGCCTGTGGTGAGTCAGGCTGGAGCCTGCGGGGCTGAGCCCAGGTCCGGGGGAGGGAAGGGGGGAGCCCTGTCCCTGACGGCAGCCCCTCCTCCACAGTGGGGGTCAGCACTCCTTCCTCTCCCCCAGGAAGTGAATCCCCTCCACGATGAAGGGGTAAGAGGGCGGCTGAGCGTTGGAGTTTGAGCGAACACGGGTCACATCACCCACCCCACTGAGTGGAGTGGGATGGGGGGGATAGCCCCCAGGACTCCTGGGTCCCGTCCAGCCTCCCCTCCAGGCAGCTCAGGTTTCAGCACTGATGCCTGCCCTTGGTGGAGGGGCTCCACCCTCCCCGCACAGCTGCTTTGCTCACCCCAGAGACCTCCTCTCCCATGCTGTGCCTGGGATGGAGGTCGGGAGCTTGGGGATTCATAGCGAGACCAGCCCCCTAGTCGGCTGGGCCTCTGCACCATGACCTGTGTCAAGAGGCCAATGTCAGGCTCCCCTTTCCAAGCCCCAACTCTGGGGCCCCCCTGGAATCTGAAAATCCTCCCCATGCCTCACTGTGGACTGCAGGCCTGGCATGATCCAGCCCCACGGCCTCATGTTCCCTCCATGCTGGCCTCTTTGCTGTCCCTGAACACCCACCTTTGCGCTTGTTGTTCCCTCTGCCTGGCTCACTGTCTCCACACCTTTGTCCCCAGAGGGCTCAGGTCTATCTGGGCTCAGATGGCTCTTCCTCCCTGGGGCCTCCTGCAGGCTCTGTCTCCATCAGCTGCGACCTTCCACGAATAGCCTGCCGTCTCTGTGCCTCAGTTTCATCACCTGTAGGGCACTGGGAGCCGGCACACGGCACCTGCTCGTGGCCTCCACTGGAGTGTGGCTCCCTGAAGGGGGCCTGGCAGGTCACAGATGCCCAGCGCACACTTCTGAGTCAGTCGGGGAGCCGCCGGGAGGTCCTGGGGCCTCTCCGAGGGTGGTCCAAGCACTGCCGTGTCTGTGTTGATGCCCTGTGACCAGTCCTCCGGGCCTCTCACCAGCCTCGGCCCACCAAGCTTGCCGGAGGTGCAGTGTGAGGGGTTTGGCCTCTCAACTCCATATACCCTTGGCTATTTTCCCCAGAAACACCAATTATAAGACAGGTTGGCCAGGTGTGTGGATATCTGACCGGCAACCACTGATCACTAAGCGTCTAGAACTTTACCCTGCTCTGTTGCCCAGCAGGGCTCCACCCAGTACAGGCCTGAGTTCCAGTCCTTGGTCTCTTTCTACCTGGGTGACCTCGGACAAGGGGCAGGCGCCTTGGAGGCCATTTCTCGTCTGAAAAGCCAAGATGCTCCTCCACGGACCCCGGGGCCCCACTGCCGAGTTCAGCCTCCCAGGGTGTCACTGTCCTGTGACTTTGGGCAACCGACTGGACCAAGCTGTGCCTCGGCTCCCCCACCTGTAAAATGGATACTCCTCACCGGCGTGGGACGGTGTTGCCCGGAACGGTGCAGGAGGAACGGGCTGGGGGTGAGGGGTCAAGTCTCACCTCTGCAGGCGCAAGGCCTCGGTTCCCCACTCACTGCCTGGTCAGGGGGACTCCGATCCTGCATGCACTCCAACAGGCCCGGCCGAGAGAGCTGGCTGCTGGCTGCCCATGGGCCGGCTGTCAGAGGGAGAGCAGGCAGGGGCGGGAGTGGGTGTGCAGGCTGGAGGCCGCAGGCCGAGGCTGTCCGGGCGTCCAGCCAGTGCAGGGCAGTGAGTCAGGGCCCAGGCATGTGGAGGGCCAGGGCCTCTCGCAGCCCCTGTGAGCTCAGGCACCTCCCTGAATGCGCCCGCCGGGCCCCACTGGGCTGCGTTCCTCACCCACTTGCTCACTCCTTGGGCTGGTTGCGGGGGAGGCCTGGGGTGACGGGGCCCCTCTGAGCCTAGGTCCGTGCTGCCTCCCTGGAGCCACCTTCTTCTCCTTGGGGAAACTGAGTTCTGGGCAGGCAATGCCTCCAGGGCCCCTCCCAGAACAAAGCGAGGCCACTGCTCAGAGGGCGGGGAGCAGGCCCATGGGGGGTTCAGGCCCTGGGCCCGGGGTACAGAGAAGCCTGCGTCTGTAACTGCACCCGCCCCTCAACACCGGCTTTCTCTCCCAGGGACTCTGCACCTGCAAATCTGTTTGAACTAGAGAGAAATACGCCTCTCTGCCCACCCTGGGACCCTCAGCTGGGCCGGGTCTACTCAGGGCAGGGAGCACTCCTGCAGGGGAGCAGGTGGCGGCTGGCTGTGTCAGCAGGAACAGCCACCAAGGTGACAGCAGCTAGTCAGCTGACCTTGGCAGAAGACTGACTGGTTCCTGGCTGAGGCTGCGAGGCAGGGGGGTGGCAGCCCTGAGTGTGCCTGCGCCCCCCCGCAGGGTTTGCGCGACAGGGGTATGCTCCTCCCATCTAGTGGGTGGAGGCCAGGGATGCTGCCAGATATCCTGTGATGTCCGGGACAGCCCCCACCAGAGAGAGTGACCTAGCCCAAACATCATGAAGGCCGAAGCAGGAAAACCCTGGTCTAGATCAAGTCTTTTGCCCTTTGGAGGCCAAGGGTACAAATAAAGGGCTCTGCTTCTTTTTCACATCATAAAAAACTCTGCCAGCCTTGAAAATGAAAACAGCCCAGGAGGGCTTATGTGAACATTTCCTTGAATATGTAAAGCCAGGCCCTCGGCATAAAAGCAGGGCCTCTGAAGTTCTTCTGGGAATCTTTCTTTGTGAGCCAGATGGACTGGGGCTGCTTACATTTCAGGGAGACTAACAACCCCTTTTTTGGGTCTATCTCCTGGAGCCCGACAGGCAGGATCCCTTGCTCTAGGGCCTCCGAGAGACACCGGAATGGACTATTTTTAGTGCCCACTTGATGTCCTCAGGAGCTGCTAGAACTTACTGCTCCCTCTGCTTAGCATGTCCCTCTCTGATCAAGAAATACAAATTGTACTTACTGCAAATGGTACAGAGGTGCACAAAACCCAGCACCCAGAGGTTCATGTAACTACCAAATCTACTGGCTTCAGGAAAAGCTGTATCCAAGAGGCACTTGATATTGAAAGGACCCTACTTCTCACTCTCTACCCTCAGACAGGCAGGCAGGCTGGCCACAGGCTTCCCACTCTTAGTAGTACCTCAGTCACTGAGAATGGGGGTTAGGTGAAGAAATCAATTGGCTGGCCCAGGCCTTGGTTGCATGCTGAATCAGTTAGGGTTTATTTTGGCTGTTTGTGATAGAAAAACTAAAATAACAAAGGCACACATAATAGTTTAGCCCCTACCCGCAAGGAAGTCCAGCATTGATACCCAGCTACACCATCATCAGGGAATCAGGTTCCTATCATCCCTAGAGGATTGCACCCCTCCTTAAGTGTGGCAATACAGCTGCCAGGGCTCCAGCCATCACACTCAAGTTCCAGAAAACAGAGGGGAGGGGGAAAGGGTATACTCCCTTGCCTTTTTTTTTTTTTTTTTTTTTGCGGTACGTGGGCCTCTCACTGCTGTGGCCTCTCCCATTGCGGAGCACAGGCTCTGGATGCGCGGGCTCAGCGGCCATGGCTCACGGGCCCAGCCGCTCCGCGGCATGTGGGATCTTCCTGCACCAGGGCACGAACCCGCATCCCCTGCATCTGCAGGCGGACTCTCAACCACTGAGCCACCAGGGAAGCCCTCCCTTGCCTTTTAAGAAATCAAACACAACACTTCTTTTTACACTTCATTGTCCTGAACTTAACTGCAAGGGAGGCTGGGAAAAGCTGTGTTTTGACTGGGCAGCTAAAAGGATTTCCTTACGAAGGGGGGAGGGGAGAACAAATATCAGGGAGGCAAACAGTGGTCTCTGACACCCAGCCCACCCTGGAGCCAGGGATGGGCCCCTATATATCCTATAGTGTAATCTCTTCCTGACTGACTCATCCTTTCCAGTCCCAGCAAAAATGCCACCCCCATCCCCTGGGGCAGGCCCCCTCCCTGGCCAGGGTCCTGAAGCACTCTGGATGCTCTCTAGCTCCAGGGTGGCATCTGATTGCTTTTGACTCCTCCATTGGCTCAAGGGATCCTTCATCTTGCCTTGGGTTCCCAGCACAGCTCGGACACACAGTGGCACTCAGAGAATGAATGGATAAAAAAGGGCCAAACCTGAATCACAGATGACGGAAGACCTGGAATTTGTCATTGGATACTACGGTGTCATTTGTATGTGTTGTCACAGATGTGAAGTCACAGGCCTGGCACAGTTAAGTCAGTTTTCTTTGGTTACCTAGTCCAGCATTTGACGCCAAAGTCAAGACGGCGGAACGGGGGAAGAAATCCAGTAAAAAACTCATTTACGTATAAACATTTAATGTTAAGCTAATCTCACCACTGAGGCACTGACCACCCACCACGGGCTGATTCCCACTGTGTGGGACTGTACGATGCAGTCCCAGAGGCTCCTGGCTACCACTCCGTGTCCACCAAGCTCCAGAGATAGTCGCTGATGAATTTCTTGGAGAGCTGGGTGCTGTCCAGGTGGATGGGCTGAGCTACGCTGGGGCCATGATGGACTGAGGGCGCAGATGTAAGGGAAACAGCGCACATGGCCCTCCCCCTCCCCCCACGACGCAAGGACACTGCCTGTAAATTGTTATTATTAAGACAATTAGAGACTGAAAGAAATTTTCATGATCAGAAAGTTAAGATAATGTACGAAAGGACACTGCCTTTAAATTGTTATTATTAAGATAATTAGAGACTGAAAGAAATTTTCATGATCAGAAAGTTAAGATAATGTACTGTCTTTTTTTTTTTTTGCGGTACGCGGGCCTCTCACTGTTGTGGCCTCTCCCACTGCGGAGCACAGGCTCTGGACGCGCAGGCTCAGCGGCCATGGCTCACGGGCCCAGCCGCTCCGCAGCATGTGGGATCTTCCTGCACCAGGGCACGAACCCGCATCCCCTGCATCTGCAGGCGGACTCTCAACCACTGCGCCACCAGCGAAGTCCCTGTCTTTTTTTTTTTAATTGTGGTAAAATACATAGAACATTATATTTACCACCTTAAACATTTGAAAGTGTCCAGTTCAGTGGCATTAAGCACATTCATGTTGTTGTGCAACTATCACCACCATCTCCAGAACTCTTTTCATCTTGCAAAACCAAAGCTCTGTCTCCATTAAACACTGACTCTCCCTCCCATCATAATCCCCTTCCTACGTTCTGTTTCCATGAATCTGACTCCTCTAGGGACCCCATGTAGGTGGAATGATACAGTACTGACTTTTTGTGTCTGGTTTATTCCAAACAGCAGATTATGTTCCAGGTTCATCCATGTTGTAGCATATGCCGGAATGTCTTTCCTTTTTAAGGCTGAGTAATAGTCCACCGTATGGATGGACATTTTGTTTATCTGGTCATCTGCTGACAGACACTTGGGTTGCTCCCACCTTTTGGCTTTTGTGAACAGTGCTGCTGTGAACATGGATGTACAAACATCTGCTCAAGTCCCTGCTTTCAGTTCCTTCGTGTGTATCCCCAGAAGTCGACCTGTTGGGTCATGTGTTTATTCTGAATTTTTTAGGATCTGCCATAGTGTCTGCACCGTTTAAGATTCCCACCAACAGTGCACAGGGTTCCACTTTCACCACAAAGGATACTGCCTTTGATCATCCCCGGTTCACATTCATAATCCCACTCAATTTTACTAATTCGGCGATAAAGTTGAGCCACATATCTGCATAAGAAGACAAAACAGAGAGAGAGAGAGAAAAGAAGTTACTCCAGCGTCGACTCCAACGAAGAGCTGTGGGCTGCGTGCACGCACACACACATACACACACACGCACTCACACCGCGTCTGTGGACCTACACGGCTGAAGGGATGGTGACTGTCGTGTCTTCGTCAACCTCCCTCTCTTGTCTTTCGAGATCAGCCTCGATCTCCTTGAGCTCCTCCAGCTCTCTGCTGAGCTGAGTACACAGGCAGTTAAGGACCCTTGGCTTTGGAGGGAGGGCTGCCCACGTGCTCACACCAACCCCGTCGGGCCCGGGGCTGCTGGCTCCAGGTGTGTTTTCTAGAGTGAACAAGGGCCTCCTGGGTGAGGCTGGGGCCTGGCTGCTCTGCACACACAGGAAAGGATATAGGAGGCTGGCCTTCAGACGGGTATCTTCCTCGCTGGCCCTCTGAAGCTCGGCTTCAAGCTGGTGCAACTCAACGCCGCCCTGGTGTGCCTGCTCCTTCGCGTTGAGGAGGCTCTGGGCCACCTCCTTCTCCGCAGTGAGGACCTCTGCGGGGCAGGGAGAAGTCTGTGCCCCTCAACCTGGGCTCCCCAGGAGAGCCCCAGAGCAGAGGGCGGTCTCGATGCCCCCATCTATGGCCACGTTCCCACTTCCATCTCTAGCTCCCAGACCCATTGTCCTATTTGCAAATGCCTGCCTGAGAGTCACCTGGACCTGGCGCACGTGCTTCCATTTCACCGAAATCACACTTGAATCCATCCAAAGTAATAAAGCCTGGTAAGTTTGCACACCTAGTCTTAATTTATAACGTCACTCTCGACCCCACTGTCCAAGCAACAAGCCTGGGACTCACTTTCTGGATCCAGTTAGCCATCCCGTCTGGCAGGACCCCTTCTTCCGCGTGCTGGTCCTTCATGCCTCCAGGACCACCCCAAAAACCTCCCTGCCGTGTCCTGCTTTGGTCTCTCCCGTTGCCAATCCTTTCTGCTCTGCCTTCAGAGCAGCTGCGTCAGAGGCCAAATGTTAAGTTGCTCCCCTGCTCAAAGACCTCCCGTGGCTCCCCAGTGTCTCCAGGATAACGTCCAGGTCTTTTTGGGCACCTTCGGCATCCCTGCCAACCTCCTCTCTCCCTGCTTTTTGCCCCACCATGTGCTTTTCCCTTTGCTCTGGCTGCAAAGACGCCTCATCATCGTGCAGAAACGCCATGTTTTTTCAGTCCTGGGCCTCTGCCTGCCGGTCTTTCAGGGACCTGTACCCCTGTGTCCCTGCCCACTGGCACACCATTCCCAGCATTAAGGCCTTCTGGATAATGCCTGACTCAGGCGGCTGGACACTCTCTTCTCCCTCCTGGGGCGAGACCGTTCTCCCAGGACAGCCCTTATCACACTGGACTATTTATTCTTAGTCTCTCTTCTTCAAAGCACAGATTGCATCTTAAAATCACCGTACATCGCCAACACCTACTCAGAATAAACACATTTTGAACAAAACATCCAAAAAGATCAAGAACACCCTAAGAAGGTTACTGTGTTCCTTCCCACAGAGTCAGAGAAACCTGCCAACTCAGAGAAGGCACGGATGAAAATGCTTCTTAAAGGGCCAGTGTTTAAGTGTTTATAAACTTATATTAAGTTAATTTTTAATCAAAGCACTACATGTCTATGGTTGTGAAAATTTAAACACACACACACACACACACACACACACACACACACACACACACACACACACACACATAACCCTCTCTAAGCCTCTCCAACCCTCTGAAGCAGCCACTTAAACTCTTCACTGTTTTCTCTGGCATCGACCTTCATATTTCTAAATAATTTGCTTATGCTGCTATTTCTTGATCTGTCTGTGTTAGATGGTGCCTGCTGACTTCCTGTTAGGAGAGCTGAGGGTCTGGCTCTCTTTTGCAGCCTTCCCGCCCCTTCTCCACTCGCCCTCCGAACAACAACCGAGTCTCCTGGGATGATCTCTTCCCCATGGACGTTCACTATAAGCTGTCGTTACCCGAATACGTGCTAAGTGCCACAGATGACCACGGAGCCCCAACCCACTGAACTCTCACCACCCTCTGAGGGTGGCTGAACCCCTCCTCCCATTTGAGAGGCGATGAGCAGAAGCCCAAGGTCCAGTGGCTTGTCCACACACTTAGCTCTGAAGCCGGGATCTGAACTGGATCCTTTTGATCGAAACCCCAGCTCCCCTAGAACACCGACTCTTGTCTCCCTGCCCCAAATCCATCCGTTCTTCTGAAACCCAGGCAGGTTGGGTGATGCTGAGCTTCTCCTCAACCATCAGTGAAAGGGGAGTTAATGGAGCGGGAGGGGAGGAAAGAAAGGAGAGGGAAGGAAGGAGGAAGGAGAAAAGAGCAGAAGACCCTGACCAGGACATCTGTTGTGCTTAGCCTAACATCCAAACTCCTCCTGGGGGCTCGCAGGCTGGCAAGTCTGGCCCCTGCTGACCTCATCTTCTACCTCTTTCTCCTGGGTCTCCAGGCTTATTCTCACCTCATGACCTTCGCATTGACAGTCCCCTCTGCCAGGAACACTCTTCCTGGAGCCATCCCATGGCTAGCTCCCAGATCATTCAAGTCTCAACCCAAACGGCACCCTTTCATAAAGTGTAATTGTCAAAAGGCATTACAAATCCCTGGCACTGAAACCACAGTGGAAAACTAGATGACAGTTCCTCAGAAAAATTAAATATCAAATTACCATCTGATCCAGCATTTCCACTTCTGGGAAAATACAAAAAAGAATTGAAAGCAGAGACTCAAAGAGATATTTGTACACTCATGCTCATAGCAGCACTATTCACAATAGCCAAGGGGTGGAAGTGTCCCAAGTGTCCAGTGATGGATGAATGGATAAACAAAATGTGGTGTATCCATACAATGGAATACTGGAGATGATGGTGGTGATGCTCACACAACAATGTGAATGTACTTAATGCCACTGAACCGGACACTTGAAAATAGTTAAAATGGTAAATCTTAGGTTATGTCAATTTTACCACAATAAAAAAAAGTTTGAAGCCTTTAAAAGACAAAACAAAAAACCCCTGATGCTGAGAAAAGCTGCAACAAGGGCAACTCCCATGCCCCTTTTAAGGGCACAGTGCTGTGCAAGCATCATCTCCATGAATCTCACTTTGATCCATCAAGGGGTGCTATCAGCATCCCCATTTCACAGATGAGGAAACTGAGGCTTGAGAGGGAAACACTGGACTGGGACCAGAGGGTTCATGAGTTAACAGCTGAAATCCTTAGCCCATCATCTCCTGATAAATCCATTTTTCTTGTTTATCCTCTGCCTCACCCCACTAGAATATTAGCCCTACCCACACCCCAGGGATTTTGTTTGCTTTGTTCCCGGCTGTCACCCCATGACTGGCACTATGCCTGGACCCAGCAGGTGCTCAGTAAGACATGTGAACAATCTCAGCAGGAAGATGCGGACTATTTATTATTACAACCATTTTATGGGAAACAGAGGCATTGCAAGGTTAAGTAAGTCAACTCAAATCTCACAGCTGGGAAGTGGCGGTGCTGGGATTCAAACGCGGCGCTTTGACACCCGAGCCCCAATTCAAACCCTGAGTCCCAGCTCCTGCTCACAGCGCGTCAGACCTTCTACATTCACCACTAAACCCCTGGGAGGTGGCTGCTGTCCTGAAGCCCATTTCATGGGTGGGGAAACCGAGGCTCAGAGGGGACAATGCTCATCCGCCGGTCGCACGGGGAAATAGGGTAGCGGACGGGGCGCCCAGAAGGGAGGAGGTTCGAGGCCGGCCTGGCCACCACCACCAACACTCGGGCCCGGCTGCCCGCCGCCCCCCGCCCCCCGACCCTGACCCGGCCTTCACCTCGCAGCCGCTGTTCGGCACCGTCTTGCGTCTCCAGCAGCCGCTCCACCACCTGCTCGTGGCGCCTCAGCAGCCGCCGTTGCTGCGCCTCGGCGCGGTTGGCACCCAGCAGGCTCAGCAGCCCCTGGCTCACCTCCTCCATGTCGCGGAAGGCCGCCATGACTACACTAGGACCAATCCCGCGCAAATTTAACTGCCCCCTGGGCCCCGCCCCCTTCCCGGAGAGCCCTGTTTCCATTGGGTTTATCACACGTCAGTCATCAGCCAATGAGGGAGGCCGCTTCTAGTCGGACTAGTGCGCCTGCGCCAGCTCCTCTGTCAGCCATTGGCGATGGCCAGTCTGCGTAGGGAGGGGGCGTGCCTCCGGCGTCCTGCCTGATGCGCCTGCGCAGGCTGGAAAGCGGCTGAAAGAGCTTCAAGCTGTTTCTTTCCGGGTACAGCGCCTGCTGCGAGCACAGCGCTGTTCTAGGGGCGAAGCCGAGAACTACTTGTCGTGGAGCTGAGGTTCAGCGGTGTGTGTGTGGGACACTCAAAATAAACATCATAAATAAGTAAATTCTATAAGAGGCTGCGTAGCAAAATGGAGTCTGCATCCAGATTTATTGGGTTTCAATCCCAGATTTGCCACTTACTAGCTGTGTTACCCCGAGCAAATTGCTTCATCCTTCCGTGCTTCACTTTCCTCCTCAGTTAAATGAGGATCATCATAGTGTCTACTTCAGAGTTGGTGTGAGAGTTGAATGAGGTCAGTGCCTGGTATTCAGTACGTGCTTTATAGGTGTTAAATAAAAAAATACATAGAGGGGCTTCTCTGGTGGCGCAGTGGTTGAGAGTCCGCCTGCCGATGCGGGGGACACGGGTTCGTGCCCCAGTCCGGGAAGTTCCCACATGCCGCGGAGCAGCTAGGCCCGTGAGCCATGGCCGCTGAGCCTGCGCGTCCGGAGCCTGTGCTCCGCAGCGGGAGAGGCCACGACAGTGAGAGGTCCGTGTACCGCAAAAAAAAAAAAAAACAAAAAAACGTAGAAAGCTAGTGGGTGAGGTGTTTGATTCTCACCGAGCACCGTGTTGTGTGCGGGGTTACGGTTGAGGAAAGACAAACTGTTCACTTTTGTGACATGTCCCTCAAATGAGCTGAAGAAATAAGCGGGTCATGACCAGCATTTTCAACAAAATACAATGGAAAAAAAAAAGCAGTGCATTGTGTACAGAAAGCTAAGTATTGTTTTGGGAAACTCCCCCCATTTGTCTACTGGGTGTGGAAGATGGTATTTTCCCAAAAAAGTCTACAGAAATAGTTCCCATTTTGCCAGTCCCTATCAAGAGGCAGACTCCAATTCTTCTCTTGAACTTGAGCAGGATTTGTGCAACAAACAGAATGTGGCAGAAGGGACGCCGTGTGAATTCCAAGTCTAGGTCAGAAACTAGAATACGTCTTTTGCCTGGTGCTAGCTCGCTCTCTCCCTCTTTCTCAATTCCAGGATAACTCTCTGGGAGCCCAGCTGCTATGTTGTGGGGAAGCCCAAGCCACGTGAAGAGTCTCCCAGATAAGGTCCCAGCCGAAACCAGCATCAACCACCAGAGAAGTAAGTGAGTGAACATTGAGATGATTCCAGCCCCCAGGCTTTGAGCCATCCCAGCTAACACCAAGAGGCGCAGAGAGAGAACTGTTCCCATCAAGCCCGGCCCAAACTGCAGGTTTGTGAGCAACATCCATGCGTTTGTTTAAAGCCAGTAAACTTGGGGGTAATTTGTGATGCAGCCGTAACACCTGGATCACTGGGTCACATGTGAAATTTGTATCTTGCTGTGGGTTGTGTAAAAAATCATTGAAAGCCACAGCTCTAGTGGCAAGCCCTCACAGTAAGCAAAGAAACAAACGAACAGAATCATTTTAGCCAGGAACACCTGCTACAGGGAATAAAACAGGGTCATAGGACAGAGTCACCAGAGTGACTCCCACCAGGGGAGGGAAGTGGCTTTAGGTTAGGTGGTCAGAGATGGACTCCCTGAGAAGGGGTCATGTGAACTGGGACCTGGTATTCAGTACGTGCTTTATAGGAAGGAAAAGGAAACAAAAAGGAAACAAAGCACCAGGCAGAGGAAAGAGTAAGTTCAAAGGTGTTAAGCAGGGAAGAGCTATGGACTGGATTGGCTCCAGATCTTCTGGAATCAAGAGAACTTGCCAGCAAGACTGGATTCCATCCTTCTCTGAGGAAGAGAAAGGATGCTTCTGGGTGTTTGGCCCAAACACCTGTTGGGTGGTGGGTGGTGGTGGTGGTACTAGTGGCCAAGGTGGGTAGGGGAGCAGGCTTGGAGGTGGAGGGCTGCATGAAATGGAAAGCTTGGGGAAGTTCGCAATGCCTGGAGGCTGACCACATGGAGCTATCAACTGGGTAGTTGCAGGACTTCCCTGGCGGCCCAGTGGTTAAGACTCCGTGCTTCCACTTCAGGGGACGTGGGTTCGATCCCTGGTCAGGGAACTAAGATCTCGCATGCTCCACGGCGTGGCCAAAAAAAAAAAAAAAAAAAAGAAAAGGTAGTTGCTAGGCTATGAGTCTACAGAGACATTTGAGCTGCAGATAGAAATCAGGGCGTCGTCAGGGTGCAGCCAATATCATATGACAGCTCTCCTGGGGGAGAGAATGGAGAGGACAAGGTCTGAGGACTTAAGTTCTGAGACCCACCAATTGCAGACGTTGGAGAAGCCAGCCAGATAGAGAAGGCACAGCCAGGGAGAGAGGAGAGAAACTACAACAGAGGCGTCAAGATTTCCACTGACCATCCAGAATCTGACAGGTCCCCAACCCCAAGCCTGGAGCCACCTTCCTCCTTAGAGCTTACTATCATGGGATAATTTTTGCCAAGACCCCAGGGACTGCTCATGTTGTAATATTTTTACAGCGGTCATGGAGCTGGGGACACCCTTAAGACTAATATATTTATTTAGTCTTCCCCGGGTCACAGATTCCTTTGAAATCTAATGAAAGCAACGAGACAGGCTCTTCTTTGAAAAATGTACCCAACAGGCACACATTTTTGGATTTCAGGACCCCAGAAGGCCATCCCCAGATTTTCAGGTTAAGAAGCTCCACAGCCTTTGTCACATAGGGTGGCTAGCAGATGTATAAGTGATGACACCTTAGTTGTTTCCTCCAGAAATGTCGCTGTCCGGGCATGGAGCTGGGTCCCCAGAGTCAGCGCTTATGGCATCGTTCACCATCCTGTTAGCTGAGCATTTGATGCTGAGATTGGTCTGTCACCATCAGCTATGTGACCTTTGGTGGCAGGGGCTGGCCTTCTCTGTGCCTAAAGGCAGGCACAGTGCTGAGTGAAATGAAGAAGAGATAAGACCATGGGTTCAGTTTCTGGCTCTGCAGTTCACCTGTGACCGTGGCAAGTTCTTAACCTTTCTAAGTCATGGGCTAATGATAGCTCTCTTATCAGCTGGGAAAGGTTTTTCAAGAGTTAAGCCATTCCAGGTTGCACAACCAGAGCCTGAAAAATATAAATGCTCCTGTCAAAAAGGCCACTCACCTCATTTCCAAAAAATAAAGAAAGAACCACTCACAGCCATTAGGATGGCTACTATTTTTTTTAAAAAAATCAGAAAATAACAATTGTTGGTGAGGACATGGAAAAACTGGTTGGTGGGAATGTAAATTGGTGCAACTGCTCTGGAAAAAACTCTGGCTATTCCTCAAAATACTGAAAACAGAACTACTGTATGACCCAGCAATTGTACTTCTAGGTATATACCCCCTAGATTGAAAGCTGGGACTTGAAGATGTTTGTATAACCAGCATGATTAACAATAGCCAAAAGGTGGAAGCAACCAAGTGTCCACTGATGGATGAATGGATAAATAAAATGTGGTGCATGCAAACAATGGAATAGTATTCAGTCTTTAAGTAAGGAAATTCTGCCACATGCTACAACGTGGATGAATCTTGAGTATATTATGCTAAGTGAAATAAGCCAGCCATAAAAAGACAAATACTGCACGATTCCACTTATATGAGGTCCCTAGAGTAGTTGAATTTCAGAGACAGAAAATAGAATGGCAGTTGCCAGCAGCTGGGTGTGGGAGTGATGAAGTCAGTGTTTCATGGGGACAGAGTTTCACTTTGGGAAGATGAAAAGAGTTCTGGAGATGGATGGTGGAGATCGTTGCACAACGATGTGAATGTACTTAATGGCACTGAACTGCACGGTTAAAAATAGTTTAGATGGTAAATGTTTTGTTATGTATATTCTGCCATAAAAATAGACATATATATTTTTTCAGACATTTTTTTCATGCACAATTTCTATTCTTTTTTTTTTTTTTTTTTTTTTTTTTGTGGTACGCGGGTCTCTCACTGTTGTGGCCTCTCCCATTGCGGAGCACAGGCTCCGGACGCGCAGGCTCAGCGGCCATGGCTCACGGGCCTGGCCTAGCCGCTCCACGGCATGTGGGATCCTCCCGGACCGGGGCACGAACCCGTGTCCCCTGCATCGGCAGGCGGACTCTCAACCACTGCGCCACCAGGGAAGCCCTCTATTCTTTTTTTGTAATATCTTTTAAAAATTTTTTTATTTATTTAATTTTGGCTGTGTTTGGTCTTCGTTGCTGTGTTCGGGCTTTCTCTAGTTGTGGCGAGCAGGGGCTACTCTTCATTGTGGTACGCGGGCTTCTCATTGCGGTGGCTTCTCTTGTTGTGGAGCACGGGCTCTAGGCGTGAGGGCTTCAGTAGTTGTGGCACACGGGCTCAGTAGTTGTGGCTCACGGGTTCTAGAGCACAGGCTCAGTAGTTGTGGTGCACGGGCTTAGTTGCTCCGTGGCATGTGGGATCTTCCTGGACCAGGGCTCGAACCCATGTCCCCTGCATTGGCAGGCGGATCCTTATCCACCGTGCCACCAGGGAAGTCCCTGTAATATCTTTATTGGAGTATAATTACTTTACAATTTTGTATTCGTTTCTGCTGTACAACAAAGTGAATCAGCTATATGTATACATATATCCCCATATCCCCTCCCTCTTGAGCCTCCCTCCCACCCTCCCTATCCCACCCCTCTAGGTGGTCACAAAGCATTGAGCTGATCTCCCTGTGCTATGCAGCTGCTTCCCACTAGCCATCCATTTTACATTTGGCAGTGTATATATGTCCATGCCACTCTCTCACTTCATCTCAGCTTCCCCTTCCCCCACTGTGTCCTCAAGTCCGTTCTCTACGTCGGCGTCTTTATTCCTCCCCTGCCACTAGGTTCATCAGTACCAGTTTTTTAGATTCCATATATGTGTGTTAGCATACGGTATTTGTTTTCCTTTCTTTCTTACTTCACTTTGTATGACGGACTCTAGGTCCATCCACCTCGTTACAAATAACTCAATTTAATTCCTTTTTGCAGACATGTATTTTTAAAAAGCAAAGCAAGACACTGGGTTTGGAGGGTGGGGAATGGGGTCTTAAGCATGAGCTGAACAAGGTAACAAAGATGATGAAATGGTCCTAGGTGATTGCTTGTGAGAAACAATTTTTTGAAATTAAATTAATTTATTTTTTGGCCACGCCACGTGGCTTGTGGGATCTTAGTTCCCCAACCAGGGATGGAACCCCGGCCATGGCAGTGAAAGCACTGAGTCCTAACCACTGGACCACCAGGGAGCGTCCGAACAATTTTTTTCTTTTTAATTTCCGAAAGGCCCCTTCTTGGCTCACAGACCCTTTTGGAAAACTGACAAGATCAGTGGACCTTCCACTTAGAAATATACAACTTTGCATAAAATTTCTGGGACTTCCTATAACCTCTGAAAACCACCCGTTATCTGCTGGTTGAACAGTCCAGAGGAAAAACAGAGGAAGTGAGAATCAGGAGAGCAATCATCCATCATCAGTCATCCTTGGGGGAGAGAGAGGAGTGGCCCAGGGACTGGGGGGCATTGCTGAGGATGCTCCGCTTCCTTTCCTGGAGCTGGTGACTCACAGATGTTCACTTTTCAAAAAGCCATGGAGGGCTTCCCTGGTGGCGCAGTGGTTGAGAGTCCGCCTGCCGATGCAGGGGGCGCGGGTTCGTGCCCCGGTCCGGGAAGATCCCACATGCCACGGAGCAGCTGGGCCTGTGAGCCATGGCCGCTGAGCCTGCGCGTCCGGAGCCTGTGCTCCGCAGCGGGAGAGGCCACAGCAGTGAGAGGCCCGCGTACCGCAAAAAAAAAAAAAAGCCATGGAGCTGTACACTTTTGTACACGACTTGTACACAAGTGGTATATGCCACCTCAATAAAAAATAAAACAGCAAAACAAAGTATTTTAATATCCAACCTATAAGAAAAAGGTTTGGCAGGAGATTCTCCAAAGTATTGACAATGGCACGCATTTCTACCAAGTAGGACCACGGCACCCTCCACTATGCCAAATGTTTTTGTATTGCTTAAACTTTGTGTTTTACAATCACTATAAATTCTTTTGTCATGAGGAAAAAACAATTAGTAAACATTTTTTTCTGCCCACAGTGGGTTTTTTTAAAATAAATAAATAAATTTATTTATTTATTTTTGGCTGCTTTGGGTCTTGCTGCACGCAGGCTTTCTCTAGTTGCGGTGAGCTGGGGCTACTCTTCGTTGAGGTGCGCGGGCTTCTCATTGTGGTGGCTTCTCTTGTTGCGGAGCACAGGCTCTAGGTGCGCGGGCTTCAGTAGTTGCGGCTCTCGGGCTCTAGAGCGCAGGCTCAGTAGTTGTGGTGCACGGGCTTAGTAGCTCTGTGGCATTTGGGATCTTCCCGGACCGGGGCTCGAACCCATGTCCCCTGCATTGGCAGGCGGATTCTTTTTTTTTTTTTTTTTTTTTTGCGGTATGCGGGCCTCTCACTGTTGTGGCCTCTCCTGTTGCGGAGCACAGGCTCCGGACGCGCAAGCTCAGCGGCCATGGCTCACAGGCCCAGCCGCTCTGGGGCACGAACCCGTGTCCCCTGCATCGGCAGGCGGACTCTCAACCACTGCGCCACCAGGGAAGCCCTGCAGGTAGATTCTTAACCACTGCACCACCGGGGGAGTCCCACCCACAGTGGGTTTGATTAGAACTTTCTGCCATGATGGCAGTGTTCTGTATCTCTGCAGCCCAATAGGGTAGCCACCAACCACATGCAGCTACTGACCATGAAGTAATTACAGTTGATTTACATCTAAATGGAAATTGCCGCAGATGGCTGGTGGCTAGTGGCTATAGTATTGGATAGTGCCAGTGTAGGGCAGAGCATAAGGGCGTTTATTGTAATATTCTTGTCACCTTTCTGTAGCTTGGAACATTGTTCAAATAAATCCATTTTAAAAAAGAGATCTATTTTAAAGCTTCAAGAGGAGTACAGTAAGACAAAGACCAGACACAGATGCTTTGGCATAATCATAAGGTAGCTTTATTAAATTCCTTTACTTTCTAAAAAAAACGATTACAAAAAGGAATACTTCATTTAAGTGTAATACTGTCTTTATGGACGTACCGTGGTTGGAAAGTGAAGTTAAAGGTCATGAATACATGTGAGAAGAGAGTGGGATCAGAGGCAGGACCCCCTGTAGCCTACCATGCCAAGTCCAGTGGGTAAGCTGGGGAGAAGGAAACACAGGGATAACTATGGACTTATAGGGGGTGTCAATGAACTGCTTCTAAAAGCTTAAACACACCCACCGGCTCCAGGGCCAGACACACAGGCACACAAGTCTTGTACCACTTCTCAAAGCTGCCCAAAGCTGTGGCCTTCGTCAGTGGTCATCCCCAGTCAGCTTGGGTTTCTTTCGTTTCCTCGCCATTCTCACACACACACACACGTCTCTCTCCTTTGACCATTTAAGCTCTCTTGTCTTAGGTACCATCTCTTGTCTTAGGTACCATCCCTTCCATCAAAATCAAAGCAAGCCAGACTCCATCAAGCCAGGAAACCTACTTTTCTAGGAGAGAAGCCAGCACTTGGCTTTATTGAATGAACGTGTAAGTGCCAAGGGCTTGCTCTGTCCTGCTGGGGTTTTGGCTTCCACCCCAGCAGCTAAGTTGAGAACTGGACAAGAGAGGGCAGGACACCTAAGAACTAGGGATCTTACTCCCTGGTCACAAGGCACTTTTCGACACTCGGAACCTGTCCCCCTTCCCCCCTCCCTTTTTTTTTTTTTTTTTTTTTTGGTCACAAAAGGAAGGAACAGGACAGAAAACTTTGTTGAGATTCTGGGGACAAAATAGGCCATGCAGGAAACTACGTGTGTTGGGAGAGCCCCGTTTCCAGCAGGCTCCATTCCAGGCAGCTCTGGAAAGCCTGTATGTTGTTAAAAAAAAAAAAAAAAAACCCAGCTGGCCCTTGTTTGGTTTTCGGCAAAGCCCTGTCTCTTTAAGTTTGCACTGGGAGCCCTTGGGGGCAGCCAACTTTTAATCGAGCACACATGGAGTTTTTGGAACTGGTCCTATGCTTTGCCAACAATCTCATGCCCTGTTTTCTTTCCTTTGAGGAGAGAAATTCTGGAGTCTGGGGAGAAAAAGGATGGCCCTGCTACTGGCGTTCTAAGCCTAGGGATGCAGGGACCACTCTGGGGACCGGATTCATTTCCTGCGTCTCCACATCTAAAGGATTTTCTAGGAAAATGAGTATTTGCCAGGGCCCCCATGTGGGGAGGGGACGGATTTCTGGGTAATCTCTCGATATGAACTACTTGCACACCTTGGCTGCTGGGTCCTGAGTCCCCCACCTGAATGAGGGCGTGGGAGACGCTGGCAGTGGCAACATGAAGGCAGAAGAAACGACTAAACTTCCTGCCCCGGGTGACAAAGACAGGGTCTGCTTTGTGAAGAAACCAGAAGAAAATTCCACCAAGAAAGCCGTCTGGGGAGGGCGAAGTGGACAAAATGCTATTATATACCAAACAATTAAATGTAGGGGAGCGAGCGGGGGTGGGGGGCGCATTAGGCCACTCCAGACGTGATCCATGCGTAATCACATTGAGGATTAAAATGAAAATACGCGATTCCAGTGACTTTCAAATTTTCCCCCCTTCCCCGAACATGATTCAGAAATACAATATTTCTCCCTCTCACCCTCCTCCATCCTTAATTGCCAGTTGATTGTTCTCAGCGTTCTTCGCAAACCCACGCCCCAGCATCAGCCACTGGCGCCAATTTATATAAGAATTTAGCTTCGGTCTGCGCTGCGGCTGCTTTGAACCGGGGTACTGGGAAAAACCTGCTTTCGGCTGAAGTCTCAGAGCTGTTGGGGGCTCCCTGGGGAAGCAGAAGAAAACCCCACTTGCATTTGAGACTTGGGCCTTGGTGGGTAGAGTGGGGGCCGGCCAGGGAGGGGATGAGGGACCAGGGATGGTTCGCTCTGGGGCTGCCTGGCCCCTGGGAGAGGCGCCTCGGGCCCCTCTCACGGCTACTCTTCTGCGGAGGATGACGCAGGACTCTCCTCATCCGACATCGGGGCAAACTGAAACGAGAGGCAGAATTCCTTTAGTTTGGCATCCTTTCCTGTGCTATGAGGCGCCGACTTTGTTGGCTGGCCCCGTGCCTGCAGTGAGTGAACACAAGAGGCCTTGGTTTCTTGGCCTCAAGGAGGTGACGTTGGGGAGATGCTTCAGAGCAGCACACAGATGAATGCAGTGGAGGGTTTTTCCTGAGGGATAAAGGGTGGAAGGCAATGAAAGTGGAGAGTGGGCGGTTGGGGAGGGTGATGTCTGAGCTGAAGGATGTTAGGGGTCCAGCCAAGGGGCAGGGCGTTCCAGGCAGAGGAAACAGCAAGTGCAAAAGCCCTGAGGCAGGAGCAGCGATCAGGCCAGTGTGGCTGGAGCAGAGTGAGCGAGGGGGAGAGGAAAGAGAGTGGGGGGAGGTGAGGGGTGTTGAGCAGGGCTTGGTGGGCTCTGGAGATGACTTTTGCTTTTTTCTCTAAGTGGGGTGGGAGCCACAGAGGGCTGTGAACAGAGGAGGGATGTAGCCCGACTCAGGTGCTCACAGTAGCCTCTGGCCTCTGTGGGGAGAACAGAGTGGAGGGGACAGTGAGGGTGGGAGCCAGGGAAGCAGAGCGGAGGCAGCGGCAATGGTCCAGGGGGACAATGATGGAGGAGTGAGATTCATCCCTCAGGAGCCCTGGGAAGCAGGACCACATATCAGACAGCAGGACAGCACCCAGCCCCATCACCCCGCATTTTCCAGCTGAGGACATGGAGGCCCACAGCTGATCCCAAGGGGATCCCCTAAGCACCACAACTGAGGCTCAGGTGTCCTAACACCCTACGGAATGAAGACAGAAAGACTCGGAGCCTCAGGAAGAAGCTGGAAGCCAGTCAGGAGCTAAATGGCTTAGGTCTCAGCAACCTTTTCTCTCCTAGACCATTTGGGGAATTGCTGTGGTTGATGCCCACCACGCCACCCTTGAACCTGGCCCCAGATGTGCCTGGGGAGGCCAGGGCAGGTACAAGGTAGGGGTGAAGAGGAGGGGGCAGAGAGGCTCCTGCCCGTGGTCTGGATTCAGACCCCGAGGTCTCTCCGCCCCTTCCTGTCTGTGAGACTTTGGGCCAGGAATGTAACCATTCAAAGCGTCAGCCTCCTCACCTGAAAAATGGTAATAGTAACAGTACTTTATGCAACTGAATTGGGTTATTGTGGAAGGTTCCAGAAATCATGCTTGGGAGGCACGCCAAAGTCCTCTGTGTGGTAATTAAGAGCATGATTTGGAACTAGACAGATCCGGGTTCGAGTACCGTGATGCCAACCATAACCATGCAGTCTCAGCTCTCGTGCCTTATTTCCTCACGGGGGCACCGTGAAGGTTCAACAAGCAGCTGACCATGCAGCCCTTGGGATGGTCCCCATACACCAGCCCTTCCCAGAGCCCCGCACCCCCTGCCCTGCCCAGGCCTAGACTCACCGAGCACTTGATGTTCATGCGTGAGTACAGCATGGATGCAATTTCACTGTGTCCTGCATCCAAGGCCACCATCAAAGCCGTGCTCCCGTCCTGCAAAGCATCAGTTGCTATGCTGACACCCTGCACCATGTTCCCGCCCTCCCCGGAGCGTGCCTGGGTGGGGACTCACGCGGTCGGTGATAGAGATGTCGCAGCTGGGCACAGCCAGCAGCAGCGCCGTGATCTCCTTGTGGCCGTGCTCGCAGGCACACATGAGGGCTGTGGAGCCGTCATCATCTTGGACGTTGATGTCCGCCTCGCAGGCAAGCAGGGCTTTGACCACGTCCACCCGCCCGTGGCTGACCGCCAGCATCAGGGCTGTCTGCCCCGCCTGGGTAGGGCAAGGAACAGCTTATGGATCATGCAGGCTCCAGAGCGTGACACCCCTGCTCCGGAACCATCCATGGTTCCTGAGTACTCTGACGCTAACCGCACCTCCACTCACGGGCCTCCTTCTGTATCTCAAATAATCCTTCCTACCACTGGGCCTTTGCACTTGCTGATCCATCTTCCTCCTGCTGGCTCCTCCCTCAGGTCTCAGCTTAAATGTCTCCTCCTCGGGGAGATGCTCTGTGCCTCCCCATCGCTATGCCCACTTAAGTCAGATTCCTAACTCACGGGTGCAAACGTAAGTAAAATGTGTTGAGCTAAGAGTTGTACACTTTTCTGTCTGCCAGTTAAACTTCACTGTAAAAAAAAAATTAACATCCATCAGTGGATGAGTGGATAAAGAAATTTATATATCCATACTTCAGAACATTATTCATCCTTAAAAAGAAATGAAGCCCTGAAGCATACTGCAACATGGATGAACCTTGAAAATATGCTCCATGATAGGAGCCAGACACAAAAGGACACAATACTACGATTCCATTTATATAAAATATCCAGAACAGGCAAATCCATAGAGACAGAGAGCAGACTGGAGGGGGCCAGGGGCTGGGGAAGTGAGGACGGGAGTGACAGCTGTGGGTGCCGGGTCTCCTATCAGGGTGTAAAGATGTTCTGGAGGTAGAGATGGGGGTTGCACAGCAGTATGGATCGATTTGTTCACTTTAAAAGGGTTAATCTTATGTGCACGTCACCTCAATTTTTAAAAAGTAAACCACCTGGGCATACATCTGGAAGGACGAAAACTCGAATTCAAAAAGATACATGCACCCCAATGCTCATAGCAGCACTTTTACAATAGGCAAGACTTGGAAGCAACCTAAGTGTCCATCGACAGATGAATGGATAAAGATGTGGTACATATATACACAATGGAGTATTACTCAGCCATAAAGAAGAATGAAGTAATGCCATTTGCAGTAACATGGATGGACCTAGAGATTACCATACTAAGCGAAGTAAGTCAGAGAAAGACAAATATTATCATATGATATCACTTATATGTGGAATCTAAAAAAATGATACAAATGAATTTATTTACAAAACAGAAACAGACTCACAGACATAGAAAACAAATTTATGGTTACCAAAGGGGAAAGGTGGGGGGAGGGATAAATTAGGAGCTTGGGATTAACAGATACAAACTACTATATGTAAAACAGATAAACAACAAGGTCCTACTGTATGGCACAGGGAACTATATTCAATAGCTGGCAATAACCTATAATGGAAAATAATCTGAAAAAGAACATATATGTAAAACTGAATCACTTTGCCGTACACCAGAAACTAACACAACGCTGTAAATCAACTATACTTCAATTAAAAAGTAAACCACCAAGAAAAAAATTTTAATTAAAAAAAAATCAGTAAAAAAGCAAGGAGGGTCTGCCTGTTATGCACCATGGCAGCACCTCCCCCTTTTCCTTCGCTGCGGTAAGGCTGCTGCTAGTCTCTCCCCTCCTTGCTGTCCCCACGGGGTCCTGGCTGCCCTGCTCTTCTGCCCAGACACCCATCCATGCCCCAGTCACCTCCACAGTCTCCCAGCTTCTGCTCCCCAACATACAGCCGAAGGGAGATTCCAAACCAGAAAGCAGCCCTCGCCCCTGCCCTGGTGGCTTCCCACAGCCCTGAGTCCAAACCCCCGCTAAGCCTCCAATGCTCGGGCTCCTGGAGCTCCTGGCTGGCTAGTGAGCTTTGGGAGGGTGCGGACCGTGCCTGCTTGTCAAACATTTAAGTCCCCAGCATCTGGTTGCTGGTCAATGAATTACCAAGGAGGATGTGGGATGGCGTCGGCTTAAGAAAAGCTGAGGACCCCCATGTCTTGCCACACCCCCATTTCCACCATGAGGTCCTGTATCAGAGGCACCCTGGCAGGCAGGTCATTAAGAATGGGACTCTCGGGCTTCCCTGGTGGCGCAGTGCTTGGGAGTCTGCCTGCCGATGCAGGGGACACGGGTTCATGCCCCAGTCTGGGAGGATCCCACATGCCGCGGAGCGGCTGGGCCTGTGAGCCATGGCCGCTGAGCGTCTGGAGCCTGTGCTCCGCAGCGGGAGAGGCCACAACAGTGAGAGGCCCGCGTACCGCAAAAAAAAAAAAAAAAAAAAAAGAATGGGACTCTCGGGCTTCCCTGGTGGCGCAGTGGTTGAGAGTCCGCCTGCCGATGCAGCGGACACGGGTTCGTGCCCCGGTCTGGGAGGGTCCCGCATGCCGCGGAGCGGCTGGGCCCGTGAGCCACGGCCGCTGGGCCTGCGCGTCCGGAGCCTGTGCTCTGCAATTGGAGAGGCCACGACAGTGAGAGGCCCGCGTATAGCAAAAAAAAAAAAAAAAGAATGGGACTCCCGGGGGCTTCCCTGGTGGCGCAGCAGTTGAGAATCTTCCTGCCAATGCAGGGGACACGGGTTCGATCCCTGGTCCGGGAGGACCTGCATGCCGTGGAGCAACTAAGCCCGTGTGCCACAATTACTGAGCCTGTGCTCTGGAGCCAGCGAGCCACAACTACTGAGCCAGCGAGCCACAACTACTGAGCCCGCATGACACAACTACTGAAGCCCACATGCCTAGAGCCCGTGCTCTGCAACAAGAGAAGCCACCACAATGAGAAGCCCACTCACCACAACGAAGACCCAATGCAGCCAAAAATAAATAAATTAAATAAATTAATTAAAAAAAAAAAAAGAATGGGGCTCTTGGGACTTCCCTGGACGTCCAGTGGTTAAGACTCCGTGCTTCCACTGCAGGGGGTGCAGGTTAGATCCCTGGTTGGGGAACTAAGATCCCACATGCCATGTGACACAGCCAAAAAAAAAAGAATGGGGAGCTAGACCCCCAGGTTCAAGTCCCCCCTCTTCTAGTTTGACCTTGAGGAAATGAATACATCTCTGAGCCTTGGTTTTTTTGCCTGTGGAGTGGGGATTCTCCCCTTGGGCTTGGGTATGGCCAGGACTTAATAAATGGGAAGAGTTATCCTGGTCTGCAGCGCCGAGGGCCCGTACCTGGCTGGCTTTGGCATTGACATCTCCGAGCCGGAAGAGCTGCAGGACAGTCTCGATGTCATGCTGGGTCTTCAGGGTGGCCAGGGCGGTGAGCATGATGGGGCTGTAGCCGGCACGGTTCTGCTTGTCCACCTGGCAGACACCTGAGGGGAGGGGACCAGAAGGACAACAGGCCTCAGACACCCCTGATGCTGGCCAGGTCTGCCTTAAGGCTGGGGGGCGTGGTCCCCGAGGACCAGGCCATGTCTCTGCCATCAGACTGGAAGCCTTGTTCACGACCATAATGAGTATTGGGTATCATGCCTCCTCCAGCAGTCTAGGCCTGGCCTAATTACTCCTTTTTCTTGGACTGAGAACCCCATTCTGGCCTAGGGTCTCCATCTCTATTATGGGAGGGGCTCCTAAAGGTGTAGACTGTGCCTCCTCCATCAGACTGGGGCCCCCTGGATACTGGCACCCACATTTAGGGCTGAAGGGAGAAGCTGTGTCTCCCCCATTGATCTGGAGGAGTCCCTAGTCAGTCTCCTCCATGAGACTGTGGGCTCTGCCTCCTTCATCAGACTGACTAGGGGGCTATGTCTTCCCCATTACACTAGGGGAAAGCAAATTTCTTTTGTTTTGGTTTGGTTTTTTTTGCGATACGGGGGCCTCTCACTGTTGTGGCCTCTCCCGTTGCGGAGCACAGGCTCCGGACGTGCAGGCTCAGCGGCCATGGCTCACGGGCCCAGCCGCTCCGCGGCATGTGGGATCTTCCCGGACCGGGGCACGAAACCGCGTCCCCTGCATTGGCAGGCGGACTCTCAACCACTGAGCCACCAGGGAAACCCGAAAGCAAATTTCTTCATGTCGAATTGAGGACCACATCTGCTCTCCAAGCCCCAGGCTAGAAGCCACATCCATGTCCTTCCCTCAGACTAGGGTTCCAGAGGTGTCACCTTCATTATACAGGGGTCATTGGTCGGGGTGGGGAGGGACGGGCCACATATTTTCCATAAGACCATGTCTGCCTTTTCCAGTACACCGGGGCCACAGGTGGGGCCTGTATCCCCCTCACCTCAGACTGGGAGGGCGGCGTCTCCCCCATCAGACGGGGAGGGCAGCATCTCCTCCATCAAACTATGAGGGTGGCCTCCCCCACAGACCAGGAGGGCAGTGTCTCCACCAGCCCCACCCCGCTGGGCTCACCGCTGTCGAGCAGCTGCCGCACCACGGGGAAGTTGGCGTGGGACACGGAGTAGTGCAGCGCGGTGTTGCCGTTGCTGTCGGCGATGTTGACCACGTAGTCCAGCAGCCGCGCCGACATGGCCCGGAAGGTGACCAGGTGGCGCCGCACAAGCTCTGGGTGGGCGTCGCTGCGGCAGGCCAGGCGCAGCCACTCCTGCAGCACCGTGGTGTAGGCCACTTTCTGGATGCAGATTGGGAAGGAAAGGGGTGTGAGGACCACGGAAGCCCACCCCATCCCAGACGAAGCCCCCCAGAACCCGAGCCTTGAGGGGAAGCATGGGTGCCCCACCCCAGTGAGCCCCACTGGAGGAAAATGTAGTGTCCCCTGCCCTGGACAAGAACCCTTAAGGGAAGTGTAGACACTACAGTACCAGGTACGCCCCCAGAAGAAGATGTGAGCATCTCCACCCTGGATGTGACCTTCAAAGGCAAGTGTAGACACCCATCAAGGGAAATATGGCAGCCCCTTCCCTCAAGCCCCCGAAGGAACAGGAACCAAGGCTGGGTTTGCCAGCGGGCAATCATCCTCGGCCCCTCCCTGCTTCCCTGGAGCCTCTCCAAAGACCAAGACTCAAGCCTCGGAGCCCCCCACAAGCTCCCAGCTAGGATCCTGGGGTCCCCATGATCCAAAGCACAAGGAGAAGCCGGGTGAGGGTGGAAGGGACAAAGCCCCCCCCCCACTTTCAGGCCCAGGGCCCCACTGTACCAGCTCCCGCTCGGTGAGGGCATTGGGGTTCTCCAGGTACTTCTCCAGGGCCAGGCAGGCTGAGATGAGGTCGGGGCTGAGCTCCATCCTGCCGGGGGCAGACAAACGGGGAGTTGATCTTGGGAGCACCCACCTCAGCCTCCTGGGTGCCCCCTACTCCCCACATCCAGCTGGGGTGCTCGGATAGGCCCTCAACACTCTCCACCAAGGCACTCACCCAGTCCTGCCAGGGCTCATCTGAGTGTTAGAATCTCAGACCCCCTTCCCTGGGGACATAATTTTACACAGCACCCCAAGGGGCAGACATGGGGAGCACACAGACCCCAGAAGAAAGTGGACACGTGGGCCAAAATTTATTCCAAGTGGCCAGTGGCAGATGGAAAATCTTTCTCTGAGGACAGATTTTTTTTTTTTTATCAGGGGGAAAAAAAAAAGAGACATACACAGGATGGACAGGTGTGGCAAATGTCCCAAAGAAGGTGGGTGGCTTAAGGACAAACTTGGTCTGCCCTTTAAACCCAAACCTGAACACCCTAAATTGCCCCCATCAGGCCCTTTATCAAAGCCTCCAGACCTTCAGATGCCCAGAAGGAGAAAGTGCTTGTTCACTAATTCAGACTAAGGTGGGCATGACTGATGGGAGGTTCCCTCAGAGGGTTTGAATGGGGGGATCTGAGGCAGAGGTCACCCCAGGCCCTGCCTAAATCCCTCCCACACAGAAAACTGACCGGATCTCCTCTTCCGCACTTGATCCCGATGCCCCCTCAGCTGTGGGCGCCTGCTGAGGCTCCCGGGACAGCTGGCACTCCTCCTGGCTGATCTTGGCCTTTGCCGTCTCCTTGGGCCTGAGCTGGGGGGCTTCAACCACACTCGGAACCCTCTCCTCCGGCTCTGGGGCCTCGTTCTCTGTACTCTCATTGTCCGAGAAGTTCTCTGCTGTGCTGGAATCCTCGGATGAGGACTCATACCTGGGGAGACACTGCAGGTGGTGGGGAGGGGCACTTGACCTCTCTGGGCCTCAGTTTCCCCATCTGTTAAATGGGGGGTAATGGCAGTATCTAGCTCACAGGGCTCCAGGGATGCAGCTTATAGCACCTGGCACACAGTAAGTGATTAACAAACACTGACCGTGATTGTGATCATGCTTGGGGGCGCCAGGGAGAGACATTGCTTTTCCCTTCCACCCTTTGGTACCTCTTACACTTTGCTCCTTACACAGGTGTTATACTGATTCAGACCCTTGCCCCACTGCAAATAGGACCCTCATGCTTCTTGCTACCTCCAAACACATCTAAACTTCTGGGCCTGGCATTCAAGGCCCCCAACTGGCCCGGTTCCCCAGGCCTCCCTTTTTTTTTTTTTTGCGGTACGCGGGCCTCTCACTGTTGTGGCCTCTCCCGTTGCGGAGCACAGGCTCCAGACACGCAGGCTCAGCAGCCATTGCTCACGGGCCCAGCCGCTCCACGGCATGTGGGATCCTCCCGGACCGGGGCACGAACCTGTGTCCCCTGCATTGGCAGGCGGACTCTCAACCACTGCGCCACCAGGGAAGCCCCAGGTCTCCCATTTTTCACATCACTGCTTCCTCCCACCCCTGAGTCGTTATCCAGGCTCTGCCCTCCATCAGGAGACCCCCACCCCTCCCACTCTGCACATCGCAAGCTTCTGCCTGTCCTGCAGCATATGTGCTCCCCTCCGTCAGTTATTTCCCTGGGCCCCCCACTGCCTGAGCATCCCCCATCATTGCTCCAATCATGTTGGGATCGCCTGTTAGGGCCCAAGATCGCAGTGGACCAGGAGCTCCATCAGGGCAGGGAGCCGAGTCCAGCACCTCCCGAGGGGTAGTGTGGTGCAGTGGTTGCAGCACAGGCTCTGGAGCCAGCCCACGGGGCCTTGTTGTGCCTCTGTTTCCTCGTCTGTCTACTGTACTTTGGTTAAATGAATGAACCATAAAGTGAGGGGCTCAGACCAGGTTCTCTCACCTGCCGTTGACCCCCACGAACTGGAGGCTCCCCCGGTGGGTCTCGGGGTCTGCGGGCTCCTCTTTCCGCTTCATGATGGATGGCACACCTGCCTGGGGCCCTCCTGGTGGGGGAGCGTGGTGTCGTGAGGGTCTCCCAAAGCCAGACCCCGTGCCGGGCCTCTGGCACCTGACCCTCTCGGTGGCCACCCCCATTTACCTGCACCCCCGGCCTCCTCTGACTCCGACTCCTGTGGGGCTGCTTGCCTGGTAGGCTCCCCGTTGGTGGCGTCGTGGGCAGGCACCAGGCCTGTGTTCTTCTCTGGCTGCACGAGGGAGTCCCCCTCAGACTCCGGGGGTGACAAGGATGACTCTGCAGGAGCCTGTGGGAGACCTGAAGGGGCAGGAAAAGAGGCGCTTACTGTGGGTAACAATAGCAAAACAAGAACAGTAACAATAGCTACCTCCTGGCGGGGGTGGGGGGGTCACATACCCCAGGCCAGGTGCTCCAAGGGCTAATTCTTGAATTATTTCATCAAATCTTCCCAGCCCATGCAGAAGTTGGATTATTTACCAATGAGGAAATTGAGGCGTACAGATTGCCTGAGGTCACCCAGCAAACAAGTGGCAGAATCCATTCCAACCCTGGTTTGTTGCCTGCCTCACAGCTGGTCAGGGTCAGGGAAGACTACGAGACCCCATAATCCTGGCTTGTGACCCCCTCCGACTTCATACTGAATATTGTCTGGAAGCTATAGCCAAGCATAGTGGTCATGGTCGGGACTCATATCTCCCACAAAAGAGCTGTGTGACCTCAGGCAAGTCACTTAACCTCTCTGTGCCTTGGACAAACACCATTTCCTACATCATGGCATTGTGCAGACTAAAGACAGTAATGTGAGGGAGACAGCTTAGAACAACACCTGCACACCAAGAGCACTTGAAGAGCGTTTGTTAATTCAAGAGAATTGTAAACTATATTTTGATAAGATTTAATATTATACTTTTTTTTTTTTTAACAGAAGTAGGGCTGTGCTGTAGATAACATTTTGTTTTTCACTTCCTTGTTCTTTACTTAACATAAAGCAGGGGAATTCCCTGGTGGCGCAGTGGTTAAGAATCCACCTGCCAGGGCAGGGGACACAGGTTCGAGCCCTGGTCCGGGAAGATCCCACATGCCACAGAGCAACTAAGCCCATGCGCCACAACTACTGAGCCTGTGCTCTAGAGCCCGCGAGCCACAACTACTGAGCCCATGCGCCTAGAGCCCATGCTCCACAACAAGAGAAGCCACTGCAATGAGAAGCCCGCGCACTGCAACGAAGACCCAACGTAACCAAAAAATAAATAAGTAAATAAATTAAAAACAAGAAATTAAGCAGGTGTTCCTCTTAATAATCACGAAAAAGAAACAATAAGGGCTATTAGAAAATGAAAACTAAAACCCCACCCAGGTGGAGTTTCAGTTTGGGCCAATGAAAAAGTTCTGGGAATGGAGGGTGGGGACAGTTGCATAACAATGTGAATGTTCTTAATGCCACTGAGCTGGACACTCAAACATGGCAAAAATGATACCTTTTATGTTATGTGTATTTTATCATCATTAGAAAAAAACCCGCCCAGTTTGGTCTGAGAACAAAGGTGACATTATAGGACCTGGGCCCTGAGGGTGCCCACTGCACAAACGGGAGTGGCCTCGGCAGACAGCTCCAGCCCCGGATCACCAGCCTGGAGCTAGAAACAAAAGTCCAGTTGCCACTTGGAGTGGCTGCCCGGGTCTCGGAACCCACTCAGGTTCCCCCCCCAACCCCCGGCCCGGCCAGGCCACGTGTGGCTTCTGTGTCACCACTTCCCTAGGATGTCCCCTTCCTGCCAACTGGCCAGGGGCTCTGCAGACCAATTCATTTTAATTCCCTTTAACGGTTAACTTTTTTTGACATCCACAGTAACTACTTCCTCAAGTCCATGGGCGACACTCAACTTGAGCTGAGAACGGGGAGTAAACACTCAGCAGAAGTAAGACACATAGAACGGATAAGACATTGGCCATAAATGCTTCCGACAGTGCCCCAGCCCAGTCGGGCCAGGCGGATTCCTGAGCAGGGAGCTCCAACTCCCATGGGGAACCAAGAGCAAACACCGGGTTTTTACATGAATCTCCAGATTTTTTTTTAAACCTTGTCAGTAAATTCACATCAAACAAACAAACAAAAGCACTATGTGTGCGGAACGTATCAGAAGGCAGATGGGCCACTTCACAGTCTCACTGTTGCCCAAACTCAGGCCTCCTGATGTAAACACCTGGGAGGTTTGTTACTCAGCAAATCAGACTATGCTCAGTGAAAGAAGCCAGTCACAGAAGGACAAATACTGCATGATTCCACTTATATGAGGTTCCTAGAGGAGTTAAACCCATAGAGACAGAAAGTAGGATGGTGGGTGCCAGGGGCTGGGGAGTGAGTGTGTAATGGGGCAGAGATTCAATTTGGGAAGATAGAAAAGTTCTGGACACAGATGGTGGGGATGGCTGGACAGCAGTGTGAATGTGCTTATTGCCACTGAACTGGACACTTAAAAATGGTTAAGAGAGTAAGTTTTATGTTATATGTATTTTACCGCAATTTTTTTAAATGTGGAAAAAAAAAAAAATGAAGTGGTGCAGCTGTATGGCCCGTTCTGCCCAGAGGGAAAAGCATGGCTCCTTCCAGCTTGAGAAGTTCAAGGTCAGACACTGCAACACTAAAATAACAATAACAAAACTGATAAAAGTTATTATTGTTATTCTACTGGGAGATGGAGCAAACTGTTACCAAAATTTATAAGGAAGAACAAAAGTCTATGGCCAGCTAATTTTACAAAAATGGGCAGGGATGGGGAAGCTGGCTTAGGAGAGAGTAACACATATTCCCAAAGTCACAATAATCAAATCAGCAGGGCATGGTTGCAAGAAGAAATGGGCCAAAGGAAAGGAGTTCCAGCACAGACCCTCTCTGAAAGAACTTGGGGTAAAGCAGAGGGCTTTCCGCAAATCAGTGGTCAAGGGTGAGCTCTGTGGGGTGGTGTAGGGAAAGCAGCTTACTCTGCCCAAGAAAAATCAGGCTGGATCCCTACCTCACACCTTATGCAAAAAATAAACTCCGAAGGACTAATATGAAGGCACAATGACAAAGCTACAGGAAGAAAATGTGGCAGAATATCAGTGGCCTCAAGAAGGGGAAAGATCCCTTTAAAAAGCCCTCTGAGCACTGATCATATATGAAAAGTATGAGGTGATCTCACTTAAATGTGGAATAAAAAAAAACAAAAACAACAAAAAAACCTCATAGATACAGAGAACCGATTGATGGTTGCCAGAAGCAGGGGATGGGTGGGATGGGTAAAGGTGGTCCAGAGGTACAAACCTCCAGGTATAAGATACAGGCATACCTTCTTTTAGTGAGCTTCACTTTATTGTGCTTCGAAGATACTGCACTTTTTTTTTTTACAAATTGAAGGTTTGTGGCAACCCTGCATCGAGCAAGCCTATTGGCACAATTTTTCCAACAGCATTTGCTCCCTTTGTATCTTTGTGTCACATTTTGTTAATTCTCACAATATTTCAAGCTTTTTCATCATTATTATATTTGTTATGGTGACCTGTGGTCAGTGATCTATGATGTGACTATTGCAAAAATGTTATGACTCGCTGAAGGCTCAGATGATGGTTAGCGTTTTTTAGCAATAAAGTATTTTTTAATTAAGGTATGTACATTATTTTTTTAGACCTAATTCTACGGCACACTTAATAGACTACACTACAGTGTAAACATAACTTTCATATGCACTCGGAAACCAAAAAATTGTGTGACTCGCTTTACTGCAGGGGGTCTAGAACCGAACCCGCAATCTCTCTGATGTGTATTTGAAAGTTGCTAAGAGAGATCTTAAAAGTTCTCATCACAAGAAAAGAACCCTGTAACTCTGTGAGGTGATGGATGTTAATTAAACCTATTGTGGTAATCATTTTGCAGTATATACATATATCCAATCATTAAACTGATATAATGTTATATGTCAATTATATCTCAGTAAAGCAGAAAATATCAAAAATTAAAAAAAGAAAAATACAATGGGTTTAACTACATCAACATGAAGATTTCTATTTGGTTTAAAAAAAAAAAACTCTTAGACAAAGTTAATCTACAGAAGAATACAGGCTGTGGGAAGATAGTCATAATGCCAAAAACAGGCAAGGAATTACTTTCTAGAATAGGAGTCAACAAAATTTTTCTGTAAAGGGCCATATAGTAAATATTTTTGGCTATGCGGGCCATAAGTTCTGCTGCAAATAGTACAAAAGCAGCCCTAAACAGTGCATAAATGAATGGGCGTGGCTGTGTTCTAATAAATTAGAATTTCATATAATTTTGCTCATATCACACAATGTTATTCTTTTCACATTGTTCAACCATTTAAAAACATAAAAACCATTCTTAGCTCATGGGCTATATAAAAACAGGCAGTGGGCTGGATTTGGCCCTGCAGGCTGTAGTTTGCCAACCTCTATTCTGAAATATGCCACGAACATCTCAAACTTGCCCAAAGAAAAATGGACAAAGGCTAAAACTAAGCAACTCACCAAGGATTCTTGTTAAACTTATATGGTGATGCTCAACCTCACCAGAAATCAAAGGAATGCAAATTAAAACGAGATATGAAACAAACACAACATTGTAAAACAACTATATCCCAATTAAAAAAAAAATACAAAAACGAAAAAACCCCAAGCAGATACCACCTTGCACCAGTGTCAAATGGGCAAAAAATTAGAATGATAGGTAAAACTGCATGTTAGTGCAGATGTAGGGAAGTGGGCACTTCAGGCCCAAGCATGGCTGGTGGGAACGTGGACAGGGAGACCTTTTCCGAAGAGGATAAGACAAAATCTGGAGTGAAGTTGTACATTCCCTGTGACCCAGCAAGCTCACCAGAGGGGACATGTGAGGATGGCGCCATACTGTTCAAAGCGGCCAGGAGCTGGAAGTAACCCGGGGGCCCACCAAGGGGCGGATCAGATAAGAAAGTGTAGCACATACCCAGGGCAGAAATCTACGCAGTCATTAAAAGTGACAAACCAGATTTATAAACATCAGGGTGGAGAGTTCCAAAATAGTGTGTAGAGAGGAAAAAATAAGAAACAGAATGAGATTTTTTTTTCCCTAAAGCACAATACCATTTTAGGAAATTAAACAAGCATAGGCCATATTTTTCAAGAACACTCAAATATCTAAGCTTCTGGAAGATGGGTTGCAAGGAAAGATATTACAGTGGGGTGGAGATGTATGACTGAGGAGCGGTTGCTGAATCACGGCCCATGGACACAGTTTTTACATTTTTAAATGTTTGGGAAAAAATCAAAAGAAAGATTCTCTTTGGGACACATGAAAATGATAGGAAATTGAAATTTCAGTGTCCCCACAGTAAGTTTTATTGGTACACAGCCATGCTCTTTCATTTATGCATTGGCTAAACCTGCTTAAGTGCTACAAAGGCAGAACTGAGAAGCCAAACTCATCAAAATGTATACATTAAAAATGTGGGACTTCCCTGGTGGCGCAGTGGTTGAGAGTCTGCCTGCCAATGCAGGGGACACGCGTTTGTAGCCTGTGCTCTGCAATGGGAGAGGCCACAACAGTGAGAGACCCGCGTAAAAAAAAAAATTTACATCACTTGGCCAACCTGTACACGGAGGGGTGTGTGTGTGTGTGTGTGTGTGTGTGTGTGTGTGTGTGTGTGTGTGTGTGTGTGTGTGTGTGTGTGTGTGTAAAGCAATTTGGTAACAGACATCATGGTCCTTTAAAAATGCCCTTCCAGGGACTTCCGCAGTCCAGAGGGCCCAAGTTCAATCCCTGGTCCAGGAACTCAGATCCCTGGAAGCCACTTGGCGAGTGGCTTCCAAAAAAAAAAAAAAAGGGGGGTGGGGGGTGAAGGGTTCCCGTAGAAGGACATTTGCGTAGCATCTTTGACAGTAAAGAGTCACCGGCTGTTAAAAAATAAATAGGATGTCCCAAGAATTTTTTTTGGCCGCGCCTTGCAGCTTTCGGGATCTTAGTTCCCTGATCAGGGATTGAACCCACACCCTTGGCAGTGAAAACATAGAGTCCCAACCACTGGACCGCCAGGGAATTCCCCCAAGAATTTTTAACAATGTGATGAAATGGCCCTGGGATAATGTTAAATTAAAGAAATCAGAGAGTTTAAATCCTGGCTTTGAAAACTGTGGGCAAATTCCTTTACCTCCCAGTGCCTCAGTTTCCTCATCTGTAAAATGGAGATAAAACACTACCCACCTCATAGCGGTGCAGGGGGTGTAAATGAATTAAAATACAAAAAGGGCATCAAATGATGCCCTGGCCCATTGTAAGGGCTGCCTAAATGCTTTTAAATATAAAATAAAGCAACACAACAAATTCCATCAGCTATATGTTGCCAGACTTGAAAAATACATATTATTTTCTGCATTAAAAAAAATCAGAAGGGGGCTTCCCTGGTGGCTCAGTGGTTGAGAATCTGCCTGCCAATGCAGGGGACACGGGTTCGAGCCCTGGTCTGGGACGATCCCATATGCTGCGGAGCAACTAGGCCCGTGAGCCACAACTGCTGAGCCTGCGCGTCTGGAGCTTGTGCTCCACAACAAGAGAGGCCGCGACAGTGAGAGGCCCGCGCGCCATGATGAAGAGTGGCCCCCGCTCGCCGCAACTAGAGAAAGCCCACGCACAGAAACGAAGACCCAACACAGCCAAAAATAAATAAATAAATAAATAAAAAATTAAAAAAAAATCAGAAGGAAAGCAGCAGAAGTGTTGACAGCAGCTGTGTCTGGGTGGTGGTGGGTTTATGGGGCTTATATCTTGTGTTCTAGATTCGTCTGTACTTTCCAAACCTTCCACAAACAATATGAATTGCTTTCATAGGACTGTGTTTCAAACAAGAGCACAGGAAATTTCAAAGCCCTGGAGAGATCTCACGGATGCACGTGCCTGGCTACCCCTTCTCCCACTAATCTCTCTGTGGTACCTTTGAAAGGTGAGGGGTGAATGAGACTTTATGGGGTCTCCAGGCCTCTGCCTGCCCCACCCACCTTTGCCAGCCTGAGGGGAAGGCCGCCTCTCACCTTCCCTGCCCTTGGCTGCAGCAAGCAAATTCTAGATGTCAGAGAGGCTGGGCTCCCTCCTGCCTCCTCCTCCAGGGAGTCCTCCCTGACCTACCCATTGAGCTGACCGACCTAAAAGAACACATGGTCCAAACACTCATCAAGGACTTCCCTGGCGGTCCAGTGGTTAAGACGCCATGCTTCCACTGCAGGGGGCGTGAGTTTGATACCTGGTTGGGGAACTAAGATCCCCGCATGCCTTGTGGTGTGGCCAAAAAATAGAAAAACAAATACACAAACAGAAACCACTTGTCAAGCAGCCACCCGGCTGCTTCTTTCCTTTCACATCTTGGTTCAAAGAGCAACCTACCAGCGCCTGGTACCATACTGAACACTCACACCAACTGATGCATTTAAGATCACACTGATCTGGTGACATCAGGTTGTCAGGACCCCCAATTTGCAAATGTGGCACAGAGAGGTTAAACAGCTTGCTCAAGGGCACAAAGCTAAGGAGCAGGGAAACCAGAATTTGAACACAGGCCGCCACCCCATCCAACCACCACCCACCCCATGCCCATTTTATTTGCTCCAAACGTGTTCTCTGAAATTATTTTTCTTCACATGTTTTTGGTGGTCTCTTATTTGTTTATTGCAGGGGCTTTTGTCTGTCTTGTTCACTGCTGTGTCCCCCGTGCCTGGAAGAGTCTGGCTCATAGCAGGCACTCAATAAATGTCTGCCGGATGAGAAGGTATCAAAATGAATTAGCACACACCAGTTCCACCCAAGCAAGGCAGAGATTAGGGCTGATTGCAGCAAGAAGGAGTTAAGCGAGACACAAAGTAGAACTTTCTCAGGGGCGGCAGATTGCACAGGGTGGGGACATTGATAGGTCTGTGTGTTCTGCAGGCAGAAGGCCCCATGGCTGCCCTGAAAGGCATGTCTGGAATGGAGGTTGCCTCTCAAGAGATCCCGAGGCTGGGCAGGGTGGGGCCTCTGGCTGGGGGCCAGGGTCTCAGGGCTGGGTGTTTGGGATAGACACAGAACAGAAGGGTGGAGTCCAGAGCTGTCCAGGAACAACATGGGGACGCAAGAAAACACAGCTGGGTCCCTGCCCACCAGCTTGTGCCCTCTGGTCCCTCCATGGGCTCCGGCCACCTGACATTCAAGGCTGGGATGGGGATATGGGCCCCACTGTAGGGGCCCTGCTGTAGGTTCAGAATGGCCTGGGCTTAGATCCTGGCTGTGTGACACAGGGCAAGTGAAGCTTCTCCCCAGGCCTCAGTTTCCCCAGCTATAATAAGAATTGACCTGAAAATCATTAGTAGATGGAGCAACAAGCACTGGCTAAGCACTTACTGTATGCACTAATTCACAAGAGTCTTAGAGGTGGGGGTCATTATTATGCCACTTCACAGATAAGGAAGCTGAGGCCCAGGGAGGTGAAGCTTCTCATTCAGGGTCACACAGTAAGAAGTGAAATTTGAACCCAGGTTGCCTGGCTGCACAGCCCACTGTCTTAACCTCCTCTGTAGGTGAAACACTTATCAGAGCCCTCAGCACCAGACTGGTATTCGATAAAGAACAGCTGTTATTATGATGAATCATTCTGGCAGCTCCTCCCAGGGGCCTCAGGACGGCGGTGGTGGGACAGCTGCCATTCTGCACATCCCACATCCCCTTTCCTGGAATGAGGACTCAGCAGTTCCTCCAGGGAGCAGCCCCTTCCTCCCTCAGGACTTGGGTGGGGCTCCTCTACCCCCAGGATCTGGGCCTGGGCAGTGAGATACACAGTGATTAGCTCAGTGATGGGCATATGACCCAAGCCAGCCAAGGAGGGCCACCCCTGGGATTTTTCTTGGTGCTATCTGGATTGAGGGGCTCCCTTTCCACTGAGCTGCAAGGACAGATGCCCAGAGTGGTGGGGCTACCTTTGTCTGCCTGAGAGAGAAGGCTCCAGGGTGCACAGAGGAAGAGAAAGAGGGAGTTAGAGATTCCTGAGGATATTTGAGTACCTGGATCCAGCTATGCCTGAAGCCGTCCCTAAGTTACATGAACAACACATTTCCTTTTCATAGTCTGAGATTGGTTTCTGCCAATCAGGGACGATTTTTTGCCCAGCAGCCAACAGCCTTGAGGACCCTCCCTCAAATACCTCCTGTTTTCCAGACATTTACCATGCACTAGACATGAGCACACACGCTTAACAGACACCCAATTTCTTCTCATGGTCCCTAGAGGTACTGAGTCAGCAGCGTTAAGTGTCCCCTTTTCACAGACGAAGAGACCGAGGCTCTGAGAGCTGGCAGAAGGACAGGGCTGGGGCTGGACCCCGGCATTCAGAGGAAGAAGGAGGGACCCTCCACCGCCTGCCCCAGCCCACTAAGGCTCACCTGCTGCCCCATCGCAGCTGCGCTCTGTGATGCTGATCTTCTTTACCAGGTGGACGTTGCTGGTGGATGCAGGGGGTGTTGGGAACACTGTCTCTACCACCTCGTGGCTGCGGAACACAGGAGGGCTCTCGGCCCCGCCGGTTGTCGCCAGGGCCCGCAGCCCTGCCCCGTAGGGCTCCAGACTCTGGGCCCGCTGTGCAGGGGCCCCCGCAGCTGTGCTGGCCGCCACCTCTACCTCCCTTGGCCCCTCCACCACCCGGACAGTGTCCACACGGACTGGGCTGTCTGGTGGCGGCCAGGCCTGGGGCTGGAGGTCGGCCTGCCGGGCCTGAGCTGCCTGCAGCTCCTGGAGCGCCTTCTTGAGCTGGGTCTCCAGCACGGCGACCTTCGCAGCAAGGGCTGCCTCCCCGTCGGGCATGCCCAAGTCCCGCTCTCGGACCCAGGTGCCCACGCTCCGGGTCTCGAGCACCACCGGGTCCTCATGGGGCTCGGGGAGGTCTAGGCAGAGCTCGCTGCGCCCCCGGGCTCCCGCCGGGTGGCCTAGGAATTTCTGGCTCTTGAGCTGCACCGTGAGCTGCCGCTTCTCCTCCTGCAGCACCGACAGCTTCACCTGGAGCACGGGAATCAGTTTCACCTGCTCCTCCAGCTGCCGCAGCTTCCGCAGGGCCCCCGCCATCTGCTCGCGCACGTGGGCCAGGTGCCCAGCACTGGGCGGCACCGGCGTGGACAGTCCCGATCCCCGCGGCGTCGGGGGTGGCAGCCCCACGCCCACCAGTGAGCTTGTCGAGCCAGCCACGCTGGGGGTCAGGGAGCCCAGGCCGGTGGGGGCGGCCGCCTGGTCCTCGAGGCGGCGACGGGCGTCCAGCAGCGTGCGCTCCACGCGCGGGTTGAAGCCGGCGCGGGTCTCCAGGGCGCCATACTGCGGGTAGAAGCCTCGGCCGCAGTAGGAGTAGGCCGAGTGGCGGCTGTCCCCGCTGGCATTGGAGCACAGGGACTCGGTGGACGTCCACCAGGAGCTAGGGCCGCGGGGCAGGGAGCCGAGGCGGGGCCGGCGCTGCACCGCCACCCGCCGCAGCGTGTGGCCCTTCTCGATGTCGTCCACGTACTTGAGAAAGTCCAGGTCCAGGCGGTAGCCGTAGGGCGTCTCCACGGAGTAGGGCAGGTCGGGCTCCTTGGAGGGGAAGGTGGGCGGGGAGGCTGGGCCGGGGGTCCCTGGGGTGGGAGGAAAGGCCAGCGCCTCTGAACACTGCGGTCCCCTCCTCGGGGCAAATTGATGCCCCTGGGAGAGTCAAGGCTTATCTGCCCAAAGGATGGGAGCCCACCGGGTGCTCAACTGCTCAGCTGTGTCTGCGGTTTCCGAGCCTCCCCCGGCCAGGGCAAGGCCCTGTCACCCCCTCAGACCCTCTCAGGGAAGGGCTGTGCCTCCAACCTCCCAACCAAGACAGGACCCTGTCTCCCCACTCCGACTCTCCAGAGGAGAACCAAGTTGTCCCTCTTCAGGCCCTCAGGGCAGGGCTGCGTCCTACCCTCAGCCTCCTCAGTAGGGCCCTCTCCCCTCCCCCAGGCCGTGTCTCCCCTCCCCCACCTCCAACCCCAGGGCAGGGCCCTCTTCCCCGTGAGACCCCTGACCTGGGAAGGGGGCTGGCACGTGCAGGACTTGGGCCATCCTCCTGCCTGCAGACGCTCCTCAAGGGTCACTTGGGGGACTGTGAGTCAGACCACCTGCAGCACGGGCTGAGGCTTACCTGGGGAGAGGGTGTGACGAAGCCCCCCCCCGAGTTGGGAATCTGCAGGGGGAGGGGAGGAGATGTGGCCACCTCTCCCCTCTGCCCCCTCCACCCCCCCCCCAAGTTCCCCCTTCCCCTGGGCGTGGGACCCTCTCATAGGTGCACACCCAGCCTGGCTGTGGAAAGGGGTGGGGTGCCCCCAGAGCCTGGAACAAAGAAACCAAAACTCACAGTCTGCCCGCACATCTGTCCGGCCCCTGGACAGGCTCCAGCTGTTCCCACAGCCCCGCCTCCACAAGGCTCCCGGGCCGAGGAGGAGCCCTAAGCCTGACAGGCCCCACCTTTCCTGAGCCCCCTCCCCTTAGCCCAGGCAAGAGCTGGCTGCTGGGACAGGTGGGGGCTTAGGTGGACCGAGGGCTGGGGCACTCGTGGGGAGACAGCCTTCCTGCTAGGATCGGAGGAGACAGAGACACAGGGGCACAAAGAGAAATAGAGATCAGGGTAAGGGACCCCAAAACAGAGCTGGGTCAGGCCAGGCGGTGCGGGTGGGGGGCGGTAGGGAAAGCTGGGGGGAGGCAGCGAGGAGCAAAGCCTTTTCCCTTTATGGAAACAATTTTCTCTAAAAATAAACAGTTTCACTGCCGGGCTACACGAGAACTTCCTGCCCCCCCACCGCCCCCACCCCCGACCAAGGACGCGTCCGGCTCAGGGCTGGGGGGGGGGCGCGGCGGGGATAGAAGGCCGGGTGGAGGCCCAAGAAGTCATGGGGGTGGGGGGAGGAAGTAAGAGGGGGTGCCTGGAGGCTTCAAAGGGGAGGGACAAGCAGGGCCTCTCACTAACCTGCTCCCCCCAGCCCTGGAGGCCGGCCAGGGCACTTTTGTCCCCAACACTCCACCTGAGTTTGGCCAGTTCTTTCTGCTGTCTGACCCCTAGCCACCCTGCTGCAGAGGTCCCGGCCCATCCCACCACCAGAGAGGACCCTTTGCAAGCTGCAGGTGCTGGGGCAGTGGGTACCTGGGAGGATGGGCCAGGTGGGGCACCTGCTGGGCATGAAGGCAGGGCCGGGGCTCCAGGGGCAGCCAAGCTTCTCCTGTCTCACACCCTCCTTGCTTAGCGTCTTGCTTCGTCTCTCCACGTCTCTCTGTGTCTCTCCACGTCTCTGTCTCTCTGTGTCTCTCTTCACTTCTCTCTCCCTGTCTCTCCACGTCTCTGTCCTCACTTCTCTGTCTTTCAATGCCTGGAACACACAGTCACCCAATTGTAGGAAATTTGGTTTTCCAGCTGCCTGGAGGGCCATCCCATGCACAACAGGGAGGTGATCAAAAATATTTTCTGCAGGGACTTCCCTGGCGGTCCAGTGGCTAGGACTCTGCACTTCCAATGCAGGGGGCGCAGGTTCAATCTCTGGGGAACTAAGATCCCGCATGATGCGTGGCACGGCTGATAAAATAAAAGTTAATTTAAAAAAAGTTTCTGGGGACCTGAGATAGACTGGAGGCAGGGACCAGGAACGGTCCCCGGTGTGGAACCCTGGAGGTGGAGGGTGTGAGGCGAATAACAGTAATAGCTATAATCATCATCCCGGCAATCATTTGATCATCATGACAACCCTACCAGGTGGGTAGTTATCAACCTGTTTTACAGATGCGGTGTTTGGGGACACAGAAATACACAGTGACTTGCCCAGGGTCACTGAAGGGGGAATTAGCTGGGTCTGGATTTGAATCCTAAGCCTGGTAGATTCCCCCACTGCCAGCCAAGCCACCCTTAACCCCCTTGCCACATTCCTCTGCCCATTTCCCAGGCAGAGAGACTGAGGTCTGAGAGTCTCCAGCCATCTGACCGTCTTCCACGTGGGCCGGTGACTGACTCAAGGTGGAGAAAGCAGATTGTGGGGGAAAGTGTAATGGTGGTGGGTGTCTGTGGCTGAGACTCCTCTCCCTCTATAGGACCCCTAGAGAAAAGGGAGGACACGGGATAGGACCGAGACACATGGAGAGAAAGGGACAGGACACTCCAAGAGGGGACAGGTGGGAGGCTCAGGGAAGGGGCGGGGGGTCCCGGGCAGGCCTGGATGTCCGGCGGGGTCTCCCTAAAGCCCCCCTCCCAGACCAGCCTGGACGTCTCTGGGGTCTTCCCGCTCCTCTCCCCGCCTCAAAGACGGGGGCGAGGAGGACCCCGCCCCGTACAGGGTAGGGGCGGGGCCTGCGGGGTCCCCAGCTAATGGCAAACAGCTGCTGCTCCCCACGCCGGCCCAGCCGCCAGGCCGAGGCCCAGCCCGGCCGGACGCCCGGCCGCCTTCCCGCCGCTTGGGCCTGGCTCCGGCCCGGCCGCGGAGGAGGGCGAGGGAGGACCGAGTGGGGTGGGGTGGGGAGGCGGGACAGAGGTAGAAAGGAGGATGGAGACAGGGGAGAGGGGCAGAGGGGAGGCAGTGATGGGGCAAAGGGGCAGGGAGGTACGGATGGAGGATGGGGCTGGGGGAGACAAGCAGGGACAGACAGGGTCAAAGATGAGGACGGGGCAGAGGCGCGGGACCAAGACACTCAAAGTCCGGAAAGTTTGGGCATAGATGATGGAGTTGGAGGCAGCAGCTGGTAGAGACCGGCGAGATCGCGCCCCGGGGTTAGGGGTGGGGTGGGTGGGGTGGGGACCACGCTCGAACCCCGAACCGGACTCGAACCCCGACGCAGCCCGGGTCCTACTCGCCTCGCGCGCTCCGGCCGCCGCTGTCCCAGCGTCCCGCCGCCCGTGCGTCCTCAGCGCGCCGCCGCCCGAGCGCCCGGCCCTCGGCGGTAGCTCCGCCCCGCCCCGCCCCGCCCCCAGGGCTGGCCCCGCCCCTCTAGTCGCCAGCGGCCCGGCCACTGTGGAGGGGGATGGGGGGGGGACAAGATCGCACCTGGACGGGCAGGTGTGTGCGCGCGCGTGGGGTATCCGGCCTCGCCCCCTCTTCCTGTCCTCTGGGCAGGGTCCCACCACCGCTGTCCTCCCCTCCGACAGCTGCCGCTGGGCCGCTGCGGGGGGCGGGAGGGGGCGGGAGAGGGCGGGGCTGGCCGGGGTCCAACTCCTGGAGGGAGGGAGGTGGTGGTGGCGGCGGCTGCGGGAGGTCACCCCTCCCCCCGCCGGCTCAGGGCTGGAAGCCGCCCAGCACAGGCCTGGTACACGGTGGCGTGACCACCGCGGGGCGGGAAGGGAGGGCTGGGTCAGCGCGAGGCTGCACAGACCGTAGCTAAGGCCTGGGCTCCATGGCCAGCCAGGCCTGGGCTCCAATCCTAACTCCACCAAGACTTTACTTGCTGCCTCAGTTTCCCCATCTGTAAAATGGGGCTAAGAATGCTGCCTGCCTGATAGTGGTGTTAAGATGATTTTATAACCATGAGGCAGGGGCCTAATAGAGGTCCCTCAGGCAGAAAGGCCCATAAAAGGCCCAGTGTCTTTGCGGAAGCCAATTATACAGGGCTGGGCACTTAACGAGAGTTTAGTAAATGTTACTATTATTCCCCTTGCACACATGTGACATTGTCATTTGTGTGTTGCCTTCCCCACTAGAATGTCAGCTCTACAAGGGCAGAAATTTGCATCCACTGTCACTGCTGTGTTCCTGGCACCCAACTAGTTCTCAGTGTCTGTGCATCAACAATCAGGGTGTGCAGGTAGAGGGTGCACATGGGACCCAGCTCCCAGGGACCACACCACACAGGCTGTTTATAAAAACCATTTTAAATTAGAAAAGGTAAGAAGCATCAGTGCACACAGACAAGAACAGAGGGACAGAGGGCCCAGACCCGTGTGCGATGTGGTCACCCCATGGCTGAGTGGGCAGTGGGGGAGACTGTCAGAAAGGCACAGACAGCCGAGTCCAGGGTGCTGGTTCCTCTGGGTGTGGCTTCAGGCCCTGCGGGCTCAGAGGTCAGCCTTCCGGAAACTTGCTCTGTTCAAGGAGTTCCTGGGGGAGGAATGAAGTGGCTCAACATGGCCACAGGGCCCCCAACTCCATAATGCTCCCCAGCCTCCTCCTCCGCCCCCGCCCTTTTCCTCCACCCTCCTCCTCCAAGGAGGTCTTCTATGGTCTTCCTGGCTCCTTTTACATTGGTTCTGATCTGGCCATGGAATCAGAAATTCTCTCTTAGAATCCACCACTGGAGATATGAATCACGCCCATTTTACAGATGTGGAAACAGAGGCGCAGAAAAATGAAGTCACACACCCGGGAAATGATCAGAAATGGTTGCCCTGAGCTTGAATATGTGTGCGTCTCCGAGTATTCACATGACTGTGCAAAGCCCTGAGTACCCGTGTTGATGTGCACGTGTATGACGGCCCCCACGCTCTGCCTGGCTTTGCCTGCCCCCGCTCTCCCTCTCTAGGGTGGGAGGCCTGGGTCAGGCACCTGAGGCTGGCTGTGTTTGGCGCCAGCAGCTGAGGCAGGCGCTGGGTGAGCAGAGGCTGCAGAGCTTCCCGCAGGCGGGAGTAGTTGCGCTCCAGCTCACGGTGGTACTCCTTCTGGTCCGGCCCAATCAGGGCTTTGTTCTTCCGCAGCGCATCCTCACACCTGAGGGAGGACCAGATGGCAGGAGATGCTCAGGGGCTGACACTCAGAAGACAAAGCAAGACCAGAGGTGGGGAGTTCGCGAGCTGGGGCCAGGCATGCAGAGGAGCCTATAATGGGGGTCTGGCAGGTGGATATGACTTAGTGGAAATCAGAGAGGCTACAATGGGGGCTCAGGTTGATAGACAGGCTGTACTGGGGAGTCAGATAGGCAGAGAGCCATAATGCGGGGGTTAGAGGGACTCTGATTGGGAGGGTGGTCAGGCCTACTTCTTGCAGAAGTCCTTGAAACAGAGCCGCAGCTTGTTGTGATGCCTGAAGAGCTTAGGGTCTTGCGGGATCTCGGCCAAAAACACCTGGGCCACCTCCAGTGGACCCTGTGGGGTGATAGGGGCTTGTGACGATGTCTGCATGGCCCCCGGGGGCCTCAGGCAGCCTGCATACCCCACCGACCGTGCCTGGTTTACAGTGGGCCCCACGGAGCCCTGCAGCACCATCTGCAGCATTTTGGCATCAGGCGGGTCCTGCTCGGTGGCGAAGGCCAGTTCCCGAGTCTTCTTCTGCATGTCCTCAATGGCCACCTCTACTGGCGTCAGCACTGTCTGCGGGGTGGAGACGAGCAGGCACACGTCAGGACCTGAGGATGTGCTGACCCAACCCAGCCCACGGCAGCTTGGACCCCAGCTGGGGGTGGACAGAGGTACAAGAGACTGTAAGGAACCAGGTCTGGGGCTCCTGCCTCCTTGGGTCTGGCAGGGTGGGGGGTCAAGGTTCAGCTGCCTTTGTCTGGTTCTGATAACTTTGGTCTGGTTCTAGTCCAGCCTTGGGTCAGCAAGGTCTGGAAGTAGGGGTTTGAGTCTGCAGATTGGGGTCTGGAGGTTGGAGTTTGGGGGTCCCTGGCCTCCCTTGGTTTTGGGGTCTCTGTACCTCCCCTCCCTGGGCCTCCCCCAGGCCTGGGCCCCGCCCACCTCCTCCCGGTGGCACACGCGGATTCGTGTCTTGATGTAGGGGAAGGCGTGGTCTGTGCTGAGCAGCGTCTTGCGCTTGTGCTGCTCGGGCAGTTCTCCGTGTGCGCGCCCGTCCGGCGTGAAGGGCGTGCAGAACAGGAAGGTTCGCAGCCCGTAGTTGCGGTCGAAGTAGGTCACCCGGTCCTTGAGCTCATAGGTGTCGAAGTGCGGCTCCACGTATGTGATCTGGATGTAGGCCTGGGGCACGGGGCTCAGGGGTGAGGCTCTCAGCCCCAATACACACACCTGGGGCTTGCTGGCCTCCCGCAGGGGCCCCATCCCTGGAGAAAGGGGATTTGGGCCTCCTTGGGTCTGGGGGCCTTGGATCTGGGGTTCCCAGGTCTCCCTGTGTCTCCTTTGGATGTTTGGGAATCCCCTGAGGAATAGGATGCGGGGTCCCCGAGGGAGATAAGCTTTGGAGTTTCCCAGAGGTATAGGATTTGAGAGGCCGCAGGATTATAGTACTTGGAGTTTCCCTGAATATAGGATTTTGGGGTCCCTGGCAAGATAGTAAGGAGCCCTCACCTTCTGGGGGTCCAGCTTGGTCTTGTCCACAGGGTTAGAATCTTTGATGATCTGGACCACGTCCTCCCCGAATCTCTCCGTGTAGAACTCCTGAGGACATGGGGCTGACTCACAGCTGCTCAGCTGCAGCCCCAGTGCCCTGTCCCAGGGCACCCCGCCCCACCCCGCCCCAGGGCAGCCCAGTGCCCTGTCCACCCCCCACCACCACCAGGACATGCCTCCAGCCGGTGTGAGATCTCGGCCAGCTTCGTGATGGACGGCTCCTTGTACACGAACTCCTGTTCATCTAGGTCACCGAAGCGGGCGCCGTAGAAGCCCACGCGGAAATATGTCCCGAACACACGCTGGGGCTGTGGGAAAGCTCTTGTTGCCCAGGAGGCCCTGCTGGAGGTCCCCCTACGCCAGAGACACATGGGTCCTCAGGCCCCACGTGCAGAAGAGGTGGGCATGGGCAGAGGACCCCGGACACCCCAAGAACATCACATCACGGGCACAGGCAGGGGCATGGACCCACATGACTGCCAATTGCCCACACCCTCACTCTTTTTCCCCAGCCTGTCTCCTACCTCCCCCAAATCTTTATTCTCATTTAACACAGACCCTTAGTTTCTAATTCTCCCTCATGACCCATGCAGTTCTTCAGAGTCTGGATCTCAATATGACATGAGAACTGGGGCCCTATTGCTCATAACTAGGTCCTCAATGCCTATAGGTCTGGGTATACAGTAGGCGCTCATATGCATGAGTGACTGAGGGAAGGCGTGGCCGTTTCTTGCTCTGGGACAGAGGCTCTGGTTCCCTTGTTCCAGTGCATCCCCTCCCCTCCTCCCAGATCTAAGTTTGCCAAGAAGGACCCCCTCCCTCCAGGTAGACTACTTTCCACCGGGAAGGATGGGGGTGGCTCCATGTTCACTCACCAAGGCAGGTCCAGGCAGGGTGAGATGGGCACCAGGAGATGGAGGTGGGGAGCAGGGGGCAGAGAGACAAAGTCATGGGTGAGGTCAGAGGTCACAGCCCCCAACCCCCCAGAGTCCTGGTTATGCTGCCCCATGAGAACTATTCCATGGGCAGAGACAGGAGATCCGGGGAGGGAGGGGACTTGCCCGCCCCGCCCAGCTCCCACCCAGTCCTCCCCCCTTGGTTCTGGGTTCCTGCCATCTTTGGCCAGAAAATTCTCCCCAAACTAGGAGATGCCTAAAAATAGACCCAAGTAGGGGAGAGGCGGGAGAGGGGGCACATTAAATGGGAATGAGGAGCAGAGATCCTGGGGGAAGCTGGGGAGACAGGGAGAGACAGAAACCAAGAGAGACACACAGAGAGAGTGATCAAGGAGAGAGGCAGAGACAGGGAGAGATGGACGGAAAGAGACCAAGAGACACAAAGAGAGAGAAAAAGAAACAGAGACAGAGGAAGTTGGAGGCCCCCCCCTTCCAGGCAGTGACCAAGCTGGCCCTGCCTGAGGGAGGGGTGTCTCTGGAGAGCTCCCAGCTGGGTGAGTCACAAGCTGCCCTGGAGATCTGGGGCAGGGAGGGGAGCTCCGGGGGGAAGTAGTGGGGTGCGTCATCGCCCACTGAGCCCCCGCGGCCAGGCAGCTGTGCTCCTCCAGCGCCCCCTGGTGGTCCCTGACCACTGTTGACCAGAGGCAGGTGGCCACTCACCTCCCAGCCGGAGCTCTGTGGGTGGGGACAGAAGGGTCAAGGTCAGCTGAGCCCAGCAGGGGCCAGGGGCTGGGGCCGAGGGCAGGGTCTGAGAGGGCGGCCTGGGCCCACCTGGTGCATGATCTTGGTGAAGGCCTCCTGCAGTTTGCCGTGCACGGCAGCCAGCTTCTTATAGTCGCGGTGGGCTTCCAGGATGGGGATGAGGGTCTTGTAGACCTCATTCACTGCCTCGTAGAGCCCACCCTGGGGGTGGAACATCAGGATTTCCAGCACCAGCCCTGATCTTCTCTCCTGCCTGGAACAACCCTCCTTCCATGCTCCTACCCATCCTCCAGGGTGCCATCTTCCATCACCTCCTCCAGGAAGCCCACCCTGACCACATCTGCCCCAGATGGGGTATCAGCCTTTCCACTCAGCCCCTACAGGCATCCTCTGTGGTCTCCACCATGCTTACTATGGACCCGGTGCTGTGTACATGTACACTCTACCCATGTTCCTTCACTGGTGGGAGGAGTCATCTTTTTCCATTCCTCAGAGGGGAAACTGAACTTCAGAGATGTGGAGGGGCTCCCCAGGGCCAGGACCTGAAGGCCGGCCCTTCTGGCATGGTGCCTAAAACCTCCACACCCAACTGCCTCCCGGCACATGGTAATGGCCGCTCCTGAGTGCCACTGGCCCCCAGTCAGGGCCAGCATCAAGCCTGGCACATGGCAGGTATCCTGAGCTATTTGCTGACTGTTAGAGGTCTGTGTCTACCGTCTGGCTTATTCCCAAGGCCTCTGTCTCTGAGACTCCAGCAAAGTGATCATAATAATAAAAACAGCAATAAAAAAAAACAAACACCTCTAGAAAAAAAGGAAAAAAAAAAGAAGGCTTGATGCAAAGAACTGAAACAGGATGGTAAATATAGGTGGTCACTGAATTTCAGTGCTGGGTATGGGGGGTGGTGGGGATACAACTTTCTTTTATGTGTTCTTGAAATTTTTTATAACAAAGAATTTTAGGGAATTCCCTAGTGGTCCAGTGGTTAGGACTCTACATTCTCACTGCAGGGGGGCCTGGGTTCAGTCCCCTTAGTCGGGGAACTAAGATCCTGCAAGCTACATGGTGTGGCACAAAAAAAAAAAAAAAAAAAAAAAAAAAGAATTTAAAATGGTAACAATATATCCAAGGCTTATTATATCCAGACCACGTGTCAAGGGTTTTATGGGGAGAAAGGCAGGTAACAGGGCCTCTGAGGGATCCCAATCCTTCTTCACAAATCCCCTGCCCAGAAAGGGTCCGGGCAGCAGCTTCACCTTGAGTCTCTGGGAGCAGGTATCGGGACCATCAGCAGATGCACGATGCCGCCCCAGCCCCAGGCCTCACCATGGTGAAGTAGGCGGCCGCCTGTTCCAGCAGCCCCACCAGCCCCAGCTCCGTGAAGTGCTTCCCGGAACAGAAGCCCTCCTCATCAGGCGACAGGATGTCGTCAGAGATGGCGGACTCCTCCAGCACATTGGACGAGATGTTCTGGGGTGGGAGGTGGCGTCAGAGCCTGGTCCTCGGCCCACGTGTGCCACCCCCTGCCCGCCACGACCCCACCCCCCATCCCCCCATCCCTGCCGCTCACCTGGAAGGAAACGCAGCCCACAGGCAGGTGGCGGCTGTCCTCCAGCAGAGCGAGGTACTCCGCCACCAGGGCGGCCGCGTGAACCATGCACTGCGCAGCCTCCGCGTGGTTGCCCAGCTCCGCGTGCTTCCCCGCCATGTTCTGCAGCCATGTCAGCCGCAGGTCTGGGGAGCCCTGGTAGCCCCGGGCAATCCTAGAACCCAGGTGAGGGGGGATGTGAGGAGGATGGAGACTCACCTTGCCCCCCTGCTCACTCCTCACCTGTCCATCCCCTTCACCTGTGACCCCACGCATCTGCCCCAGCCAATCTCCTCACCTTTACCCCATTCACCTGTCTCCTAACTTATCCCACTCCTTACCTGTCCATCTCTTCATTACCCCCACAAGTGTCACTCTGGGTCTGCCCAGGCCCATCCCTTCTGTATGCCCCCTGCCTTCCCTGTCTCCATCACCTGGGCACCCATCTCCCACTCCCCAGTTTCTTACTAAATACCCTTCACTCTCCTCCAAATCACTTGTTCCCCTAATCTGTCACCCCTTCATGGGTTAGCACCTCACTTGTCTCTCCCACCTGTACCCCTCACTTATTCTTGTGCTCCTCTGTCATTCTCATCTGTATGTTCATCTGGCACCATTTTTACTTGCTCGTTTACCTGCCCTCACCTGTCTGCTCACCTCTCCGTTCACCTGTCTGCTCACCTGGCCCCTCACCTGTCTGCCCTCTCACTTGGTCATCTTCACGTGTCTCCTCTCCTGGTCCCTCTTCGCTTGTCCATCCTGACTTGTCTCTCGTATTACCTGTACGCTCACCTGCTCCCTCCCCACCTGTCCCTCTCACCACCTCCTCTCCCCTCACCTGTCTGTGAAATGGCTGAAGGTTCCAACCGGCCCTCCTCACCTGTACATGAGGTCAATGAGCATTTCCGGGTCCTCCTGATGCTCCTTCATCTTCACCGTGTCAGTCAGGATCATGTGCAAGTTGAACATCAGGTCCTGGACCTGGAGCGGGGGAATGGCCAGGAGTGACGGAGCCGAGGTGGTGGGGTCAGGGGTCAAGCGTAGCAGGGCAAAGACCCTGGCTGCGGAAGGTGGGGCGGGGGTCCGGCGGGGTCACCTGCTCAGCAAAGGTGCTGTCCCGCAGCCCCACATCCTCCTCGGCATAGGTGAGGATGGTCTTGAGTGAACGTCGCAGGTGTTCTTCGCTGAAGTTCTGCGTTGTCCCCACCAGGGACGAAAGCGACATGGTCACTTGCATCTTCACGCGGGCAAAGTTCTGGGTGGGCCGGGGAGGAAGAGCACGCCTGACTGTGGACCTCGGGCCCTCACACCAGAGCCTGCTCGACCCGCTGACTTCACCCCTCTCCCCTCTTGCCGTGCGTCTATCGCGGCAAGACCCCTAGTCGGCCGCCTTCCCCAGAGCCGCAGATCACACCCCCCGCCACACCCCCACTTACGTTGCCAATCTCGAAATTCTGGCGCATGAGGAGGTAGAGGGAGGCGCTGGCGTGCGTACGGATGGCGCTGATGCGGCTGCCGCAGTGGCGCAGGAGCCTCAAGCAGAGGTCGGCACACAGCTCCGTGTCCTCCTCAAACAGCAGCTCTGGGAACTGGCCCCCAGGGCAGGACAGACACCAGTCAGCCCCTCCCCGCTCTGGCTCAGAAGGTCCCCGATGGGGACGTGGGCAGAAGCATCGGTCTGTGTTCTGCCTTCTCTGGCCAAAAGCCCAGCAGGTTTTGGCGTCAGACCTGGGTTTAAGCCCTTACTGTGTGACTCTGGGTGAGTAACTCTGCCACTCTGATCCTCAGTTCCCTCCTCTGCAAACTGTAGCTAAGGAGTGAGTGTCTGCCTCATGGAGTTGCTGAGCACACAACAGTCGCTCAATGAATGGGCTGTGATTGTTACTCTTAAGAAGCGTGGCTGTCAGAGGTACTCACCTTGGATACCAGGGCCCGTTGTGTGGCCAGGCCATGCTGCAAGAAGAGGGCACTCTGGGCACTGCCCAGACTGTACAACACAACCTTTAGTACCGCGCCCAAGATACTCTCCCGGGCCTCTGACAGCATCACCGTCTGGGGGGCCAGAAATCCAGCTGTTAGAGACTGGGGTGGTTATGGAGTCACGGAAGGAGAGGGATTCTGGAGTCAGAGATCACAAGGCCCTGTGGTGGGGTCAGAGGTGAGGGAGATGCTGGATCAAGCCCTACCTGCACGATGATCTCCAGTGTATCCAGAACCACCAGGCTTGCCTCGGTTGCCAGGTTCCCGTCCACCAAGGCCTCGTGTTCCATTTCATCCTTGGTCCTGGAGGAGACAGGAGGGATTGAGGGGGCCTCTCAGGGCCAGACTCCACCCCACGGCTGAGGTCTTTCCCCTCCCTCGGCTGCCCTGGAGGGGGCGCCAGTTCTCTGGAAATTGATCTAACCCCAGCAAACTACTTCCTGCCCACACCCACTTGTCCACACGGTCCGAGGTTTGTCTCCAGTGTGTGACGCTCTTCCGCCAGCGTACATTCTCCTGGTTCCCAAATGGGCTCCTCTCTGAGACACACAGGTGCGTGTTCACAGATGTGCAAAAACATAAAGACACACGTGACCATGAGAATGGATCCCACACACATGGGATCCCTATGAGGACACTGGGTGACATGGATGCTTGCGGAGTGGATGCAGTTAGACGTGAACAGGGAACACAGACACCCACATGTATAGTGATAACGCGTGGACTTCTTCCTGGGAAAAGTAAGCCAAATAGAGGCAGAGATGGTCCCCGCCTTGGGGGCCCTGGTACAAACGCTGGGAGGCACTGGGTAGGGACGTGCATGGGGTACATCTCCCTCTCACCACGGCTCCGTCGCACCATCTCCTGTCGGGCTCCGATGGTACCCAAGATAGCTTCCTCCAGCCGGGCCTTCATGTCCAGTGATTTCTTGAACGTGAGACTGTTGATACGTTCAAAGGCCTTTTTCCCCTGCAAGAACAGAGAACAAGTTCGAGGTTGACTCTGCTCTTTTCTGTGGGCTAACCTGGTCCTGCTTCTTCTGCCTCCTATACCCCAGTCCCCTGCCCACCCCTCGAACCTTGTATTCAAAGGCAGCCAGACAGAGGTACAGCAAGTCCAAGAGACGACCCAGCTGAGGGAGGGCCAGGTCCGCAGCCCAGCGCTGCAGCAGGGCTGGCTCAGCATTCTTCAAGACCCATAGCACACACACCAGCAAGGTCCGGCTAGACTCGGCAGAGAGGGCACAGCCTGAGCGAGCAGCCTGGGGACAGAGAGAGGACAGGGCACTCAGAAGGGAGAGAGGTGACTTTCATTTTTCTCCATATTAAGATGAGAACTGGCCAATTGGTACTTCATTGCATAAATTCCATTACCAGGTTATTGGACACACAATGTCCAAAATACAATAAAAAAAAATCACAAGACATGTGAAGAGGCAGGAAGATGTGATTGATAAGGGAGAAAAGACATTAGACGCAGGCACAAAAACAATCAAATGTTGGGTGGGGTCTCTGGGGACAAGGCTGGTACTCACTGTCGCTGGGCCCTGGGAGATGCTGGCCCGGGAGCCAGGGGCCAGGGGGCCACCAGCGATGGCCATGGCCACTGAGGGGTTGATGGTGCCTCCCATGTCCCCTTCCCCTTCTGTGTCTGAGTCGAGCATAGAGGCCAGTCTTGACCGCTGACCTGGACCCTCTGGGGGGAGAAAAGAATGAGACCGTGGTTAAGTGCTGTCTCTGTCTCAAATTTCAGCTCACAGGTCACCTCCTCAGGGAAACCTTCCCTGATTCCACCCCCCAGACCAGGGTGGAGTCTCTAGTTACTGACTCCCACAGCTCACTTATTGTACTTGTAATTAGATACATGCATCATGCAACTGTTTCTAAGATCCACAAAGGCCTGGACTATATCTGCTCTGGCCACGCTAAACTCAACACTGAGAACGTGGCCTGGTGCACAGGAGCAGTCATTGTAAAGATGATGATGATGATGATGATGGCAATGGTGACAACCACAATAATAAATGCTTCTGCTATTATTATAGCACCAACTGGCGCTTACATAGCATTTCCTGTGTCAGGTGCTGTTCTAAGCACTTTAACAATATTAATTCTTACTCTTCAAAACAACCCTATGAGATAAGTACTTTTATCACCCTTACTCTTTGGAAGAAGAAACTTAGGCACAGAGAGGTTAAGTTACTTTCCTGGGGTCACACAGTAGGTAAATGGTAGAGCTAGGATTTTAATCTAAACAGTCTGGTTCCAAAATCTCTGATCTTGGACTTCCCTGGTGGCACAGTGGTTAAGAATCCACCTGCCAATGCAGGGGACACAGGTTCAATCCCTGGTCCAGGAAGATTCCCACACGCCATGGAGCAACTAAGCCCGTACGCCACAACTACTGAACCTGTGCTCCAGAGCCCACATGCCACAATTACTGAAGCCTACACGCCTAAATCCTGTGCTCCGCAACAAGAGAAGCCACTGCAATAAGATGCCCGCGCACCGCAACGAAGAGTGGCCCCTGCTCACCGCAGCTACAGAAAGCCCGTGCACAGCAACGAAGACACGACACAGCCCCCCCCAAAATCACTGATCTTAAAAGAGTACTCTCTCCACTCCCCCCTCCCCAAAAAACACAGTCTCATCAGAGAGAGAGAGTTGCTGCCAACAAATACAGAACAGGTTTCACTCCAGAGAGTCTTGAAATAAAAGGTCAGTCAACTGAGTTTTACTAAAGCTCCAGCTCAGTTTAACCTAGCTGAATTTCTGAGTGGATTGAGGTGATCAGCCCCTTATCCTAGCTGCCTAAGAGAGAGAAAGGGGAATGCTCACTGGGAAAAGATGACATTGCTTCAGTCCTGATGGTCCTTTTATACGCAATGTCCAAAATACAATAAAAAGTCAGAAGATGTGAAGAGGCAGGAAAAGGTGACTGATAAGGGAGAAAAGACAATAGAAGCAGGCACAGAAATGATCAAATGTTGAAGTGAGCAAAACTTTAAAATAAAAAATAAAAAAGATGCACAAATATGGGTTAAAAAATGGAGAATTTCAGCAGAGAACTAGAATCTACAACAACAACAAAATCAAAATTTACAACTGGAAAATATAAAATTTGAAATTCAGAACTCAGTGGAGGGGATTAATAGAAGACCAGACACAGCAGAAGACAGAAGTAGTGAGCTCAAACACATGTGAATAGAAAGTTTCCCAACTCAAGCACAGGGAGCAAACAGAATGAAAAACAGAACAGAGCACAGCAGACACTTGTAACATGATCATAAAGGTCTAACATACGTGTAATTGGAGTCTCAGGAGGAGAGAAGAGAGAAAACGAGGCAGAAAAAAAAAATTCAAGAGATAACTGAGAATTTCCCCCGAATGACGAAGGGGATCAACCCACCAGTCCCAGGTCTGTTGCATATAAATGAACGAACACAGGGCTCCAACTGATGTTCCCCACCTTTCCCTCCTCACACCTCTTTCTAGAAGATAATTCATCTCCCATTTATTGCACGCTGACAATATCCCAATACTACACGTCCTCAGATTTTCACATAATCCTAGGAAGTAGTTGGTGCTATCACTGTCTCCATTTTACAGGTGATAAATCTGAGGCTCAGAAAGGTTAATGGCTTTCTTGGGGCCCCACAGCAGGACTTGAACCCACTCCTCTGATCCTAACACCCATGTTTTTACTCCTAACATGCTCGCCCACCTTTCCTGATCTGAGCCTTGTGGGGTCAATCAGGCCCCCAGATCGTGGGACCCCACCCCGCCTTGCCCTGCTGACCAGCAAAGTCATGCAGCCGTGGCAGTGTGTCCCGCGCCAGTGACAGCAGTGGCAGGTATAGCTCGGCCACCCGGGCCTTCACAGTGGCCTCGGCGTAGCGGGGGTCAGCATCATGGCCACAGAGCAGGCTGTGGACAGCACTGATGGCCTTCTTGTGCAGCAGGGACGCCCTGTGGGGTAGTGAGGTGCTCAGGACAGAGTGGGTGTGGCTCCTGGACCTTCCTCCCGCCCCACGACCAGGCAGGGCCTGTGCTCACCCCTCGGCCTCAGGTTCCAGAGCCAGGGCCAGTTCCGTCAGCAGGAGCCCAGCCAGGAAGTGCTGCTGCCGGAACGACCCACTCAGCTCGAACATGCTGATCACCTTGGGGTCTGGGGCCTGGCTGGAAAAGGTGGAGCTCTGGAGAGGGGGGCAAAGCAAGGGACCAGGGGCCAAGGGTCAGAGGTGAGAGGTTAGGGTTAACTCATCTGTGAGATGACAGGGCACAGGGTCCAAAGTTAGAGATTTGAGAAATGGCAGATGGAACACCAGTCTGGGAGTTAGGATTTAGGGGTGAGAAATCAGAAGCTGGTCCTCCCAGGAAACTGCTGAGAATGCAGGGTCAGAGGTGAAGGGTCACAAGGTAAGGGGTCAGTCCCCTGGGCAGTGGCCTATTGTGAAATGGACAGAGATGAGGGAACCATCATCAAGAAGGGCTGAAAGGTAAGAGGTCATAGGTCAAGAAGAGGAAGCAGATGTGAGGCCAGCCCACCTGCGAGGTGGTGGAAGATACGGAGGGCGAGGGCGAGGCCGGGGGCGACAGGGGGCAGCAGGGGAGGTTGAGGGTCACATAGTGCTCGTGGCCGCATAGGATGCGGGTGAAGTCCATGCGCAAGGTCAGCAGCACCGCCGGGTTGGGAGCCGACTGCAGCCGTGTGGCCACCTGTGGGGGAGGGTTCAGCGGGTGACATTACACTGCTCTGCCCACCAATCCACACCACCCCCTTCCATGTCCCCGCAGGTGTGCTGTCCCCTCCAAGTCCCCCACAGGTATGCCGTCCCCACCACATCTCCGCAGGTGTGTTGTTCCTACCACGTCTCTGCAGGTGTGCCATTCCCACCACGCCCACCCCTACCTGCTTGTAGTGAGCCCGGACCAGGCTGAAGACAAAGCCGCGGTCCACCAGGGACAGCAGATCACTGAGGAAGAAGGCCAGGCTGGCGTTGAGGTGCTCGGCCAGCTCCACGTCCTGGGGGAACAGGGCCTGTCAGCCCACACCCACTCACCCCATCAAGCCTCCATCCCTGCCCTTGGCCTGGCTCTCGCCAAGGCCACCAGTGACCCCCTAAGAGCCGTGTCACTGCCCGAAAACCTTGGTTCTCCTCGACACGCCCTTGTCTCTAGGCTCCGGACTCCCAGGCTTCCTGGTTGTCCTCCTCCCTCTGACTAGCCCTTCCCTTCCCCAGTTAGTGTCTACCCTCCACCCGGCTCTGTTGAGGACACTCTTTTTTATTCTCTCACCAGATTTGAGTAACACAACACAGATGGCAGAGGCTGGCTGCTGACCCCCCACCATATCCTCTCACAGGTATTAGGATGCTTCTTCAGAGTTCAGAGCTGGGTAGGGACTACATTTCCCAGCCTCCCATGCAGCTGAGAACAATCATGTGACCACATTCTGTCCAATGGGATTTGAGAGGAATGATGTGGCCACTTAAACAGAAGGGGCAGGTCCTCCGGTTTCCATAGCCTGTAATGCCTGATGTGGCAGGTACCATGATGAACTGAGATGGCCAGGCCCATACCATGGAGCCCCCCGTAGCCCATCTATGCTCAGAAATAAACTTTGGTCACATTTAAACCATTTGTGATGATGTTCAAGCAAATTAACCTTTGCCCTAACTGATAAACCCTAAGAAATCATTTAACAAGCATCTATTATGTACCAAGTCTTGTGAATGAGACAGACATGGTCCCTGCTGCTTGTCCAGCTCTCAGTTTCATGGGGGGGGGGATGGGGGATAAGAGTATTCTGGATAGTTCTATGTGTTTCAAAGACAACTAACAGGGTGCTATTTCAAGAGAAGCCTGAAGGATGAGCAAGAGCCCAGGGGAGAAAGGCATTCTGAAGAGAGGGAACAGTAAGTGCAAAGGCCCTGGAGCAGGAAGTGCCTGGCACGTGTGAGGAACGACAAGGAAGGAAGCTCCTATGGCCTCAAGGCCCAGCTGCCCTCCTGCTTTCGGGAGCTACTCTTGGCCTCACAAGTTAGCCTCGGTGGCTCGCAGTTCCCTGCAACCCAAAGAAACAAAATACAAAATCCACCTGAGCTCCAAGTCCTCAAGTGGGGCAGAGACTTGTGCATGGAGCCTGATACAGTTGGTGCTCCATAAATGTCAAGTGAAGGAATGAAACCGCTGTGGCCGTCACTGATAACCCCCCGGCGCTGTGATGAAGGTGCTTCTCAAGGGCATTGTTCTTCCCTACAGCCCCCCCCACTTTTTTTTAAAGGAGATGTTGTGGGTAGGAGTTTATTAATTAATTTATTTATTTTTGCTGTGTTGGGTCTTCGTTTCTGTGCGAAGGCTTTCTCTAGTTGTGGCAAGCGGGGGCCACTCTTCATCGCGGTGCGTGGGCCTGTCACTGTCGCGGCCTCTCTTGTTGCGGAGCACAGGCTCCAGCCGCGCAGGCTCAGTAGTTGTGGCGCACGGGCCTAGTTGCTCCGCGGCATGTGGGATCCTCCCAGACCAGGGCTCGAACCCATGTCCCCTGCACTAGCAGGCAGATTCTCAACCACTGCACCACCAGGGAAGCCCCTTCCTGCAGCCCTTTTGAGGAGGGTTTCCTCATAATCTGGATCAGCCTCCGGGAACTCAGCCCTTGGGGAGGCTCTAGTGAAACAAGGTTAAAACCTTTGAGACCAGCCCAGAGGTCATGGGGGATTGCACAAGGGCCAGCTTGGGCCGACCAGCATTTCAAAAATCTGGAAAATTCCCATCAAATCCTGAAGTCCCCTTTCTCTTTAAAAATCAGACATTCTGGGCTTCCCTGGTGGCGCAGTGGTTGAGAGTCCGCCTGCCGATGCAGGGGACACGGGTTCGTGCCCCGGTCCGGGAAAATCCCATGTGCCACGGAGCAGCATGGCCTGTGAGCCATGGCCGCTGAGCCTGCACGTCCAGAGGCTGTGCTCCGCAACGGGAGAGGCCACAACAGTGAGAGGCCCGCGTACCGCAAAAAAAAAAAAAAAAAAAAAAATCAGACATTCTGGCCACATGCCCTCTGGTCCACCATAAGCCCCCCTCCCCCAACTGAAGCTGGTGGTGAGGGTTCAAATCCCCATTCTGCCCATTCCCACTTATATGGTATCAAGTTGTTACTCAGTCATTCTTTGCTTCCGTTTCTCCAACAGTATAATGGAGGAAACAATACTACTAACTTCATGGAGTTGTTGGGAGAGTTTAATGATGTGATCCATCTAAAGTATTTAGGTAGGGGCGTCCCTGGTGGCACAGTGTTAAGAATCCACCTGCCATGCAGGGGACACGGGTTTGAGCCCTGGTCTGGGAAGATCCTACATGCCGTGGAGCAACTAAGCCCGTGCACCACAACTACTGAGTCTGCATGCCCCAACTACTGAAGCCCGCGTGCCTAGAGCCCGTGCTCTACAACAAGAGAAGACACTGCAATGAGAAGCCCGCGCACCGCAATAAAGAGTAGCCCCCGCTTGCCACAGCTAGAGAAAGCCCGCGCACAACAATGGAGACCCAGTGCAGCCAAAAATAAACAAATAAAAATAAATAAATAAAATTTAAAAATAATAATAAAAATAAAGTATTTAAGTACACAGTAAGTGCTCAATAAATGCATAATTTTATTACTATTATCATTGTCTGCCCAGCTTCTGTGAGCACTGGAATTAATGGTCCAGGGCCTGGATAACCATCAAGGTCTTGGAACATCAACATCCATTTACTGAGTACTTACTGTATACTGATACTGCGCTAAGGGCTAATGCATCTGCCCTGTCACCTCTCTGCCTTCACCAACTCCCATTCTCCACTTTGTTCACTTCACCCCAGCCACTCACCTCCTAACTGCTCCTCTGACAGTGGCAAGGTCCTGCCTCAGGGCCTTTGCACTTGCTGTTCCCCCCGACTGGAATGCTCTTCCCCCAGACATCACATAGATTGCTCCCTCATGTCCTTCAAGTCTTCCCCTAAAAGTCAGCTCCATGAGGGTAAGGAACTGGGTTTGTTTTGTTCACTGCTGTGTCTCTAGTTCCCAGCACAGGGCTGTGCTTAAGAAATAGATGTTGTGTGAACAGACTGATTCAGCAAATGGGATTCGTGGTCTTGTAGCCAGGAGGTACTGGACAGGACTGATGCCTCATGTGGTTGGTTCTATGTCCTCCCTAAGCACCCCTGCCCCACCCTCTCTCCATGGAGGCCCCTCCCCCTTACCTTGTGGACGCGGGTGATGACCTCCAGGCCCACAGAGCCCACCAGGGCAGCAATGTCATCCAGGAAGCGCCCAGGGAAGCGAAGCTTGCGGGGTGTGTCCAGCTTCTGGCCCAGAAGCAGATGCAGTGCCATGCTTTTCACCTGGGGGTGGGGCAAGAGGGTGGGGGGTGGGTCTTGAGGGGCTGTGGGTGGAGGCGGCCTGCCAGAAGGGAGCAGAGATTGGGGGGTTGTGAGTGGTGGCTTGAAGTGGGCTAAAGGTGGGCATGAGGGGTCCTGGATGTGGCTTGAGCCCTGTAGTTATGGGGTGAGAGTGGGGCCTGATAGCTGTGGGGAGGGGCCGAGAGCTGTGGGTGGGACTTTGCAGGTTGTGGGCGGGGCTTGAGAAGGACATGGGCAGGGCCTTGAGTGGGTGCTAGGCAGAGGGGTGGGAGGCTGAGAGAGTATGCGTGGGGCTAGAGCAGGTCTCCAGGAGTCAACGTCTGACTGTAAGTAGGAGGGTGGGGCTTGAAGGCCCACCAGATTGAGGGGGGATGGCTGTAGTCAGGAGGAATAGTTCAAGGCACCTCTTGAAGAGTTCGGGGGGTGTCTCAAGTCTGATCCCAATAGTTTCCTTCTCTCTCTTGCAGGGGAGGCCTCCTTGCTAGTTGGGGGTCTCTCAATGGTCTTATAGGGAAGGTGGGTAGTGGGGATCCTTCTCACTGTGGAAGTGGTTTCAGGTAACTTTCAGGGGGCCTCTCCAGGGAGAGAGTCCCTTAGGCATTTCTTATCTCTCTCTACGTGCGGGTCTCTTGGGGCCATTTCTCAGGGGGCTTCTCTCCCCAAGGAGAGTCTCCCCTGGGGGCCCCTTGTTCTTGGGCGGGGAGGAGGGCATCTCACCATGAGCTGGAAGAAGAACCAGGCATGCTGCAGGACAGCCTCGCGCACGGCACTGCCGCTGACCACCCACTGCAGGGCCAGCTCCTCGTGAAGCAGCTGGGGGCAGGGGCAGGGATCACAGAGAGCAGAGGCGCCCACCCCGTACCCCCGTCTGGAAGCCGTGACAGGGGAGGATGCAGCTGGAGGGCTTGGGGTTAGAGCAGCGAGAGGCCATGCAGGAGGAAAGGGGCCAGGAGGAGTCAATGTGCCCTTTCCCCGGGCTCTCCAGACCCTGCTGGGCTCGAGGGCAAGGGAGCTCTGGACCCCAAAATGGAGTCACCCACCCCCTGCCTCCCACTACCTTCTGCACAGTGGGTCTCAGCTGGGTGGCTGGTGGGGTCGAGGAGGAGCCCTCGAGGTAGGAAGAGGTTCGGCTAGAGCTGCGGTCGATGGCCTATGATGGGATGACGAGGGGATGGGATGGCGACGGGGGTCAGAGTGGGTGCAGGCGGTACGGATGGGGGAGAGAGACAGTCGGTATGGATGGAGGAAAGACGTGGCCATGTGGACAGACAGCGGGGATGTGGATGGAGAGAGCCGTGTTAATAAAGACAGAAGGGTGTGGGAGCCGATGGAGAGGGTAAGAATGTGATGGAAGAGACGAGAAGAAGCAAAGACACAGGTAAGGAAAGGACAAGAAGCAAAGAACAGGCAAGAATGTGGACGGGAGCCCGTCAGATGGAGCAGGACCCAGCAGACAAAGATAAGAGAAAAGAGATGGGAGGAGTGGAGGTGGGGAGGGTAAAATCAGTGTAGACGGAGAAGAGAACGTGGTCAGAGGAGGTGAGCCAAGTGGGGACGAGGGCGGAGAGTGTGAGTGAGTCCGTGAGCCCAGGGATGGACAGAGGAGGCGGAGGGCACCAGGGTGGAGGAGGAAGAGTGTAGACAGGGGTGCAGAGTATAGACACAGGGGATTAAAGGGAGGAAGGAGGAGGAGAAAGAAGAAAAAGAAACATAAGGACAGAGGAGGTGAGATGGTGATGAGAGGCAGTGGGAGCAGCCAAGAGAGCCCCAGTTTCCAGGCCTGGACCCGCTCCAGCTTTGCTTGGGGCCTTGCCAGGCCTCAGTGTCCCCATCTGTGAAATGGGCATGAGGTGCTCAAGCTCCACTCTCCCCGCCTCCTTTGTTGGTCAGGTGAGGCCGCTGACAGGGAGAGGAGACCCAGTGATGGAGCTGGCCCAGCCCTGGAAACTGCCCAGGTCCTTGCCTTGGCCGTGGGGGCCCCCCAGCTCCCATAGTCCCAGCCACACGCCCTGGGCTCCTCAGCCCGCATCAGATGGGCCATCTACTGCAAAGGCCAGCCTCACTGCCACCTCCTGCCTGGAATGCCTACCCTCCTGCCACCTTGTCACCTCCTATGTGCTCTTCCAGGCCCAGCTGACACCCCAGAGAACTGAGGGCACTCGTGGGGAGACCTGTGAAAAACATGTGGGGACTGGAAAGGCCCATGAACCCAGACTCCCAGCAAATCTTAGAAGACTGTCCAAAAGTCCCCCTGCTCCTGCTGTGAACAGTTCCCTGGCTGCCATGCGGTGCAGGTTGCCTAGGTGACAGGTACAGAGCTGGAATATGGCCTGGGGCCAAGTATGCAGGGAATCCAGTCCTTGGTGCCCAGGGGCCTCTGAGCTTGGTTCCAACCTCTGTATATGCCTTTCCCTCCATCTGGAACACCCACCCTTCACTGGCTGGCTCTATCTTACCCTTCAGGTACCAGCAAAAATGTCACCTCCCAGGAGAGGCTCCCCAGACCACCCAGAGGGAGGCTGGTGGCCCTGTTTCAGTTCGTTTCCTTTCAGGTATTTTCACCCCCTGCACTTATATATTCATGTGTTTGTTTGATGGGTGTCTATCTCCCCGACTAGCCAGTAACTCAGGGATGAGGCTGGGTTGAGGATCTATCTCCCCAACAAAATCTTGCCTGTGATGCCCTAACTCCCTCCCAGGCTCGGACTGCTTCACTGAAGAGCAAAGTCTTCACTTCTGAAAATTCAGAACCTGGGGCGCAGGGGGAGCCCATAGCAGAACCAGGACTTGATCCAGATCCAGGGTCTGATGGCAAAGCCCCTCCCCACACCAGGTCCCAGGAAGGGGCAAAGCAAAGGAAGCTGCCCACAGGGGTCGCTCTGCCTGAAACGGGGTGGGGGAGCCCAGAGGTTCAGTTCCATCCCCCGGGCATCATTCAGGCTGCTGTGTCAAGGGGACAGTTGAGAGTCTCCCGAACAGAGTGCATTAAAGGGAGAGAAACAGGCCATGCGGGACAGTGAGGTTAGAGTGGCTGAATGTACATATCATTTGCATGCTATTTGCATACCACCCTGCCCCTTCTGTCTCTGCCTGAGGCTGTGGTCTGTGGGGCAGCAAAAGGCTGGTTAAGATGACCCTGTGCTGCCTACAACATCCACTCCACAGCCCCAAACAAAGGCAGGAGGGGGTCCACTGCCTCCTCCAGGCAGCCCCCCTAGGTTAGTCGGCCCCAGCCAGGAAGGTGGGAGGAGCTCATGCTGAGGTGGGCTGACACACGTGCAGGGGCAGGCAGGGAGGGCACCTGTCTGGGGTCGGCCCCACAATAAGGGGGTGCCCGTCGCAGCACCGCCTTGCTGCCTCCTGGAGCATAAGCAGAATTCACCCAGGAGTGTGAGCGGTCGATACCCTGGAGATACACGGATAAGTGGTAGCATCTATGGGCAGAGGGCAGGGAAACCAGCGTGAAACACCAAGCGTGCTCACTGTCCTGGGCCACACATGTACCCACGTGGACACCCACACGCAACCCTGGAATATGTGTGTGTGTGCAAATGCGCGTGTGGTGCATACATATATGCCTCCCGCATACGTCTGCGCATGGAATGCATGAGTACATGCACCTGCGTTCCCATGTGCGTGGGGTGCGTGCATATACGTGCCCCATGTACGTACATGCATAGGGTACACGTGGAAATGCACCACTGCACTATGTACATGGTGCTCTTTTTTCAAGATCCAGTCACCCGTCCTTGGGTCAGCCTAAGAGTCCGAGTCACGGCTCCCAAACTGTGACAGCCAGAGTCCAACCCTAATGTCCAGGGTCAAGTCTATTTTTTTCTGGCCAGGCTGCGTGGCTTGCAGGATCTTAGTTCCCTGACCAGGGATTGAACCCGCACCCTTGGCAGTGAGAGCTTGGAGTCCTAACCACTGGACCGTCAGGGAATAACCCAGGGTCAAGTCTTCATCCATGCTGTTGGCTGTCTTTCCTATCCTCTGTCAATACTGAGATCTTTCACCTGCCCACCTGGCAGCCATGACCACTGAGGCTGGAGAGAGCAGGGGCTCCTTGCCCTACCTTGCTGGCCAGGATGCGGGAGACCTCGTCATCCACGGAGCCAGGGGCCACGGCCAGGTCAGGGTTGCTGCTGCTGATGCTCTTAGACCGGGCCAGGTAGAGGCTTGCGGGGCGGCCAGGGCCACGGGCCAGCGTGGCAGGCTGCAACATCACTAGAGGGGCCCCTGATGATAGAAGGAATATGCTCAGCCCCCTGCCCACCTGCCCTCATGACCCCCTGCCCCTTCCCAGTCAGCTGCCCTTGGCGAAGTCACTTTCTCTGAACCTCTAGGCTCTTCACCTGTAAAATGGGTGTGATTATGGCTCTGCCTCATAGCAATTTTGGGGAGAATGATAAACACTGAGAACAGTGCCTGGCACGTTGTAAGTCTTAGTGCTTATTGGTAATTATTTAGCAAATGAAAAAAAATCCAACTTTATTGAGCGCTCAGTGTGCTAAGCATTTTGCATGGATGACTATGCCATTGACTACTACTTGCACCCCTGTGAGAGGCACTATTATTATCATCGTTTTATAGATGGGAAAACAGGCCCAGAGAGGTAAAGTCACTGGCCCAGAGTCACAGAGCTTATAGGCAGAACTGAGATTTAAACCCAGACAGCTCTGCTTGAGTCCCTGCTTGCTGACTGGCTGAATCACATGTCAGTCAAGTTTACAAAGACCATACCCCTGGGGTTGGGGCAAAAAGTTCTCTCTCTCTCCTGTAAATTGCCCAAACCAACCAAAGCCTGTGCTGCCTCAGGACCTTTGCACATGCCCTTCCCTTTGCTTGGGATGCTCTGCTCCCAGGTATTTCCTGTGCCCCAGGGTCTCCCACCAACACTCACCGCCTGGGAGGTTGGGCTCCGTGCCAGGCAGTCGGAAGGCATAGTAGACATAGGCAGCCAGCAGTGGGCAGTGACCACGGGCGTCCTGGGCAGCCTCCAGGCTCCGGTGGACGAGGCTGACGACATGAGCCATTGCTTCAAAGGCTACACGACCCAGGTTTACTGCCGGGCAGAAGAGAGGTCAAGTTCCAGGTCCCAGGGCTTCCTACTTCCCCAGGGAAGAGACTTCAGGGTCCAAGGGGCTCACGTGGCCATCAAAAAGTCAGGGGACTAGGGGACTGAGGGGCCATTTTTCAGATTGGAAAACTGAGACCAGAGAGATAAATGGGCTATGGGAGGTCACCCAGGACCAGGGGACCCAAGGCCCATTCTCCAGATGGGGAAACTAAGGTATGAGGCTGTGCCCACGCACCAATCTGGCCGCCGATGATCGGGGGCCGCACGACCAGGCGTACGAGCTTGTCCAGTACGTGGTGGGAGAAGGCGACAAGGGGTTCAGGGCTGGCGAGTCGCAGGGCCACCAGGCTGGCCCGCAGCTCCTGTTCCACGGTGCTCTCGCTCAGCACGGCATCCTTGAGCCGGAATGGAAAGGCCCCTTCCTCCAGGACGTGCACCAGGGTGAAGAATTTGTCCAGGTAAGGGTCCTGGTGGGGGACCAGGGGTGAGCAGGGTGAAGCCAGGGCCCCCAGTCCAGAAAGGGCCCAGGGGATCGAGTGCGAGGCTGAGTAGGCTGGGACACCGAGGCTGGGGATCAGTGAATGGAAAATATATGAGAAAAGGGACAAGACGGTAGCTCAAGAAAAGGAAAAGATGGGGAGTGATCACAGAAATAGCAAGGGACAAATGGGGTGGGGGGAGGAGAGACCATGCAAAGGCCAAAGCTCCAGCTAGCATGGCCACTGGCACGGCCGCCCCCACCTGAGTCAGCAGCTTCCCTGGAGCCTGGCCCCACTGACCAAAGTCATGTCCAATGGCCCGAAGCCAGGCCTCCCTGGTCAGCGGTAACTGTTGCCCAACCCCAGGGCCGGACTCCTGGGCTCTGGCCCCACCCCCTACCTGGGGGTGCACAGAGGACACAGCCGTGAGTTCTACGCTGAACACACCCTTGTGGCCATCCACCCAGCGCATGCCCGGCAGCGCCACCTGCGGGAGGGACACACCAAGTGGGCACCGGTCGGCCCTGCCCACCGCTCAGGCCACCAGCCTCAGCCATTGCGACACTGTGGCCTGAGCACAGCCCCGCCTAGGGAAGCCACTGGGCACCCTGCCCCTGGGCCCCGCCCAGCCCAGAGATGGGGGCAGATGGAGGGGAGCGCTGCGGGGGTCCACCGGGCAAGCCGGAAGCCTGGGATGCTCACGGGAGAATGGAGACCCAGGGTGACCGTTATTGGAGGGAATGAACAGGAAATAGCATGATGGGAGGACTCGAGGTCCCCGGGGTGCAAATTAAAGGCTATGTGGGAGGGTGACAGAACATTCGCATGGGGAGGGGGTGCTCTAGGGACAGTGATTAGGGAGGCAAGCGGGGCTGCAAGTGGGGGGCTGCAGCAGAGAGGTAGTGGAATCTCACTATGGAACAGTGAGTGCAGAGGCAGGGGAGGGGGCAGTAACGAGGCAGGGCTAGTCGGGGACAGGGAGGGACACGCATGGGGGCGGCAGGTCACACAGGATTATAATGGGGGTGGGTGTGACGAGGCAGGCAGGGGCCCTGGGGGCCCTAGTGGAGGACAAGGCTCCCAGGGGTGTTGGTGGGAAGGAAAGCAGGGCACGAATGGGGGACTCGGGAGCACTGATGGGGGACAGGGTGCTAGTTAGCAGGGAGTCCAGAGCACGTACGTCCGGTGTGAGCACGGAGTAGCTGGGCGGGGGCTGATCCACGGACACAGGGAGGCAGAAGGGGCCGGTCCTCAGGCGGCCATGCTGCAGCAGTGGGATCCACTGGGGAGAGGCTGGGGGTCAGGTATGGGGCCCGACAGGGGGCAGGAGGGCTGGGCATGGGGGTGCGGGCTGGCAGTGGTGGAGGGGAGCTCACAGTAAAGCCCACAGGAGTCTCCAGGGCCGTGCCTGGCCGGGGCTGGCAGCTGACGTGGTAGAACGTGAAGAGCAGGTGGTGGTTCTCGGTCACGCAGGCCGGAAGACGCAGCTTAAACTCCTCGTAGAATTCAGGGGACCTGGCAGGGCCGGGCTGGGGGTTCTGCTGGGGGCTGGGCTCCCCCTTGCCTGCCCCACCCCGTCTGCCACATGTTCCCCCAGTGCTGCTGGGCCCCACCGTCCCTGCTCTCTGCCTCGGGTTCCCGCATTAGCACTCCAGGAGATGGCACCCCTCCCCCGACCCTGGCCCCCCTTCCTGCCCCACTGGACCCCCATCAGTCCCCCCACCCCGACCCCACATACTTGTTATGGTAGACCACCGGTGTGAAGGCCTCGCGGGTGAATTCACTGCAGCTGGACTTGCCAAAGATGACCTGGGGGAGCAGGGGTATGAGGGGCCGGCGGGGGACACCCCGCCCGCCTCCCCCTGGGCCCAGCCACTGACCGGCAGGGCCTGGCTGGGGTCCTCGCCCGCCATGTACTGCACTCGCACAGTGAGGTTGCGCACGGAGCCCTGGCGGCTGCTGAAGTTGAGGCTGTGCGGGTACACGTACAGCAGGTTCCTGCGGGGGCAGGGGCATGTCCACGTCAGAGGGACAGAGAGCCGGGGGACAGTGGCCGCACCACTGGGGCACTGATAGCCGGGTCAGGGACACGTATGGGCACCAGGCGGGAGATGTGACTGGCAGAGAAAGGAGGACAGACGGGCACCCTCAGAGCACAGGCGGGGGAACGGTGTGGCAGAGGGTGGGAACACAAGAGGGACTTCGGGGGTACTGAGGGTACACAGTGAGGCAGAAGGCAGGGGACAGATGGGCGCTGAGGGCCAGGCTTCCGAGAAGGTAGCCCAGGCAACCAGCACCAGGCCTGAGCCCCGTGCAGGCTGACCTGCCCATCACCCAGCTCAGGAGCCTGACCACCCCTTCCCCCAGGAGAGGCCACTAGAATTATATGGCGTGTCTCTCAGGTGGGAAAACCAAGGCTGGAGTTGAAGGCAAGGGCTGGGCTGGGGTCAGGGTTCTGTCTCCCTCCCCCAGGGTAACTCCATTCAAGCCCTAACTGCCCCCTGGGCCTCAGTTTGCCTATCTGTCTAATGGGGGCATCAAGCCTCCCAGCTGAGCCTTTGTAATACCAATGATGCTAAATTACAAAAAATGTCAATAATTGCACCAAACACTAATGTGGCACCAACTGGCTCTGGGTGTGTTGGGCTCTGTTCTAAGCACCCGACGTGAAATGACTCATTTATTTCTCACCAGCAGCCTGTGGGCAGGGACTCCCATCACACTCCATTTCACAGGGAAAGAGGCACTTGCCCACAGTCATCCAGGGAGACAAATGGCAGTTAGCATTGAGCCAGGATACGTGGAGGTCCTGGAGTCAGGCTGTGTGGCCTTGGGAGAGTCTCCACCATCTGTATCTGCTCCCTTAGCTCTTAACCAGACCAACAAAAACTCCAGCATCACAGGCTCGTGGGAAGGTTATGAGACCAGCTACTATAACAGCAGTGGGACAGCTCTGGGCAAACCACTGGAGCTCATAAAAGCCTCACTGTTATTGCCATTATTGTTGTCATGCCTATCCACAGGAGGGGAAACTGAGGCTAGGAGCCATAGTCTCCCAGCGGGGCCTGAGCCTGTTCTCTCCCAGTGTCCTCACCCCCACCCCCGGCCCCGAGCCCCAGCCAGCGTGATGCCAGCGTGGCCCGCCTGGACATTCGCCTGGCCCTTGCACAACACGGGGCACCCGGCTGGCCAGTTAACGATTGACCTGAGGTTAAGGGGGGTGTTAAGGCATAAAAGGCAGCAGCAGTGTTGCTGTGGCCACACCCCCAGCCCCCCAGTCATGCCCATGCTCGTGCTGTGTCTGCTGTGCGCCCTGGCAATGGCGGCCCAGCCTGCCCCGGTGGCCCCCATGAGCGGCTCGGAGCTGGCACAGCAGGAGGAACTGACCCTGCTCTTTCACGGAGCCCTGCAGCTGAGCCAGGCTCTCAACAGCGTGTACAGGGCCACGGAGGCACAGCTGACAGAGGCTGGGCACAGCCTGAACCTCTATGGCCAGGCACTGGGGCTCCTGGGGCAGGAGGTCAGCCAGGGCCAGGATGCAGCCCAGGAGCTACGTGCGAGCCTACTGGAGATGCAGGTAGACGCTGCAGTTGGGGTGTTGCGGGGTGGACAGGAGTCTATGGGAGAGTTATGCCTAGGGTGACCAACTGTCAGGTTTTCCCAGGACTGAAGGGGTTCCTGGAATACAGGACTTCCAGTGTTAAAATCAGGCCAGTCCCAGTAGGTCATCCTACTAACATCCACTATTGATCAGATGGAAGAGGATGGTCTCAAGCTGCAGGCAGAAGCCACAGCCCAGGCGCTGGGGGAAGTGGCCAAAGGACAGCAGGTGCTGCGGAAGAAAATGAAGCGGATGGAAGTCCAGCTGAGAGGCGCTTGGCTGGGCCATGCCCGCCAAGAATTTGAGGTCTTAAAGGTAAGGGGTTCCCAGCCCTGGGGGAGTCAAGACCCTGATTCACAACCAGACCTCATTTCCGAACCTTTTGTCCCAGAGACCCCCCAAAGGTCAGCCTTCCAGTACCCTGGCCTCTACTCTGTGTGTCTCTGGGCAAAACCCATGTCCCTTCCCATGCCTCAGCTTCCCTATTTGCAAATAAGGGCAACAACTGATGTCTCAAAGCAGAGCCAGGGACTCAGTGCAGATAAAATCCTCAGCATGGGGTGGGGCACATGGGAGTTACTCAATAAATGCATACTATTTAGAGAATTTCTTAAGTGCCCATGACGTATCCAGCACTGTTTTATGCCCTCTAAAAGTCCACATCATGCTCTTAACAACTCCACAAAGGGACCCCTGTTTCATCCCCATTTTACAGGAGGGGAAGTTGAGGCCAAGGAGTGGCAGTGACTTGCTGGGTCACACAGATGCAGTGGGGAGCAGGGGGGTCTGGGTGGGGTCGAGGGACAGGAGGTGAGGAGGCTCCCAGCTGAGGTTTCTGTCCTGACCCCGCAGGCCCATGCAGACAAGCAGAGCCACATCATGTGGGCCCTCATGGGCCACGTGCAGCGACAGAGGCAGGAGATGATGGCACAGCAGCAGCGGCTGAGAGAGATTCATGAGAGGTGTGCCTGGTGGGGGGTTGGGCGTGCCAGGCAGCGGGATGGGGACCCCTGCGCCTTGGCTGAGCCTCACCTCCCTCCCAGACTCCACACGGCGGCGCTCCCAGCCTGAGACTGTCCGGGTGGAACTGAGGACCAGTCATGCACCGAGGGATGCTGCCATGCCCCATGCGGCCCCTGCACAGGGAGGAGCTGCCTGTCTGCTGAGGTCGGCCAGGGCGCTGGGCCCCATTTCCGGCCATGGAGCAGAGACGGAAGCAGGCAGGGACACAGGCAGAGGACATGGACCGTCGAGGAGGGGTGGAGGAAGGACACGCCCCTTCAGTCCTATCCATCCCCCATTAAAGCAGAGCAGTGGCATCTCAGGCCAGTGTCTGTGAGTGTCAGGGAAAGGGCATCTCACTTTGCACGATGCCTGAATGCCCCCATTCAAGTGCCCGGCTGCCCCAGAGGCTGTACCTGTAGCTGGTGTGGGGGGCGTAGACCTCACGGGCGGGGAACTCCAGGATCTCCTTGGTGGGCCGACCCCTGGGGTCTGGGTAGGGCTTGACATGAAGCAGCTCCGGGGAGAGGCAGAAGTGGGGGTTCTCAGGGGCTGGGGAGATGTCAATCTTGAGCTGGGCTGGGGAGGGGGTAGCCAGTTTGCACCTGCCTGGGAGCCTCGAGACGGGCCCTACCTCTCTGGGCTTCGGATCAGGGCTCTGACCCTCCCACAACATCCTCTGGTGGCTCTATCCTTCAGGTGCTAAGGCTGAAAGATGCCCTCAACTCCCAGGTCTTGCCCTCATTATTTGATCAGCTCTGCCCACCACATTCCCCGTGTGACCCACTATCTATCTGTCTTATTTATTCTTTTGTTTTTGGCCGCACCCCATGGCATGCGGGATGTTCCCCAACCAGGGATCGAACCCGTGCCCCCTGTAGTGGAAGCGTGGATTCTTAGCCACTGGACCACCACAGGGAAGTCCTGTCTTATTCTTATTCGTTGACTCTCCAAGTGGGGAGATTGTTTCTCATCTCTAGGCCCCATTAGAAGGTCCACCCGTGAAGTCGGGGCTTTGCCTATCATGGTCCCCAGGACCTGGCACAGTACGTGCTCAGTGTGGGTTTGCTGAGTGACTGTATGAGTAACACGTCTCGTCTAGGGCGCGAACCACGCACCGGTCACGGGCCGCAGGCGCCGCAGCAGGGATGTCGGGCGCCGCATGTCGGCCAGGAACTTGAAGAGGTCCTCGTCACTGAGCCGCTCAGCTTCCTGCAGGGACCCACCCTGGTGAACCAGGGCCGAGGGGCTTGGGGTCCCCGGGGCGCGGGCAGCCACAGCGGAGTAATGGGGGCTGCCCCTGGGCGTCCCTCCCTTAGCCCCCAGCCCCCCGAGCCACGGCACCTGCTTAAAGAAGTTGGTGACAGTTAGCGTGGCTGGGCGGAAGCCGGAGAAGCTGCAGGCGTCGTCCCCGCTACTCGTCCGGTCCTGGGGCCCCCGACGGCGGCGGTCAGTCCAGGTGGGTCGGCGCTCTAGGGGAGAGAGTGACAGTAATGAGAGAGAGAGAGAGGCAGGGAAGAGCAGAGACGGTGCGGACTCAGGTCTGGTACCAAGTCCGGCCAGCAGAGGGCGCCCCTCCCCTTCCCCGGTAGCTCCGCCCCTGGCCCGTCGGCCCCGCCTCCTCACCGCCCTCCGAGTCCGAGTCCCGGTCCGACTGGCCCGCGCTGCTCACAATGTTGGCCAGGTGCACCGCCGTCCAGGCGAAGGGCATGCGGTAGCGGCCCAGACGGGTGCAGAACTGCTCAGCCGCCAGGCGCAGCTTCTCTAGCTTCTCTTTGTTCTGTGGGGAGACGCCGCAAACACACCCCACAAGCTCAGTGCCCCAGGCCCTCTGAATCCAGGATCTGCCCTGCCTGGGGACCCCTTCACCACCTGGACCAGCTTCCCACGCTTACCTTGGCTGTGTCCACCTCCTTCATCACCATGTAGGGCTCACAGCACTCGCTGATGTCCCCCTGCTGCAGCACCTTCTCCAGCTGAGGGGCAGGCAAGGCCAGTGAGGCACTGCTGGGACTGCAACCTCCCCAAGCCACACCCAACTTCGCTGACCCTCACAGCCTCCCATACATTCCGTTCCATCCAGCTAGGGCTCTCGTTCCAACACCGACCATGGCTCCCACTGTCCTTGGGATTGAGTGCTAGCTCTCAGCCTGGGCAACCAGCTACACCCTCCCCACCTTTTAAACCTGGCCCCAGGGCTTCCCTGGTGGCGCAGTGGTTGAGAGTCCGCCTGCCGATGCAGGGGACACGGGTTCGTGCCCCAGTCCGGGAAGATCCCACATGCCGCAGAGCGGCTGGGCCCGTGAGCCATGGCCGCTGGGCCTGTGCATCCGGAGCCTGAGCTCCGCAACAGGAGAGGCCACAACAGTGAGAGGCCCGCGTACCGCAAAAAAAACAAAACATAAACCCGGCCCCAAACCCAAGACTCCATTTTTACCCCCACATTTACATCTTTCTTTGTTAGTATAAACAGAGTCTACATCAAGCATGGCTCTGAGCCTGGACTCCAATCCTGACCACTCAGGGGCTATGGGACCTTGAGCACATTCCTTACCAGTTCTGTGCCTCAGTTTCCCCAACTGTAAAACGGGTCCCATGGCAACTCCCACCTCCCGGGGCTGCTGTGAGGACCAAAGACTAAAATCCCTGTGAAGCCTAACCGACTGGGAGCAGTGCCTGCCTTAAGGTGTTCAATTAATGTCATTAGCATAACCTAATTGAAGGTTTTGGGGAAGGAAATTTGAACTCACTCCTGGAAAAAGAAAATCCCAAACGAATGTGCCAACTAGGTCTTTCTTCCTTTAATAAACTGAAAAACTCTCAACTAAAAAAAATTTTAAACATCCACCCACATGTGCTGGGATGCCATTTCTCCCCAGGCTGCCCACTCATGGGTGTCGGCTGAGCTGTAACCTCTCCAAGGAAGCCCTTGATGATTTCTCCCCGCCTGGGTTGGGTCAGAAGCTTCCTCTGGGCTCTCACCCAGCTGCCTGTACTTCCCCCATGACAGCCCTGATCACCCTTCTTAGTGACATGTCTGTCTTCTTTCATGAGAGTGGGGACCTCGCCTGCAGTCTTCACCATTATCACCCCCTTGCCAGCCCCAGTGGGTACCTTGATGACCAAGAAGATGTCGGGCGAGGGATAGGTCACGGAGAAGATGGCAGAGCGGGCCAGGGTGGAGATGGCAGGATGGGTGCCATGGGCCCGCAGTAGCCCCTTCATGGAGTCTGAGTTCAGGTCAAAGTAGAAGTTCTCCGAGATCTGGGGGCACATGAGGCAGCTGGGCCACCACTTCCAGGGAGCCCACTACCCTGCAGCGAGGAGGAGGAAGAGGACTGGCAGGAAAGGGAAGAAAGGGGTTCCTACCTTCTTTTTCTCCCGCACGTCGTACAGGGCCAAGATGCCAAAGATGGGCTCGATTTCTATCTCGAACCTGCAGTAAACAGGGGTTCTCTGGCAGAGGATGACCTTGACACTCCCTCCTCCATACACCCCACTCCCTCTTGAGGTCCAGCCCAGCCTTGGTGCCTTGTGGGGGCAGGGGGCATCTGTTTCCCACTGGGTCACAGAGAAGCACCATTTAAGGGCTTGTAGGAAAGACCTGTCCCATTTTGCCAAAGGGGAAACTAAGGCACCAAGAGATTCCCCACCTCCCCCCGCCTTCCTCCCTCAGTAAGTAACTCACAGAGTCCCTCCTGCTGAAACCATGGCCCTTGTTCAGTTAGCATGGAGGCAGCTTTTGGCACATCAATCCTCCCCCAGTCCCATCCTGAAATTCTCGACTCCCGGGCCTCCCTGCCTCCCCTCCGAGGTGTCTTCTATGGCTTCTGCCATCCTGGGCTGAGTCCCATCTTCGATCGCCTAAACAGCCCCCATAACCGCCTCCCAGTCTTACTCTGCCGTGCTCATTTCTACTCATCATCCACGTGCCTCCTAAGGAAACATCTTAAAACTTAAAATTTGGGACTACCCTGGTGGTCCAGTGGTTAAGAATCCACCTTCCAATGCAGGGGACGTGGGTTCAATCCCCGGTCGGGGAACTAAGATCCCACATGCCGCGGGGCAACTAAGCCCACGCGCCGCGACTACTGAGCCCGCGCCACCATTAGAGAGCCTGCGTGCCACAACTTAGAACCTGTGAGCCACAACTAATAACCCGTGCGCCGCAACGAAAGATCCCGCATGCCGCAACGAAGATCCTGCATGCTGCAAAGAAGATCCCACATGCCGCAACTAAGACCCGATGCAGCCAAATAAATAAATAAATATATTTTTTAAAAAGGTAGTAAGAATAAAAAAAACAACAACTTAAAATTTGAGGCTCCTCACTGCCCTGCGTGGCCCCATCCCGCCCACTTCTTGGCCTCAATTTTCCTCTCTCCAGACATCTCCTGGCCTCTGTTTGTGCTGTATCCCCCACCTAGAGAGCCCTATGTGGTCATCCCAGTTACACGGCCTTGCATACAGTAGACGCTCAATGAGTGTTTGTTGAATGACTGGATGAACTCAGAGAGCCAGTTCCCAGTCCATGTGCTTGAGGCAGGAGGCCCACCCGGGCCTCAGGCCAGATGGGACCTCCCTTTCCTGCCCCCATCCAGGCAGGAACTGAGAGTGGGGGAGGGGCAGGACCGGGCTCAGGTCCAAGGCCACATCCTGTTCAGCTCCATTCCCACGAACGCTGGCTGCTCCCAGGGGGCGATGTGGAGGGGGCCTTGGGCAGCTGGAAGCCAGGCCCAGGGTCACCAGCGCCCCCTCTAGCCTGGGTCCTAGCAGCAGACTGGGCGAGGGCCAGACTCTGGCCTCACAACTCGTGATCTTGGACACAATGACCTTTCCACCCTGTGCCTCGGTTTCCCACCTGCACCCACATCGCATGTTGTGGTGAAGGTCAGTGTTAATACACATGGAGGGCTGAGAACTGAGCCTGACACACAACTGGAGCTTAGGATTGGCGGTTTTGAATAATGAAAAAGGGAGTCTTATTTTCCAGCCTGAGAGCCCACGGGCGTCCTCATAGGTCTCAGGGCTGCACACGGTAATGGCATGGCTCGAGTAGTGAGCACCGAGTGTGTGCCACACCATAAGCCACATGGTGCCCTCCCATGTCTGAAGGGAGGGACGGGTCAGCACACTCACTTAAGCGACAGACACTTGACCAGGATCCTCTGTCCGAAGTGCTCTCGGGGTGGCTCCGGGCGGCTGCAGCGTTCCACGGCCTCATCCTGCCAAGAGCCGAAGGGGCAGCTGGGAACACGTCCTCCAGGAAGGGCTTGGAATGTGTGGCCTGAGACCAGCTCTACACGCAGCCTGACTAAACTTCTTTCAGTCCCCTGCCTCTGAGTCTTTGCACATGCTGTTCCCGCTACCTGGAATGCCCTTTTTCTCCCTTCCTCCTTGTCTGGCCGATACATGCTCATCGTCAGGTCGCACCTTAGCTGGCACTTCCTCCAGGAAGCCTTCCCTCACTCAGAGGCACTTGATGTTCCAGATGCTCAACAGGCCCTGTTGCAATGGGCCACATGGCTGGGACATTGAGGGCCATGTGAGGGACAATGACACACACCTCATCATGGCACTATTCTGGGTTGTCATTTCCTGGTATCTCTCCTCCACCAGGCTGTGAACTCAGAGAGCAAAGACTGGCTCTATCTTGTTCGTGGCTGTATCCCCAGTGCCTGCTATATAACTGGCACTCAAACATCTTGGTTGGATAAACACAGAGGTATGTAGTAGGTACCTACTAAAAAGTGGTTGAATAAACATGGACATATACAGAAAGTATTTGATTAATGCTGACTGGACATATATAGAGACATGTACTAGACACCCAATAAGTACTAGTTGAATAAAATATTGGGGTATACAGCAAGCACTCAATAAATGGCTGAATTAAAACACATATGTATATACTAGGTACCTAATAAAAGTTAGTTGGATAAATATAGGTACACATGGTAGGTGCTCAATAAATATTAGTTGCTCAAATGCTGTTTAATTAAATAAAAGACTATACAGTAGTCATACAGTTAACATTGACTGAATAAATATGAATATACGGTAAATGCCCAATAAATGCTGGGTGGATAAATGTAAGGGTATGTATAATAAATAAAGGTCATTGAATAAAAATATAGGGTACACAGTAGGTGCCCAATAAATGCTGAATGGATATAGGGGTATATATAATAAGTCATCAAATAAAAAATGGGGTACACAGTAGGTACCCAATAAATATTGGTTGATTATATGCTGTTTGATTAAAGAAAAGACTATACAGTAGGCATACAATAAATATTGGTTGAGTAAATATAGCAGTATATAGTAGGTGCTCAATAAATGCTGGGTGGAAAAATATAGGGGTATATAGTAGGTACCCAACAGAAGCCATTGAATTTTAAAGTATACGTTGCAGGTATACAGTAGGCACCCAGGAAATCTTGCTGGGATCATATACTGTGATACATGTCAGTTGGATGTGTATTGACCTCAGGGCCTGTGCAGGTTAGTGGGCACCCACCTCGTCGGGCGCCGGGTAGAGGGTGAGCAGGGCACGGGGCCGGTGCTGCCGCCGCAGGGCCTCATTGCGCCGGTCCACGTCCTCCGGGGCCACACGCTCCAGCAGTGAGGGCAGCAATGAGTCGGCTGCCAAGTTCCTCAGGTCGAAGATGCCAGAGGCACCACTGCTTCGTGGAGTGTCGTCTGGGGAGCCTGAGGAGTGCCGGGGGTCATCCTGCCAGCAGTAGAGAATGGGCAAGCGCTGAGCGCCAGCTGAATGCATCTCCATCCTACTCAGGTGAGACTGTCCTCATGCCCAACCTATAGATGGGGAAGCTGAGGGCCAGGGGCTGGGGTCACCACTACAAGGGTCACCTGAGGGCTCTGCTTTCTTTCTAGAACCTTCTGTCTGGGGAAGCCCCCTCCTTTACTATTGTGGGGAGGTTACTTCCCAGTCTGGGTATCACATGACCCTTGTCTGGCCAATCAGAACAAAATAGGTACCAGCCCCAGGGATTGGTTCCAAGGTCAGGATATGCCTGGGTTGGGCCAATGAGAGCCTTCCCTGGGACTCTGCTCACTGTTGCCAGGGGAGGGAGAGTTCTCACTGGGGCTGTCAATGGCCCAGGACCCTGCCTGACCTCCCAGACTCAGCTATGGTCAGAAGCAGACTACCTTGGTTCAAATCCCAGCTCAGCTCTGTGACCCTGGGTCTCTGACCCCAACTCTAAGGGCCTCAGTTTCCCCATCTACATTTATAAATAGTAACAAGGAAACAATAACAGTAATTCTTGACATGATTATTATTGGTAAAAGTAGACACTCAATAAATATTGGTTGACAAAATACAGGCTCAAGACTCAACCAGAGATTGAACCCAGGCCATAGCAGTGAAAGCTCCGAATCCTAACCACTAGACCACTAGGGAACTCCCCTCAGTGTCTTTATCTGTAAAATGGGTGTTGCCCAGTCTCACAGGATGAAAGATAAGGACAAGTATAAAACATTTAGTACACACTAAGCCCTTAATAAATGCTTATAATTGTTACCCTTAACTTTTCACTTACAGGGCTGATACATTTCCTTTTGGGTTCAAGGCTGTTTGGGTCATTTCCCATCATATGCATTTGAGAGCTGGGGCCGCAGCCCATGCGTGTACATATGCTTATAGTGACCCCTGCCCAGGGCTCCCTCACCGAGTCGTCCGGGCTGGACCTCTCATCCCCAGAAGCGTCCTGCTCGAAGACCTGGCGGGTGAGGCCCTTCTGCCTCTCTCGCTGCGTCTCTATGGTGATGGGGCTGTATGCTGCACTCAGGTGCTGGTACCTAGGAGGAGGCGGGGCTTGGTGGGTATCAGGAATGAGGGCTCCCCAGGGCTCCCGGATGTGCTGACACACCTCCAAGGTCCAGGTGATGCCTGCAAGGCCATCCACCCTCCCTGCGCTCTGCCGGAGAAGTCTGGCTACCCTTAAAGGGACGGTGTGTGGATAAATAGGAGGACGGGCAGCAGACAATGGGCTCTTCTGGGCTCAGACCTGGCCTCTCTACCCTGAGGTTTCCCCGAGCCAGACCCACCTCCTGTGGGCGATGATCCAGTCCTCCGTGTACATCTCCACGGCAGCCCTCACCTGGGCATCCAGCTTTCTGCACAAAATACAATCAGGGTAATAAACAGAGGCAGGGCCCAGTGTTAATCTTTCCAGTGGCCTGTGAAGTGGGGCCTGTCCTTCTGTCTGTTTCAGAGATGCAGAGGTAGAGGCTCAGAGAGGGAAGGGGACTTGCCCAAGGTCACACAGTGGAGCCAAGAGTTGAACTCAGGGCTGTTGGGAGCTTGGTGGGAAAGGGGGTATTCATGGGGGGCACAGAGGTAGGTGGAGTTACAGACAGGGGGGGTGTGGGGCTGAACCCACCCATCCTCGGGGATCCCAGGCTCCGTGGTGCGGCATTCCCGGGGCTGCAGCAGCAGCTCCAGGTCATCAGCTGGAAACTCGACCAGGTCCCGGAGTGGCCCCGGCTCTGCATCTGGCGGCCGGCTCAGGAGCACGTCCTCAAAGTCCAGGGGCTCAATGACTTCAGTCAGTGGGACCTGAGTTGGAGCAAAGGGGCTGGAGGGTGAGTGTGGACTTGGGCTGGCCTTGAACAAACAAGAGGGCGGTGGGAGCCGTGGAGGGTGTTGGAGCTGGAGGGGCCCTGGAGGACAGTGATCTCAGCCACTCCACCTCCACCCCAGCTTGGCCGGCCCTGACCCTCTTTCCAGGCAGGAAATCACACCCTGTGCCTGGAGGGGCAGGAAACTCATGGTGGAAGGAAAGGTTTGTGGACTGCAGCAAAGAAAGAGACAACTCCTCAGGCCCTGGGGCGAGAGAGAGCCCCACCCCTCCCCACAGCAGCCAGAAGCACCGCCCATCCCCCAGACCGCCCTCCCCACCATCCCCAGCTGGGTGGTCCGGGCAGCAGGAGGTGCAGGCCACAGCAGGCTGAACTTCTCCCCCACCCCCGACCACCCACAGGGCTGCTCCCTGCAGAGAGGGGGGTCCACCACCCTCCCACTCATGCTCACTGGGGACAGGAACGGGGACAGTGCTGGGCCAGGACAGGGACCCCCTCCCCTGCCACAGCTGGGTCCCTCCCAGTCTCAGGCTCCCCACAGCAGCGGGGGTGGGGGAGGGGGGGTTCCCAAACACTCACCCCCAGGGAGCTGCTGCAGCGCCTGCTGGAGTGGGGAGAGCCACTGCGTTCCCGGGACACCTGCTTCCGCACCTCAGCAGCCACTGTCCTGTGGGGACAGGAAGGGGGTAGTTGGGGGCAGGAGAACTTGGGCAGCGGGGCCCTGGGAACCGGGGCTTCAGAGCCGACAAATTCATTCCATGAGAGGAAAATCCAGGCTATGGAAAGAAAAAAAATCAGGCCCCAGGCCAAGAGAACCCAGGCTTCAGGATCCACAGATCTCAGCGTGTGGGCCCCAAGGCTGTGGCAGATACATTGTCCCCTTTCCTCCTGCAAGCACAGATAGAGGGCTGCTGCTGGGCAGGGCCTGAGGGCCACTGACTCCTGTGCTTCCTTCTTCCCCCAGGCCCCCGGGGTCTGAGTCCTGACCCACCAGGACTGGCTTCCAGGTCTGGAGAGAGGCCTCCACTTCCTCATCTGGAGGACCTCTGCCCACCCTGGCCCCTGCCCCTCATCAGGAATGTGAGAACCGTTCCACCCTTGCCGGACAAGTCATTTCTGCCTCTGAACCTCAGTTTATCCACCTGTAGCTGCCCTGCTCTCACAGACCAGTGGATCTGAGCAGGGGGCCTGGCATTCAGTGGGCCTGCCACACACCCACCTTCTCAGGGAGTCTGAGACTGAGGCTGACTGTGTGTAAGAGGCCAGCATGACTCTCAGAGAGCACAACCCAGCCACCAAGGTCAGTGCCGTGGCCTTCATGGGCCGCCTGCATCTACGCTGACCTTCAGGGTCCCAGAGGATGAGGGTGAAGGGGCAAGACCCACAGCGGAGGGGGCCAGCACGGGAATTTCGAACAAACCCTACAGGGGCAGGGATTCCCCAAGCTCTTGATTCCTTCAGCTGAGCTTGGAAGGAGAGGGAGCCATGCAGTTATCTGGGGGAAGAGTGTGCCAGGCAGAGGGAACAGCGAGTGCAAAGGCTCAGAGGCTGGGCTCTGTTCTCTGGGCCTGGAAATCCCTGCTCCCTGGGGTCTCTGTGAAAACAGGACTAGGACTGTGTTGTCCCTGTGGAGGCCCCAGCACTGGATCCCACACATAGTAGATGCTCAATAATTTTTTTTCTTTTTTTTGGGCTGCGCCACATGGCTTGTGGAATTTTAGTTCCTCGACCAGGGATCACACTCCAGCCTACGGCAGTGAAAGCACCAAGACCTAACCACTGGACAGCCAGGGAATTCCCATCAATAAATGTTTTTTTGATGGAATGAGTGAATCCCTTCCAATCTCCCTCTTGGTCCAACTTGCGTAAATCTACTGTAAGTTGGGGGAAGCCCCTTATCTTTTAGCTGTGTGGCTTTGGACAGGTGGAACAACCTTTCTGGGCCTCAGTTTCTCTTAAAATCAGGAAGGCAAGGAAACGGCCGAGGGGTTCAGGCCTCAATCGCTCCTGCTTCCCTCTTTTCTCTTATGCTTGGACATTTTCTTAATAAAAAGTTGTGCCCCTGGGACTTCCCTGGTGGTGCAGTGGCTAAGACTCCGTGCTCCCAATGCAGGGGGCCCGGGTTCGATCCCTGGTCAGGGAACTAGATCCCACATGCCGCAACTAAAGACCCTACATGCTGCAACTAAGATCCAGAGCAGCCAAATAAATAAATAAATAAACATTTAAAAAAATAAAAATAAAAAGTTGTGCCCCATAAAGCGCTATGTTGAGGATTGCAAATGTGGCCCACAAGCGTCCAATGCAATGGATGTGTGAGGTGGGCCCAGGAAAGACAGGTGTGGAGTGGGGATAATTAGGAGCTTCAGCCCTGTCTGTGAGCCTCCGAATTCAAATCCGTGTGGGTCAAACAAAACTTGGCCACGACCCTGATCCTACGTGCAGCCTCCAATTTGAGACCCCAGCCTCATTCCTTCTCTGTCTCTGGATTCTATTTCTTTTCTCTGTCAACTGTCTCAGAGTCTTGCTTCTATTGGACAGGGGTGTGGGGAAGCGGGGAAGGGAAGAGAAGCTTGTAGGAAATTCAAAGAATGTTAAAAATCAGGGATTTGTGGAATTCCCTGGTGGTCCAGTGGTTAGGACTCCGTGCTTTCACTGCTGAGGGCACAGCTTCAGTCCCTGGCTGGGGAACTAAGATCCCGCAAGCCAGGCGATGCGTGGGGGGAGGAAAAATTAGGGATTTGTCCTCAAATTCCCCAAGTCCAGGCCACTTCCTCTGGAAGCATGGGCACACAGAGGAGGATTGGGGGTGATTTACGAAAGATGCTGTATCAGGGAACCTGTCTGTGCCCTGGTCCCAGCTGTTCTGCAGCTGCTGCCCCAGAGCAGGGAGGGGGGTGGGGAGGGCTGAGCCTCCAGCTTCATTTTGCCACGGGCCTTAGAGTGAGGCCCCCAGAGTGGGAGAAGGCTGGGTCCACAACGGTGTCGCCACGGGGGCCAGTTTACTGAGTCACAGAGCTCTGCACTTGGAGCTGGGTGAGCAGGGGTGAATGACATCTTTTCTCTGGACCTCTGGGCTTGGGACAGTACCCATGACTTATTGAGCTGTTCTGAGTGTAGGGCCTGGCACACAGTAAGTGCTCAATTAACTACTCTCTTGGATGCTCGGGACCCACACCTGGGAGTCATCGCCAACCCCTCTCTCTTTCTCACTCCCACATCAGATCTGCTTCAGATGTTCCCGTGGACCACATTTCAAAAAGGGAGGCAAAATGCTGAGCTGAATTTAGTGGGTTTTCTCAGGAAGGAATCTCGGCATTCAATGAGGGAAACTGCAAAGATCGGGTGGTGGGTTATAGCTATTGGTGAGATAAATCCTTCTAAGGTGAAAACTCCACAACCCTATGTGATACTAAAGAGATGCTCAGAGGGGAAACGTGAAGCAGTGGCAGCATGGGGAATTCATGTGAGACTGTGTACCTCCCCCCAGGGCTGGCCAGATTACCAGAGGACTACCCTCACAGGGGAGGAGGATGACAAAACCAGAAACAAGAATGGCTTAAGCCTTGATGCTGTGTTCCCACTTCTGCAAAAAGTGAGGGAAGAAAATATAAAACCACAGAGAGATTCCTCCTCATATCCCACTCTACCCCTCCTGGACTGACAGAAAAATTTAAAGGCAAATAATATGAGTGCCAGCAAGGATGCGGAGCAATGGGAACCCTCATCTGCTGCTGGGGGAACCCCTTTGGAAAACCATCTGTAAATTTACAGGCAGAGTTGAAAATATGCCAATCCAGCAATTCCACTCTGAGGCATAGATACTCAGGAGGAAATATATGGCCGAGAATGTTCATGGCAGCTCTGATCATGACAGCCTCAAAGGGAAACAACTCACAAGTTCCTTGACCAAAGATGGAGAACGCACAAGAAGCAGGGGGAATAGTATGCAGCAATGAAAAAGGATGAGCCAGACTACAGGCGGCAGCACAGATGCTGCCGACATTACGCTGCCATATAGGACTTGACATCCCGTGTGGTTCCATTTATGAGATGTTCTAAACAGACAAAGCCAACCCACTGCAGATAGGAAGCCAACTTGGATGGAAAAACCATAACGTAAGTGAGGAAGAAATAGTAGCTGCCACCAGCATGGCCGTTCCCTGAGGGGCAGAATCAAGTGCAGATCACCTTGAGGGGGGCCTGCTGGAGTGGGGAGGCTTGGGAAGGTAGAGACGGCCCCCGTCTTTTTTTTTTTTTTTGGCGGCATCACACAGCATGCAGGATCTTAGTTCCCCGACCAGGGATTGAACCTGTGCCCCATGCAGTGGAAGCACAGAGTCCTAACCACTGGACAGCCAGGGAATTCCCAAGACAGCCCGTCTTGATCCAAGTGACTTTTCCCCTGGCATTTGTTTCATGATTACTCCTTAAACTTAGCATTTTTCTGTATACATGTCATCTGTTACAATTTTTTTAAAGGTAAAAAATAATCACCTATGCATAAGCTCACGTCTGCAAATATATTTGGGGACAGGAGTTGGAGGAAGATATTTCCTTGAAATCCCACAGGTACTTTTGGAATTTCATCAATGTATGTCTTGTGCTTCCACCCCTCCAACAAATCATTTCTTTAAATGAGAAATGCAAACTGCCCCACATCAGACAACTGAGGGGCAAAATAAAGACACCGCTCTCAGAAGCCTGGGAAGAATGAATGGACATCCTTGCGGATAGGAGAGGGCAGGAAGAGGCACGGTTTCCAAGACTGTTCTCAACTCTGGAGCCACACACTCTTGGGCTCACTTCCCCCCCGAGAGACCCTTGAGAGTGACCTAACCACTTTGGGTTTTGATTTCAATAGTTATACCGATGTCAACGGGCTCTGGTGACAGTTAGTGACATCTCAGATGGGGACCAGCATGCGATAAGCACATTAGAAGTGCTGGTCATGGGAATTTCCTGGCGGTCCAGTGGTTAGGACTCCAGGCTTCCACTGCAGGGGTTATGGGTTTGATCCCTGGTCGGGGAAGTAAGATCCCGCAAGCCAAGCCAAGCCACACAGCCAAAAAAAAAAAAAAAAAGTGCTGGTCGTTATCACCATTCCAGATTAGACTTTATTTTAAAGAGTACAAGTCAAAAAAAAAAAAAGAACATTATGTTGCATACAATATTTGTGCATGTTGTGTACATTCATAACAGTTTGTTTGTTGTTGTTCCTTTTGGCCATGCCTCGCGGCTTGCAGGATCTCAGTTCCCTGACCAGGGACTGAACCCGGGCCCCTGCAGTGAAAGCACCGAGTCCTAACCACTGGACCACCAGGGAATTCCCGAGTTTGTATTTTTAAGTTGTCCCCCCAAATCTTTGTTTTAAATGGACCTGTTCATTAGGAAACTGGGGGACTGTCTAATATTCAGATTAATATGGCATTTGTGGAATGAATAATTGAATGAACAAGCAGATGAATATAGGCCTAGGTCTGCGCATGTAGATACCTGGGTGCCCACTAGTCTGCTCAGGAGACCTTGTCAGAGGGTGGCTGGAAGACTTGAGCCATTTGCTTGTGGTTCACTGGGGCCCCAGGATCTTTCTCTGCTTTTCTGACCCTGAACTCTATAGAGTATCCATTTCCCAGGGCGAAACCCAGGGCCTCTCTCTCTCACTTGAGTGGACGCCAGGACCCAAGGACATAGGGACTGAGAGGCAAAAAAACAGACAGCAATAACCTCCCCAAGCTCAGAAACACCAAAGGTCCAAGAGAGAGGAACAATTCAGAGACACAGAGATAACAGAACATAAAAACTGCCCAACCACTATGCCCCAGACACCAGGTCACAATGTCCCTCCTCTGTTCCGAACTCTTCATGGCCCCCACCTCACTCAGGGTAAAAGTTAAACTCCTCTCCACAACCCACAAGCCCTGTACAACCTGCTCCCACTGCCCCCCTCCTCACTCTGCTCCAGCCTGACTGGCTTCCTCAGATGCTCTGTGAACATCTGCTCCTGCCCCTGGGCCTTTGCACTTGCCCTTCCCTGTGTTTGGACTGCTCTTCCTCCATGTCTGGGCATGGACCCCTCCCTCACCTCCATCAGATCTTTGTTTAAGTGCCACCTTCTCCTCCAGGCCTTCCTGACCCGCCTCCCAGATCTAAAATAGTCCTCACATTCCCCATCTCCCTTCTCTGCCTTGTGTGTCCTGATACCACTTAGCACTAACATATAATCTACTTTATCCTACTTCTCCTCTGCCTCCCCCACTGTATCTGCCCCCAAGGGTGGGATCTTTTCTTGTGTCTCCGTCAGGGCAGGGCTGACTCTTTCACCTGGGGGTGATCAGGGGAGGTCCCTGCCCACCCCACCCCACTCCACCCCTGTCCCGCTGCGAGAGAAACACCTCCCGCCCCAGCAGATTCTGAACCCACTATTGGAGGTAAAGACCCGAATGGGTGAAAGGCTCTTCAGCCCCAGAGAGTCTGACATCCCCCTCCCTGGCCAATCTCTTACAATCTCCAGTGGCCACGGAAATGGATCCCCCGGCGCCTGGCGCCTGTCCCCTCCCCCTGTCTGCCCACCAGCTGGTTCTGTCCCCCGCCCCCACTCCTTCCATTCAATCACCATCCATCTCCAGCGCGTCCAGCCGGTGCTGGGAGAGCCTGAAGCAGGGCTGGGGGCGGGGGGACATTCACAGCTGTCCCCTGCCCCCCAGACAGCTGGGCACGGGACCCTCGCGGGGAGAAGATCACGGGAAACTTCCCGAGGGGGTTCAAAGGCCGCCAGGAGCACCATCCCTGTTCCCAAATCTCGGCGCCTGATGCGTCCCTGCCCCACACCAGGCCCAGAGGATGGGACGGAAAGAGCCCCTCAACTCCCACGCTTGGGGAGCTTGGGGGCCGAGGGAGGGGCCAGGAGATGGGTAGGAGGCGCGGAGGGTGCCGGGCAGCGCTTTCCCCGCGCCGCCTCCTCCAGGAAGGCCCCCCGGGCACGCCCCCACGCGTCCCACCGGTTCCAAGGGAGGACCTCAACCACCACCGCGCCCGCAGCCCTGCCGCGACCCCCAGCCCGGAACCCCCCCGCCCTCCCCACCTCCCCACGCCTGCGCCCCCGGCCGGAGGAAGCGGGCCGGAGCTGGCCAAGGCGGAAGGAGCTTGAATGGGGGGTGCCCAGGCGGGGGAGGGCCGAGCCGCCCCGGGGCGGGGCTCGGACACGTGGGGGCGGCCCGGGAGGGGGCCCGGCGGCCGCACTACCTGTTGATCTTGTGCGCGAAGGCGCGGCGCTCGGCTACCGCCATGGCGCTCCGCGCGTCCAGCCGCCGGCCCCGCCGCTGCAGCCGCGCGCACCGTCCCCGCCGTGGCCGCCGCCGCCGCCACCGCCGCCTCCCGGTTCTGGTCAGCCCGGGCTGGGCGGGGCCGGGGGCGGGGCCCTTCCGGGTGTCCCGGGCCGCTCCGTGCTGCCCCTGCCGGCCGGAGGGGGCGCGGGTCCCCCGGCCGCCTTTGCGCCCTCGAGGCTGGCCTGGGGAAACTGAGGGTGGCAGGGGAGGAGAGGACACGGGACTGAGGTTGGGGGCCTCGGACTTCCTCCCGGGGGATGCTGTTTCTGCCCTCTGGCTAGCAATCACTATAATCACCATAATAATGATAATCTCGAGCGTTTATTAAGCACGGCCCTGTAGTTCTGATATGTGGGAGGACCTATCCTTTCCGCCATTTTACAGATGAGTAAACTGAGGCACAGGGATGTTCAGGCACTTACCTAGGGGTCTCCATGGGATGTGCCCCAATCTGGGGTGAGGGCAGAGGAGTCCAGTTGGGCTCCGAAGCGCTAGGAGATGTGACACAGGACCCGGTGGTGGGACCTGAGTGAGCCAGTCTGGGAGGCTGGACCGGCCCAGCCGCCTCCAGTGCAAGGAGGATGTACGGATGTCTTGGTCAGTATGTGGTCTCAAATCTCTCCCCAATGGTTCCTCTCCCAGCCCCAAGGCAGCAGTCTTAATGGATTCTCCAGCCCCCACTCAGCATCTGCATATGCCAACTTCTTGCTCTCCTCCCAGGCTTTGCATGCCCAGGCACCTCCTCCTGATGGCCCTTCTAGCCCTGGTTAGAAAAGGTCCTAGGAACTGGGGTCTGAAGAATGCTAAGGCTCAGCTCTACCTCAGGGCCTTTGCATGTGCTGTTCCCATTCCTGTGTATGAGTGCTGTCATTATCCCCCCCTTTTACAGATGAGGAAACAGAGGCCCAGGACTTCCCTGGTGGTCCAGTGGTTACAACTTCGCCTTCCAATGCAGGGGGTGAGGGTTCGATCCCTGGTCGGGGAGCTAAGATCCCACATGCCTCAGCCAAAAAACCAAAACATAAAACAGAAGCAATATTGTAACAAATTTGGACCTCCCTGGTGGTGCAGTGGTTAAGAATCGCCTGCCAGACACGGCCGGGCCCTGGTCCAGGAAACTCCCACACGCCGTGGACTAAGACAGTGCACCACAACTATTGAGGCTGCGCTCTAGAGCCCGCGTGCCACAACTACTGAAGCCTGCGCTCCTAGAGCCCGTGCTCCGCAACAAGAGAAGCCACTGCAATGAGAAGCCCATGCACAGCAATGAAGAGTTGCCCCCGCTCAGCACAACTAGAGAAAGCCTGTGCACAGCAGCGAAGACCCAACACGGCGAAAAATAAAAAAGTAAAAATTTTAAAATATATATTGTAACAAATTCAATAAAGACTTAAAAAATGGTCCACACCAAAAAAGATCTTTAAAAAAAGAAAGAAAGAAAACTGAGGCCCAGAGAAGCAGAGTGACTTGCCCCAGTTGCCCAGTGGATCAGTGTCAGATCCTGAGCCCACAGGAGTGAGGCCTGGACTGTGGGGCCCCAGGCTCCTGAGGGCACAGGAGGGTGGCTCCCAGCCTGGCATGTGACATGTGCACACGTGTGTCAGCAGCCCACGCACCTTCCCAAGTGGTCCAGCCACTTTGGCCTGCGAGATGCCAGGTGTAACCCTGCTCATCACTCCCTGGTGTGCCCCACCCCGGGTCACCCTTGCTGCAACCTGCAGCCTCCCAGGCTAAAGTCATTGCCTCGCCTTTCAGGCTGCTGGTAGCTGCTGGGCAGGAAACGTGAAGATGAGCAAAGACTGGCAGGTTTCTCCACTCCTCTTTGCCTATTTCCAGTCCAGCCCCCATCATACCTGGTCTCCCAGCTCCCACCCTCACCCCTCACAGTTTGTTTTCCCCTCGATGGTCAGAAGGAGCCTGGGAACACCCGAATCAGATCAGCTCTTCCTCTGCTTAGAATCCTTCATGGCTCCCACCTCATTCAGAGTAAAAGCCAAAGTCCTCACTGTGGCCCACAAGGCCCTGCATGATCTGACCTTGTCATCTCCCTGCCATCCCCTCCTCCCATTGTCTTCCTTAATCACTCCACTCCAGCTGCCCACCTCTTCCATGTGGCTCTAAAGACTAGGGCGCAACTCTACCTCAGGGCCTTTGTACATGCTGTTCTCCTTCTCACGTGTGGGTGCCATCACCATACCCCTTGTACAGATGAGGAAACTGAGATTCACGGATGCAAAGTGACTTGTGCCATTTTACCTAATGAATCAGTGTCAGATCTATCATTCCAGATCTGTGGCCCAGGGAGCCTGACTCCAAAGTGGTTGTCTCTAAATACCAGCTGGGGGACTTCCCTGGTGGTCCACTGATTAAGAATCCGCCTTCCAATGCAGGGGACGCGAGTTCAATCCCTGGTCGGGGAACTAAGATCTCACATGCTGCGGGGCAACTAAGCCTGTGGGCCACAACTAGAGGGCCCACACGCTGCAACTACTGAGCCCATGTGCTCTGGAGCCCACCCGCACAGCTAGAGAGAAGCCCGCATGCTGCAACGAAAGATCCCACATGCCACAACAATGATCCTGTGTGCCTTAACTAAGACCCAATGCAGCCAAATAAATAAATAAATATTTTAAATAAATAAATACTAGTTGGGGGACTTCCCTGGCGGTCTAGTGGTTAAGACTCTGCGCTTCCAATGCAGGGGGCACCGGTTCGATCCCTGGCTGGGGAATTAAGATCCCAAGTGACACCCAGGAACGGTCAAAAATAAAAAATAAAATAATAAAATAAAATAAAATAAATACCAGTTGGATCCCAATCCAGGCCAGGCTGTGTGACCCAGGGTAAATCTCTCAACCTCTCTGAGCCTCTGTTTCCTCATCTCCTCAGTGAGGGGTGTGGTCAGCACTAAGCTCCAGGCCCTTGTGGGAGCTGATTCCACACAGGAGCCAGTGGGGGCTATGAGCCCTGTCTTAGTGGAAAAACTTCTTCAAAGAACCCTCCAAATAAAGGTCCTGCTCCAGCTACCTGCCCACCCTGGTGCCCGCCAGACTTGATTAACAAGGCAGTTCCTCTCCGGGATACGACCAGGCCTGACTCAGCCAGGCGGGGCTGGGGTGACCCCGGCAGCTGCTCAAACAGAAGCTGAGCTTGGTGGGGACTTTGGCCTCCTCTGGCTGGTGTGGGAGAACAGCCTGTGGGGTCTGATGGCAACAGCTTGCGGACCTAGGAGGAGGGACTGCACTGGTCCAGGTGGTGAGTTCAGAGTAGGAATGATCACAGGGAGGGCTTGGAGTCCAAAAAGACCTGGATTCCAACCCTGGCTTGGCCACAGCCAGGCTAAGTGACCCGGATGGGGTGGGGGTGTGGCTCTCTGGACCTCAGTTTCCTCACCTGTGAAATGGGGATGTTACCTTCAGAGCTGACCCTGTGGGCCCATGTTCGGTGCCCATGAGATGTTGTCAGGAGAGCACAGAACCCGGGAGATGCCGCCTTGTCCTATTGTTTTTCCTGCCGCTTCCGGAGCCGGGGGAGGAAGCTGGGAGCCGGCCCAGGGTGTCCAGGCCTGCCTTTGGGAGTTTAAGTCACAAAGACAAAGGCTGGGGCCAGAGAGGCCAGAGGGGCAGGCCACAGGCTTCCTGTTTTTCTTTGAACAGATGGCCAAGCTGCCAGACGCTTGTCTGTGTGGATGCTAATCCGCGTCCCTGGTAATCACTTCTTATCCCTCCTAGTGACACTTCTGTCCAGTTTGCTCATTTCCAGTGCTCTTGTCACATTCCAAAGTCTGGGAATTTTTCTCCAGGGGTCCCAGACACCCAAGGGGTCCACAAACAGAAGTCAGGGGGGTCCATGAATTTGGAGGGGAAAAACTTGCATCACTCACGCCTGCCCCTGCTTCTAACGTTAACAGTCATTAGAGCTGCTACCGGGCCTCGGTATTTAAGTGTGAGGAAAGATGTACAAATTCCATCACAATTAAAGCATATTTTGATAACTGTATCGCATGTAATGGGTTTGTAATGGGTTTCCTTTACCATCTGAGGTGTTTTATTTTAGGCACTTACAAACTTCCACTGATAAGGGCCCACGGCACAAAAAGGTCCCCCTACAACATGCCTTTCCCTGCCTAAAGCCTGCTGTGGCTCCCCATTGCTGTGGGAAGGAGCCAAGCTCCTCCCTGTGGCCTACAGACTCCCTCATCTGCCCCATAAGACTGCTCCCCCTTCCTTTTCCCACCTCATTCATTCACTCCAGCAGTATTTATTGAGCGTCTGCTGTATGCCAGGCATGGGAAGGAGGTAATGTCAGTGCTGAGACCTGAAGTTCAGGCTGAGAAGGGGAGGCAGGGAGTTCTAGGCAGAGGGACCAGCAAGGCAAAGATGGAGAGCAGAAGTAGAAGTCATCCGTGTGGAGGGCAGGGAGGAGAGGATGAGACTCAAGGGTGGTGAGTTTGTGGGATCAGGTCTGGTAGGACCTCCCAGTGGGGGCCTGGGCATAGCCCAGCAGGCAGTGGGGAGCCCTGGAGGGGTGCAGAGCAAGACAGGGGCACCCTCTGGTTTGTTTCAGGAAGATCTGATTCTCCCGTCTGGACTGGCCCCTACGGTGATCTTTTCTCCTCTCGAGTTCCCTGTGTCACCTGTCCCACCATTGAAGCACAAGTGTGAGTTGGCTGTAAGGAACTGGGGCACACGTTGCAAGAACTTTCTCACCGACCGACCAGGGCTCCAGGGGACACCTTGCCTCTGTGAGATGGAACCTCTGAGGCACATTCACCAGATGAGCCAACTAGGCTCAGAAAGACTCCGGCGACCCAACTGAGAAGTGGTGGAGTTAGGACTTGAACCCAGAGCCACCTCTTGCATGAAAGCCCTGCCCTCCACCCTGTGGCATTTCCTCCTTAGCACAACTTTTTGGAGCAGGCGGCAATGACTTCCACAAAACTCTATCTTCTAGATGGAACAAGTTTCCTCAGGCCAGCAACTTCCTGTATCTTTACCACTGCACCTTGCAGTGGTTACATGCTCCGATTCAAATCCTGCACCTTGGCTATGATGCCAGCCTTTAACGACTCATTTCACGCTTATTAGAACGGCTAAACTAAAAATACCGACAATACCAAGTGCTGATGAGGATGCAGAGAAACTGGGCCTCTCAGATGCTGCTGGTGGTGAGACAGGCCGGGACCTGGGACCGTTTGCTGCCTGCCGTGCTTACACCTGGACAAACGCCTCCTCCAGCAACAAAATACAAAGAAACTATAAGGGACTAAAAATAACTGCATGCATGGGCAGTTGGGGCAAATTATGGACAAGATACAAAAAGACCAAAAACCCATACAGCACCACCATGGGGGTTGACAGACCGCCTAAGCCAACCCTCCAGGGAACCTGTTACTTGTTTTTACTCCCTCCTGCTGCAACAGGGGCCCCAATAAAGCCTTGCCTGAATTTCTTGTCTGGCCTCTTATCAATTTCTATTGATTAAGGAGTCCAAGAACCCTGGCTGGGAATAGTGGGAATGCAAAATGGTGAGCCACTCTGGAAAACAAGTTTGGTGGTTCTTAAAACACTAAGCATGCAACCACTGTATGGCCCAGCAATCCCACTGCTGTGAATTTAGAAATGAAAATTTATGTTCACATAAAAACCTGTACGTGATTATTTACAGTAGTTTTATTCATAATCACCAATAGCTGGAAACACTCAATTGTCCTTCAATGGGTGAATATAAAACAAACTTGGGTCCATTCGTACAATGGAATATTCTTCAGCAACAAAAGGGAACAAACTACTGATACAGGCAGCAAAGCTTTACGCCCAAATGTTTTATGTTGCAGTGAAAGAGGCCAGGCTCAAAAGGCTGCATGTCGTATGATTCCAAATATATAACATTCTCAGAGAACAGATCTCTAGCATGAGACAGCAGATCAGTATTTGCCTGGGGCTGACTACAAAAGGCCAGCATGAGGGAATTTGGGGGATTGTTTTGGAGTTTTGGAGCTCACCGGCAGGACAGCGATGATGATGACCCAGTAATCAGAGCTGTCATGGGGGGAATGCCAGGCACTGAGGCACTGAGGGGGGCCCTGATGCAATGTTTGACCCAGCCGGACGGCTTCTCAGAGGAGGGGGCATCTGAGCTGAGACTTACAGGCTGTGCTGGAGTCCGGCAGGTGAAGAGCCTTCCAGGCCATGGGAACAGCATGAACAGAGGCCCAGAGGAGAGACATTCAGGAAACTGGGTGGTGTTTATTTGACTGAGTATAGAGATTTTTTTTTCTTTGAGATTCATCCTTTTTTTTTCTTTTTTCTTTTGGCTTCTCAGCATGACTGGCGGGATCTTAGTTCCCCTACCAGGGATTGAACTGGCACCCTCGGCAGTGAGAGTGCCGAGTCCTAACCACTGGACCACCAGGGAATTCCCTCCAAAATTCATATGTTGAAGCCCTACTTCCCAGGACCTCAGAATGGGACTGTATTTGGAGACAGGGTGTTTGTTTGTTTGTTTAAATTAATTTTTATTCGAGTATCGTTGATTTACAATGTTGTGTTAGTTTCTGCTGTACAGCAAAGTGAATCAGTTACACATATACATACATCCACTCTTTTTTAGATTCTATTCCCATATAGTGAGTAGAGTTCCCTGTGCTATACAGAAGGTTCTTATTAATTATCTATTTTATATATAGTAGTGTGTATGTGTCAATCAGAGATAGGGTCTTTAAAGAAGTTGTTAAGTTAAAAAGAGGTCCAGTTAAGACAAAGCCACCCCAGGGTACAGAGGTGCCATGGGTAAAGAAGAGAATCTCAGAGGACTGGGATTACCAGGCCACCTGGAGCGATGCAGAGAGGAGAGCGGGTGGTCTCCAGGGGGGCAGGGCCAGACCTCAGAGCGACAGAAGCCACTGTACTTGCTCCAAAAACCCATGAGGAAAAACTTCCGATGTGGGACGGAAGGGCCCATGACAAGAACCTGCTCCAAGGGTTCAAGCCACAAAGCAAGGTCTCAGCCTGTTTTCTTTAAGGCCACAGAGGAAATAGTTACTAGTTCAGGGATGGGTTGATCTGACCTCAGCCTTTTGGGCTGAGCTGTGGGCATCTTCTCTCTCCTTAATCTTTCGTATTTACTCCCGTGGATGGACAGCTGACCTCGGGCTACCCTCAGCTTGCAGTTTCTCCTTACCCCCAGCTCAGAAGCAAAAACTATACTTAAAAAAAAAAATAGCTTTGGGACTTCCCTGGTGGTCCAGGGGTCAAGACTCCATGCTCCCAATGCAGGGGGCCTGGGTTCGATCCCTGGTCAGGGAACTAGTACCTGCATGCCGCAGCTAAGACCTGGAGCAGTCAAATAAATAAATAAATAAATAAATAGCTTTACTGTGGGGGACGGATAAATTAGGAGTTTGGGATTAACATATACACAGTACTGAGCAGATATATGTGTATGTATAACGGATTCACTTTGCTGTACACCTGAAACTAACACAACATTATAAATCAACTATACTCCAATAAAAATTTTAAAAAACCCAAATATGCTACTGTATATAAAACATAACCAGTAAGGAGTTACTGTATAGCACAAGGAACTATACTCAATATTTTGTAATACCCTATAAGGGAAAAGAATCTGAAAAAGAATATATATATATAACTGAATCACTTTGCTGTACACCTGAAGCTAACACAACATTGTAAATCAATTATACTTCAATAAATTAAATTAATTTAAAAATAGCTTTATTGAGATATAATTCACATACCACACAATGCCCCATGTAAAGTGTACTCCAGTGGTTTTTAGTATTTTCACAGATATGTGCAGACTTCATCATGGTTGGTTGTAAAATATTTTCATTACTCAGAAACTCCTGTACCCTTAGCTCTCACCCTCTTGTTTCCTGTCCCCTGTCCCCATCCCCTGAGCCCTGTGTAACCACTAACCTACTATCCTGGACTTCCTATGACTGGAATAAAATAACATGTGGTCTTTTGCATCTGGCTTCTTTCACTTAGCATAATGTTTTCAAGGTCCATCCTTGTAGCGTGTGTCGAAACTTCATTCCTTATGTGGCTGAATAATAAATATTTCATTGTATAGATATACCCCAATTTGTTCATCCATTCATCAGTGGATGAACTTTTGGGTTGTTTCCACCATTTGGCTATTGTGAATAACGAACGCTTCTCCGAACATCTGAGTACAAGGTACTTGTGTGTGGTTAGGACTCTGAGCTCTCACTGCCGAGGACCCCGTTTCGATCCCTGGTCCGGGGAACTAAAATCCCACAAGTTGCGAGAAGTGCCCCCCCACCCCAAAAAAAGGAAAAGTCAGCAAAGTACTCGTGGGGACGTATGTTTTCATGTCTCTTGGGTGCGTATCTAAATGGGTCAGATGGTAATTCTATGTTTAACCTTTTGAGGAACTGGCAGACTGTTTTCCAAGGTGGCTGCGCCCTTGTACATTCCCACCAGCAGTGTATAAGGGCATCTATTCCTCCACATTCTCACGTGAAAACTCTCCTTGAGCCCATTTTGCAGATAAGACTCAGGTATACTGAGGCTAAGCATGGATCAGGATCCCACAGTCAGTGAGGGGCAGTGCCAGGTCTGGCACTCAGATCTTTAGACCCCAGACACAAGGGTTTTCTCATTTCATTGAAGCTTGAATAAAGAGTTGATGGGTCTTTATTGAGCTCCTACTGTGTACCAGGCGCTGAAGACATCCAGTGAACAAAGCAGACAGGAATCCTTGCAACTGTGAGGAGTAGGGGCATGGAGAGGACCTAGATTATTTAAAATAATGTTACTAAGGTTAATATAAGGTAGAAAAATTTGGAGGAATATATGGGATTAAAAGGAACTCTTTTGGGACTACCCTGGCTGTCCAGTGATTAGAAGCAGTTTCACTGCCAAAAAGATAAGTTGGGGGGACTCTCTTTTTCTAGGTGGCTATCAATTTTTACAATGTTTGGATGTTTTTACACTAAGCATAGGTTATGTTTTTATGCTCTTTTAAAATTGTGGTAGGATATATATAACACAAAATTTGCCATTTTAACTTTTTTTTTTTTGCGGTACGAGGGCCTCTCACCGCTGTGGCCTCTCCCGTTGCAGAGCACAGGCTCCGGACGCGCAGCCTCAGTGGCCATGGCTCACGGGCCCAGCCGCTCTGCGGCATGTGGGATCTTCCCGGACCGGGGCACGAACCCGTGTCCCCTGCATCGGCAGGCAGACTCTCAACCACTGCGCCACCAGGGAAGCCCCCATTTTAACTATTTTTAAGTGTACAGTTCAGTGGTGTTAATTACATTCACAATGTCATGCGACAATCACCACTATTTAATTCCAAAATTTTTTATCGCCCCAAGCAGACATTCTGCACCCGTTAGGAATAACTTCCCTGATACCACCCCTGGTAACTTTTATTCTCTCCTCTGTCTCTGTCAGCTTGCCTATTCTAGGTATTTCTCTTTTTAAAAAAAAAATTTTTTTTATTGGAGTATAATTGATTTATAGTTTTGTGTTAGTTTCAGGTGTACAGCAAAATGAATCAGCTATACGTATACATATATCCCCTCTTTTTCAGATTCTTTTCCCATAAAGGCCATCACAGAGTACTGAGTAGAGTTCCCTGTGCTATATAGCAGGTCCTTATTAGTTTCTTTCTTTCTTTTTTTAAAATTTATTTTATTCGGGCTTCCCTGGTGGCGCAGTGGTTGAGAGTCCGCCTGCCGATGCAGGGGACACGGGTTCGTGCCCCGGTCCGGGAAGATCCCACATGCTGCGGAGCGGCTGGGCCCGTGAGCCATGGCCGCTGAGCCTGCGCATCCGGAGCCTGTGCTCCGCAACGGGAGAGGCCACAACAGTGAGAGGCCCGCGTACCGCAAAAAAAAAAAAAAAAGAAGAAAGAAAGAAGCCAGATCCAATGTTGTAATTGTCTGTTTACACATCTGGGTCCCCAAAATATCTGAGTTTGGGATGATAGGGACTGCGTCTGTCTTGTTTGGCACAATGGTGGGCCTATACTGGGTGCTCAATGGATGCTCTTTGAATAAAAAATTGAATGAATTAGAGAGTGGGGAGATGCCACCCATCAGAAAGGAGACTTGACTTTGGACTCAGGAGACAAGCCTTCACATCTCACCTGTGTGGGCTGGGGCATAGGGCTTCTGCCACTGTGCCTCTGGTTTCTTATCTGTAAAATGGGTGTAGTAAGAGCACCTACCTCCAAGGAGGGGAGGGAAGAATCCAGACCATTTGTCAAGCACCTGACATGGAGTAAGGGCTACGGGAAATGTCTACACCAACTCTCTCAGATCTTTTAAGAGAGAACCACAGAAAACAGTCTGAACCCAGACTGAAAAGGAAATTCCTGTGCTGGGCGGGACTGTTTTCCATGACCCCTAAGGTCCTGGCTAAGTTTCGGGTCAGAGCTGTTTTTTGTTTCTGCAGATCTCTCTCTCGCATGGTCCAAGATGAAGTCGTGGTTTCCAACATCCCCGCCAGGCTCAGCAAGGAGCATCCGCTGAGATGGTGAGAAAACCCTCCCAGGAATGCAGAGGCCTCGGCCGAAGAGGCCGCCTGTCCTCCAGCGCCACTGCCCCGTCCCCAGGCACCTTTTACAAACAATCAAAACATCCCTCCATTTTCTGAACAATTTCTTCTGCATGCCAAAGGAATCCATGTTCACTCTAGACAATTTGGGAACATTTTTCAGAAAAGACTACATAAGAAAAAAAATAGTTGCCCAAAAGCCCACCAAGGCTGGCATTTTTGTGAATTTCCTTCTGGTCATTTTTCTCTACAGAATAGTCACTGTGCAAATTTTTCAAAAGTTGGGATTGTTCTGAACACACGAGTTTGGAAACTGCTGTGTCCTCTTGGTAACACGAGGGGATTTTTCTATGTGGGTTTTCCCCACCATTGACCCTCCAAGGCCATGGTGGATTCTCTACTTTAACATAAGAAAGACTGGGGACTTCCCTGGTGGTCCAGTGATTAAGACTCCATGCTTCCATTGCAGGGGACCCGGGTTTGATCCCTGGTCAGGGAACTAACATCCCACATGCCACGCATGGTGTGGCCAAAAAAAAAAAAGATAAGAAAGACTGTATATTTGCAGGCAGATGGGTGGACAGCAAAACATCTATGTGGTGGTTAAGACTGAGGCCCTGGGGTCAAATTCTGGCTCCCACCACTTTCGGACTCTGTGGGACAGTTTTAAGCTTTGTGCCTCAGTTTCCTCATCTGTAAAACGCGGATATATTACTCCACTGAATCTCACAACAACCCTGGCCCCCACAGTGAGTCAACATCAGAGAAAGGATGTTCTTAAGGACGACACCGCACTGCCTTCCTAGCAAGTTATAAAAATCACATCTTCAGTGCTACGTTATTTATATAAAATCACAAAAAATGCATTCAACCTTGTCTGCTTTGCCATGATTCATTATATCCAGCATACATGCTTTATGGAGCTTTCTGTATTTGCATTCTATGTCCTCATTAAAAAAAGATTTTTTAAATAAATTAAATGTCAAACAGCACAAATGAGTTTGGAGCAAAAAACAGATGCCATTACCAGCTTTTTTTTTTTTTTTTTTGCGGTACGCGGGCCTCTCACTGTTGTGGCCTCTCCTATTGCAGAGCACAGGCTCCGGACGCGCAGGCTCAGCGGCCATGGCTCACGGGCCCAGCCGCTCCGCGGCATGTGGGATCCTCCCGGACCGGGGCACGAACCCGTGTCCCCTGCATCGGCAGGCGGACTCTCAACCACTGCGCCACCAGGGAAGCCCACCAGATATTTTAAAAATATAATTAATTAATTAATTTTATTTATTTTTTGACTGCATTGGGTCTTCATTGCCGCACGAGGGCTTTCTCTAGTTGTGGCGAGCGGGGGCTACTCTTCATTGCGGTGCGTGGGCTTCTCACTTCAGTGGCTTCTCTTGTTGCAGAGCACGGGCTCCAGGCACGCGGGCTTCAGTAGTTGTGGTGCGCGGGCTCAGTAGTTGTGGCATGCAGGCTCAGTAGTTTTGGCTCACGGGCTCTAGGCACCCGGGCTCAGTAGTTGTGGTGCACGGGCTTAGTTGCTCTGTGGCATGTGGGATCTTCCCAGACCAGGGCTCGAACCCATGTCCCCTGCATTGGCAGACGGATTCTTAGCCACTGAGCCACGAGGGAAGTCCCATTACCAGCTTTTTAACTTTTTTTTTTTAAGTTTCTCACTGATTTTATTTTATTTTGGGGGGTATTTTTTTAAAGTATTTTAATTTAGTTTAGTTTAATTTAATTTATTTGGCTGCATCAGGTCTTAGCTGCGGCAGGCAGGATCTTTGTTGTAATATGTGGGATCTTTCATTACAGCGCTCGGACTCTTCATTGTGGCACACGGGCTTCTCTAGTTGTGGCGTGTGGGCTCAGTAGTGCGGAGCGTGGGCTTAGTTGCCCCGTGGCATGTGGGATCTTAGTTCCCCGACCAGGGATCAAACCCACGTCCCCTGCATTGGAAGGCAGATTCTTAACCTCTGGACCACAAGGGAAGTCCCAGTATTTCTTTTCTTATTGAAGTATAGCTGACTTACAATATTATATTAGTTTCAGGTGTATGACATAGTGATTCAATATTTTTATAGGTTATACTCCATTTAAAGTGATTACCAAATAATGAACTGTTTTTTTAATTAATAGAATTTAGTTTTTCAAAGTTTTAGGCTTACAGAAAAATTAAATGGAAGGTACAATTCTCACATATTTCCTCTTTCCCTGCTCACAGTTTGCTTTATTATTATTATTTTGTGTGTGTGTGTGTGTGTGTGTGTGTGGTATGTGGGCTTCTCACTGTTGTGGCCTCTCCCGTTGTGGAGCACAGGCTCCGGACGCGCAGGCTCAGCGGCCATGGCTCACGGGCCCAGCCGTTCCGCGGCATGTGGGATCTTCCCGGACTGTGGCACGCACCTGTGTCCCCTGCATCGGCAGGCAGACTCTCAGCCACTGCGCCACCAGGGAAACCCTCTTTTCTTTTTTTTTAGCCTTGGAACATGTGGGATCTTAATTCTCCCACCAGGGATCGAACCCGTGCAGTGGAAGTATGGAGTCCTAACCACTGGACTGCCAGGGAATTTCCCCAATGACTTTTTTTTTAATTTTTAAAAATATTTATTTATTTATTTGGTTGGTTGCACCAGGTCTTAGTTGCGGCTCGCCGGCTCCTTAGTTGCATCACGAGGGCTTCTTAGTTATGGCGTGTGAACTCTTAGTTGTAGCATGCACGTGAGATCTAGTTCCCTGACCAGGGATCGAACCCAGGCCCCCTGCATGGGAGTTTGGAGTCTTATCCACCACGCCACCAGGGAAGTCCCTCACCCAATGATTTTTACAGTTTGTATAGTTTTGCCTTTTCCAGAATGTCACATGGTTGGAATCACACTGTACATAGCCTTTTCAGACTGGCTTCTTTCACTTAGCAATATGCATTTAAGCTTTCTGTTCAATCAATTCTGTTCCCCAGAAATATTGTCTGAATTAACATATAGTCTCTTTCTTTAACCACCAGTCACAACCAATCCCCTGTTGATGGAATTTAGGTTGCTTCTCCCTTTTCACATTTATAAATAATGGCGTGGTGAACATCTCTAGAGCCACAGTTTTGGGCTTCCTTAGTAGAGATGGAAGTCGGAACATGAATTGCTGGCAGCTGCTGATTTCAATACCTAGTGCCAACTACCCTTCTGCTAGATGTACCAATTTATACCCTGATTGACCTTATATTTTAATTCCCCTTGGATAGGTTTCCAAGGACTTATTTGGCCTGGAGTGCTTCCCAAATCTGATGTAAAGTGACCAAGAATTTATTTATTTATTTATTTATATTGGGGTATAGTTGTTTTACAATATGGTGTTAGTTTCTCCTGTACAGTGAAGTGGAGTTCCCTGTGCTACACAGCAGGTTTTCATTAGTTATCTATTTTATACATATTATTGTATATATGTCAATCCCAATCTCCCAATTCATCTCACTCCTCTCCTTATCTCCTTGGTGTCCATATGCTTGTTCTCTATGTCTGTGTCTCTATTTCTGCCTTGCAAACAGGTTCATCTGTACCATTTTTCTAGATTCCACATATATGCATTAATATACAATATTTGTTTTTCACTTTCTGACTTACTTCACTGTGTATGACAGTCTCTAGGTCCATCCATGTCTCTACAAATGACCCAATTTTGTTCCTTTTTATGGATGAGTAATATTCCATTGTATATATATGTACCACATCTTCTTTTTTTTTTTTTTTTTTTTTGCGGTACACGGGCCTCTCACTGCTGTGGCCTCTCCCATTGCGGAGCACAGGCTCCGGACGCGCAGGCTCAGCGGCCATGGCTCACGGGCCCAGCCGCTCCGTGGTATGTGGGATACTCCTGGACCGGGGCACGAACCTGTGGCCCCTGCATCGGCAGGCTGACTCTCAACCACTGTGTCACCAGGGAAGCCCAGCACATCTTCTTTATCCATTCATCTGTCGATGGGCATTTAGGTTGTTTCCATGACCTGGCTACTGTAAACAGTGCTGCAGTGAGCATTGGAGTACATGTGTCTTTTTGAATTATGGTTTTCTCTGGGTATATGCCCAGCAGTGGGATTGCTGGGCCATATGGTAATTCCGTTTTTAGTTTTTTAAAGAACCTCCATACTGTTCTCCACAGTGACTATATCAATTTACATTCCACCCCACGCAACTTGTGAGACTTTAATTCCCTGAACAGGGATGGGAACCGGGCCCTTGGCAGTGAAAGTGAGGAGTCCCAGCCACTAGGCCACCAGGGAATTCCTGTGAGATGTGTTCTCCTGGGGTGTTCTTTAAGCTTTGTGGCTTGTTTCCTTCGCAGTAAGAAGAAAAGGTAGCCCCACCCACTGCCATGAGAGGGCAGTGTCTGGGGGAAGGCCTGACACAGACAGAAGGAATGGTATGTATCCCTAAGATGGGAACTGCTGTGCTAGAAAGCTCTAGGAGGTGCCATTTATATGCTTTTAATGGGAGCAGCGGCCCCTAGAGTTGTGCAAGGAGGCAGCTCCAGAATCGACACCATCAGCTGCTGAATCATTCCAGGGCAACTTGGCAGTTCAAGTTCACAAGTAAATCTTCCTCCATTTTAGACAATATTCAAACAGCTATGCTGATCATGACTTTGCGTTCTTCACAGAAGGTACGAACAAATCCCTTGGCCTGTACAGGCTAGAGCAGGGTCCTACAAGATCTCAGAGACTGATGATAAAAAGAAGTGGAGTGAGCATGCCATGTCGCTGACTAACTTCCCTGCCTGGCTGATGAATGACCCTCAGTCTTGAATCTCAGCACGCTGGCTTGGCTGTGGGTCTGTCTCCTGGTGACTGGCTTGCTAGAACCAACAACACAATGACAGGTGGATAGAATCCAGCAAACCAGGAGGAGACGTGTGTCAGACAATGAATGATAGCCTGGAAGGCGTGTCAGCAAATCTACTTGAGGAATTCAAATTGTAACCGAAGTGAAATGATGAGAAAGAGACACACTTGGTTCAAATCCCAGCTCTGCCATTTGTTCCCTGGATGAGTTTGTGGAGGTCAGGCACCCCCCTCTGCCCTCAGGTTTCACATCTATAAAATGGGCATAAAAGTAATTCCAGCCTCACAATTGAATGTCCAATAGCTTGGCTGGGCAATGATTTCTCATCGTGAGGCAGAAGGTTTGCCATAATAATCAGATGACGTGGAAGGCTGGTCATTGCATTAGTTTGCTCGCTCAAGAGGCATTTATTGAGCACCTACTTGTGCTAGGCACTTTTCTGGGCTCTGAGGACACAGCAGCGCTTTGCAGGGCATGAGGAAGACTTGGCTTTGCTCTGAGTAAAGTGGGAGCCACGGGGGAATGGTTCTAAACAGAGGATGAACCCAAACGACTCAGTTGCTCGCAGGCGCCCTCTGGCGGCCGTCGGGGAAACACACTGTGGGGGGAGGGGAGGAGCCCGGAGACGAGAGAGGAGGTTACTGTACTAGTCCAGGTGAGCGAGGCCAGGGGATGGACCCGGAAAGTGGTGGAAAGCGGTGGCGTTTCGAAGGATCTTAATGGTGGGTGGACCCCGCCCTCCGTTTCCTCTCGAGGAAGAGGAATTCCAGACACTTAGATATCTAACCATCGTCCTTTCTGACCCTTCCTTTCTACCAGCGGCTGCAGCCGGGTCCTACCTGCGGGGACACCCTTTGGATATCTCAGTCAGGTGGCTGTCTTGGCTGAGGGGCCACAACTCAGATGCCTACCTGACCGGCAGGTTGCTGGAGGGAGGTGGAGGCACGCCGGCAAACTGGAAGTTGACCCTATGCCCCACCCAGGAAGGGGAGAACAGGTATTCAGCTCAGCTGCAAGTGGCCACGGGGCGCGGCGCGGAGGAACGGAGGAGGGCAGTTCCAGCATGGTCACATCTCTGGATTTTCCAAGAGAAACTCTAAATCGAGATGTTCAATTGAAAATGTTTTAATTTTTTTTTAAAGCCCAGGCCACCAGCAAGATCTGAACAGCATCCCTATTCTTAGAAAAGGACCCCTCCCTGAACCCTGGATGTGGACACTTTTCCCAAACCTTTTGCTTCTCACTCGCACAGGCAGCTGAAATACATGCTGTCGGCTACCCACTGTTTTCTGCTTCTGTTAGTTTCCTATGGCTGCCATAAATTAACACAAGCTTGGTGGCTTAAAACAATAGAAAGGTATTCAGGCACCTTTCTGGAGGCCAGAAGTGTGAAATCAAGGTATCAGCAGGGCCGTACTCCCTCCTGGGACTGAGTCCTTCCTTACCTCCTCCAGCTTCTGGAGGCTCCTGGCATTCCAAGCTTGTCTTCATGGTGTTCTCCTCTCTGTGTCTGTGTCCAAATCTCCCTCTTTTTTTTCTTTTTTTATTAAATTAGGACACAATGACCCTAAGCCATTGGGTTTAGGGCCCAAACCCACCCTAAATCCAGAATGATTTTATCTCGAGATCCCTAACTAGTTACATCTGCGATGATCCTCAAATAAGGCCACGTTCGAGGCTCCAGGTCATATGAATTGAATTCGGGGTGGAGGGGAGGTCACTATCCCACCCACTACATTGTCCAAGGTGATCAGAAGGGGATGAAATTCCACAGGAGCTGCAGGAAATGTGTGTTGACATCATTCACTTCCCTCTTTCCCACCCGGAGGCCTCTATCCCTGCTCTATTTATTCATTTTATTATTATTTTTTACTGTGGTAAAATACACACAACAAAAAATTTACCATTTCTAACCATTTTTAAATGTCCAGTTCAGGGGCATGAAGCCCATTGTTGTGCAACCGTCCCCAACCCCCATCTCCAGAACTTTCTCATCACCCCAAACTGAAACCCTGTCCCCATGAAACACTAACTCCCCATTCTCCCCTCCCCCAGCCTCTGACACCCACCATCCTACTTTCTATGTCAAGGAATTTGCTTACTCTAGGGACACCCTGTAAGTAGAATCATATAGTATTTGTCTTTCTGTGACTGGCTGAGTTGTGTCTTCAAATTCTTATGTTGAAGTTTGTATCCCCAGCATCTTAGAATGTGACTGTATTTGGAGATAGAGCCTGTAAAGAGATAATTAAGATGAAATGAGGTCACTGGGGTGGGCCCTGATCCAGCATGACTGGTGTCCTTATAAGAAGAGGACACACACAGAGGGAAGACCGTATGAGGACACAGGAAGAAGACAGCCAGCCGCAAGCCAAGGAGAGAGGCTTCAGAAGAAATCAGCCCTGCCAACACTTTGCTCTCAGACTTTTAGCCTCCAGAATTGGGAGAAAATAAAAGGGTGTTGGTACTTTGCTAAGGCAGCCCTGGCTGACTAATGCACTTGCTTATTTCACCCAGCAAATTTCCAAAGTTCACCTACGTTGTGGCATGTGTCAGAATTTCCTTCCTTTTTAAGGCTGAGTAATACTCCACTGTATACATACACATTCTGATATTCATTCATCCACTGATGGACACTTGGATTGTTGCTACCTTTTGGCTATTGTGAATAGTGCTGCTACAAACATGGGTGTACAAATACCTGAAACCCTGCTTCCAATTCTTTTGGGTGTATATACCCTAGGAGTGGAATGGCTGGATCATATAGTAATTCTACATTTAACTTTTCTATTTTTAAATTTTTTTTTTTCGGTACGCGGGCCTCTCACTGTTGTGGCCTCTCCTGTTGTGGAGCACAGTCTCCGGACGCGCAGGCTCAGCGGCCATGGCTCACGGGCCCAGCCGCTCCACAGCATGTGGGATCTTCCCGGACTGGGGCACGAACCCGTGTCCCCTGCATCGGCAGGCGGACTCTCAACCACTGCGCCACCAGGGAAGCCCTAAAATTTTATTTATTTATTTATTTTGGCTACACCGTGTGTCATTCATGATCCTGATTCCCCAACCAGGGATCGAACCTGTGCCCCCTGCAGTGGAAGGGTGGAGACTTAACCACTGGACCCCTAGGGAAGTCCCACGTTTGACTTTTTATTTATTTATTTATTCACTGCTGTGCGTGGGCTCTCTCTAGTTGCGCCAGCAGGGGCTACTCTTCGTTGCGGTGCACGGGCTTCTGATTCTGGTGGCTTCTCATTGCGGAGCATGGGGTCTAGGTGCACGGGCTCAGTAGTTTGGCATGCGGCTCAGTAGTTGTGGCTTGCGGGCTCTAGAGCCCGCGCTCTGCAACAAGAGAAGCCACCACAATGAGAAGCCCTCGCACTGCAACGAAGAGTAGCCCCGGCTCCCCGCAACTAGAGAAAGCCTGCATGCAGCAACGAAGACCCCATGCAGCCAAAAATAAATAAATTAATTAATTTAAAAATTTTCATATTGGAGTATAGTTGATTTACAGTGTTGTGTTAGTTTCAGGTGTACAGCAAAGTGATTCAGTTATATATATATACGTATATCCATTCTTTTTCAGATTCTTTTGCCATACAGGTTATTACAGAATATTGATTAGAGGGACTTCCCTGGTGGTCCACTGGTTAAGACTCCACACTCCCAATGCAGGGGGCCCGGGTTCGATCCCTGGTCAGGAAACTAGATCCTGCATGCTGGAACTAAAAAGATCCTGCATGCCACAACTAAAGATCCCACATGCCGGAATCTTAAAAAAAAAAAGGAAAGATCCTACACGCTGTCTTGAAGATCCTGCATGCAGCAACCAAGATCCCGCGTGCTGCAACTAAGTCCTGGTGCAGCCAAATAAATAAATAAATATTTTTTAAAAAAGAATATTGAGTAGACTTCCCTGTGCTATACAGTCCATCCTTGTTGATTATCTTTTGTGTGTGTGTATATGTTAATCCCAAACTCCTAATTTATCCCTCCCCCCACCTTTCCCCTTTGGTAACCATAAGTTTGTTTTCTTTTTTTTTTTTTTTTTTTTTTTTTTGCGGTAGGCGGGCCTCTCACTGTTGTGGCCTCTCCCCTTGCAGAGCACAGGCTCCGGAGCACAGGCTCAGCGGCCATGGCTCACGGGCCCAGCCGCTCTGCGGCATGTGGGATCTTCCCAGACCGGGGCATGAACCCGTGTCCCCTGCATCAGCAGGCGAACTCTCAACCACTGCGCCACCAGGGAAGCCCCATAAGTTTGTTTTCTATGTCTGTGAGTCTGTTTCTGCTTTGTAAATAAGTTCATATGTATCATTTCTTTAGATTCTACATATAAGTGATATCATATGTTTATCTTTCTCTGTCTGACTTCACTTAGTATGATAATCTCTAGGTCCATCCATGTTGCTGCAAATGGCATTATTTCATTCCTTTTTATGGCTGAGTAATATTCTATTGTATACATGTACCACATTTTCTTTATCCATTCATCTGTCGATGGACATTTAGGTTGCTTCCATGTCTTGGCCATTGTATATGTTTGACTTTTTTGAGGATCTGTTCCTTTCTAAGTCCGGAGCTAAACCTGTGGCTAGAATGGGCCTTGAAAGGATATTCACAGTTTTCAAAAGATGACAATTCTGTGCCTGAGGACTTGCCCATTGCATGGAAAGCTTTACAATGACTCTGGGAAGCAGATGTTATCATTATCACTGTTTGGAAGGTGAGGAAACTGAGGCCTGGTCGTGTGAGTACCAAGGCTTAAGTCATTTGGCCAACGAGGGGGGACACTAGGATCTGAACAAACCAGATGTTAGGGCCCAATCCCCTGACCATAAGGCCTCCCTCAAGATTTCCCAACAAGTTCCATCTATCTGTCATTGTTTGGGGAAGATCAAAATGTTTCTGCTTTAATCCCACTCCTGGGCATATACCCAGAGAAAACCATAATTCGAAAAGATACCTGCACCCCAATGTTCATAGCAGCACTATTCACAATAGCTAGGACATGGAAACAACCTAAATGTCCATTGACAGATGAATGGCTGAAGAAGATGCAGTACATATATACAACAGAATATTACTCAGCCATAAAAAAGAGCGAACTAATGCCATTTGCAGCAACATGGGTGGATCTAGAGATTGTCATACTGAGTGAAGTAAGTCAGACATAGAAAGACAGATATCATATGATATTGCTTATATGTGGAATCTAAAAAAAATGGTACACATGAACTTATTAATTTATTATAAGAAATAGGGTCACAGAGGTAGAAGACATCTACAAACGTACGGTTATGGGGAGGAGGTGGGGAGAAGCATAAATTGGGAGATTGGGATTGATATATACACACTACTATATATAAAATAGATAACTAATAAGGACCTACTGTATAGCACAGGGAACTCTACTCAACACTCTGTAATGACCTATAGGGGAAAAGAATCTAAAAAAGAGTGGATATATGTATATGTATAACTGATTCACTTTGCTGTACACCTGAAACTAACACAACATTGTAAATCAACTATATCCCAATAAAAATTATATAAGAAACCTGTTTCTACTTTTATGGAGCTCAGTGGCTGATTTCTTTTTTTTTTAAATTAGGGTGAAATTCACATAACATCAAATTAACCACTTTAAAGTGTACAATTCTGTGCCATTTAGGACATTCACCATGCTGGGCAACCCCAAACCTATCTAGTTCCAAAACATTTTCATCACCCAAAAGGAAACCCTGTCCCCAGAAAGTGGTCAGTCCCATTCCCTCCTCCCCCAGCCACCAGCAATGACAAATCTGCTTGTCTCTTTGGATTTGCCGATTCTGGACATTTCATATAAACAGTATCAGATAATACGTGGCCTTTTGGGTCTGGTTTCTTTCATTCAGCATGAGGTTTTGAAGGTTTATCCGTGTTGTAGCATGTATCACAGCCTCATTCCTTTTTACGACTGAATAATATTACATTGTATGGATAGATCACTGTTTGTTTAAATATTCATTCGGTCCATACACACGGCTCTGTACTTTCTTTCTTCACTTAAGAGACCATCACTTGGAGCTCTTCTCATTTTGATACCAAATTACCTTTGGTACTTCTGCCTTCATTTTCTCAGCTGCAGAATATTCCTTCATCTTAGCTCAAGCTACCATAATGAAATAGCAGTTTGGGTGGCTTAAAACAATTGACATTTATTTTCTCACAGTTCTAGAGGCTGGAATCCAAAATCAACCTGCCAGGGTTGGTTTCTGGTGAGGTCTCTCTCTCCCTGGATTGTAGATCAATATGAATTTCCGGGGGCAGGGGGTGGCACGGCACAATTAACTCTGTAACACCTTCCTATGATTGGACCATGCCATATTTAACCAGTCCCCTTGGGAAGGGCATTTAGGTTGTTTCTAATCATTTGCCAACTCAAACTAGGTTTTAGAGCAAGTGCTGGCAAAACTACAGCCTACTACCTGTTTTTGTAAATAACATTTTGGCGATGTGGTCATGCCCATTCATTTACATATATTTACATGTTGCTCATTTACATGCTGTGTATGCTACAACAGCAGAGTGATGACTGAGAAATATTTATTCTCTGGCCCTTTCCAGAAAAGGTTTGTTAACTCCTGGTCTATATGTGTTTGAACACATCTGTAGTAGAAATTGCTAGTGGGGGAAATCTCCCCCATCAACCTGTATACTTTAAGAAGTCCCATTTGCATTTGTTACAGTCTCCCCTTGAGACATTACACAAAATCTCTGAAAGCTATTTATGAACTTTTCAGTAGAATGGGAACAACAGTCTTGGCCACCGTGCTGGGACCAGCCACCAGGTTAAGAAAGGAAATTATAACCCAAGACCCATATAATAAAAGCAGGAGACCCTTGAGTGCCGCCTGTACCCACTGGCCTGGTGGCCATTTGTGCCTGGACTCTCACCAGGACCTCCAGTCCTCCCAGTCCTATGGGGTCAACATTCCTGATACACTCTGCTCTGTCTGGATCATTGCTTTCTGGGTGGTACTTTCTGGCTGAGTATTTTGAATATCAGCCAGAATCTTTTGGTGCTCCTTCATTTACTCCTCTCCTTTCATGAAGCTAAGACTTTGCTGGGCTGAAGGAGTATAAATTCCAGATTTTTAGGTAGAGAGAAAGAGAATCTGGGAGAGCAGTGAGTCTCCCTGTAGGACAGGGGCCTACCTGTCACATCCCAATCCACAGGGCCTCAGCACTCAGAGTGAGCACAAAGGCTCAAAAATAAATCAGAATGTGAAAAAGATGAAACAAATGGAATTATAAAAATGGTTAAGCCAAACAAAAAAATCTCTAACAGTGAAAATGCTGTCTGCCTCCTTTTCAGTTGGCAGCAATGATTGTCACTATGATCCTCTACTGTCTTGTCAAAGATTTCAGCCCATGATGCTATAACCTGGTGACACCCATACACCCATCCCTGTTGAGGGCTGAGGTCCATGGACTGACTGGGAGGCCCAGAGCAAGTGAATGATGTCAAGGAACTCGACCAGCCTCAGCATGAACAGGCACCTGTCTTTCCTGTGCTCCAGACTTTTCTGTTGGATGGTGGATTCTGATTTGTCACCTCCTCCCTCAATGATTGTTACTAAAATAACTTAAACCATAAAATGCCTCTTTGTCAGGGGTGGATCCAGGTTTTGTGGGGCCTACACATACAAATATATCAGTGCTACAAATTTTACATGAACAATAGACCTGCTGAAACTATCTCCTGAGTCCCTTGTTGTTGCTATTGATGACAAATACATCATTTTAGGGACAGTTCATAGACCAATATGGGCTATTGATATAAATATTGTGTGTGTGTTTAAGACTCTGTTTTCCTTTTTTTTTTAGATTTTTAAATTTATTTTTAATTTTTTTTAATTTGCTATTCCATTTTCTTGGAGAGCGTGCTTTTTAAAAACTTCTCCTGGGGCTTCCCTGGTGGCGCAGTGGTTGAGAATCTGCCTGCCAATGCAGGGGACACGGGTTCGAGCCCTGGTCTGGGAAGATTCCACATGCCGCCGAGCAACTAGGCCCGTGAGCCACAACTACTGAGCCTGCGCGTCTGGAGCCTGTGCCCCGCAACGAGAGGCCACGATAGTGAAAGGCCTGCGCACCGCAATGAAGAGTGGCCCCTGCACTACGATGAAGAGTGGCCTCCGCTTGCCGCAACTAGAGAAAGCCCTTGCACGAAACGAAGACCAAACACAGCCAAAAATAATAAATAAATAAAACTTCTCCTAAAACACACGGAAAGAGACCAAGCATGTGGAGAAATACATTAGGACTCTCGACACACCCTAAGCCCTGTAATTAAGGAAATACTGGAGTGCCGCTTCTTTTATTCTACGATGGTATTCCTTTTTTAAAAAATTTTATTTTATTTTATTATTTTTTGGTTGTATTGGGTCTTCGTTGCTGCGCGTGGGCTTTCTCTCTAGTTGTGGCGAGCAGGGGCTACTCTTCGTTGCGGTGCGCAGGCTTCTCACTGTGGTGGCCTCTTTTGTTGAGAAGTACGGGCTTCAGCAGTTGTAGCACGCGGGCTCAGTAGTTGTGGCTTGAGGGCTCTAGAGCACAGGCTCAGTAGTTGTGGCACACGGGCTTAGTTCCTCCGCGGCATGTGGGATCCTCCCAGACCAGGGCTCAAACTCGTGTCCCCTGCATTGGCAGGCAGATTCTTAACCACTGCACCACCAGGGAGGCCCTACAATGGTATTTCAATGTCCTCCTAAGGGGCTCTGTGGAGCCCCTTCGAGAGGTATTTTTCACTGTTTTCTAGAACCTTTGAACAGTTACTGATAAATTGCACTGGTTTTCTGCATGCTTTTTTTTTTTTTGCCAAACGTCTTGAATTTGCCATACGCCAGATCCCTGCACTATTCTGTCTCTCCGCATCAATTCAATGGGTGCATATTGTGGGGGGCTGGGGGTGGTTCTTGCCCCTCCATTTCCCCACACGGGAGGGCTGACCGGCGGCTCCGGGGGACGGAGACACACTTGGGTGTGTCTGACTGGGAGACGCCAGGGTCTGGGTGCACGTGCTTCCGCTGATGGCCGCCAGGGGGCGCGAGAGGCCGGGACCTGGGACTCTGCCTTGCCTCGAAGCCGAGACGAGGCTGCTGCAGGGCGGGGCTGCCGCGGGGCGGGGCTGCCGCGGGGCGGGGCTGCCGCGGGGGCGGGGCTGCCGCGGAGGTGGGGCTTCGGAGGGGCTCCTCCTGCCTCCGTCATTGGGTCCTCCTTTTCACAGTTCCGCAAGGGCTGCTAACCTTTGATGGCAGGCGCTCCACCGTGCCCCTACGTCCACATCACTCTCTGCCTCCCACTCTCCCCGCCCTTATCCGTGCTTCATTTTCCCGCCCTGCTTTATGCCACCCCTCCTGTCCTGCTTTGCTTCCGTTTTCTCGAATCCTTTGCGCCCCCATTTTCGGGCCCTCAGCCTCTAGCTCTGAGGCTCCTTATTTCAAGTGACCTTTTAGAGAAAGATGTGGAAGGACACACTCCTAGCTGTGAATGTGACCTGTGGTCCCAGGAGGAGACAGCCACGCCGCCATGAACATCTTGCTTAGTTCTACATGTTCCAAGAAGCACGCAGTTTTACAAACATTCATTAAATTAATTCAAGTGGAAAGTAATTTTTTTCTTTGAGTTGAGTTGAGTTTCTTTGAGTTGTTCCCTGGGGATCACAGAAGATCGTGAAAACCCTGAGCCCTCCAGGACCTGGCCACAGACATGCTCCAGCCTGGGGGTGGACAGAGGAGCCCAGAGTTGGACCTGGGCGGGTGGGGGCAGGGACGCAATGAGGGCTAGTGGCTGCAGAAGTTGGGCCTGGGGACCCTCAGTGCCCACATGCATATTTTTTGCCCTGAAATGCCCTCTGTGCCTCTGTTATCATCAAGAAAGGCCCAGTGATCAATGACACATAAGCTTAAGGACTATATCTTCATCAGCTGTGGCCAAGCAAGCCTCAGATATAGAAAATACAGACTTTCAGATGGGAAGGGGTTGGAGGTTCCTACCTCTGTGTCACTCTTGGAGCTCCAAAGGCCAGCCTTGGCCCTGCTTCCTGTGTGGCGTTGGGCAGTTACTTTGGCCTCTCTGAGCCCTGTGAGAAGGATGAGCCAAGTGAGCTAACGTGTAGGCAGGGACTTGGGGAACATGATGGCTTGTAGCCAGATCCCTGCTTCATGGAACCTCTTCATTCACTCCACAGCGGTTTCTTGAGCACCACTGTGTACAAGGCTTTGGAAACAAAGCCATGAGTAGGACAGTCGAAGCTCCTGTCCACTCGGAGCCTCCAGTCTAGCGGGTGCATCAACCACACGAGTGGTCAGTGCTGAGCACTGTGCCCACAGTGACTGGGTGGCATCTGGAGGGGTACCAGGGTGGTGCCTCTTCTCCACCCCTGGTGTGGCTTATTTGGAGGATGGAGGATGAGGAACCAGCAGGGTGCAGTTTGGGGCACCTGCTTCCCTGGCACTGGGAACCTTGCTCCAGCATCTGATTGTGATATGATAAAGGCTGTCACAGAAGAGGGGCAGCCGCTGGGACCCCTCCCCGGCAGAGGATCAGGCAGCCAGGAGAGAGAGGGGCACAGCAAGGCAGCTTTGGTGCCCCCGACCCCAGACCTCTACCATCTTGGGAAACAGTATCCCAGAGGTTTAGGAAGATGCTGACTTAAATGGGCTCCCCAGTCTGGCCGACATGGCTGAAACGCACACTCCATATTATTCCTTGAAGAAACTGTTATCTTTCTTCAACGGTGTTATGGCTGTAAGTATGTCACAACCTGGGCCCTGGGGATTTGCAGCCCTTCCTCCACAACTGGCTCGTTCAAAGACAGAAATAAGTTGATCCAAATTCACTGACATCCGGATCTGTGGTCCCTAGGGAAGCAGGAGGGATGTAGGGCAGACTGACAAGGAGAAGGATGCACTGGGAACAGGTGTGGCCTCCATCGACCCAGAGCTGCTGAAATCAAGCAGAAGAGTGTGATCTGGGGGACCTGGGGTCCATGGCGGAAGATCTTGGCTCTAAAGAAAATCCTGCAGAAAGCTAAGTTGTTAAGGAAGGCAGGAGGGAATGGTTCTTCTCTTGGTCCTTTACAGTTTTCAAACCATTTTTTTCTCACTGTAAAAGTAACCCAAAATATGCACTGCTAAAGAAGTAATTGCTTTTAATAGTAAAACAGTATGAGGAAAGGCTGCCAGGAAAGAGAAGGAAATTAACTATCAGTCTTCACCTGTGACTGTATCATTTTGATGGGAGTTAAACAAGATAATGCATTTAAAGGGCTGATGCTTGTCATCGGAACATGGCTTAATAAATATCATCATTATATCCTTCCAGACTTTTCTATGTAACTTTTAAAAACAGCAAAACAAACATGGGATGCTAATGCTTTACAATCTTCATTTTTTTCTCTTTTAAAAAATTGTAAGTTTTTCATCCTTTTAAATAGACTTTTTTAAGAGCAGTTTTAGGTTCACAGCAAAATTGAACAGAAGGTACAGAGATGTCCCATATAAGCCCTGCCCCTGCACACGCAGCCTCCTCTACTGTCAACATTCCCCATCAGAGTGATACATTTGTTATAATGACCCTACACTGATATCATTAGAACCTAAAGTCTATAGTTTATATGAAGGTTCACTCTTGTTGTACTTTATTTATTTATTTTTTTGGCTGGGGTGTGCGGCATGCGGGATCTTAGTTCCCTGACCAGGTATTGAACCCGTGTCCCCTGCGATGGAAGAGCGAAGTCCTAACCACTGGACTGCCAGGAAATTCCTGGTGTACATTCCATGGTTTTGACTAGTGTATCCACCATGTCAGCATCGCATGAGTAGTTTCATTGCCCTAAAAATCCTCCGTGCTCCACCCCATCAGCTCTCTTTCCCCGCTAGGCCCTGGCAACCACTGATCCTTCTTCTGTCTCCATAGTTTTACCTTTTCCAGAATGTCATATCCTTGGAACCATAAACCATGTAGCCTTTTCAGATTGGCTTCTTCCACTCAGCAATATGCCTGTAAGTTTCCTCTATGTTTTTTCCTGGCTTGATAGCTCATTTCTTTTTAGTGCCAATATTCCATTGTCTGGATGTACCACAGTTTATTTAATCTATTCATATGCTGAAGGCCATCTTGGTGGCTTCTAAGTTTTGGAAATTATGGAGAAAGTTGCTAGAAACATCCATGTGCAGGTTTTTATGTGAACATGAGTTTTCAACTACGTTAGATTAATACCCAAGGACCGTGACTGTTGATAATCTACTTTAAAAAAAAATTTAGGCCTTAAAAACATTTTTCTGTATCAATAAACATTCTCCTACCACAGAAGTCAGCAAAGTACAGTCTTGTAAATAGATAGATAGATAAAATTTATTTGTAAATAAAATAAATTTGTTTATGGATTTTGTATGGCTGCTTTTCCACTACACTGGCTGTTTCATTTCAACCGAGACTGTATGGCCTGTGAAGCTCACAATATCGGGTGCTTTTGCAAAAGACTTTGCCACCCCCTGTCTTACAAGCATCATTTAAAATAACTGTGTAGGGACTTCCCTGGTGGCGCAGTGGTTAAGAATCTGCCTGCCAATACAGGGGACACGGGTTTGATCCCTGGTCCGGGAAGATCCCATGTGCCACGGAGCAACTAAGCCTGTGCGCCACAACTACTGGGCCTGCTCTCTAGAGCCCACGAGCCACAACTACTGAGCCCGTATGCCACAACTACTGAAGTCCATGCACCTAGAGCCCGTGCTTCGCAACAAGAGAAGCCATCGCAATGAGAAGCCCACTCACTGCAACGAAGAGTAGCCCCTGCTCGCCGCAACTAGAGAAAGCCTGCGTGTAGCAATGAAGACCCAACACAACTAAAAAATAAATAAATTTATAAAATAAAAAAACTCTCTAGGATTCCATTTTGGGACTGTACCATGATTTACGTACCCAATCTGTGTTATTGATTTGCTTCAGTTACTTCCAACATTTTGTCCTTAATAAACATCCCTGTGCATCCTGGTTTTGAGGCACATATGTGACTATTGTCCCTAGGTTTAATGTCTAGAAATGGAATTTCTAGGTAAAAGATTTTACCATAAAACCTTTCAGGTTTTAAATATGAATTGCAAAATGTTCTCCTTCCACGACTAAGATGACCAAGAAAAGAAGGAATAATGGTCGTGCCAAAAAGGGCTGCGGCCACATGCAGTGTATTCGCTGTACCAGCTGTGCCCGATGCGTACCCAAGGATAAGGCCATTAAGAAGTTTGTCATTCGGAACATTGTAGAGGCCGCAGCCATCAGGGACATTTCTGAAGCGAGTGTTTTCGACGCCTATGTGCTTCCCAAGCTGTATGTGAAACTGCATTACTGCATGAGTTGTGCCATTCACAGCAAGGTAGTCAGGAATCGTTCTCGGGAAGCCTGGAAGGACCGAACACCTCCACCCCGATTTAGACCTGCTGGTGCTGCCCCACGACCTCCACCAAAGCCCGTGTAAGGAGCTAAGTCCTTAAAGACTAAAGAAATACTGTTCCCTGGAAAGACAATAAAGTGGAAATTATACTTTAAAAAAAAAGATATTGTGAGCTCACTCTTAGCTCTTTAGCCTTTTGTCATGTTTTTTCATGTGTGTGGTGTGAGGTAGGGGTCTGATTTGATTTTTTTTTTTTTCCCATTTGGTGACATACTGTTGCACTTACCAACTGGTCCATCCAGTCCTCCTCTGTCTATGCTAGTTTCCATTATGCTCAAGTCTGTTCTGTGTACACTGCTTTGTTCCACTGGCCCATGTGTATATCCTCCATTAACACAACACTATTGTAATTGCCATGCAGCACAAGTACATGTTCAGGTACATGGGGTATGAATATTTCGAGCATGATCATGCAAATAGCATGTCACAGATTTTGCATGTCTTACTCATTCTCACATATAGCCTTAGCCAAATGTCTCCCCAGAGTCCAGCTCCGAGAGTCCCCATTCCCACTTCCCTTAAAATCTTGTCTGAGCTCATCATCCCACCCAAAGTTGAATCTGTGTCCAGCATCTTTTGTTTTCCTTCCTCCACTGTGTTGCTGCAAAACTACAGCAATTTCAGTTTGGGGGTTTCAGAGAGACCCTTGCTCTAGCCATCTTCCAGAGCATAAACAGCCCCGACTGTTAAAGCATGCACCCTCACTTTCCTCCTCCCTGAATCTCCATCATCTCTCATTTTCTTTCTTTTTTATAAATTTATTTATTCATTTATTTTTGGCTGTGTTGGGTCTTCATTGCTGCGCGTGGGCTTTCTCTAGTTGCAGCGAGTGGGGGCTACTCTTCATTGCAGTGCTTGGGCTTCTCATTGTGGTGGCTTCTCTTGTTGCGGAGCACAGGCTCTAGGCTTGTGGGCTTCAGTAGTTGTGGCTCGCCGGCTCTAGAGCTCAGGCTCAGTGGTTGTGGTGAATGGGCTTAGTTGCTCTGCAGCATGTGGGATCTTCCCGGAATGGGGATTGAACCCTTGTTCCCTGTATTGGCAGGTGGATGCTTAACCACTGCGCCACCAGGGAAGTCCTTGTTTTCTTTCTTGATTACTTCATTCAGCAAAGATTTATTGAACAGGTGCTGTGTCTGCAAGATTTCGTTTTCTCTACAGTAGACTGTGGACACTATTTTATCCATGTTTTAACTCGGAGGAATCAAAGAGTACTCTCTCTCACACCCCACGTCCAACCCACTGGCAAATCCAATCGACTTTACCCTCGGCGTCTGGTCCATCCAAAGCTGATGGCGTTGGGAGCCACGAAGGGCTCAGAGCAGAATCATGCCCCGACTCAGGTGCTCACAGGCGCCCTCTGGCGGCTATGGAGGAAACAGAGTGTAGCGGGGACCAGGGTGGAGGGACTGTATTGGTCCAGATGGGAGATGGTGGGGGCTGGACTCGGTGGGGCCAGGAGGGGGTGAGAAGTGGGCAGATTCTGGATAGACTCTGAAGATGGAGACAATAGGACTTGCCAACGGCTGGATATCTGTCCTCTGGACGCTCCAGTCACCCAGAGGTTGGGAAATATTATTTTTCTTTTTTTTCTTTTCTTTTTTTTTTTTTTGCGGTACGCGGGCCTCTCACTGTTGTGGCCTCTCCCGTTGCGGAGCACAGGCTCCGGACGCGCAGGCTCCGGACGCGCAGGCTCAGCGGCCATGGCTCATGGGCCCAGCCGCTCCGCGGCATATGGGACCCTCCCGGACCGGGGCACGAACCCGTATCCCCTGGCATCGGCAGGCGGACTCTCAACCACTGCGCCACCAGGGAGGCCCTATTTTTCTTTTTAAAAAATATTTATTTACTTGGTTGCTCCGGGTCTTAGTGGTGGCTGGTGGGCTCTTTTTTTTTTTTTTTTTTTGGTGGGCTCTTCAGTTGCGGCAGGCAGGCTCCTTAGTTGTGACATACAAACCCTAAGTTGGCATGCATGTGGGATCTAGTTCCCTGACCCGGGATGAACCCAGGCCCCCTGCTTTGGGAGTGCAGAGTCTTAACCACTGAACCACCAGGGAATTCCCAGGAAATACTAATATTAATAGGAATTCTCAGAATCTGTTACAGGAGCCACATGTCTGCGGTCTCACAACTGCCTTCATATTTCTCCCGGTCGACTGTGGGGACCCCTGATGTGTATCCACTGTGCTTTCCTGCCTCTCTGTGTCAAGGCCAGATAAGCCCAGCCATCGGCTGGTCTGGCAACTCAAAGCCTGAATTATCAAAGAGATTTTAATGATAATGATAATAATAATAGGCATAGATGAAATAGATGAAAGGGGAGACCGGAGCTGACCTTCCTTTGACCCCCCCCAATCTGGTCTCTAGAAGCTCCACAGAACCCACTGAGACCCCCTGCTGGTCCCACCCCTCCATTGTGCAGATGGAGAAACTGAGGCTTTGGAGGGAAGCAGCTTTTCCTCGATGGATAACTTGAAGTCCCCCCACCCCCGCTTACAGCATTTCCCACCGTTTCCCACCAGGCATATGAATTTCATCAGAAACATGAGGCATTCTCCCCTGGCACCCACCCTCCTGTCATCTGGTATCTCCCCTTCACTCTGGTCACCTCTCCCCGCAATTTGTATTTCTCAGGTTTCTTGGCCCTTCCTCTGTTTTTTGTTTTGTTTTTCTTGACCTTGCAGCACGGCTTTAGGGATCTTAGTGCCCCGACCAGGGATCGAACCGGGCCCTCGGCCAGTGAAAGCACTGAGTTCTAACCACTGGACCACCAGGGAATTCCCTCCTGCCTCTGTTTGGTGCCCCCCACTCTCCCTCCTGCTCGGCCCCTGCTGTCTGCACACACCGCTGGATGTTGCCTCTTAGGCCTCCCAGACTCTCAGATAGCCGTGAAATGGGGTTCCAGCTATTATTATTATTTTTTAAATGAATTTATTTATTTATGGGTCTTCGTTGCTGTGCGGGCTTTGTCTAGTTGCGGCGAGCGAGGGCTACTCTTCGTTGCGGTGCGCGGGCTTTCTCACTGCGGTGGCTTCTTTCGTTGCAGAGCACGGGCTCTAAGCACGCGGGCTTCAGTCCTTGGGGCACGCAGGCTCAGTAGTTGTGGTGCACGGGCTTAGTTACTCCGTGGCACGTGGGATCCTCCCGGACCAGGGCTCGAACCCGTGTCCCCTGAATTAGCAGGCGGATTCTTAACCACTGCGCCACCAGGGAAGTCCCTCCAGCAATTACTGATAGCTCCTAAGAATATCCCACTGCCAGCATCCTGGACAACATTCAGGAATGCGACACCTGGAAGAAATAAAATAACCCCCCCCACCCCTCCTCCCCCAGGCGTGTGTTCTTTCAAAATGGAGAGGCCACGGTGGCCTGGAGACGGGGTGGAAGGACTCCCAGCAGGCTCCCACCCTCCACTCCCCACCCTGTGTCTTCCAGTGTTTCTCGGTCATGCTCTTCATTCTCTTCGTGGAAATCACTGTCGCCGCAGTGGTCCTTGCCTTCTTCCCGATCGTAAGTACAGCTCGGCTTCTCTCACTCTGCATTAGAAATAAACAGAATCAATAGAAGCCCCGCCCCTCCCCCCGGGAGGCTTCCACGCTCCCTAGGATCCGGTGATGGTGGGAGACTGAGTCTCCAGAGATAGGGCGGAAAGCCGGAAACCTCAGCCCTGTCTTCAAAGGCTCCCCTCAAGAAACTGCGGAGTGAATTGGACCACCTCTCATTTGGGGAAGGAATGGGAAGTAATTGCTGGGGGAGGAATGGGAAAAGCTGTGAAGTTTCTTGGGGTTTTGAAATGAGTTCAAAATAGAGGGCTATTTAGCAATATCCCTCAAAATGAAAAAGCACGGACACTTTGACCCAACCATCTGGTCCCTAGGAATTATCCAAGGATATGCTTGTTTGTTTGCAGCATGACATACATACCAGGGTGTGAAAAAGATTGCTGCTGGCCTAGTGAGTATCAGTTTGGGGCGGGGGGAGTTTATAATGTATAATAATCCACACAAGGGAGTCTGATGCAGCTGGAAAGAAGGAAGGAGGAGGCTCTATATGCAGGAGATGGTACATTCTCCAGGACATAGTGCTGTCCCCGTTTGCGTCCCCCCAGAGGCTCACCCTGAGAAAAGGATTTGAAGGCTCATAGTTTAGTTGAGAGGTGATCCCAAGAAGCACCTGTAGGGGACAGGGGCAGTGAGGCAGGGAAGGGAATGTAGCCCCTAAAAGCTGACACTGTGGGGCTTCCCTGGTGGCGCAGTGGTTGAGAGTCCGCCTGCCGATGCAGGGGACACGGGTTCGTGCCCCGGTCCGGGAAGATCCCACATGCTGCGGAGCGGCTGGGCCCGTGAGCCATGGCCGCTGAGCCTGCGCGTCCGGAGCCTGTGCTCCGCAACGGGAGAGGCCACAACAGTGAGAGGCCCGCGTACCGCAAAAAAAAAAAAAAAAAAAAAAAAAGCTGACACTGTGTGCAATTGGGCTCAGTCCTGGTGGGGGATGTCGGGGACGCAGCAAGGAGCACGCCATCTATTTTCTCCACCCAAGCGACTAGGGAGCTGCAGTATTAATCCAACACCTCCCCTCAGTCATTGATTAAGGGCTGCTCCCAGGGCGCATGCGTGCTGAGAGGCCACTGCAAGAACCTCGGTTGCTGGGGGCTTCCCTGGGGGTCCAGTGATTAAGACTCGGAGCTTCGACTGCAGGGGGCGCGGGTTCCATTAGTGCTCAGGGAACGAAGATCTTGAATGCCGCAAGGCGCGGCCAAAAAGTTAAAAAAAAAAAAAAAAGAACCTCGGTTGCTGGCAGCGGGAAGTCGGGCTCCGCGGCACAGAAATAAGAGAAGCCACCGGGATTTGAGCAGGGCACCGAGAGCCACTGCTACTCGTGTTGCGAACAGCCGGATGCAGAACAATGAGAATAGAATAAAGCGAGGGGAACAATAATGAGGATATACTTTGCTTTGACACACATAGCATATGTCTTTGGAGACACTGGAAACCGTAACAGTCGAGGCGGTGAAGTGGGAGAAACTTGTCGGCTGGGAGAAAAAAGTGGGAGGGAGACTTTTCATGGTTTACCCTTCTGTGATTTGTGAATTTTGAGCCGTGTGACTATTTCATCTCTTTGGGGGAAAAATGGTTTTAATTTAGACCTCTATTTAAAAAATAGAAAATTAAAGTTGCCCCTTTTGTGCAGAGAGAAATTCAGTTGCTGAAGATGATATTCAAGTCCCTCATCGAGTTGCAGCCATAACGGGGGCGTAGCAGGCGTGTGGGCGATTCAAAAGAGCAGATGATTCAAAGCCGTTTGTGAGTTTGGATACAACCAGATGTGCTGGGCTCGAGACCCACGCTCTTCCCTGTGTCCCTCTCTCGGGGGCGATGGTAGCCTGAGTTTGTCCTCCTCCAGCGCAGACCCATGGCTGGGGGAGGGGCCATGAAGGAAGCAGAAGGGAAGCCCCCACCTCCCTCCTGAGTCCCCAAGAAACCTCACCAAATGGGGCACCTTGTTGTTTTCTGTGCTCACCGCTCCCTGTTTCATCTCTGAGGTTAGAGAAGTGGACTTGGAGCACAAATTTGTGACCCTGAGAGTTACAGAGGTTACAACGAGCCAGGTGACTATTCCCTGGAATGGAATTTGGTCATGGAGAAGGTGAGATTCACATCCTTTTTTTTTGTTTTGTTTAATTTATTTTTATTGTAGTAAAAGATATATAAGTTTATCATCTTACCATTTTTAAGTGTCCAGTTCAGTGGCATTAAGCACTTTCCTATGGTTGTGCAACCATCACCACCCTGCATCCCCAGAACTGAAACTCTAACCCCATTAAACACTAAGGCTCCTTCCCCCAACCCCCCGTACCCACCATCCTACATTCTACCATTCTCTAGGAATTTGACTCATCTAGGGACCTCATATAAGTGGAATCATACAGTATTTGTCTTTTTGTGTCTGGCTTATTTCACTTAGCATCCTCAAGGTTCATTCATGTTGTAGAGTGAATTTCCTTCCTTTTTAGGGCCGAATAATATTCCATTGTATGGATGGACCACATTTATTTATTTATTTATTCCTCTGTCAATGGATACTTGGGTTGCTTCCACCTTTTGGCTATTGTGAATCATGCTGCTGTGAACATGGGTGTACAGATATCTCTCTGAGTCCCTGTTTTCAGTTCTTTTCAGTATATACCCAGAAATGGAACTGCTGGATCATCTGATAATTCTATGTTTAATTTTGGGGGGAATTTTCATACTGTTTTCCATAGCAGCTGCACCGTTTTACATTCCCATCAGCAATGAAGGCACAAGGGTTCCAGTTTCTCCACATCCTTATCACCACTTGTTATTTTCTGCTTTTGGTTTTTTTTTTTTTTTTTTTTTTTTGCAGTACGCGGGCCTCCCACTGTCGTGGCCTCCCCCATTGCAGAGCACAGGCTCCGGACGCGCAGGCTCAGCAGCCATGGCTCACAGGCCCAGCCGCTCCGCGGCATGTGGGATCTTCTCGGACCGGGGCACGAACCCGTGTTCCCTGCATCGGCAGGAGGACGCCCAACCACTGCGCCACCAGGGAAGCCCTGCTTTTGTTTTTTGATAGTAGCCATTCTCATGGGTGTGAGGTGGTGAGACTTATATCTTGAGTCTTGGTGTTTAAGGAGCAAGACTGGCCTCCATGTGTCATCTAAGCTCTTGAGGCAGATGGTTGAGAAGGATCTTTGAGGCTAGGGAGGGTGTGGAATGGAAAAGCCATTGCCTGTTTCTAGGACTGTTTTCCAGCTGGGTCTGGGGCCCAAGAACTGCTATGGGGTCAAGTTCAGCTTGGGAGGGGGCACACGATGGGTAGGGGACTTGCCTGCATCCCCGTTTTGGCTTCTGAAGCTTGAGGTGGTAGAAAGTACTTCTCATTCATTCATATAGTCCTTCCACTAATCTTTTTTTTTTTAATTTAAGTATAGTTTCTTAAAATATTTTTTTAATATTTATTTGATTGCACTGGGTCTTAGTTGCAGCAGGCAGGCTCCTTCGTTGAGGCTTGCCAGCTCCTTAGTTGTGGCATGTGAACTCTTAGTTGCAGCATGCATGTGGGATCTAGTTCCCTGACCAGGGGTCAAAACCAGACCCCCTGCATTGGGAGTGTGGAGTCCTAACCACTGCGCCACCAGGGAAGTCCCTATGCCACAGCTGCTTTATCCATTCCTCTGTTGATGGACCTTTAGGTTGCTGTCCTTCCACGAGTCTTTATTGAACACCTACTATGTGCTGGGCACTGTTCAGGGGTCTGGGGACAAAGCAGGGCACAAAACAAAATCCTTGCCCTGTGTTGCTGACACTCAAGTGGGGAGATGGAGAAAAAACCTCTAGGTAAACATTGGTGGCGGGGATGATAAGTGCCATTAAAAAGAAAGCAAGGCAGGGAAATGGCAGAGAGAGTCAGGATTTTGTTTACTTGTAGGTGCTATTAGTCACCTATTTTCAGCACACAGTGGGATGGCCTGTCCTAGTCTTTTTGTAGTTAGTTGGGGATCATGTGATGAGTTCTGGCCAATGAGCTGGGAGGAGAAGTGATGTGAGTCACTTCCTGGCCAAATTATTTAATTACCAGTGTAGGGCCCTCTGGACCTTTTTTTCTCTTTTCCACAATAGTGGAATCATTTGGATGGTGGCTGCTTCACAAGCCTGAGTCCCTGAGAGACTTTGATAAACGGAGTTCCCCTGCCAGGTTGGTATGAGCATGTAGCGTGAGACGAACTGCTGAAATTGAAGGGCTGTTTGTTATGCAGCATCACTTAGCCTGGCCTGACTGATACAGGGCTGGTGGCTAGCTTAGAAAGAGGGGTCAGGGCAGGCCTTCCTGAGGAGGAACACTTGAACAGAGACCTGAATGAAGTGAGCCATGCAGACATCTGATAGAACAGCATTCCAAAAAGAGGGAACAGCCACCTAAAGGCAGCAAGGCTGATGCTTACTAAGTGTATTTAAGAAACAGAGAGGAGATCAGTGTGGATCTGAGTGAGTTCAAGAGAGAGCAGGGAGATGAGGACCTGAAGGTGACAAGGCAGATCATGCAGGGCCTTGTGGGCCATGGTGAGGAATTCAGCTTTTACTCCCAAGTAAGATGACAGCCATGGAGGGTGCTAAGCCATGATGGGGTGGGGAAAGGGAGGCATTTAGCACAGGCATTGGAATATTGTGACTACTCTAAACAGTAGCCATGGTGACCATGATTTCTAGTGTTTTTATTATTTTGAAATTTGAAAGGGAGTCTTCAAGTATTTATTCTCTTCTCTGAAGCTAAAATGCTGTGACATGAAGGACTACACAGATTTTCCATCCTTCGAAAAGATGACTGGCCACACCTACCCCAGGGGCTGCTATAAATCCATCGGGACCGTGGCCTGTGATGGGCACAACGTGTCTGCAGATGTCATCCACCAGGAGGTAACTTGACATTTTGTTAGGCGTCTAGGTAGACCCCGAGGGCTGGGGACTTTTATAAAAATTGCATCTTTGCAGGAATCCCAGCGATTTTGACCACAATTTCAGCTCATTTCGACCACACAGCCTGGAGTTACCATCCCCATTTCACAGATGGGGAAACTGAGGGTGGGGAGGAGAGTGGTTCAAGGTCACATGGCTTTGGTAGAGCCGGGATTTGATCCATGTTCGTCTGTGTCCATTGCCTGGGTCACACTGCCTGCCTCACAGAGAAGTCAAATTGCAGCAGTAATGATGGAAAATGATTGTTCTGTAGATAGTGATGGCTGCCACATGACTGGGTACTTATTCAGTGAATTCAGTCTCCATCGCATCCCTTGAAGTGGGGACTGCCCTTCTCCCATTTTACAGATGAGGAGACTGAGGCACAGAGAGGTTCCCATAGCCAGGGAGGGTTGGAGCTGGGCTTCAAACCCCAGCCCTAGCTTCCCCACCCCTAACTTCCGCTGCAGGGGAATAAACACATGGGTCTTCCTTGAGAAATCAGAGTCATTCCTTAATTCATCCCTTCATGCTGAATGTCTCTTGCTGGGTGAATTGGCCAGAGTGAGTCCCAGGCTAGGGCCTCAGAGAGGGACGTGGCATCACACAGTGACCCACTGTGCCCTGTACAACCTGCCTGTCAACCTCCCACTCACCCCCTCACTCATTCCACTCTAGCCACACTGACCTCCTCGCTGCTGCACAAATAGAACAAGCACATGCTTGCCTCAGGGTCTTTGCATAGGCTGTATTTTTTTTTCTTTTTTTTTGGCCTTGCAGCTTGGCTTGCAGGATCTTAGTTCCCTGACCCAAGACTGAACCCGAGCCCCTCGGCAATGAAAGCACCAAGTCCTAGCTACTGGATTGCCAGGGAATTCCCATGTTCTTTCAGCCTGGAATGCTCTTCCCCTAAATGTTTTCCTACCTCATCTCTTTCACGTCTGTGCACAGTTGTCACTTCCTCAGTGAGGCTGTTCCTGAACCCCTGTCTATGAAAGGATGCCCCCATTCACCATCACACCCCATCTCCTTACCCTGTGTTAGTGTGTCCAGTGCTTAATCACCACCTGACAAAGTCATTGCTGTACCTGCTTATTTTATTACCTGTTTTTCCCACTCAACTGTTAGCCCCACCAAGGCAGAAATGTTTTCTCTTTTGTACATTGCTGGGTTCCCAGCGCCCGTTTCAGTGCCCAGCACACAGTGGACACTTAAAAAAAGCCTATTAAATGAAAGGGGGCACTGAGCCCTTTGAATTCAAGACAACTCAAGCTTCCAGAAGAAAGGGGAGTATCTCAGTGGCTGCAGGAAGGGAAGTGAAGGTCCCATCACCTGTAGGTGGCTGTTCTGCTCATTCACTGTGCCTGTTCTCTTAATCTCTCCGAGCTTCAGCTTCTTCACCTATAAAACAGAGAAAAGACTAGTACCCACTTTATGGGATTATAGTGAGAAAATACATGAAAATGGCTGAGAAGGTGCTGGATACATGTTAGCCCGTTTGTTCATATGTAAAGAGGACTTAGAAATAACTAACAGTTACTGAATGCTGGATATGTATCAGGCCACTGCTGTGTACTTCATGTAGATTCTTTCTTTTAATCCTCACAAAAATCTTGTGAGGCAGATCCTATTGGTCCCATTTACAGTTGGGGAAACTGAGGCACAGAGAGGTGTAGTGACTTCTCCAAGGTCACACAGCTAGCAATAACTTGGGACATCTGATCATATTCTTTTTTAAAAATATATTTTTAAAATTTATTTAATTTTTGGCTGCGTTGGGTCTTAGTTGCAGCACGCGGGCTTAGTTGCCCCTTGGCATGTGGCATCTTAGTTCCCGGCTAGGGATTGAACCCACATCCCCTGCACTGGAAGGCGGATTCTCAACCACTGGACCACTAGGGAAGTCCCTTTGGTCATATTCTTAATCAACACACTTGGATATCAACACAAATGGATACTAGGAAGTAAACAGTATGTTCTGGGGTGGGGTGAGGGAATGAGGAGGCCAAGGAAGATGCTGGGGTGGGGGGAGCAGTCAAGTAAGAAAGAGCCAAGGTCGTTATGGCTGTGTCCTTTTCTCCTCCCTGAATCTGAGAGGAATGTTGGTGGTCCACCCATTGGCGGTTGATTGGGACTTGGAATCCAGGAGTCCCTAACCAGGTTCTGCCTGCTGTGATGTTTGTATCTGCAGGGCTGTTTCCCTAAGCTCCTGAAAATAACCAAGGCTCAGAGCATCAACCTGAGTGGAGTCTCTCTGGGGGCAGCAGTGATACAGGTAAGGTCCAGCTCCTCTGGGACACACCAGGCTCTTTTATTGAGCACCTACTGTATGCCAAGCACTGTTAGGGACACTGGGGACAGAGCAGCGACAAAAGACAAAATCCCTTTTGGGACTTCCCTGGCAGTCCAGTGGTTAAGACTCTGTGCTTCCAATGCAGGGCGCACGGGTTTGATCCTTGGTTGGGGAACTAAGATCCTGTATGCTGCAGGGCACGGCCAAAAAAAATAAATAAATAAAATAATAATAATAAAGACAAAATCCCTACCATGGTGGAGCTGACATTCAGTGGGGGGGGATGGATGATCATTTCAGTTTAAGATACCTGCTGGGAAGGAAGTAAAAGAGGGTGACAGGATAGGGAAGGGAATCAGGGATGGCCTCCCTGGTGACATTTGACCAGTGACTTGAGGAGGTGAGGAAAAGCCATGTGTGTATATGGGAGTTGACCGAGGGAAGGGCTGGTGCAAAAGCACTGAGGCAGCAATAAGCATGGCTTTCTCAAGGACCAGCAGAGAGGCCCCTGTGGCTGGGCAGGGTGAGTGAGGAGGATGGTAGGGGGAGATGAGGGCAAGGCCTTGTGGGCTACAGAGGGGCGTGGTTTTACTCTGAGTATGATAGAAAACCATTAGAAGGGTTTTAACATTCACTTTTTCACTCTACAAACCGTATTGAGCACCTACTGAGTCCAGGCACTGTTGTAGGCACTGGGGATACAACAATAAACTAAACAGACAAAAATCCCTGCTCTCATGGGGATGACATTCTAATCAGCAGGGAGAAACGGAAAATATGATTTTTTTTTTTTTTTGGCTGTGCCAGGTGGCTTACAGGATCTCAGTTCCCTGACCAGGGATTGAACCTGGGTCACAGCAGTGAAAATGCTGAATCATAACCACTAGACCACCAGGGAACTCCCAAAATATGGTTTTTTTAAATTAGAAAATTTATTGCATGATAGTGATAAGAGTTAAGGAGAAATATAAAACTGGGAAGAAGAGAGAGGAGGTAATTTTAAGCAGGGTGATTTCATTACTGTTTACCTATAAAGGGGGCAAGGTATGAAGGTGCTGGGGGCCTCAGACCTAATTCAGGTGAAGAAAAACTTACTCCAGGGATATGCCCTGTCCACCCAGCTAATGAGTCTGGCTTACACTTATGTGGTAGGAGGCCTGTGTGGGAAAGTACTGGGGCTCTGAACTCCAGCCCTGGTCATGTCACTCACTAGCTCTCTGACAGAGCATCAGGACCATGGCCTCCCTCATTTGTAAAATGGACTGCCCAATTGTTGTGAGCCATTCATGAGGTGCAGTATGTCAGAGGCTTTGCACGATGCCCTACCCACAGAAAGCATGAAGTGATTGTGGGAAGTTATTGTCATTAAGTCTAGGGAGGTCCTGTCCAAAGCAAGGATCACAGGAAGGCAGTAGCTGAAAGGTGATAAGGTCTCCATTCACCAGTAGGGATGCTCAAAGACTACTCATTATAGCAACACTATTCTCATTCCTGAGCCTTGTCCGAGGGGGAATCTTTACTCAGAGCCCAGCCCAGATAGGCCCCAGGGAGAAAAGAATGAACATAAGCTTGGGAAGTAAATGGAAGTTGTTTTCAATTCAACTGGCCTTGACTTTTTACACCATCCAGATTGTAAAAACAGAATGAAATATGATTTGTAATACACAGAATGGATAAAGCAATAAATAATGGCAGAATATTGCTCAACTTTCAAAAGCCAGGTTTCCCTTTTGAAAAAAAGAAAATTCTCATCCCAAACACTAGCCTAAGCAAGCAGGGGCTTCAGTGGCTGCACACAACAAAGACTTTGTGGAATTAGTTCCAGAGAGTCACTGAACAAGGAAACAGCAGCAGCAACAACCACAACCAGCAACACAAAAAACCCTGGGGAGTGGGGGGAAGGGAGATCTGATTTTCAAAGTTACCACATTATATTTTTTAAATGTCCAGTTTTCAACAAAAAAATTGCAAGAAACAAAATGCAAAGAAGCAAAAAAAGTGTGGCCAGTATACAGGAAAAAAACATCAGTCAATAGAAACTGTCCTTGAGAAAACCCAGATGTTGGATTTACTAGACAAATACTTTAAATTAGGTATTATATATATGTTCAAAGAATTAAAGGAGACGCTCTAAAGAACTAAAGAAAAGTATGAGAATGATGTTTCATCAAATAGAAAAGATTAACAGAGACAGAAATGAGTTTTTAAAAGGAAGCAAATAGAGGGCTTCCCTGGTGGAGCAGTGGTTAAGAATCCACCTGCCAATCCAGGGGACACGGGTTCAAGCCCTGGTCTGGAAAGATCCCACATGCCGCGGAGCAACTAAGTCCGTGCACCACAACTACTGAAGCCCATGCACCTAGAGCCTGTGCTCTGTAACAAGAGAAGCCACAGCAATGAGAAGCCCGCGCACCACAACAAAGAGTGGCCGCTGTTCACAGTAACTGGAGAAAGCCTGCACGCAGCAATGAAGACCCGATGCAGCCAAAAATAAATAAATTAAATAAATAAATTTATTTTTTAAAAAAGGAAGCAAATAGAAATTCTGTAGTTGAAGTGTACAAAAATTGAAATGGAAAATTCAGTAGAGTGGCCCAGCAACTGATTTTAGCTGGCAAGAGAAAGAATCAGTGAACTTGAAGATGAGTCAATTGAGATTATGCAGTTGAGGAGCAGAAAGAAAAAAGAATGAAGAAGAATGAACAGAGCCTCAGAGACATGTGTGACACAATCAAGCATACATACATATGTGCAATGGGATTCCAGAACAGGAGGAGGGAAAGAAAAAGACAAAAAGGATGCTTGAAGAAATAATGGCCCCAAACTCCCCAAATTTGACGCAAAACATGGATCTACACATCCAAGAAGCTCAATGAACTCCAAGCAGTATAAACTCAAAGAGATCCATGACTCAACATTGTATAATCAAACTGTAAAAAGAAAAAGATGAAGAGAGACACTTGAAAGCATCAAGATGGAAGCAACTCATCATGTACAACAGTGGTCCCCAACCTTTTTGGCACCAGGGACTGGTTTCATGGAAGACAATTTTTCCACGGACTCGGGGCAGGGATGTTTCAGGCAGTAATGTGAGCGATGGAGGGGGATGGTTCAGGCAGTAATGCAAGTGCTGGTTCAGGTGATAATGTGATGGTTCAGGCGATAACGCGAGCTATGGTTCAGGTGGTAATGCGAGCGATGGGGAGAGGCAGATAAAGCTTTGCTCGCTCTCTTGCTGCTCACCTCCTGCTGTGCAGCCTGGTTCCTAACAGGTCCGCAGCCTGGGGGTTGTGGACCCCAATGTACAAGGTATCTTCAATAAAATTAATAGCTATTATCTCATCAGCAATCATGGATGCCAAAAGCAATGGGATGATATATTCAGAGGCTGAAAGGAAAAAAAACTGTCAACTAAGAGTTCTGTATCCAGCAAAACTATCCTTCACAAATGAAGGAGAAATTAAGATATTCCCAGATAAACAAAAACCAAGAGAATGAATTACAAACAGACCTGTAAGACCTACAAGAAATACTAAAAGGAGTTGTGCAGATTCAAATGAGAGGACAGAAAACACCAATTTGAATCCTCATGAAGGAATAAAGAGCACTGATAAAGATAACTACATAGATAAATATAAAAAACAGTATACATTTAAATTTTTTTAAAAAACTAGACTTCCCTGGTGACACAGTGGTTAAGTATCTGCCTGCCAATGCAGGAGACATGGGTTCAAGCCCTGGTCCAGGAAGATCCCACATACTGTGGAGCCTGTGTGCCACAACTACTGAGCCTGCGCTCTAGAGCTCACACTCTGCAACAAGAGAAGCCACCATGATGAGAAGCCCGTGTACCAAAACAAAGAGTAGCCCCCACTCACCGCAACTAGAGAAAGCCTGTGCGCAGCAACCAAGACCCAACACAGCCAAAAATAAATAAATAAAATAATAAATAAATTTATATTAAAAAAACTATTTTTCTCCTACCTCATTTACAAGACAATTGTATAAGGCAATAGCCATAAAACTGTGTTGACAGGGCTTGCCTAGTGGCACAGTGGTTAGGAATCTTCCTGCTAATGCAGGGGACATGGGTTCGAGCCCCGGTCTGGGAAGATCCCACATGCTGCGGAGCAACTAAGCCCGTGCACCATAACTACTGAGCCTGTGCTCTGGAGCCCACGAGCCACAACTACTGAAGCCCGCATGCCTAGGGCCCGTGCTCTGCAACAAAGAGAAGCCACTGCAATGAGAAGCCCACGCACTGCAGCGAGGAGTAGCCCCCACTTGCTGCAACGAGAGAAAGCCTGCATGCGCAGCAACGAAGACCCAATGCAGCCAAGATAGATAGATAAATAAATAAATAAATTTATTTTAAACAAACAAAAAAAATGTCTGTTGCTTGTAAACCACCCAGTCTATTCTGTTACAGATGCCCAAACGGACTAAGACAACACCCAAGACAATTAACAGTCATTCCTTGGCATCACTCAAAACCCAGGCCATTGTCAGAATGTCTTTTTACACTCAGTTTCTTTGAATTAGGTCCAACAATGTCCACACAACACGTTTTTCATGTATCCTAAATTCCTTTTATCCTAATCCAGTAGCTACAGAATTAGAAAATGCATTAGAATACTCTGGATGTTCTGTTAAAGCACAGGTGTCTGAACCTTACCCCCAGAGCTTCTGACTCAGGAGGTCTGGCAGGAGCCCAGGAATCTGCATTTCTAACAAGTTCCCAGGCCATGCTGCTGGAATGGGGAACACACTTTGAGACCACTGCTCTAGATTCCTCCTCTTCTTCTACAACCCCACCTACCTTAGATTTGTTGCAGAAAAGATGTGGAATGTTGGGTAATGCAGTACCTTCTGGATTTGGTGCTTGCTTCTCTGTGGTCCCTTTATCTTGTTCCTCTCATCCCCATATTTCCTTTTCATCTCTTGTTCTCAGCCTTAGCTGTACATTAGAATCCCATGGGAGCTTTAACAAAATATCGGAGCCTGCACTGCATCTCCCACCTCCTGATTTAATTGGAGTGGGTTGTGGCCTGGGCATGGAGACTCTTACATTTACCCAGGTGGTTGCAAGGGGTGGCCATGATCACGGCTGAGAATCAATAAACAAAGAGCTTCATCCAAAGATCATAGCGGGCTGAATCAGTTCTTTCACTGGAGATTGCAAAATGGTGGTTTATCTAATTCTTCCATCTTTCTTTTGGAAGGATTTTAAGGAGAATAAAATGGGCACATGTCAAAATTGCTATGCTGCAATCATCTCCCAAGTCAGGCAGGAACACACCTAGTTTTCTTTGGAACCAGCCCGCCTCTCAGATTTCCGTCTGTAAACCAGGGGCAGGCATGTGATCCCAGCAGGCCAGTTGGCATGTTCCATCTGTCCGACCACAGTCATTGGTTCAGGCATGGGCATGGGACCCAAACTGGCCAATGGGACTTGGTTTTGGGACTTTGGATACGGTGACAGGGAGAGAACAGTTCTGCCAGGTCTCACCTGGTTCAGAAGGGACTGCCTCATGGGGGCAAGGCTGCAAAGAGAAGGCATGGAGAATCTTGGGACAGTGCACAAGTCCTAGCTGACTCTTGGACTCTTCAGTTCATGCACTCACTCAACAAATATCCGTCAATGCCTCCTCTATGTCAGAAATAAACTATTTTAAAAATAGAACAGAGGGACTTCCCTGGTGATGCAGTGGTTAAGAATCCGCCTGCCAATGCAGGGGACACAGGTTCGATCCCTGGTCCAGGAAGATCCCACATGCCGTGGAGCAACTAAGCCCGTGCGCCACAACTACTGAGCCTGCGTTCTAGAACCCTCGAGCCACAGCTACTGAGCCCACGCGCTGCAACTACTGAAGCCCACATACTTTAGGGACCACGTGCTGCAACTACTGAGCCCACACACTGCAACTACTGAAGCCTGCGTGCCTAGAGACCGTGCTCCACAACAAGAGAAGCCACCGCAATGAGAAGCCCACGCACCGCAACGAAGAGTAGCCCCCGCTCGCTGCAACTAGAGAAAGCCCGCGCGCAGCCACAAAGACGCGACGCAGCCAAAAAAAAAAAAAGAACAGAAACAGTGTCATAGATACGGAGAACAAACAGGTTGTTGCCAGAGGGGAGGGGGGTGGTGGGAAGAGAGGAATAGGTGAGGGAGATTAAGAAGTACAAATTTAAAGTTGCAAAATAAATGAGTCAGGGGTATGAAATGTACAGTGGGGGGAATATAGTCAATAATTGTGTAACTTCTTTGTATTGTGACAGATGGTAACTAGGCTTATCGTGGTGATTTTTTGGAAACGTATAGAAATATCAAACCTATCAAACCGCTATGTTGTGTAACAGGAACTAACATAGTGTTGTAGGTCAATTACACTTCAAAAACAAACAGGGAATTCCCTGGCAGTCTGGTGGTTAGGACTTGGCGTTTTCACCGCCAAGGGACTGGGTTCAATCCCAGGTTGGGGAACTAAGATCCCACAAGCTGCTGGCGCGGCAAAAACAAACAAACAAAATCATAGAAAAAGAGATCAGATTTGTGGTTACCAAAGGCAGGGCATAGGGGGAGGGGGAATTGGATAAAGGCAGTCAAAAAGTACAAACTCCCAGTTATAAGATAAAAAGTACTAGGGATGGGATTTCCCTGGTGGCGCAGTGGTTAAGAATCCTCCTGCCAATGCTGGGGACACGGGTTCGAGCCCTGGTCCGGGAAGATCCCACATGCCGCGGAGCAACTAAGCCCAGGCACCACAACTACTCTAGAGCCCGCAAGCTACAACTACTGAGCCCGAGTGCCACAACTACTGAAGCCCGCATGCCTAGAGCCCGTGCTTCGCAACAAGAGAAGCCACCGCGATGAGAAGCCCGTGCACCTCAACAAAGAGTAGCCCTCGCTCACCACAACTAGAGAAAGCCCGCACACAGCAACGAAGACCCAACGCAGCCAAAAATGAATAATAATAAAAAAAAGTACTAGGGATGCAATGGACAACACAATAAATATAATGAACACTGCTCTGTGTTATATATGAAAGTTGTTGAGAGTAAACCTTAAGAGTTCGCATCATGAGGAAAAAACTTTTTTTCTATTTCTTTAATTTTGTATCTATGTGAGATGATGGACGTTCACTAAACTTATTTGATCGTCATTTCATGATGTATGTAAGTCAAATCATTATGTTATACACCTTAAATTTATAGAGTTGTATGTCAATAACTGGAAGAAATAGAAGAAATGAACTGTTTTTCCTGTTTCTGACACCAAACGTGTGGGGATTTTCCACACCAAACAATTCTCTGGGGGCACCAACAGAGTGCCCTACAGTTCAATTCAATTCTGACACTACCCCGAGTTAGTGCAGACCCCACAGTTTAAGGGCTCAGTCCCGCAAGACCGGCTCCCCCTCAGATGCCGGTCACCAGTATTAGGTCCCCAGGGCACCCATACTTCTGTCTGATGTGGCTACAAAATCAGGGGGTTCCTGCAATCCCCCCTCCCTTTCAGGTTTTATCGTTCGAATAACTCACAGAACGCAGGAAATCCTTTACTTACTGTTACCAAGGATATAGCTCAGATGGGAGTGACAATTTTTTTAAAACATATTTATTTGGCTATGCCGGGTCTTAGTTGCAGCCCATGGGATCTTCGCTGAGGCGTGCCGGATCTTTAGTTGCGGCATTCGGGCTCTTCATTGCGGCATGCATGTGGGATCTAGTTCCCTGACCAGGGATTAAACCCAGCCCCCCTGCATCGGGAGCTCGGAGTCTTAACCACTGCACCACCAGGGAAGTCCCGACAATTTGTTATTAACTCAATCTCCAGCCCCTCTTTCCTCCCTGGAGCTCCATCCCAGGGGTTGGGGCTGATGGTCTCAACACTCTAATCATGGTTTGGTCTTTCTGGCAATCAGCCCCATCCTGAAGCTACCTAGGAGTCCCCAGCCTAGCTTGTCTTCTCATTAGTATACAAAAGATGCTCTTATCACTCTGGATATTCCAAGGGTTTTAGGAGCTCTTTGCCAAGAACCAGGGGCACAGACCAAATATTTCTCTCTCTCTCTCTTTTTTTTTTTTTGTATCAGACAGGAAAGAGCTGGGTGCGGAAGTAAAAAATTTAAAAATCCCTGCCTTTGAGGTGCAGATATTACAGTGAAGGAGACATTTGTTTAAGTCAAATGAGTAAATTATATAGTATTTTAGATTCTAGGGCCTGTAGGGAGGAGGACACCAGGAAAGGGGCAACAGAAATGCTGCGGGAGGGTTTGCAGTCCTAACTCCGGTGTTGGGGAGGGAGGTGGGTCAACAAGAAGGTGAGATTTGTGCAAAGACCTGAAAGAGGGGGTGAGTGAGGGGAGCCATGTGGCTCCGGGCAGAGGGAACAGCCAGTGCAAAGGTCCTGAGGCGGGGGCCTAGTGTGTTCAAATAGCAGCAAGGAGGGGCAGAGCAAGTTTGGGGGGGCAAGTGGGAAGAGTGACAGGGCAGGTGACAGGGAAGAGTGAGGTGACAGGTCAGATCACGCAGGGCCTCGTGGACCCCGGGGAGGACTTAGGCATTTACTCTGAGTCAGGTGGGAGCCATGGAGGGCTCCCACCAGAGGGACGTGACCTGACTCAGGTACTCACTGGCGCCCTCTGGCTATGGGGAGGACAGACCTTCTTACTAGAATTAGTTGAGGCAACATCATCCTCTTTGCCCTCCATGCGGTGGAACTTTCCAGGGCCAAGGCGATGACCACGAGGCCCAGCTAGAGGCAGCCCTAGACCTCAGCCTCCCTGTCCTGATTCGGGTTCTGCAGCATCACACACGGCCCTCGCCCAACTATCTACTTGACTGTGATTTAACTGTCGTCTTCCTGGAGGACATTTCACTAATAGCAATAAAAGAACAATCACATCTGGGCATAACAACTTTAATTTTTTTTCTTGTGGAGAAAAGAGCACATCTTTATAAGTGGACATCAAAGAATGGCTTACACAGGAGAACCACACCCAGAATATAAATTATCAGGTCCAGAGCTCTCTCTATAGTGTGTTTTGGGATCACTGGGGAGAAGCCAGTTAGTGGAATCAGCACTTCAACACTGAGATCAAATTTCACCACTTACTTGTTTTTTTTTTCCAGTGGGGTAGGAAAGATACAAGAACATGATCCCCAGAGAAGCCAAAGAAAGAAAAAGAAAAAAAGCATAACCCCAGATGGCAGTCATGGCAATTTCCCACTGAAATTGCCTATGGAAGGAGAAGTTGCTGAAAGCAAATGGTAAGAAGGCACAGCACAGATGCAGGATACAACCTCAAGTGACCTCCCCAGATGCCAGCCTCCCTGGAGTTGGGAAGCTGTTTTCCCACCGCCTTTGGCTTAATTTTTGTTTGTAAACTCAGCAAACTCCCATTCTCTCCTAGTGATCTTTGAGGACATCAGTTTCAGTTCCTCAGAGACAATCAGGAGTTAAAGCTCCCCCCAAAACATCACAAAATAAAAACTTACATTATTTTTAGAAGAAGCAAGAAAAATTCTCCTACATCATTCCCAGTCTTAAGAGAACCCAGAGGCAGCTGTCTCAGTTGCTACTTGAAGCTGAACTGTTGAAAAATCTTGTGTAAACGGAAAGCTTAGGCCAGGTCAGGTACAAGATACAGCCAAAGCTGTTTTTTATCACACGGGAGATGACAAGTCAGCTGGTCCCTCAGATAGTGACACTCTGAACCACCATTTTTTTCTGGCAGCAGTTTAAGGAAAATGAACTGACCAACAGGGTCTTGACAGGCCATGGTGCATCTTAAGAAGAATTATTCTAGCTGCTTTGCTTTCTCTTTTATGTTAAAGCAATTAACATTTTTGACTCCCACCCCAAACCTTCAGATACTCTCTCATGGTGCATTTCCAAGAACCTGTCCTTTTCATCACAGTCCAGTTGTTGGTATACAAAGATATCCCCACTTTGAAGCTCTAAGGACAGCCCATGGTTTGGGGTGAACAGGGCCCTCTAGAAATAACTTCAATCTCCAGCTTCTATAAAAGTAAGAACTACATTAAACTTGAACCAGAACTTCCTCACTCTTGGAAGGAAGCAGCAGAGATCCTTAAGATTACAGGAGGTCATTTTGGCGCCAGGGGCTGGGAGACTGGACAAACCATATGCTTGGCCATTCTCAGAGTGTCTGTCAAGTTCCGGAGTGTCAGTGTTCCAGGGTAGAAGGAGGTCTCATGTCACCAGGTTTGGACTCTGGTGGGCAGGAAGGGCCACTGAGCTGAGGATGGGGCTGGGGGGCGGTGTGTGTGTCAAGATGTAGATCTCCAAACTGCACATCATCTCTCAGCAGGAGCCCCTGGTAGCTGGGGACCCCAAGCTGGTGGGCTCCCCACTAGTGCCTCAACCAGGGAGACTGGTTTCCCCGCCCATCCCCCATCAGCCTGCCACTCCCAAGCTGCACCTGTGAAATGCAAGCGGCCACAGCAGTTACCCGACCCTGCCTTCTTGCCCCTCCAGCCCAACCCGAAAGCATTCTTTCGAGTGACTCTTCCATTAGCAGAGAACATCACTGGACCCTAGCGATGACATGGCTCGGGAAGCCAACAATGCGTCTTCAAGCTTTTTCAAGTGGAAGGAGTCAAAGTCCTTACATGGAGAGCAACCAGCCAGCACAGGAAAACAGGAACATTGCTCAATTTCCTTTTCTAGCAGGATGTCAGATGTGGAAAGAACCTTGCTTAAAACATTACCAGCCGAACAGGGCCTGGGGGAGGCAGGTCTGGGCAGGAGAGCCCAGGCTCCCGAATGAGTTAATTTCTGGTAAAAAGTCCCCAGCAGGAATGCCAAGGGTTGGGTGATTCTCTGCCCGGCCACATGCGGCCCATAGTTCCAGAATTCAATTCTGGATCAGGGATGCAGTGGATAAGCTGAAACAGTGTCAGGGTCGTGGGTGATGTGGAATTCTGGGGAAGCTCAGAAGGCACTTCTGGGGTCCCTGAAAGCCAGGCTGGGGAACGGGGGGTATGGGGGGGGTCTGACTCCCTCTTCCCTTACAACGGGAAAAGCTGCTTTAATACTGCTTTCACAGGCAGAGGATGTGCAGGCCTGAAAGGAGGGCTCTGGGAGGACTAAACCACCACCCTGCCTTGGAGCCTCGAGGTCTGAGAAGGTTCCCAAGCAGACTGGGTGACCCTGAGAAAGGAGCCGCCTTCCACATCTCCAGGGTTGAAGTCTGAGAATCCCCACTGCAGGAGGGAGAAGAAGAACCATCTTTGGCCAGCATGCGAACTCCAAACAATGCCCGACAAAGAAACGGATGTGGATAAGTGGTTCTAACCCAGAAGGCACTGTGGATGCCCCTCCACCAGGCGGGGTGGGACACGCTGCCGGCACTACCCCCATGAAGATGCCTGAAAGCAGCAAGCTCGTGCACGCCCCTATCCCCAGACTCTGCCAGGGTCTGAAGCCTGTGAAAGGGGCTGCTGGGGCAGGCTGGTGGCCACAGCCAGAGAATGCGCCATGCGGGAGTTGGAGGGGGGGCGGGGGGATGCGGCTGATGGGAGGGGAGGGGACGCCCTGAGCTTGGAAACAGCCCTTGTGGCTCATGCCTCAGTCACTGACCCTGCCGAGGCAGGAACGGGGTGGGCGGGGGTGAGGGATCATCTCTAGCAGGGGCAGCTGCTGGTATGCGGGAGTGGGGTGTCCCCCAAGGCCGGGCCTTTCCCATTGCTGCCCGTGCTGGAGCTGGGTTCCAGGGACTCATTCATCTTCTCGCAGATGACATCCACCAGGCGCTCGAAGACCTGCTTCACGTTGATGTTCTCCTTGGCGCTGGCCTCAAAGAACTTGAAACCTGCAGGGACATAAGATGGGAAGAGCTGTGAGACCCTGGGGGGCAGAGCCTGGACTGTAGCATCACCCGAACCTGGGTTCCAAGCCCAGTTCTGCCCTTCGGGCAGCTGTGGGACCTTGACTGAGGGCCTTAGTCTCTCTGAGGCTCAGTTTACTCTTCGGTAAAGTGGGAACAATGATGCTGCTGCTGCTGATAGAAATCTGTGACAGCAGCCCTTGCCTGTACTACCTTGCGTATCTCTTTGTCACAAGGCAGTGGCAAGAGTCCAGGCAGTAACATTCTGGTGTCCAGCAGATATGGGGGTGCCCCTGTGTAAGTGGGGCTCATCTTCTATGCAATTTCTGCTGCACAGGAAGGCACTGCCAGGGCGCCCACAGAGCCAGATATTTATGTGGACCTTTTAAATGGAGCCAAGTATTTCACATGTTCTGGAACATATGTTCCAGGTCCAATAAAACAGAGGACTGAGCACTGGCTGAGGACTGGCTTCAGCCCAGGGGCTACCAGTGTGCAACCTCTGTCAGCCAGATAATGGCAGGTTTCACAGAGTTTGCAGAGAGCATACAGTGCACACGGTTCCTGGCCTACAGAATGCACTAAAAATGATAATAACAATAATAATAATAATAATAGGCGGTGCTTACATCATGCTTACTACGCAGCAGGCAACTTTTCTAAGCGCTTTACATAAATTAACTCATTTAAGGATGCTCTAAGATTTATACTTTTTTTTTGGCCACACTGCACAGCTTGCAGGATCTTAGTTCCCCAACCAGGGACTGAACCCATGCTCCCTGCAGTGGAAGCGTGGAGTCCTAACCACTGGACTGCCAGGGAAGTACCTATACTATTATAGCCCATTTTACAGATGGGAAAACTGAAGCACACAGAAGGAAAGTCACTCATGTAAATTCATACAGGGAACACAACCAGGCTGCCTGGTTGGAATACTAGTAGATTAAACATTTCTAGGGTATCACCTTGGGCCTCGGGAGGGAGGGCAGGCTGGCTGATTCCCTTTGGGGAGGGGGATGCCGAGGTAACTTTGAATATATTCTTAGCATCATAGTGACCATCATAACTTTTTCTCATTAAAAAAAAGTTTATCCCCCCTGGAAAAGGTGAGAGGTGGTACAAATGCTTTGGGGACTTGCCCAGGGTCCCTAGGCTATAAGAAGTGGCCCACCAACCTGCAAATAAGGGAATACATGACAGACCTTCCTGCACCCTTAAAAGATTGGTTCAGGCTCTGCTTGCTGGGAGCTGTCCCTGAATGGTCCCCAATGTGTCCCCATCTGCCATCCCCAAGGTAGGCCAGAAATTCAGACAAACGTCCACCATATTACACACATCACAGGGTAAACAGTCCTCTATCCCAGCACTTGTCATTATCATGCAGCACTATAAAAATGTCATTGTAATTAGTTACGTGTGTAATTATCCTTTTACTATGTCTCTGCTACTGGAACACCAGCGCCAAGAGGGCAGGATTTCTGTCTGCCTTGTCCACAACTGCAGCCCAGTGCCTGGCACAGAGCAGATGCTTGGAAACCACTGACTGAATGATTGAGTGAACAGATGGGTGGATGTATGTACAGATGGATGGATGGATGAATGGATGTGTAGATGGATGGATGGATGAATGGATGTGTAGATGGATGGATGGATGTATAGCTGGATGGATAGATGAATGACAGAGGCAGGGCACAAACACAGATCTCTATTCTCAGCCTGGTGATCATCAATGTCACCCCTCTGTCTTCCTAGGCAAATTTGGCATTTCCTTAACTGTGTCTGGCTCTGCCTCAAATAATGAGGTTTTTTTTTCTTTTTGAATACTTTTCTTCTGGTTATAAATACTCACTGGAGAAATTCACTGGAGAAACTAGAAACTACTGAAAAATATCAAGAAATATAGAAAAGTTGTGTGTAACCTCATCACCCAGAAACAATTACTATTGGTGTTTTGATATTTAGTTTTCCACTCTTTTTAAAAATATAAATACATAATCGTTGGGGTTCGGTTTGCAGGGGGTATGTGTGTGTGTGCACACATATGTGCCTTTTTTCTTACAAAATTGGGATTGAATTCTATCTCCCACTTTGTCCTCTAATGTTTTAAATTTAATGCCCGAGTGGGAATCTCCCCTCACACCAGGCACTAGATGTTTTCCGCAAGAAGGTGTGGGCAGGGGACTTCTCTGGCAGTCCAGTGGTTAAGACTCCGTGCTTCCACTGCAGGGGGTGCGGGTTTGATCCCTGGTTGGGGAACTAAGATCCCACTTGCTGCGCAGCCAGAAAAAAAAGAAAAGGAAGGTGTGAGCAGCATCCTCAAGTATCCTAGCCCACGGCCGGGCACCAAAAGCTGACTCCCCAGCACACCTGTTAATGAGACCCAGGCTGAGGTTCCCAGAAGACACAGGGGACAAGGGAGCAGGTTAAATGGCACCATGAGGGAGCAGAGTCAAACCCCAAACGGAGACATTCCACAGAACAAAGACCCAGTTTCTCCAACAAACGATGGCAAGAAAAAAGAGAAAGAGGACCGTTATGGTCCAGGGGTCTGCAAACTTTTTCTGTAAAGGGTCAGATAGTAAATCTCTTAGGTTTTATGTACAAGCATCAGCAATAGTTCACAATCATGCTAGCTAATGCTTAGATGCAACCTACATGTATGCCGGACTCTGTTAGAACTGCTTCACACGTCATAACTCATTCAACCCTCCTGACAACATGATGAGGTGGGGCTGTTATTATCTGCATTTCACACATGAGGAAGTGCAAGCCCAGAGAGCTGAAGTCCCCGGTGCAAGATCACAAAGCAATCGAGAAATAACAGGAGTTAATGTTCAATCATGGCCAGCATTTGCTTATTTAATCTTTCTAACAGCCCTATGAAGTAGATGTGGTTTTCACCTGTTTCCTAGATGGACTAATGGAAGCACAGAGAGGGTAGGTGAGGTGCCCAAGGTCACACAGCTAGTGGGTTGCAGAAGGGGATTCTAGCTCCAGAGTCTGGGTCCTTAACCTGCCCTCCCCCATAGAGATTACAATGCCTCCCGCAAGGAAAGTCCTGGGGAGGGCCTAGAATACTCCAAGGTAAGATTTTCTTTTAACTTAAACTTTGAATTGATAATCCATTTACCTGCTTCAGAAAGGCAGACTGAAAAGTCCCCCTCCCACTCTGGTGCCCTGGCCTGCCAGGTCTGAGACACCCAGGTCACCACTGTTACTAGATCCTTCTGTATCCTTCCAGAGTTCCTTTAAGCAAACATAAGTATAATATCCTTATTCTCACCCTTTTTATACACTGCAGGGGTTGGCAAACTTTGAGCTGCAGGCCAAATCTGGCCTGTCACCTATTTTTTATTTATTTATTTTTTTAACTGAAATACAGTTGATTTACAATATCATGTTGTGTTAGTTTCAGGTGCTGTTGCCTATTTTTGTAAATAAAGTTTTATTGGCAGTCATGCTCATTCACTGATGTATTATCTATGGCTGGTTTCAGGCAGAGCTGAGTGGTCGTGACAGACCCTAGGATTGAAAACATTTCCTATTTAGCCCTTTAAGAAAATGTTTGCTGGGGAATTCCCTGGTGGTCCAGTGGTTAGGGCTCCATGCGTCCACTGAAGGGGGCACGGATTCAATTCCTGGTTGGGGAATTAAGATCCCACAAGGAACAAAAAACAAAAGAGAAGAAAAGAAAAACTTTGCTGACCACTGGACTAAAGAAAGAAGCCATACTCACCTTTCTGCAGTTTGCTTTTTCCACTTAACCATATACCCGGAGACCCCAGAACATAAAGAAGGCCCTCATCCTTCCTTACAGCTGCGTAGTATTCCACCATGTGACTATAGTTTATGTGTAGCTGCTTCCCCCACTGTGAAACACTTGGGAGGTTGCCACAGTTTCCCTCCACTAACGGTGCTGCAGTTTGATATACCAGCCACTTCCCACGTGGGAAGTGGATGTCTGTAGGATAAATTCCCAGAAATGTTTTTGCTGAGTCTGGGTTCCCAGGGCAGTGGGGCGGTAAAGGGTATCTGTGGTTGAATCCTCTGAAATGAAATGCAGCAGGTGGTATACAAGTGGGTATTTTTCTGGGCAGATCTTCAAAGGGCAAAGGGTTGGTGACTGGTTGGACCTGGGACTCAAGCACAGGGTTGGAGGTTTGGTTCTGGGAGGTCCCAGGCCTGTGGCCCAGGCTGGGCACTAACCAAGGTCGTCAGCGAGCCTCTGGCCTTCCTCAGTGGGCACGACACGCTCGTCCTCCAGGTCACACTTGTTCCCCACGAGGATGACTTGAGCATTGTCCCAGGAGTAGGTCTTGATCTGCGTGGCCCTGTGGAGTTTGAGGGGCTGTGTTAGGCCAGAGATTAGGGTCGGGGGGAGAGGGCGAAGGTCAGGGGGTCAGTGGCCAGCAAGCACTCACCAGTCCTGCACGGCGGCAAAGGACTCCTGGTTGGCGACGTCATACATGAGCAGGAAGCCCATGGCTCCGCGGTAGTAGGCTGTGGTGATTGTACGGTAGCGCTCCTGGCCTGCCGTGTCCTGGGCACACAGTGGGGTCAGGCGTCTAGAAGCCACTCTATTCCCATCCCACCCCTGCAGGCCCCCGTCTGAGGCTTCTGTCTCCCAGCCTCATAGTCCCAGTTTGATGAGCAAGACATGGATCTGCCCTCACAGCCTGCCCCCGTCTAATGGGAGAAACATGGGCCTGCCCGTATAATCTCTAGTCTATTGGTGGAGACATGTCCCCTGTCCTTGAGGGGTTCCCGGTCTGAGGGGTCAGTAGCCTTTCAAAGACTTGTAAGCCCTTCTGACCTCATCTCCAAGAACCAGCTTCATGACCACAAATAAGAACCACATGAAAAAAAAAGAAAAAAAAAAGAACCACATGGACCAGAGGCTACCGCCTTGATGCAGAGAGCCTGATGCTCGTTACCATGACAATCATTACCAGCAGGCGCTTTGGGAGAAAGAGCATGGCTCTGAAGAGGCTCAGTGGGGGCCTCTGGGCTTGCCCCGAGAGGGTACCCAAACCTCTTCTCCACTGGTCACCAGGTCTTCTAACCCAACTTGGGTTAGTACTGTCTCCCCCTCAGACCCTACAGGGCAGGGAATATCCCCCTCATCCTGATGAATTCACCTCATAGATAATAACCCCTGCTACTCTTCACACCTACTCCAAGCCCCCTCCTCGACTCTGGACACTTGTCCTCACCCAGACCCTCCCCACAGCCCTACACCTTCGCCCGGACTTCCCTGGAGGAACCCCAGCCCCTGCCTGGCCAGCAGACCCACAGACAGCCGCCTGGCCCACCCAGATCTGCAGCTTGATCCTCTTGTCGTGGCGGTAGACGGTCTTGACCTTGAAGTCGATGCCCACAGTGCTGACAAAGGCGGGCGTGAAGGAGTCGTCGGCGTATCGGAACAGAAAGGACGTCTTGCCCACGCTGCTGTTGCCGATGAGCAGCAGTTTGAACATGTAGTCGAAGTTCTGGTCTGCTGCATCCCGCTGGCCCGTCGGGGGATCTCCAGCTGACGCCATCTTGGCAGGGAGCCTCCTGGGAGGGGAGGGCTGGAGGCCTGTAGGGAAAAAAACCCCACCAGGAATGGCTCCAGTGTCTACACCAGACCTGGGCTCAAATCCCCACTCTGCCACTTGGAAGCCAACAGACCCTGGATGCATCACTTGCCCTCTCTGGGCCTCAGTGTCCTCTTCTGGAAAATGGGGATGTTTGTCAAATGCAAGGGCCCAGGTTGGGGGTGCCCCATCTGGCCACTGAGGAACCAGACCCTGCGGAAGGTGCAGGTGTGGACTTTGCCCCAGGGTGAGCAGCTGGTGTGGCCCAGGTGTAAGCTGGGGGGAGGGGGGGTTGCCAGCTGGATAGAGTCCCCCTCAGGGCCTGGGTGTTGACTTTGGCAGGTGTTGGCCACCTGCCTGCCCCCACCCAAGCCAACTTGAACTCCTTCCCTGATCCCCATGGGGAGGGGGCTTTCAGTGGATACACCCCAGGTTTAAAGCCCAGCTCTACCACCACATGGGTACTGCCACCTTCTGTTTGTCAAAGGGGCCGGGCCCATCTCCCTCCCAGTAGGGCTGACTCACCCCAGCCCCGGCTTCAGCCCACGGAGGCCAGAATGACGGTCCTCAAATGCAAGGAGATCACCCTCAGCCACCACCACGACCACCTGGTCCTGCCTTTCCTGGCAATCTGTCCCCACGGCTGGGCTGCTTCATTTGGATCCAGCTCACCCCCCCAGCCCTCATGGCCTCAGTTTCCCCAGCTGTTTATGGCTGCTCCCTGAGCCTCACAGGGAGGCTCCAGAAGGCCTGGGTGAATGGGGACAACCAGCACAGGAACCCCTGGCAAAGCCATTTCTCAACTGCCCCGCGGGGCTTTTTTCCACTTTAAAGGAGGACCCAACTAGCCCCCCTTTCCTGCCCAGCCCTCCGCCCCACCCCGTGTTCCGGGAGAACGAGTTTGAGGAGGGGAAGAGAAAGGCAGGAAGCCTTTCCCCATGCAGGGCAGGGCCGCCGGTATGGGGGCCCCCGCCCCGCCCCACCCCCCAGCCTCAGCCCACCTGTCAGCCGGTCCCATCTCTTTCTGACCATCTGCCGACTCTCCCTCAAGCCTGCCACTAGGTAAGGGACCCCGGAGGGCTCGGCACTGTCCCGCGTCACTAGATGTGGGGCGCCCCAGCAGGTGCAGGGGAGCTCAGGAGCTTCCTCCCATCACCATATGGTCCCAACTCTTGTCCCCAGCTGGGCCGTCTGCCCCGCCCGCGCCCCATTAACGCTCCCCAATGAGCCCAGCTGGGTGGGGGCGAGGGATGAGGCGTCCCCCGCTGCCTGCCTTTGTTCCCCAGGCCCCGGGCCTCCCCCTAAGCCCCTGTCCCCCCCAAGACCTGCTGGGACGCGGAGGTGCGGGTTGGGGTGCGCTCCCTCCGACGGGGTCACCTCGCGTGGGGACGCCGCCCTCAGGCGTTCCGCCTCCGAACTCGCTGCGACCTGGCCCTGGTTGCGAACCGGACCCCGCAGCCGCAGCCGCCACCGATGCCCGCAGCCACCCGGATCCCGCGCCGGCCCCGCCCAGGCGTGGGAGGAGGGGCCCATCTCGGGGAAGGGCGGAGCGGGACCGGGGCGGGGCCTGTGGAGACCGCGGATTGGGGGGCGGGGGAGGGGCTGGAAGTCGCACCGCGCGCGCAGCTGTCAGTTCCCTGACAATAAATATTTCATTTTCACTAACCATACGTGGAGCTCCTTTTACGTGCACAGCAGCTAAGAGCACGGACTCTGGAGCTGGGTTCGAATCAAAGCTCCACCATTTTCTAGCCTTGTCTCTTTGGACATGTTAACCTCCCTGGGCCTCATTTTCCCCATCCGTCACGTGGTCGATAACGAGGGTACCCACCTCACAGGGTTGTGTAAGGGTTCTGATCCGAGTTAGTGTTTGTAACGTGCAGCGCCTGACCTAAACTGGGCTAGAGCCCTTTCCCAAATACCGTTAAGGGCCCTTAGAATTAACCACCGCCTCCCCCCCTTTACAGATAAAGAAACTGGAGATCAGAGAGGGGCAGACGCTTGCCTGAGGCCACACAATTTGGCAACCAGGCCCAGCTGAGGTCCCAGACTTTTCTTCAAGCCAACAGATGAGAATCTGCAGTTATAACAGTTCAGGCTTGGGACTTCCCTGGCGGTCCAGTGGTTACGATTCTGTAATTCCACTGCAGGGGGCACAGGTTCTATCCCCTGGTTGGGGAACTAAGATCCCGCATGCCATGCAGCATGGCCAAAAATTTAAAACAAAACACAGTTCAGGCTTTGTTGGGGTTCAAATCCCAACAACTGCACTTGAAGCCACTTGCTGAACTTCTCTGAGCTCCCATTGCTTCATGGAACAAGGTTAGCCACCTCTAAGGGCTGTGGTGGACAAACTGGGATGATGTGCATCAGTCAGGAAGGGATGGCATATGCTCAGTAACAAGCAGCTCTATAGTCATCATGGCATCTAACATGCAAGGTTTGTTTCTCACTCACACCGGTCATTGTAGTGAGGGGAAGATGTGGCGAATCACATACTGGCTTGTATACTTCTCTTTGGAAGTGACTTTGCTCACATTTCACTGGCCAAAGCAAGTCACATGGCCACCCCCGATGTCAATGGGGTGAAAAATATGATTGTCCTCTAAGGATCAGAACCAGCTGTTGTTACAATAATCCATGATCTGTGCAGTGGTTAGCACCACACCTGGCACACAGTGGGTGCTCAACAAATGGGCACCATTATAGGAAGAGCTTAAGGGCTGCAACAGCTAACTCTCCAAATCATCATGCCACATGAATGGGGAAACGGAATCCCTCAGCTCTACCCTCGCCTGCCCCTCCCCCTGCTTCCCAGTTGGAGAAAAATGACAGCAGTCATTTCCAAAGAAGTGTTTATTGACATTTGGGGCCCCAGCAGAGACAGAGAGTCAGTGGGGGCTAGAGGCTCCTGAGGCCCAGGGCGAGGCCTACAAGATGAAGCCCATTGCTCAGGAGGCAGCCCAGATTGCAAATGGAGGATAGGCCATGGTAGCGGAAGAAGATCTGGCGGAGGGCACTGTACTTGGGGTCCTGATCCCGCAGCTGGCGATAGGGGTCTGAGCCCTGGTGGCTGCCCAGCACCTCCCCGCCCAGGCCCCGCTCCTTCTCCATGGTCTGCAGGGCCCACATGGCGGCCGTGGTGCGGGGCTCCAGCCAGCGGGCATTGATGGTGGCCAGCATGAGACTCAGGAGCAGCAAGCAGAGCTGGTGGGGCGGCAGGAGGACAAGGTGAGTCATGCCTGGGAGGCAGCAGGGGCCCTAGGGAGGGTCCTTCTGCATCCTCAAAGCCCAGAGGGAAATGGGGGACAGGATTGGGTCAAAGCCAGGCCTCCTCGCTCCAACCTTAAACCCAAACAGAGCTCCAGCTCTCATACCCTGAAACCTGCAGCTCCTAAGGAAAGGCTCCACCACTATCTCCTCTCTCTCCTCCAAACCTCCTGAGCCTCCTCTCCTCTGATACCCTGACTGGAACTTTCCAGAACACAGCCTGTCTCCTACCTTCCTCTGGTCCCCCAAACTGAGGGTATCTCAGGGCAGAGACTCTCTTCCCTGAATTGGCACAGAGCACCATAACTGTCCCCTCATTTCCCCAGAATAGAGAGCCTAAGAAAGGGCCCATCTCCTTTGTGGCCCCAGCCTAGACCCTGGGAGCTGACACTGGGCCCACAGGGGGTGAATTAAAAGTCCTCGAAGTTCCAATTACCCATAATCCCTCCTGTGTCTGTGGGATTATTGAAACCCCTGTCAGGCCTCACCTGCCCACATCTGAGGGACATAATGGGGGCAGGGAGAGGGCAGGATAGAGAAATATGAGATGCACAGATGGTTCCTTGCCTTGTGGCTGGGAAAAATGTGTGGATGGGGGTGGGGGACTGTAGATTCCCAGTCAGGCTGGTTTTTAAACACTGAGCTGGGGTCAGTGCCCCAGCCCAGCTGAGTCACCACAGCTTGGCTGCAGGCCCAGCCAGGGGGAGGAGAGGGAGCAACAGCCAGCAGAGAGACACTGGGGAATAGTCAGGGCTGCTGGGGATGGTTGTGCAGGCTGTGCACTGCTCAAGGGTATCCAGAACCCAGCTTTGTATACACCAGGAAGAAGGGGCAGTTTGGGGGGTTTCGTTTTAATTCTCACAAAGGTGTGGCCATAGGTACTCAGTGTGGTCCTGGGAATGAATCTCCAGAGGGTAGTGGAGCTCAAGCCCGCATACCTGGCTGGCCTCCCAGAATGTGAGTTGAGCCCCAGCACGCTGTGAGGCCAAGATGCAGAGGTTGACGAAGGCACAGCCCATGGAGATGTGAAAGTAGAAAGGGAAGAGTTTGCTCTGCACCAGGCCGAAGGTATGTCGGGGAAGGCCTCGGAAAAGCAGGAAGCCTGTGGGGTGCAGGGGACCACGTGTCTGTTAGGACACTTCCAAGTCTCCCTCTTATCCCTGTCCCCACCTTAGGCACTCATGATATCCAGGCCGAGGGTCCCTACCTGAGACGAAGGTCACCCACATTTGCATGCCCCAGGCCCCTGACAAGACCAGTAGATGAACCACCTTAGTCAGGCTTTCCGGGTTCCCACCTTCCTCCATCTTGCGGGCCTGGGAAGGAGGCACCAGGTGGTCAGAGTTTTACCTTTGCCCTGTGGCCTTCAGACACTGTGAGCCTGCACAAGGCCAGGGTCATGGTCTATCCAGCAGAGATCCAGGGATAGTAGCCCAGGAATGGCGGTGGGGAAGACCCATAGCACTTCTGTGACGTCCCCCGACTCCATCTCTCCAAATGTCAGCCCTCAAGATCTTAGGCTCTCTGGACCCCAACATCCATGCCACCTGAGACCCCCAAATTTCAGCCCCAGCAGCTCAAGCTCGAAGCCCTAGATCCTCAGAGATCACCCCAGTGACTCCCAAATATCACCCCAGGGACCGAGTTCTGATATCAAAAACCAGTCCTTTCATGACAGGATCCCAGATAGCACTATGAAGATTCCCAAAGCACCTCCTGGAGACGCCATCTAATCCTGAGAAACCCTAAATCGCATCCCGAGGACACCGACCCCACCACTGGACCCGGACCTCGACCTGCAGCACTCAAGAGTCCGGGGCCGGATCTAAGGGGGTCAGGCGGGCTGGTCTCGGTACCTCACTCTCGCGCTCCGGGGTGGCCGCGGACCTCCTCGGCCACCTCCCTTCGTGGGACCAAGAATTCGTCCCGCCTCCCAGCTGGGCCAGAAGCCAATCGGATCGGAGATCTGTACCTCCCGTACCGCCCCCTTAGATATTGACTAATCGATGAACGGAAACCAGCCTGGAATCCCGTCCACTCCTCGGGATTTCACCCAATTACACCGCGGCTCCTAAGATCCGCGGAAGCGGAAAGGCGCCAATGAGGTCTTCGGCTGCATTGGCGGGGGCGGAGCTAAAATGCCAGCCACACCCCTCTCTGTGTCTCTACCTTTGGGATCCGCGCGTTTTAATAGGATGGTGTCTCCACGGGATCAAACTTCAGCGTCACAGCTGGGGACTGGCTTCGCGGTCCCTGATAGGAGAGCAGGAGCAGGTGGTATGTGGTAGGTGGGGGTGGAAGGGGGTCAGGAGCCTAGCGAGCGCAGGATTTAAGGCCCCGGCGGGCGGGGCGCAGGATTCAAGGCCCCGGAGGGTGGGGCCCAGGCAAAAGACCCCGCTCCGTTCCTCCAAGAATTCTATCGGGAAGGACTGAGGGAAAACAGGTGATGTGGGAGGGGGAGGGGGGAGGGGGAGGGGGAGGGGGGCTCGACTGGGGGCCTGCCTGCAGTTGACACTCAGAAATGCATCTTGCCTTTCCCCCTCCGAGCCTCCCAGGGCTCCTATGATTCCCAAGTACCAAGTACTCAGTGTGATGTTCAAGGACAGACACTGAGCTTCCCACTACTGTGTATCAGGCACTGGCATGGATTAATTTACTTAATCACAACAACCCAGTAAGGTGGATAGTATGACATCCCATTTTTATAGTTGGGGACAATGAGGCATGGAGAGGTTTAGTAACTCCTCCAACATCGCACAGCTGGGAAGGGGCAAAGCTAGGATTTGAACCTGGGCCATCTAGCTGGGGGGTCTCCTTGCTTAATCATCATGCTGTACGGCCTCTGGAAGTGAGGACCTCCCTGAGGTAGTGACTTTTGAAGTGGTAGCTTAGAACAGTTCAGGCAGAATAATAACTCCTACATCACAGGGTGGGTGTGAACACCCAGTGAGGGCTTAGGGTGGTGCTCAGCACTCAGCAAGATGCTCAGAAAATATGAGCTTAAAAAGGGATTAAGGAAGATTTTACAGAGGCAATGCTGAGTAGGGTTTTGAAGGGTATGTAGGAGTCTTCCAGGAGGACTGGGTTAGGGGAAAGATACCAGAGGACCCAGCAAGGACAAAAGAAGAGAAAGGCGTATACTGTGGCCTTTCTGGCTGAGTGTGACCCATGGCAAGTTGCCCTTCACCTGGAAGTTTTCCAGACAGACCTCCCCCAGGTTTCTCCAGCTGTGCCAGCCCTGACTACACTGGAAGGGCCGGGGGTGTGGATGTGAGACCCAGAACTGAGTTCTTTCCTGTTTCCAGCCTCACCTAGTACAGGCCTGGGACCCCATTCAGCTACCATTTATTAAATAGATATGCTCTGCCTTTCCTGCTCACATTCTATGTCTCCCATTTACTTGGGGAGCCAGTTCCCAGCTCCCCGGCTTGGCTTGCCCTGCCTTGCTTGAACTGCCCTGCTAACCTCCGGCTGCTTCCTTCTGGACCCTGCCTCCAGCCACCCTGACTTGACCCGCAAAGAGCACCTGCAGACTTCTAAGGTTTTGCACACGCTGTTTCCTGCCAGGGACGTTAACAGGGCCCAATGTTAAGATCTTTTTTTTCTTTTAGGCTCGTCTCAGACCTCACTGACTTCTGTGGGATCTTCTAGATCTTTCTCACTGCCCATCCTAACCCCTGGGGCTGGGATCATCTTTCACCCAGCTTTGGCTCCTATCATAAATAAGAGGCCTGTGTTCAGGGCTGAGGCCTCTCTGGGGTGTCAGAGACGTCATGAGAGTGTCAGGACCTGGGAGCTGGTCTCAGTGCAGCCCTCTGTCCCCCCTACTCAAAGCAACCCTCTTCTGGCCGGCCTACCCCTGGACCCTGACTACTCCATGCCTTGCTACTTCTCACCTCCATCACCCTCCAACGTGTGTTTGCCTGCTAATGAGAAGTGTGACAAGTGCTGCGGTTCGTTGAGGGGCTGCCCTGGGGCTGGAGAGCAGGAGGGGCTGGAGTGCTCTGGGCTGGCCCTCAGGAAACCTTCACCACACACCCCCCTCCCAGGCCCTTCCTCAGAAAAGACCTTGGAATATACATTTCACTGGTCCAGCACCCCAGAGCCAGAGACCTTGCAGCTGGCTGCACCTGAAAACCCAGTGACAATTGGAACCTGGAGGCCAGGGAGAGACTCGGGGCCTCAGTCGCATGGGTCCCTCCCCAACTCAGACTCACAGAAGCACTGTAATGACCAGGACCCTCCAAAGAGGCATCACAGCAACACTAAGGTCATCCCCAGCGGGGAAACCCCTTCCTGACGCACCACTATCTACCGCTGCAGGGCTTAGGGAGGGAGCTGTGGGGGCAGAGTCCTCCTCGAGACCCCCCACACCCTCTGTCTTCAGCACCCCGAACAGCGCCCAGTGCTCAGCAGGCCTGCACTAAAAATGTCTTGAATGAATGGAACGGATGTGCGATTGTGTGTCTTAATGAGGTCCTGTCTGTGATTGTCTCTGGATGTGACTGCCTGTGTGTCTGTGGTTGTGTGTCTGAGATGGGCATGAGTGCATGCCCTGGGTCTTATGACTTAGTGTGCATGGCTGTGTCTGAGGCTGCGTGTCTGTGGTTGTGTTTTGATGACCATATGTGGTTGTGCGTCAGTGGCTACTGGTGCTCCTTGCAGACATTGTTGATGCCCCTAAGGAGGAGGGCCATTACCTGAGCGCAACCAGAGACATGGCTCTGAAGGCGCATGCTCTCAGGGGCAGCCCATGGGCCTGCCACACAAATGCACTTCTGAGCGTGTTCAGGCTGGGGCAGAGGTGGGGGTGGGGATGGCGGTGGGGTGCATGCATATGCCTGGAGGCAGCTTTGCCTGCACTTGGGGGTCTAGGACACCCAGAACTCAGCAGACCCAAATTATGTCTGGCCCCCACACACTGGGTTGGGGTGAGCAAGGAGGCAGACCAGGGATAAATTATTACTGCTGTCATGCCCACCTTTCATAGAAGCCCTTGGAGACCAGCTCTTCCAAAACCAAAGGTGAGAACCTTCCCGCTCAAAAAGACTATGGGTGGGAGACCTGCCAGTTCCTACCTCCACCCTCTGCCCCAGCCTCAGTGGACCCCCCCCATTGCTGTCCACTCATCCCTGCCCCATTGTCAGCTGACCCTTGCCCCTGACCTCGCCCACCATCCCTGTCCCTGACCTTGACCTCTACTCCTGCCTCTGCCTCTGCCTCAGCCTACCCCAGCTTCTTGCCCTGTCCCCCCTCAACCAGACCCTCAGCCTCTACTGACCTCTGCCCTGACCTTGCCCCTGCCCCCACCCCTCCCAGCCTCGGCTGACCCTCACCTCTGCTCACAGTTAAGTCCACTGTGATGATTCCCGAATCCCAGAAGCTTCTGAGATGTGAACTGGAGTCACTCAGGTGTCAGCTAGAGGCCCAGACCAAGGTGAGCCACCTCAGCCCCACCCCCAGCAGTTGTTTCCCCTGCCCCCCACCCCATTCCACCCCTGCTCTCACCCCCAGGCCTGGCCTCTTCCTCCAGGCTTTCGAATTCCTAAGCCACTCAGTGACCATGTTGGAGAAGGAGAGCTGCCTGCAGCAAATCAAGATCCAACAGCTTGAATGTGAGAACTGGCCAAAGGTCAAGGTAAGGCTGGAGGCTGCTTCTGTCAGGGTCAGCTGAGTCAGGCCAGGGTGAGAGAAGTTGGCTGAGTCTGGGTTCAGGACCAGAGTCTGGTCAGGGTGAGGGCAAGCTGGGTTCAAAGCTGGGCTCAGCGTGTGGGTGGGGCTCAGCCAAGGTCCCACCATCTCTGTAGAGGTGCTGGGCCCCACGAGCCGCCAGGCAGACAAGGAGAGACACAAGTGGGACGTGGATGAGGGACGGCAGGAGCTGTATGAGGCCCTGGCTAAAGGCCTGCAGGGGCTGCAGAAGACCCTGCATGACAACGAGGAGGTGCAGCGGGCCCGTACCACCCGCTGTCTACAGCTGTTGGCGCAGGAGATCCGGGACAGGTGGGTATTGCCAGGAGGGAGGCTGCGGGAGGGAAGGGAGGCCAAGGAGAGGGAACCACAGGTGGGATGGGGGAAATGGGAGGGGCCTGAGTAAGGGAGTCTGGGGGGCCTTGGAAATCTTGGGGGACAAGAGGAGGGGATGGGGGAGGCAGGAGGCAGTGCGGATGTGTGGGAGACTGGGAGGGCAGAAATAGGGGAGACAGGAGGTGGGACTGAAAGGGAGGCTGGAGGATCAGAAAGCTGGTGGGGGTGACATGGGAAGCTGGAGGGTAGAGGAGGTCGAGGGGGGCAGAGGCTGGGGGTATTGGAGGTCTGGGGGGGCAGAAGGTGGGGAGCTGGAAGCCAGGCAATGGGGGGCTGAGGGAATGGGAGGCTGGAGGTCAGAAGGAGAGGACACGGGGCTAGGGAGGGGTAGGAGGTGGGGGAATAGTAGTAGGAGCGGACAGGTGGGTATGGGGAGGGGACAGAGCCTGGGGGATGGTAGCTGAACAGATAGAAACATGGGAGGTGGAGGAGGCTTTGGGGAGGCAGGTGGGCAAATGGGAAGCCAGGAGGTCAGGAAATGGGAGGCCAGAGGCTGCACTGTCCCCTCAGCAAGAAGTTCTTGTGGGAGGAGCTGAAGCTGGTGCGGGAGGAGGTGACCTTCATTTATCAAAAGCTACGTGAGTGCCCAAAGCCCATGACCAGGAGGGCGGGGGTCCTTCTGCAGCTCTGGCCCGCCTGAGTCCCCCCCGCTACAGAGGCGCAGGAAGAGGAGATCACGGAGAACCTGGTGAACATCCAGAAGATGCAAAAGACACAGGTGAAGTGCCGCAAGGTGAGCAGAGAGCACGGGGACCATGTGTGAGTTGGGGTCATGGGGATCCCTGCCGGCCTCCACCATCAGACTGGAGCCAGAAGGCCTGGGTTCAGATCTCAGCTCTGCTACTTACTGTTGTGTGACTGTGGGCAAGTCACTTCCCCTCTCTGGGCCTCAGTTTCCTCATCTGAATAATGGGTGTAACAACACAGCCCTACCTGACCGAGTAGCTGCATTAACTGAGTGATAAGCACTTTGAAGGCGGCCTGGGATGTGATAAATGCTATATTACACGTTTCACCATCATCATCATTATTATTATTATTCTCCCATCTCCCCTGGCCTCAGGTCCTGACCAAAATGAAGCAGCATAGGTATGAGACATCCAACTGGTCAGAGACTGAGGAGTTGCCACCAGAAGGCAGTGGCTCCTGGAGGGATGACCTCCAGAAGGAGCTGGGTGACATATGGTGATGCCCAGCTCCCACTCTGACCTCTGACCCCTGACCCTCATCTGCCCTGTGCTCCTCCCAATCAGATCAAGCAGTCACCACCAGAACCTGGAACCCACCTGAGTCCACATCTCCCTCTCCTCCCAGGACTCATCTCCGCCCCTGCCCCCACCATGGCCTCCCTGTCCCAGCTCTGAGCAGTCCAGAGTCCCCCGGGGCCCCCAGATCCCCATCTCCCCACAGGTCCGCTGTGCACCTGCTGCAGAACTCCTTTGGTGGCCTCGCCATATACTCAGGGGGCCGCCCCAGGGCTGCGAGCCTCAGGGGTGAGTGGGGTTGAGCAGCACTCCAGGGTTGGGGGAGGTTATTCTCCAGCTTCACACATGGAGGTAGGTCATGTTCAGAGGCCATATTTGGGGGTGGTTGGGTCTTATTCTGGGGTCACATTAAATAATGTTCTGGGGTGACATTAAAGAGTCCCTGGAGGTTTCATCCAGGGGTCACCCAGGGTCACTGTGATCTTTTTTAAGGGTCAGTGGGGTAAAATTCAGGTGTCATCGAGGTCATACTTTGGTGTCATGTTGGGTCACATTCAAGGGACATAATCAAGGATCACATAATATCAAGGGCACTGGGCCCATATTCAAAGGCCACTTGAGGGTCACACTCAGGGTTTGTGCCAGAATTGCACCTGTCCCTCCTGCAGGCTATAAGGGGCACCGATGCCTGAGCCCTCCACGCCCCTCCTGGGACTCGGACTCGGACTCAGACCAGGACCCTTCCCAGCCACCACTCAGCAAGAGCTGCTCCTTCCCACCTGGTGTGGATCCTCCCCTGCCCCAACCTACCCTTCCCCTCCTGGCCTGCCCTGGAATCCCAAAGTACAGGCCCTTCCAACTCCCAGCCTGGGCATCTGCTCCCTGACCTCCAGCCCTGGGGTCCCCTGGACCTGGCCAGCCTCTGACCCACCCTCTTTCTCCACAGCCTGAGCAGCTGGGACTGCTCTCCCTGAAGACCCCTCCAGAGAGAAAATAAACTAGCTGAGACCCTCCTCCACGTGTGGACTGCTGCTCCTGGCTGCTTCCTGTGCCTGAGAGTGACCCCCACAGTTTACTACCCACTCTTGGGGAGGGTGTGGAGACCCCAGGGACTGTTCGGGATATATGGGCCTAGGGTCAGGGGACAGTGTGAGGCTGGATTTAGTATATGACAAGGTCAGGGGTAAGACTGTCTAGATACGAGTGGCCAGATAGACCCTTGGCGATCTGGTCTGCTGTCCCTACTGCCCAAATGGGGAAATTGAGGCCCCTGACCCTCATCTGCCTTGCGTTCCTCCTAATAAGATCAAGCAGCGACCACCAGAACCTGGAATCCACCTGAGTCCCGCTCCTCCCAGGACTCATCTCCGCCCCTGCCCCCACCATGGCCTCCCTGCCCCAGCTCTGAGCAGTCCAGAGTCGCCTGGGGCCCCCAGATCCCCATCTCCCCCCAGGTCTGCTGTGCACCTGCTGCAGAACTCCTTTGATGGCCTCGCCATATCCTCAGGGGGCCACCGTAGGGCCCCGAGCCTCAGGGGTCAGGGGGGTTGAGCAGCACTCCAGGGTGTGTGTGGGGAGATCATTCTCATCTCCGCCCAGGGTTTCGGCCCAGGGTCACGCTCTGACACCCCACCCTCCTCTTCCTCTCAGCATCCACCAAGGTCCTCCCTCTCAACCTCCAACCTTCGTTCCCTCCCAAATCTATTCTAAAACGCCCTGCCCCAAAGAGCAACAGAGGCCCCGCCCCGGATCACGCTAATGAGACTCCTCGAGGCCCCGCCTCATGGGTTATGCAAATAACGCTCCCGGAGGCCCCGCCCCTCTCCCCGCCGCGGAGTCTGCGCTGCGCGTCGCGGCGCGGCCCGGCCGGCCGACGGCATCTCCATCTCTGCGTTCGCTCGCTGGCCGGCCGTCTGTCTGTCAGTCCCGCCGCGCCGGGACCGTCTAGGTGGAGCCGGGGCTCAGGCGGCAGCAGTCTAGACCCGGTGAGGGGGAGGGCCTTGGGGAGCCCCCTGTACCCCTTCTCGCCTGCTTCCGACCCTCGGTCTGTCTGGCCAGGGTTCGGTTCCTGTGGGTCCGGGTCCCCTGCGGGTCCAGCGCGGGGAGGGGGAGGGGAGGCTGCGAGCTGAGGCTTGGGGACCGGGCTGGGGGAGGGGAAGATGGGGAGGGGACCCTGGTGAGGCTGACGGTGATTGTGTGGTTGTCGTTATGTGTCAGTGTGTGGCTGTATGAGTGATTGTGTGGCTTCAGGGGTGTCTGTGTGGTGTCTCTGTGACTGTGTCTCCTGTGGCTGTCATTTGCGGCTGTCGCCGTGGGTATCACTCTGATGGTGAGTGTGTGGTGGCTGTGTTGTTGGGGTCGCCTTTGAGTGGCCGTGTGACTGCTGTCACAGTGATTGTGTGGCTGGCTCGATGTCTGTATGGTTGTGTGCGTGTGACTGTCGTTGTGTGGCTGCTGTTGTGTGTTCCTTCTGATGGTGGGGGGGGCCGTTATTGTGTTCCAGTGTGTGGCTGTGATCATGTGCCTTTCCTGTGTGGCTCTGTGTGCGAGTCTGTGCCATGGTCCATGTCTGTGCCCTCGTGTGGCCATGTGGCTGCGGTTGTGGATGGCACAGGGCGCTCCTAGGACTGTCAGTGTGGACGAGAGACTGGTAATGTGTGTCATCCTGTGCCGTGTAATTGGGGGTGTGACGCTGTGACCAGTTCCGTGACCCCCCCCCCCACTGTGTGTGGTGACTCTTTTTTTGATGTGGCTCTTAAGTGTGTTGGCAGCCTCGAGTCTGTCCCTGACGGTGGTGGAGTGAGGGCTGTGTGTGGGGCTGTGAGGTGTGTGAAGGACCTCCTGTTGTGTCCCAGTGACCATGTGTGGGGGGACATTTGTTTGATCTGTGTGGGTGTCTGTGACAAGCCGTGTGCACACTGTGCTGTGTGTGTGTGTGTGTGCAGCTATGTGTGTAGTGGGTGTTGGGCACCTGTCTGAATGAGCGAGCCTGTCTTGTTCACCACAAGGCTGGCACCCAGCACAGGGCCTGGAACCCAGCAGGCCCTTGATCCTTGTTGGTGGGATGAATGAGTGCTGTGCGATGGTGTGTGTGTGTGTGTGTGTGGTGTTTGGGATGGAAGCTCTGGCTGACTTGTGTACTCTGGGGGTGCCGGTGTGTTTTTGTGTCTCTAAGAAGGTGAGGGGGCCATGGCCAGGTGGGCATCTTGGGCATCTGGACTCTCTGGTGACCCTCACCCCCACATGTCACATTGCAGAGCAAGCCACGTGGATGGGGCACTGGACCCAGAGTGCCTCCCCTTACCTGCCTGGGCCTCAGTTTCCAAATCTGTGCAATGGGGGTGACCATCCCTGCCCTGCTGGCCGCCAGGAGTGGCTGTGAGTCTGTGGGCGTGGCAGCGGCCTGCAGGAAGTCATAGGGCCCTTTCACAGGTGAGGTTAGGCTGGGAGAATGGGTCAAGCAGGTGTGACTGCATTGGCCTCTCAGTGCTGGGGACTGAGGTTAGACTGGGGGGAGGGGAGAGCACATTGAGGGGGAGATACCCCTCTCTTGATACAGGAAGGCAGACGGGCTGGGAGGAGGGGGAAGGAGGGAGACAGGGAGAGGCAGCTGGGAGAGAAGGAGGACCTGGCCATCAGCCTGAACCAGTCAGGCACAGCCCATGGGGACAGGAGAGGGAGGCCCCTGAGGGCCATGGGGGAAGTGGTATAGGGGGAGGGGCTTGGTGGGGGTGGGTGACAGGGAACATGGGGTCTCCTGTAAATCATGTGGGGAAAGAGTATGGGGTCTCCTAAAAACTAGTGTGGGTGAGGACCCTTCTTTGTGGGGGAGGGGTCCACATTAGTTGGAGAAGTCTGCTAAAGGCCAAGGGCATGGGTCCCACATGCTAAGGATGCCAGGCCCTCCTAAAAGGTATGGGGTCAGAATCTCCTGTGTAGGCTGTTGGAGGAGAAGACCACTATACAATCTGTGGGGACCCCAGCAGAGGCTGAGCTGAGCAGGTTGTGTCAGGGGAGGCTGGTGCCTCCAATGGGCAGGGGCAGGGGCAGGGGCAGGGGCAGGGCAAGACCTGCCTATGCGGAGGCGTGGCCAGAAGGCTCAGGGGGCGGAGCCAGGGCTCCTTGGCTGTAGTCCGAGGGGCCAGGGATGGGGGCCAGGTTGTGGCCAGAAGACTCCACAAGCAGGTGACCTGAGCCTCCCCTTAGGCCCCACCCTGGCAGTGCCACTCCCTCCCCTCCTCCACAGGCCCGGCCTTCACCATGGCGGGAGGGAGACCTCAGCTGAAGAGGAGTTTCTCCATCATTCCCTGCTTTGTCTTTGTGGAGGTGAGGAGCACAGTACCTCCCCTGCCCAGACCCTCAAGGGGGAGGAGGCACTTTTGGAAGTGGCAATCCGGGGTTCAACCCAGCTCTGCCCATCCTTAATGTGGGACTCTGGGCACCTCACTTACCCTCCCAAGCCTCAGTTTCCTCATCTGTCAAATGGGCATAATTATAGTCCCTCTCTCCTAGGACTGTTATGAAAGTAAAATGGATTAATTCATGGAAGAGGTTTAGTATGACGCCCTGCCCACAATAAGAGTTGCACGTGTGGTAACTCTAGTATTTCTATCAGTAGTATTTTTTCTTTCTCTGTTGGTCTGTTCCTCCACTACCCACTCTCTCTCTCTCTCTCTCTCTCTGAGCTCTGGCCCTGTTTTCTCTCCCTCTTCCCAGTCCCATCTCCTCTCTCCTCTTCATCTCTCTCTCTATCTCTCCCCCTTGTCTCTGTCTCCATCTCTGTGTCTCCATCTCCGTGGCCCAGCTCAGGCCTGACCTTCTCTCTTCTTACTCTCTCTCTCTCCCCACCCTGGCTGGGCGGCAGTCGGTGCTGCTGGGCATCGTGGTCCTGCTTGCTTACCGCCTGGAGTTCACGGACACCTTCCCCGTGCACACCCAGGGCTTCTTCTGCTATGACAGTACCTATGCCAAGCCCTACCCAGGGCCTGAGGCTGCCAGCAGAGCACCCCCGGCCCTCATCTACGCCCTGGTCACCGCTGGGCCCACCCTCACGGTGAGACTGGGGGTAACCTGGCTCAGACTGTGGGAAGGGCCTTCCAGGAGGCAGGAGGGCCAGGTGGAGATGGGTGGAGGGCTGGGCTTGAAGGCCAGGAAGACCAGGCCTTGGTCTTGCCCACAGATCCTGCTTGGGGAGCTGGCACGTGCCTTTTTCCCTGCACCACCGTCAACCATCCCAGTCATTGGGGAGAGCACCATCGTGTCGGGGGCCTGCTGCCGCTTCAGCCCCCCGCTGCGGAGGCTGGTCCGCTTCCTGGGTGAGTGACTCGGTCAGGGGTCAGCCATGCAAAAGGGCTGTGGGCCAGGCTCAGATATAATAAGAATTCCAGGGGAGGAAGGCCTAGAATTGTCATGATGGTGACTTCATGGGGAAATAGGGATGTGGGCTGAGGTCAGTCATGGTGGAGGTTCTAGAGACATGGGTGGGGCCTAAGCCAACCATGACGACAGCTATAAGAGGACGGCCCCAAATTGCCACAAGGAGAGTCTCAGGCAGAAAAAGCACAGGACAGACACCAGGGGGCCCTGGGGGCAGGGAGATGAGAACGCTGGCTGCACTTTGAATATGGTCCCAGCCATAGCTGGTGGCCTTGGGGTAGGGCAGAGCTCATCCAAAATGGTGGTCCCTCTGGCAGAGGGCTGGAGATCCAGCCCTGGCTGAGTGGTGCTCCAGGAGAAAAGTGATCAGCTCAGTAATAGCGAGTCCAGGGGCAGGTATAGGAGCCCCAGAAATGCCATCACGGTGGTCCTAGGAGGTCCCTGGCATGGGCCCAATCCTGATGTAATGCTGTTGAGGGGTCCCAGCCCAGCTATAATGGATTCCAGAGGAGGGCCCACTCCTGGCATATTGGTAATCCCAGAGGGACAGAGGCCAGAGGCCCAGAATGCCATCATGGTGGTCCCAAGGGAAGAGGAACATGGCCCAGCTATTATGGGGTATGGTGTTAGGGGGAGTCCCAGCTATGCTTTAATGTCAGTCACAGGAACAAGGAGACAGGGGCCTATATGAGCCGTAAGGGGGCTCACAGGAGGACGGCTGCTGGGCCCTGGCATGAACCCCCTTTCCTACCCCACCCCAGGGGTCTACTCTTTCGGCCTCTTCACCACGACCATCTTCGCCAACGCAGGGCAGGTGGTGACCGGCAACCCGACGCCGCACTTCCTGTCTGTGTGCCGCCCCAACTACACGGCCCTGGGCTGCCCGCCACCCTCACCGGACCGGCCAGGGCCCAACCGTTTCGTCACTGACCAGGGTGCCTGTGCTGGCAGCCCCAGCCTTGTGGCCGCTGCGCGCCGCGCTTTCCCCTGCAAGGACGCTGCCCTTTGCGCCTACGCCGTAGCCTACACAGCGGTGAGCCCCGAAACGGGGGCACGGCAGTAGGGGGCCTGCCAGCAGGCAGGAGGCCGTCTGGGCTGGAGCCTCCAATCCCTCCCCGAGTGAGGCCAGGCATCACTGTGACACCGTCCCTGGGGCAGAGGCTCCCACTCCTCCCCTTGGACCCTGGCCACGCCCCCTTGGTGTCTGGCCACGCCTCCTGACCCACTAATGCCACACCCAAAGGAGGCTATTGGCTCAGCACCCTGAAGCCTAGCCAAGTCTCCGCCATGCTACAGGTCCTGGATATTGGCTGGGTGACTCGGTAATGGGCTTTCAACTCCATCCCCTGGAGCCCTTGCCCTCCAGTTTGTCCTCGTCCTATATTGGCCTGGCCACGCTCCTGACTCGACTTCACTGGAACTTTCTAACTGTGTCCCCTGTCTTTCCCTGGTCGCACCCTCTATTGCCTTGACTCCTTTTTCTGGCATTGGGGACTGTGCTTCTAACCCTGTCAGTGGTCCCCAGGGGTTTGGGGACTCCACCTCCTGGAGTCCTGGACCTGTCACTTGAGCCCTGACTCCACCCTCTGACTTTGTGGCCACACCCTAAGCCAGCAAGCACCCTTCCCCATCCCACCTGGACCTGGGGCCCAGGTCTCCCAGAGACCTGAGCCTCAGACCCTATCCACTGCTCTTTGGTGCTCAGGCCACACACACCCCCATCCCTGCAAAGGCCCACTGGGGGTCCATGACTCCATCCCCTGAACTCCTGTCCCCCGGGCTCTGTTCCCTGGAGCCCCTGGCTGGTGCCTCCAGTCCCATTGCGGCTTCTCAGGATTCTGGCCACACCCCCTATCCCTGAGTGTAGCGTCCGCTTGGGTTTGGGAACTGCTGCTGCCATGTCTCCTCTGACCCATCCGGCTCCTGCAGATGTACGTGACGCTCGTGTTCCGCGTGAAGGGCTCCCGCCTGGTCAAACCCTCACTCTGCCTGGCCCTGCTGTGCCCCGCCTTCCTGGTGGGCGTGGTCCGCGTGGCTGAGTACCGCAACCACTGGTCTGACGTGCTGGCCGGCTTCCTGACAGGGGCGGCGATCGCCACCTTTCTGGTGAGCCCCCTTGCCATCCATCGCTGACCCAAGAGGCAGGACTGCATGATGGTGAAGGGTGTGGACTCTGTACCTTGGGCAAGTCCCTTAACCTTAGGTAGCTTGGACATTCTCATCTGTGAACTGGGATAACGGGACTGGGACCAAGGTAAGGCGAGTGAGGCACTTGCTTTGAGCACAAAATTTAAGGAGGAGCCAAAACACTCAGTAAACAAGATAAATCATATTTTAGTGGAACATTTTTAAAAATCAAAATTATGCAAAAACCCATAATGTCCAAAATACCAAAGGTTTAAATAAGGACAGGATCAGATCCTCTAACACAACTTGGCCTTACTTGCCTCCCCGTGTGGAGTAAGTAGTAATAGTACCTATCTCTTAGTAAAGTGGAAAGAGCAGTGTTGGGCACATAGTAAGCGCCATAAAAGTGTTAGCTGTTTTTGAAATCCTGAGCCTCACTATCCTTATCTGAAAAATGGGGATGGTAATTTACCTTATTGGCCTCAGGCCTCAGCATGCCCCCTCCCTCTGTCACAGGTCACCTGTGTTGTGCACAACTTCCAGAGCCGGCCACCCTCTGGCCGAAGGCTCTCCCCTTGGGAGGACCTGGGCCAAACCCCCACCATGGACAGCCGCCTCGAAAAGTTAAGTGTGGCCCAGGTAAGGGGGGCCGGGGGCTGCTCCCGGCTGGAGAGGGTGGTGGGTGGAGGAGGACAAAGGAGGCAGGAAGTCAGGCAGGCAGTGGGGGTCTCAGGGCCATGGAGAGGTAGAGGGATCACTCATCTCTGTGGACCTAGGTCCTGGGGGGACCGTCCCACAGGATGCAAGGGTGGGAACCCCCTCTCCCTCCCAAGGGAACATGGTTAATCCTGAAAACTTGTTGTCTTTTCCATTGGGCTCTCTGCCCGATGAGCCCCTTGTGGCTCTGGCCAGTGGGGCCCAGGGGGCCGCTAGCCCCTTCCCTCTGCCTCTTTGTCTCAGGAACCCGAGGCCTGCAGGCCGCATTCGACACCGGCACGGCTCACCCCATCCAGTGAGTGTCGAGGGAGTGGGAGGATAAACAAGGGGACTTCCAGATGGCGGTCACTGCCACAGAGGTCTCACCTGTGCTCTCATGACCCCTCCCAAGCTTTCTAACCCCCTGACTTCTGATCCCTAGAGCCGCAGAACTGCGCCCACCGTGGCCACCTGATCCCCAGCTGCGTGTCCTCCAGGGCTCCAGCCATGTGTTCATCACCCCGTGTGCCCCGCCCTCGACTGAGGTCTGAGCCAACACCCTTGCCTCTGCCCCTGCCCCTGCCAGCACCAACCCCCAGCCAGGGCCCCTCGCCCTCCTCCCCTGGGCTTGGGGGGCCGGGCGGGGGTGGTGGCCGTGGCCGGAAGCTGCTGCTGCCCACACCCCTTCTGCGGGACCTGTACACCCTTAGTGGACTCTATCCCTCCCCCTTCCACCGGGACAACTTCAGCCCTTACCTGTTTGCCAGCCGTGACCACCTGCTGTGAGGCCCAACACCCACCCAGAATCTGCCCAGTCCCCATTTCTTCCCTGCCACGCGTGTGTGTGCGTGTGCTGTGTGAGTGCCAAAGCCCTTGTCCCCAAACCAGCCAGGCCCAGACCTCAGAGCATGGCTGGAAGGACATCCAGGGGACCCCCTGCCTCTCTTGCCCTCTGGGACATCCAAGTGGGCATAATTGGGAGATGGGTCCTTGCCTCCTAGGATTGCCCTTTTAAGGGCCAAAGCCTGACTCCACTGGCCATTGCCCAGCCAGTGGGAGCCCCCCAGTTCTCAGAATTCTGGCCAAAAGGAGTTTACTCCAGCCAATAGGAGCCTCCCCATCATTTCTTAGAATCCTCAGGCAAGAGGGCAACTCTAGCCAGTGTTCAGCGTCTGAACAACGAATAGGAGTCCTTGGTTCTCAGAATTTCTAGGGTGGGTGGGTATGATTCCAGTCAATGGGGGACCGCCCATGTCTAAGCATGTGCAAAGGAGAGGAGGGAGATGGGGTCATCTTTTGTCATCGGGTCCTCTCTCCTCAGAGAGTCCAACTGGAGGGTGGGGGGCAGGCTCCCCCGTGGCAGGGTACTTGGGGTACCCCTTCCTCTCTCAGCCCCTCCCTCACGTGCAATCTCTCACCCAGTCCCTCCTAACTCCCAACTTATGCAGGGCTTGCCCCACTTCAGAGGTTTTGGGGTTCAGGGTGCTGCATCCTTCCTTGTCTGTGCCCAGATCACCCCAAACCCTTCTGTTATTTATGAGGGCTGTGGGGAAGGAGTTTTCTTTTTCTTAGAACCCACCCCTGTTCTTCACACTGCCCCCCATGCCTCAGCCTCATACACATGTGCCATCATAGGGGTACAGGTGGAGCAAAGAGGGCTCCCCACCCCAGGCAGCCAAAGGCAGTGGGCAGGGGAGACACTGCCCCCTTTTCCTGCCCCCTCCTCATCTTTAATAAAGACCTGTTTGTAACAGAAGTTTGGCCACCTGCCTTCCTCCCCCAGGTGGCAGGGTGTGGAGGACTTTAATTTTGGGTCTAGGTGTCAGTGAGGCTGGGTGTGAGTGAGTGTATTGTCACAGGGCGATTGTGGAGAGGCAGCATGGGGCTGTGGGGTCCGTGACTTGGCTTTAAATGCTGGCTCAGCATTTCCTGGCTGTGTGGCCTCAGGAAAGTTAATTAACCTCTCTGTGCCCTTGTTTCTTCATGTCAAATTTGAACAGCCCTACAAGCCGCATGTAAGGCACACAAACACACGGTGAGGGGCCTCATAATGACTGCCTTCCCCAGGCGGCTAGCCTGTTTCTGACCATGGCCAGGGTGCAGAGGGCACAGGGAATTGGGTGAGGGGACCCTAAGGGTTCTAATAGAAGGGGCTGCTGAAGGCTGTAGGAACCTCCAAGCTGAATCCCTGACTACATGGATTTGAGCAGGGGTTCTGATTATGAGGTTCTGCTGAGAACCAATCCCTGAGGACCCAGCAGAGACCAGGGAAGGTAGGAGGGACATGGAGCCACAGACCACCTCCCCCACCCTGCATATGCTGTGGCTCTTAGGGACTTCAGACAGGCCATTCAGGGCACGGAGTCATCCAGAAACCAGGAAAGGGGAGTCTGCTTTCCTTTCTTTCTCGTTTATTCATCCATCCACCATTTATTCATTCAGCAAACACTATGGAGCACCCCCCACCCCGAGTGCCAGGTGCTGTTTAGTTAGGCACAGGGGCTGCAGCAGTGAACAGAACAGACACACAATCCTGCCCTCATGGAGCTCACTTTCCAACACCTGAGAGACAACAAACAAGATAAATAAACTATACACAAAACCACAATTCCAAATTTCAAGAAGGTCTGGAAACCAAAATTTGTTTCTCATTTGTGGCAAAACCTGACCTGAACTGACATAGGTTATTATAGCTTTTCTTTATTTAACTTTATGTGACTATTCTTATGTTTTGCCGAAGATAAAGTGTTCGACTTAGAACGTTATCCCAGGTCCAACTAGGGGTGTTATTCAGTGCATAGTATTTACACCGTAGTACCTTTCGAAAATCTGAAAAATTCTGAATTCTAAACTGTAGGATCAAGGATTTAGGTCAGGGATTGAGATCGCTGATATGTTAGATTGATAAGTGACAGAGAAAACTCAAGCTAGAGAAGACAATGGGACAACTCTGGGATGGGGAGACAGCTTGCAATTTAAAGAGGGTGGTCAGGGAAGTTCTTTCTGAGGAGTTGGCACTGGAGATGAGGTGTGAAGGAGGGAGGGAAGGGAGCCATGCAAGTATCCACAGTGTGGAGCTGGGGGAGCGTTCCAGGCAGAGGGAACAGCAAGAATGAAGGCCCTGAAGTGGCAACGTGCCGGCTGTGTTCGGGGAACAGTGAGGACACCTGTGCAGTTGGAGCTGAGCAAGCGACAGGGAGATGGAGGGGGAGGAGGTGGTGGGGTGGATTGAGGGCTGCAGGGAATGAGATGGACGCATGAGGGGGCTGCAGGCAGAGGAGGAACAGAATCATGGAGCCCCCTGCTTCACCGCCCAGAGCTTCTATTTCCAGGGCTTGCACCCCTGAGGCCCGTGGTCCCTCCAGACGCACAGCTGCCTCCACGCGGGGAGGAAAGAAGCAAATCTTCAGCACAATGGACAGCGCCCTACTGCAACCCGGTTGGCGCTGTCCGTGGTCCTGATGTCAAGCAGAGGCCAAGAAAGGGTAAAGGCGGGGCTGCCAGACACAAAGAAGTGTCTGGGCCCGCTAGAGAGGGTGGAGACAGCAGCCCTGGCCTTGCACGCACCCCCATCCCAGGGTGGATAATTTTAGGTAGAAAATTCAGACTAAGGGACTTCCCTGGTGGTCCAGTGGGTAAGACTCCATGCTCCCAATGCAGGGAGGCCGGGTTCGATCCCTGGTCGGGGAACTAGATCCTGCATGCGTGCTGCAACTAAGAAGTCCACATGCTGCAACTAAAGATCCCACATGCCACAACGAAGATCCCGCGTGCTGCAACTAAGACCCAGTACAGCCAAAATAAATAAATAAATAAACATTAAAAAAAAAAAAAGAAAGAAAATCCATACTAAGATGTGCTTGCTTATTCAAAAGGCTTCTTGAGGGCTTCCCTGGTGGTCCAGTGGTTAAGACTCCCAGACTCCGTGCTTCCACTGCAGGGGGCGCGGGTTCAAGCCCTGGTCCGGGAAGATCCCACATGCCGCGGAGCAACTAAGCCCGTGTGCCACAACTACTGTCTAGAGCCTGAGCTCTAGAGCCTGCGAGCCACAACTACTGACCCCGTGTGTCACAGCCCGTGCACCTAAGTGCAACGAAGAGTAGTCCCCGCTCGCTGCAACTAGAGAAAGTCCGTGTGCAGCAACGAAGACCCAGTGCAGCCAAAAATAAATAAATAAAATAAGTAAATACATTTTTTAAAATCCTCTAATTAAAAAAAAAAAAAGGCTTCTCAACATGCCCCAGTAAGTCTCACAGCCTCTCAAGCTCAACTCGATCAAAACTGAGCTCCGGGCTTCCCTGGTGGCTCACTGGTTAAGAATCCACCTGCCAGTGCAGGGGACATGTGTTCAAGCCCTGGTCCAGGAAGATCCCACATGCCGCGGAGCAACTAAGCCCGTTCACCACAACTACGAAGCCTGTACTCCAGAGCCCACGCGCTGCAACTACTGACCCCACGTGCCTAGAGCCCGTGCTCCACAACAAGAGAAGCCACTGCAGTGAGAACCCCACTCACTGCAACAAAGAGTGGCCGCTGCTCGCCGAAGCTAGAGAAAGCTGGCGCACAGCAAAGAAGATCCAATGCAGCCAAAAATAAATAAATAAAATAAATAAATTTATTTTAAAAACTGAGCTCTGACTTATAATGTAAGTTAGACCATGACCCTCCTGTGCTCAAACCCTCTGTTGGCTCTTCATCGCACTCTATGTAAAAACCAAAGTTCTCCCAGTGCCCCCAGGCCTTTGCACTTGAAGGTGCCTCCACCTGGAATGCTCTTCCCCTACATAGCTACACAGTTCCCTCTCTCAACTCCTTCAAGCCTTTCCTCAAGTATTACCTTCTCAGGGAGGCCTGCCCCTACCACCCTATTCAAAATTGCAAAAACCAAACAAACAATTGGCCCTTCCCTTCCCTGTGCAAACTTTTTTTTTCTTTTTTTGCACACACTTATCATCTGCCCATAGACTATTTAAACTCTTCATTATCTCCTCCCTCGCTAGGATGTCAGTTCCAGCAGGACAGAGATTTTGTTGTCTGTTCACCACTGAACACCTGTGCCTTCTAGGTCAGGGCCGGGCACACAGTAGGTGCTCAATAAGTGTTTGCCAAATGAATGAACTAATCACTTGAGGATGCTGATAAACCAGGGAGGCACACAGACTGACCCTGAGCTCTCCACCTCCCTGTCCCCTCACCCTGCTGTCCTGCCTCCTCCAGGGAGCCCCTCTAAGGTAAGAGATCTTTTGTCAGGACATGAAGATGGGATCCTGAGAAGGGAGGGAAAGAAGTACCGTGTGCATGAGAGATACACCTAATGTCTGCGTCTCTGCCAATATACTCACTCAGCTACATTTAGGAGCACCTACTCTGCGCCAGGTACTGTTCTAGGAGCTGGGGACCCAGTAGTGAAAGAAAGAGGGACCCTACCCTGGTGGAGCTGACATACTAGTGGGGAGAGAGGCAATAAAATAAATACATAAGGTTGGAAGTGATAAGTTATTTGAAGAGAAATAAAGATGAATAAGCAATTAAAGATTGAAGGGTGTGTGACTTTACACAAGTGGTCAGAGAAAGCCTAAGTAGGTGATATTTGAGCAGAGATCTGAATGGAATGAAAACAATTAGGGATAAATATCTGGGAGCTGAGTGCTCTAGGCAATGGAACAGCAAGTGCAAAGGACTTGAAATGGGCTGTGTTGGGCATACTCCCATGTATATAACTGTGTGGAACTGTGTGATACGGGTGTCACTACTGGGTGCTTGTGTATTCAGAGTGTTGCAAAGTGAGGTGAACCATGGGGCTGAGGTTGTGCATTTGACAGGGGAATGTAACAGCATGCCTCGTGTGTGTGTGTGTGTGTGTGTGTGTGTGTGGTGACAATGGTATGGTTGTATCAGAGTGTGTTTTTGTATGCGTGCAAGGGAAAGGGGGTGCGGGCATGAATGTGGGATGTATGGGATGCGTTGTGTCAGGATAGGACATGGCTGTGAGCATGTGAGTGATGGGGATTCTGGATGTGAAATATATGCAGAGATGCTGTGTGTGTGTGTGTGTCTATGTATTTGTAGAGGGATGTGGGGGTACCCGGCTTTGTGAGTGGGTGTATTGGGGGATGTTGTGGAGCTGTGTTCTGGCCCCAGAGGGAGAGAGAAAGCCCTGGAAATCTCAGTTCGGCCCTGCCCCTGGGTCTCCTGGCAACAGCACCACTTTGAAGTTACCAGGAGACAGAGTTGCCAGGGCAACTGGGGCGTGAGCGGCAGCTCTGGGGAGAAGTCTGGGTGAAGAGACCCAACCAGTGATCACTTGATCATTCACCTTGTTCCTCCTTCTCTCCCAGTTTCTCATCAGTTCTACCTTCCTTTCTTCATTCATTCCTTTAACGAACCTGTATCGAGAATTTGCAATGCCCTAGGCACTGACTGGGCACTGGAGATACCGAAGTGAACGTGACAAACAAGGTCGTGCTGTGGCTCTCCCTCAGTCTCCCAGCCCCTTCAACTTTGCCTCTTCTCTCCTGGCCCTTTTTTAATTCTATGGTCCTGCCTCCCATTGTATCCCAAGCAGGACTCCAGAAGCCCCCAGGCCAATGAGGAGGCCAGCTGAGACTCTTCTTATAGACCCTCAAAGACAGCTGCTTTGCTGTCTGACGGATGTTTTGCACACGAATGTCCTCAAGCCTGCAGCCGCCCCCCGTTTGTGCAAGTACTCAGGTACAGAGAGAGACACAAGCACACAGCTCCTCCATCTCTCCCCTTCTTCATTGTCACTGGGTAACATCAGCAGAAACACACACATACGCATCACAATATTTCTGAGATACCATGTGCTCCATTTTACAGGTGAGCAAACTGAGGCTTGGAGACTTTAAGTAATGTGTCAGTGATTAGGGCCTACTCCCTCCAACTCTCAACCCTTGTATTGTCTGATTAGCTTATTAGCTAAGAATAATAGTATTCATGCTGCTTCTGCCAGCGGACTCACCCAGGGAAGGGCCTTATCTCCCTCAAAGGCCTCCATTCCTTCCTCAGACTAGGTTATTTGCCCCTTCACCGGGGGAGGAGCTAGGAAACGTCGATCTAGCTTTGATGAATAGATCATTGGACCAATGGAGAAGCTAAGTGCACTGTAACCAATGCGACCCCGTCCTGGGCGGGATCAAGGGAAGGAACGGGCCGCCGATTGGACAGAGGTACGCTGCGAATGGCGGAGACGCTGAGGCGGGTGCTAAACTCGGGCAGCGCGGCTGGCCCTGGGGAGAACACAGCTGAGGCTGAACCGCCTTTGCTGCTGCTCGGCGGTCACGGCTCTGGAAAGACAGCGCTGCTATTCGCGGCAGCCCTGGAGGCGGCAGGGGAAGGCCGAGGCCCCGTCCTCTTCCTGACTCGGAGGCCTCTGCAAAGCCTGCCTCGCGGGACTGGAGCTGCGCTCGAACCCTTGCGGTTACAGGTGGGGCGGAGCGGGACCAGAGGCGGACCAGCCAGTAGCGAGGCGGATGGAGGATTGAGTGACAGGCAGAGACAGACCAATGGCAGAGACGAAGGGAGGGCAAGCCGGAGCAGCCATTATGGGACGGAGTCTGGAACGAGTTGGGGGTGGGACTATGCGAAGCTTTGTTAAGATTGAGTGAGAGGGCCTCCCTGGTGGCGCAGTGGTTGAGAGTCCGCCTGCCGATGCAGGGGATACGGGTTCGTGCCCCGGTCTGGGAGGATCCCATATGCCGCGGAGCGGCTGGGCCCGTGAGCCATGGCTGCTGAGCCTGCGCATCCGGAGCCTGTGCTCCGCAACGGGAGAGGCCACAACAGTGAGAGGCCCGCGTACCACAAAAAAAAAAAAAAAAAAAAAAAAAAAAAAAAAAAAGATTGAGTGAGAAACCATCCAATGAGGGGGCGGAATTAGCAAAGGGTGGCGCCCAAAGAGAGGAGTCAGGGGCGAGTAGGGGCGGGGCTAAACACGGGTCGGGTCTGGACAGGAGTTTCTGGGCCGCAGGAGTCAAAGCTGGGGTCGGACGCTATGGGCAGGTTTTCCGTGGAAAGATTGCCCTAGAGATTTGACAAAACGATATACCTTGTTTTTAACTAATACCGGGAAGTGATGAGTGCAGAATTAGAAAAACAAACAATAAAATGGGGTTGGGGGGCGGGCGTGGCGAACAGAAGAATATTCGACCACTCTGAGCTAGCTGCTTCACTCTGGAACCAGCGGTCTGGGGAGTGAGAGCCACGTCCAGGAAAGTATGCAAGGAAGCAGGGCTGCTATAGCTGAGGGCCTGGCTTCCTGTGATGAATCTGGCCGTTTCCTTTTTTCCTCTCTCTAGAAGATCCGCTTCCAGTACCCACCCTCTACCCGTGAGCTCCTCCGGCTCCTGTGCTCTGCCCATGAGACCCGGGGGCCAACCCCCTCCCTCCTGCTGCTCGATGGCCTGGAGGAGTACCTAGCGGAAGACCCCGGGTCCCAGGAAGCCGCCTACCTGGCCGCCCTGCTTCTGGACACAGCTGCCCACTTCAGCCACCGGGTTGGGTCTGGCCGGGGCTGTGGACTCATTGTGGCCCTCCAGACCCAGGAGGAGGAAGACAGTGCGACTGCCCTGCAGTTGGCACTGCTTCAGAGGTATTTCCCTGCCCAGTGCTGGCTGCAGCCCGATGCACCAGGCCCAGGACAGCACTGCCTCCGAGCCTGCCTGGAGCCAGGTGGGCTGGGTCCCAGGGCAGAGTGGCGGGTGACTTTCCGACAAGATGGAGAGATGACAGTCACCCCGTGGCCCATGCAGGCTGGTGACACCAGCCTGCACAAGGGTTCAAGCTCTGGAGGCCAACCTTGAGGTTTGGAATGTGACAACCTCTCTATGCTTCACTTTCCATGGCTGGAATACCTACCTCAGGGACAGATGCAAATTCAGAGACCTAAAGGATTATAAAGGGCTTTTTCTCTCATAAATATAGCATTATCCTGTACATATTGTCAACATATTGTTTAATTTTGCTGTTTTGAACTTTGTAAAGAGTTTCATGATAAATGTAATCTGAGACTTGCTTCTTCTCCCGCTCAACATTGTTACTAAGATTCGGCTGTGGGACTTCCCTGGCAGTCCAGTGGTTAAAACTCCATGCTTCCAGTGTAGGGGACACGGGTTTGATCCCTGGCCTGGGAACTAAGATCCCACATGCCATGCAGCGCAGCCAAAAAACAAAAAACGTTCGGCCACATTTTTTCATTCATTCCTTTTTCCATACTTTGTATAATTCCTTGGGTGACTATACCCCAATTTACTCATCAGATTGACTTATTTACTGCTATTAACACTCTTGTACACATATCCTGGTTCATGTGTGTGAGGGTTTTTAGGGTACATACCTAGAAGTGGCATTGCTGGAGTAGAAGGTATGCATACGTTCAGCTTTCCTAGGTTATGTCAAACTATTTAAAAGTGGTTAAACCAGAACTCCCATTGAGCCACTTGTCATCACAGTGCTGTCTTAGGACAGGGCCTGATTCAGAATAAAGCCCTAGGAATGAATGTTATTGGTATTATTATTAGTGGCAGAGACTAGCTAGCAGCTCATTAAACAGCTTTTCTCTCTTGGGTGCACAGCTAAGCTACATTTCCCAGCTGTCCATGGTTCTTGCTAGGGTCACATGACCATTTCTGGCCGGTAGAATTTGTGAAGAAGAGATGGCGCCCACCTCTAGGCTAGGTCCCTAAAGGCCACAGAATCTTCTGCTGTCTCTCTCTTGTTGGCTGGCAGGATGCAGAGGATCCATCTAAAGACCCCAGGGTAGCCCTGGGGGATGGTAAAGCTACAGTCTGGGCTTCTGACTCATCCCAGGGATAGCTGCCCACCTGTTTGAATTGAGAAATGAGAAAATATTTAATGTGTTAAGCCACTCAGTTTCAGGGCAGCTTTGTTAGGGCAGCTAGCATAACGTACTAACTAATTCATTTTATTATTATTATTCAGATTGCCAGGTCAGAATTTCAGACTGAACTCAAGGCCTTTTACTGCTTCTCCTATGGCCTGGGCCCAGGGAAAAGATGGGGCTTACAGGTATTTATAGAAGTCATGACAGAAAACTTATATATATTTATATATCTACACAAAAGACTGTACATTTAAAAGTACTGCAAGGTTGTGACTTTCTGACCAGGATGAATTGAGCAGAAAGCCAAGGTCAGCAGGCCTCACTGACCCTGCCGGATAAATCTTGGGCCTGGAGTAGCACTTGAGGTCATTCTGGGTCCCCGTGCATCTGAGTGCTGGAGTCCTAGGAGCAGGCCACGTAGCTCGGGGGTGAAGGCTCCGGGGCTGGGATGCGGCTGTTCTCATAAGGGTTGGAGTAGGGGCCATTGGATGAGCCCCTCTGGGCTTCCTGGGAACCCCCAGAGCTGTAGTCAGTTGAGATGCCAGAGTCAGACACCACGAGGTACAGGTACTTTAGGTGGGGTGGGGTAGGGGGCAGCTCAGGGGGAAGTGCCCTCGGGCGCAAGAGCTGGGAGCTGGGATCCAGGATGGTGTACTCAAAGCTGGCAGCCGAGGCCCCCTCTGGCCCAGGCTTCAGGGCCAAAGCGGATGAGCAGGAGGATGCTTCTGAGGCTTCATCCATGGCTGCTATATCCAAATCGCCACCAGGCTGTGGGAGGTCCTCGCTGGGTGGGCTCCGGGGCAGCAAGCACTTGTCCAGCACCAGGTAGCTGTCTTGGGCATGCTCACTGCCCACCAGCTCCAACAGGGGCCCCTCATCATCTGCCCCTGGCTCCACTGCCTGTGTCACCCCCCAGCAGTGCTCAGAGAGGACCTCCAGGGGGGCAGGTGGGTCCTCTGTGAAGGGGGTGCAGGGGCTCCACCACAGACAGCCATCAGTTTGGTACAGCCACAGCTGGGGAAAACAGCAGCAGCCTGCTCAGAGACTGGGGATTCAGCCACAGGAGCAGGGAAACCCCAGGCCCTGATGGGACAACCAGGCCACCTACCTGGAAGTTACCCTTGTGGGTGGTGAAGAGGCCCTCAAACTCGCTCTCGGGGCTTGGGATGCCAGGCCATATCTTCTGCTTCAGAGTCCTAGTGAAGCCAAAAGAAACGAATACCTGGGCATGTGTCATTGAACATTCACCAGCACCCCCTCAGCACCAGTCACAGGGCAAAGATACTCCTAGCCCCTTGTGATCATGATGAAGGCAGAGGAGTGCGTGGGGCTGAGGAACAGGGGCTCGGCCAAAGCATCTGCCAGGCTCTACAGAAGGGCAACTGGAACAAAGTTTTGAAGGATGCATAGGAGTTCAATATGCTCCCTCTAAAACCCACCCAGTCTTGTCTGAAGGTCCATTATGTTACTTCCCTCCTTACTCCTTTCCATAGTTCCCCAATGCATTCAGAATAAAATCCCGATTCCTCCCCACAGCCCTGCAGAAGACCCTGCATGGTCTGACCTCTGTCACCTCCTTCATCTCGTCATCCACCATTACCCCCTTACACACTCTTCTCTAGCCATACAGCTCTTCTTGCAGCTGCTTCAATGTTCCAAGCTCATTCCCACCGCAGGGCCTTTGCACTTGCTGGGTTTTCTCCCTGCTTTTCATGTGGCTGCCTCCTACCAGACTTCAGGTTTCTGCTCTGATGTCACCTCCCAGAGGCCTTCCCTGACTATCCTGTCATGGCCCCACACCCCATTTATTTCTGTGATATCACTCATCACAATTTATAATCAAATATCTGTTGATTCCCTTATTTGTTGTGTGACTCAGCTATGAGATCCACAAGGTCAGGGATACATCTGGTTTGTTCTACACTTTCTCCCCAGTGCCTAGCACATAGTTGGCATTCAGTATGTATTTTCCAACCAAGTAAATGAACAGGGCCTTGAAAGACAACTAGGAGATTGCTTGGCAGACATGGCAAGAAGGACATTCCTGGCAGAAGGAACAGGATGTGCCAAGTCTTGGGGGTGTGAAAACACATGGTTTGTACTTGGAATTACAAAAACCTCAGGATGGCTGGTCATATCGTAAAGCATCTAAAGAACCTGACAACAGGGGTGGGAGGCACTTGGGGTTAAATCGTTTCAGTAAGCCCATCTGGTTGATTTTACAGAAGTTGATGAAATTGGGAAAAAGTACAAAGGAATCCAAGAAGGGGCAGCCACTGAGGTAGGAGGAAAACCAGGTGAAAGTATGCCCAAGAGCAGAGAACTTTAAGTAAGAGTCTGCGTCTGACCTGGATTGCATCCCAGTCCTACCACTGACTCCTCATTGTGTGACCCTGGGCAAGTGCCTGCCCCTCTTTGAGCCTAGGTTCCCACAGGGAAAGGAGAACGTTGGTGGGGAGGAATCTGAGCCAGGTGCCGAGTGGGGCGCTCACCGGCGGTGGGAGAGCAGGGTTAGCACGGCCAGCAGCAGCAGAATGAGCACGAGGACGAGGGAGAGCGTCAGGATGAGGGGGTCCAAGTCTGGGGAGCAGGGAGGAGGTCAGGGCGGTGAGCTTGCCCCATGCTCCGCCCGGCCCCTTCTACACCCCTGCCTGGGGCCTCACCACTAGCCGTCAGCAGCGACACAGGCTCGGACCAGGCGCTCCAGAAGCCACCGAAGCTCGGCTCGGCCATACGCGCGCGTACCCTGAAGGTGTAGCGCGTTCCGCCCCGCAGGTTGCTCAGCACGCACTCAGTGCGGCCGTCGAGGATCTCCACCTGGAGGCGGGGCCCAGGTGAGAGGTGTCGCCAATAGGGGTGGGGCGGGCAAAGGAGAGCATGTGAGGGTGGACCCTGAGGGACCGAACCAATCAGATAAAGAAAGAACCGAGCCCAAGCATGGGGAGGCGGGCAATAAAAGCAGGAGGCGGGGCCCAGGAAGGGTCGGGGCCAATCAAGATGGGGCCCCAGGTAGAAGAGGGCGGGTTCGGGCTATTTAACTGCGGGGCCAGAGCACAGAGGGGGCGGGCCCTGAAGAAGTCTAGGGTTTGGGACAAGGGTTAAGTGGGATTGAGTCCAGGTGGGCTGGGGAAAGGGTACATTGGGAAAGGGGACAAGTCGGTGGACGTGGAGCTGTCTTGGGCGGGAGGTGGAGGGGCGAGGCCATGGGGGCGGGGCCGTGGTGACCGTCTGGGTGGGACCTAGAGGGCCTGTCGACTCTGGAGCCCTTGGGGCTAGGCCGTAGGAGCGAGCCTCACCCTCTGCGCGCCACCAGCGGCGTTCTCTGCCGAGATGTTCACCTCATAGCGGATGAGGCTTGCCATGGGTGCCCCAGGCGGTGGGAGCCAGCGCAGTACCACATGGCCGCCCTCGTCTGCCCGCCGCGCCAGCAGCCCAGCGGGAGGGTCTAGGAGCACTGTGGAGAGGGGTTGCTCAGGTGGGCGGAGACCGGGACTCCCTCCCGACCACTCTCCCGTTCCCAGCGCTCTTACCCACTTCGTTGATGTGGATGATACGGCGGTAGCGTGAAGCGCCCGAGGAGGCCGCAGTGACGCGCAGCTCTAGGGGCACGAAGCTCGACGTGTCGGCTGTAGGCAGCGAGCACCAGAAACGCACCAAGCCGCGGGTGGTGGGCGCCTGATGCAGGCGGCACGGCTTCCACGGCTCACCCCTGTTCGCCCAGGAACCAGCGAGGGTAGGGAGCAAGTTGGGAGGCATTGCCGGGACCGAGGGTGCGTTCTGGACACTACCACCAGGGGGCGTCCCAGCCCCGACGTACGCGACGCCTTAGTCCTGTTTTGGAGCGGTGTTGTCCCAGCCCTTTAGTTTGGGGTCGCACTCCAGCAGTGATCACGGGAGTGTTCCAGCCCCGACCACTAGGCAGCGTGTCAGCCCTGACCCCGTGGGCTTCCCAGTAGTGACTACCAGCGGAGGTGCCATCCGGCCCCTGGCACCAGAAGTCCCAAAGTGCGAGCTCCGGGGAGCGCTGCTCGGCCCGCCCGCCCCCTCCACCTGTGGGGCGCTCCACCTGCCCCGTCGGACTCACTCGAGCTGGTAGGAGAAGCTGTAGTTGTCTGGGCCGACCCCGGCGCTTGCCGCTTCCTCCCAGAAACACACCAAATCCTCCAACCTCTCGGTGAAGCACAGAAACTCTTCAGGCTCGCGGGCTGTGAGCAGGGCCGCTGGGGATGGGGGCCAGGGGAGGGGGTCAGGAGACCTGAGCCCCGTCCTCGGGCCACAGCATCCTCCCCTCCCTCCTGCCGCCTGTGCGGAGCGATAAGAAAAAAGCCCCGCCCCTCTGTCTACCCCAGCGGGGCCCTTCGAGGGGTCTGTAGAAGTGCTGCCCCCCGAACTCCCATTCGTAGGTTGCATGTCTTACTGTCTCCCCACACAACGCCCGCCCACCCCGCGACCGGCTGAGCTGAGCGCAGCCTTCAAGGCCTCCGCCTCCCGCTGCCGGCCCCGCCCCAGCCCAGGACGTGCGTGCGGGTGAGTGTGTGTGTGTGCAGGAGGCGGGGTCCCCTATCAGCCCCGGCAGGCTCCCGGCTGCCCGATAGCGCCAACCGTGCCCCCCGCCCCCGCTCCCTCAACCCCGCGGACCCAGGGATATGGCGCCCGCATGCAAACAGTGTTTACAGACGCCTGCGGCCGGGCCTCTCTGACTCGGACCCTGGTTTTAGCCTCCCTCCCCCACTGGAGGGTCGGCTAGGTCCCCTCCCCTTGGGGGCTCTAGACCACAGGGCCTAGAACCAGCACCACCCCTGCCCCATTTAGTGTTTAGCATGTCCCAGACTCCTTGAGAAGATAAAACAGGACACTTACGCCCCTCTCTAGCTTCTCCCGCAGACGCAGTCTGGGGATACAGACCCGCAGTATGCCATATCAGGTCCCAGTCTAGGGTTCAGACACCAGCTGGGGCTCCAGGACACAGACTCGGGTTCAGAACCTGGCATAGCCCCCAGGACCCAGGCTGGAAGTTCAGGCCCCAGAATTGCCCTCCAGGACCTAGTGCGGGGGTCCATACTCAGCTCCACCCTTACCTTTGCTTTCAAACTTGGGGTCCGGTGGGTTGGGTGGGGGAGCCCAGGTTGTCCCAGCAAGTAGGAGACAGAGGAAGACAACTCCAGGCCAGAGGGGTGCCCCGAGATGATACATGATGCAGCCCCTGCCACGGGAGGCCCAGGGCTCCTGCCCCACCCCCTTCCTCCACCCCAGGCACAGTCCACAGCTGGGTCAGCAGCTGCCTCCGCCGGACACAGCTGACCAGGCCTTCCCGGCCAGGCGCCTCCAAGTGGCAGCTCCCCCGAGGGGGCGGGACCAGCAGGCAGCCTGGGCTGAGATAAGAGGGAGGCAGCCGCCCTGCCGGGCCTGGCTAGAGAGGGCAGAGGCCCTCCAGGGCCTGGGGGCCCCTTGAGGGGTGGGGTGGGGGGTGGCGGGAGCAGCTCTGGTTTCTGCGTAGGACCCACTTTCTTGCTGTGTGACCCTGGACAGGTGACTTACCTTATCTGAGCTTCAGCCTTTTCATCTGTAAAATCCGACTTGGTACATAGCAAACATTCCAAAAATGTAAGCTACTGATATTATCGTGCTAATCAACATCTCTTCCCAGTCTGGGTAGGAAAATAATAATCGTAATAGTGAGAAGCGGTTGAGTGTTTGCACAGTGTTGGGCGGTGCTGCCGGACAGTATGTGCGAAAGAGCCTGCATTTGTAAAATTACATATATTCTGGAGTGTGAGGTTTCATTTGTGATTTTTTTGGATTTTTTTTTCTGCTTACATTTGTATACTATTGGGATTTTATTTTACAAGGAGTGTGCAGTTCTTTTAATAATCTGGAACGTATAGAACAAACTATAAAAGCTTTTCACCTGGGCTGAGCTTAAACTGGGGTAAACACCCTCCCCACAGAGGTACATGCCTGGGGAAGGCGGAGGGGGTGGTGCTGATACCTACCTCATTGCGGCAGCCTGCCCCGGATTAGCCAATCAGAGAGCTCCATTCCAGGATTTCTCTGGTGGCGCAGTGGTTAAGAATCCGCCTGCCAGTTCAGGAAACACAGGTTCGAGCCCTGGTCTGGGAAGATCCCATATGCCGCGGAGCAACTAAGCCCGTGCGCCACAACTACTGAACCTGCGCTCTAAAGCCCGCGACCACAGCTACTGAGCCCGTGTGCCACAACTACTGAAGCTCACTCGCCTAGAGCCCGTGCTCCGCAACAAGAGAAGCCACCGCAATGAGAAGCCCGCCCACTGCAACAAAGAGTAGCCCCCGCTTGCCTTAACTAGAGAAAGCCCGCGCCCAGCAACGAAGACCCATAAATAAATAAACTTATTAACTAAAAAAAACGGAGGGCTTCCCTGGGCTTCCCTGGTGGCGCAGTGGTTGAGTGTCCGCCTGCCGATGCAGGGGACACGGGTTCGTGCCCCGGTCCGAGAAGATCCCACATGCTGCGGAGCGGCTGGGCCCGTGAGCCATGGCTTCTGAGCCTGCGCGTCCGGAGCCTGTGCTCCGCAACGGGAGAGGCCACAACAGTGAGAGGCCCGCGTACCGCAAACAAACAAACAAAAAAACCAACAACAAAAAAATTTTAATTTTATTTATTTATTATTATATTTTTGGCTGCGTTGGGTCTTGGTTGCTGCACGCAGGCTTTCTCTAGTTGCAGCGAGTGAGGGCTGCTCTTCGTTGCGGTGCGCGGGCTTGTCATTGTGGTGGTTTCTCTTGTGGAGCACGGGCTCTAGGCGCGCGGGCTTCAGTAGTTGCAGCACGCAGGCTCAGTAGTTGTGGCGCAGGAGCCCAGTTGCTCTGCGGCATGTGGGATCTTCCCGGACCAGGGATCAAACCCATGTCCCCTGCATTGGCAGGCGGACTCTTAACCACTGCGCCACCAGGGAAGTCCCGATTGGTCTTAATGTCTTAATATTTAGAGAAAAAAAAAATCCTGTAAAGTAGCGTGTTGTGTGCTTAACTCTGTTTTTCATGAGGCCCTACATATTACCTAGATTCTTCTAGCTCCTCTCCCACTCCAGACGATGCCTGGGCATCCCCCATTATTGTTCCAGGGACAGTGTTTAGAACCCTAAGGATTGTTTTTTTTTTTTTTGCATGTTCACCAGAATTCTCCCTTGTCCTAGTAACAGCAAATGTAATTTCTATTTACATGCCCTTCCAAACTCCATTCCTGTGATTTGAAATGCCTCTGCCAGCTGACAGAATGAGCACAGGACCCAGGCCTGGCCAATGAACATATCACATTCCTCTGAACACAGTGATTGGCTCAGGGGTGCTACAAGACACGCTGGTCCAGTCAGCATCTGCTCTGGGACTTTTGCTGGAGCTGATGGGATGAAGGGCTTTTCCTTGCATGGGAAGGTGGAGCTGGTGAGATGTAAGCCTGGCACTGCCCCAACGAGGGTGAGGCTGCCTTGGAGTGGGGCAGTAGTCATTTAAATGTTCTTTTGGCTACTGTAATAGAGACCCAAATCATAATGTGATGGATTAAATAAGATAGGCATTTAGTTCTCTCTTTTGTAACAATCCAAGTAGCAGCAATACAATATGGCTGCTCCCTGGTCTCAGAGGGCCACACTCCTTCCAGTTTGTGGCTCAGTTATTCAGAGGGTATGAACCACCTACTCCAAGATGATCCACTCCACGTCTTCATTCTAACCACCAGGAGGCAGAAAAGGGAGAAGGAGAGGACACAACCCTTCTCTTCAAGGGCTGAGCCTGGAATTTACCCACATCCTTTCCCTTTACATCTCATTGGCTAAGACTTTGTCATATGACCACATTTTGCTGCAAGGGAGACTGGAAATGTGGTTTTTACGCTGGGTAGCCAGCTAAAAATCAGCGTTTCCATTACCATAGAAGAAGGTGAATGGATTTAGAGAGACAATGGACAGTCTCATTCTCAGAGCAAATCAGAGGCAAAAGATTTTGTTGCAAAGTCCTGGTGACATCTTTTGAGTCCCTGGATCCAACTGTGCCTGAAGCTGGACCCATGGAACTTTACAATTACACGGGCATTCATTTCCTTTTTTGCACATACCTGTTTGATTTGGGTTTTTGACCACTTGAAACAGAAAGAACCCTGATTAATACAGTTAGATATAAAGCCCCTAGTTGGTGTCTAGCAGAGTGGGAGTTCATGAGTCAGTATCATTGTTGTTGTTGCTGTTGTTGTTATGATTATGTTGCGGGTGGCCCTACAGCTCACTTCGTCTGTGCCTTCCCTACCTGTTTCTTCATCCTACCCCAGTACCGCTAGCTCACCCCTCTCATCCTCACAGCCCTTAATGACTCATGGGTGATAATGTTATTTGTCTCTGATCCCAATGAAATTTCTTCTTCACTCTCCCATATACATGGCAGAAAAGAATCATACCACCCCAACAATGTTGAGGGAGGGAGTCCTGAACCCTCTGTTTGTGACAGAGACCCCCCCTGGATTCAAGTCATGCCTCACCCAACCCCTTTCTTAGGGCTCTTAAGTTTTTCTTTTTCTTTCTTTCTTTCTTTTCTTTCTTTCTTTCTTCTTTCCTTTTTCTTTTTCTTTCTCTCTCTCTCTTTCCTTTCTCTCTCTCTCTCTTTCTTTTTCTTCCTTCCTTCCTTTCTTTTAATTCTTATCTTGATGAAAAGTGAACATGAAGCACAGGCGCAGAACAAACAAGACTGACTCCTTTTTCATAACTTTGATCACTATTTTCATCCATTTCTATCGCTTCAGATGTGTCTCCAACAGTTACAAGATTTCTCTGGGGGAGGGTCTGACCCCTGACACCACACCCCTTTCTATGTTTATGGGATGAAGCTCTCCACCAGCCACCCATGGGCTGATGTCTTTGGAATAGGGGTCTGGTGCCAAAAGGGTCAGAGGGATGAGGTCCAATAAAGTTGGGGGGGGGGAGTTTACAGGGTATGGAGGACAATGGCCTCTACTGGGGAATGAGAGATTTCCAGAGAAGAGCTCCCTCCCTGCCCCCTGGTGAGAGAAGCCAGGCCCCTTGCTGCCCATGGGGCCCATGTCCTGGAGGAGGGGGAGGACCACCTCAGGTTGGGGAGACTGAGGTTGTGTGCCGGGCCCTCTCCTTCCGCCGCAGCACGAAGTCTCCAGGGGCGGCTGGGTTCATTGCGTAGAAGACATTGGCATTGTCAGGAATCAGGAGCTCTGACCAGGTGTGGAGATGATGGTGAAAGGCCCACACAACCTCATACTTCCCTCACAAAGGACCTAGGTAACCTTCCACCATTCACCTTGGAGCCTGAACAACCTTGGGTCCCTTCAGCTAGTGCTAAGTCAACCTCATTCTCCTCTCTTTGTGAACCTAGACCACTTCCCACTCAAAGCCTGAACAACCTCATGTCTCCCCCCACCTCCCGCCCCGGGAACCTGGGCTACCTCCTGCTATTTCCCCCTGGAGTCTAGACAACCTGCACTACAAGCTTGAACAAAGTCAGGCCACCCAGCCCAATCAACTTCCTGCCCATCCCACCCTTCCCCCGCAGCCAACTCCTAGCCAAGTTCATACTGCTCTCACCATGAACTTGGACAACTTCTGACTTCCCACTTCCAGCCTGTACAACCGTCATACTTGACGTGTGAACAACCTCATGTATCCTTCCTAACGTCCAGCCAACCTCACATCATGCCCTTTAATATGTCACTCTCTCTCTGGTTTTTTTTTTTTGGCCACACTGTGGGGCTTGCGGGATCTTAGTTCCCCGACCAGGAACGGAACCCATGCCCCCTGCAGGGGAAGCACAGAGTTCTAACCACTGGACTGCCAGGGAAGTCCCTAGCATGTTAATCTCTTGCTTCTCTTTTTTTTCCCTACATTTTTTTCTCCATTTAAAAAACTTTTTAATTGAAGTATAGTTGATTTACAATGTTGTGTTAATTTCTTCTGTACCACCAAGTGACTCAGTTATGCATATGTATATGTATTCTTTTTCATATTCTTTTCGATTATGGTTTGTCACAGGATACTGAATATAGTTCCCTGTTGCCTCTCCCTCTTGAAAACTGGACAACCTCCTACTCACCTGTACACTGAACTGAATTTCAGTACCATGTGGCCCTCTCCTATGCCAAATTCAGAGTCCCCATGCTGAGCCCAGACAAACTCATTTCCCCTCAGATCCAAGCCCAGACCCTGCTTCAGTCTTGTGCTCCACCAGCTTGAGCCTGAATAACCTCATGATTCTACAAATTTAAGCCCGGATGACCTTCTACACTCCCTCTCCACTGGACCCTGGACAATCTCATTTCTTCTCCATACATCCTAGGAAGTCACCTTTGGTGCCTGCTTCCCTCACACTGAGACAGGACAACCTCATGACCCCACCTAATGAAGGTACCAATATTTTTCTGCCTCTTACCCCAACCCTGCTTCATCTCACCCCTACTCTGTGCCAGAACCATCCCGGTCAGTCTGCTGCCCCCTCCTGAAGCTGCCCCCCAGCTCTGGCTCCGAGCTGTCCCTGCTCACCCCTGTCCCCAGGAAGGGCTTGGAAGAGCTGATAGTCCTGGGCCCAGGGCTGAGCCACATTGTGCTTTTCCAAGGCTCGCTGCACCACGCTGGGGGCCTTGTCCTGACTAGTGAGCTGGGAAGAGAGGGCGGGAGGTGAGGGATGACAGCCCAAGCCCCAAGGGCAGGACTGCCACCAGCAGGTCCCAGGCACAGCCCCTCACCAGGATGCTCCGATACAGATTTCCATGGTCATTGTCGATGCTGACTCGGACGACGCAGGCCTCTGAGCCCTGCTGCCCCGGGAGGGAGATGTGAGGGCCACTCAAGGGCAAGGCCAGGGTCCGGGGGCCTCGTAGGTCTGGGCTCAGTGGCAGCTGTAGGCAGTGGGGTGGGGGCTGAGCGGTGAGGGCACGAGGCCCCTCCCTCATTGTATGCAACACGCCTTCCTGCACACCCCAAGCCTGGGACATGCAATTAGGGTACATACACAAGCCCACATCTATGCAATCCCATCACATACAGACTTTCACGCCCTGCTACATGAATTCACACACGACTCATGTTCACACACAAGAAACCCTGTGTAACCAGAGAGCGGCGACTGCACCCATTTGCTCACAATTGTTGGCTACGCACAAGCCCATATCCATGAAAAACCCTGCACATGGTCCTGTGGATATTGTGGATATTCATGCCTGCATTTCCCCTCCAGGTATGCAAATTCCTAGGAAAATGTGTATCTGTGCAAAAGTGGGTGATTGCACCCCAGAGTGCCTTGTGGGTAAGTGGAAGCTCTGGTCCAGATCTGAGCATAACTGATGGACAGTCCCTCAAACAGAGCCATGGAAATGCACATGGCTTCCTGGACATATCCCTAGGGTGTTCAGCCAACTGTGTGCATAGTCTCCTGTGTACATACCTAGTCTCCAAATCCTGTACACACACACACACACACACTCACAGCCCTGGGTGCCTGCAGTCCCACATGTACACATAGTCCTGGTACCTTGGTGCTGGGGCCCTGGGGCCCTGGAGAGGCCGGAGGACTGCCGGGAGGAGGGTCCCTGGTTCTAGGACTGGATGGGGGGGACGCTGGGGACAGACTGGGGGAGACACAGAGTCTGAAGTGGGGTGGCTGCCCTGATCTCTGATCCTGTCCTCTCCAGCCCCTTTACCCAATGGGATGCTGACCTGGAGGTGGAGGAAGAAGGATCCCTGGGACTCCCACCAGGGGATGAGCCTCTCTCTCGGGACAGCTTCCTGAAAATAGAGACAGGGGATGAGGCTGAGACCAGACTCAGTCCCAGGAGCGGATACCATCTCTGCCCACGTCACTCCCCACATACTCCGAGACTCACGCACTGAGGCGCTTGGTGAGGCTGATTCGCCGCCGGACGCGTGGGGAGCTGGGGCAGGAGGCGGCCGGTGGCTCAATGACCCGGGAGATGCGGTAGCTGAGGGGTCAAGATGCAGATGGGATGGGGGTGGGGGTGGGAAATGAGTTAGAATTGGTCGGGAGCTGGGTTTTGGGTGTGTGTGTGTGGGGGGTTGGGCACCCAATGTTGGGGTCAGGGTCATTACAGCTGTGGGGTCTCATCAGGGATGAGATGAGATGGCTTGGTTGGCAGGTCACACAGGGGTTTACAGAGTGGGACTGAGGAGTCAAATTCGGTCAGGGATAGAGTTCAAGGTCAGATAATCACTGAGGTCAATTGTTAGGATCATGGATTCAGTAGAATGGAAAGAAACCATTGGAACAGTTGAGTTGGATGCTCTGACATAAGAGTCAGTTGCTCAGAATTGGGGGTCAATGATTGGGCTCAGAGAGTCAGATGGGGGTTATGAATGAGGTCATGGGTCAGATAGGGTCAGAGGTGGGGGAAAAGGAAAGATGGGATGGTTGAATGGAATGCCCAGCTGCATGTTAAAGGTTGAAGTCAGAAAGTCAGATGGGTCAAAGTTTGGGGTCAGAGGTCTACTGGGGCCCTCGACTGGGCCGCAGACAATGCAAGGTGACAGGCTGGGTGGGGGGGTGTCAGGGCTCAGGAGGGGGGTCTTAGGAGGAGCTGGAGAGGTGCATGGGGAGGTGGATCCAGTGTGTGATCCAGGGTCAGTGGGTGGGGGGGTGGTCAGGCCAGGCCACATGTTGGTCACCTCTGCTCCTCGCTGAGCTGGCGCTGGGTGCGCAGGGCAGCCAGGATGGGCAGGTGGGAGCTCAGGCAGTAGCTCTGACAGCGCCTCTGCAGCTGCTGGATGCGGGCCAGGATCTCCCACTCCTGAGGGGGTGGCCTCTGAGACCCTGCCCATGCTCAACCCCCATCCTGGACCGCCCCCCCGCATGCCCACCCCAGTGCCCACTTACCTTCCTCCTCTTCTCAAAGTTGATGAGATCCCCCTGGGGGCAAATTTTGTCTGAACTGGAGCCTCCAGGGTCAAGGATCAAGGGTCAAGGTCAGGGGTTGGGATGTCAGGAGCCCCACTGCACTAAGGGGGCTGGGGTCAGGAGCACAGGGCAGAGTCACGGGTGTGAGTTCAGGAGGCCCTCTGTGCTGAGGGAGAGTGAGGCTGGGGTCAGGAGTCAAGGGTCAGGGCTCAGACCTCCAGCATGTCCGGCAGGGCTGTATCCAGCATAACCAGGTCCGTGAGAAAGGTGCCAAGGTAGGGGATGGGGCCTGGGGGCAGTTTCTGTGGCCCCCAGAGCTCCAGTCACTCTCAGCCATCACCGACCCCACCAGGCTCCACGCCCCACCCAGGATCCTGCTTGTCCCTCATCCCAAACCACATCACTCACTGGGGGCAGGCTTCCTGGGGGGGCATTCTCCTCAGTAGCCTCCTCCTGGGGGAAGGGGAAGAACTGAGCAGTCCTGGGGTCTCTTTGACCCCTCCCTCGGGGAAGATGCCTCCATCACAAGCAGTTGTAAAGGCCATACCCAAGGGAAAGTGAACAGGGAGGGGGAGAGAACAGATAAGCAGCAGGGGGCAGGGCTCACTGGGGATGATGGGAGGTGGGGCTTGTGGGTGCCTTGGACCACAAGGCTGGCCTTAACACAGGTGAGAATCCTTGTACCTGGAGATCCCCTAGAAATGCCCTGAACCTTGTTGGCACATTTTTTTTTTCCAGTTTTTCTTATCAAGGTCAAGTCCTTAGCAGAATTTTTTTTTTTCACTCTGCTCTGACTCTGGCCTTCAGTGACCTTTTCCCTGGAACTTCTGGTATTTGTTGAATGAATAAATAAGGTAGCCACCAAGTGTGAGCTATAATGAGGGCAGCAGAGGGAGTCAAAACCCAGGGCTGCCCACAAACAAGAGGAAGGTCATTCTCGAGGCATAGGGAAAGGACACTGAATGTTATGACAATGACAAGCAATGCCCTGCCGGGCCCCTGGTCCCCTTCCTGGGCCTGGGATCTGAGGGGTCCTCTCACCCATCTGTACCTGGGAGAGAATCTCTCTGCTGCTGAGGTGATTATCCTCATCGGAAAAAATCTGCGAAAGTTTCCTGAAAGTGGATAACGGTTCCCTGGGGGGACAGGAGAGGGGTCAGGGGTGGCCACGGGGACAGTCAGAGCTGGCATGAGGTGGGCAAGGAGTCCTGCGCCAGCACCCTGCCCCTTGCTCACCGGCTCACGGCACCCCAGCTGCGCTTGAGCCGGTAGATGGGGTTAGACTGCAGGGCGGACAGGATGGCGCGCAGGGAGGAGAAGTTCCGCAGTTCCCGGCAGCGCTGGGGAGCAGGGGTGAGGGACCGCCGGTCACACCCCCAAGCCTGAACCCCAAGTATGATCCACCTTTGATCCCGTGACTTGTGACCCCAGGTTAGATCCTTACAGCTCGCCCCATATCTGACGAGCTACCCAGATTCAGCCTCCTCCCCCAGGGCCCCCCCATCTCCAACCTGCAGTCCCAGCCCCTCCCCCAGCTGCCCCCCATTCCCTTCCTCTGACCTTGGCTTCCCGTGTCCCCACTCTTTACTTCTCCCTGGGCCCCAGACGGACCCGTAGCATCTCTCTTAGACCCAGACTCCTCCTCCCCAGTCCCCTCCTCCCCAGTCCAAGTCTCACCCCAGGTGTCAACCTTCTTCCCCCTTCGCCTTGCCACGCCCCCACTCTCTTTCCTGGCCCCCATTTCTACTCTTCCTCTCTGCTCAGGCTCCAGCCCCGCTTCCATCCAGTCTCTTTCAGGACCTCTGCCTCCGTCTCTTGGCTTTGGTCCCTCCTCCAAGCCTATCCCCTCCCCAGTGCCCCCATCCCATCCTTATTCCTAGACCAGCCCTGCGTCCCTCTGCGGTCCCAGGCGCCAGTCCCACCCAGCCACGTCCTAGGCTCTCTCTTAGGCACCTCCCAGCCCCAATCCTCCGAGTATCCCCAGACCCCAGTCCTCGGCCTTCCGCCCGCCTCCGACCTCTCTCTGCCCTCGGTGCCCCATGCCCCCTTCCACCCACCCCGCGACAGGCACCTGCGCGATGCGGATCCACTTCTCCAGCCGCTGCGCCCTCTGCGGGGCGGCCAGGCCCGGCGACCCGAGCACCGAGCCCAGGACGCAGCCGGTCACCGTGTTGAACTGGGTCACAGTGGCGCGCACAGTGGAGGCGGTGCCTGTAGCCCCCGGCCGGTCCCGCTGCGACCACACGGAGCCCAGGCACTCGAAGGGCCGCACGCGCGAGAAGAGCTCCTGCGCGCGGGGGTTGGGGGTGGGTAGGATCTGTGCTCAGCTAGGCCCCTTCCCCCTCCCCTACGTCCCGCCCCCTCCCGGCCGCGCCCAGCCGGGATCCTCACCGCATCCATCAGGGTCAGCTGCTCGGCCACGTCGTCTGCACTGAAGTCCAGGAGCTCAGGACATTCCCTCACGAGTCCTTCCACCTCTTCCAAGCAGCCTACCGGGGAGTCTGGACGGGGTATCTGGGCAACCCCTGGATGTCCTGAGGGAGCATTAGAGGGGGTTAAAAACTCTGAAGTTTGAATCCAGGACTGGCTGCGTGACCTTGGGCATCTGTGATCCTCACTTTTCTCATCTGTGAAACAGAGATCTCTTTGTTTTTAAGAACATCAGAGCAGCAGTAACTGTTCATTCAGCATCTTGGGTGGATTAACGGGGAAATTTATACACTAACCCTGCGAGGCACCTTTTTTAAGGGGGAAACTGAGGCAGGAATTTGCTCTAACTCACATCTTCAGTAAATGGCAGGGATCTGAAGCCAGGTGCTCAAAGGCTAGAATAGAAAATAGAGCTTTTTGACTTTGAACCTGTATTAGGATAGGATCCATTTGCCCTTTTCTGGTGGTTAGAGGTGGTATAACCTTGTGGTTAAGGAAAGGTTATCGTCTTAACGTCCCGAGTTCAAATCCAAACTGATCCACCGGGGTGCTGTGCGAATTAAGCAAGACTTTAAACCTCTCTGTGCCTTGGTTTCTTCACCTGGATTTTTTTTAAATCAAATGAAATCACGCATACCAGACGGCTATAAAGTATTCAATAAATAGGAATGATTTTTCCGAGGTGACGTTCAATGGTGGCGCCCCCTAGGGGACATTTTGGAAGTTGAAATCTTGCCGCAAGAGGGGCTGGGCACGCATAGTGAAGAATTGTGCCGCCAGCCTCCAAATGTCCCTCCAAGAAATTTGTGTCCTTGAAAAACCTGTTTACAATACTTGGCACCTAGAACTCAACAATCTTGCTCATAAACACTAATTATTTTGGCTCTAGAAAGGCAAGGACTGTGAACTTTGTTTTGTATGGAAATGGCAAGTGTTGTTCACCATTTTGGAAATTGATGTCACCAACATCTATGCTGCTGCATCTGTGTCGCCAGTGCACTCCCCTGCATTAGTTTCTGGCTGCCATATTCACCATGATGCTATGGCAGGTGAAGGCACTGAACAACTTCATCATGTCTCCTGGTGTGGCATGCCCAGACACTGACATACCAACAAGTATAGTTGATTGTTGTGTAAATTTTTGTTTTATTTCTCCTTCCTATTACAATTCCAGCATCATATTATTATTTTTAAATTATCTGTGTAAGTCTGTTTAATTATCTGTCTTTCATTTCGTATTAGGACAGGTAGCATTGCAAAATATTACTTTATTTTTATTTTTTGGCTGTGCCATGCTGCATGCAGGACCTTAGTTCCTGGAACAGGAATCGAACCTGTACCCCCTGCAGTGGGAGCACAGAGTCTTAACCACTGGACCACCAGGGAAGTCCCGCAAAATATTAGTTTTTAAAAGTGAGCATGGGGGAAAAATTACTCAGCCATAAAAAGGAACGAAATTGGGTCATTTGTAGAGATGTGGATGGACCTAGAGGCTGTCACACAGAGTGAAGTAAATCAGAAAGAGAAAAATAAATACTGTATATTAACGTATATATGTGGAATCTAGAAAAATGGTACAGATGAACCTGTTTGCAAGGCAGAAATGGAGACACAGATGTAGAGAACAAATGTATGGACACCAAGGAGGGAAAGAGTGGGGAGGGATGAATTGGGATTGACATGTATACACTAATATGTATAAAATAGACAACTAATAACCTGCTGTATAAAAAATAAATAAAATTAAAAATTAAAAAATCCCATAACTTGAGCACCAAAAAAAAAAAAAAAAAAGTGAGCATAGGGGAAAAAAATTGCACATAAATCTAATCAAACCTTTAGCTCTTACAGCAAATATGGTGAATAGAGGAACATGCTTCATGTCACCATGAGAAAGCTAACAGGTGAATGGAGAAGAATGTGAGACATTCCTGGGGGCAAATGACCCATTTTTTCCCCCTAATGCCATTAATCAAAAGGCAAAGAGGAACTATCATAGAAAAAAAGAGATCTAAGAAATGAACACTTGGGACTTCCCTGGTGGCATAATGGTAAAGAATCCACCTGCCAATGCAGGGGACATGGGTTTGAGCCCTGGTCCAAGAAGATCTCACATGCCGCGGAGCAACTAAGCCCGTGCGCCACAACTACTGAGCCTGTGCTCTAGAGCCACAACTACTGAGCCCGTGTGCTACAACTACTGAAGCCCGCACACCTAGAGCCCGTGCTCCACAACAAGAGAAGCCACTGCAATGAGAAGCCTGGGCGCCGCAACGAAGAGTAGGCCCCGCTCGCCGCAATTAGAGAAAGCCCGCATGCAGCAACGAAGACCCAACACAGCCAAAAGTAAAAAAATAAAATATATAAATTAATTTTTTAAAAAAAGAACACTTTAAATGGATCTTTGGTTTTGGAAGAAACAACTAACTATAAAGAAGACAACTTAGGAACAATAGGGGGATTTGAATATAAGTTTTTTTGTTTTTTTTTTCCCAGTACGCGGGCCTCTCACTGTTGTGGCCTCTCCCGTTGCGGAGCACAGGCTCCGGATGCGCAGGCTCAGCGGCCATGGCTCACGGGCCCAGCCGCTCCACAGCATGTGGGATCTTCCCGGACCGGGGCACGAACCCGTGTCCCCTGCATCGGCAAGGGAACTCTCAACCACTGCGCCACCAGGGAAGCCCCATATGAGTATTTTTTGATATTGAGTAATTATTGCTGATTTCGTTGGAAAAGATTGTGGGCATGAAGGTTATATATATTTTAAAGTCCTTGTCAATTACCGGTGCGAACCGAAGTATTTGTGTGTGAAGGGACGTAAGTCTGGGATTTGCCTTCAAATCATCCTGAAAAAAAGATTTTTTTTTTTGGTCAAATTGATAATTGTTGAAGATGAGTGATGGGTGTTTCAGTGTTCTTTACATTACTTCTCTCTCTCTCTTTCTATATGTCTGAAATTTTCCATGGTAGAAAGTAACCCCCAAACAAGGATTTTAAGGTTCCCAGATCCTGGCATAAAGTCAGTGTTCAATAAATGTTCATTTTCTCCTCTTACCTCAAGGACTCATAGCTTAGGGCAGCATTTTCAATAGAATTTTCTGCAGTGGTGGAAATATTTTCTACCTGTGCTGCCCGATGTGGTTACTGAGCACTAGAAATGTGGCCATTGTGACCAAAGAACTGATTTTAATTTCTATTTAATGTTAATTAAGTTCAATTTTAATAGCCACATGGGGCTAGTGGCTACCCCACTGCCCTGTGCAGCTCTGATGACTTGGAATCAGCTGGTGAAATCTTGAAGGCAGAGGAAGAAAGATACTTGGTAACCAGGAGGGAAGATGAAGGGATAAAATGTATATAAATAACTCTCACCAGGGGAGAGAAGTGGTTGCTACTTTGTAAAGCAGAGAGGAATGTGGCCAGTTTAAGGATTAAAGAATGGATTAGGGATACATAAAGCTCTTGTGACAGGGATCAGATCAAACACAGATGGGTGAAAGATGATACTTTATAAGCAGGATGCAATTATTCAGTAGACAAATCCGTGTTGTAACTGACCCTGGGGATAGAGTTGGGGACAAGACCAATAGGTTCTATGCAGAAAAATAAGGCAGGTAATAGGACTCAGAGTGGGAGGCTATATTTGTTGTGAGGGGATCTGAGAAGGCATGTCTGAGGAGATGACAACTGAAAAAAGATCTGAATGAAGTATGTAGATATTTTTCCTTTCCCCCAAAGCTCTCTACAACAGAGGTTGTAGACCTCTGTTGTAGAGAGCTACAAACGTGGCATGTGGGATCTTAGTTCTCCGACCAGGGATTGAACCCATGCCCCCTGCAATGGAAACGCAGAGTCTTAACCACTGGACCACCAGGGAAGTCCCAGCAAACTTTTCTATAAAAGGCTACATAGTTTGCTGATACCCACCTCACTAGAAAACATCAGTATGATTTATTGTATCAATTTCATTATAAGTGGTAGATTCTAATAAATAAGAATCTGTGATAACAACAGTAATGAAAATAATACTATTTGCCAAGCCCTCATTATTTGTTTATTTACTTGTCCACTAATTGTCTTCCCCAGGGAAGAGGGAGCTCCTGTCCACTGTTATGTGCCCAGAGCCAGAGGCTAAATATCTGTTGAATGAATGAAGAAGCCAATGAGGTAAGTACTGTCATTGCCCCCACTTTTCAGATAAGGAAACTGAGGCTCAGAGAGGTGATTTATCCAAGGTCGCACAGTCAGCAAATGGCAGAACTAGGATTTGAACCCAGGTCTCTGTAGCTCCCAAGGAAAGTAGTAATAGATGATTTGTAGCCAAAAACACATGGTATCCTGACCCAATGATGGACTATCTTGTAGTTGGGATGTGTTGTGTGGGGGAGGTGAGAGACAAATGCCAATACTTTAAACAAGCGGCTATTATCCCCATTTTACAGGTGGAGAAGCTGAGGCTCAGACAGGGTTAAGAACCTTGCCCAAGATCTGTAGCTCCTCCGTGAGGGAAGAAGACCCCTGGGGGAGGGAGAATGCCTGTTCCGGACACTATCGGTTCCCCAACCCACTCACCTGCCCATGTCTGGGACCGCTCCTCTTCTTCCTGCTGTGGCTCAGCATCCTTCAGGAAATCTCCCAGCAGCTTTTCTGCCTCCCGGGCCTCAGCCCCTGATGGGGCTGCCCAGCCCAGAAAGGTGCAAACACTGCCTAGGTCCGAGTGGGCAGGGGGGTCCCAGAAATCCTGAGGGTAGTCCCGCAGCCAGGAGCCCAGCACTGACACCACAGCCCTGGCCAGAGGGGTGGGGCCTCAGAGCCCAGCCCAGAGTTCTGGACCCCTGGGGCCCGTACACTTCAGATCCTTTTGACCTCTATGCCCCCCTGCCCACACCCGATGGGAGGACAAACCTCAGGTTGTTGTTGAAGGTCAGATCTCTTCCCTCTGTCTTCTTGATCTCTACCCTGGAAAGACATCCCCCCTCCTCCATCAGGTGAAGAAGAGGGCGGCTGGAGGGGACTCAGGAGGAAGATTCTGGGGTTGGAGGGGGGGTCCTGGTTCTAAACCGGAGGGAGCTAGAGGAGTATCCAGGTGAAGGTCTGGGGTGGGAACATGAGAGTCCCCCGTTGGTACTAACCCCGGCGGCAGGGGCGGCGGCGGCGGTGGCAGGAGAAGGCCCAGCACGCGGGCAGTGGGCACAAAGGCCCGGTGGGTGGCCAGGAAGGCAGGCACGAAGCCTGGGTCCTGCTCGCGGTCTCCAGACACCAACTCCCGCACCAGCCGCTCCAGCCGCGCTGCCCTCAGCGCCCGCACCTTGCTGGTGCGGTAATGGAGGAAGGTGTCGGCAGCGGGGCTGGGGGCCTGCGGGGCAGGGTGACCGCAATGAGACACAGAGGAGTGGGCCCCAGCATCCCATTCCAATCGTGTCTTTGGGAAGCACCGATCTTGCATCCGATCCTGTCCATTCTTCTGAATCCTGTCCCCTGAGTTCATTATTCTTCCCCATTGCACAATCGACCCCCGAAACCCGCCTGGAACATCCTCATCCGCCCAGGTCCCACCCTGCCCTCTGCCCCATTTACAAGCCACCCCTACCTCACCCCCACCTCCGCCCCCAGGCTGCTCCCAGCTCTCCGGACGCGCTTCACTGGCCCGTTCCCAGGCTCTCCGCCCCACCTCGCTCTCGCCTGGTCTCTTCTAAAGACCACTCCTCCTTCTCTAGCTCCGCCCCACTAAACCTGGCTTACCTAGGCCCTGCCGTCCAGTTCCGTCTCCAAGTCCCGCAAGTCACCTCGGCCTCACCTGGCCCCGCCTCCTCATCTACCCCACTCACCTGGCCGCCCCCGGGCCCCACTCCATCCTTACCCGGTCGCCTCTAAGCCCCGCCCCTCCTTCGGGCCCCAGTTCCTCCCCTCCACTCAGCCCCGCCCTCACCTGGTCGCCTTCCGCCCGGCCCCAGCCTCCCACCCGTTCCTCACCTGGGTGCCCGGAGGCCCTGCTCCCGGACTCAAGCGCTGACTGCGCTGCCGCCGCAGGGAGACACTGTACACTGCGCCGTCCTCTGTCTCCTCGCCCCAGTCCTGCAGCGGCGCCTGGACGCGGAGGCGGGCTCAGGACGCCGCAGGGGGAAGGCTCCCGGGACTACGGCCCCGCCTCTTCCGCGGATTCAAGCCTGATCCCTCCAGCTTTATCCCCCTTTGCCGGTCGGAGTCAGTGAGACTCGGGGCAGGGATCCAGGCTCGGGAAGTCCCCTCGGCGCCGCGGGTACCCTCCTACCTAGCCCTTGGGAGGATCGGGTGGCATTTGGGGACGTCCCAGGGTCCAGTCTTCGCGAGTCTGTCTCTAGTCCCTCCCGCAGATGCGCTCAGAGACACTCCCGCCACCAGCCATCCCTAAAGGGAGCCAGCCACTTCACTGGGTCAGGGGCCGGGAGGCCAGAGGTAGGGACTCCCAGGCTGTTCCGAAGGGTCCGATTTGAGGGAAGAGAGGATCCAAGGGGCGGTCGGAGACCTGGAGTTTCTGGACTTGAGGGTCGCCAGGGATGTGGGGTCCTGGGACCCCAGGTCCCCTTACCAGGGCGAGCTCCTTGCTCGTCGTCCGCTCCATGGTCCGCTCCCGTCCCGCTCTGCCGCGCGGCTGAGTGAGGCGGAAGGGCCGGTCGGGGAGCAGTGGCCGGGAGTCGGGCCGGCGGGGCGGGGCGGCCGGGCAGCGCGGGGGCGGGGCGGGGTGGACCCACGGCTCGCGGTTGCCCCTGCCAGACCCCAGCGCCCAGCCCAGGGCCCTGGGGGAAGAGGTCCGAGCTCTCCAGATAAATGTGTATCAATCTGAGCCCGGGAGAAAGGACACCTCTCTCTCTGCCAGGGGAGGGCTCTTTTTTGTGTCCTCAGGTGTGGAAGAGCTAATGTGTATAGCTAAGTGGGGTACAGGTCTGCGTCCTCAGAAGGAGAGTCCGCTTGCTCAGACGGGGAGGGCTGGTCCGCCCTAGGTGTGGAGGTATTTCTCATTTCTCTGGAGGGGCGGAGGGAGCTCAATCTGTGTCCCTAGCTTATGGGAGTCATCACTCCCCAGGTCGGAGAGGGCTGAATCTGTGGCCCTGGTCTGAGGGGCAGCCATCTATGGGGCGGTGCAGGATCAAGGAGAGGCGAATACTCAGGGGGCTGGTGGTTGACCTTTAATGCGCGATTCCGAGGCCGGCGAGGACCAGCCTGGGGAGATTTACTGTGGGAACGTCCAGCAGCCCAGCCCCCTTCTCTACTCCGGGCATCGCCCGGCCGCTCTGCTCCCTCGTCCGGGCCGCGTTCAGCCCTCGAAGGGGCCCCGTGGGCCCGCCGCTGGGCCCAGAGGGGTTTGGGGGCTCCGCAGGGGCCCTGAAACGCCAGGTGGGCGCGAGGGCGAGTCTAGGACCTCTGAGAACGACTGCGCCTCTTGCGGCGGGATTCGATTAATTTCTGGGAACGCATCTTGAGCGCCGCGCGGGTCACCACGCCTTTGTCTTCGTCCTCACTCTCCTCTTTGTCTGCAAAGGGCGATGAGGGGATCAAGGTTCCCATTCCCGGCTCAGATGTTCCTTCCCAGCCTTTACCATCCCACCACCACCTTGGCCCTAGGTCCAGCCCCTGACCACCTCCCGATGCTCCGCTTGGGCCCCCGGCCCCGCCCCCTTTCCTTGCCCGTACTTACGGGAGAACCCGTCCTTGCCCTTGCGACCGGCAACAGGCAGGGCGATGCGGGTGTTGTACATCGGCAGCTTTCCCTCTAGGGTGGAGTAGAACTGGGGGAGGGGGGAGCGGGAAAGAAGAGTGTGAGCGGGCGGAGGCTGCAGCGAAGTCCGTTCCCCCTCCTCCCCAGCCCACTCTGAGACATAACCTGATTCCATTCAGCACCTCTGCCCACTGCTGTAAAGTTTTCTTGGTCGGTGCCGTGTCATTTGTTCTCCGCGTGCATCCTGATACCCACCTCCCCTCCCCACCCAGGCCCGCCCGTGGTCTTTAGGTCCCACCTCTTGTCCTCTCGAGGCCCGACCCTTGAGCCTCCTAGCCTTGACCTCTGGCCCACCAGGGCCCTCTGGAAACTCTCGTGGTTCATCCCTAGCTCCTTAAACCTCATGCCTTGTCCCTAAGGCCCATTCCCGGCCCATCGGCCTCCTCTCTGGTCTCCAGGGGGATGCCCCGACCCCCCTGGTATTCCGCCCCAGGCCCCTGCACCCTCAGCCCCACCGCCTGGCTGAAGGGGTACCTTGCCGTCGGCGATGTGGCGCAGCATCTCTGGCACGTTGTGGTTCTGGAGTTGCGCCTGTAGCTTCAACAGTTTTTCCTCCACGAGGCCCAGAAGGTTGGGCAGATAGTCACCTGCCTTGGGATCCAGCTCCTTTCTGGCGAAACGGCCGGCCTCCTGCGGCCGGGGGGGGCGGAACCAGGTGAGTTGGGAGGGGGCGGGGCCTCTGGGGGCAGGTTCCACCTAGGGGCGGGGCTTTTCCTCAGGCACCAGGTCTTTGAAGTTAGGGGCCACCAACCGGAGTGGTGCTATCCTCTGTGGGGTGGGGATTCTGTGGTCAAGGGCCACGCTTATGAGACAATTGCCTCTGAATTCCAGAGACCCAAGCCAAGGGATGGGGGGGGTCTTTTAGTGGGAGGGCAGGGATACTAACTGGAGAGAGGCCATTGCCGGATGACCTTAAGAAATGGGATTCTGCTGCGGGCAGAGTGGGGCTTCTCTTATCTGTGGTCGCTCCAGGGTTGGAGCAGGGTCTCTTAAGTTTGGGGTGTGTGTGTGTGGGGGGCTAAGTAGGACTTTCCCATGGGGGCGGGACTTGAAATGGGACAGGGTCTCTAAAGTCCTGGGCCTCTTGAGGAGTAAGGGGGTGCCCCCTGAGACGTGGGGTGGAGACTCAGGAGTGGGTTGAGGTTTCCCCTGTGTCCAGGCCTCTCATGTCCTGGACAGAGCCTGCGGTGGGTTCTCGAGTGGGCTACGGGGCAGAACCCCACACCTGCGCGCTGGCACCGCCTCTCACGTCTTGCGGGGCTTCCTCGTGGGCGGGGCCTGCCACTAGGATGTGGTTCAGTTTGCCAGCCAGGTGTTCCAGGCCCTCTCTGATCATTTGCATTGCCCGCATGGCAAGCTGCAGCCTATCCTGTGTGTCAGCGCACCGCTGCTCCTCTGCCTTGATGCGCCCTTGCAACTCGACTTGCAGCTTCTGCTCACTGCAGGGAGCAGGGAGGCCGCCACTGGAGCTCCACCGACCCCGCAGGCCCCACTCTTGCCCCCGGGCACCCGGGACCTCACCTCACCAGCGTGGTCTCCCCTGAGTTTTTGAGGTCTTCAAGCTCCCGCTGCAGCCGCTGCTTCTCTTGCTTCAGCCTCATCAGCGTCTGCTCGTTCTGGCTTTTGAGCGTCTCCAACTGCGTGAAGGTGTCGCCCTGTGCCAGGAACTGCTGCACCACCGCCTGGGGGCCACCCAGACCGAGTCAGAGCCAGGGCTGGGGCAGGCAGGGGTGCCCTCCTCCTTCTTTCCTCCCCTTCTTTCCCCCGGGCACGCAAGACAAGTGGCTGAGCTGATGGCTTCTGCATAATGGTGTTTAGACACTCTGTGAGTCCGACCCAGGGCTGCCTCGAGGGTGTGCAGCCCCGAAGAAATGATTTTTGCGGGCCTTCCTTGTCTATATAGGGAAATTGAATCAGCCAAAATCGGATTGCGGGGCAATGATAGCAGTGAGCACAGCTGCTTTCCAAAATCAACATGCCAGCAACGTTCTGGCAGTGAATCTTGCCCACTCCCGTGAGGAAATACAGCCGGGAAAGGTGCCTGGCCACAGTGCTCCAGATGACCCCATATGTCCAAGTCCTGGAACTCCTCGGAGGCTACCCCATAGGAGTAGTGGGTTGGAGAGCGCCGTAAGTGGAGAAACCCGACAGGGATCCAGGGGAATTAGTGTTCGCCAGCTGGGGACATAAAGTCTTAGAAAATTTCAAGGAAGATGCTGCCAAGCGTGGGCCCCACAGCAGGGGCCCAGCTTCTCTGGGACCGAGGCTGGCACTAGGCATTTTACTGCGCCCAGACCCTGCTACGGGTGCTGGAGACACAGCAGACAGAAAACACTCATAGTTCTCCTAGAGCTGATATGTCAAAGACGTCAGCACCAGTGTAAGCCAGAACAGGAGGGGATGATGGCCAGTGTAGATAACTCGTGTGGGTTTTGCTGAGAGAGGTAGCGGAGAAATGAGGCAGTAGCTGGAGGAAGAAGGGGTGTCTTTTGTGTGCTGAGGAATTGAGCCGGCAAAAAGGGGCGGCTGGGTGTGTTGGCTTCCCAGGCTCAGCTCGGGCGTCTGGGAGCTGGCAGGGCCGAGGGCAGCACTCACGTGTGTTTCCGCCACGCCGGTGGCGTCCTTGACCCTGCCGAAGAGCACCTCCATCTGGTACATGTTGCAGCGCCGCTGCAGCTCCTCCTCTTTGGAGCGCTTGCTGTCCTGGAGCCTGTCGTCGAACTGCAGCAGCACCTGCTCGAACTGGGTGTGCTGGGGGGTTGAGGTCAGGGCCGGGGTCAGCTCGCAGACAAGGGCTTAGGGCAGAGGCCGCGGGGGTTGGGGAAGTATCTGCACTGGGGTAAGAGAGGGGGTGGGGCCCAGGCGTGGGTAAGGGCACCCAGGCAGGGGTCAGGAGTGCTTGACAGGGCCTTGGTCGAGAAAGGGAGGCCTTAGAAGCAGCGCAGAGGGACGGGGTCCAGGGTGCGGGGGTGGGGCCTGTCGGGTAAGGGGCGGGTTAGAGGCAGGATCAAATTCCCGACACAGGCAAGTCTTGTGGGGAAGGATGAGGATAGACCTGAGAGTAAGGGGAGGACTGGAGGGCGGGGTCAGGGATGTGAGAGGAGCCCTGGCATCTAGTGGAGATGGGGGCGGAGTCAGGAGAAATGTCAGAACTGCCGAAGGGTCTAGGACCTGGGCCAACGTAGTGGCGCAGCCCCGGACCCAGCAGGGCCGCATTTAAGCAGGAGCAGGCTGGGGTCGTCGCAGCCCCGTATCCCTGGTGCACCCACCTCGAGGTCCATGCGTTCGTTCTGCAGTTTCCTCTCCTCCGCGCGCTTCTGGCACTCTGTTAGGTAGCGTTCGCGCTTTTTGCGCTCTCGGAACACTGTCTCTTCCAGATGCTGCAGCTGGTTCTAGAGGGCGGGAAAGGAGGACAGAGAATCTGCAGGAGGACCTGCTGGTACCTATCCGGGCTCTGGGCCCAACTCTAGACAGCTGGGTCAGGCTGTGGGGTCCTGGGAGAGAGATGGGACGGGTCCCGGGACAGCTGAGGTTCAGATGCTGGGGCCAGAACAGAAGACCATGGCGGCATCGGGGGTCGGGGGGCAGGACCCACCCCCCCAGGACCCGACGGGCTGGCACCTTGGCGATGTCCCTCGCATTAAGCGCCTCCTGATTCACTAGGTTCAGTTTCTCCAGCTCGTGTTTCGTTCTCACCACCTCAGCCTCCATGAAGTCCAGCCGGTTCTCCAAGCGAAGACTCTCCTCCTGGGGCATGAGGGATGAGGCAGGCCTGTGACCGCTGTCCCTAACAAGGCTGGCTCTCCCACTTGCCACCTCCCACCCCCAGTCACCCTGGTCCCTACCTGTAGATAGGCCTTGAGCTGCAGGTACACGTTGGTGATGTGTTCGGCCTCCTCCACCTTCATCTGGGCCTTCTCCAGGCGGTTCTCCAGGTTCCGCATGGTCTAGAGAGAAGCAAGGCTGAGCTGGGTCCCTTCCCCCCTCAATTCCTCCCCCAGGATCAAGGCCTCTGCAGACCTCACTGGCCCCACCTTGGCCACCACTGTGTTGCTATCTTTCGCCTCTGCCATCTCCAGCTCACGCAGACTGTGCTGCAGCTGGAGCTCCTCCAGCCACTTCTGTCGCAGCCCCAGCTGGTGCCGAAGAGCATTCAGCTGCTTCACCTTCTCACTCAGCCGGCGGTCCAGGTGCTCCAGGGCCTGCTGAGGGAGGGGAGCAAGAGCAGGGGTCTGAACCCCTCACCTAGTCCTTCCTTCCTTCTCCTATATCTTTTTTTTTTTTTAATTTTATTTAGTTTTTGGCTGTGTTGGGTCTTTGTTGCGGTGCGCGGCCTTCTCACTGTGGTGGCTTCTCTTGCTATGGAGTATGTGCTCTAGGCACGCGGGCTTCAGTAGTTGTGGTGCGCGGGCTCAGTAGTTGTGGCTTGCGGGCTTAGTTGCTCCATGGCATGTGCGATCTTCCTGGAGTAGGGATCGAACCCGTGTCCCCTGCATTGGCAGGCGGATTCATAACCACTGCACCACCAGGGAAGTCCCCCTTCTCCTGTATCTTGGTTTTCATCTCCCCTGACTCTTAGTAGCATCTGACCTGGTTGATCCCCCTCCTCCTGCAGATTCTCTTTTTTTGTGGCTCCCAGGACCCCCACTCCTTGGTTTTCCACCTACCTCCCTGGCTGCCCCTTCTCCATCTCCTTTGCCTTTGAAGAGGCTCTTCTCTCCTCTGACCAACCTTACCCCCTTGGTGATCCTATCCAGTCTCAGGGTTTCAAAAGTCACATATACACTGAAGACAACCCATTTTAGCCTCCCTCCTGAACTGCAGGCTCGTATATCCATATCTACACCACCTTCCAGATGTTTCCACAGGCAGATGAAAACCATCGTGTCCAAAACTATGTCCTTGATCTTTCCCCAAACCTGCCTTCTTGAATCTTCCCCATCTCAGCTAATGGCAGCTCCACCCTTCCAGGTGCTCAAGTCCCAAACCTTGATGTCATCCTCACCTTCTCTTTTTCTCTCCCACCCACATCCAGTTTGTTAGCAATTCTCTGTTCTTTTTCAAAGGTTCCTCCAGAGAGATCTCTTTCTTCCTATTTCTACCCCTTTTGTCCTAGTGCAGCCAACACCATCTTTCACCCGGTTGATCTCCTCCTGGCTTCTATTCCGGCCTCCTCACAGCCCATCTTCCATTTCTCTGATTCTTAGTATAAAATCTGCACTCTTGCAGTGAAGGCTGCTGCAACGTTCTGCCCCTGTTGACCTCCCTGACCTCACCTCCTACAGAGCCCCCCTCACTCACTACCATCTCGCCACACTTACCTCCTTGTGTCTCCAACACTCTACTTTTGTTCCTACCCTAGGGACTTTGCACTTCCTATTCCATCTGCCTGGAATGCTTTTCCCCAGATCATTACCTGCCTGTCCCATTCTCAGCTCAAATATCACTGTCTTAGAGAAAGCAAAGACTCCCATCCTGCAGTCTAAAAGGCAACCCCCTGCCCCCATCCATCTCTAGTAAGTCAGTCTGTTTTGTTTCTCTTGTCACCATGGGGAATTACTTTGTTTCTATATTTGTTGTTCTTGTTGTTTTTTTTGCGGGGGGGTCTGTTTTCTCCACCAAGATATGAGATTTTGGGGAGTGGGGACATGGTCTGTTTTTTTCACCTCGCAGTGACCAACACCTAAAACCATGCCAGGCACATGGTAGGTCCGTGATAAAGATTTAGAAATAAATGAGTGGCGCCAGGTGTGGAGAAGGGATTGGAGAGGCGAGATAGTGGGCAGGGAGGCCAGTCGGGTGGGGACCCAGGCTGGAAATGAAGGGAGATGGTCAGTGGAATGGGAGTGGGGCAAACCTGGCTTGTCCTGTTCTTCAGGTATGGCTTCTCTGATTTCCATTCCTGAATCACTGCCTGGATCACTTTCTCATCTCCCTGCAGAGAGAAGAGCCCAGTCCCACTACTGATTCAGGCCACTTCTACTTGAGGTGGTGCCCTGCCCCTGGGGATGCTGCTCCCGCCCCCTGGCACCTCTTCAACCTCACCTGGAGCAGGTCTGTCAACTGTAGTTGCAGTGCCCTGGTCTCCTCATGGAGCTGGTTGATGGTCTCCTGATTCTTTTTGATGTTCCACTGGGTGCTCTCATAAAAGACCTTCTGGTCACCCTCTGGGGTCATGTGAGGTGGGCAGGCAGAAGCAGAGCATCAGGGGAAAGGGGGACTTCCCAAAGGGAAGACCTTTTAGTAATTGTCAACCTAACATTGTAACAGTATTTCACTTTGAGCATTTGTTATGTGTTGGATGCTGGACTAATAATTTTCTAGGTATCAAATAGCATGTGCCAATAGGTACATATCCATAGACATAGTATACCCATTTTATGCATGAGAAGACTCAGGCTTATTAGATTGTTCAAGGTCACAAGCAGTTGGACTCCCCAGCCCATACCTTCAACCACTATGCAAAATTACCTCCTAACAATAAAACAATAATGGTTTATACGAGGATTTCCCAACCTTGGCACAACTGACATTTGGGATGGATAATTAGTTGCCGTGGCGAGCTGTCCTGTGCATTGTCAGATGTTGAGCAGCATCCCTGGCCTCTACCCACTAGATGCCAGTAACCAGCCCCCCCCAGCAATGTGACAAACCAAAATGTCTCCAGACACTGCAAAATAGCCCTATTCCATTGAGAACTACTGGTTCACACTTTATAGTGTTACTATGTGCTAGGCACTGTTCTAAGCACCTTACACATTTCAACTACCTATGAGGTTGTACTGTTACTATCCCCATTTCATGGTTGGACAAACTGAGAGCAATTAGGTTACTCTTAGTCCCTGAAAGTCAAACAATTAGTATATGTAGAGCCAGGATTTGAACCCAGAAAATCCAGCTCTAGAAATCTATATTCTTTACCACTCCATGCATGATAGAAGAGTTGAAATTACATAAAAGTATGAAATGCAGTCCAGTCAGTTCTGAGCTCAGGAAAAGTTTTACAAGAAAGATGAGGAAAACCATGAACTAGTATGAGTTTTTGCCTCCAGAAACTGGCCACTGGATGAACGCCAGTGAAACGCTCCTGCTAGGTCAGAGGACTGTTGACTCTTGACCTTTCTGTGCCCTCTGGAGCCATCTTACCTAACAGTTGTATCTTCCTTTGTAACTCAGCCACCTGCGTGTGCACAGCGGACTTCCCCTCGCTGGCGTGGAAAGGTGCCGCCTTGGAATGGAGTGAGTGCCAGGCCTGCACTGAGCCCTTGCCTCGAGGGTGGTAGGGCTTGATCTGAGCCTGACTGCCCTTGACTTTGGAGGGAGGTGAAATCTTGTCCTGAGAAGGCATGGCGTTGGCGGAGGCCGCCCAGCCTCCGCCTGGGGGTTAGGGGATCCACCAGGAATCGCCTCTGTCCAGGTTCCGTCCCTGTTCCTCGGGCTCTGGGAATGCACTTGTCTACCGCTTGGCAGGGCCTCGCGGCTTCTCCGGTTGCTAGGTAACCTTCCCCGCCTCCCTCCCCCGCTCCCAAGGAAATCGCCTGCATTCCAATCTACGGCTCTCATTGGCTGACGCTGAGCTGAGGGGCGGTCCCAATAGGGGACAGAACGGATCAGCTCCGTCGAAAGATGGGGGAGGGTACTTTGGAGTCATGTGCTCATTCCTTTTCCTCCCCACCCCTCCACCCTAACCCCGCCGAGGCGGTTCGCGGGCGTTTTTCAGGAACTTACTGTTCCGGCTGCAGAACCCGACACTCCCAAGATGGAGGCACCTTGCGCCGCCATTAAGCGCTGATCTTCAGAACTAATCCCTTTAAGGCGTCACAGTCCTATCCAAGATGGCCGTCTCGGTTCCGGCCCCGCCACCTGCCACTCACAACATGGCGGCCACGAAAGCCGTTCAGGGAGCGCAGCGTGATACCGGAAGTGATGCTTCCACACATTTCCGCTTTCTTTCGGCAGGAGGAATAGTTGGCTGCTGGGTCGGGGGGCGCGGTGGATATTGACCTTTGCCCCAACCTCGTGTAGGTGGTGAACTAGTGGGCGGGAGGGCACCCCAATTTCCTCTTGGGGGCAGTCGAAGGCGGGAATTGGATAGCTAACCACCCCCTACTCATGGGGAGCGGAGGTTTTGAGATCTCCCCACCGTTGATTTGGGCCAAGTGAGATTCCCCTCCACTGGGCAGGATTGGGGAGACCCCCCCCGCCCCCAGTATGGGAAGCAAAGTGACCCCTCATTGCCCGGAAGCGATGGAGGAATCCAGTTGGCTGGAGGGAGAGGTGCCTTCCTTCGGCTGGAAGTAGCCCTCTCCCACTGACCTGCCACCCCTTTCTTGCTGCAGCGCGAGGGCACAGCGCGTCTCCCAGCAGCCTCCTTCCTCTGACAGAACCAGTTTCCAGCTTCCGAGGCTCCAGCGAGATGTTACTAGTGCTGCTGCTGCTGCCCATGTGTTGGGCCGTGGAGGTCAAGCGACCCCGGGGCGTCTCCCTCACCAGTGAGTCGGCCACTGGAGGTGGTCAGAGGCGGGGGTGGGGTGTGGGAGGCTCCTGGGAGAGGCACTTAACAGCCTTCGGTCTCAGTGTTCTGGTCTCTGGGCAGGGAGGGTGGCAATGCTCAACTGGTGGGTGGGGGTAGAGGAGCCATTGGGTGGAAAGGGCGTCTTCCCGCCCTGGGCTGAGCCCCTTGCCCCCCTCCCCAGACCATCACTTCTACGACGAGTCCAAGCCTTTCACTTGCCTGGATGGCTCTGCCAGTGTCCCTTTTGATCAGGTCAATGACGACTACTGTGACTGCAAAGATGGCTCAGATGAACCAGGTGAGCTCTTTCTTCATTCGTTCATTCATCATGGATTTACTGAGCAGCTGGTGGGTGCCAGGTCCTGTGCTGTGAGCAAAACAGACCCAGTCATGTCCTCAGAGACCTCCCTGTAGAGTGGGGGGAAGCAGGCACAGAAGCGAGTGGTCAGTGGTTCGGCGAGGAGAGCGGGAGGTGCTGTGGGAGCCCGAAGGGGGAGGGGGAGGGGGTTGGCAGGGCCCTGTTCTGAGGGTCTCAGGGAGGAGAGGCAGGAGGGAGCATTGGAGAGTTTTGTTTCAGGCCCCGAGCGTGCAGCTGTCTTTCCTCCTCTTACTTGGGATCGGTTACTCTCACATTCCTTGTTCCTTCTGTGCACGCGGTGGGTGTGACACGCTGGATTCTGAGCACACTCCACAAACCCTCCCTCCCTTCTTCCCCCCCAGGCACAGCCGCCTGTCCCAACGGCAGCTTCCACTGCACCAACACTGGCTACAAGCCCCTGTACATCTCCTCCAGATGGGTCAACGATGGAGTTTGTGGTGAATGAGATCACCCTGGGGTTGGGAACAGCGTGCTGGGTGGAGGGAGGGAAGAGGCACTGCCGGGTCCGATGGTGCCCACACCTCTGCCCTCAGACTGCTGCGATGGGACGGATGAATACAACAGCGGGATCGTCTGTGAGAACACCTGCAAGTACGTAGGTGACAACCCACCCTCCCCCCGCCACCTCCAGACCTTGCCTTGCCCCACGGGGTGAATCAGGTTCCCTCTCTTTTCTGTTTTTGTGTACTGAGTGCTCACCCCATGCCAGGTGCCCTGTGAATGCTCCATCAGCAATTTCCTCTCTGGCCTGGAAGCAGGTGCAGTTTGCCTAACAACAGATGAGGAAGCTCAAGGTTAGAAAGGAGAATGACTTCCTCAGGGTCACATAGCTAGGAGATAGCAGAGCCGAGACTCGAACCCAGGTCGGTCTAACTTGAGACCTGCATGCTTTTAACTGCTGTGCTCTGCAGCAGGACCTGAAAACTGAAATGCCCACAGGTAGGTAATCTAAACAGCACAAGCAGGCTGAGTATAAGGCAGTAGGGAGTGCTGGGATTGTGACCTCTAAAGGCACAGCTGCCCTCAACTCCTGTGAGTTGAGGGCAGGTGGCAGGGCTGGATTTGTTTTTCAAAGAAGCTGAGAGTCCCAATACTTATGTAAACTCTTTTGATGGAAGATCTTTTACATAGATAGTGGATTAAGCAGAACAGTGCTTACCGGCCAGATTGCCCTTTGTGTCTGGGGGTCTGTGACTTCTGTGCTTTTCTCTCCTCCCTCTCTTGGGAGCCACCTTCCAGCCCCACATCCCAGCACCCCCCAGTCCCTCCCCTGACCCTGAGGGTGGACGAACCCTGCCCGTTGTCCTTCCCCATAAGGACAGGGATGAGGGACTCTGAGGCCAAGAGAGCCTGGGGAGGTGGGGAGAGGAGGGTTTGCTCTCCTGTCTTTGCCCACATAGGGGGTGTGAAGGCATGGGGGTTGAACCCTTTTGGAAGAAGCAGACCTGGTGGATGCTAGTGCCCCCAACCCCATCGTGCCTATGTGTCCCCTCCCCCCAGAGAGAAGGGCCGTAAGGAGAGAGAGACTCTACAGCAGATGGCGGAGGTGACCCGCGAGGGGTTCCGCCTGAAAAAGATCCTAATTGAGGACTGGAAGAAGGCCCGAGAGGAAAAGCAGGTGAGGGGCCCGGTGGGGCTGACCCAGGACAACCTGGAGGTATGGGCTGAGGAGGCCGGCTGGGGTTGATGTCTGCTCCTGACTCGTGGTGTCCTGGGGCCAGTTACTGTCTCTCTGCACCTTGATTCACTCGTTTGTCCACTTGGCGTTTAGTCGTCGCTTAGGCGGGTACCAGGTGGGCGGCAGCCAGTACAGGCATCGACCTGGGCCTTGGGTGCAGACTGAAGTGGGCTCAGAAGAGCTCTGCTGCCCCTAGGACAGGAGGGACACATCTGCATCCCGGTCCCAGGGTTCTCTCATCTGTAAGTTAGGGCTAATGGCTACATTGCTTCCCAGTCTGGGGGAGGACTCGAGATGGGGGTCAGTCAGTTGCAGTCACGTTAGTTCAATAGGGTGGGTGCTGGGGGGGCCAGAAGAGGCTGTACCCCCAGGGGTGTGTCTCTCCCTCCCCTGTCTGCCACCCCCTTGGCTGTCTGATCGGTCAGAGTCCTCAACACTCCTCCTGGGCTCTTGCCCGACCCACTGAGTAAGGGCTCCAGCTCTGTTTCTCTGCCCTGGGCAGCTTCCAGGTTTTTCTCTCCCACCCCCATGGCCTGGCTAGTGAGGTACCTCCCGAATTCATGGGGCTGTGAATTCAGGGCCAGTGAGATACTTCCCGAGTTTAGAGGATACTGGGGGAGCCACATAGTGAGGTTAGCTCCAGGTGATCTTTGCCTTCCTGGGCAGGTGGGAGGATCCTGGCAGCAGACCAGGCTGAGGTCTTGGGAGGAAAGTGATCCCGTGCGGGCTTGGGCTAAGACCCTACAGCTTGGGACCCCCATCCCTAGGCTGGAGTCCACCCAGCACACACATTCCTTTTTGAAATAGCCACAGAAGCCCAGGATGCACTGGGCTTGTGCATCATGGCTAGAAGCAAACGTGGAACTAGATGTGGAACTGCCTCAAGAGTGCATCAACTAGTGGGAGGGACACACAGACAAAATGATAGCCAGGGCTGGGGGGAGAAGGGATGTTCGGGGCTGTAAGGCCTAGAGAAGACTCTTGCCCGGTCCCTCTGTTCCCTGAACCCGTCTTGCGGGTAGGAAGCAGGGAAGACTTCCTGGAGGAGGAGGCCTCCATCTAAACTGAAATCTGTTGGGTAATTCAGAGTTAGCCAGGCAGAGTGTTCCTGACAGAAGGAAAGCATGTGGGAAGAACTGGAGGCAGAGAGTGGGGCTCTGAATGTTGTCAGGGCAGTTGGATCTTAGAGTTTAAGATAGCAATGGGGTGGGTGGGGCTGGAGAGGTGGGCAGGGGCCTGGTCATGCAGGGCCTCGGAGGCTACATTGACGTCTTTGGGTTACTCTCCAGTGGGCTGCAGGGAACCACAGCAAGGGGGAGACCCAGAGAGGGGTGTGGATTTTGAAAAGATCCTGTGGCCACCCTGTGAAATAGAGGCAGGGAGATGGCAGTCTGTGAGGAAGAGGGTGGAACAGGAAGAGAGCTGGCCCCTGTCTTCTGCCTACCCAGAAAAAGCTCATTGAGCTGCAGGCTGGAAAGAAGTCACTGGAGGACCAGGTGGAGTTGCTGCGGACACTGAAGGAAGAAGCTGAGAAGCCAGAGAAGGAGGCCAAGGACCAGCACCGGAAGCTGTGGGAAGGTACATCACCATGTCCCAGGGTGGCCGTGACTTGCCCTTGGCTCCTGGCTGGGAAGAGTCTGGGCCCAGGAGCCTCTTGCTTGTTATCTCTCGTCTATGGTTTTGCTGATTTTTTAAATCATGGCACTTTAGTTCCCCGCGTGCCCAGTTATCTTTGACTGTGTGTTGGTCACTGTGTTTAAAAGTCATTAATAGGAGAAACTTGCAGTCTAGGATGAGAGGTCCTTCTCTAGAGAGGAGGGGCTTTTCTTTCTGCCATCTCTGAGCACTACCATTCAGGGATCCCTTGAATTCAAATTCAAGGCTGGAGATTGTTCCAGCCTCTCAGGCAGTGTGAGCCAAGGTCTGAGCATAGGCTGGGTAATTTCTGGCCCAGCTTATCCCTGAGGGGAGCCCCATGGGGTCACAGTTATGCGGGGGGGGGGGGATCACCTTGGACTTTGGTTTTAATTTCTCTTCCCTCACAAGTTATCAAAATAGACATCCACATTTGCCAGGATTGGCAAAATCCCTTAGGGTGCACGCGGCTTCCATAGTTTCTTACCTTCTTGATTTCCTCTTGGTCCTGGAAACTCCTACTGTCTTGGTTGGTTTTAAGATGATTTTCTTATGCTTTGTCCAGGATTTCCTTGCTGTTGGTAGATTGTGCTGCCATTATGGGGAATCTGAAGCCTCGGCATTTGTTCTCAGTCTGCTCTGTGCAGGGGCACATGGTGGAAGGAGGATAGAAGGGAGAGTGGGGACAGAAACCCATTCCAGGCGAGTTGAAAGACCAAGCATTGCTGGGAGGGTTTGGAGGTGTGGCTCCAGCTGGTCACCGGGCTGGTGACCAGGAACTGGCAGTCTTCTCTCTGAGGCCATTCTGTCATCTCATCCATCTCTTTGAGCATCTGCTACGTTCTCCTTTCCTTTCCTATCTCTGCTCTGATTTCTCGTAATCAGTAAATTCAGTCATTCGTCTAACAAGCATTTGCTGTGTACCTGTCATGTGCCAGGTGCACCCCAGGTGCCAGCAATACAGGATTGAACAAGACAGAGAAAGCCCTCTGACCACAGAGGGAGGGAGGGAGTGCCGGCAGAGGGAACAGGTGCAAAGGTTCTGAGGCAGCATCTTGTCTGGTTTTTAAGGAGCAGCAAGGAGGCCATGTGGGGGAGTGAGAGGAGACTCTCCCCTTTAGTTACATAACATCAGCTGCTTTTGTGATACAGCTACAGAGCCGAGTGGTTGCCAACAGAGACCTTATGGGTTGCCAAACCTAAACTATTTAGCATCAGGCTCTTTACAGTAAAGTTTTCCGGCCCCTGATAAAGACACTGATATTCTCTCCCACACTGATGATAGCTGGACCAGAGCGCCCAGTGCTTGTTTCATAAGGATCATCGTGTCGCTTCTGCCTCCGTTCCCTATGAACTGTACCCAGACGGAGCCCTGTTTCACAGATGAGGAAGCTGAGGCCTTGCCCAGCTAGGGTGATGCCCAAATCTCTCTGATTGCAGACCCTGTCCCTTAACTACAGGCTTGAGTCATCTGCCTGTTCCACCTGGCTCAGGGCGCAGCATTGCCCTGGCCTCCTGATGGCCTCCCTCCATCAGGCCAAGCCATTCTTCTGCCCAGCAGTCTTCCCGGCTCCCCAGTGCCTTGGGTGGGACAGCATTTGGGCCACCACTGCCTGGTTACGATGCTCCCTACATCGAGAAGTCAAGTACTTTTCCCTGCACTGCACCCTGTGCACTCACCACATTTCCACTGCAAATACAGAGGTGTCTAGTGGGCTCTAGGCCCAGTGCTCAGCAGTGACTCATGAGGCCCCATCCTGCAGCCCTGCTCACCTTGAAATGGGAACAGCAGATCAGTGAGTCTGTCCCACTGTGCCCCAAGCCCTCAGATGGCGCTGCCTCCACCAAGACTTTCCAGCTTCCTTCCTGAGATCAGCCCTTCTGATCACATGTGGCAAAAACCCAACTTGTACCCACTTCATAAAAAGTGGAAGCTTTAGGCCCAGTGGGACCCTAGGCTCCCTGGATGGCAGGAGTCCTCCCTCCACCTCTGGGCTCTGCCTCCTTCTCTGTGGGCTTCCTTCCCAGGCAGGCTCTGCCCTCCTGTGCCAGCACAACCACAGGCAGCACTAGGTTTATTTCCTTCTGGCTCAGCAGCCCCAGCGAGTAGAGAATACCACTTTCCCACAAGTCCCAACACAAATTCCAGGGCAGGCTCCTATTGGCTTGTCCCAGGTGATGTGGCTGCCCATGAACCAATCCCTGGAGCCAGGAGGTGCAGCACAGGTTCTGATCGGTCAGGCTTGAGTGTTGGGTGGGTAGTTGCCCACAGGGAAATGGAGGAGGGGTATTGTAAGCAGGTGGGGTTGTTTGCTGGAAAGGTAAAGCTGAGGGTTGGAATTACCCTCCTTTGCTGGGGTCTTATTGCTTCTACTATTCTCTGCCCTCTTGGGTTTTGGAGTGAGTAGGTGGTGACCAAGTCAGACCTGTCAAGGGCCAGGCACAACATGGGTCACCCAGCTTGGACTTTTAAGGGTGGTATGAGTTCTAAGGCCAGATCATCGGAGGTGGGGTGTGTGAGTGGGTGTGAGAGACGTGGGATGTGACTGGGGCCTTGAAAGAAGGCTGGGAGTTCCCTGCTCTATTTCTTCCTAGTTTCCATGTGATTTAAAATATTCCATCTGACTTCCATATTCTCTGTGAAAAAGATTTTTTGGGGTAACAATCCTGAAAGTAGTAAAGTAGAAAGGGAGAGAGTTTTCCTCCAGGTTAACCTCTACCAGGAGGCGTGAAACCTTCCAGACCTTTCTTGTCCATCCCAGGCAGAGATGCAATTCATCAGAGGGTAGTAACTCTGGGTGTCGACCCCAAAGCCACACTTCAGGTGCTCAATGGCCACGTGTGGCTGGTGGCTGTCATTTTGGCCAGCAGATGTAGACCATGTCCATCTTTGTAGAAAGTTCTGTTGGACAGCACTGGTCTACATGGTGTATGGGTGTTGTGCTATGTCTATGTGTACCTCATTTCCTTTTTTTTCACTCTGACCCTTCACCTTTTTTTTATTGTGGTAAAATCCACAAAATGTACAATTTACCATTTCAACGAATTTGAAGAGTACAGTTCAGTGGCATCAAGTACATGCACAGTGTGCAACCATCTCTGCTATCTAGTTCCAGAACATTCCCATCACCCCAAAAGGGAATCCCATGCCCATCAAGCAGTCCCTCCCCATCCGCCCACCCCCCCAGCCCCTGGCAACTACTCATCTGCTTTCTGTTTCTATGGATTTGCCAGTTCTGGATGTTTCTTATCAACAAAACCAGGCAGCACGTGGCCTTTGTGACTGACTGCTTTCCTCGAGCATCATGTTGTCAAGGGTCATCCACATTGTAGCCTTGTGTCTGGACCCTACTTCCTTTTAACAGTTGTGTCTATTCCGGTGTATGACCCTGGCAGGATTTATTTAATCCAGGTGCCATTTTTTTCTATCAGGTTCGCAGTGCTGGTCTTCATCGTTTGTAAACGCCTGTTGTGTATTAGGGCGTTGGCCCTTTGTGACTGAAGTTGCCGGTGTTTTCTTATCATTCATCTTTGGTGCCAGGTTCCTGGTGTTTTCTTGCTGGGCCATGTGTTAGAAAGTGAATTCAGGGACTTCCCTGGTGGTCCAGTGGTTAAAACTGCGCTTCCACTGTAGGGGGTCGTGGGTTCGATCCCTGGTTGGGGAACTAAGATCCCGCATGCTGTGGGGGGAAAAAAAAAAAAAAAAAGAAAAGAAAGTGAATTCACTCTTGTCTTCTTTTTGCTTCTGTTTCCATTGTTTTGCGCCACGGCGAGCGTCCTCTTACACAAGGCTGGGCGTACTCGTGCCCCGTTTCCCTTAGCCCAAGTTCTCAGCATGGAGTTGCCGACTCAGGTTCAAGGGTGACATGCCAGGGTTTGACCCAGATTCCCAGAGGGCGGTGGGGATGAGCACGGGCTCTGGAGGCAGACGGCTTGGCTTGGGCCCCCGGCTCTGCCCCTCGCCGGCGGGGTGACCATGGGCAGGTCCCTTCATCCACCTGAGCCTCAGGCCCTCATCTGTGAGGACGGTGTCGGCTGAGTCTGCTGGGGTGTCGTGGGGTCTCCTGGGACACAGGCCACTTGTCCTGATGTAGAGGGCTGAGCTTCATAATGGAGCTGCCCTTGTGGCTGCTTTCCTGAACCCCACCTGAGCCGGCTAGTGATGAGACAGACAGGCAGAGGAGGGACCATCAGAGCAGATATGGGGCTGAGGCCCTGTGTCCACTGGCCACTCCCAGTTCCCCTTTTCCGTGCAGATGGCCTCTCCCCTCTCCCGAGACACTGCCCTGGACCCCCAAGACATCTCCCTCGCCTGGCTGCCCCCCAACCCCAGTCTCCGTCCCCTGACCTTTTTCCTGCTTGGCCTCTTCCCGCGGGGGCCTCCCGGACATGGCAAACCTAGTGCATGGTCCCCCACCTGCCCCTCACAGCCACCGATCATTCAGACCATCTGCAGAGCCCCTCAGGGTCTCTCCCCAATCTGGCGCTTCCTACCTCCTTGGCCCCCTTGCCTCTGCACCAGCCAGCCCTTGTCATCTCCTTGCTCCCACCCCCATAGCGGCCTGACTCAGGGCCCCAGCACCCAGTGGAGGGCTGGCCATACAGCGGCCCCCCTGGGGCGTTGGGGAGGGCAGATTTTGGGGTGGTGGGAACTGTAGGCGGTGCAGAGCATGATGGGCTGGTCCCTCCACAGAGCAGCTGGCCGCCTCCAAGGCCCAGCGAGAGCAGGAGCTGGCGACCAGTGCCTTCCAGGAGCTGGACGATGACATGGACGGGGCGTGAGTGTGTGGCGCTGCCTACCCTGGGCTCACTCCTCCCACCCCCGCCTTCAGAAACCAGCCAGAGCCCACCTCCTCGCCCTGGGGCCCCCAGGGCCTGAGCTGGTCTCAAGCCCTCTGTAAAGGAGCCTCTGCTTGCTCATGTATAAGATGGGTCTAGAGCAACCCCGGAGGAGGAGATGAGGGAAACCACCGCCTCAAGGAGCTGGGCCCTCGAGGGGGCTGGGGATCCCATTACTTTTCACAAGCCTACTCTGTGGCCTGGGACACTTTGGTGAAAGTCAGAATCCCCCCTGCGCCCCTGAACTTGCCGGCTGACCCCAGGCAAAGGGCTCGGTGGAGGGTGGGCTGTTGGGAACGAGGAGGCTGGGCAGCCCCCTGGTGGGAGGCATGGGACATCAGAGGGACCAAGGGGGCAGAATGGGCAGGGGCAGTCCACACCCTGGTTGGCGATGGTGCGGGTGGAGGGACAGGATGTGGTGCCTGGGCCATTGTGGGTATTGGGGCTTGGCTGGGGGGAGGGCGCCAGGCCAAGGGCAGTTTCGATGTGTTGGGCTCTAAGGGTGGAAGGAAGTGGAAGCTGGGTCTTGGGGGACACAGGGTTGTCTAGGTATCTCCTCGTCCCACCCCTGTGTCCTTGCCTCCCTCGAGCCCCTCAGGGTTGTGGAGCCTCAGGAGGGGGTAGGAGGGTGGGGACCGGGTGGCTGCTTCTCCTGGGGGGTGGGGGCCAGAGGGGGCTGAACCCCAGACTTCATCTTTTCTCAGCTTCCTGCTGCTCTCTCCTCCCTGCCCCAAGGTCCTGAAGCAAGTTCTCGGGGGTGGGGGGGCCTGGCAGGGGGAGGCAGGCAGCTGGCCAGCAGCCAGTGGGCTTACCCCTCCATTGGCTTCTGCCTGTGCCCCTGCAGGGTCTCTGTGGCCGAGCTGCAGACCCACCCGGAGCTGGACACAGATGGGGACGGGGCATTATCAGAAGGGGAAGCCCAGGTACCCAACCGGCCCCTTCACTTGGGACTCCTGGAGGGGATTGCCCCAGGGTGACCTCAGGGCCAGGGGGCCCAAGACGGGCTGGCCGTGGGCTACTCCCATGGATGGTTCCCGGCTGGCCCCAGGCCAGGGCTGCTGTGGTGCCCACCATGGCTGATGCGGCCAGGCCTTGTGAGTGAGCAGGAGGGCAGCCACCCAGGGCCGCTTCTCCCTGCCCTTTGGGACCAGGTGGGGTCACGCAGGTGCCCAGGGGTGTCTGATCGGGATGGAGCCAGGTTCCGCATACGCGTGCCCCACCTACACCGCCAAGTGCACGTACCTGATGCACCTTCCTCACGGCTGGGCCTGTAGCTCTTTGTCTTTGCTGGTTTGGTCCCCTGTCCATTGCTGCCCTGCTGGTCCCCACTGCGCCCCCCTGCCCCTCTGCCTCTATCTCCGAGGGCCTGGGCACCTCTGGTGCCCCTGCCTCTCAGTTTCCCTCCCTGGTCTCTCCAGTCCCCGCCCAACACCTCTCTGGCCCCCTCCTTTCCCACAGGCCTGTGCTGCCCCCTTCTGGCCGCCGCGCCTCACCCAGCCTGGCCCCGGCCTGGCCATGGGAGGTCAGGGCGTGCTGTGCCTGGCACCACGGCCTGAGGGGCCCCCCCACCCCCTCCGAGAGTGCCTGGGGTGCAGGGGGGCACGTGGAGGTCCTGCTCCTGACACCACCCAACATAACGCACACAGACCCTCCTCGGGGGAGACACGCAGACAGACGCTGCTTCCTTCTCTGACCGCATCTGGGCTGCCATCCGGGACAAGTACCGGTCCGAGGTCAGTGGGGGGAGGGAAACGGATGTGGTCCTGCCCCCCCTCGCCCCGCCCCTCGATGCCTCACGAAGGAACGGCCTCCGTTTCTGGCGCCAGGCCACCCTGGCCAGCTGGGCAACCCCACCCCCGCCACAGAGGCCACCCCGCCCCCAGCTGTCTGTAGGCTCCTGGGAAGGGCTAGACACACGAGGCCTGGACCCAAGCCCTGGGGGTGGGAGGTGGACTCCCGAGTCCACAACACCGACCACTCCGCACGTCTGCCAGGTGCTGCCCACCGACCCGCCGTCGCCTTCTGCACCTGACTTGACGGAGCCCAAGGAGGAGCAGCCCCCAGTGCCCTCACAGCCCGCAGAGGAGGAGGATGACGAGGAAGAAGAGGAGACAGAGGAGGAGGAGGAGGGGGAGGAGGGGGAGGAAGAGGATTCCCAGGTGCAGGGGGAGCAGCCCAAGGTGTGTGTTCAGGGGAGAAGGGGGTGATGGGGTCAGGGTGGGGTCACTCGCTGACTCTGTCCCCCCCCCAGGAGACCCCACCCCCAGTCGTGCCCCCACAGACAGCCAGCCCCACAGAGGAGGACAAAATGCCGCCCTACGATGAGCAGACACAGGCCTTCATCAATGGTGAGGGTGGAGCCTGGGAGGGGTGAACGCCTCTGCATCGCCTGCACCTGCAGGGGCCCAAGAAACAGGCCTTACCTGCTCCCAGAGGCGGGCTGGGGCTGACCCCGAGCAAGCCCAGGGGACTTCGGGTGGCCTGGAGGGGACTTCTGTGGCCTGGGGAAGGCTAGCACCGCCTCCACCGGCCCCAGGGGCCCCACTGCCTCCTCACAGGCTGTTGCTTGTTTGTTTCACCCCCGCTGGGCCCCGGGAGCCCTGGCCCTGCTCCCTCAGGAGCCGAGAGCCCAGGCAGTGGGGTGGGGTCTGCCCTGGGGCTGGCGAGGCCCGGGGGCTGGGGGAATCCGGCGTGGCTGCGGCATCCCCTTCCCTCTCTTCCTGGCTGGGAGTAGGGGCACCTCTGACCTCCTTCCCTGCCCCCACCAGCTGCCCAGGAGGCCCGCAACAAGTTTGAAGAGGCCGAGCGGTCCCTGAAGGACGTGGAGGAGTCCATCAGGTATGGGTGCCTGTGTGGCCGCAGCAAGGCCACGTCTGCACCGGCCCCACAGCTGCCTGCTGCTGGGCTTCCCAGGGGAGGTGGTGATAGGGAGTCGCCCGGGTGACCTCGGGCAAGGTGGCAGTGGCTCCTGCAGGGAGGGTCCCCAGGTGATGGGGAGCAGAACTCAGCCCCCAAGAGGCCCTCTGCCACTGGAGCAGGCCTTCCTGTGCTGTCCTGAGTCGGGCTGCGGCGGCCCCAGCTGCCGCTTAAGCTCCCGGCCTCCCCTTTTAGGAACCTGGAGCAGGAGATTTCCTTTGATTTTGGTCCCAACGGCGAGTTTGCCTACCTGTACAGCCAGTGCTACGAGCTCACCACCAATGAGTGCGTCCCTCACGGACAGGCGGGGTGGGTGGGCTGGGAGGTCCTGGGCCTGAGCAAGGATGGGGGGAGTGGGGGTGGTGCTCAGAAGCAGTCACTGGAGTTTGAGGTACCTGTGTGCCCCCTGCGGGGGGGATGTCATGGAGGTTGGGGCCCGGGTCCCCCCTACCCACGCACCCCATCCCATGACAGGTACGTCTACCGGCTCTGCCCCTTCAAGCTCGTCTCGCAGAAACCCAAACTCGGAGGCTCCCCCACCAGCCTCGGGTGAGTGGGCTCAGGCTGGGCCGCCCTCTCAGCCCCTGGTCCCCCCGGCCGCCCGGCCGGCCCCCTTCAGCACCCCACTCTCCCGCAGCACCTGGGGCTCGTGGGCTGGCCCCGACCATGACAAGTTCAGCGCCATGAAGTATGAGCAGGGCACAGGCTGCTGGCAGGGTCCCAACCGCTCCACCACTGTGAGTGCCCGGTGGGTGGGGCCGGTACGGGGGACCCAGGCCCGCCGAGCCTGCCCGAGCCCCGCCTGCCCGCCACCCGCCCCAGGTGCGCCTGCTGTGTGGGAAGGAGACAGTGGTGACAAGCACCACGGAGCCCAGCCGCTGTGAGTACCTCATGGAGCTGATGACACCGGCCGCCTGCCCAGAACCACCACCGGAGCTGCCCGCCGAGGGCAACCACGATGAGCTCTAGCCCTGCCCTGCCCCGCCCGGCCCAGCCCGGCCCAGAGGTGGGTGGGGAGGTGAGACCCCAACCGCCTCGGCTAGGGGATACAGGGGGTGGTCTAGGTCGCGTTGATGCTCCCCCCACCCATCTCCCTCCGTCCGTGTCTCATTTGGTTTCTCTGTGGCCCCAGAACCTCAAGATGTGGAACCAGCCCCCAGCGGTGCTGCCCGCCTGCCCCTCAGTCTCTGTAGACCAAGGCTTGCCCCTCTGGGTCTCCTTGCCCTCCCCAGCGGACAGGAACCGGGTGGGGCTCCATGCCCTGCTCTGGGGGCAGGCGGGGCAGAGCCACGGTCCCGGCCCCAGGTGCCTCCACAGGTGGCATAAAGGAGCCTGCCCTCCCTGGACCCCTGCCCTGGTGGCCCCCCCCACCCTGTCCCCCACCCAGGGCATCTGCCTCCCCTCCTGCTGCAGAAGAGTGACTTGACCTGTGACCTCCAAACAATAAATGTGATCTCCCCAACTCATCTGTCTGTCTGTCTTTGCTCGGGTGTGGAATCAGCCAGGGGTGCGAGAGGGCTAAATGCAGGGGAAGCAGCTGTGCAGATCCTGTGCGGGCCTCCTTCCCCATCAGGCTGGCTCCACAGTTGGGGGTCTCACCTGAGATGCCCCGTGGACAGCACAGCCTGGTGCCACAGGACAGACGGCCCCTGGGCCACTTCTGTCTGGGTTTCCGCCTGGACTTGTCTCCCACCCGCTAATCACAAGAGTGCTGTGGGAAGGCCAAGAGGCTCCAGGTGAGATTCAGGCCCAGAGAGGGACAGCAGCTTGCACTCAGCCACACAGCGGGGCCGTTGACACGTGCTCCAACACTCCCCGCACGCCGTTGTACATATATCTGAGGCCATAAGATTCTGAACTTTTATTTTCTGGCATGAAAAGTACAAATAATTAAACAATTCCATGTAAAAGTCTGTTACCGCGGCCAGGCCTGTAATCCCGGTAATAAATAGTGTCTAAACTCAACGCAAAGTGTTCTTGTTGTTGGGTTTTGGGTTTGGTTTTTTTTTTTTTTTTTTGTCTTTTTTTTTTTTTTAAACAGTTCTTTATCACCTCCAACATGGACTCTGTCTTGATTTGAAACCATCCAAATAAATAACAGGATGAAGGGAGGGCTGGAGGGGCTGAGCCCCTTCCCCATGGGCCCTGCCCCTGCCTCCCAGGGATGTGGAAGACCCCAGGCCCCCTCCCCTGGGGTGAAGGGCTGGCCTCCAGGAAGGGGGCCTGGCTGGCTGGGCTGGGTTCTGTGTTTTAGAAAAAGGAGTCCCTTCCCAGTCTTGGGGGTGGCAGGGGCTCAGGCCTCTGTGAGGGGGTGTGGGGAGGTGCCCCCTCTCCAGAGCCCGGCCCCCCCCAGGGTGAGGGACAAACCCAGCCCTTATTGCTCACAGATGCCTCCGCCACGCTGCCCACGTGTGGACACGTGTCACCGCGCGCGGAGTGCAGAGGGGAGAAAGCCCCAGGAAAACAGAGGGAGAGGGATGGACCCGCTGTGGGGCCTGCCCTGCTGGAGGGGAGCGGGGAGGTTGGGGAGGACTTAAAAACCACAAGAATAAATAGGTTTGTGTATCAAGAACAAGCTAGGGTTTCACCAGCTAAATAGGACTGAAAAAATTCTCAAGACGAGCAAAAATAATCCCATTAAGACCCCGGACGTCGCTGGCCGTGGGGACCGCCCTGCAGAGCAAAGGTCCCCCAGGGCGCCGCTCGGCTACCATTACTGTTATTAATAATTATTATTACTTTAATGATTCCACTTCCCCTTTTATAAATAAATTAGGCATAACCACGTCTCGGCAAAACTTAAAGAAACAAAGAGAACATCGTGGTTCCTTTAAACTTGCAAACTGGATGAAGGAACAGAAATATACACAAATGTCCTTACAGGGCAACAAGGAGGATAAATAGTTAACATAGCAATAAGTTAAAACTACAAGAAGCTCAATTCGGCAAAAAAGTACAAGAAAGTTAACTGGTGCCAGTTTATGTCTGTTTTTTTTTTTTTTTTTCCTTTTTTTTTTTTTAAATCTCTTCTGTGTGTGTGGTTTTGTTTTGTTTTGTTTTCTCTTCCTTTTTTTGTCGCTTTTTTTCTCTTCTGTTTGTGTTTTTTTGTCGCTTTTTTGATTTTTTTTTTTTTCTTTTTGTTCCTTGCAGCAGAAGCTCCACAGACGTTTAATAACAACACCGGGAGGGGTGGGGGAGAGAGAGCTGGGCAGTCAGATGGGGCCATGGCCAGACACCAAACGCAGGGACACCACAGAAAGGGCACTGAGGCTAAAATCGGGGTTCGCCATTCTCAGTTCTGACTGGGCCCTCTGCGGGGGATGGGGGCTTCAAGGGCTCCCAGGGGGCTCCGGCTTTTGGCTTCTGTTGGATTTTTTGTTTGTTTTTTACAAAGAGTGAAAACTAGGGGGATGGAAAGTCCAGACAGAAGCCAAGACCGGGGCTCGGGATAGGGGCTGCGTCCACTGCCCTCACTGATCTGGAAAGACGGAAAAACCCAACAAACTGAAAGGGGGTGACGAGTGGACGGAAAGGGAATGCGGGGCTGGGCCCCTGGGCCCATCCACCCTGGGCCTGGCGGGGAGTGTTGGGGCACTTGCTGCTGGGGAGGCTCTGGAGTGGAGAGGCTCAGGGCCCGGCCTCCCCCTCGGCCTCGTGGGCCAGGGCCTCGGCCCAGGAAGGCTCAGCCCCAGGGATGGGGGTCCTTTGGCCTCAAGCGTTGGGTGGGCTGCCTCCAGCCCACCATGATGCCAAAAGGACAACGAGGTATCGTGTGTCTGGATGCATGGACGCTGTGTGTGTATGCCTGTGTTCGTGGGTGGCAGGGGCCACTGAGGAGCCAGGAGAGAGCTCTGCAGAGAACCTGGGGCAGGGGCGAGTGGGGCTGAGTGCCAGGAGGAGGGGCGGGCCGGCCTCACTGGAGGAAGTGGGCTATGGACTGGGCTGGGGTCTGGGCTGTGACCTCTCGCCTGGGCCTGAGGGATGCTGTGGGCATGTCTGTGTGTCTCTGGGTATTGTGACTATGTTTCTCCATGACTGGGTGTCTAGATTTGTGTGTCCAAATGTAACTGTCTCCACTTCCATGTGGCCACAGGCACGTGTGGAAATGTTCCCATGTCCACGTGTGCACGTGTCCACGTGTCCCCGGCCACATTCATCAGTGTCCACATCTGCCCGTGGCCGCATCTGCCCACGTCCACCATGGCCACATTTACACAGCGTCATACTTCAGTCTTCTGTTGTTTATACATGTGTTTGTCTACGTGTCTGAATTGGGCCAGGGAGTTCCTGAGGCGTGTCTCTGGGTCCGTCTGTGCTGCTGTGTATCCCTGTGGGGTGTGTGTGTATGTGTCCCTGTGTGTCTTTGCGTGGCTGTGTTTCTCTGTGTGGCCCCGTGGACCCTCAGCTCCTAAGCCCTGCTCCCTGTCCCTGCCCCAGTTGGTAAACATAACCTGCCAAAATATTTTCTTTTTTTTTTTTGTCTTTTTTTGTGTTTTTTTTTTTCAAGTTCAAGAATCCCCAGTAAAAATTCTCCACGAGGTCTTTTTTCCCTTTTTACAAAAATAGAGTTTTTCTTCCCCTCCCACCCCCCCTTTTTTTCATTGTGTTTCTGTTTCCAGCCCCTCCCCCTGCCCCTCACATTCCACCAAGGGGCTCTGGGCCAGGGATGCCCACACCCCTCTCACGTTTCGCTTTTTTGGGGATTTTTAAACCTGTTCCCCCCTCTCAGGCTCACCTAGGTGTTGGGGAGGCCTGGGCAAGGGGGCCTGGGAGGGCACCCCCAGCACCCCTTCCCCAAGCCATCCACAGAGGGTGGTTGAGGGTGGGCTGGGGGCACATCTCTGCTTTCACTTTAGCCGAAAAAGGAAACAAAAACCTTCACCGTGAACAAAACCAAGACGAGAGAGTGAACAGCCCAGCCTGGGGGGGAGGGGCAGGAGGACGGGGTGGGGGACCCCCAGGAGCCCTCCCATTCCCTGCAGACCCTCCCACCGAGTGCTCACCCTGTGGCTTCTGCAGGGACACGGGGCCCTCGTGCCGTCCGTGGTCTGCCTGCGCTGTCTCTCTCGGGCCCCTGTCTCTCTCTCTCTCTCAATCTCTCTCTCTCTCTCTCTCTCTCTCTCTCAATCTCTCTCTCTCTCTCTCTCTCTCTCTCTCTCTCTGTCTCTGCTGCCCGGGAAGGGTGGGGAGGGCGGCGGTGGCTCAGGCCTTGTGCTGTTTGCTGGTCTTGAAGGACACCTGCAGCACACGCTCGCCCAGGCGGTAGCCGTTGAGGCTGGCGATGGCCATGGCCGCCTCGTCATAGTTGGTCATGGTGACGAAGCCGAAGCCCTTGCACTTGTTGGTGGTAAAATCGCGGATGACCTTGACATTGGTGACTGCCCCGAAGGGCCCGAACAGCTGCCACAGCACACTCTCATCCGCCTCCGGAGACAGGTTGTACACGAAGATGCACCAGCCAGCGCCCGCCGCGCCCCCCGACAGGCCCACGCCCGCGAGGCCGCTCATGCCGTCAATGGCGATGGGTGAGAACCTGGCGATGAGCGACAGGGGACTACTTTGGGGGTCACGCGGGCTCTGCCCTTACCCCCGGCATGCCCCCTGACCCTGTCATGACCTCTGACCGTGAGGAGACCTCGGGACTATGTGACCCCTGCCTTGGCCCGGTGACCTCCATCTGTGACTCCGCCTTAAGCCCCAGACTCTGAGCCACTCTGATACACCAGTCCCCAATCTCCATCCTGACCTGGAGCCCTGTCCTGACCTCTGACCCTCCCTGAACGTTAGGTCCTCACCTGCGATCTTGCCCTGAGCCCCTATCCACCCCGACTCCCTGACCTTGGACCCTACCTGGTCCTCAGCCCTGTTGACTCTGACCCCCTCCCCACACCTGGCCACCACCCTACCCTTGACGCCTCTTCCCACCCAACTCCTGCCCTCACCCCCACTCGGGCACCACCCTGACCCCGTCCTTGGCAATGCTGCCCCTTTTGCCCCATTGGCCATCCTGCCAGGCGGAGGCCCACCCGGAAGGGCAGCGCTGGAACCAGGGTGCAAGCGAGGCCTTTAAGCGCGCCCTCTCGTTATTCAGGTCTCAGCTCAGCTGTCACTTCCCTGGAGTGGCCTCCTTTGACTCATAAAGTGGCCACCTCCTCCCTCTGGCCCTCTCTGGCCTTTTCCTATGTATGTATGTATGTATGTATGTATTTTTTGGCCTCACCACGCGGCATGTGGGATCTTAGTTCCCTGACCAGGGATCGAACCCGCACCCCCTGCAGTGGAAGCTCAGAGCCTTAACCATTGGACCACCCGGGAAGTCCCCAGGCCTTTTTCTATTTAAATCATGTATTTATTCTCAGCTCCATCTTCCCTGCAAGGTTCTATTCCCTCGGTGTCCCGGCCCAGAACAGCTCCCAGCACCAGTAGGCCCTCGGGGGGTGGGGGTGGGGTCTGTGGAGTGGACGAATGAGTGAAGGGGCATTGGCTCCCTGCCTTCCTGAGCCATTCATTTGATCACTGGGCTCACTCCCTCCTCCTGGCCTTTGCACAAGCCGTTCTTGCTGCCAGGAACTCCAGTTCTGCTCTGGCCCTGTCTCCTGAGTGATGTCTCCGCTGGATCCTTATCACCCCGTCTCCTGCCCCCTTCACAGCCCAGATCACGGTTCATCTGTCTCCTTCCCCAGTGGACTGAAATAAGTAATAACAGTAACCATAATCACAAGAGACACTGCCTTTTAAAATGAGTGGGGCTGCACTCCGTGCCAAGCACCATGCTCAGTATCATTCCATCTCCACCAGGGGCCAAGTCTGGCCGGGCCACGCTGGGTCCCCAGCCCAGAGCCAAGCTCCTGGCACTCAGCATGTGCTCAATAGCTCTTGATGCTATAAACACGGGGACCTTCAGAGGATCAGGGATGTGGACAATGGAGCGGGTGGGGGGGCCTCAAGGTCCACCCCCAGCTATGAGGCAGAAGGGGGCATTCTGTGACCCTCAGCAAAGATGATCAACAGTGCCCAGTGGGGGCACAGCTGTGACCCGGGCAACACTGCCTGCCTTTCAATGGGGTGGAGGAGGCCACAGACAGGCCCCCCAGATCCAGATTCTGTAGTAGCACTTTCTAGGCATTTAGTAGGCTCAAGAGCCCCCAGATCTCTTAATGGCCACACTATGCCCAGACAGGGGTGGTCCTGGGGGGTGAGGTGGGGGAGGGGGGCCATAAGGGCAAAAGGGTCCAAGGAGGGACAGCGAGGGGCTGGGGGCAGCGGGGCGGGGGCACTGTTACCTCTTGACTCCGTAGGCCATGTTGAGCAAATTGTCCAGCCTGTGGAGGCAGAAGGGGTGGTCACTGGTGGCTTCTGGGCACACCCCCGGCTGTGACGCCGGGCAGCCAGCCTGCCCTCCCCGCCCCCACCCAGCCATCCAGCAGTGCCAGCCCTGCCCCCCGCCTGCCTGCTCCCCGCCAGGCTGGACACCGCCTGGCACGGAACCGTGGTCACTCGGGCACCGCCTCTTGCCTGCCCTGCTGCTGCCCAGCCTGCACTGGCGTCCTCGTCCTCCCCCTCCCGGCCACCCAGCCCTGCTCGCCTGCCCCCGCACCCCCCAATCCGGGGCTTGGGTCCCGAGAAGGGAAGTCTCTTCTCCAAAGTGCCTGGGCCAGGCAAGTGACAATGCCTCTCTGAGCCTCAGGGTCCCCGTCCGTAAAATGAGGACAAGTTCTGTCCTCACGGGGTCGCTGCGCAGAAAAAGTAAGGGTGCCTGGCCAGCAGGGAGCTGAAGCCACGTGCCCTTGGCGGGGTTGGGGGAGGGGGTGGCTTGGCAGTCAGAGTTGGGCCTGGTCAGGTGATTCTAAAACTACTGACGCCAATAATGCCACTCTTAGTGGCCTGCACACATTGAGCGCCTGCTGTATACAAGGGTCTGGCCTCAGCACCTGACAGACCCCCACGTTTCCCCTTTCGCCCTGGTTTCTCTCCGCCCTGCAGGAATGGGGTTCGGCGAGGGCACCTGCAAGCCTAGGGCACCCGGCCCTGGGGGTCTGGGACGTCTGGGGGGCAGGGAGCGGCAGGGGGCTCACCGGAAGCGCTGTGTCTGATGGTGCAGGGGGCCTGCGTAACGCCTGGCGGAGGACTGGTAGAGGTGAGTGAGCAGGGCCTGCCCGGTCTTCTGACTCGGGTTGTTGGCAAACTTGACCGTGATGGGCTCGGCCGCACCCAGCGGCTTCTGCCCGTTCAGTCCTTTGATAGCCTCCTCAGCCTCGATCCTCTTGTCAAAGCGGATGAATCCCACACCCCGAGAGACACCTGCGGTGGCGCGAGGGCGTCATGGGGACCCGCCCCCTCCTGCGTGACCCCGCCCCCCTCCTCGCTGCTATTTCCGGTTTCTCCACTCTGGTCCCACCTGGGTGCCTTAGCCCAGTGACCGCCACCCCCACACCCGCCACGTGCACTCTCCCCGGCAGCCTGACCTGTGACCTGGTCCACCAGGATGCGAGAAGTGATGATGCGGCCGTACTGGGAGAAGAGCTGCTCCATCTCTTTCTGGCTCATGGTCTTGGGGAGCCCGCTGACGTACAGGTTCGCATCCCGGATGGAGGCGGAGCTGGGTCTGGCATAGGACACCTGGGGGAGGGGGTCAGGCGGACAGGGGTGAGGGCAAGACCCATTTCAAATGGGGAGGGAGAGGCCACATTCAAGCCGCCACTGAGCAACAGAAATCCCTCATCCGTTTATTCAACAAATACCGCGAGTAGTCACCATGGGTGGTGGGTGGGGTCAACCAGGGCTTGGGGGAGGGGATGTGGCTGTGACCAAGACAGCGTGGCCCTGCCCGCGTAGAGCGGTGAGAGGGACCTGTCATCCGAGGAGGTCAACGGAGCTGCGCCCTTGGGGTCACATGTCTCCCTGAGGGCCTCAGGGACCCTCACATCTCTAGCTCATGTTCTCAGGCTGGATATTCCATCAACATTGACACGTCCCACACCCTTGGAAAGTGGACCTGGGATGCTGGTCCCTTCTCTTCCGGACTACACTGGGCCCCTCAGATTTTCAGCGCCCAGCTCAACCCTGACAACTCCCAAATGTCCGAGCCCAGCATGGGCCTGGCCCCTGAGCTGCACACCTGCGTTGACACCTGCCTTCAGGTACCCCACGAGGAGGCCTCATGGGGGATCACACTCAGCACCCCTGACTTGCCCTAACTCAGTAATGACAGTTCTGTCCTCCTGGGTGCTCAGGTCCCCAGCCTCGGGTTGTCCTCAATGCCTGTCTGTCACACCCGCATCCAACCACCATCCATCCTGTCAGCTCCACCTTCCTCATTATCATCTGGATAGAATTCACACACTTCTCCCCATTTCCACTGCCCTACCATTGCTCACCCAGACCAGTGCAGCAGTCTCTGCCCTGGTTCCCTGCTCCACCCTCGCCCCCCACAGGCTGTTCCCCCCCACAGCAGCCAGGGGGCACCTGTGAGCATCTGAGCCAGGTCACATCCCCCCTCTGCTTAGAACCCTCCGTGGTTCCCACCTTCCTGAGTTAAAGTGCTTCCCGGGGCCACAAGGCCCTTCACGACCTGCCCCATTACCCCCCCACCCTCATCTCTGCCCACTGTCCCCCCTCCACATCTCTATTCCAGGCACACGGGCCTCCTCCACATTCCCCAAACACACTAGGTGTGCTTCACCCTCAGGGCCTTTGCATTTGCTGTTCGCTGTGCTTGCAACTCTCTTCCTTGTTTTTCTTCTCCAGGTCTCAGTTGAAATATCCTTCCTGTCCTTTCCCATCTGAATTTGGTTCTCCACCCTTATCCCTGTTACTCTCTGTCAAAGCCCTTCTCTCAGCTGTGAATTAGACACGTTTCAGTACGATCCTTCGATTCATGTCATTAATTATGGTCCAGCCCAACAATGAAACTCTCTGCAGCTGTTTAAAAAATGGTGGACGTGTATATTTATTTCCCCGAAACAGTGGTGAGTATTGTAAAGTGGGGGAAAGAAAAGTCCATTTACAGAGCAGTGAGTATTGTGTGACCCCATCTCATTGTGTGTTTATCAATGTCCTGGAAACATGGTCTGGAGGGCCCACCCCTAAACGCTAACAGGGTGACCTAGAGCTGGTGGGGGAGGCGAGGTGGGATAAGCTCCGTTCCCCCTTATTTCTGCTGATGTCTATTTTCTGTTTCTTCTAAATTAACCTCTGGGTAGATGGGGGTCATTGTAAAGGGTCTGGCTTTTGTTTGGGGTGGTGAGTTGTGAGGGCATATTACTTCATTAGAAATAGCTAATTAAAAAATGAACAAAATGAATAAATTGGGCCAAGGGCGGAGGGGGTGAGGGTGTTCATGGGGTGGGGGCAGGGGGATTCTAATTGACGCAATTGTGCACACCTGGGGTCCTCCAGAAAAAACGACAAACACCACAGCTGCTATTATTTCTGTAATAATAATTAAAACTCATGGCCATGCATTTGATGGTTTCCACTCTCCCCTACCCCGTGGGGCTCTGAGTTTTGAGGGGTGAGGACTTGTTGATGGATTGTAGCTGGGGGACAGGGGAGGGGAGTCTCAGCTCCTGGGTGGGTTTTGGGGTCAGGGGTCATCTGAGGCACAGAGTAAGTGTTCAGGGGCCTTTCCCGTCCTTCCATGACATGGGCTGGCCCAGGTCCCTCACCTGGTATGGGCTCCTCCCACACCCCCTCACTAGGATGGGGCCTGGCACACGATGAGTGGCTGGAACTATTTTGGGCAGACTCTGCTGGAACACGTAGTCAGGACCAACCACACACCACAGCCAGCCAGGCAGATGCACACGCACGCACATACACACACACAGAGGGCCACGCTGTGGTATTCACTGCACAGCTATGGTGACTACATCAGCAGGAGGGTGACACAAGGCCACCACCACATTCACGGTGACTCTGGGGGTCTGGGATAATTGCAGTAAGAGTTGCAGAACCACACACCTGTCACACCACCACACAAGCCCTCAGTGTCACACACGTTCCATCCTGAATGGGGCACAAGTAGACACACCCACACAACTTCACCGTAACACACAAACACCCTGTCACAGCCAGACACACCCATGCAGCCCCACCAGGTCACAGCTGGAGTCACAGTGCATCACAAACACCTGTCAAATAAACACCACGTCTCACAGACACAAGGTGACACACCCTCGTCTATAACAGCCAGACCCACATGATAACAGCCACTCACATAGCCACGGGGTCCCACAAACACCACGTCTTATAGCTCAGGGTCCCCCCCAACACACGCACCACATCACACGCACACAGTGGCCCTCTGGGTCATACAGTTCATCACTAGGGTCCACTCTCACAACCTGGGGGCTTCTGGGTCTACTTGGCCATGGAGGGACCCATCAGGCCCTTGTCAGCCTCCACACCAGGGATAGGAAGAGATTCCGGCACCTCTGTTCCCATGGCGAACTGGGGGCCAGATGGGCGTCCTCCCCAGCCCAGCCTTCCCCAGGGTTCAGGAGCAGATTTGTGGGGCGGAGCCCAGACACCCACAGGCAAACCTAGAGAGGGGGTTTCCATGGTGATTCCCTGCACCCCCCACGGCCTCCCGGGAACCTGGGCTCGCAGGGTCCCAGCTGCAGCTGCTGAGAGGGGAGGTCATGGGGCGAGGGGCATTGTACAAAGGTGGGGGAAGGGCCCACCCCTAATCCCACCCTCCCAGACCCTAGTTAGGCTCCAGATGGCAGATGGGCCCCCACCTCTCCCCCATTTCCATGACAAAGGCAAGGAGAGGGCTGCCCACCAGACCCTGGTCACTCTCTCCTACTGCTGAGGGGGTGGGTACCTCCAGGGCCTGGCTGAATCCTTGAGTTGCCGGAGAATGTGGGGCTGATCATCTCGCCATTGACAAGAGAGGAAACTGAGGTTCAGAGAGGCAGAGCCATTGGCCCCAGGGCCCCAGCCAGAAAGCCTTTGGGGATTGATTTGAACCCCTTAGGGGATGAGCCATGGGGGAGGATGGGCAGCAGTGGGGGGAATGGATGTATGGGGAGGGTATGGTCGTGGGGGACTGGGTGGCCGTGAAAGGGTCAGTCCAGGTGGGCGGTAATAAAGAGGAAATGGGCACAGCCAAGATGGGAAGTCACAGGGATGGGTGGCAGTGGGGAACGAGGGCGCTGACCTTGATGGTCTTCGTCTGCAGTTTGAGGCCGTTGAGGGTGTTGATGGCTTTGTCTGCATCGTTGGGGTCAGAGTAGTTCACAAACCCGTAGCCGAGGCTCTGCCCTGCAGGCAGGACCAGGACAATGACCTCCCTGGACCTGCCAGTGTCCTCCGAGACCCAGGCCTGAGAGACTGACCACCCCCCTCAAGGTTATGAGAACCAAGATTCGAACCTTATTTGTTCCCCCAGAGCACTACCATATCCCGAGGACAGCTTAGACCCCCCAGGGTCCCACCTGCTCCCATCACCTCCCACCTGGGGTCACACCTGTCTCTACACCACACCTGTACACCTGAGGCTACCACCTCTGTCCCCTATCCCCACCCCCCACCTGCCAGCAGCCACACCTGTGATCTTGTCCCGAACCAACTTGCAGGACTCAATGTCACCAATGCTGCCGAAGAGACTTTTGAACTCATCCTGGGTCATGTTCTGGGGCAGGTAGTTGACGATGAGGTTGGTCTTGCTGTCATCACTGGCTCCGTTTGTACCAAGGAGTGGCCCGTTGGGCAGGGCCGGGCCAGCCGGGCCCCCCGCCACCTGAGACTCCATGGCCCCGAGTATCTGCTGGAGACAACAGGCCGCACCCACTCATGGCCCAGTTCCCACACCAGGGACCAGTGGGAGTGAGGAGGGGCTTGGTGGTGACAGATCAATCAGGTCTGCATAGGCTTGAACATACAGAGGGGATAAGGTATTATTCTTATAGCCCCTTCCACTTCTTGAGCACTGGGCAAAATACTTTACAGGTGATTTTACTCTGAAAAAGTCCATATATTAATGCCATGTATGCCCATTTGCACGTAGGCTTGCCTATTTATCTAAAGCAAGTCTGCATTTTTAGAATAATGAAATTAATCCTTTGTATTCAGAATAAGAATTCCAACGTTTTTATTAGCTTTGAAGCCCTCATAATCCCATCTCTGACCATGTACTTCACTCTTCCCACCAAATGTAATTCCTATCCCAAATGTGTTAATATTTCTTTTGCTTCATGCATAATTTACCCCCACAGGTTTTCCACTGAGCCATTTTGGGTTTTTTATGTATATCATAATAACACCTGCAAATATAATGACAGTTTTATTTCTTTATCTCCAATCTATACCTGTTATTTATTTTTCTTGTCTTATTGCAGGGGCTACATTGTGACATTGGCTTCTTTATTCTTAACATTAAAGGAAATGCTTTAAACATTTCACAGCTAAACATGATCTTTACTATAGGTTTTTTGGCAGATGGCCTTTATCAAGTTAAGAATGTTTAATTTTATTCCTAGTGTCTTAACAAGATTTTTTTTAAGGAGTGGATATTGAATTTTATTGAATATCTTTTTCTGCATCTATTGAGATGATTTTTTGCTTCAATATTTTTTAACAGATAGGGAAGAGGGCTTTTTATTTTTATTTTTAAAAATTAATTAATTAATTAATTTATGGCTGCGTTGGGTCTTCGTTGCTGTGTGCGGCTTTCTCTAGTTGTGGCGAGCAGGGGCTACTCTTGGTTGCGGTGCGCGGGCTTCTTATTGTGGTGGCTTCTCTTGTTGTGGAGCATGGGCTCTAGGCACGCGGCTTCAGTAGTTGCAGCATGCGGGCTCAGTAGCTGTGGCTTGAGGACTCTAGAGCACAGGCTCAGTAGTTGTGGTGCATGGGCTTAGTTGCTCTGCAGCATGTGGGATCTTCCCGGATCAGGGATCAAACCTGTGTCCCCTGCATTGGCAGGCGGATTCTTAACCACTGCACCACCGGGGAAGCCTGCTTTAATATGTTAATGTAATAAATTACATTAATTGATTTTCCAATATTAAGTCAACTTTCCTAAGCTAAACTCAACTTGGTCATGTTGCAGTTTTGTTTATATACATTGTTTGATTTGCCAAATTTTTTATGGTTCTTTGTTTAGGATTTTTAACCTCTATATTCAGGAAGATATGCTTTTTTAAAACTTAATTCACACAGAGGCTCAGGTAGAAGTTTATTATGCTATGACAAATAAGGAATTTGAAGCTCCGAGATGTTAAGGAACTTGTTGAAGTCACACAGCATATCAGTGGTGGCACTGGAATGCAAATGCAGACCTGTCTAGACCTGAAGACCACTCTACCATTCTCTATGACAGTCAACCAGGCAGGTACCAGCTCTGATAACTCTTCGCTGTGTGTCCTTGGATATGCTCCTTATCCTCCTGGGGCCTCTGGTTCACTTTGCCGAAAATTCAAAACAATTAGTAATGGCTATCTTAAGGGCCATGTAGAGAAGAATTTTAAAGCCATATCTGGGCTCAGAATGAAAGAGGGCTGGGATTGATTGGTATTGTCTGTCATGGGCATGGGAAGGGAAAGTAGCCAGCATTCCTTAGGTCTTCTCCTATGTCACAGTTGGTGAATAGGTTGCCCTTACCTAGAAACCCAAATAGATTGGTAGAGTCTTCCTAGACGGATGAATTAAGAAGGATTTAAAGCTATATTCAGTTTCAGCAGGAAAGATGACTGTGATTGATTAGCAATATCTGTTGTGGCCACAGAATTAGAAAGAGCCAGCAGGTACACATCATCTCAGCCATTCCTGCCCCAAAATTCAATACCATAATTGTTCCCAAATATTGCGCATACTATGTGCCACGCACAGTGCAAGGCCCTCTACAGGGAATGTTTCTTTTCTTTTTCACCACTCTGAAAGAAGGAGGGTTTTTACCCCTGCTTAAGAGATGCCATGGACTAAATGCTTGTGCCCCTCCAAATTCATATCTTGAAACCCTGCTCTCCAGTGCAGTGGTATTTGGAGGTGGGGCCTTTGGAAGGTTATTAGGTCATGAGGGTGGAGCCTTATAAAAAGGGACGAGAGAGAGAAGATCTCTCTCTCTCCACCATATGAAGACAGTGATAACACAGCTGTCTACAAACCAGGAAGCTGGCCCTCACCAGGAGCCGAATCAGCCCGCACCTTGATCTTGGACTTCTCAGCCTCCAGAGCTATGAGAAATACGTGTCTGTTGTTTAAGCTACCCAGTTTATGGTGTTTTGGTCAGCCTGAGCTGAGTAAGACAACAGACAAGGAAAGTGAGGTTCAGAGATGTTTGAAAAATTACCAAAGATCATGCAGCCCATAAATGGTGAAACAGGGATTTGCACATGAGCTTTTCTGATTGGGCATCTATTTCCAACTTCCACTGCCAACCAAGACTAGTGCTGGCTCTAACACTTCCCAGCTGTGTGTCCTCAGGTATGCTACTTAACGGTCTTTATGCTACGACCTCTGCGTCACTTTGTTGAAAACACCAAATCACCAGCATAGTGACCAGAGACCCATCTAAAGCCAATTGTGGGTGCAGCTGGAAAGCATTCTGGGATCAGTTAGCTATGTCTGACACAGGCAGTCATGGGAAGTGGAAGCGGGCTTGTCTTGTCCACAAGACAAGCCCGGCCTCATAATGCTGCTATTAATAATTATCCTGCTCCATTGACACCTACCGTGTCAGGTACCAGGGAAATAACTCAGAGACGTTGGGTGAAATAAATGGGGAAATTGATTTCAAACCTTCATATGTTGGACTTCAGAGCCGTTTTTAATGACTGGCCAATACATTGGGGGCAGCTCTGCCACCACATAGCTGTATGTCTTCAGCGACAATCTTAGCTCTTCTTTGGGCTTCTGTTTCCTTGTCATTTATTCTTATTTAAAGGATAGTACAGAGGGTCAATTCCCCTGCAGCTCCATTTGGCTGGGAGTGGCTGTCTGGGGGAGCTGCCTGGAGGATTCTTCTTCTTCTTCTTCTTTTTTTCTTCTATTTTTGGCCACGCCATGTGGCTTATGGGATCTTAGTTCCCAGATCAGGGATTGAACTCAGGCCCTCTGCAGTGAGAGTGCGGAATCCTAACCTCTGGACCACCGGGGGATTTCCCTGGAGGATTATTCTGAAGCCACATCCAGGTTCACCAGGAACACAAACTGGGTTGATTAGCAATATCTGCCACAGGCGCCTGAAATATAGCAGTAATGTACCCTCCATAAATCTGCATCCTGGTCTTGTAACATTAATACTTTACGAACAACATGGCCATGTATTGAGGGCCTGCTGTGTGCCAGCCAAAATTCTTTATGTGAAAATTTCCAGGCAGTTCTCCCAAAATTGAATGTTATGGGACTCTTCTTATTTAACAGATGAGAAAACTGAGTCTCATTGAAGGAGGAGGGATTTGCACAAGTTTGGGTAGCATGTAAAAAGTGGACCAAGAATTCCAATTCAGGGTTTAGACTCTAGAGCCCACTCTCAATGAAAAGGCCAATTAAAAAATAATAATAATAATAACAAAGCAAAGCAAAGCTGGGCACCCACTCTATGCCAAGCCCCAGGCAACACTACATTTAAACCCACTTTGGGGGCTTCCCTGGTGGCGCGGTGGTTAAGAATCCGCCTGCCAATGCAGGGGACATGGGTTCGAGCCCTGGTCCGGGAAGATCCCTCATGCCACGGAGCAATGAAGCCCGTGCGCCACAACTACTGAAGCCCGTGCACCTAGAGCCCATGCTCTGCAACAAGAGAAGCCACTGCAATGAGAAGCCCGCGCACTGCAACGAAGAGTAGCCCCTGCTCGCTGCAACTAGAGAAAGCCCGCGCACAGCAATGGAGACCCAGCGCAGCCAAAGATAAATAAATAAATAAATTTAAAAATAAATAAACCAAAAAGAATAAACAAACAAAAATAAACCCACTTTGTTGGCCGAGTCTGCTCATTCAACTCAACAAATATTTACTAGGTGCCACCATATGCCAGCTGCTGGCTCCACCCTCCTGTGTATCCTCTGACACTCATGTTGCCTCTCTAGGTCTCTGTCCCACTACTAAAGATATGGCACAGAGGTCCCCCATGTATGGGGAGATGGAGTCTGAATTCCTGTCTGGGCTCAGCGAGCTAGAATTCTGTGATTTGTTGATAATGTCTATTATGGGAGCCCTCAAAGCAATCAGCAGTACATAAGCCACTATTTTAGGACACATCAGATCCCAGCTTCGGAAGCCCTACTATGTGCCAGGCCCTGAGCCTGTGCTGTTTTCATTGCCTTTCCACAACCACCCTGAAAGCTGGAGATCATCTCCATTTCTCAGATGGAGAAATTGAGGGTAAATGGGACCTGTGACTTGCCCAGGATGACAGAGGGAAGTAGTAGTGATGGTGTTAGGGTTTGAACCCTTGATCTGATGACCCTAGAGCCTACAGGGTTACTGGTTCTCCACCCCCGGAAATGCTGTCCTCAACTTGGGTGGGGTTAAGAGGTGACTGGGGGGTTCCCACTCAGGATCTTGAGGCCCAGTCCACTAATCTCACCACCACCCCATCTCCCTCCCATCTGTGCCAGAGCTTAGAGGGATCAGTGTCGCATTTCCTCCGAGGCTGAGCCGGCTGAGCTGCTAATGGGGATCGGATTGGTGGAGGCCACACCCGCCCTGCCTCAGCCCACAGCAAATGCGTGGCCTGGGATGACACAGGGATCACAGGGACCTTCGAGGGCTGTCCCAGAACAGGGATAGAGAGGTGAAGTCAGAGGGGAGGAAGGCAGATCAAAGATGGAGCAAGGGAACCTCCCCTCCCACTCTCTCCAGCTCTTCCTCTGGGTCTCTCCCTCTTTCTGTTTCTCTTTCCCTCTTTCCCCCTCAGTTTCTCTCTCTTCTCCTCTGTCCTCATCTCTCCTCTCTGTCCATCTCTCCCCTCTGAACGCTTCTCTTTCTCCCCCTCCCTCTCACCCTTTCTCCAACTCTTTTGCACCATTATACAAACATCTGACATATGGATTTTGTAATGAACACACCTGAGGTTACTTGCTGTGTCAGACCCCCTTGGCCCCCAGCTGTGCCCCCTGGCCCTAGTCACAGTGACAGATGCCTGGGTACTGGCAACAATAGGGCATTGAGTGGCTATGCATGGTAAGGCTGGGCCACCACGTGGTGCTAAGTGAGCCTCCTACTTCTGGGCCCTTTCCCCTCCATGCAGGGCCCTCACTGTCTCAACTCATGCCCTCACTTCCTCCCAGCCTGTCCCCATGATGGGTCTCTGCCTGAGTACTCTCCATTGGAGTCACCGGGACTCCAAGGGCTTCAAGGCCCTTGTGTGACCTCTGACCACACCCTCTCCCCTTTGTGCATCAGCTTCCCTTTCTCAAATGAGGGCACAGATCGGAGCAATGTATGCTGGACTGCTGTGGGGGTGCTGAGGGTCCTCAGGAGGCCTCGCTCACGTTCCTAGATCAGGGTGAGCAGCGTGAGGCACAGAGAGGGGAAGAAGCTGCCCTGAGGTCACACAGCAGAAAAGGGTGGTCTCTCTCAGGCCTTTCTCAGAGCCAGGTGGGTGGGTCCCAGGGTCTAGTAGGGGAGAGGCCCAGGCGTGGAGGGAGTGCTGAGCATCCCCCCACCCACTGTGCTCGTTACTACTCAAAAAAGAGATCCAGGAAGAGACACAGTGTACAGAGACACACACACAGAGACCCGAGAGACAGAAAGAGCGGAAGAAGGAGGCCCCGGCGCCAGGACCAGACAAAGGACGCTCGGCAGCGCGGGGAGCAGAGTCGCGCGGCGGGGGCGGGGGTGGAGCTGGGGTGGGTCTAGAATTGGCCAGCCCCGCCCCCGGGATACGCCCGGGCTGCCAGTGGAAATCCGAGGGCTCGGAAGAGGCAGGGCCCCTGGGGCCCCTGGGGCGGGGCCTAGATGGGCGGGGCAGGGGCGTGGTTAGTAAGGGCGTGGCCGGGCGTGGCCGGGCGCTCGGGAGCTGACCAGCTCTGTGGCTGCTGAAAGCCCCGAGCGCGGGGCGAGTGGCGCGGGAGGGCGGGCGCGCTCAAGGTCATCCCGCGGCCCAGAGCTCTGGCGGGGTGGGGCGCCTGAACCTGGCCTAGGGGGCCTGCCTGAGCCCCTTACCCCATCCCCGGGGGGCGGGGGCCCAGGAGCGGCGGAGCACCCCCTACGAGCCCTTCTCTCCCCTCCCCCTCCCCGCAGCCTGAGGCGCCCGCGCGAGGCTACGGCCCGCGAAGAAGCGCCGAGAAACAAAGGGACGCGGCGGCGGTGGCGGCGGGCCCGCGGGGCCGCCGGGCGCGCCCCCTCCTCTCCCCTCCCCGCTTGCCGCAAGGTCGACGGGCTTGAGGACGAGACGCCCAGCTCCAGGGCGCGGTCGAGGCCCAGGGCGCGCGATCCGACGCCACCCCTTCCCTGGGGCTCTCGGGGACTCCTTGCCGCCTTGTCCTGACCCAGCACCAGTGACTGGGGCCCTGCGTTTGCCTGGGAGGCCTGCTGGGTCCGGGCCTGGATGGAGGAGGCATCCTACGCCGCGGCGTCCCCTCCCCCATCAGGCCTGCTGAAGGGGGGGCAATCCCGCCCCCAGGGCGCCGTAGGATGTCCCCCGAATCGCAGCTCGATTCCCTAAGGCCTCTCAAGCCAGACTCTAAGAGCCCCCAGCACTCTGGGCGCGGCTCTGTCCACTCTCAGGCCCCGAGGCTCGGTCCTACCCCCCCACCCGGGCCTAGCTAGGCCTGGTCCTACCCCCCCTCCCATCTCTTCGGAGCCTGTGCCTAGCCCCTCTCCGACCAGGTTCCCTCTCAGCGACAGGGGAATACCTACAGTGACCATTCTTGTGTGCCCGGCGGGCGCGGTCCGTGTTGAGGGTGGCTCCGGGGGTCGTGCACTCCTTGGGGGGCGCTTGATGCTCACGCCGGGGTCCTGCCCGGGCGGCCTCTGGTGCGGCCGCTGCAGAGGTCTCGGTGAGGGCAGCGACTCCCTCGAGGGCCGGGGACGGGCCCGAGCCCGGGTACGCGCGCGCGGATAACCGGGCCCCGGGGTGGCCTGCGGGCGGCAGGGGATGGAAAGAGGGAGCGGGCGCGGGATTGAGAACGCCCCCTGCGCGGCCCCGCGGGGCCCGAGGAGGTTGCGCTTCCCGACAGAGATCGCTGCGCTCTGCCTTTCGCCGCCGCCCCTCGGCCCGGCCCGTCTGGTCCCCGGTGTTCAGTCCTCTCCCCTCGCCCGCCCTCCCTCCCTCCCTCCGGCCCGCGCTGCGCGCTCCGCGCTCTGGGCCGCGCCGCCGCCGCCCCCAGCCCTTTATAGCAGCAGCTGCCAGCGCCGGCGTCGCTTATTGGCTACGGCAACCGAGCCCCGCCTCCTCGCGGCGCCCGACGGCGCGGCAGGTGGAAGAGAGGGCGCGCTGGCCAGGACTTCGCACGCCCAGAAGGCACATCCTGGGGCCTCGGGTTGCCAGATTCGGGCCCTTTTGCCCTCACGGATCCTACTTCCTGCGTTGGCGCCCTTTCTTGGGCGGGCTTTCTGCCCGGAAGACAGGAAGGGTTCCCCTCTGTCCAGCACCCAGAGCTGGAGGAGCAAACAGGGCGAGGAGGTATTGATGGCTCGATTGTACTGCCTTCAGGAGGTGCTGTCCACCAAGAGCACTGCAGAGGGACGAGGAACCTAGACTTCAGTGAGCAGAGGCCTGGGTCCCCGCGTTTGGGAGGACCATATGTAGTCCCAAGACCAAGGGAGGAAGGTGGGGATGGCTGGGGACCTAGTCAGCCTGAAGAAGGAATTGGGACCCTGTGGATTTTGAGCAGGCTAGGTGCCTCTAAGGTTTAAGGGGGGGGGGAGAATGGGCATCCCACAGTGCAGGGGCACTGCTCCAAAGGGAGTGAAGAAGTTTGGGGCTCAGGGTTCCAGGCAAACCCCTTCGGTGCCCTGAAGACCCAGGAAACCATCGGGCCATCTCGGACCCCATAAACTTCGGGTGGACGGTTTTGCCATGTAAATGTCCTGGCTTCCCGGGCTCGTGACTGGTCCGCCTGTGAGTCCCGCTCCCTCTCTGCTAAGCGGGACCTGGCCTTTCTGTCAGGCGATAGGGCGTGGCGCAGTCTCCTGTGGTGTGCGGGCTCGAGTGCACGTTTTTGTCGGGGCGGCCACCAGGCGCGAGAAGGTGTTCTCACTAGAACACTAGGGGAGCCTTTGAGTGAGGCTTCAGCACCACAGACAGCGGTCCGACGGCCCTGTCCAGGGCGCTGCGGGCTGCGTAGCCCGGGTCCCTGAACCCGAGAGTCGCAATCCAAACTCTATCCTCGTCCGTGCACGCCCTTTTAAGCTCCAGACTGTCCGAGAGTGCCATCAAACCCAGCGAGGAGAGCCTAATTTGACCAATCAGGGATGGCCCCCGAGAGGACCAATTGAGGGAAGATGCCTTCGAGATTGAGCCAATGGGAGCACGAGCAGCAGACACGCTGCCACGACGATGGAAAGGGAAGGCCAATCATAATGGCCCGCGCAATCTGGGCGGTGGCGATGCGGATCCCCGGTTGGCCCTTCTTGGATTTGCCAGGGCGACCTGGCTGCCGACCCTGGGGACCCCGAGAGATGGCTTCTTCCCCTCCCGTGTTCCTCCTCGCTCCTGTCGGATCGGAAACTGTGCTTGTGCCGGGAAGGAAGCTACTCTTGGGCGCGCAGACCAGGCTGCAGTTCCCATGGAAACTGCTGGCTCCCGGTTGTGCAGGGATAGCGAAAGGGGACTGAGCCTTGCGGGGAGGCTCGCGGGGGCGGCCCCAGTAGCCGGACTCGCTCATCCTCGCCAACTCATCCGTCCCCAGCTGGGGTAGCTCCCAGTCCGAAAAATTAAATGAAGCTTAGCTGCTGCCCCGCCCCCACGAGCTGGTGAGGGGCCGGCGGGGCCATTCTGCGCGTGGCGCCATAGAGCTCCCCCGGGCACGTGCCCTGGCTCGCGGCTGCAGTCCCCGGAGTCACGTGGCTGCGGCCACCAGGGCCCACGAGGTTTGCGCGCCATCTGGCGGCCGCGTGGCCTGGAATCGCTCCCCGTCCCTCTCCCAGAAGGCCCGCATGAGGAGGAGGAGGCGGCCTCAGCATCATCCTCCGGGAAATGGGGCCAGGGCAGTCGCCCGCCGCTGCCAAATCCCCTCCCCCGTCTTTCTTCTTGTTCCAGGAACACGCCGAGCCCGTTCCACCTCGGGGCTTTGGCACTGGCTGTTCCTTCGACCTGGGATTTGCCTCCCCCATCTTTCTTCAGGGATGGAACCTCTTTGTCATTCTGATCTATGCTCAAAGGCCTCCCCAGAGAGGCCCTCCCTGACCACCAACCTGAACAGCACTCCCAGGAACTAGCATATCACTCTATTTTCTGCACGGCGCTTGTCACAGCTGTAGATGTTTTACTTAGGGGTTTACTGGACATCTCCCCAACTGCTCCCTGAGCTCTCTGAGAATGAGTGTTCTATGAGGGATTAGGAGAGGGAGTCAGGATCCCGACACCTGCGACATGTTCAGTAGCCTACAGGGCCCCCAACCTTCCACACCTGACCCTGTCAGAGGAGCGGGTGTTTAGGGTTGCCAGACCCAGGTAGCCAAGGCAGAGCGGAGGTTGACAGGAAAGGGCAGGAGCGCTGTCTGGTGTGTAGGGGCATCTGCCCCTGCCCCCGCCTTGCTCGGGAAGGAACCCGGTTGGAGACAGAGAGAGGGGCCCACCTTCCCCCAATCATCCAGGCCTAGGGGAAGAGCAGTTCCTTTCTCGCTCTTTAATCTCGTTCTGCTCTCTTGACACAGTCCCAGCAGTGCAGCCCCAGGTGCCAGCTCCAAAACTCGGGCGGGGTGGGGGGGGACCTGCCCTGAGGGCCCAGCCCTGGAGCGGGGCAGAGGCGCCTCCTTCTGGCCCGAGGTCCTGGCGGCTGGCCGCGGCTGGCCCGGCCCTGGCAGACTCGGGCATGGTGTCCGATGGGATGAATAAATAGGGGCGTTCAGTGGTTGGGTGGATCAGGCGGGCTTGTGGTCCGGGTGGCTTTTGAGCGTGTGGAACTTGACGCTGTCCAGCTTCTCGAAGCGCTTCCCGCAGCGCTCGCACGTGAAGTTGTACTGCACCTCGGCCGTGTGCTTCTTCATGTGCCAGTTGAGCGACGCGCGCTGTCGGCACTGGTAGCCACAGATCTCGCACCTGCCGGGGAGCACGCGGGAGGCACGGGGGGGGGGGGGGGCGGGGTCAGAGAGGGCGGGGCAAAAGGGAGCATCACCGGGGAGGGGCCGCCTCGGGGGCGGGACCCAACCACTAAGGCTGGGCAGACCCCTGGAAGTGGGGGCACCATCTGGGGTGGGAGCACTCTGGAAACCCCACAGATGCAACGCTGGGGACGTCGCCCGCCCTTGGGAGCTGCCCTGTAAGAGTCCAGGCCCGGATGCCCTCCCTCCCAGCCCCTTGCGGGAAGCCCGTCACTCACTGCAGAGGTGTCTCGCCTGTGTGCGTGCGCCGGTGCACCTCCAGGTGGTTTTTCCTCTTAAAGGACTTGCCGCAGGTTTCACAGGTGAATTCACGGACACCTGGGGGAGACGCGGGGCTGAGCAGGCCGCCGTCGAGAGAGGGGTTTGTGGGGTCACTGCGGCATTGCCGAGACCCAGTAGTGCGCAAGGCCTCTGGGAGCAGGCAGACTAAAGCCTACATCCTCTGGGCGCGAATGCCTACTATAATAGCTAAGGCATCTAGAACAAAGGACAGCTACGGCCTCGCATGAGGCTCAGAGACTGCCCAGGAACGCGACTGGGCAGAGCAGGAATGTGTACTTGGATCCCTGAGGTACACAGGGTGCGAACTGCCAAGCTAAAGTGGGCCTGAGTTTGACTCTAATGTTTCACGTATTGGGGCGATCTCACATAAAAATCCAAAGTTCCGGCCTCTCGAAAAATCTGAAGCCGTGCCCTCCTGCTGGGCATAGGCACCAGCGCTCCCCGTGAGGCCTGCACCCTGTGTCCTGGGTTAAGGAGGCGCCTGGAGCAGACAGAATAGAAATCCTGTCCCGAGTTCACTTCCCCACCCTGCCCACCTGGGGTGGTTCACTGTCCCCCCTCAGTCCTGGAACTGAGTCCCACGTGAGAATTGCTCATGGAAGTGGGGAGGCCAAGGGCCAAGTTGGGGAAGAGACAGCCAACCCCTGCCCAGCTTCACATGACTTCGAATGGCGGTTGTCCCTGTGACCCGTGTAGCAACAGCTTACTGACTACTTGGGAGGTGCCCAGTGGGCACTAAGTCAACCACTTTACTTCCACCGTCTCACACCAGCCCTTGTGGTGGACATAGAGGAGGCTCAGAGAGGGGCAGTCCGTGTCTGGGTTTCACCCTGCCTGCCCCAGCCCCGGCCCCAGCTCCCAGGCCCAGGCCACCGTGCCTTTGGCTCAAGCTGCCAGCCCCTCCCCGGCCTGACCTGAGTGGATGATCATGTGCCGCCGAAGGTGGTTGGATAAATAGAACTTCTTGCCACAGCCGGGGTGAGGGCACACCTTGGTCTTCCCTTTCCGATGCACAAGGTTGACGTGGTTCTGGGGGCAAGAGGGGCAGGAGTGGGGCTGCGGGTGCCATGGGCCCGCCTCTGGAGCTCTCCAGGGTGGGGACAGATGAGGGCCAGCTAGGGCTGGTCTCCCTGGAAGAGGAAGAGGGGTGCCCTTGCCCTTGGGCAGGGACTCCCAGATCCGAGCTGGGGGCCAGGGGCACAACTGGGATCAAAGAGCAGCTTACTGAGCACCTACTCCAGCCAGGCTCTGGGCTGGGGCATCAGTCAGCCTTGTCAGAACCATGGGAAGGGGCTCAGCCATGAGCCCAGTTTGTGGATGGGGAAAGTAAGGCTCTGGAGGCTTAGTGGTTTGGCCCGTATCTCACAGGTGGGCAGTGGCAGGGCTAGGACCGGAGTCCAGGGCTAAGCTGCCCCTAGCGCCTGGAGCAGGCAGTCCCCGAGTCATTCATTCTTTTGTTCTTTCATTCTTTAACTCACTAGCACAACTGCTCCAGCGCCCAGCACCAGGCCTGGCACCCGGTAGGTGCTCAACATGTGCTTAATGAAAACATGACTTGGCAAATTCAAAGTTCTCCTGGTGCCACATCCTGCGCCAGGAGTGCGGATGTGACGGGACCCTTGTCTCTGTTCCCAGGGCACCCTGTCCAGACCTCAGAGGGCAAACGGCAGGTATGTCCTGGTAGTGCAGTGACCCCGGGGCTGGGGGGGACTAGGGTGGGCTTCCTGGCGGAGGGGTGTCCTCAGTTGGGTTTGGAGAGGAAGCATCGTGAGCTGACAGGGTGGCCTGGGCAAAGGCAGGAAGAGTTCAGGTGGCTGGAAGAGGGGTAGTTTGTGGGGAGCCACCAGGACCAGGCAGGCCCCCGGGGTGTGCAGAGAGAGGCCGTGGCTGGTTGAGGAGGCAGGACGGCTGGGGCTGGAGAGCAGGAGGGGAGGGCACAGAGGTGACGGCTGCCTCTCTGTGGCTGAGGCTTTGATCAGCTGGGGCTGGGTGGGTGCATGGCAGGCAGGCCAGTGGCACCTGGAGGGGCCGGGTGGGGCCCTCCACGAGCCGCACTGCCCAGACCCAGCGCGCAGGCAGCCCGACACAGAAGCAGTCCCGCCCGGCCCACTTGGATGGCGGCCTCACCTGGAAGCTGCTGAGGGCCACGTAGACCTGGCTGCAGCCCTCGTAAGGGCAGTGGAACATCTCAAGCAGGCCATCGGCGTCCATCACCCGTGATCGCTTGCTTCGCCGCCTCCTGGAGGGGAAGGGCCCATGGCGTCGGGGCTCTGACACCAGGAGGGCTGCAGGCCCGAGGGCCGCTCCTCGTCCCTCCTCTCCCCCGCCTGCCCCGGCACCCACTTCTCGGGCTCCTTGGGGATCTCATAGATGATGGCTGACATGTCGCTGCCGTCCAGCTCCTCCCCGTCTGCCTCTGCCTCGGGCTCTGCGCTCTCAGGCACCGTCGCAGCCAGCTCTGCCAGTTCTGGGGCCACCGGCTCCTCCTTTTCCTTCTTGAGCACGTGCAGGTCCTCCTTCTCTACGGGGGTGGACACAGGGTGGGTGTCCGTGGGGACTAAGGCTGTTGAGGAGCTTCCTTTGGGGCCATTACTCGCCCTCCCCTTCCCAGGTCCCATCATGGCCCCCCCACACCCCCAGACTGGCACGGCCCCCCAGACCTTTCTTGGTCTCAATGCCTGTCATGGCGGCGGGGTCCACGGTGCTGGGCTGGCTGCCCTCTGGCTCTGTCTGGGTGTAGGCGGCCACACCCTCCATCATGGCGCAGGGCACCTCGTCACCCAGGCCCCCTGCGGGGGCACCGTTGCCTGCTGCCACGTTGAGGTGGATGCCCTCGGCCGTGAGGGCATCGTAGCCGGGGCCGGCAATGATGATCACCTGCGAACCGGGCACCATGCCTGGCATGGGACAGCTGGCCACCACCTCACCCAGTGCCTCCTGGGGCACGTTCTCAAAGAGGGTGCTAGGGCCCGGGCCCACTTGCACGGGCACCGGCACGCACACCACTGTCTCCAGGGCTTCGGGCCCGCTGCTGGCTGGGTTGGGGCACAGTGGGGTGCCCTGCTCAGCCAGGCTCTCCACGTGGTGGACATCGAAGGGGATGTGCATGCCCTCCTGTGTGATGAGCCCGCTGCTGCCCGCTGGGCTGGTGGGGGTAACTGCCGCCATCGCCACTGTCGCCTTGGCCTGCTGGCCCTCAGGGGGCTCCTCGGAGCCGGAGCTGGAGCTGGACGAGTCAGAGCTGCCGGCCACCAGGCCATTGCCCACTGTGGTGACAGAGGAGAGGGGACAGTTACGACAGTGGCGGCAGCAGCTGGTATTGCTTGAAGGCTCCCCAGGGGCTGAGCACTGTGACTCCCCTACCCCCATAAGAGCGGTCAGCTCGGTCCATATCCTCCACAGCCGGCCCTGCTCCTTGAGATGCTCTCCTGACTCAGCCTCCAGACCCACACTCAGGTTCCTGGCTCCTCCCTCGTGGCCCCTTCTCAGCCTCTTCTGTTCTTATGGGTCTGGGAGGCTCTTACTGGGGCCTCTCCTCAGCGCTCCACTCATCCCAGGGTATCCACCAGGCTTGTACCACTCTCATCCTTGACACCACCTGGGTGTCCAACAATTCGATTCAGCTCTGACACTATCTGTCTGGAGACAGTGTCAGACCCTGAGGGTTAAAGAGCTCAGTCCCACAAGACTGCCCCCACTTCAGACGCCAGTCACAAGTCCCGGGTCACCCATACTTCCGGCTGTAAAGCGGAGCTTCCCACAGCGCCCTCCTCAGCTTTGGTAATTTGCTAAACAACTCACAGAACTCAAGAAAGTGCTCTACTCCTGATTACAGTTTTATTATAAAGGATACAACTCAGCAATGGCCGGATGAAGAGATACACAGGGGAAGGTGATTGGTGGGGGGGCGGGGCGAGGTTGGGGGTTGCCACGGAGCTGCCAGGCTCTCTACAGACACGTCAATCTCCCAGTACCTCAACGTGTCCACCGACCTGGAAGCTCTCGGATCACTGTTTAAGAGTTTTTATAGGGACTTCCCTGGCGGTCCAGTGGTTAAGACCCCATGCTCCCAAAACAGGGGGCACGGGTTCGATCCCTGGTCGGGGAACTAAGATCCTGGATGCCACACGGCGTGGCCAAAAAAAAGTAAAAAATAAAATAAATAAAAAAGTTTTTATAACCCAGTTTCTAGCCCTCATCTGCTCCTGGGGGCTGGGGTTGGGGCTGAGAGCTGCCACCCTTTAACTCTGGGTTTGGTCTTTCTGGGGACCAGCCCCCAACGTAAGCTATCTAGGGGCCCCTCCCTGAGTCACTTCATTAGACTCAGGTGTGTTCCCAAGGGGCCTCTTGCGAAAGGGGCTCATTACAAACACTGTTTACAAACTGAAGGTCTGTGGCAACCCTGCCTCGGGCAAGTCTATTGGCGCCATTCTTCCAACAGCATTTGATCACTCTGTGTCTCTGGGTCACATTTTGGTAATTCTTGAAACTTTTTCATTATTATTATATTTGTTATGGTGACCTGTGATCAATGATCTTTGATGTTACTATTGCAAAAAGATTGCCACTCACTGAAGGCTCAGATGATGGTGGCATTTTTTAGCAATAAAGTATTTTTATTTATTTATTTTAAAAAATTTTATTATCTATCTATCTATCTATCTATTTATCTATCATTGGCCGAGCAGCATACTCGGCATGCAGGATCTTAGTTCCCTGACCAGGGATTGAACCCGTGCCCCCTGCAGTGGGAGTGCAGAGTCCTAACCACTGGACAGCCAGGGAATTCCCCAGCAACAAAGTATTTTTAAATTAAGGAATGTACCTTTTTTTTTTCCACAATGCTATTGCACACTTAATAGACCACAGTATAGTGTAAACATAACTTTTATATGCACTGGGAAACCAAAAAGTTTGTGAGACTCCTTTTATTTCGATATTCACTTTATTGCGGTGGTCTGGAATCAAACCTGCAATATCGCCTAGGTCTGCCTGCATCTATTTTTATTATACTGTCACCACCCATACCCCGGTGTCTCCAGTGGACAGTTCTTGCCTGGACCTCCCGCGGAGCTGCAGCCCATCACGCCCCACTGCTCCCTCTGAGGGGTCTTACAGGCATCTCAGACTCTGGACTCCGAATCTTCCCTCAGAGAAAGGCTGCATGGCTCACAGACATCCCCGTCTCAGCGGGCGGCAGCTCTGCCCTTCCAGTTGCTCAGGCCAAAGTCCTGGGGCTCTCCTTGACTTCTCCCTTTCTCTCATATCCACTTCCAATCTGTCAGCAAAACCTGTTGGCGCTGCTTCCAAAATACATCCCCAGGCTGACGGCTTCTCCTACCTCCCCCGCACACCCTGATCACGGCCCTGCCAGCCCTCTGCCAGGACCATACAGTTCCTTCTTCTGGGTGCCCCCGCTCCCATCCTTGCCCACCCCCAAGTCTGTCCTCCCCTCACTGGCCAGGGGGAGCCTGTGAACACCTGCTCAGATCACGTCCCTCTTTGACTGAGAATCTGCTCATTGCTTCCTGTGGAAGAGATAGGCCAGCCGTCACCAAACCTGTCTCTTCCTCCTGACACCTGGTGGACTACATGTCCCAGCATCCTTTGCCATTAGGTGTGCGATACAGCTGAGTCTCACCGGAATGCGGGGGGAAGTGAGCTGTGTTAGGTCACAGGAGCTGGGGTGCGTCTATCTCAGCAGCTGGCCTTACCTCAGTTAATGCCCTTCCCAACTCACTTGGCATAGCAGCCAAAGCCCTCACCACGGCCACACAGCCTGAACATGTGCCCTTGTCACCTCCTCTCCAGCCCCACTGACCTCCCTTCTGTGCCCAGGGACACTAGGCAGGTTTCTGCCTCAGGGCCTCTGCACTCGCCACTCTCTCTGCCTGAACCCTCTTTTCTCAGACACCTGCGTGGGCTCCCTCCTTCACCTCCATCAGACCCTTCCTCTAATGCTATTTTTTCAGGGAGGCCTCTGACCACTTGGTCTCAAATAGCACCCTTTTCTCTCCTTTATTTTTCCCCCAATACTTACCGCCTTCCACTGCACTCTAGATTTTATTTATCTTGTTTACTGTCTGATTCCCCTTTATACCGTAAACTCCACAAGGATGGGGGTCCCTGTGCACAGGCCTCAGTGCCCAGGTACACAGTGCTGCTTGGTACACATTGAGTGCATGTTTATAAAAATGAATGAACCCATGACCAAGGCTGTGATGAAGGCCAAGAGGGCTGGCATCTTACCCAGGTGTTTGGTGCTAATGTCTGCAAGCAGGGAGAATCTGGAGACAGGAAAAATGAATGACTGTCCCTTAAGTTACACACTCGTGACACAGTTGGGGTATGCTGTCTGGGTACTACGTGTTCTACACACCCAGAAGGTCACATGGAGAGTGCAGGCTCTGGAGCCTGACTGCCGGGGTGGGATCCTGGTGCCCACTCCTCCAGCTGTGTGAAGCGGGGGTGCCTTATAACCTCTCTGGGCCTGGGGATAACTTGGTACTTACTCAGGGGGTGTTTGGGGTATTTAATGAGTAAATAGGACAGTAGAACTTACAGTAAGCACCCTACCAATGTTTCCCATTATCATTATTATCCTAACGTCCCATCCCTGACTCAGCCCTGGGGCAGCAGCAGGGGCAGGGTAGGGGGATCGCCCCTCCTTCTAACACCCTGTAATCTGCAGGGTGGATTGAGCCCCGTGGCTCCACCCTGAAGGAGCGGGCAGTTGCCTAGTGAGTTGGGGGCACGGCCAGGGCCTGTGCCTGGATCCCCAGTTACAGTGTCCAGCTGTTAAGCCGACACTGGACTTCTTGCCAGTGATAATGACATTAATGACAGAATTGGCAGGGCACCCACCGGCCTCCCACAGTCCTAGTGCGAGGTGGCAGGGCCGCCCTCGGCAGAGAGCTGATAAGGGTGCTGCTGAGGGACCAGGCTGGGACAGGGACACAGCCACTCCCTCACAGCAACCCCCCCCCGCCAGTGCCCAAAGCAGATCTGGCTAATTGATCCCAGCATTCATTCCTGAGAGCCCAGATCCAGAGGCCACTGGTATCAGAGTTGGGTTGGGCTGTCAGGGGACTCCTCTGGGTACCACCCCCATCCCAGCCAGACCCAGTGCCAGATGGGCCAGTCACATTACTCCCAGGGCCTTGGTTTCCTCGACTGCTAATGACAGGGCTGTGCGGAGGATTCAGGGTGGTCTGGGGCAGGGCCTGGAGTCGGGAGGACAAGACGGCCAAGGGGCTGGCTGCACACTGGGAGCCTGGCTGACACACAACGGGACAGCCGTTGGCTGGGGTGCCCACCTGGAACACCTCTCGCCCACGGCTTCCCCTCGGCCAGCTGGGATGCCACCTGCTCAGAGATGCCTGCCAGCGCGGGCTCAGCCCTGGTGACTGACCCCACCCTCAGCTCCAGCAGGGTGCCTGGCAGAGGGCCCCATGCTCCCCTTGATGCCCAGCCCCCGAGGCAGGCGGGAAGCCCCTCACCACCCATGGCATCTCCTCTGCTCCCCTACCAGGGCCAATTGGACCTTCATAAATGAGTCCCTCCCAGTCCTGAGAAGGACTCCAGCTCACGTGTGTGTGTGACCAATGTGGGATGGCAGGGGAGGGGCTGGGCAGTGAGAGATGGGGAGGGTGGGGCCATGGTGTGGAGGAGAGAGAAAGGGATGAAAACGGGAGTGAGAGAGTGAGACGGAGGAGAGACAGTGGGAAGAAGAGAGAAAAAGAAAGGAGATGTGAGAGAGAGAGGATGAGACACAGAAAGGTGAAAGGGGAGGATCAGGAACAAGAGAAAGCTCAAGAGCAGAGAACGGGGTGTAGGGAGAAGGAGAACAGGCTGGAGGGAGGGAAAGAGGGTGAGGTTGCGAGAGACAGTCCAGAGCCTGAGAGAGAGCCGGAGGAAGTAAAGGAGGACAAAGAGGCCAGGAGAGGCCCAGCACCTGCCTGTCCCTCCAGCCGCTGAGCCAGGTTCCTGGACCTCAGCCCTGCCTGCGACCGACCTCAGGCCCAGATGGGCAGACTGCGCCGCACCTCGGCTGTCCCTCCGCAAAACGGGGACGAGCTCTTGGGCTCTGCAAGGACTCAAAGACTGCAAGGCCATCCAGCGCCAGGGCCACGTCAGCTGCCGTGAGGTCCGCAACGCTGGCCTGAGGCTGGCAGGGCCCAGGAGGGGCTGTAGAGCCCCAAACACTGGAGGCTACTGTGAGCCCTCCCCCCGCAGACCCACCTTTGTCACTCTCAGGGTCTGAGTCGCTGAGCGGCTTCAGGGGCGAGTGCAGGTCTTGGAAGTAGCGGTGCCCAGCCTCACACTGCCACACAGCCGTGGTGTACAGGCCAAAGGTGGGGTCCAGCTCGGCGAGGTGCGGCTCATAGGGGCAGCGGTGCTTGTGGTCCTCATACCAGATCACCACGTTTTTCAGGCAGTTCACGTTGCGTCGCCGCCCTGTGCACGCGGGGCACGGGCGGGCATGAGGGGCAGGGCTCACCCCTACCCCCGTCTCCGGGCAGCACGGCCCCCAGAACCACATGGGTCTTATAGCTCTGGGGGTTAAGACACCCTCCTGAGTATTATCCAGGCCTGTCCCCAGTTTACAGATGAAGAAACTGAGGCTCAGAGATGTGAGACCCGTCCCGGAGACGACAGAGACTGCCAGGGAATGGCCTCATTGTTTGAGTCAAGTCAGATACATAATAAAGCCTGGTGTATGGCAGGTGCTCACAAAACGACTGTCAGCTGTTAGTTACAGTTATAACCGTCCTCCTCAACTCAGTGTCTTCCGCCTGCACCAGCTCAGTCCCTCGGCCCTAGTCTCCCAGCTCTCACCCTTGCCCCCGGCAGCTGACAGAGGGCGCCTCTGAACACTTGAGTTGGGCCACATCCCTTCTCTACTCAGAATCCACCAGGGCGGACTTCCCTGGTGGCACAGTGGTTAAGACTCTGCCTGTCAATGCAGGGGACACGGGTTTGAGCCCTGGTCCGGGAAGATCCCACGTGCCACGGAGCAACTAAGCCCACAAGCCACAACTACTGAGCCTCTGCACCACAACTACTGAAGCCCGTGCGCCTAGAGCCCGTGCTCCGCAACAAGAGAAGCCACCGCAATGAGAAGCCCGTGCACCGCAAGGAAGAGTAGCCCCCGCTCACCACAACTAGAGAAAGCCCGCGCGCAGCAACGAAGACCCAACGCAGCCAAAATAAAAAAAGAAAAAATCCACCAGGGCTCCCACCTCAATGGGGTTAAGAGCCAAAGTCCTCCCTGAGGTTCCCCAGGCCCTGTGTGTTCTGCCCTGTCACCTCCTGCTGCTGCTGCCCTGGATCACTCCACTCTAGCCTCAGGGGCTCCTCCCTGCTCCTGCCTCAGGACCTCCGCAAGGACTGTGCCCTCTTCCTCTAGATACCTGACGTGCCCCTCGCCCTTCACTCAGCTCTGAAGGTGTGCCCCTGACCTTCCGGGCTGGGAGATGAGGGTGGGGGGCACCCAGGAAAGGTCCTTGGGCCTAGGGATGGTGCCTGGGGCCGCCAACCCAGTGATGACCACAGGGACACCAGCAGCCACCCTCATCTCCCTCCCCACACACCTCTCGGCCTGGGGGGTCTCAGTCTTAGCTCGGCTTCTGCCTCTGAGCACCGTGCTAAGTAGAGGGGCTCACTGCCATCAGACGGCCGTCCCTGGACCACCGGCCCTCACCCTGCTGGACATGGCCTGGGACCCACAGCCCAGGGCTCAGGGGTCGTGGTCAGGGGGTGGGAATACGCACTCCAGCCTCTGCTCCGACTGCCCACGCCCGGCTCCCCGGGAGCCTGGCACACCACACCCCCTTTAGGCCTGGGCACAAGCTGTTCCCTCTGCTCTGCCTGGCTCCTCCCCGGCTGACTCCCACGCACCGGGCAGGAGAGCAGAGGAGCAAAGGGGCCCCCTCGGGAGACACATGGTCCTGGGTTTGCAGTTTGGCCCGGCCACTTTCTGGCTGTGCAGCCTGGGGCAGTGACTCAGCCTTTGTGTGTCAGATGGGGATGATGAGAGCACCCCCGGTGGGCACAGCACAGGTTCGGGTCCCCTCCAACCCTTCCTATCCCATCCCCACCCCCGACCCAGGCTGGGTCAGACCCCTCCTCTGGGCCCCCCAGTGCCTCTACTTCCCCACCACAGCCCTGCTCAGCCCGTCCCCCGTCTTTCCTGAGACTGCGAGCTCTGGGAGGGCAGGGCTGGGTCTGTCCCGGACTACACAGCTCCTGGCACACACGGACCCTCCACAAGTGGTCCTGAGGGAGGGAGGGAATCAACCACAAAGCAACTTACTCCCAACGCCACCTCCACCCTGGTTGCAGCCCCACTTACTTTTCTTCCGCTTTGGCTTTTTGGGGACTTGCTCCCAAGGCTTCCTGTAACAGAGAGAGGAGGCAGTGGGGAGTGAGCTTGGGGCCTGATGGACGATGAGATGTCAATCCTTCTGGGGTAGAATGTGGGCTTCTGCTTCCCGGGCCAGGTCTACTTCCCTTGACCCTTCACGTGGGCTCTCCTGCACCAACGGCAGCCCTGGCAGGGGTCTACTATCATCAGCCACCTCACGGAGTGGGAAACTGAGGCCTTGAGGGTGAAGCCGCCTGCCCAGGGTCCCGTAGCTGGGGAGTGGGTTATCAAGAGGGAGCTTATTCGGGGAGCCTGACCTAATCAGGGGAGCCTTTAAAAGGGCCCTGCTCAAGTCAGACACTCGGGGCTGAGAGCATGAGGGGGCCTGTGAGGGACCAGGACCTGAGAATGACCTGGTGGAGCTGAGAACAGTCCCAGCTGATGGTCAGCAAGACCGCAGGGACCCCAGCCATATAGCCCGGAGGAAATGGATTCTGCCAATGCTCTGAACAAGTCTAGAAGCAGATCTTTCCCTGGGCGAGCCTCTAGGTGACGTTGTGGTGTGCTGATACCTTGATTTCAGCCTCCTGAGACCCTGACCTGAGGAGCCAGCTAAAATGTGCCAGATTCCTGACCTGCAGAAATGTGAAATGATACATCTGTGGGGTTTTAAAGCCACTAAGTCTGTGGTCATTTGTTACCCAGTAGAATAGTCATGGAGTTGACTTTGGACTACCCACTCCAAGGACCTGCAGATCCTGGCCCCGAGGCTGGCCCAGAGCCCTGGGGAGATGGTTGGGCCCTAACTGCCTGCTCTATGAGGGTCCTGACCCTGCAGCCAGCTCAGGCCCAAAGGCCACGCCATCATGTCCGCCTACCTCTAGGGCCTTCCCCGCTCTGCCTGGGTCCCAATACCCTGACTGTGTGTCCCAGTGAGCCATGGCCTTGGGGAGCCCAGGGCAGGGCCAGACCCTAAGGCCAGGGGCCCCCATGGCCTCCCACACCAGGATGGCCACCAGATCTGCCAAGCAGGTTCCTGACCCTACGTGGCCCACTCAGCTGTGGCCCAGCACAGGCTCCAGGCAGGTGCTTTGGAGCCATCTCTCCTGGACCTGCTAGGGCCTCCCTTTGCCTTCCTGCCACCATGCTTCAGGGTCTGCCCACCTGACTCAGACTGCTTCCCTGCTCTTCCTCTTCTAAACCACAACAGCAGGCTCTGTGACCCTGGGTGAGTAACCCTGCCTCCCTGTGCCTGTTTCCCCATGTGTAGTGTGGGCTCAAAACAGTACCTTCCTCATGGGGTTGGCATGGGGTCATATGCATTGTAAAGAGCCTGGTAATTAAGAATCACTCAGCAAATGGTAACGATGACCATTATGATTCTCAATATTATCACAGAGCCAGGCACTGGAACACGGGTCTCCTCGCTGTGGCTGGGGCCACGTTCTTGCCACCAATGTCCTGACAGCCAGTCCAGGGTCTCTCCTCAGCTCCACCACCCACCCTAAGTGACTCTTGTCCAGCCTGATAGCAATCCTCAGCCCCAACACCCCATGTCTAGCCCAGGACAGCTCCTCGGGGCTCCTGCCCAGGCTCAGCCCTCTGCCCAGGAATCCATGTCCCCTTGTACCATCCCAGGAGCCTCTATCCCCTCCCAAGGCTCCACCTCCCCTCCAAGGGGCCAGGCTGGCTGCCTAGATCCTCACCCAAACCCAAATCCAAACACCCATGACCACCTCCACCCATTCATAGCCTCGCCACGGCTGGGGTGCGGGGAACGCCACATCGTGGTGGAGACAGACTTGGCGTCAGTCAGATCCGAGTTCAAGTATTATCTCTGCTACTGACTGGCTGTGTGACCTCAAGCAGGATTGGTCCCCTCTGGGCCTCAGTTCTCCCATCTGTGAAGTGGGGATAACCACAGTGCCTCCCACACAGAACTGCCATGCAGTTTGAAGGAATAAATACCCCTTAGTGTATTTTCCTGACTATTCATGTGCCCCGGGGTCAGGTTTTGCCACACTGCCTGGGTTGTCTCAGTGCCCCTGCCCCAGTCCTGCACAGCTCCCACACACCTCCAGCTCAGCCAGACAAGCTTCTGTAAATACCACTTTCAGCTTCGGAACCTCCAGGGGCTCCCTCTGGTCAGTGGTTCTCAACTCCAGCTGTACATCAAGTCTCCCTGGAAGCTCTTCAGAAAAAAATACAGGGTCTGCAACTCCACCCAGACTAACTGAATCAGAAACTCCAATAGCTGGGACACTGGCTTCAAGTTTTATAAGCTCCCAGCATTTCCTGCCCTGCTCTTGGGCATATAAACCAGCCTGCCACCCTGGGGAGGGGGTGGGTACAATTCAGCAGGTTCTGGTTGATTCTTGGCCCTCAGAATCTCCCCTGAGAGAAACATGTGATTGTGTACAAGTGAAAACCAGGGCAGAACAAGGGTTTTGTTGCAGCACTGTTTGTGACAGGAAACAAACATCATCATAACAGCTAATATCCGGACTGCTCACTATGTGCCAGGCACTGTTCGAAGCCCTCTGCTGTACTTTAACTCATTTAATCATCACATCAACCTATAAGACAAGAAGAGAAAAATTCCTTCCATACTGCTCGTTCTCGAGATTGAGATTATGCAAAGGCCTCTGCCCTCCACCTGAGCAGCTAACTCGGGGTTTCCTCTTCACCTGAGTCTCCCTGGGCAGAGGTGTTCCCCAAGACCCAAGAGATTTAGGGGAGTGAGATCTGGATTGTGAGGGGTGCTCTGGGAGTGTGGGACCTCCCCAGTGGCCCCATTCCAGTGTGGGAATGGGGCCACACGCAGTCCCAGGTGGGTCACTGGAACCTCATGAGGGGTAGGGCTGGGCGTCCTGGGGTGTCCAGTCACAGCCCCAGGCTACATTGTGGGAGTTTTAGGGAATGAGGCATTTGAGGTGCCGGGGACCAGCAGGGACCTCGGGCCCCTCAGGCCTCAGGAGGCGGGGCCGCCCCTCCAGGGACTGGGCCCTTAGAATGCTTGGAGGTGGGGCCCGTACCAGGATTGGGCAGCCAGAGCTCTAGGGGGCAGGGCCAAGCGCCCAGGAGGCGGGTCGAGAGGCTGGGCGTATCCTAGGATTGGGCAGTCGGAGCGACGGAAGGCGGGGCCGCGAGCCAGGCGCGTCCCAGGACCAGCAGTCGGAGACCCAGGCCGGCAGTCGGGACGCTGGGCGGGGTTCACAGGTGCCAGGGGCGGGGCCCTGGGGGCGCAGGGGGCGGGACCAGGCTCAGCGGGGGATGGGGGCGTCTCCTCCCTCGCTCCCTCCCTCCGTCGGGCCGGGCCCCCTCACCCGTGGCGGCTGCTACGTTGGCCGCGCTCCAGCGAGATGAGGTAGGCGGCGAGCTTGGCGTCGCTCCAGCCGCTGCGGCGCCGCAGGTCCACCCAGGGCCCGTGCGCCTCGCCCAGGTACACGCGCCGCACGTCGTACTTCTTCCGGGATTCGAGCCGCCGCCGGGCCCGGTCCGACTCCGTGAGCCGCGGGCGGCCCCGCGCCTTACGGCCCGCCGCGCCCTCCTCGGCGGCCACCTCCCCGCCCGCGCCCGCCTCAGCCTCCGCCTCCGCCTCGGGCTCCGGCGCCCGCTCCGCCATCCCCCCCTCCCTGGTTACCAGCCTCCCCCGTTGTTAGGAGCCCGGCCGGAAGTGGCGCGCATGTTTCGCGCCGACGGGAAATTTCTCATGGACTCTCACTGCCTCACGGCGCCAAAAGAAGATCGAGAGCGGAAGCTGCGCATGCGCGCAATAAGCGCCAGCAACAACCCACTCTCGCCTTACTCCCTTCTCTGTTACACTTTCTGACTAGGCAGAGACGGAAGGGGTAGCTGACGGTTTGAGGCTGATCCGGGAAGAGCCAGGAGAGCCCGTAGACCCTGGGGTGATGGGGGCTTCTTCCTCCGCACCTTTATCCTGAATGCATTGTGGGGATGACAAAGGAAGGGGTGGGAGCTGTCCAGGAAAGGCGGACGGAAAGCCAGCGGCTCGACCCGTCAGTTCTGGATGATGTCTCCATTACTTGAAAAGACGTGACACCAGGCATTAAAGTGGCAGGGACGCTACGCTGCCAGAGAGGAGGCAAGGCAGCCCCAAGCCGGAAAACTTTTATTTGCTGTACACTAAAAGGTCATCTCATGCTTTCACACCAGTCCACAGCCTGTGCTCCTGTGACTGCTCAGGCTCAGCTCTGGCTCTGCTGCTGTCGCTGGTGATTGTTTTCCTCTTCTTCCTGGCCCTCGGGTGGGGTCAGGGGTGGCTCCTCCAGCCCTGAGGATGCCAGGAGCTCCCCGGAGGACCCTGACAAGCGGAAGACCACCGGGATGCGGGCCAGGGCTGGGTTGGTCTCCTGCAGGCCCTGGATCCACTTGGCCAGCGTGGCCTGGTCATGGGCACCCGCCATGCATATGGCGAAGACAGGGCCTTCCTCCACTGTCGGGAGAGACAGGCCCTCAGTTTGTGCAGTAGGGAGTGGGGCAGCCCCTTCAAGCCCACACCCCTTCCAAGCCAAGGATGGGGGCTTTAAGCTCCCTTTTGCCCTTTGTGTGTGTCCAAGCCTTTGCACATGCTCTGCCTAGCCTGCCTGTCCCACGCTTCACCTAGGTGACACCTCCTGGCTCAAGTTTCCACCAGGAAATCCTCCTGACTCCCACCTGAGGCTGAGTTGTGTGCTCCTCCCCTGGGACCCCAAGATGTAACTTGTCTGATCCACCGCTGGCCTGAAGGAAGGGACTGGGCCTGTCCTGGTCATGCCCAGTAGCCAGCACAGAGGTGCTCCATAAGTGTTTGAAGGAGGAGATGACTGAGGGCTGACAGGTCTGGAGCCCCTGAGCGGTGAGTTTTGTGCTTTCGTGGGGGGAGGTGGTGGTGGGGTGGTGTGTGTGTGTGTGTGTGTGTGTAACTGGAGTAGGTCTAGGCCTGGGACCCATCCCTCGACTCCAGAGGTGGCACCCCATCCCGTGCAGTGTTCAGAATCCTACCCATCCCAGTTTTTACCTTCATTGATGTTAAACTCGTAGTCATCCCAGCTGCTCCTCCCGTAGGCCAGGTCTAGCTGCATGGGGTAGTAGAGGTTCCACTCCTCTGGAACCTCCTCCACTTCCTAACCCGGGGGGGGGGGGGCGGGGAGGGGAGGTGCAGGCAGAGTCAGAGGCCCAGGATGTTGCAGCCACCTGCCGCCTCTCCCCCGCCCCTGCCCTCCCATCCCCCCACCCCCCTCCCCACCTTTGAGCCAACTCACTCTTACCACCCCCGACTCCCGCTTTGGGTCCTCACCCTCTCCTCGGGGGTCAGCAAGTCAGCTCTGAGGATGTGGTAATAGACGCATTTGTCTCGAAGCCACAGGGAGAAGGGACCCTCAACGAAGATCGGGCGGGCTGGGTTGTGGTGGGCCAGGGCGGCCTGCTGATCAGGACTCTGGATTCCTGGTGTGGAGACACACATTCCCGGGGCGTCCTGGCTGAGGGGCTGTGCCCAGAGGCCCAGGGAGGCCACCCAGCAGGACTGCTAAGAACCCGGCGCTCGCTCCCTCCCTCCCTTCGCAGGACCTTACCTATGATGTGGGGCTCCGTGGGATCCGTGGCATCTGTGGAGTCTTTGGACAAAGGCATCTGCAAGGAAAGTTGGGGTGGAAGCTTGCGGCCCCACAGCCCCTACGGAGGAGCCCGGGAGAGAGAAATGGGGATTCCAGTGAATTCAGGGCCCCTCTTGGGTCTGTCTACTGGGCCTCCCACAATCACTCGAGCCCACCGCCTTCTTGCTTCTATCTAATTGGGTAAGAGCCACTGACCCTGGATATACTCACATGGAGGGAACCCTGGAGCTGGCCCACCTGCATTAAAATCCTGGCTCTGCCACTGTCCGCATGACCTTGGCTAAGTCACCGTGTGCCTCAGTTTCCCGAATTCAAAATGGGGGCAATAACAGCACTTAGTTGAGATGCTTCTAAAATGCCGAGAACGATGCCTGGCACGTGCTAAGTGCTCAGTGCATGTGAAATTTAAAAAAGGAAAAGAATTGCATGCAAACAGAATATGCCAGGAAGGAGACACAAGAAGCAAGTCACAGTGTTTGCCTCTGTGGACGGCAGGGAGGGAAAGAATAGCCTTTTGTAGCTTTCTAATTTTACACCCTGAAATGTGATTTTAAAAACTAAATGAGGGACTTCCTTGGTGGTCCAGTGGTTAAGACTTTGCCTTCCAGTGCAGGGGGTGTGAGTCGATACCTGGTTAGGGAGCTAAGATCCCACATGCCTTGCGGCCAAAGAATCAAAACATAAAACAGAAGTAATATTGTAACAAATTTAATAAAGATTAAAAAAAATAATGGTACATATCAAAAAAAAAAGTCTTAAACCAAAACAACTAAATGAGGGAATTCCCTGGTGGTCCAGTGGTTAGTACTCGACACTTTCACTGCGGTGGCCCAGATTCAATCCCTGGCTGGGGAACCAAGATCCTGCAAGCCAAGCAGCGTGGCTAAAAAACAAAAACCAAAACTAAATGAAATTCATTTTTGAAAAAAATGTGCATACTCTGACTGAAATACCTGTGAGTGGACAACTGTTGGCACACATAACCTCCACCCTTTCAGGTTAAAAAGAATGGACTCCTTTGGGACTTCCCTGGCGGTCCAGTGGTTCAGACTTCGCCTTCCAATGCAGGGGGTATGGGTTCGATCCCTGGTCAGGGAACTAAAATCCCACATGCCTTGCGGCCAAAAAACCAAAACATAAAACAGAAGCGATACTGTAAGAAATTCAATAAAGACTTTAAAAATGGTCCACATCAAAAAAAAAATCCAAAAATACTTAATTAAAAAAAAAAGGGGCTCCCAGCCATATTATTAAGTGAGAACAGCAAAAGGCGAGGTGCAGAATATGTGTATGTATAATGCGCTGCCATTGGAGAAACATCTTTAAAAGTGTAGGTTTTGCTCCTGGGCCCTTTTACTGGACAATATATTTATACCGATTTTTCATTTCAAATTTAACACTATGGATTTTTTCTTTTTTTAACATTTCGATTGTATATCTTTTTCTCTCACAGTCAAAATCTTGGTTCCTATTACAAGTAATACACATGCTTATTTGACTTATCCATCAATATACATAAGTGATTCTGATATTACAGCTGACCATAACGCTAGGGGATTAAGTTCAGGATTCTCAGAATGCAGGCCACTAAGGATGTCAGACAACAGTGATTCAGAATTTTTTTCTCTCAGTGGTTATGCTGTCAATTGGATATTTAGCCACATGTGTTTGTTTTCAACTTTGGTGGGTTCTTTCCCCTCTTTTTTGATTATATATATATATATATATATATATATATATATATATATATATATTATTTTTTTTTTTTTTGCAGTACGCGGGCCTCTCACTGTTGTGGCCTCTCCCGTTGCGGAGCACAGGCTCTGGACGCGCAGACTCAGCGGCCATGGCTCACGGGCCCAGCCGCTCCGCGGCATGTGGGATCTTCCCAGACCGGGGCACGAACCCGTGTCCCCTGCATTGGCAGGCGGACTCTCAACCACTGTGCCACCAGGGAAGCCCTATATATATATTTGATAGTCTAAACATTTCCATAGTTTAGAAGCCAACCCATATTAAATAGATGTCTCCCTCCCATTCCTTTTCTCTCTACCCCCATCTCCTCTGCCCGCCCAGAGATGACCATTTTTACCCATATCTGACTTATCTTTGCATTACTTATTTTTTAAATTTTTTTATTTTTTGAACACGCCGCCTGGCTTGCGTGATCTTAGTTCCCCGACCAGGGATTGAACCCGGGCCCTTGTCAGTGACAGCTCTGAGTCCTAACCACTGGATCGCCAGGGAATTCCCTGCATTATTTATTCTTGTGAAAATAAACAAATAGATATATGCCTTCTTATTTCTCCTCCCTTCTCACACTTTAGGTGGCTTACTACACCATGTGCATGACTCACCCTTTCACTTTTTTCACCAGTCTTTGATTGAGGTGCCACAGTGGACATGGACAAGTCCCTCTTGATGGATACTTGGATTGTTCCCATGCTAAATCTAGGTGGTGTCAAACAACAAGGTCCTACTGTATAGCACAGGGAACTATATTCAAGATCTTGTAATAAAGTATAATGGAAAAGAATCTGAAAAAATATGTATGTATACATATATATATATATATATATATATATATATATATATAACTGAATCACTTTGCTGTACACCAGAAACTAACACAACATTTAAAATCAACTATACTTCAATAAAGTTTTTTAAAAAATCTAGGTGGTGTAGGTGATCATTTTACCATGTTTTCAACCCTTCTGTATGCACTTTTAATAATGAAATGGGAAAAAAAGGGATATTTAAATACAAAGGATATATATGCAAAAAATAAAGTATACATCTGCATGCAAATGCATAAATCTCTTGGGAAGGAGACATGGAAGTGGTCACCTCTGGGGAAGTAGCCTGGGGGCTAAAGGGTCAGGGTAGGAGAGGGGAACTCTTCACTGTGTGTTCTTGTGTACCGTTTGGCTTTTTTTTTTTCCCGCTGCACCGCACGGGCTTGCAGAATCTTAGTTCTCTGACCAGGGATCGAACCCGTGCAGTTCCCTGTTTGGCTTTTTAATACATTACTTTTTGGGGGGGGCGGTGGCGGCGTGCCGCCCGACTTGTGGAATCTTAGTTCCCTGACTAGGGATGGAACCCAGGCCCTCAGTAGTGAAAGCACAGAGTCCTAACCACTGGACCACCAGGGAATTCCTTTTAATGCATTACTTTAAAAAACAAAGAAATGAGTTAAAAACTGCACTTCCTCTGCAATATGTTCTCTCACTGGGACACCGCATCACCACTCTCCTAGCCCCTCTGTCCTCTTCGCCTTGCCCCCAATCCAACACCATCCACACGGCCCCCAAGGGGCGCTTTCAAAAGCGCAAATCCTTCCAGAAACTTGACTTGCACCCTAACCCTCCTCTTCTTAAAACCTCCCCGTGGCCCTCTCATCACTAACCCGGTGTCCTACATGCCTCTTCTCTCTCACCCCAACTCCCTGCTCCGGCCAAAGGAAGCCCTTTCAGCATCTCCAGCCACTCCCAGCCACCCTCGAGCCCTGGCCCATGCTGCTCCCTCTGCCTGGAATGCTCTCCTCACCTCTTATGTTCTGCCTGCGCCCAGCTCACCCTCACCTCCTCCAGGAAGCCCTCCCTGCTCCCTTTTGGGCTCCTGCAGCCCCCAGGGCTTCTCCATCTCCAAACCAGCAGTTCTGAGGGAAACCATTAACTGGGGTCCGCCTCCAGGACCAGACGACAAGTGCTGTGAGGGGCTCTCTTCTGGTCCCCTGTGTGGCCCGGCATGAGTGGGACCCCCAGGATATGGGGAATATTTCATTTAGTCATTTGACAAACAGCTGTGGAATGTCCACTTTGTGCCAGAACCTGTGCTGGGCCTTGGGAGACACAGGTGAAACTGAGTCACGGGGAACCAGGCTCAGCCAGGGTGGTCAGGAAAGAGGTCCTGACGAAAGGTCGGTGGAACTCAGACCTGAAGGAAGTGAAGTCCCGGAGGAAGGGTGTTCCTGGCAGAGGGAACAGCAAGCACAAAGGCCTCAGGAGGGAGCTGCCACAGACTGCTCAAGGAACAGAAAGCCACGCCCGGAATACAGTGAATGTGGGGAGAGGGGCCGAGGTCAGAGGTCAAGCTGTGCCAAGGGCCCTGGACTCTAGCGGAGGCTCTGCCAGCGAATCACGGCCTGTCTCACCACAATCACTTGGGCTTACTAAAGGGGGCCCTGCCTCAGAGGCGGCCGAGGATGTGGACGGGGTGGATACCTGATAGACGGTGACCCTGGCACTGAGGTCGGGCTCCATGTGCCGCAGGGCCAAACTGGCCAGGTCCACTGGGTCCTTGGGCAGGTCCCGGGGCACGGGGAAGGGGTTGATATTCTTGAAGCGGGTGAACCACAGCTTCATGCGCACAAACTTGAGCATGGGGTAGCTTTTGCGTCCAAATATCTGAATGAGCAGGAACTCCGTCTCCTTGTTGGGCATCACCCCTGTGCCAGGCAGATGGAGGCTGAGCCTCAGGGAGGGAGCAGAAGAGGGAAGGGATGATGGGAGACAGAGATGAGCAAGAGATGGGGGTGGGCGCACAGAGGACGAAGCCAGACAGAGAGGAGGGGAGTCAGAGCCAAGGAGCCATGGAGGGCCCCGAGACCCTGGAGAGGGAGGTGGCCCCCGCCCCCGCCTGAGCTGGCCTGCTGGCCTTACCGTGGTTCTCCATCTGCTCCAGGACAGCGATCCCGCACTCCTGCTGCCGTGGGTAGTGGAGGAAGATGCTGTGGAAGATGTTGCGAGGCCGGAAGACCTCCTTGGGGAAGATGTCGAGCAGCAGGTTGTAGACAGCCAGGTCCCGCTCGACACCGTACTCCCGCATCTTGCGCAGGGCCAGGTAGATGAAGTCGACGTGGCCCCGCTTGTGCACGTTGTACTGCGTAAAGTTCTGCACCGCCTGCACGAAGCTCGCCTTGTCCCGCACCCCATCTGGCGCCTGCCTAAACAGCTCCTCATGGGGTGCCAGGGCCTTGACCGGCCCCCTCGGGGGTTTGGGTGGGCGTGGGACCAGCGACGAGTCAGGGTTGTGGGCGGCTGTGCTGCAGTGGAGGCCCCGCAGGGCCTGGGGCGGCACCTGCGGATAGAGAACCACTGCTGGAATGTGGGTCTCCCAGTGCCCCCGGGGGGACTGCCGCACTGGCTCTTTGCTCAGAAAGGTGCCAGCAGGCCTCCCTAAGGGCCTCTGAAGCAGTGTGGTGCGCGGGTTACAGGCCCATGATCAGGCACCATCACAAAGTGTGAGAGAGCAATGGTAGCGCCCCGACAGAGGCAATGTTCACCACGATGACAAACACACACCCTCTGACGCAGCAATCCTGCATCTGGTATTTAAATCGGATAGTTCTAAAAGCACCTGCACCAAATGACTTTTGTGCATCTGCTGCGTCAGTGGAAATGGCCCAAATGTGCATCAGCAAGGAGATAACTTAGCAAATGGCCAAGAACCTGGACAAGGAGCACCTACCGCTGTAAGGCACACTGAGGAAGTCTTGTGTGACTGGAGTGAGCCCCAAGGTATATCATTAAATGAAAAAAAAGCAAGGTGTGAAACGGTGTGTACAGTAGCTTCCCATTTGTGTAAAAAAAAAAGAAAACAGCGTATATATAGTTGGTCCTCATTATTTGCGAATTCCATGTTTGCAAATTTGCCTACTTGCTAAAATTCATTTATACTCCCAAAGCACTCTTGGCACTTTCTGGCCATTTGCAGACACGTGCAGGGGGGTGGAAAGTTGAGTTGCCCAGCGCCTATATTCCCAGCTGAGATGGAACAAGGCAATGCTCGGCCTTCTTGTATCAGCCCCCATGCTGTCAACAAGTGTCCTTTTATTTTATATTGTATTATTTTATTTTATTTTTTGGCCGTGCTGCATGTCTTGCGGGAACTAGTTCCCCAACCAGGGATCAAACCTGGGTTCCCGGCAGTGAAAGCACTGAGTCCTAACCGCTCGACTGCCAGGGAATTCCCAACAAGTGGGAATTTATTACTATTTTAAAATTTTTGGCTGTGTTGGGTCTTCGTTGCTGTGCGTGGGCTTTCTCTAGTTGTGGCAAGCGGGTGCTACTCTTCGTTGAGGTGTGCAGGCTTCTCATTGCAGTGGCTTCTCTTGTTGCGGAGCACGGGCTCTAGGCATGTGGGCTTCAGTAGTTGTGGCTCACGGGCTCTAGAATGCAAGCTCAGTAGTTGTGGCGCACGGGCTTAGTTGCTCCACAACATGTGGGATCTTGCAGGACCGGGGCACGAACCCGTGTCCCCTGCATCGGCAGGCGGACTCTCAACCACTGCGCCACCAGGGAAGCCCTGTTTTCTGCATCTTTTTTGTTGATTTGTGGTTGAAAAAGACCCCTAAGCCTGCCTAGTGTTCCTACGTGCAAGAAAGCCCTGCTGTTCCTTAGAGAAGATACATGTGGTAGGTAAGCTCAGGCATGAGTTATAGTGCTGTTGGCCGTGAGTTCAATGTTAATGAATCAAAAATCTATATTAAATAGAATGTCTTGGGCTTCCCTGGCGGCGCAGTGGTTGGGAGTGCGCCTGCTGATGCAGGGGACACGGGTTTGTGTCCCGGTCTGGGAGGATCCCACATGCCGCGGAGTGGCTGGGCCCGTGAGCCATGGCCACTGAACCTGCGTGTCCGGAGCCTGTGCTCCGCAACGGGAGAGGCCACAGCAGTGAGAGGCCTGCGTACTGCAAAAAAAAAAAAAAAAAAAAGAATGTCTTTAAACAGAAACACACATACAACAAGGTTATGATTAACTGGTTGATGAAAATGTTATGACCTGAGGCTCACAGGGACGCTATCCCGTATCTCCCCTGGCAGCAATGGTTTGGTATTCGCTAATTCAGCGTATGCAGTGACTTTCTAGAATGTTACTGTGAATAATGAGAATCGACTGTATGGATACATATATTTTGCTTTTGTGAAAAACATCTCTGGAAGGAAGTACAATAAGTGGGCAACATCTTGCCTGTAGAGAAGGGAGCTAAGCGGTGGCCAGGCAAGAGAGAGAGAGACCCTTGTCACGGTACAGCCTCAGAACTTTTTGAATTTTGAACTATATTGTCTGCTGTAATTACCTATTTAAAAGATAGATTTCAAAAACTGAGTTGAGGGAATTCCCTTGCAATTCAGTAGTTAGGACTCCACGCTTTCAATGCTGAGGGCCTAGGTTCAATCCATGGTCAGGGAACTAAGATCCCACAAGCCGCGTGGCATGGCCAAAAGAAAAAAAAAAAAATTGAGTTGAAAAAAGAAAATGCAGATTCTGGAGTCAGCAGGAGCCTCGGCTTGACTGTCCTCCACCCGGTGATACCCACATCCCACTCTACTGCTCAGGCCTCTCTCCCCATCTATTATGATTGTACCTCCCTTGGGTCAAGGAGATCTTGTTCCCCAGAGTGGGGAGTGCATGCTGCTGGGAGCAGGTCAGATCCCTCTAGAACAGAAGTTGGCAAACTACAGTCTGTGGGGCAAATCCAATCAGCTGCCTGCTTTTGTCAATAAAGTTTTATTGGAACACAGCCATATGCCTTCATTATGTCTGGTCTGGGGCTGCTTTGGGCTGCTTTGTGCTGCAGTGGCAGAGTTGAGTAGTTGTGACAGAGACCACATGGCCTACAAAGCCAAAAGCATTTACTGTCTTACCCTTTACAAAAAAGTTTGCCAACCCCTGCTCTAGATGGTACCCTAATAGATTTATTTTCATTTAAATTGAATGTTTAAATTAGAATGGTTATACATAAGGCATCTTTTCAAATATATGGCTAATAAGAGCTAACATTTACAGAATATTTTTTCTTTTTTTTTTGGCTGGGCTATGTGGCTTGAGGGATCTCAGTTCCCCGACCAGGGATCGAACCTGGGCCCCCTGCAGTGGGAATGCAGAGTCCTAACCACTGGACCACCAGGGAAGTCCCTTATGGAATATTCTTATGTTCCAGGCATTGTTGAGCACTTTCTGAGAGTGAGGCTCATTTACTCTTCTCAACTGTCCATTGAAGGAGTGCCTCTTCGTGTACCCATTTTAGAGATGAGGAAACTGAGGCCCTGGGAGATGAAACAAGATGGCTGGTGCCACACAGCAGCAAAGCAGCAGAGCTGAGATTGGAGCCCTCTTTTCTGCTGCACCCAATAGCCATCCCAATATCCTGCTTAGGTAAGGAGATGTTTTTTTAAAAAAAGGTATTCAGTTAAAGTGAAAGTGTGGAACTTCCCTGGTGGCGCAGTGGTTAAGAATCCGCCTGCCAATGCAGGGGACACGGGTTCGAGCCCTGGTCCGGGAAGATCCCACATGCTGCAGAGCAACTAAGCCCATGCGACACAACTACTGAGCCTGAGCTCTAGAGCCCGTGAGCCACAACTACTGAGCCTGTATGCCACAACTACTGAAGCCCACGCACCTAGAGCCAGTGCTCCGCAACAAAGAGAAGCCACCGCAATGAAGAGTAGCCCCCACTCGCTGCAACTAGAGAAAGCCTGCGCGCACCAATGAAGACCCAATGCAGCCAAAAATAAATAAATAAATGTATATTAAAAATAAATAAATAAAGTGAAAGTGTAGGCAACTAATACTACAGGTGGTATGTGCATAGGGCAGAAAGCAGAAAGGAAGCTCTAGAATGCTCCAAAGAAGGGGAGACACCACAAATGAGATAATGCAAATGAAATGCATAGCACAGGGCCTGGCCCAGAGGAAGTGCTCAGTGAGGGAGCTATTAATATTGTCACCATCATCACCATCCTTGTTATAATTTATGGCCGTTGATCAGCCTAGTCACTTAGGGTAAGGGAACGAAATTCAATTCACATCTTTACAAGTGAATACAGGAGTCACCCAGAGTCACCACCCAAATCTACTTAACTCAGACCTTCTTGATTTCAAATTCAAGCCCCTCACTCATGGGGGCACCAACACTTCTTAAAAGGAGAAGAGACATTCAACTGGCCCTCAGAGCAGACAGGCCAGCCCAGACCCGCCCACCCCCACCCCCGCCACCTGGAGCTGGCTTCACTGGGAGGGCTTGTGAGCAAATCCCAGGCCTGCCTGCCTCTCTGCACCCCATGACTGGCAGTTACCTGAGAGAAGGGGGCTCCGGTGAGGGCAGTGCTGCAGATACCTCCCCAGCCCCGAGAGAGGCCCCGGGCCAGCAGGATGGCTTGGGCCCAGCTCATGCCTTTGCCGGTCGGACAACCACCTAGGAAGAGAGAAGAAAGAGCATCAGCCTGGTACCCCACCCGCTAAAGGCAATGGGACCCCTCTCTTGGGCAGAGGTCACATCCCAGACTTCATGGCTAACTCACCAGCTCCACTGGTCTCCTCATGCACAAGGTGGAGCAGAAGTGACTGTTACGATCAAGGGTCCCTGTTCTTCTGGGCCAAACCCTTCACTATCTTGAGGAATTTGCTCCTGCATTCGTCCCCCTCTCTACCAGATCATTCTGTTTTGTTTAACAGCTTTATTTGTGTACCATACAGTTGAACCTAAGTATAAAATTCAATGTGTTTTCAGTAGTTGACCCTTGAACAACACTGGTTTAACTGCATGGGTCCACTTACACGCTGATTTTTTTTCAGTAAATATGTACTACAGTACTACATGACCTGTGGTTGGTTGAATCTAAGGATGTGGAACCGTGGATATGAAGGGCGGACTATAAAGTTATATTTGGATTTTTAACTGTGAGGAGGGTTGGCACCCCTAATCCCTACATTGTTCGAGGGTCAACTGTATATTCACAGAATTGTGCAACCATCACTAAATCTAATTTTAGAACACTTTTGTCACCCCCCCCCCAAAAAAAACACCTATACCCATTAGCAGTCCCTCTATTTCCCCTCACCCTCAACCCTAGGCAACCCCTAATCGAGTGTCTATAAATTTGCCTACTCTGGGAATTTCATATAAATGGAATCATATAATATGGGCTTTTTTGTGACTGCCTTCTTTCACTTAACATGTTTTCAAGGTTTATCCACGTTGTAATATGTATCAGACTTCATTCCTTTTAATTGCCCAAAATTTTTCATTATATGGATGTAACCATATTTTATTTACCCATTCAATTGATGAACACTTGCAGTTCTTCCCACTTTTTGACTATATGACTATTGCTGCTATGAATACTTGTGTAGCTTTTGTATGAACACATGTTTACACTTCTCTTGGGTATATACTTAGAAATCAAATTGCTGGGACATATAGTAACTCTGTGTTTAATCATTTGAGAAACTGCCAAAGTGTTTTCCGAAGTGGCTGCACCACTTTACATCCCCACCAGCAATGTATAAGAGTTCCAATTTCTCTGCATTCTTGCCAATACTTGCTGTTGTCTTTCTTTTTGATTACAGACATCCTAATGGGTGTGAAGTGGTATCTCATTGTGGTTCCGATTTGCATTTCCCTAAAAGTTGATGATGATGAGCATCTTTTCATGGGCTTATTGGCCATTGTGTATCTTCTTCAGAGAAATGTCTATTTAGATCCTTTGTCCATTTAAAAATTAGGTTATTTATCTTTTTATTATTGAGTTATTTATATATTCTGGATACTAGAAGCTTATGATTTACAAATACTTTCATTCTTTGAATTGTCTTTCACTTTCTTGATGTTATTGTTTGCAGCGCAAATGTTTAATTCCAGTGAAATCCAATTTCTGTTTTACTTTTGTAGCTGTGCTTTTGATGTTTTATCTAAGAAACCATTGCCTGGTCCAAGGTCATGAAGATTTACTCCTATGTTTTCTTCTAGAAGTTTTGTTTGTTTGTTTTGGCCACACCTCGTGGCTTGTGGGCCCCACCAGGGATGGAATCCGTGCCCCCTGCAGTGGAAGCTCAGGGTCCTAACCACTGGACCACCAGGGAATTCCCCTCTGATCCATTCTGAATTAATCTTTGCGAATGGTGTGAGGAAGGGGTTCATTTCATGTAGATATCCAGTTGTCCTAGTACTATTTGTTGAAGAGACTATTTTTTCTCCTTGTCACTCTTGTTGAAAATCAATTGACCATAAATGTAAGGGTTTACTTTTGGCCTCTCAATTTAATTCTCTTGATCTATATGTTGAGCCTTATGCCAATACCACACTGTTGTGATTATTGTAGCTTGTAGGTTCTGAAATTGGGAAGTGTTAAGTCCTCCTATTTTGTTCTTCTTTTACAATATTATTTGGCTATTCTGGATCCCTCACTATTACATATAAATTTTAGAATCAGCTGTCAGTTTCTGGAAAAAATCCAGCTGGGATTCTGGTAGGGATTGTGTTGAATTTGTAGAACAGTTTGGGAAATATTGGCATCTTAATAATATTGTCTTCTGATCCATGAACATAGGATACCTCTCCATTAATTTAGATCTTCTTTAATTTCTCTCAATGATGTTTTACAGTTTTCAGTGTAGAAGTCCTTTACTTCTTTTGTTAAATTTATTTGTAAGTATCTTATTCTTTATGAAACTATTGTATAATTTCATTTTCACATTGTTCATTGCTAGTGTACAGAAACACAATTTATTTTTATGTGTTGTTCTTGTATCTTGCAACCCTGCTGAACTTGCATTAGTCCTAATCGTTTTTTTTTTTTTAATTGGATTCCCTGAGATTTTCTACATACAAGATCATGTCACCTGCAAACAGAGTTAGTTTTACCTCTTCCTGTCTAATCTGGATGCCTTTTATTTCTTTTTTTTGCCCAAGTGTCCTTGCTGGACCTCCAGTACAGTGTTGAATAGAAGTGGCCAGGGTGCACATCCTTGTCTTGTTCCTGATCTTAGTGGGGAAAGCATCCAGTCTTTCATCATTAAATACAATGTCAGCTGTGGGTTTTTCACAGATGACCTATCAGGTTGAGGAAATTCCTTTCCATTGCTAGATGCTGAGTATTTTTATAAGAAAGGGCATCAGATTTTGTCAAATGCTTTTTTTTTGCTTCTATCAAACTAATCATGTGATTTTTGTCCTTTAATCTATTAATATGGTGTATTACATTAACTGATTTTCAAATGTTAAACTCGTATTGCATTCCTCGGGCAAATTCCACTTGGTCATGGTGTATAATTCTTTTTATATGTTGCTAAAATTGGTTTGCTAGCATTTTGTTGAGGATTTTTGTATCTATGTTCATAAGAGATATTGGTCTGTAGTTTTCGTTTCTTGTCGTGTCTGTTTGGTTTAGTTTCGGGGTAATGTTGGCCTCATAAAATGAGTTGGGAAGTATTTGGATCACTCTTATCACCGTTTAAACTTTCTCTAGCATCTTCTTCCGCCTCTGCTCCACATCTCTGCTCCATTTATAGCACAGCTTCTCCCAAGAGATGTCTACACGCTGTGTTCCCTCCTCACTCTCTCCAACTTTGCTGCTGCCCCAACCACTCCACTGACACCGCTCCTGTAAAGACCCCTTGTGTCTTCTACATTTAACAAAGCCAGTGGTTATTTCTTTGGCTCATTTTGCTCAATTTCTCAGAAGGATTTGGCATAGGTGAGGTCCTCCTCCCACCTTGACACTCTTGATTTTCTTCCTAGCACCCAGGTCTATTTCCCAACCATTCAGTAAGACCTGCTTCCTTCTCTAAAGTTTGCAATGTTTGCAAACTTGAATTTGCAGATGAATCACCAAAGATCTTGTTAAAATGCAGATTCTGATTCAGTGGGTCTGGGGTGGAGCCAAAGACCATACCTCTAACAAACTTCCAAGTGTTGCTGATGCTGCTAGTCTGGAGACCACATTTTGAGTAATAAGGCTGCAAAGAGTCCCACGTTCTGAATTTATCTGTCTGCTACCCTAAGGCATCATTCAGCTTCCAAGAGAGGTTCCTCTCCTCTCTGTTTTCCTGTAGGCAGCTCTAATGGTTCTTAAACTTTGTTCATATTAGAATTATCTAGGGAGCTTTAAAAATCCCCTTGTCCAGGCCATACCCCAGATATACTGAATCAAAATATCTAGAGGCATGGCTCAGGTATCAGCAATTTTTTTTTTTTTTTTTTTTTTTATTGCGGTACGCAGGCCTCTCACTGCTGTGGCCTCTCCCGTTGTGGAGCACAGGCTCCGGACACGCAGGCTCAGCAGCCATGGCTCACGGGCCTAGCCGCTCCGCGGCATGTGGGATCTTCCCGGACCAGGGCACGAACCCATGTCCCCTGCATCGGCAGGCGGACTCTCAACCACTGCGCCACCAGGGAAGCCCCAGGTATCAGCATTTTAAAGCACTCCAATGACTGTAACATGCAGCTGAGATTAAGACGTTAATCTAAACCTTTGCTATTCACAGTGTGTCCCAGGGACCAGCTTGGTTATTATCATCTGTGAGCTTATTAGAAATGCAAAATCTCAGCCCTAACCCAGACCTGCTGAATCAGAATCTGCATTTTAACAAAAGTCCAGGTTTCTCCTCTGTGTGTTAAAGTCTGAGAAATGATGATCTATGCCCTGAGCTCCAGCCTCCATACCTAAATGCCACTTTGGTGTATTCCCCAGCCATCTCAAACTTATGTTGCTCCAAATTATATCCCTGCTGAAACTTGTTCCTCCTCATCCTAGCCAATGACATCACCATTCCTAGTCATTCAGACCACAAACCTGGGAATTCTGAGTCCACTGTGTCCCTCACTCCCCCATCCAATCCATCAGCTACTGCTGTTGACTGCTTCCAAATCCACCTCAAATGCATCTATTTCTCTCCATCCGCAGGCCACCACTCCAGTCCATGACCTCTTTCCACCTACCCAGCCTCACACTTCTTTCCTTACCTGCCTCCACTCAATTCTCCCCCCAGTGGTCAGAGGGAGCTTTTTAAATGTAAACTAAATTCAGTGTTCTCTGCCTAAAATCACTAATGTTATATCACACAAGATAAAATCAGACAGGGTCCGCCCCTCCAAACTCAACTCTTAGTACTGGCAGCTCCAGCTACACCGTTTCTTAAACAAGCTGACTTTATTCTAGTCTCAGAGCCTTTGAACTTGCTTCTCCTTCTGTAAATTTCTCGGCCGCCCCACCCCGCCCCCATCAGTCCAGAGCTGTCTCTGGTCATTCAGGTCTACAGTCAAATAAGAAGCCTTCCCTGACCACCGCCCCACTCCCAATCTAAAGTCCCATCACCCTGATGAATGCATTTTAAGCAATTATTAGCATCTGAAATCACATGTTTCATTTACTTCTGATTTGTTCAATGTCTGGCTTCCCGGGGAGCTCGGGGATTTTTGTGTTCCTTATTGCTGCGTCTCCAGGACCTGGGACAGTGCCTGGTATATGGTGGGTACCCAGCAAGTATCAGTTAATGGGAAGAGCTAAATTTCTACAAAACTTCTAAAAATCTTAATCCCTAGGCAGGGTGTACCTACAGCAGCTCTGAGGCTGGCTGCCAGGATTTTGAGTCCCTTCGGAGAAAGGGACAGACGCGGGGTCGAATTCCAGCCTAGCTGCTGACTTGCGGCGTGACCTTGGGAGAAGGCTTTAACCTCTCTGAGCCTCAGCTGTCTCATCTGCAAAATTAGAGATTAGGGATGTGGGGAGGCGGGTACAGAGAGGGCGGCTTTTTCCGCCACATCCCCGCCCCGTACCCGGAAAGGTCACGGTGCCCTGGGCCTGCAGCCGCGGCCCTCCGGGGCCGCCCTTCCGCACTGCCAGCACAGAACGGGCCGCCCCGGGGCCCAGATGTTCGCGCTTGCCTCCCCACGCGCGACCTACCTACTCACGCGGCTGGCCGCGGAATCCCGGCCGGTCCTACCCTGCCGCTGGGCGCCGCCATGTTGCACTATCCGGGTCACGGGCCGCCAAGGAGACAGCAAATCAAGAACACCGGTTTCGAGAGGTCCCCCCCCCAAGAGAGGAGCACCAATAGGAAGGCGTCAAGGCCTTGGTCCCGCCTCTTAATGTGCCAGGCCCCGCCCGCAATGAGGCAAGCGGCACCTCCTACCTAGGAATTAAGGAGTTTTGGTCCGGGAAGGAGTGAGTTAGTGCCTCATTCCCGGGCTGGGAGGCTGGACCTGGGGTGGGTGGGTGGGGCCTGTGAATCCAACTGGCAGCCCCAGTTTTCCCGCCTGAAATGTGGGAATGAAATATTAAAGGTGGAAGTGATGTGGATTCCTTCATTTGTTCAACAAACATTTGAGCCAGGTGCTGAGGATTGAACACTAACATTAGGGAAGGTGGCAGGCTCTGCTAATCTAGCTTCATGGGTCTGGGCTAGTGCTTAAACCATCTGTGCATCGATTGTCTCAACCCTGCGGGGGCGGGGCTTGAGGGGCGGGGCCACGCGGAAGAGAGGGGTGGGGCCTAATTTGCCTTGTCCCCTCCACAGGTGTGTAGCCATCCTCCTCTCCCTGGCCATCAGTACCCTTTGCTGGTACAACCTGCTCTCTGTAGAGACAATCAACATCAACCTCACTCTAAGGGTCAGCTGGGCCCAAGTGGACATTCTCCACTTCACCCCTATTCTATGCTCCTGTAGGGGTGGGGAGTCGGCAGCATGGGGAAAGGGGGTGGACACTGCTGAGGATGTCCAGAGGAGGGAGATATCCCTCCAGGAAGGTTCTCTGAGTGAGGCTGGCCCAGCTAAGGAGCCTCATGGGCCAGCCCACTGTCTGTCTCTACCTCAGCACAGGCAGAGCCCAGACCTGGGCCTTGACCCCTCCATGCCAGACCCCCAGCTGCCCTGTCCAGAGATGTCCAGAGTGGGGGTCCAGTGGTGCCCCCACTCCTCCCATCCCATGGACTGTGGCTGATGACTCTGGTGACCTGCTCTGTGTAGATGGGATCCAGCTGCGTGTGACTGGGGGTCACATTCCCTCAATCCCCTGTCCACTTCTGAGCCCTGCTCCCTTCAGACCTGGTGGTGATTCTCCACAACAAAGATCACTTGTTCCCGTGTTACCATCCAGTTTCTCTCTTTGGCTTCTCCTGCTTCTATAAAGACCCTTGGAGACACCACCTCTCCCACTAGTCTGCCCGCATGCTTTGAACATCTCCTGTGGGCTTGGTTACCATAAGCTCCAAGAGGACAGGGAGATTTTGGTTGGTTGTTTGGTGTGATGTCCCCAGCATTAGGGATGGAGCCTGGAACATGGGAAGTGCTTAATAGATGTTAGCTACAAAAATGAGTAAACGAATGGGTGAATGCTCCTGAAGCTCACCCGAACCTTTAAAGCCTGCAAACGATCCCTTGTGACAGCCCCATGTGACTGCCTTCGGCATGCCCGACTAATTTACCTTGCCACTGCTTTCACCCCTCTTTCTCCAGCCCCGGGACAGGCTGCATTACCTTGTAGAATTCTATGCCCATCTGTGTCTGTCACAGCCTTTTGTCAATTTTGGGCACTTGGGTCTGGAGGGCATGTGAGGGCCTTCCTGCTTCTCTCTTACATTCACCTTCCTCTCCTTCACTCCTGATTCCCCCCCACTTCTCCTGTCCACAGTTGGTTCCTGAGTATGGTGAGCTGCCCCCAAAGCTCACCAGTGGCCTTGATGGTGTGGCCATGGCTGGAGTCTATATAGCTGGCATCACTGTGATACGGTTCTAAAATTCGAGGGGTGATGACCTTGGCTATTGCTGGTCCTGGACATCCTAAACATTCTACGGATATACTGCATCCTGTCCGGGGCCTGAGGCTGGGGAGCCATCTCAGAGTACCCCAGAGCAGAGTGTGGGAAGGGATTGAAGCAATCGGGAAGAGCTTCCCTCAATCCTGCTGCAGCCTCAGACCCAGGGCCAAAATAAGGGAAGCTGTGCATAGGATCCTGAGGCTGTGCCCACCCCATCACGAGAAGGCTCAGAGTCACTCAACAAGCACTTATTGAGGGAATTCCCTGGCGGTCCAGTGGTTAGGACTCCACGCTTTCACTGCCAAGGGCCCAGGCTCAATCCTTGGTCGGGGAATTTAGATTCCGCAAGCTGGGTGGTGTGGCAAAAAAACAAAACAAAACAAGCAAACAAACAAAAAATCACACACACACACACACACAAAACACAAGCATTTGTTGAGAGCCTCCTTTGTAGCAGGCACCGTTCTAAGTGTTGACGAAAAGCAGTAAGCAAAAAAAAAAAAAAAGATTCCTGACCTGGGGGAGCTGGCATGCTCGTGGAGGAGACGGAAAAAAGACCCATGTTCTTTTCTTTTCTTTTTTAAAAATAAATAAATAAATAAATATTTATTTATTTGTTTGTTTTTATTTTTGGCTGTGTTGGGTCTTCGTTACTGCACGCAGGTTTTTGGCGAGCGGTGGCTACTCTTCGTTGCAGTGTGCAGGCTTCTCATTGCGGCGGCTTCTCTTGCTGCAGAGCATGGGCTCTAGGCACGTGGGCTTCAGTAGTTGCGGCACATGGTCGCGGGCTCTAGAGCGCAGGCTCAGTAGTTGTGGCTCATGAGCTCTAGAGCACAGGCTCAGTAGTTGTGGCACACGGGCTTTGTTGCTCCGCGGCGTGTGGGATCTTCCTGGACCAGGGCTCAAACCCTTGTCCCCTGCCTTGGCAGGCGGATTCTTAACCACTGCGCCACCAGGGAAGTCCGAAAGACCCATGTTCTATAGAAATATTTTCATAACTATATGCAGCTTGAAAAAATATTAAGTGCAACTTCAGAACTGTTTAGAATATGATTTGGTCTATCATCTTGTGAATCCTCAGTGATTTTGAACATAGAACACGTAACCTTTTGTAATTAACAGCAATTTTTAGTCCCTGTTTTGCTTGTGTGTAGAGCTTGATTCTTTGTGTTCTGTGTATTAATTTAGGTATTTAGATTTATGCCTTCTGTCATTCTGCCATCTCAAACAAAGCATCAGAATACTTTCATTAATTCAACAAATTAATTACTTAAAACAAATACGTGTTGTGCGCTAGATCCAGAAGGAAATATGAAATTAATTTGAACAAGGAAAAGAAATTTAAGTTCTCCAAGTACTTAGAATCTGTTTCCAAGAAAGCGTATATTTTCATGAAGTAAAAATGTAAAATGCTACATGTAATTAACAAAAGGGCTGATATTAATAAACAGATTAAGAATTGTTCAAAAAGAAATATTTTATAGTTTGAGCTGTGCATGGTGATTACATGGGTGTATATGTATATAAAAATTCACTGAGCTCTCGATTAAGATGTGTGCATTTTACTTTAAGTAATATCTCAATTAAAAATATTTTTAAAGTGATAATTGATTCATTGAGCTATAATTTGTACACTTTTCTATATGTATGATATACTTGTAAAGTCTATGTAAACACTTCACAACCATTTGGGTGGCCATTATCAAAAAAATAGAATCTAACAAGTGAAGAAAGTGAAACTCTTGTACACTCCTGGTGGGAATGTAAACTGGTTCAGCCACCATGGAAAACAGTATGGCAGTGCCTTAAAAAAATTAAAAATGGAATTACCATATGATTCAGTAATTCCACTTCTGGGTATATACCCCAAAGGACTGAAAGCAGGGACTTGAACAGATAGTCACACACCCATGTTCATAGCAGCATGATTCGCAATAGCCAAAGCAACTCAAGTGTCCATCAGCAGATGAATGGATAAACAAAATGCAGTATATACATACAATGGAATATTATTCAGCCTTAAGAAGGAAAGAAATTCTGACACATACTACAAATAGATAAACCTTAAGGACTTTATGCTTAATGAAATAAACTAATCACAAAGGAACAAATACTGTATGATTCCACTTATATGAGGTACCTAGAGAGTAATCAAATTATCATGGAGACAGAAAGTAGAATGATGTTTGCCAGGAGTTGGGGAAGGGGGAGAGTGGGGAATTACTGTTTAATGGGGGCAGAGTTTCAGTCTTGAAAGATGAAAAGAGTTCTGGAGATGGATGGTGGTGATGGCTGCACAAAAACATGAATGTACTTAATATAACAGAACTATACACTTAAAAATAGTACATTTTGGGGCTTCCCTGGTGGCGCAGTGGTTGGGAGTCCGCCTGCCGATGCAGGGGATACGGGTTCGTGCCCCGGTCTGGGAGGATCCCACGTACCGCGGAGCGGCTGGGCCCGTGAGCCATGGCCGCTGAGCCTGCGCGTCCGGAGCCTGTGCTCTGCAACGGGAGAGGCCACAACAGTGAGAGGCCCGCGTACTGCCAAAAAAAAAAAAAGAGTACATTTTATGTTCTATATTTTACCACAATTTTGAAAAAGTCTACTTAAAAATGATAAGTGATACAGAGAACAGTTAAGCAGAAAAAGGGAGGAGGTGCAAGAGGGGTTTGCAGTTTGAAACTGGCTGGTTAGGAGAAGGTGTCACTGAGCAGGTGATCTTTGAGTAAAGACCTGAAGGAGGTTAGGGAACCATCTGGAGATTTGGGGAACCCTTTGGGCATAAGGAACAACTGCAAAGGCCGTTGGAGTGGAGTGAACTGAGGGAAATACAAGGAGGTCAGAGTGGAGTGGTGGTGGGGCTCCTGGGCTCCCCCAGAAAGCCCTGGTTTTAGGCTATTAATTACCCCAACAGATTAACACATAAAATGGGGGGTTGGCAGGGGCAGAGGCTCCAGGCGATGACGTTTCTCCGCTCCCATAAAGCCACTTCTGCAATCCCTTGGCCTCCATGACACAGGGTGGTGGCAGGGGGAAAGAAAGATACTCACAGCCACCCTTAGGATGCCTCCACGACTCTGCGCAGCCGCACCACATCTGCCATCGAGATTCCTGTGATTGGCCGATCTAAGAGGCGCTACAGCCAATCAACTGCCGGTCCAGGAGGGCTAGCGCACCCTCCCCAGCACGTTGACAGCCACGTGGGCAGCTGCTGGGAGTGCTACTGCCCTCTGCTGGGCGTGCCCAGCTATAAGTAGGCGCAGTTCGCTCTGCTCAGCTGGGTCCAGGTGAAGGCACGCGTGGGCGGTGGTGGGCTCACCAACCTGGCCGCAGCCTTTAGAGCTCCCATTGTTCCTCTTCCTAGTGAGGCAGTTGCGGCTCTCATTTTCTAATTTATCCTTCCAGAAGTAGTTGATTCAAACACAGACATGTACTTTTTTTTTGGGAGGGGGTATTTTTTTTTTTTAAACACAGAGCACAATAGTATGTGTGAAGTCCTGATGTAGACCCTTTAACACGCAGTCCTCAAAACAACTCAAAGAAAATAGCAGCTTCACAGTGGAGGGTCCTGGCAGACATCACTGTAACCAAGGGGCCAAGGTTAACATCACCAGCAATAAGTCATAGTGACATCATAAGCCCTTGGTATGGGAAGGGAACATCACCTTTCTGGGATCCTTCTCACTAACGCAAAATCCCCACTCTAATCAAGACAAACCAAATTGAGAGACAGACTATAAAATTACTAACCAGTACTCTTCAAAAGTGTCAAGGTCGTGAAAGACTAAGGGACTATCACAGACCAAGGAGTCTAAGAAAACATGACAACTCAATGCCATGAGGGATCTTGGATTGGGTCCTGGAACAGAAAAAGGACATGAGTTAAAAAACTGGAGTCTGTAGTTTATTAACAGTATTGTGCCAAGGTTAATTTCTTAGTTTTGATAAGCGTACTATGGTTATGTAAGATGTCAACAGGAGGGGCAGCAGGGTGAAGGGTATTTGGGAACTCTCTGTGCTATTTTTTTTGCAACTTTTCTGTAAGCCTAAAATTATCTCCAAACAAAAAGTTAAAAAGAAACAAGCCTACTGAAGTGGACACTACTAATATGCCCATTTTCCAGAGGAGGAAACTCAACCACAGAGACGTTAAGACACCTGCCTGAGATCACACAGCCAGGAAGCACCAGGGTATGCCCCAAACCCATGGAATACGGATCCAGAGCCCCCCCTCCGCCCACACACACACTTAACCTCAGCACCACAGTACCTTTATTTAATTGAAACAAAGTGCTGCATATTCTGCTGTCATCTTTGTCTATCTCACGTGTTCCCTGTTGATAGATCTACAGGGTGACTTGTTATTAAAAGGCCACTGCAATAAATGTGATTCTTCATACCTACACTTGTACTTCTTAGGAATATTCTAAAAAAGAGATTTGCTGGTTCAGAAGGTGTATTACATAGGTAGGGTTCTCCAGAAAAACAAAAAAAATACATATACATACATATATTGATATATATGAGAGAGATGATTTATTATAAGGAATTGACTTATGTGATTATGGAGGCTGAGAAGTCCAAGTCCAAAATCTGCAGTTGGCAAGCTGGGGACCCAGGAGAGTAGATGATGTAGTTCCAGTCCAAGAACAAAGGTCTGAGAACCAGGAGCATCAATGGTATAAGTTCCAGTCCAAGAGCTGGCAGGCTTGAGACCAAAGAAAAGCTGGTGTTTCAGTTCCAGTCTGAAGGCAGGAAAAGACCCATGTCCCAGCTCAAGGCAGTCAGGCAGGAGGAGTTCCTTCTTACTGGACGGGGGAATCAGCCTTTTTGTTCTATTCAAGCCTTCAACTGATCTGATGAAGTCCATCCATATTGGGGAGGGCAATCTCTTTTGCTCAAACTGCAAATTCAAATATTAATCTCATCCAAAAACACCCTTGAAGACATACCCAGAATAATGTTTGATCAAGTATCTGGGCACCCCCTGGCCCAGTTGACTTGACACTGAAAAGTAACCACCAGAAAAAGTAAGGACACTTATCATTTTGAAAGCTATCAACAAACTGCCCATGCCCATCAACGATGTTCCCTAACCCTCCCCAGCATTCGTTGTTATGAGGCGTTCTGATTTTTGCCAATCCGGGCCACTCTTTTATTTTTATTTTTTTCATTTTTTTGGCTACACCATGCGGCATGCAGGATCTTAGTTCCCCGACCAGGGATCAAACCCGCGCCCCCTGCAGTGGAAGCGCGGACTTTTAACCACTGGACCACCGGGGAAGTCCTGTGGAGAGGGCTTTTTATTTTTTTAATTTTATTATTATTTTTAAAAAATTATTTATTTTTGGCTGCGTTGGGTCTTCCTTGCTGCATGTGGGCTTTCTCTGGTTGCAGCGAGAGGGGGCTACTCTTCGTTGTGGTGCACGGGCTTCTCATTGCAGTTACTTCTCTTGTTGCAGAGCACGGGCTCTAGAGCACGCAGGCTTCAGTAGTTGTGGCACGCGGGCTCAGTAGTTGTGGCTCGCAGGCTCTAGAGCGCAGGCTCAGTTGTTGTGGTGCGCGGGCTTAGTTGCTCCGCGGCATGTGGGATCTTCACGTACCAGGGATTGAACCCGTGTCCCCTGCATTGGCAGGTGGATTCTTAACCACTGCGCCACAGGGCAAACCCGAGGGGACTTTTAAAAATCAGTTATTCAAATGGAGGTTTTTATGGAGGCAGACGTATGTATCCACTGTCAGGTGCAAACACTTAAGTGAATAGCTCCCTCCTGCCCATCCTCTCACAGTCTGGGGGTGTGGGATACATTATTTTAGAGCAGGTGGTCAGGGAGGGCCTCTCTGAAGAGGGGACATCTGAGCAGAAGAAATGAGGGAGAGGGCTCACAGGCATCTTGTGGAAATGTGTCGAGGCAGAAGGGACTACAAAGATGAGAGCGTGCTTGGGCACGCAAGAAATACATGTGGAAGGATGTGGGAGCAGCAGAAGCAGCGTGACCCTGGGAGTGTGACTTGGTTTCTCTGAACCTTTTCTTTATCTATAAAAGGGTCTAAGGGACTTCCCTGGCAGTCCAATGGTTAAGACTCTGTGCTTTCAAAGCAAGGGGCTCCGGTTGATCCCTGGTGGGGCAACTAAGATCCCACATGCCCCACCGCGCCGCCCCCCCCAAAAAAGGGGTCTAAGACTTTCCCCCTCAAGAGGGTGGTGGTGAGGATTAAGTGAGATTGTGCCTGGCACAGTGCCTGGCATGGAGTGAGCCCTCCAGAAACAGAAGCCATCTGGGGGAAGGAGAGCTAGGTAGGGGGTGGGTTTGGGGGTGCTGGCAGACACGGTCTGCCAAGATAGGCAAGTGAAGGGGGTGAGACTCTCCCGGACACAGGCGCAGAGGTGTGTGTGTGTGTGTGTGTGTGTGTGTGTGTGTGTTAGTTCTCAGAGTCAGAAAGTTTCTGGGGGATCTCCTAAGACTGAGGAAAGGCAGAGCTTTTCTTTCATGACTGTCCTGGACTCTTCGAGAAAAGAAACTCTATTCCTTACTAAAGCCCATCCTTCCAATTTAGATGGCAAACTGAGGCACAGAGGGGCTGCGGCCTGGGAAGCGCCAAATAGGAGCTGAGTGGGGGGTCTGCACACCGGGCAGCCAGTGATGGGGGAGTCCCCTGGGGCTGGGGCCTCGGGATGGGATAAGTCCCCTCTCTCCGCCTCTACCGCCATCCATCAGACAGAAACAGAGACAATACAGAGACACAGAGAAAAACGGTGACCAAGAGGCGCGGAACAGAAACTGAGACGCAGAGACGGCGAGATAAAGAGAGAGGAGACATGGGGACAGAGAGAAAGACAGAGACAGTGAGATGGGCAGATTCATAGAGGCGCAGAGAGAGACAAAGGCTGAGACAGAAAAAGGCTAGGCGACGCTGAGAGACGGGCACAGAACGACCAAAAGACATTGCAAGAGATACAGAGACACCGATCCAGAATTGGAGGGACAAACGGACCCAAAAAGGGCTGTCCCCTAGGGAGACCCCGGGTTGCCCCGTCTGGAGGCAAGCCAAGTGCTCCCCCACCCCGCCCCCGTCGTGCCTGGGCAGTGACTTCAGAGCCGGCGCGGATTCTATAAATGGCCAAGCGACAGCGGGCCGGGGGGCGGGGCCGAATGAGTCAGCGCGTCGCGTCATCGCCGCCTGGATGCCGCCAGGCCCCGCCCCCGCCCTCCTGGGCCGCCAGGGGGCGCCGGCCGAGAGCTAGACGAGGCGCGCGTCCTCTCATGCGCAGTAGCGACCTGTGGCCCGCTGCGGGCCGCTCAGCGTGGGCAGGAACCTACGCGTTTGAATCCTGGCTCCGCCACCCTGGAGCTGCGTGACTGCGGGCAGTCGGCTTCACCTCTCTGTGCAACATTTAGACCCCACATCATAAGGCTGCTGTGAGGAATGAGTTAACAGATCCAAAGCACTCAGTACGCAGTAGGAGCTAATTGTTTGCTCATTTTATGTATTTTAGCGTATCTTCAATATACCATTACACGTTATCAACTTGTCGGTAGTTGCCTTAGCCCAGTCGTTCTCAAATGGGAGCGATCTGCTGCCGACCCCTACCCCCAAGGCTAAGGTGGGGCGGGGGGAAGGGAGGAACGACTTCCCTGGCGGTCCAGTGGTTAAGACCCCCCAGGGGGCTCGGGTTCGATCCCTGGTCGGGAACTAAGATCCCGCATGCCATGCGGTGCGGCCAAAACAAAACAAAAAAGACTAAAGTGGGGGGGGGGGGGCGTTGCTTCTGGCACTGAGTAGGTAGAGGCTGGGGATGCTGCTTAAAGTTCTGCAATGCCCAGGACATCCAGCCGGGATGTCAACAGTAGCAAGATTGAGAAACCCTGCCTTAGCCTCATAGCATTAGGGGCAGAGGCCCGGGTTCAAATTCTGCTCTGTCACTAGTGAGCTGTGTGACACTGGGAAAGGGATTCCACACCCCCGTGCCTCAGTTTCCCCATCTGTAAAGTGCATATAATAGCAGCACCCACTTCTGAGGGTGTTGTGAGGTATGTATGAGTGGATACATGTACAGCATTTGGACCAGGGCCTAACATAAGGGCTGTTGTCATTATTAGTATATCACGGCTGTGCCCTTAGCATGTGGCCAGCAAATTGCATGTCCTTGTTGTATCATTAGTGTATGATATGGTTGCTGACATGTTATCCAAGTGTCACTAACATGGCCTAAACATACATGGCATGACGTGGGCATGTCATCCACCCCTATGGTACAGCGGTGAAATCTGGAGAGGCAGGGCTGCTTGCAGGTGTTCCCTCCAGGCCAGCCTGGCTGGGACAGGAATATATGGGGGTGTCCATGGCCTGGAACCCACTAACACAGCCACTCCGTGGTTCAGGCAACCCACAGGTGGATGGGGAGGGTGAGATCCAGGGTCTCTGCTCCCCCAGGTCCTTATGAGGGGATGGAGGGGACAGAAGTGGGGTGCCAGATTCTCAGCAGAAATACTGCTATTCCCTGTGCCAGGCACTGCCCTGGGCATATTGGAGGCATTATTTTTTGGCTGCGCCACCCAGCTTGCGGAATCAGTTCCCTGACCAGGGACTGAACCCGTGCCTTCTTCAGTGGAAGCACAGAGTCTTAACCATTGGACCACCAGGGAAGTCCCAGGCATTATTTCTTCTGATCCTCACAACACCCTCATGAGCAGGCACTATCATTAGTCTATTTTACAGGTGTGGCAACAGAGGCTCAGAGAGGGGAAGGGGCTGGCCTACATTTATAGACTGTTGGTGTCTGGACTTAAAACCAGGGTGGTGCTCCATAAACTACCACAGGTGGTAGTGCTGCCTCAAGACAGGAGAGAAACGAAGAAAGATGACCTCAGAGATGTGGGGAGATGGCCTCAGAGACAGACACAAAGAGACTAGGAGACCCAGCCAGAGGCCTAATGAACAGTGGGGAGTGGGGAAAGGTTGGTCTCTGTCTGGCCAAGCTGCCCGCCGCCCCAAAAAAGAATAACCCAGGCCGCCCCCTTAGGTGGAAACAATGACACAATCAGCTCCCAATACCAAGGCCCTGACATCACGAAGGGGGGCTGGCCAAGGTGGGGGGGCGCCCCGCCCCTTGGCAGGCCTCTATGGCCAATGGGACGGCCTTGGAAGAGGCCTGGGCCGCCTCCCGAGCTTCAAAAACATGTGAGGAGGGAAGAGGGTGCAGACGGAGCTTCAGCTGCTGCCGCCTTCTTCAGCGCTGCTGCCTCCGCTGTCCACAGTCAGCCAGCATGTCCTCTGCTCACTTCAACCGAGGCCCCGCCTATGGGCTGTCAGCTGAGGTCAAGAACAAGGTAGGGCTGGAGGGCCTCCCCGTGACCTGGCCCACTTGCCCTGCCAGGCCAGAGGCCCCACACTTGGGGTTCCCTGGACCCCCTGCCTATCCCATATGACTTGGAACCTGAGAGAGAGAAAGGACGAGTATGGGGAAGGCGCTGCCTTCCTCCCTGGCCTGAGCATCCCAGAGCCCTTAGCTCCTGTTGGGGTGTGAAATGGGGGGGCATGCAGGCAGTCACAGGTAAACTGAGGCGGTTGGCCCATTGTGAAACCCCACTTGATTAGAGTCCCCTGTTAACCCTTTTTGTTTCTGGGGGTCTGGGGAAGGACTTGATTTTGCCCACACCCCCTAGCCTGACAAAGAATTTGCGGAGTGCTCCAGAGCTGGGGTTCCTGGGGGGTGAGGCCCCAAGGTGTTGGAGATCGTGAAGGAAACAGACAGCTGGGGATGGGCAGAGAGTGGGCATTAGGGAAAGAAGCAGGGGTCTCCTAATTCTGGGGGTGGGAGGACATGGGGACATCGCCTTCATGCTATGGATGGGTTCAGAAAGAAGAGGCAAGTAGCTCAGGTCATATATGAGAGATTCAGAACTGGGCCTCTGAACTTGTGGCCCGTGCCCCCCATGGGATCAGCTTCTCCAGGGCAGCGAGCCTGAAGTCCCCAACCCACTGGAACAATCCCTTGAGCGATGCCCGGGGAGGAGTCCCAGCCCCATTTGACAGAGGGCAACACTGAGGCTCAGGGTGGCTTTTCCCAGGGTTCTACAGGCAGGAAATGGGGAGCTGGGATTGGGAACCTGGGTCGGGGGGATCCTCGGGGCTGGAGGAGGGGGCGGGTGGGGGGGCCGGTGCTCGGGCAGGAGACAGATCCCAGCGTCGCCCCCCCTCCCCCCAGCGCCGGCCCAGGAGCCGAGCGGAGCCGCCACGCCATATAAGGCGGCCTCGGGAGCCCGGCCCGCGGGGCCGCGCTATATAAGGGCCGGTTTGCTTTATAAAGCCGGGCTGATGGGGAGGGGGGCGGCAAGGCCGGGGCCAGGTGAGGGGGCCGTCTCCCCTCCTCTTTCCCCTCCCCCAGGAGAAGGGGCGACCGGGTCTCCCAGGGGCCCGGAGCCTGTCTGGGCTGGGGTAGAGAGTTCTGGGGAAACGGAGGGGGGCCAAAGTGGGAGAGGAGAGGTGGGGGAGAGACACAGAGATACTGGAAGCCTGAGACTTGAGAGGGACGGATGGGGGAGGGCGAGCCTGGAGCAAGATAAGACTGAGACAGGGATGGAGAGGCGGAGAGACGGCTGAGCCCCATCCTCACCCAAGGCAGGGAACCTGGATTCGGAGAGATGGAGAGAGACCTACGAAAGCAGAGATGGACGAGCTATGAGCCCCACCCCCAGCCGGACACGAAGAGATGGGGACAGGGTGACAGGGCCTAGGAAAGACAGACAGAGCTGGGAGAGAGACTGAGGACATCGTGCCATGGGGAGAGAGACAGAGAAATACAGACATGCATGGGGCCAGGAGTAAGGCAAAGACTGGCCCTCGCCCCGAGCCAGAGAGGGGGCCCCAGGGATGAGGACCTGGAGAGACACCGAGACAGAGATGTAAGACAGAGCAGTCCCCTGCAAGGCGGCATCCGGGGGCACCTCCTTAGGGCTCCTCCTCCCCTGCCTGAAGCTCCCAGGAGGGGGGCAGGGCCAGGGGAAGCTAAACCCCAAGTTTGGTCTGGAGGGGGAACCAAGAGGCCAGGCACCGCCCCCCAGCTCTGAATATCTCATTCTCCACCCCTTAATCCACATTCGGTGGTGCCAAAACCTCAGAATGCCTGGAATGGCCCCCTGGGCAGGTGCCACCTCAACACTGGCCCTCAGCACATCCCCCACCCCCCAACTGGACGTTGGGACAGAATTGCCTTAGTTGGGAAGGGATGAGGGAAGAGATCAGACCTAGGAAATCTTGGATTGGGCCTGGGAGCCAACCCTGCTCCCCACTGTGTCCTCACCACCTTCTCTGTGTCCCCCACCGCAGCTGGCCCAGAAGTACGACCACCAGCGGGAACAAGAGCTGAGAGAGTGGATCGAGGGGGTGACAGGGCGCCGCATTGGCAACAACTTCATGGACGGCCTCAAAGATGGCATAATTCTTTGCGAGTGAGTGGGGCGCTCATGGCCCAGACTCTGCCTTGGGCTGCCCCCAACCCCTCATCTCTACTACCTGAGCCCCTCAAATGACCAAGAGCTCAGAGCTGGATTGGGCACGTTATATCTGATACCTTTGTTTTGAGGTATCAGATATAAAGATAATCACTGTGCCCATTTAACAGTAAAGAAAACTGAGCCTCAGGTAAAACACGTCGCCCAAAGTCCCACGCTGTTCCAACAGAAATGACTTCCGAATCTAGAGTCTGAACCGCCACGCATACGGGGCAGCCACATGTATGGTCTCTAGAGTCCCAAGAAAGGGAGATCACGGCGAAAGGCACTGGGCCACATCAGCTGTCCACTGCTGGCTTGGTGACCTGAGGGATGTGCCACAGTAATTCAAGTGGGCCCTGATTTTCTCCCCCTCTCAGAACCTAATCACTGAGGGAGAGGAAAACCCTCAACAGCTCCCAAGCCCCGATTCCAGATTCCACCTCCTAGATTTCACTGCAACCCTATTTCTGGGCTGGGCCCTGAGCCCAGCTGGGGTCCTTTCTTTTTCTCTGAGTCAGACCCAGGGCAGGGTGACCCTAAGAGCCAGAGCTTGTGCTAGGGAAGCTTCCCGAAGGCACAGTGTTACCAAGTCCTAGCTGCTGGAAAGAGAGGGGCTGGGGGATGTTGTTCTACCGTATCCAAGGAATCGGGGGATGGTCTGGTATCCCAGGCCTTAAAGAGTGCAGGGCCACCCACCCATTTATGGAGGAGGTGCATTTATGGAGCACCTGCTGTGTGCTAGCCAGGTCTAGGCGCTGGGGATAGTGAACAAAACAGACTCGACTTGGGGCGCTTACAGAGCTTTAGTCCTGGTGGGGGTGATTGAACAAATAATTGATGAAAGAATCACATACTTGCCTGTGGTGGGAAGTGCCATGAGGAAGAGTCAAGCTGGGAAGGATGGGGGGCGGGGGGCCTGGGGTGAAGGGTAGCTGCTTTGTACAGAATGGTCTGGGAGGTCTTTCAGAAGAGGTAATATTGAAGCAGAATCTCGGATGAAGTGAGGGAAGTTGCCGGCAGGACATCTTAGGGAAGAGTGGGCCAGGCAGCGGGGACAGCCAGTGCAAAGGCCCTGCGGTGGGAGCATGCCTCAGTGATCAGGGAAAGTGGAGGGAGTTAGCTGGGGGCCAGACGGTACGGGGCCTCTTCGTCCTTCATGCTATGGAGTTAGGCTTTTATTCTCAAGGCAATAGGAAACCATGGGAGTGCTCTGAACTGGGGAGTAACTGGAAAAAAAAAATTTTTAATTGAAGTATAGTTGATTTACAGTTGTGTTAATTTCTGCTGTACAGCAAAGTATACAAGGTCCTACTGTATAGCACAGAGAACTATATTTAATATCCTATGATAAACCATAATGGAATTGTTTTAAGAAGGTCATTTTAGCCATGGGATGACAAGCATCTGGAGGGGATGAAGTGAGGTGGAAGCTGGGAGCCCAAGGGGAGGTCAAGGCAAGAGCCCAGGAAAGAGACACTGGTGGCTCAGAGCAGGGTGGAAGTGGGCTTCTGGAAGTCTTCAGGAGGCAGAGTAAAAGGAATTGCTGAGGGATGGAATGTGGGGGTGAGAGAGAGGGAGAGGAGAGTCAAGGGCGGCGGAGGGCTTTGTCTGAGACCTGGAGGGCTGGGTTTACTGAGCCGGGGAGGATGGAGGGAGTTCTGTGGGGGGGAAGTGGGTGTCAGGAGTCCAGGTAGGGTGCATTTGATTTGAGACACCCATGTGGGGAGCTGGAATGGAGTAAGCGGTGGGCTGCAGAAAGATGTTGGGGAGTTATTGGCATATCAATGGCATTTAAAGTCAAGAGAGGACTTCCCTGGCCGTCCAGTGGTTCAGACTCTGCGCTTCCACTGCAGGGGGCACGGGTTCGATCCCTGGTCGGGGAACTAAGATCCCACATGTCGCGCAGCGTGGCCAAAAAAAAAAAAATAAAATGCCAAGAGACTGGATGAGACCAAGGGGGTGAGTGTAGCCAGAGAAGAGGCCCCAGTTCTGAGCTGTGGGCTCTCCGAGGTGTAGCGGTTTGCAAAAGAAAAGGAGATTGAAACATGGTCACGAGCAAGGCAGGTGCACCCAGGAGACTCCCCTACACCCTCCATCGGGAGACTTTCTGACCTGAACGAGTCTAGCTCCCCGGGGTTGGTTTCCCATCTGGGTCCTGCCTGTGTGTGCGGATGGTCTGTGGTGGGGCTGCAGCTGGGGGCTGACTGCAGTGGGAAACAGAGAAAAGGACAGCGCCCACTGACTGTCATCCTGACCCCTTGTCCCGCTGGGCTGGGCTTGGGTGGGGGCAGTAGGGGTCCCCTTCCTCAGTGCCCTCCCCTGCGCCTTGCAGGTTCATCAATAAGCTCCAGCCAGGCTCTGTGAAGAAGGTCAATGAGTCCACCCAGAATTGGCACCAGGTGAGCCCAGACTCTCTTAACTCTTTCGACCCCTGGCCCATAGCCCCTCAGAGCTCCATCCAGACCCCCACTCCCCTCCCACCCCTGACTGCTACCGGCTCCCCTCCAGCTGGAGAACATCGGCAACTTCATCAAGGCCATCACCAAGTATGGGGTGAGGCCCCACGACATCTTTGAGGCCAACGACCTGTTCGAGAACACCAACTACACCCAAGTGCAGTCCACCCTCCTGGCCCTGGCCAGCATGGTGAGCGTGGCTGAAGGGTGGGCATGGGGCCAGGGGGCTGCCGGCACTCGGGGCTGGGATGCGGGTGGGGCCACTTGTGCCCTCTGAGCCCCGCGTGGGTGGCAGGGGGAAAGCAGGTGCTACTCAGGGGCTCCGAGGGGACAGTGTGGCCCAGGGGCTTCCGTGTCAGTCCCTGCCCCCTCGCCCTCCCCAGGCCAAGACGAAAGGGAACAAGGTGAACGTGGGAGTGAAATACGCAGAGAAGCAGGAACGGAAATTTGAGCCAGAGAAGCTAAGAGAAGGGCGGAACATCATTGGGCTGCAGGTACTGCCCCTTCTTCACCCGGGCCTCACTGCTGAGCTGAGCAGAGGGTCAGGGAGTGGAGGAGGCTGGGAGGGCACCCTGGTCCCTGCAGGCTTTGGCAGGGGGGTGGCAGCATATTTGGCCTTTACTAGACTATACACTTGGCATTTTTCCATACCCTAACTCACTCCTCTGACAGCTCTAGGGGGTGGGTACTGTTATGAGCATACTCTTTATACAGACGGGAAAACTGAGGCCTGGAGAAGATAGCTTACTTGCCAGGATTGCCCACGTGATGAGTGGCCGGGCTGGAACTTGAACCCTGGAAGTCAGGCCACCTATCAGTCACGTGACCCACCTTCTCTGGGCCTCAGTTTCCAGTCTGTAGCCTGAGGGTGGAAACAGTGCCTCATTAGAGGGCCACGTAAGTGCCTGCTGACATGAGTTACATCTCGTGGCCCACCGTGAGATTTGTAAGCCTCGGGGTGATTCTCGTTCTGGCTCCCTAGATGGGCACCAACAAGTTTGCCAGCCAGCAGGGCATGACAGCCTACGGCACCCGGCGCCACCTCTACGACCCCAAGCTGGGCACAGACCAGCCCCTGGACCAGGCCACCATCAGCCTACAGATGGGCACCAACAAGGGAGCCAGCCAGGTGTGTGGGGGGCCATGGGGCGGGCTGGTGGGGCTGTGGCCCTCGCCGTCCCCTCGGCCTGACTGCACTGCCCTCCGCAGGCCGGCATGACTGCTCCCGGGACCAAGCGGCAGATCTTCGAGCCGGGGCTGGGCATGGAGCACTGCGACATGCTCAATGTCAGCCTGCAGATGGGCAGCAACAAGGGGGCCTCGCAGCGGGGCATGACGGTGTATGGGCTGCCCCGCCAGGTCTACGACCCCAAGTACTGCCTGATGCCCGAGTACCCGGAGCTGGGCGAGCCTGCCCATGACCACCACCCACACAACTACTACAACTCCGCCTAGGGCCCTGGGCCTCCCGCCTTCCCCCCGGGAGGCCGGTGCTGCTCTTGGCAGGGCCCAGCCCGGCCTGCCGACCCCCTCCCCCTGCATGGCTCCTCCAGCCCCCTGGCACCTGCCTACAGGGTTAGCGTTTTGGGGGAGCAGACTGGGGGGGGCCTGTGGCGGGGACGGGGGCTCCTCCCTGGGTCCAACATAGAGCCGGGTGTTCCCAACAGCGCCCAAAGGACGCACTGAGCAAAGCTACCCCGCTGTCCCCCACTCCCCACAGGTGGGTCCCCCTAGGACAAGAAGCCCCCCCAAGCGAAGCCCCCAGAGCCCAGGCTCGCCCCCCTCCCCCATTCCCACAGTGGGAGCAAACTGCATGCCCAGACCCCCAGCGGACACACGCGGTTTGGTTTGCAGCTGGCGTTAAGGGATGTGACAGCGGTGTTTGTAACGCGAGCACTTTCTTTTTCTACTTCACTGGAGCACAATAAATGGCTGTAAAGTCATCTGAGGACTCAGGGCTGCTCTGTCACAGAGGCTGTGTGGCTCTAGCACACGCGTAAGTGGCCTTGCTCAGATATACCCCATCTCCCACACACACATCTGCACAGGCACACACACTCACGTGCACCCTAAGATACACACACAGAGCTCACAGAGCTCGCTGGACCCAGGACGGCACCCACCGACTCACACACAAAATCCACACGCATGCACACTTCGTGTGTATGGTGTACACATGCTCTCTACAGCCTTAGTGCACATACCCTTTCACACACAGATACACATGCAGTACACACTTCTACTCAAGGCACATAAAAACATAAACCCTCACACAGGTACACAATACACACACACACACACACACACACAGGCTCAGCACCCATGTACCTTCTCTGGGGGCCTGTGGGTTGCGTTGAGGCCAAGCGCCGGGACGGGCTAGATGGGATGTAAATCACAGTTCTGCAGCTTGCCAGCTAGGTGACCTTGGGCAAGTCACTTCCCTTCCCTAGGCCTGTTTGCATTAGGAAAATGAGGACATGGAACCTTGTGGGGTCACAGGGAGCTTAAATGAAATGATGCCTCCAGACAGGGGATGACATTTGGTACTGACCATGAGAATGGACAACCAGCCAGGTCCTGGAGGCCCCTGTGGACAGGGAGAACCCTGTATCCCTGAAGTAGACTGTGGGAAGGTGGGAGGGGACAGGGCAGTGGGGAAAGATGGGCACTTTGGAAAGATGTGCCCACTTTGGATGGGCACAGTGGAGGCACTTTGGCAATGGCCCTTTACCAACTGGCACAGAGCAGTTAAGTAGCTGACTGCAGGGTGCAGCTGGCCCAGGCGCCTGGCCTGCCAGCCCAGGATCCCAGAAGTCTGGACAAGGTCCCAACCTCCCCACATTTCAGAGGGGACCCTGCTCTCCCGGTGATGTGGGCCCCAGCTATCCTGCCCAGAAGCCATCAAATGCCAGGGTTCCAATGAGAGGATGCGGCCATGCTGGGGGCACAGCAGTCTTCTCCCCTTCCCTTCCCAGGGCAGGGGGCGAGGCTGGAATGTGGGGACCTGCAGAGACAGACATCAGAAGACCCACTCGCACAGACACACACGGCCCCTGGGGCCTCGTAAACTGGATTCCAGGCGCTCTTGGCCTGGCTACCCTAAGTCCTGCTACCCAAAGTCCTGCTACCATGGGGCCAGCTCGGGGAAGCTATGCTGAGGAGGATCCATGCCTGGCTTAGGGCCCTGCCTTCTTGGGAAAACAGCACCATATTAGCACTTGGTCTGTAAGACTGGGGTGGGCGGGCCCTGGTTGGCAGGAGCCCCCTTTCCCTGGACCCCAGAGGGCATCCCCCGCCCCCACCCCCGGCGCCTGTCCACCACTCTGCCTGTGTCCGCTGGGTCCTGCCTCGGCCACGGGACCCCACCTGGGGCCTTGGAGGGGGAGGTGGGAGCACCAAGGAAGGGTATGTCAGGGTAGAGAGGGCCCTGGGGGACACATGCCAGACCCAGTGGCTGGGCCTGGTGGTCAGGGCTTCTGGCCTGGTCAACATCTTCTTGGCCGTTCATATCCCTCGCTGCCCTGGTGGGTCCGAGTCTGTTCAAACCGTGCCAGGAATGATAGGTGCCTCCATCCTCAGCGTGGCCCTGGGAGGAAGGTTCCATCATCCCTCCCACTGTACCAACGAGGAAGCAAAAGCACAAGTCACCTGCTGCCCAGGCTCACGAGGCCAGGTGGAGGAGATGGACCTGCCCCACACTGCCAGTGTCAAGACCTCCACACCACGAGACCATCTGGGGTCTCACCATCAGCCTTGTTAAGGTGTTTTTTTTCCAATACCACCAAGCAATTAACTCAGTTCTGACACTCTCTACCTGAGAAAGCATCAGCTCCCACGGGATGAGGGTTCTGTCCAAGACTGCCCCTCCCCCACTTAAGCTGCCAATCACAAGTGCAGGTTGTTACCTGTGCTTCTGAGCAACCAGCTGGAGATCGGGGGTTCCCCCCACCCCCTTCTCAGATTTGGTTAATTCACTAGAGTGGCACACAGAACTCGGAGAAACATTTTACTTATTACATCACTGGTTTATTATAAAAGGATATAACCTGGGAGGAGCCAGATGGAAGAGATGCCTAGGGCAAGGTACGGGGAAGGAGGGTGGAGCTCCCACGCCCTCTCCAAGTGTCCCAGCACCTCCCTGTGTTCACCTAGGGTGGAAGCTCACCAAATCTTGTCCTCATATCGCGCTTCATCTGTGGGTCCCTTTCCCGAAGGTTGGTGGGCGTGGCTGAGTTCCTACTCTGCATCCTGCCCCTTCCTGAGACTATCTAGGGCCCCACTCTAAGTCACTTCATTAGCATAATCTCACCTGTGATCAAAAGGGGCTCTTTATGGATGATAAAAAGTACTCCAGTTGCTCAGGAAATTCCAAGGGTTTTAGAAGCTTCCTGCCAGGAGCCAGGGACAAAGCCCTAGTATTTCTTCTTACACCCTCCACGTGCATCTGGCTCCACCTCCAGCCTTCCGAGAGAGACTCCTTGCGACCCTAGGACAAGGGTCCCTTACTCTTCTCCAGTGCCCCCTACCGCCCCCCACCCCCCAGGAAGCCAGGAGCTGTTCCCTTAGCCTGGACCCTGGACTCAGGAGGAAGTAAGACGCTGGGCTGTGAAGCCAGGCCTCCTGGGTTCAAGGCCCGGCCATGAAGTCTTCTGGCTGTGGGACCTTTGGCCGGTGACCTCCTGTCTTGGGCCTGTTTCCTCATCTGCGAGCATCTGAGCATCTTCCTTCCTCAGGGCGGCTGTTGTGACATGGGGGCAAGGCAGGCAAACCTGACATTGGCCTCTGGCACAGTGTGGCCCCTGAGCCTTAGCTCCTTCAGGCTGTCCCCCAGGAAGCCTTCTCTGACCCCCCCAATCCCCACCCTGGGCTCTGCTGGCCCCAGTTTCTGCTGTGACTGTAAACGCCTGGCCAGATGTCTGTGGGTTCATCCCTGTCCCCTGAGCCCAGCACTGCCCTGGTTTCACCTTGAATGCTTGTAGAGTGGATAAAGTTGGACAGTTTGAAGGACTGACCCCTTCCAATGGCCCGCCAGGCCACCTCTGAATGCCTCAGTCTCCCCCATTCCCTCATTGAGCCCCTGGGTCTGACCCAGAGCCCAGGAAACCAGAGAGCTGGGAGTTTTGCGTTGGCTACTTTATTTAAGGGCTGGTGACTGACAGCTATCCCCAACCCAGCCCCTCCCTCCTCTACAAAAGTGGCCAAATGTGAAAACAGGCCGCCCTGCCAGGGGGCTGTGGGGCTGTGGCCTGAATCCCAGGCCACAGGCCTTGGAAGGCAGGGAAGGAGGATAAGCAGTCGATCCAGTTCAAATGGACAAGTGCTGGTAAGGTGGGGGACGACGCTGGAGAGTCCCGAGGCAGCCTCTGCTGGGCTTGCCCTCACCTACGATGTCAGGACACAGGTCCCTGAAGGAGCCAGGGCCCCAGAGCCAGGGGGCCAGGTGCCAGAGGAGGGAGCAAGTCAAAGGCTTTCGGAGCCAAGGGAGGCAGTTCAGGCCCCTGGGGCCCAGCAACCCTTCAACTCTACCCCATGCCCACGAGGACACCCCCCCTCCCGTCACACCTGCAGCCACACCCACTCACACCCATGCCCACACCCACTCCACACACACACACACAGGGCTGCAGAGGCCCTGGACCCACACCCTGAACCCTGGAATGTCTCTGGATTGGTACCCAGCGGGTGAGGCTGCCAAGGGAGTGGGTCCTCTGCGTTGTTACTGATTGGCTGCCTCGCAGGCATCTATCCAATCGCTGTACACGTCCACTGGTTCCGACAGATCTGAGCCGCTGAGGTCAAGGGCAACTGGTAGCACTGGACCCCTTTCCTATACATACTTCTGCTGCTCACGCTACTGTTAGCCAGACCCCTGCCCTGAAGCCTGTCACCCCGTTAAGTCAGCACGTGGCACTGGTTCCACTCGGTGGCCACACCACCAGGGCACACAGCAGGGCTGGGTGCCCTTGAGCAGCCCTGACGCCCCACCCCCATCCCCTGGGAAAAGCCCGGGTTCCCAAGGATACAAGTGATGGGCGTCTGGAATTCTTCCAGGCACACGGTACAAGAGATGACTCCGGTGTTGCGGGCCCGGTCCCTGGAACAGGAGGAGATGCAGGGACTTAGTGAACGAAGGGGCCTGTGTCTGTGGGTGACGATGCCCCTAACCAGGAAGGCTGGGGACAGAATGGAAGACAGTGGGGGTGGGGGGGAAGCCACCTCCCGACTGAGGAAGGAGAGGGCCGGCCCCGTGAGGCAGGATCCTGGGCCCCGCTCACATTTTCACGTCACAAGACTTCTCGTGGTTGCAGAAGGGGCAGGTGAACTGGGTCTCTAGGGTGCCTGTCATCTTCTTCTTGGGGGGTGGCTTCCGTTTTGACTTTCTGCGCCCCATGTCTGCAGGAGGGCAAACCTGTGGGAGGATGGGGGCAGAAGTCAGCGACTCGTGGGACCCACGCATCCCTCCGGCTCGATGCTCTAGGAAGCGGTCAAGTGGTCCTCCCCCCTGCCCCCCGCCCCACCCTGATTCTGGCATCATTCTTCCGTGACAGCGGGGGTCAGCAGCCTGCCAGATAAAGACCAGAGTTTCATTTATACTTAAGACCACTCTCTATGCAACATCCTTGTTCTTAACTAACGGTGCTTCCAATTCACTGATTAAACAGAAGCAGTCAGACAACATCCACAATCCACAAGTCCCCAGGACCACCCACTCGACCTTCTCTCCTTTGCTATGGAAGAACGTCCATGCTCCCCACAAAAACAATTTGCTACCTTGTGCCTTGGATCCCAACATCACATTTTCTCTCTCTACTGGATCATTAACAAACACACTTGTTACGACCTCTCCCATCATTAAAAACCACCCCTTCGTTCTCTGTGAGCTTTCCTAGCAGAGCTGCCTGTGTTCCCTCCTACCCTCTCTCCACAGCCCCTTCCATGCTGTCCACCCCAAGGGGCAGTCCTCACTCCTCAGAGTACTGGACACACCGGTTCCTCCTCCCACCATTCTCACAGGGCTCTCCCACCCTCCTCAGTGGCAGCTTCTTGCAGTCCCTGCTGCTGCTGCAACCCCATCCTCACCCCGTCAATTCGCTAATGTTGGTGAGTCCACAAGCTCAGTCTTTGGACCCCTTCCCTCTCCATCTCCATTCATTTCCACGGAGATCTCACCCAGCGTCAGGGCTTCAAATGCCTCCTCTACACCGATGTCTTCTCTGAACTGCAGGCTCCCCTGGCCACCTGCCTCAACCACACTCCTACCCGGTGCTACCAAACGTTTAAACAGAACCTGTCCAAAACCGAGCTCTGAACACCTCAATGTGTTGTCCCACAGGCAGCAAGTCCATCTTTCCAAAAACCTTAGGCTCATCCTCAATTCCTTTCGCCCTCTCTCACACCCCTTATCCCATCCTGACCCTACTGTTCTACCTTTAAAAGACATCCAGCATCTGACCACTTCTCACCACTCCCAGGGCCAGCTCCGTGGTCTGAGTCTTGAGTCCCAGTCATCTCTGGCCTGTATTATCACAACAGCATCCTCACTGGTCTCCCTGCGTCTCTAACTCTGCCCGGCACCCTCCAAATGTGAATTCCTCGAGGGCAGGGATTTCTGTCTTTTCTTTGTACCCCCAGCGCCTAGAACAGCTTATGGTACAGAGCTGGCTCTCAACAGAGATTTACTGAATGAATGAACGACCAATGCCAGGCCTACAGTAAACCACAGCACTGCTGCCATCAAGGCAGGCAAGGTATCTGCTCTTGTGCAACTGATATTCTAGCGGAGGAAGACAGACCCTTCAGCTAACTAATAAGGGAGATAATTTCCAATACTGGTAAGTGCTATGAGGTTAATGAAACAGGGCTAAGTGAACACTTCTGGGACGGGGCTACTTAAGGGTGGAGCTGGAAGAACCCTTGGGTAAGAGTCATTTAAGCTGAGGCCTGAATAAGAGAAGGCGACCATGCATGGTAGTCCAGGCAGAGGGAATAACAACTGCAAAGGCTCCAAGGCAGAAGAAGCTTTTCTTGAGAAAAAAAAAATACAGCTGAAGCCCAGCGAGTAATGGGGAGATGGGTGTGAGATGCAACAGAAGAGCAGCAGCCAGACCCTACAAGACCCAGTAGGCTTTAGTAAGGCGTAGCCAGTTCTGCAGCCCAGGCTCTCACTTTCGGGGGTATAGGGTAGTGTTCTGTTGAATTTTTTCCCCCAAAGCCTGGCCCTGGTTACCACCTGCACCAGAATCACCTGGGGGTGCTCAAAAAATGCAGATTTCTGAACCTAACCCCAGATCTCCCCGCACTAGAATGTCAGTTCTGCGGGTTCGGGTGGGAGCAGGATTTGCCCACTGCTGAATCCCCAGCACGCACAGTACCTGGTATGCATTAAGAGCTCAATAACTGTTGAATATAAACAAGTCTGAATCAGAAGCTACAGGTGGGCCCCAGAATCTCATTTTCCCCGGTGACTACAGCACCCGCCAACCACACTCCAGAAAACGGTGTCTGGCCTGCACATAAAACTCCAGGGGCCTCGGACTGTACTTCTGTGGCGATCTAAGTCCAAAGCGCGACAAGGTGGGGGCTGGAAAAGGGATCAGACACCGACCCTTCCGGGACTCAAGAGGAGGCAGGTGAGCCGTCCTTCCAGGCTCACCATGGCTTCGGCGTCGCCTCCCGCCGGTAGAAGCCAGGCCTCCGAACAGCGGGCTGGGACTCGCTGGGACCCGGGGGAGTCAAGTTCCCCGATGGGCCACCCCCCAAGCCCTGGGCCCTCGGCGTCTCCTCCAGGACCCCGTCAGCGCCCCGGAGTCGCAGAGCGCCCAGTCCCACCCGACCCCAAAGCCCGCCCGCGCGAACGTTCACCTGCACTCGCCGACGCTCTTTGCGACAGCCTCGTTCACCCGGGAGACAGTGACTTCCGGCTCCCGGCGGAAGCGGAAATCCCTCCCTTCCCTTTCAGTCTCACCCACCCGAGGCCGGGACCTCCCAGCGAGTAAGCCTCGCCTCCTCCAGTGTCTGTGTGCGCACGCACAGAGAATACGTCTTCTCTGTATTCTCGTTCCGGGCCCGGAGGCGGGATCGCAGTGCGCGTGCGCGAGGGCTGGACCGCATTTCACAATTGGTGCGCAAGTGGCCGCTACTTCTAGTGAGCTTCCGCGGTGGCAGTTCCCGCGTTTCAGGAGCGGTGGACCGGGCCATAGCAGCACTGGAAAGGCAGCCTCTCCCATGGCTGCAGCATCTTCACGTGCCTTCTCTCCCACTTCAAGCCCCAGCTCCTCGCAGCTCACCTGGGTCTCCCCGATGTTGGGCACATTCAAATATCTCAGTGCTAAGAAACGGCAGATACCAGTATGGCTGAATCAGAGTTAACGGGGGAAGCTTGTAAGAAGCTCTTCTCAAACTTTAACAAGAACCTGTGGATCTTACTATAATTCAGGTTCTGGTTCATTAGGTCAGGAGTGGGGCCTGGAAGTCTGACTTTCTAACTAGGTCCCCAGTGCCATACGTGCTGTTGGCCTGCGGGACCACACTTTGGGTGCCGAAGTTATAATACATGAGTTTGGACAGGCAGGTAGGGGCTGGGGGAGGGGAAAACAAAGCTCCACAATTCCCACGATGTAGTGAAGAGGCTGGACAGAAATACAAAGGATCAGTTGCTACACTGTTCAGCGCAGCAGAGGGGAGTGTGTGGATCTCAGAGCGTGTGATGGTGGAGGGGGCTGCCAAACTAGTACGAGAGGTTAGAGAAGGCTTCCCTGGGAGGCCGATGCTCAGGATGGAATCCAAAGCCTGAGTGGAAGTCACACAGACAGAAGTAGCACCTATCGAACTTAAGAGGGAGTGAAGGAGAGAGGAGTGTCGAGGGTGGAGACCCTGGGCGCTGCCTCTTACTCACATGAGGAAAGCTCAAGAGAGATAATCTGGAGGAGCGGTCAAGGGTTGTGTTTGGCTGTGATTAGTCTGAGACAAGCAAGAGGGGCTCTGGAAGGGGCCTTTGGAAGGGAAGCCAGGAGCTCAGGAGAAGGATCTGGCTGTGATTTTGAGAGTCATTTGCATATGGAGGTTATTTAAAGTCTTGGGGCCAGAGGAGGTCACATGGTTTCAGGGGTAAGGGGCAAAGTGTAGCAAAAGAAGAGGGCTAAGAAGGACACCTGGGCTCCCCAGCCTTAGAGGTTAGGAGGAGGAGCCAGCAAGAGACTGGGCAGAACAGTGAGGTAGGAGGAGGAAGACGTGGGTTGCCCTCTCCCAGAAGCCTCCAGAGGCAGGTATTTCAAGACGAGGAGAGTGATCAGCTGTGTCACATGTGGCTGCGAGTTTGAGTAAGGTGAGGAAAGAGAATTGACTGTTGACTTTGGCAAGTATTTGGTCCCTCGCAATCTTGATAAGAGCTCTTTCATTGGAGCGTTTAGGAAAATAACTTGTCAAGAGATCTATCCATGTATTTCCAATAGACCTATCTCCAAGAACTCCTCTAGAGGGCAGTGTTACTCTCAGAATTGCCAAGCTTAACCTTTGGCAGTGCCTCTCTGGAGGACCCCTTCTCCGTGCTTGTACAAACCTGGATACACACAGGATGGGATCATACCATACATGTTACCTTGCAACTTGCTATTTCCACTTAGTGGTCAATACATATACAGATAATTATAGTGTGACTGCCGTAGTCATGACTGCCAGGTTCACAGGTTTTCTGTGTCTTTTCTTTCCCTTTTCCTTTCTTCTTTCTCTCTCCCTTTCCTTCCCTCCTTCCTTCCCTCCTTTCCTTCCTTCCTTCCTTTCTCTCCTCTCTTTCTTTCTCTGTCTCTCCTTCCCTCCCTCCCTTTCTTCCTCCCTCCCTTCCTTCACATCTTTATTGAGATATAATTGACAGACAATAAACTGCACGTTTTGACATATACATACACCTGTGAAACCATCACCACAATCATGATAGTGACTGTTTTCATCCCCCCAAGAAGTTTCCTTATGTCTCTTTGTAGTCAATCCCTACCTCACCCTCAGCCCTTGACACCAACGAATCTGTTTTCAGTTCCTATAGCTTTGTGTTTTTGAGGAAGTCACATAAACAGAATCATACAAAACGTAGCCTTTTGAATTTGGCTTCTTCTACTCAGCTCAGTACGTTTGCGATGTGCCCATTTTTTTTTTTGCCACACTGCATGTGGGATCTTAGTTCCCCATCAGGGATTGATCCCATGTCCTCGGAAAGCGTGGAGTCCTAACCACTGGACCGCCAAGGAATTCCCTATGTCCATGTTGTGTTTATCAGTAGTTGTTCCTTTTTATCATTGAGTTGTATTCCGTTGTGTGGATGGACACAGTTTGTTTATCCTTTCACCTACTGATGGACATTTGGGTTGTTTCCATTTTGAGACAATTATGAATAAAGCTACTATGTACTGTCTCATTCAGATCTTTGTGTGGATGTTCGTTTTCTACTGTATTTTTTTAAGTTAATTTTTATTTTATTTTGGAGGGTAGTTGATTTACTCTACTGTATTTTATTTCTACACTAAAACATATGATTCCTCTGGAATTCATTTTTGTATACGGTCTGAAGTAGGGTTCAGGTTGTGTTTTGTTCTGGGCTAACCGACAAGGCAGATAACATCTTTCCTGGGAAGTTGTAATGCCTCCTTAACGTACATCACGTTCTCATGTGTTCTTGAATTTGTTTCCGGATTCCCTCTGGACGTTTTCCCGGAGCCAGGGTCATGCTGTTTTGATGACAGTGCGTTTTGCTGTTTGGCAAGGCAGCTTTCTCACCTTGCTATTCATGAGTCTTGGCCTTGGAGGCTGTTGAGAGGGTGGATGTGGCCTGACTCTCCAAGTGACAACTTCCTGGCTGAGTGAGGGTGCTGGTGCCAGGCCCAGCACCTGGTGTGAGGGAGGGGAGTGGGGAGATGATAATATCCATGATGGATGAATCAGATGCAGTTGCTCGGGAAAAGCGGGAAGAGATGAGACTCTGTGACTGGTCTTCAGTAATTCTGCCATGTTATTTCCTGTAATTTACAAGGCATCTTTTTTTTAAAAACATCTTTATTGGAGTGTAATTGCTTTACAGTGTTGTGTTAGTTTCTGCTGTATAACAAAGTGAATCAGCTGTATGCATACGTATATCCGAATATCTCCTCCCTCTTGCAACTCCCTCCCACCCTCCTTATCCCACCCTTCTAGGTGGTCGCAAAGCACCGAGCTGATCTCCCTGTGCTATGCAGCTGCTTCCCACTAGCTATCTATTTTACACTTGGTGGTGTATATATGTCAATGCTACTCTCTCACTTCGTCCCAGCTTACCCTTCCCCCTCCCTGTGTCCTCAAGTCCATTCTCTACATTCTCTTTTACTTCACTCTGTATGACAGACTCTAGGTCCATCCACCTCACAATTAACTCAATTTCATTTCTTTTTATGGCTGAGTAATATTCCATTGTATATATGTGCCACATCTTCTTTATCCATTCGTCTGTCGATGGACACTTAGGTTGCTTCCTACAAGGAATCTTTCTACCCATGGCTGTGTGCTGGCTGACATTGTCCCCTGAGCTGGAAGGAAGCCCTCTAGGAGGGAATGTGTCTACCCTGCCTTATTCCTTTGGGTGCTCCTTGAGTTGGCACAGGACTTGGTCCTTGGTGCTTGGTAGACATGCCTGGCCATTGTGGAGGAGGGGGGCCAATTCCCCTCCCTGCCACTAGTTCCCTGTGTCAGCTTGGATGTGTCACTTCTCCTTTCCACCCTCTGGGCCCTGTGAACTGGGATATTGGGCTAATTCCACACTCTGGGCCCTGAAAACAGGGACACTGGGCTGACTTCTGATTCAGACCCCTGCCGGCTTGGAGCCTCTGAGTCAGTGGGAAGAGGCAGGGTGGCCGTGAGCTGCCTTGACTGTTGTGGTTAAGATTGAAGGTCTGATGCTTCCTGGATATGACCTTGGGCACCTGACTTAATCTGTTGAGCTTCTGTCCTCTGAGAAGCCAGGATGACGCTGGCCCTTTCCTCCTGGGTCAGGATTAGAAGGGATAGCGGGTTAATTTGGCATAGAGCTTGGTGGGTGGTAATGTCAGCTGGAAAGAACTCAGGGCTGGCATTCTGGTAAGACAGCTTTGCTTAATTTTAATAGTAACACGTTACCTTGTAACAAATTCAGCAGTGTTGACTGCTACAAAGTAGCAAACAGAAGGTGCCACTTCCATCAAGTCCCTTTCCCCAGAGAGGTGAGGCAAGGGATGCTCATGACACACGTTCAGCCTTTGCAGGTATTCTTTTATTGACTATTTGGCAGTGACCAAAGGATGCTTGATTCAGGAGACAGCTGCACCCCCATTGCCCAGAACTCAGTAACCTCACTTATTTTACCCAGGGTGCTATTTCATTCTATTTAGGTGGGCAGGCAGCTGGACCCAAACAATTGGGTCCCTGGCCCCGTAGCAGCTGAAGTGGCCGTTGAGGGCAGGCCAAGAGAGCAGTTCCTGTGACTGGTTGGCTCAGGCTCTTTGTGGTGGGTGTTAGTCAACTCAGAAGCCCAGAGGGGAACTGGGTTTCTCTGCAGCTTTCGGTTCAGGGTGAGCATTCTGCTTTCAGCATTCCTCGGCAGGAACAGGCCCTGAAATAATTCTGCTTCTGGAAGTTTTCCTCCATACGTACTTGCACAGATGTGCAAAAGCATGGGTCCAGGTGTGTCCACTGCAACTATGCTGGTAAGAGGGAAAGATAGGAAAAGATTTCCGCAGGCCTCAGCAAGGAGCTGGTGACATAAGGCAGAAACTCCATGGCTGTCAAAAAGCAGGGCAATCCTGCTCTTGGGAATGTATTTGGTTTATCCTACAAGCATATCTGCATATGTAGGAAAGAGGGAAAAACCGTTCAGGTTTGCTTTCATTTGCACACAGAAATCCTGCAAGGAAGCCCAAGGCATTTACAGAAAGCTATTTCCTTTCCAGAAAGGTGGAGGGATAGATGGGAAGGGGGTGAGAGATATTTTACCTTTGTACCGTTTAGATTTTCGAACCATATGAATAGCACCGATTCCACAGTGAAATGAACAAAAATGAATGTTCTGATATGAACAGTCCACTTGTGGTCAAATAGAACCCCCCCACCCCAGAAGAGGAAAAAGAACCTCCCCGTCAGTCCAGTGGTTGAGACTCCGTGCTTCCACTGTGAGGGGCATGGGTTCGATCCCTGGGAACTAAGATCCCGCCAAAAAAAAAAAAAAAAAGGAAAAAAGAAAAACGCACACAGAACTGTGTATACATTGTGATGCTTTGTGTGAAAAAAGGAGGATGTTTTTATTATGGAAGGAAAGAACATGATGATGGCTGTCCCTAGGAAGGTGAGCATGGGGGAGGAAGGCTTGCTTCACGTTGGACCCTTCTTTGTGTTTGGTCTTTACTTAAAATCGCATCCATGTATGAGGCCAGTTGGTTATGGATGAGGCTTAGAGATGGAGACGCAGACCAGCAAGTGGGGGAGCCCCAACCCTTTCAAGCCCAGGTGATACATCTTGCCAGTGAGGTGAGGAAAGGGATGCTCATGATACACGTTCAACCTCTGCAACTATTTTTTTTATTGACTATTTGGCAGTGACAGAAGGATGCCTGATCCAGGGGAGGGTTTTCCCTCACTGTCCCCCAATGCCCGGAACTCAGGCTGGGCGAGCCCGGCCAAGGGGCCTGGCACTCTGGCCAGAACACATGTCCATGCTTCTTTCACGTATGTGGGCATCCTTGTCACAAAGGCCATGTGGCACCACAGTTTCTCATCTGTCCTTCTCCTTCCCGCTCTGCCGTAGTACCACCGGCCCTTGAGAAAGCCTGCCCATGGGCAGGGGGTCCCAGCGGGGCCCACTCACCCACCAGCAGGGAGGCGCCCCTAACTCAGGCCCCAACGTGGAGCCCCCGTCGGTGCTGGTGCTCAGACCTGGCTTGCCTTGGCAACTTGGTCTTGAAGAGGGACTTGCCCGAGGCCTCGATGTAAGTGATACTCATCTCTTTGGGGCTGATCTCAACGTAGGCGAAGCCACCCAGTGAGTTCTCGGCCCCGTAGTGGAAGCGCAGGTAGCCGTTGGGGACCTTGCGCAGGTGCTTCTTCGAGGGGTCCATGAAGTTCCCGGCCCCGCTCAGCACGAAGCCCACGCCATTCTCATCCTGAAGGTACTGTGGACAGAGGAAGCAGGGTCAGTGGAGCCCCCAGCCCCTCAGTGAGGTTGACCACGGGCTTGGTGTCTACCTGTCTTGAGTCCAGGGTCAGGCCTGTGATGGACCACAGAGTCACCTTGAGCAAGGGACATACTCTACCCCCTCCTGTCCTGGGCCTCAGTTTTCCCACGTGTGAGAGTGTATTGATCTGAGCAATCAATAGTCAACTGGGACCCGTGAGACGGCTTTTAGGGAACTTTGGGCTGTTTTCTGGTTAGCGAGCATAGAGTTTGAGAGAGAGTGACATTCAGGGGGCTCCCAAACAGAAGGACCCCAATATGCCATGTGGCACAGTGGCTGGGCTGGGGACCCCTTACCAGGCTCTCGCCCCACCCTCAGTTCCCTCACCTGCAGGTTGTGATCGTGGCCGCACAGGTAGGCGGTGACCTTGTGCGTGCTCAGCAGTGGCAGCAGTTGCTTGACCAGGCAGTGGGTGGGCCCGTGCTCGGCGATGGACCACACGGGGTAGTGGCCGGCCACCAGCACGTAGTCCTCCTTGGCCGCCGCCAGCTGCTTCTTGATCCAGGCCAGCTGCGTGCGGGCCATTGCCAGGTTGCGGGGCCTCTCGGGCTGCTGGCTGGCAAAGTCGTCCGAGTTCCCACACAGTGTCACTGTGTCCAGCATGAAGATGGCCACGGACACGTTGGACCGTGGGATCTTGAAGCGCAGGCGGTAGTAAGGGCTGGGGAAGTTCCTGTGGATGGGATGGAGGTGGTGGGCGCCCGTCTTGGGCAGAGAAGCCCCAGGCTCAGCTCTGGCTGATGGATCTCTTTGCCCACCTGAGCGAGGCTGGCGGAGGGACAGAAGGAGGGGCAGACTCACCAGCGCTTGGAGACCCTGGAGTAGGCTATCTGTGCCGAGACGTTCCCCAGATGGTCGTGGTTGCCAGCCAGCACGTGCCAGGGCACGTTGCGGAGTGAGGAGGCAGAGAACACATCCTCAAAGGTCTCCTGCAGCAGACAGAGAAGGGAGCCCCACCCCCCCGCAGGTTCAAGCAGCCATCGGATGCTCCTACCAAGTCAGGCGCTATGTACAAGGGAGACGCTGAGTGTGCTAGGTGTCTCCAAGTGTCATCTTCCCTCTGCCCTCTCCAGAGTCAAAAGGTCGAGTGGCTTCTCCACGCATCCCCCCGCCTCCACACCTACTCCAGTGGCGCACACCTGGAACCTCTTGTCGTTGGCATCCTGCACGCCAGTGAAGTAGAAATTGTCCCCCAGGGACAGGACGAAGTCTGCGCCCAGGATCTGCACGGTCCTGGCAATCTCCTTGGCATTGGCCATTTCCCGGGCTGTGTAGAACGGGGCATTGGGGACCCCTCCCCAGTCACCCACGGCAACAAAGCGCAGGACAGGGGCGGGGGCGCTGCGGGTGTTGGTACTGGTGCCGGCAGCCCGGGGGAGCACCAGCGAGGCTTGCAGGATGAGCAGCACCGTCCACGTGTCCATCTGGGAGGGGAGAGACAAGCGTCTGGGGCATGGGCAGCATGCGCCCCCCGAGATCCCCACTTGCCCTGTTCTGAGAAAGGAGGAGACGGCTCCCTGCAGGGATGGCCTGGCTCCCTAGCTCCCGGGACTTGAGTGCAAGAGCTGGCTGGGAGGGTCAGGGGGCAGGCAGGGTCCAGCCAGCGGGGCGGGGAAGAGGGGGTATGCGGGGCCCAGCACTCACCCTGGGGGAGGCACAAGCCAGTCGGCTGGGGGCTCAGAGAGGCAGGTGAGCTCCAGAGCAGAACTGGCCGTCACTGAGCCTTTATTCCCTGGGGGCGGAAACGGATCATTGGAGAGGATGATGCAGTTTCTCCGCCAACTGTTCCAGAAGCCCTCCCCTCGGGTCATGTGAGCCTTGGAGTTAGTTCCCTGGCGGCCTGACACGGGGATTCGAGGCGGGAGCGGGGGTGGGGGTGGGGGTGGTCTGGCCTATGAGTGCAGCCGCGCCTGCCCCACAAGCTCTGCGTCTGCCCACAGGAGCGCGTTTGTGTCGTGGGCCTCGTGTGTGCTGTGTGTGCAGCTCTATCTGTGCGCCCCGGCCAGGCACCTCCCGTGTGTGTATCCGTGTCCTCCGCGGACGTGTTTGTCTGCCAGTGCCTGGGTGTGTCTGAGCTGTTTTCTGCGTGTAGCCAAGCGTGCCTGCCTCGGTCACATGTCTGCTGTGTGCCTGGGAGTCCCATGTCCCCGTGGCTGTGGACACTGAGCTGGCAAGGCCTATGTGGCAAGCCTGTGACGCGCGCCTGCGTCCTCAAGTGGAACTGTGTGTGTGGGACGAGGACTTGTGTGTCCCTGTCTTGTGCCCCAGCCGAGTTGTGTGTCTACATGTTGTGTCTCTCAGCTGAGTTGTAGGTCCGGTGTGTGAGGTGTGTTTGACAACGTCTGAGCACGAGTCCCAGGGTCACCCCCCCTCCCCCAAACAGCAGGGGCTCCCTTTTCCAGGAAGTCCTGCCCACACCTTCCTCTCTGCCCCACCCCCCATTCCTGCAGGAGGAACCCAGGCAGGAGGCAGCTGGTGGGAAACCGTGTGACCGCAGACTTTTGACCCTCACACCCTCAGACCCTGAGGGCAGGGGGGCAGGCTACGGGGCAGCGGGGCCCCTGCACTTGAGGCCGCTCTGACCTGCCCCTCCCCTCCCTGCCTCCCTCCTCCCTGCCTCCCTCCTCCTGGCCCTGACTGCCCCCTGCACACTCACGCTGGTTTCCTACAGCCTCTTGCGAGAGTGGATGGGGGCCCCTCATTCACGGCCCCGCAGCCCCGACAAACAGGAAGTAGGTCACGAGGGCAGACGGAGACCCCTCCTCCGGCTGGAGACCTCCCGCCGCCGGGCGGTCTCACCTGGCAAAGGCTGGGCCAGAGGTCAAGGCCCGGCGCGGCCGCGCGAGTCGAGCTGTAGGAGTGCGGGGTGCTAGCCGTCGGGGCTGCCCCGGCTTTAAGGAGGCGGCAGCTAGCCCGCCCTGCCGGCGGGCAGGGGGCGGCCCAGGTGATCCCCGGCGGCAAGCGCGAGCGCCTGGGCCTCCTGGCCAGGCCGGCGCGCCCGGGGATGCTGCTGGGCCACTGCGCGCCACCACGCCTGCGGGGCGCACTTCTGTAACAGGAGGTAACGCTCCCTGGAGGGCGGCCCAGACCTGCCGATTGGGCTGCAGCTCGGCCGGGCAGGGTGGCTCGGGCACCCGATTTCCTCCCCCTGTCCCCACGCAGGCAGAGTCTCCACCTGCCTGCGCACTTGGGGCGCCCACGGCCCCCACGATCGCAGCGCTGGGTGGGGCCTCAGCCCCGGGCTGCGCCACACTCTAGTGAGGAAGTCTGTCATCTTCAACCTCAGTTTCCTGGTCTTTAGGTGTGAGGGCAGAAGAGTCCAATCTTACTTAGAATCGCAAATAATTTATGTTGAAACACCCCTCCAGGAGCTGGGGCTGCAACCCTTCCCGCCTCCTTTTTTTTTTTTTTGCGGTACGCGGGCCTCTCACTGTTGTTGGCCTCTCCCGTTGCGGAGCACAGGCTCCGGACGCGCAGGCTCAGCGGCCATGGCTCACGGGTCCAGCCGCTCCGTGGCATGTGGGATCTTCCCAGACCGGGGCTCGAACCCGTGTTCCCTGCATCGGCAGGCGGACTCTCAACCACTGCGCCACCAGGGAAGCCCTCCCCCCTCCTTTTGAAGGTGGGCGGGAGGCAAAAGAGTTAGTCTCATCTGAAGAGTAAAGTGTGGGAAAAGCAAAAGATGAGAACTTTCTGGTGGAGACACCTGGCAGACACCGCCCTGACAGATGATCCAGGTGAACAGCATAGTGATGTCTTATCGATATCACGTGGCCCTGACATAATGTCATGAGAAGGGCCCCTCACCTCCTGGGTTTCTCCCGTCACCTATAACCACAGGCTTATGATGAGAAAAATACCAGATACACCCAAATCCAGGGATATTCTACAGAATACCTGCCTAGAACTCTGCAAAAATGGCCCAGTCATGAAAAAGCAACTTTGAGGGGCTGTCACAGACTGGAGGAGACCCAGGAGCTGAGAGGACGAACTGAATGTGGGATCTTGGGCCAGAAAAGGGGCACTTGTGGAAAAACTGGTGACATCCAAACAAAGCCTGGAGTTTTGTGAATAGTAACACAACTAAGAAACAGAATCGCGTATAGGTTCCAGGTACATCATGGTTCCAGATGATGCTGGCCATAGAGGCAACAGTGAGGTGTATGTTGGAACTCTTTGCATTTTTTTGTGTGCAATTTTCCTGTAAATCTATAATTACTCCAAAATAAAACAGTTTACTTTGAAAATAGGCATGATCCAAGAAACTTAAACGTGGATTCGACATGCACTGAGCACCTGCTGTATGCCCAGTACTGGCAGACCCAGCAGGGAACAAGACAGATAGGAAACACCTGCTCTGCTGGGGCCCCATGTGCTGGTGAAATTTATACTCTAGCTGATAATTACTTTCCATTCTTTAGGGGTGGGGTGGGGCATTCTCCTTCCATTTTATACTTTATGTATTGTTTGGATTTTTGCTTGAAAAGCACTGTTATTTTGCCAGCAGAATAAATGCAAACTTCCTCCTAACGTATCTGTGGTCTGAATGTAAACATGGGAAGCAAAGACCTCATCACAGATCCAGGGCAGTGATTGTTTTCTGGGGAGACAGGAAGAGGAATGGAATTGGGGCTCAGGGACAAGGGAGTGTCAGGAAGGGGGCTTCAACTTTATCCCTACTGTTTCCTTTCACAGAAAAGGAAAAAAAACTTATCTGAAGCAATTAGGACCAAATGTTAACATTTGCTTCTTCATGTGGCAGGTCTGGGGGTGTTTGAGGGATTATCTTCTATGCTTTCTGTATTTTTTTGAGATCACACAAAATTATAATATTTATTATCATATCTTATTACCTGGTCTTTAAAGAAACATTGGAAAATACTGAAAAGTACCAGGAAAATGATTATACTCGTCTGCCTAGAGAGTGACTATTCAGTAGTTTTTTTCCATTAATTTTTCTATGCCTACATGTGTCTTCTGAAAAATGGGATGCTATTGACACCATTTTGTTTTTGTTTTTTTGGCCATGCTGTGCATCACGCAGGGATCTTAGTTCCCCGACCAGGGATCAAGCCCATGCCCGCTGCAGTGGAAGCGTGGAGTCTTAACCACTAGACCACCAGGGAATTCCCTACTGATACCATTTTTTAAGTTTGTCAAATGCTAACATTTTCTATATCTTTGAAATTAAAAAGTACAAAAGCACATGCACACAAAAAGAAATCAGACTTCTTGCGGAGTGTGTAATGAAACTTGTGAACCCTTGGCTATATCTCTCTGGTCACCTCTGGGGTTCTGAATAAACTCTTTTCCCTCCATTCACCCAGGGGAGACCTGCTTCTGCTGATTTTCTGTGGAGGTGGATCAGGATTTGGCTCTGAGCCTCCCTCCCCCTCCACTCCTGCCTTGCTTCCCAACACCAACGTCAATCCCATGGCTGAGTTCCTCCCTGCCCTCCCCTCCCCTCTCTGCCCCAGCTCTCACCACTCCTCTGGCCTTCTCACCCTTCCTGGAACAGGAGCCCTCGCTCTGACTTCAGGGCCTTGGCACTTGCTGCTCCATTTTCCTAGAAGGCTGTTCCTTCTCCAGCTACCACCGTGGCTCCCTCCCACTGTATTTAAGTTCCTTTAACTTATCTAAAAAGCATCCCTCCCACCCCCATCCTGACTCCCTCTTAACTTGCTGTAGTTTTCTCAGTGGCCCTTATCGCTGCCTGATGAACCAAACTCTGCTTATCTTGTTTTCAGTCTGTCTCCCCACCCAAATGAGGTCTGAGGAGACAAGAACTGTCTGCAGTCGGTGGTGTTTGCTGCTGTTTCTCTGGCGTTTGGAATCTGGGGCCCACAAAGGCAGCTGCTCAGGAATTATCTGGGGAAGGATGGAATGAAGGGACTCGCTTGCACGACACACTCTTCCCTCCAGTCTGAACGTGCAGCTTCCCCCCACCCTCCTGACTTCATCCTTTGAGTGGATACCACTAACTCCTTTACAGCTTGCTTCAGATCTAAACGTTGTTGTTTTGTTGTTGTTGTTTTCTTTGTTTTTTGGCCAAGCTGCATGGCATGTGGGATCTTAGTGCCCCCACCAGGTATTGAACCTGTGCCCCCTGCATTGGAAGCAGGAAGTCTTAACCACTGGACCACCAGGGAAGTCCCAAATGTTGTTGTTGTTTTTGATAATCTGTCCAGGACTCTTGGAGATATGTCAATGTGTACATCTCCTTCGTGTTGGGGCCACTGTGTGCAAGTCACACTAAGGACAGTGTATCCTGACCTCAGGGCCTTTGCACTTGCTGTGCCCTCCACTGGCCCACTCTCCCCCACCTTCTTGTCCTTGAGCATTTGGCTTCAATGCCACTTCCTCAGACTACCCTGACACCCTGACTCAGCACACACTCCCGACACCTACTCCCCTGTCTCTACTGCTGTCAAGTCTCTGCCCCCCCTTCAAAGAAATTCCCATGAAAGCAGGTCTGGGTGGACAACAAATGTCCACTCGATGGGGTCAGAAGTGGGGCAGGCGGTTAGCATTACTTCTGACAAGCACGGTCAGTGAAGGGAGGTGTGCAGCAGATTGGTACATGTCGTGAGGAGAGCCTGAGGTGGGAGATATCAGGAGGTGGGGATCAGGAGCTAATGGCCTGGAGCTATGGAGTGTGGACTGGATCTGGACGGTGACAGGTTTTCAGGATAGGGTCCAAGCTGTGTTTTTAAAAGATCAGTCTGGAAAAAAGCACGTCACAGACAGATCTATATCGCCTGTCTCTCTATATCTATTATTATTATTATTATTATTTTGGCTGCACGGCATGTGGGGATCTTAGTTTCCAGCCCAGGGATCGACCCCATGCCACCTGCAGTGGAAGTGCAGAGTCTTAACCACTGGACCGCCAGGGAAGTCTCATTTCTATATCTATTTATATGTATCTATCTGTATATCCATTTAACTACATCTATCCATCTATTTAACTGTATCTCTATCCATTTATTTTTATCTATCTATCTACCTATCTCTATATCTAGCCATTGATCTATATCTATCCATCTATCTGTATCTCTATCTATCCATCCATTAATTTTTATCTATCAGTCTATCTATCTATCTATCACACTATATCTTGATACAAAACTACAAGTGCTTGGTTGCTACTCACCAAGAAGAAATAATTCTGGCGCCCACAGGAACAAAATTAAGAGTGGTATCTTCCGGGGATGGTTGCCCTGGGAAATTATTAATTTCCACTTTACTGAATTCATCTTTAAAAATTAAAAGCTAGTAAAGATTTTGTAATCAGGAAAACAGTATTTACCTAAATAACCATTCTGATGAAGGCATGGATGACTGTTGATGGAGGGTGAGCCTACAATGAGGGGGACACTGCCCCCCACAAGTGGCTGGTATAGTTGGGTCAGCCCTCCAGGATGGCTGTTTAAAGGTGGTTGCGCCAGGGGGCTCTGCAGCCATCTGCTTGAGTTCAAATTCCAGCTCCTCTGTTGTTATTTAGCTGTGTGACTGTGGGCTAGGGGCTTTACCTCTCTGTACCTTATTTCTTCATCTTTTTTTTTTTTTTTTTTTTGCGGTACGCGGGCCTCTCACTGTTGTGGCCTCTCCCGTTGCGGAGCACAGGCTCCGGACGCGCAGGCCCAGCGGCCATGGCTCACGGGCCTAGCTGCTCTGCAGCCTGTGGGATCCTCCCGGACCGGGGCACGAACCCGTGTCCCCTGCATCAGCAGGTGGACTCTCAACCACTGCGCCACCAGGGAAACCCTGGTTCTTCATCTTTAACACGGGTGATGTTACAGTTATTCAGTACAGAGTGTTGTGTACTGGCACCAAAAGTCCTGTCACAGATGGAACATGCAGAAGAGGACCTTGTTCATAGCCAGCACCCCCTATAAGCTAGCTGTCACTGCTTGTTATTATTATCACTATTATGTGTATTATTATTATTATTATTATTGTGTATGTGTATTATTATTATAGACTAGGGCAGTGGCAATTTGGATAAACTGAACATGTTTAAGAGGCAGAAATAAGAAGTTGGGGGACCAACTCATGCCAGTTTGCTGGAGACTTTCCTGATTTTAGTATAGAAAGTACCACATCCCAGGAACCCTCTCAGTCTTGGGTAAATCAGAAGGATAGTTGGTCACCCTAAGATAAATCTTGGGACCCAGTGGTTAGAGGGAGGAATCTCTGGCAACTTCCAGCTTTCAGGTCTGGAGAACGAGAACCCAGACCCAAGGAAGAAACTCAAGGAGAGGAACCATTTTGGGGGAAGTGGACAAACCTGAGCATGGGTACATTGAATTTGAGGGGCCTCTTGCTTGTCTGGGTTGGAGAAGACAGGTTTCCCTGTGGGGATCACGGGACAGAGGTCCCAGTATCTTATTCTGAAATATTTGGAACACACAGCAAAGTTGAAAGAATTGTCCAGCGAACAGCCACACACTTGCTTCTAGATACTGCAATTAAGATTTGCGTATATTTGCTTTAATATCTATCCATCCCTTCACTCATCCATCTTACTCTTTACCTATTTTAATATGTTGCAGACATCTGCACACTTCCCTGCCAAGGCTTCAGTGCTCATACCATTAACTAGAATTCGATATTTGTTTACAGTTCTTTTCTCTGATGTGAAATTTACATACAATGATATGTACAAGCCTTAAGTGTACACTGGGCAAGTTCTGATAAACCTCAACTACAGTCATGAAAGAAATAACTTACTCAACCCCCATGAGATTCAAAACAAAAAATAGAAGTAAATGGAGGCAGCTCTGGTTCTGCTACTTGCGAAGCTCTGTGACCTGGAGGGAGTGTCTTAACTTGTCTGGGCTTCAGCTTCTCATCTCTAAAATGGGAAGAGCAAGGGTGCCTGTCTGAGATCTGATTGTGGTTGTTGTGGGTATTGAACACGTGAATTCGTGTAGAAATACTGAGGAGTGCCTGGCATGTAAGGAGTGCCTTGAGGGACTTCCCTGGTGGCCCAGTGGGTAAGACTCCCATGCTCCCAATGCAGGGGGCCCGGGTTCGATCCCTGGTCGGGGAACTAGATCCTGCATGCGTGCCACAAGTAAGAAGTCTGCATGCTGCAACTAAAGATCCTGCATGCCTCAGCGAAGATCCCGTGTGCTGCAAGTTAGACCCGACGCAGCCAAAATAAATGAATAAATATTTTAAAAAGTTTAAAAAGTGCCTTGAAAACACTCACTTATAATATTACCCAGTTGGAACAGTGAAAAGAATTACTCTTGGTGGAAGAAGAAATAAAGAGGTAAGTATATTGCTGAAAAATTTCAAAGATGGCCATCAGAGGAACCTAAGCATGGGATCTACACTGGTGTGGAAGGCAGGTGGAAGGAAAGGGTGGTTGTGAGCTAAATCCTGATCCACTGCTGCAGACAATCAGCAGATGAGAGCTCCATTCACCTGTGCGTGATTAGAGGGAGAAGAGCGTATTCAGTATTCAGAATCGTGGAGATGCCCAGAGAGAAAGCTAAGACTTCATGCCCTGAAAAATGTCTCATTTGTTTTAATCATGTGCATGTGCTTTTGTATTTTTTAACGTGCTTTTGTATTTTAATTTAACTGTAATTTGAAAAACATAGACAAGATTCTGACACCTGCTCCAAATGGATGAACCTTGAAGACATTTTTTTTTTTTTTTGTGGTACGCGGGCCTCTCACCGTTGTGGCCGCTCCGGACACGCAGGCTCAGCGGCTATGGCTCACGGGCCCAGCCGCTCCGCGGCACGTAGGATCTTCCTGGACCGGGGCACGAACCTGTGTCCCCTGCATCGGCAGGCGGACTCCCAACCACTGCGCCACCAGGGAAGCCCTGAAGACATTATTATACTCAGTGAAATAAGCCAGTCAGCAAAGGTCTGTATGATTCCACTTCTACAAGGTCCCTAGGGTGGTCAGATTCACAGGGACAGAAAGTAGGATGGCGGATGCCAGGGGTTGGGGGAGGGGGAATGCGGTAACGTTTAATGAAAACAGTTTCAGTTTTGCAAGATGAAAAGAGTTCTGGAGATGGATGGTGGTGATGGTTACACAACAATGTGAATGTATTTAATGCCACTGAACTGTACAATGAAAAATGGTGACAATGGTAAATTTTATCAAAGTTGAAAAAAAAAAAAAACCAGAAAAGCACAGAAGATAATCCTAAAACACCCCTGTACCATCACATGAAGAAGCAAATGTTGTAATTGCTTCAGATATACATTTTCCTTTTTATGAAAGAAAAAAAAACTAGTAGAGATAAAGTTGAAGTCCTCTCCCCCTTGTAATTTCAATTCAAAAAATCCTAAATAGTTTACAGTGAGAAGTCTCCTTCCCATTCTGGTCCTCCGCTTTGGAGGGAAGAAAAGTTACCAGATTTTTGTGTCTCTTTCCAGAGCTGGTTAATTGATTTCAGGATGGTAATTTTTTTTTCTTTCTTAATTTATTTTTAATTTTTGCCTGCGTTGCGTCTTTGTTGCTGTGCGCAGGCTTCCTCTAGTTGCTGCGAGCGGGGGCTACTCTTCATTGAGGTACGCGGGCTTCTCATTGCGGTGGCTTCTCTTTGTTGCGGAGCACTGCCTCTAGGCGTGCGGGCTTCAGTAGTTGTGGCACTCGGGCTCAGTAATGTGGCTCGCGGGCTCTAGAGCGCAGGCCCTAGTAGTTGTGGAGAAGGGGCTTAGTTGCTCCGTGGCATGTGGGATCTCCTGGGACGAGGGCTGGAACCCGTGTCCCCTGCGTTGGCAGGCAGATTCTTAACCACTGCGCCACCAGGGAAGCCCTGAGCTGCTAACTTTAAGTTGAAAAGTCATATGATAATTTGGCTGAATTAAGAAGCAGTATCGGAATGTTTAAAAGAACATATTTCAAACTCCTATTTATATGTTTAATTTTTAGATTTGTAACAATGCTAAGGACTTCAGAAGCATTTGCTTGGTGGAGGGATTTAAGATTAAAGAATCAAATATAACACTTTTATAAATGCCATCTGCAATATTTAAGAGATTTCAACCCACTACATTTCTAAATGGACCCAAATATGTATCCAGTGACCTCTCTGAAAGTGATGGTCCACTTTGCCAGCTGTATAAGTAACATAATAGCTGTAATTGGAACCGAAGACTTAAGAGAAACTCTGTTTTTAAAGGTACAATTTAAATTGACTGTATACTTTCAAAGTAACCACAAAGATGGATTTTTCTAGGCACCAAAGCTGCCCCAAATCCAGACACCGTCGTGAGTTTGATTTGAGGAACGCAAAGACCAGTGTGGCTGGAGCAGAGGGAGCCAGGGGAAAAGTGGGAGGAAACGAAGGCAGGGAGGTAAGGGGTGCGTGCGAGTGCTTTGGGGGCTGCAGGGAAGAGGGTTTTTATCCCCAGGGAGGTGGGCGCCGCGGAGAATTCTGAGCAGAGGTGGCACTAATCAACAGGTTTTGCATAATTTCCACCAGCTGTTGGGCTGTGGACCACAGCTACTTGGTGGGTGCTGCGGGTGGGAAAAACCGGATCCTTGTTGGTTCCCCCAAGCCCGGTAAACAAAGTCTGAAAATCTTGACCTCGGAAGCTCCCCGGGACCCCCAGCAGGGGCCAGAATGCCGGGCGCCTTTCTCAGACTCTTGACCTGTCCACTGCTGCTTCCGCGTGGGCAAATCCTGAACTGCAGCAACGTCCTGTAAACCGTGTTTCCTTTTTGGTGCGCAAAGGCCCCCTTGTTCAGGGTGTGGAGGGTCGGGCAATGGATCCAGCCAAGGTCTGCCTCCCTTCCCCCCCACCCCCAAGCTCCCGGTGGGAGGGATGAGTGAGCTACACGGGGGATTCAGATGTTTGCAGGATAATCTGATGAGCAGCCCGCGTCTCAGAAAATTGCAAACCAGATTCTCAGAGATAGGGTCTTTGGGCAGAGTCTCCAAGGACCAGTCGGAGTTTTTTAGGAAGGTACAGTAAGAAAAGACATCCTAGGCAGAGGGAAGGGTATGTACAGAGCAAGGTCAAAACTGAAATCCTGATCTAACTCCCACCCCCCACCCCTTAACTGCTCCTCTCAACCTGGGTCATGGGGTCACCATGTGAGCCCCACACCTAGTACTTGTTCTGAATGTGTCTCTTCCTCTCACTCCCCCCATCCCCATGGCCATCACCCAGGGCCAGACAGCCATCACCTGGGCCATAGTTGTCTGTTCCAATTGCCTTCAATTCCTAGTCATCCATCCCAGTCCCAGAAGAATCTCTCTCCAGCTCTCCCCTGCTCACACACCTCGCATTGCTCCCTAGTGCTCTGGAGAGCAAGTCCAAGCCATTCAGCCTGGCATCTGAAGTCGTGGAAGACCTGGCCCTGCCTGCTTCACCATATAGCTAGCATGAACAACACATGAACAATAATAACAAAAATAATAATAACAGCAAATACCCACTTTACATGCTGCCAGGCCGTGGGTCATGCAGTATAAAGGCAGTCTCAGGGAGTTCCCTGGTGGTCTAGCGGTTAGGATTCCGGGCTCTCACTGCCATGGCCTGGGTTCAATCCCTGGTGGGGGAACTGAGATCCTGCAAGCCACGCGGCTCAGCCAAAAGAAAAAAAAAAAAGGCTCTTTCACAACAGCCTTATTATCCTCGTTTTACAGAAGGACATTCTGAGGTTCAGAGAAGTCAAGGGACTTGTCCAAGGTCACTAGCATGCCTGTGAACTCAGTTCTTTCCAACTCCAAAGCAGAGGCTTAACTCCAACTCTGTCCACTCCATGGCACATCTCTGGTGTGATAGGTTTAACTTCTTTGCTATTCCTCTGTCTTAGCTCAGGCTGCTATAACAATACCATAGACAGGGAGGCTTGAAACAGACATTTATTTCTCAAAATTCTGGAGGCTGGGAAGTTCTGGAAGATCTTGACACCAAGATCAAGGTGTCAGCCTATTCAGTTCCTGGTGAGGGCTCTCTTCCTGAGTTGCAGACGGCTACCTCCTCTTTTTTTTTTTTTTTTGGCTGTGGCTTGCAGCATGTGGGATCTTATTTCCCCAACTAGGGATTGAACCTGTGGCCCCCTCAGTGCAAGCATGACGTCTTAAGCACTGAACTGCCAGGGAAGTCCCCCATAAGGGCTTTATTCTACCTTGAGGGCCCCACCCCCGTGACCTCATCTAACCCTAAGTACCTCCCAACGGCCTCATCTCTAAGTACCACCATATTGGGGGTTAGGGCTTCAACATAAAAACTTCTGAGGGATGCAAATATTCTGTCCATAACATCCTCCCTTCAGATAGTGAGGCCTCATTCCCCTTGCCTTGAGTGTGGGTCAGACTTCAGCGAAGCACTTAAAAAAAAAGACAAACTTTTTATTTCGATACTCTTGTAGATTCACATGCAGTTTTAAGAAATAATACAGAGATTCAGTACGACCTTCACCCATTTCCTCCCAATGGTAATATCTTACATAACTCCAGGGCAATATCCCAACCAGGAAATTCATACAATCACTGACCTTATTCAGATTTCACCAGATTTACATGCACTGGTGTGTGTATGCACACGAGTGTGTGTGTTTAACTCTTTGCAGTTTGTCACATGACTAGATTTGTGTGACTACTATCACAGCCAGGATACATAACAGTTCCATCACAAGGGTCCCTTGTGCTACCCTTTTGTAGTCCCTGTCACCTCCCCCTTCCAACACCTGGAAACCACTCATCTATTCTCCACATCTACAGTTTTGACATTTCAAGACTGTTATAAAGTATATCCATTCAATGAAATATTATTCAGCAATAAAAAGAAATGAAGCACAGATACATGCTACAACACAGATGAATCTTGAAAACATTATGCTAAGTGAAAGAAGCCAGTCACAAAGGACCACGTATTGTAGGATTCCATTTATTGCAATATCCAGAATAGGCAAATTTATTGAGACAGAAGGTATATTAGTGATGCCTAGGGCTGTTGGATTGAGGGTAGGGGATGGGGTGCCAGGGATAAAAGGGGCTGACAGGTAACGGTGCAGGGTTTTTATGTAAGAGTAATGAAAATATACTGAAACTGATTGTAGTGATGGTGCACAGTTCTGTGAATATACTAAAAGCCATTGAATTGTACACTCTAAATGGGTGAATTGTATGGTATGTGAATTCTATCTCAAGTGGTTTAAAAAGAGAGCATTGTATAACTGGAATCATACAGTACGTAATCTTTGACATTGGCTTTTTCTTTTCACCCAAAATAAATTTCTTGAGATATGTCCAAGTTGTTGTGTGTATCAATAGTTAGTTTCTTTTTATTTTGACTAGTATTTCATGGTTTGTACCAGTTTGTCTAACCATTCACCCACTGAAGAACATTGGGGTTGTTTCCAGTTTTTGGCTATTAAAATAAAGCTGTTACAAACATTTATGTACAGGTTTTTATGTGAATTTAAGTTTTCATTTCTCTAAGATAAATGCCTAAGAGTGTAATTGTTGGGTTATATGGAAAGCACATATTTAGTTTTGTAAGAAATCACCATACTCTTTTCCAGAGGGGCTGTACCATTTCACATTCCCACCACCAAAGCACGAATGATCTGGTTTCTCTGCATCCTCACCAGCATTTGGTGACATTGCCTTTTATTATTTTAGCCCTTTAAAAGGGGCACAGTGATGTCTCATTGTGGTTTGAATTTGCATTTTCATAAAGGCTTATCATGTTGACATTTTCTTTTAAATGTGCTTACTTACCAACTTTATGTCCTTTTCCATAAAATGTCTGTTCATGTCTTTTGCCCATTTTCTAATTGGGGTCTTCTTCTTCTTCTTTTTTTATTTTTAAATAGTTGAGTTTTGAGGGACTTCCCTGGTGGCGCAGTGGTTAAGAATCTGCCTGCCAATGCAGGGGACACAAGTTCAAGCCCTGGTCCAAGAAGATCCCACGTGCCATGGAGCAACTGAACCCATACGCCACAACTACTGAGCCTGCGCTCTAGAGCCCACAAACCACAACTACTGAGCCCGCGTGTCACAACTACTGAAGCCCGCACGCCTAGAGCCCGTGCTCTGCAACAAGAGAAACCACTGCAATGAGAAGCCCGCGCACCGCAAAGAAGAGTAGCCCCTGCTCGCAGCAACTGGAGAAAGCCAGTGAGCAGCAATGAAGACCCAATGCAGCCAAATAAATAAATAAATAAATAAATAAAATTTATTAAAAAATAAAAATAGTTGAGTTTTGAGAGTTCTTTATATATTCTAGATAAGAGTCATTTGCAGATATGTGTTTTGCAAACATTTCCTCTCAGTCTGCAGCTTGTCTTTTCATCTTCTTGCCAGCCTGTCTTGCAGAGCAAACAATTTTATACATTTGATGAAGTCCAATTTACTGGTTTTTCCTTTTATGGATCTTATTTTTGGTATCAAGTTTAAGAACTCTTCACTAGTCCTAAGTCCCAAAGATTAGATTTTCTCCTTTTTTCCCTAAAAGTGTTATGGTTTTATGCATTACATTTTCATTTCATCCATAATTTGAGTTAATTTTGGTACGAAGTGAAAGATTTAGATAATGCTTCTTCCCTCTCCCTCCCATAAATGTCCAGTTGCTCCAGCATTATTTGTTGAAAAGTCTATCCTTTCTCCATTGACTGTTTTTGTGTCTTAAAAAAAAATCAGTTGGGCATATTTTTGTGGGTCTATTTCTGGGTTCCCTATTCTACTCCATTGTTTTAGGTATCTATCCTTTTACCAGTACCACCATATCTTGATTTCTGTAGCTGTACAGTAAGCCTCAACATTGGGCAGAGTGATCCCTTCCATTTTATACTTTTTCCAAAATTGTTTTCAGCTATTCTGTGACCTATGCCATTCCATATAAATCTTAGAACAAGTTTGACTATGTCTATGCAAAATCTTGCTGGAATTTTGACAGAAATTACTTTAGACTTATCTGTCAAGGGGAGAATTGTCATGTTTACTATGTTGAGTCTTCTAATCCATGGACATGGTATGTCTCTTCATTTATTTAGATCTTTGATTTCATCAGCATTTTGTAATTTTCAGGATATATATCCTGTACATGTTTTGTTAGATTTACACCTAAATATTTAATCTTCTTTGTTACAATTGTTAATGGTATTCTGTTTTAAATTTTGGATTCCATTGGCTCACTTAAATTTAAAAAAATATTTTAAAATTGAAGTATAGTTGATGTTCAACATTATGTAAGTTACGGGTGTACAGTATAGTGATTCACATTTTTTAAAGGTTATATTCCATTTATAGTTATTATAAAATATTGGCTATGTCCCCTCTGTTGTACAATGTGTCTTTGTAGTATATTTTATTTTATTTATTTATTATTATTTTTTGGCTTGCTGCATGGCTTGAGGGATCTCAGTTCCCCAACCAGGGATTGAACCTGGGCCATAGCAGTGAAAGCCCAGAATCCTAACCACTAGGCCACCAGGAAACTCCCACCTTGTAGTATATTTTATACGTAATAGTTTGTACCTCTTAATTTTTCCTTGGGCATCTGCAGTCACTTTCTAAATTCGGCCATATATCTGGTTGCCTGTGAGTATTGTAATCCTTAAATCAAAAAGTTGAAAAAGAAAGAAAGAAAGAAACAAAAAAGATACTGTTCCTTAAAATCTCCTGGAAGCCACTTCGGCTGGTAGGGGTTGAAACAATGCTAGCTAGACTCAGTGTCTGCACCTCAGTGATCAAAAACAGTAATCAGCCATCAGAACATAGAACCCAGATAATTGGAGGACAAGGTCTTTTTGTCCCACCCTGGGTCTAGCAAGCCACACCTGGCATAGGTGCCACTGTCTCCAAAGCTGTCTGCCATGGGCTGAGTGGTGGGGGATGGGTAGTCACTCTTGCACTAAAGGCTGAAACTGACTGAAATGGCTGCAGTGGAGTAGCCAAGATTTCCCATGGAAGCCACGAATTCAAATAAGACTCCATCGTTTCCAAAGAGTTAACTTCAGAGAGTTTGTGGCAGTACAATTGTTGTTTATGTGGGGAATCAGGTACCTGGTGCTTCCTTCTCCACCATCATCCCTGACATAACTTTCTACACAGCTGCTTTTCTCTTTTCCTTTGGCCTGCCACTCGGCTTGCGGGATCTTAGTTCCGCGACCAGGACCAGGGATCAAAACCGGGCCCCCTGCCATGGAAGCGCGGGAGTCCTAACTACTGAACGGCCAAGGAATTCCCTACACAGCTGCTTTGAATGTCCCAATATCTCAAAGAATCTCACTCCAGCGTCTCCTCCAGAATTTGGGCAGTCTATGGTATGTCTAAACTCCATAATCTCTTGCCCCAGATATTTGTGGGTCTCTAGTCTGCTGTGCATCTTTACGAGCAGTGCCTGCTGCTTTTCCTACCTGAGAGCTGAGTTAGGCTCAAGAGAGACCAGCGCCTTGTGTCCTCCAAGCATCTCCCAAACAGGTTAGAACAGACTTACACAACAATTAGTGGGTAAGGTTTGCTTTGCTCCCTACAGTTCAAGGGCCAGGTTCCTAAAATTGGGCAATGGGCTACTGTCACAGCCCAAAGGGAAGAAAGGCAGAGGCCACAGTAGAAAGGGAAGATGTCTCTCAGAGACAGAACTGGCCAACACAAGGGATCAAAGACCCCATCAAGAGACCGGTCCAGTAGAGGTGAGGTCTGTCTGAATTCAAAATCCCTTGGCTGGCAAAAAATGTCTAGACTTAAGGGAGTTGGAGGATGGGCTTTGTAAAAAAAAATTATTTTATTCAAATATAGTTGATTTACAATGTTGTGTTAATTTCTGGTGTACAGCAAAGTGATTCAGCTATATATATATACACACACACACACACACACACACACACACACACACACACACACATTCTTTTTCATATTCTCTTCCATTATGGTTTATCACAGGATATTGAATATATTTCCCTGTGCTATATAGTAGGACCTTGTTTTTTATCTGAGGAAGGTGTTATAGCATCTACAGTCCAGTCAGAAGAGACAAGCCATCTTCGGTATATTAATAAGGAGGATTTAGACTTCCCTGGTGGCGCAGTGGTTAAGAATCTTCCTGCCAATGCAGGGGACACAGGTTTGATCCCTGGTCTGGGAAGATCCCATATGCCATGGAGCAACTAAGCCCGTGCACCACAACTACTGAGCCCAAGTGCTGCAACTACTGAAGTCCGTGTGCCTAGAGCCTATGCTCTGCAACAAGAGAAGCAACTGCAATGAGAAACCCATGCACTGCAACGAAGACCCAATGCAGCCACACACAAAAAAAGGGATTTGATATAAAAATTATTGGCCAGTTTAAAAGAAAATTTTAGTTTTATTGGAGTATAGTTGATTTACAATATTGTGTTAGTTTCAGGTGTACAGCAAAGTTATTCAGTTATACATATACATATATCCATTCTTTTTTAGATCCTTTTCTCATATAGGCTATCACAAAAAATTGAGTAGAGTTCCCTGTGCTATACAGTAGGTCTTTGTTGGTTACCAATCTTAAGTATAGTATAGTAGTAGTATCTTATATCTGTCTATCTATATATAGTTTCAATTTTAGAAACGTGGAAGATGGGTCCTGTGGGGTTGGAACACAGGATCCTAAGAGAGGGAGAGAGGGGTGCAGCTTGACTGGTGATTGTTTCTCTGAGGAGCCTCAACGAGGCGGGTTCTGCGAGTGATGAGAAAACTACCAGCTGGAGTTAGCAGCTGATGCTAGGAGGACATGCCTTTGCCAGGGTGAAGAAGCTGGTTTGACCAGAAACTGGAAGAATCAAGTCCCTTCTCCCCCCTACAGCCTTTCAGTCTCTCTATCACCCCCTGTTGGTAGCCTCTAAGAGGGAGCCTGCACCAAGGCAGAAACATGGTTTGCTGAGACCCAGTTCCAGCAACACACACAAAAATCTGTAGGGATGAGATTGAAGCTGAGAGACAGTAGCTTAATAAGTGATTCCCACTCTGCTTGAAGGATACAACCCCCCGAGGAGGTGGTAAAGCACAGATTTTGAGGTGCTGCTGAAAATTTGTGTTACAAATGACCTGCTCAATTCAGTAAAAACTCGTATGTGTACTGTCTTTTGTAAGAAGAGCATCCATCTGATCTTTTTAGCCCCTTTCCTTTCCCTGGTAAAAGGTCCCCTCTCCTAAACTCTCATGGCTATCCTTGAGTTAGCCCCAGGATACCAGGTGACAGGTAAGAGAAAGGAAGTAGGAGTTGAGGCAAAGGCCTCCCCAGAGATGTTTGTGAGCCATGCACACCTGGGGCCAGTACTTGTCATGCCCATCCCAGTGAAGGCTCTGTGAAAGTAAGGAACACTGCAAGGAGATGAACATAGGGCAGAGTTCTGCCCACAGAAGAGGAATCGGTTCAGGAAGAGGAGACCAAGCATCCTGGGGGTAAAGGAGATCCTGGAAATAAGAGTGAGGAGGCAGAATGTTGAAGCAGAGAGTAGGTTTCCAAAAAGACAAAGGCTAGGGCTCCAGAGGAGGAATAGCGGGGTCCTGGGGTGTGGGGGATGGAAGAACAGAGTGGGAAGAGTTATGTAAGATGGAAGAGCAGGGTCCCAATTGGATAGAGTAGTAGGGAAGAGGGGAGCCACTGGTTTTCAGAGAAGATGAATGGGATCTAGAACAGGAACAAGTTAACTGTAGTACATTTTAAAAAGTACTACAAAGCTACAATAACCAGGACAGTGTGGTACTGGCATAAGTTTAGACATATGGATCAATGGGACAGAATTGAGAGTTTAGAAATGATCCCCTACATTTATGGTCAATTGATTTTCAACAAATGGCCCAAGAAAATTCCATGGGGAGGGACTTCCCTGGTGACCCAGTGGTTGAGAATCCACCTTCCAATGCAGGAGACATGGGTTTGATCCCTGGTCGGGGAACTAAGATCCCACATGCCAACTAAGCCCATGCACCACAACTAAAGAGAAGCCTGTGAATGGCAATGAAGAGCCTACAGGCTGCAATGAAATATCCCGTGTGCTGCAACTAAGACCCGATGTAGCCAAAAATAAATAAATATTAAAAAAAAAAGAAAGGAAGTCTATTCCACATGGTTTCAGGGGCTGGAGGAGGGTGTGAATGGAGGGTTGCTGTTTAATTGGGTATAGAGTTTCAGTTTTGCATGATGAAAACAGCTCTGGGATTGGTTTCCCATAGTCAATGTACTTCACACTGCTGAACTGTACACTTAACAATAGTTAAGATATAAATTTTATGGTATGTGTATGTCATCACAATTAAAAGTATAAAGTTTTAAAGCAAGAGAGTGAAAACACTACTCACAGAATGGAATAAAAATTTGAAAATAATATATCTGATAAGGTATATTATTTACTTGCATGAAGAGTAAATAAAGAACTCCTATAAATCAATAATAGAAAGCCAGACAACCCAGTTTAAAAGTGGCAAAACACTTGGGACTTCCCTGGTAGTCCAGTCGCTAAGACTCCACACTCCCAGTGCAGGGGGCCAGGGTTCGATCCCTAGTTCGTTCCCTAGTCAGGGAACTAGATCCCACATGCCGCAACTAAGAGTTTGCATGATGCAACTAAAGATTCCGCATGCCACAACTAAAGATTCCGCATGCCACAACTAAAGATTCCGCATGCCACAACTAAAAGATCCTGCATGCCACAACTAAGATCTGGTGCAACCAAATAAATAAATATTTTAAAAAGTGTCAAAACACTTGAACAGACATTTTTCCAAGGAAGATATACTAATGGTCAAGAACATATGAAGATTTCTGAACATGATTACACATTACAAAAATGCAAGTCAAAACCACAACGAGGGTGGGGGTTAGGTGAAATGCATGAAGGGGGTCAAAAGATACAAATTTCCATTTATAAAATAAGTCACGGGAATGTTATGTACAGCATGGCAACTGTAGTCAATAAATACTGTACTGTAGATTTGAAAGTTGCTAAAAGAGTGGAGCTTTAAAGTCCTCATTGGAAGATAAATTTTTTTTTGTAACTATGTGTGGTAAGAGAGGTTAACTAGACTTACTGTGGTGATCATATTGAAATATATACAAATGTGGGAGCATCATGTTGTACAGCTGAAACTAATATAATGTTATATATTAATTATAACAGTTAAAAAAAACCCCATAAGACACAACTTCACACCCACTAGAATGGCTAGAATCAAAAGTGAAAGAATAAGTGTACTTGAGGATATGGAGAAATTGGAACCCTCATACACTGCTGGTGGGAATACAAAATGATGCAGCCACTTTGGAAAACAGTCTGGCATTTTCTCAAAACTTAAACCTAGAATTACCACATGACCCATCAATTCCACTCCCAGGCATATGCCCAAGTGAAATAAAAGCACATGTTTACCCAAAAACTTGTACATGACAGCACTGATTTGAAACAGACTGTCAGCTACTTCTCCAGCAAAGATGGGTTTATTCAGGATCAGCAGAGAACTGCAATTCAGAGTGTGCAACCACCGCAAGCTGTGTGCAAGTCTCCCCAGAGCAAGGGAAGGAGAATGCTTTTACAGAAGGGAAAAGGACTTTGGGAGGGTTATAGTAAACAGTCTACGGTGTTTCATTGACTGAATCTTTGCCAAGAATGGAGTCTTTCTTCTTCCTCTTGGGCTCTGCTATGATTGCAGGGTGTGGGAGCTCCCCCTTCTGCTCTCCTGACTCTATTTAATTAATTTTTTTTATTAAATAAGTTTTATTTAAACAAATAAATGTTTATTAATTTTTTATTAATTTTTTTACAAATGCTTATAGCAACATTTTTCCTAATAGTCAAAAGGTAGTAACAATCCAAATGTCCATTAACAGATGAATAAAGAAAATGTGATATGCCCATATAATGCAATATTATTCAGCCATAAAAACAAAGGAAGTATTGATACCTGGATATCCCTTGAAAAAATTATGCTAAGTAAATGAAGTCAACAACAAAGTCCACATATTACATAATTCCATTCATATGAAGTCAGTGAATACTGAAATCTATAGAGACAAAAAGTAGATTAGTGACTGCCTGGGGCCTGAAGGAGGAAAATGGGAAGATACTGATAGCTAAAGGGTAGAGGGGTTTCTTTTTGAGATGATGGAAATGTTCTAAAATTGACGACAGGGACTTCCCTGGTGGTCCAGTGGTTAAGACTCCACATTTCCACTGCAGGGGGCACGGGTTCCTCCCCTGGTTGGGGAACTAACATCTCGCATGCCGTGCAGTGGTGGCCAAAAATAAAATAAAATAAAATAAATAAAATAAAATTGACCATAGTGATGAATATACTGAAAACCACAGCACTGTACATGTTAAAGTGGTCCATTGTACATTTTAAAGTGGTCCATTGTATAGTATGTGTTGCATCTTAACAAAGCCTTTCAAATAAATGGCTAAATGCATTAAGAGTTTGCAATCCAATCTCTTAAGCATATTAATAGTTTCTGGGTACATCCCACATTTATATGATGTGGAACATTTATAATTTAATGTGGGACATTTATAACAATTATAATAATGTGGGACATATATGACATTTATAATTTATTTTCTTTTATCAGTGAAAACAGGAATTTTGCTGTACGGCTATTACAGTTGTTTACATCTCAAAGTGCTTTAAGAACACACTGAAAAAATAATGTAAAACATACATCTAGGGCTTCCCTGGTGGCGCAGTGGTTGAGAGTCTGCCTGCTGATGCAGGGGACACGGGTTCGTGCCCTGGTCCGGGAAGATCTCACATGCCGCGGAGCAGCTGGGCCCGTGAGCCATGGCCGCTGAGCCTGCGCGTCCGGAGCCTGTGCTCCGCAACGGGAGAGGCCACAGCAGTGAGAGGCCCCCGTACCGCAAAAAACAAAAAACCAAAAAACCCCTCATACATCTAAGAATTTAATGAACATGTCTCATAGCTTGTGACTGGTGAGAGGAGATCCTCCTGCTCCAGTCTGGCCTGGCCCTGGCAACCCACTTGCTCTGGGCTTGCTCCTCAAGGGGTCGGTCCATCTAGAAACAGCTTTGAGTAACCTGCTTACACCTGTGCCCCATTCAGGTCCGAAGCAGGATTTGGTTGAAAGCAAAGATCCTTGGAGGGTCAGAGCGGAATCCGGGTCTGCTTGGCTACGTGATCTCCACCTTCTGTTAACTCTGGGGGCGGGGTGGTGGTGGTGAGAGGGGGTCCTTGCGAACAGTCCTCTAGGGGGCACGTCAAGGGCAGGTGGGTGGGACGACGCTCGGCTGGGCGTGGACATCTCTACGCCTTGTGGATGCGCCGGGGATCGCGGCTTACCGGCACTTAACCGCCTCAGGTGTCTCTGTTGGACCGTCTGTTGCGCCTTGACCTGCCTGGGCTGCGGGAGACGAAGGGAGGACGCCGGGGACCCCAGAAGTGGGGAAATGGTGAGTGTGCGGGGCCATGTGTCCCAGGACGGGGAGGGGGGATTGAGTCGGAACCTGCCGTGGCGGGACGCTGGCCTCCCTGCAGTCAACTCGAGTCTGCGAACTCGCGTGGGCCGGGGGTGCCTCTCGGACCTCAGTCCCCTCCGTCTTGCTAGTGGGGTCGGGGCCGGCAGCCGGGATCCCGGGAGTCCTGTCCCGTCGCTTCGCGCCGCGACTTCGGCTCCTGGGCAGCTCTGCGCCCGCAGCCCCCCGAGTCCCCCAGATTGTACGGTGACCTTGGGGAGGGTCATCAGGGGACAGTCGTGACTCGGTTTCCGGGGTTCGTGCTTGGGAGGAGCTGTGGTCTGTGGTGTCCCCAGTCCCTGTTTTCTTCCCAGGCAGCACCCATTCTCTTTCGAATTTTTTAAAATTTTAGGAAGCAGGACCTCAAATCCATGACACTGTCCCCCCAGCCTAGCTCTTCCTAGGACTGGCAGTAAATCCCTAAACTTTCAGATCCTTTCCACCTTCCCAAGGCCCACTTGCCCTCTCGAATTCACAGCATCATTATCAGCTGTTCGTTCTCCGTGGTGCATTTCAAACGGACCCAATATTTTAATTGTTTATTCTCTGCAGCCGATGGATGGCTGTTTTATTTTTTTGCGGTACGCGGGCCTCTCACTGCTGTGGCCTCTCCCGTTGCGGAGCACAGGCTCCGGACGCGCAGGCTCAGCGGCCATGGCTCACGGGCTCAGCCGCTCCCCGGCACGTGGGATCCTCCGGGACCGGGGCACGAACCCGTGTCCCCTGCATCAGCAGGCGGACTCTCAACCACTGCGCCACCAGGGAAGCCCCGGATGGCTCTTTTTAAAAGATTTATTTTTTTGTTTGTGGATATTTTACATGAAAGGAAATCAGAGAATTACCAGCTGGAACTACTTTATATGAAATCCTTTTGTCTCTCCCCCTGGATCTTTCCTGGATACCTATATCCTATGGGAAGTCTTTGGGGCAGAGGTACGTCTTTGGAAACTTTCCTAGGTGTTCTCACTTGTCAGCCCTACCCCTCTCTGTGTTTGTCACCTTGAAAAATTTATTCACTTATTTGAGCCTCAGTTTTTCAATATATAAAATGCATTTAATTAATAGATCTTGAAAGACAGTATAAAATATTTACAAAGAAGTGAGTCTCTAAAAAATGAAATAATGTATTTCAGTATTATTACATTACGTTTGTTCCATTTATTTCTTGTTTCCCTTTTTTTCACTCCCCTGGGAGCATGTATAAATATTCTGAGGTCTTGTTAGGAGCCAAACTTGGGTCCACTCGCCCACACATAATAAAGCCAATCTGCTGACACTGGGATGTGGTGAAGGAAAGTGCAGCATTTATTGCAGGGCACCAAGTAAGGAGTCCAGGTAGCTAGTGCTTAAAAGTCCTGAACTCCCCAAAGGCTTTCAGGGAAAGATTTTTAAAGATGGGGTGAGGGAGAGGGTGTTGTGGGGTGTATGATCAGCTTGTGCAAATTCTTCTGATTGGTTGGCAGTGAGGTAATTGGGAGTCAGCATCATCAGCCTTCTGTTTCCAGCTGTTCTGGGATCTAGGTGCTGGTGGGCAGCATACAGTTAACATCTTCCACCTGGTGAGAATTTCAGTATCTGCAGAACAGCTCAAAGGACATGGCTGAGAATATTATCTATAGCCCTTGAGGAGGAACTAAAGGTTCTTGACTTTAATGGCTAAACTATTATTATTTTATATTGCTTGACTGTTGTCCTTTTTTTCTGCATTTTCTCACTTCTCTGATTAAGTTTATTCTTTGGAACTCTGGGAAGGCCTAGGAGGCTAAAGTTTTTCTACAGACAGGAGGCAGGTGGAGGACATGGCCGGGGGTGGGGGGAGGAGTTCTGTTCCGGAAGGCCCCATAGGGTCCTGCTTGGTTACAGCCTGTCCTTATTTTGGGGGCGTTTCAAGTGGAATATCAGGTCTTAGACTTGCAACACTTAGAAGTGTTCAAATGTGATTGTTTTCCAAGCAGTTTCTTGCTGTGGAAATAATAATTAACTGTTATATTCATTTCTGAAGGGAATAGATATTTGTGAGTTTTCTCGTTGAACTAGCCTTGCAATTTTCTTCCCTCCTTTACACATAAACACTGCTTTTGAGTGACTTTACTGGATTCTGCAAAGAGTGGGTTCGTCACTTTTAAAATATCAATGTTGGTCCAGAGAAACTTGGCTGGGAGCAGAGTTTGAGGTCAGTGTCTCTAAGAGAAGCCCCTGCCTTGAGGCTGCAAAGGGAAGGACTTGAAGGCCATTTGGTTCTTCCTGAAAGCCTCCCCCTGCAGATGCTTACCTGCTCACACCCACCTGAGAAGGAGCCCTTTCTACTGAGAGAAGCTCCAACCCTGGAAAGCTGGGGATGCACCTGCAATGGGGGTGGCAGGGTGGAGTGATGCCCTTTTTGAGGCTGTAACTGTAGTTCCTTTGTGCCTGTTTCTAGATGTAGGTTGGAGTTTTGCATCCACAGCTTAGGCATGATCCAAGTAATTTGTGCCCATTGAGAAAATCTGTGAAGGTCATGCATTCTGTCTTCTGATAAAGGGTCTTGAATTTGGGAGTTCTCTGGGTCAGAACCTTTAGTTGAATTTGGGTGAGAGTTTCCTCATTGTGAGAATGGAAGCCTGGGGGAGGGAGCTTTTTCCATTATTCCCCAGACAGAGGAGGGCAGGCGGAGCTCCCAGAGTTTATTCTTGTGACTGCTCTGGTGTCCCCACCCTCCTTCTCCAGGGACTGACCTGGCCTGGCGGTTCTATCTCAACCAGGAGAGTCTGGAGCCCAAAGTTTGGGAAGGTGTTTCACTTTCAGAATGTAGCTTTTGCTTCTGAACAGTGGGGCTCAGGCTGCTTATTTCAGCTGATTCGAATATTTGTGATTCTTTCCCTTGATTCCTTTATCTGTTGATTATTAGGGCCCTGTAATTGATTTCCCTTAGCAGTTTGTAATTTTATTTCCTGTGGGAGTGTGTGAGACTTTTAATTTCTTGGGCTTTGAGAATGTAAGTTGACTGGAAGATACAATGTGAGTTGGACGAGAAAATTCTGGAGACAAATAGAATATTTGCTCCTTTTAGGGCAGAGAACCTCAAGATGTGAGATGCGTAAATTTAAATTTTCAGGTACATTTTCAATTTTTAAATTAGGTTTTCTATGTGCATATCCCTGAGAAATTTGATATTTAAAAGGCTATACTATTGCCAAGCCAAATGAATTTCCATTTTAATTGATGGGAGGAAAACTACTCAAAGCTTACTTAAACCTTTGAGAACCATGCTATGTTTATGGGATTAGGCCCAAACCTTTAGTGCATTACAATATGCAACCCATTCCCCCAAATACCCTCCAGTTTGATATATAAGGACAAACTCTGATGCCTCCTATTATTTTTTTTTCATTTTTAAAGTTCACTGATTATATCCAACCTTGTTCCAGAAAGGGTTTAAGGTGGCTTAAAATAGCCTCTTGTTTAGTTAGGAAGAGATTTGAAAATTTTCATTTTTTTATGGCTTAAGCTTTTATAACCATTAAGGTTTAAAGGACTATATCTTAGAATGGTTTCCTATGAAGAAAAGTTAAAATTAATGAATTTTAAAAAGCAAAAGTAAGTTAAAAATACAGGCTAACAGATAGTCAAGTAGGTAATAAATTACGTACTATTTATTTTAATAATGCATGTTAAGGTTAAAAAAACTCTGTAAGATAAGAATCTAACTTAAGAAGATTCCCCACCAGCATATCCTGGTCGCCTCTAGTGCTCTTGCTTCAGCCACCCCAATTTGACCTGTGTTGATCATTTCTTGAGCTTCTTGTGTTTCTTTATATAAAAACAAGCAATTGCAAATGCATTTTCTTCTTACACGTTTGTGCTTGTAATGAGCAGACTCCCCATTTTTTTCTGTTTTTGGCTGCGTGGCTTGTGGGATCCTAGTTCCCGGACCAGGGATTGAACCCCGGCCCCCTGCAGTGGCAGTGTGGACTGGACTCCCCATTTTTGGATGTTTGAGAGCTCACAGCTTAAGCCTCACCCTGCCCTCTTCCTCTCGTGCCCCCACCTGGACAAGCTGATGAGAAAGCCTGGGTGGTCTCTCCCTTAGAGCAGGAGATTCCACGTGCACAGGCCCCTGTGTGCAGAACACTTGCCCTAGCCTCACTCCTCAACCACAGTGAACACCCAGGCCAGGCTCCTCTCTTTGTTTTCTGAAGCCGTTTCTGAGAGGCCAGCCCTGCCCTTTCTTGTGTGAGTTTTAAGCCTTTTCCTACCCTTTTGGTATGTGTGCATGTGTGTGCACATCAGCATCAATCTCAACAAGGGAACCCTACCTCTGCAGGTGACCACAACAGTTGGCACCGTGAGCAGCACGTCCGGACCTGACCACCCCACCACGGGTCTGTCTTCTCCTGCTCTGACTCGCTCACCTGCTCTGCTCTCTGATGGCGGCCGGCGCTGTGGGCTGCTGGGTGCTGGGGAGCTCATACTGTGAGCTGTGCTGCCCTTTGTTGCATTGTTGACCCCACCAGGACTCAGTTCTATGTTCAGCCAACCAGAGATGGCAGTTTTGAGAATTCCTAAAGCTTTTAGGAACAGGAGTATGGGATTGGGGCTCTCCTTAAAGTAGTCCTGGGTTGATGTCTTTGCCGGATTTATCTGAGTGTTAGAGTGAAGCGGTGACAGAGGCTGGTTTGGCCCTGACACACGCCAGGGTTTTGGTGACAGAGGGAGCCTATACCCTGGAAAAGGGGTGGGTCCATCAGATAGCCACTCCTGAAACATCTGCCATTTAAATAGGGAGAAAGAGAAGAGAGGGGGGAACGGCAGGCAGTAGATGGCCGCTGAGTTCACCCTCCTAATTCTAGGGGCTCACCAGGACCCTTGGGTACCTCTGCTGCTGTGGCCCCTGCCTCTACTGCAACAAAGATCCTACTCTTGGGGTTATAGGGGACAACACCATGGCACCTCTGTGGCCAGCAAAGGTACTAGTTCAAACTCAGACTAAGCTCTGGGTCCTTAAACCCTACAAAGCAACCAGTTGTCATGGGGGAGACCCCTAACCCTAATGGCACTGGTGTGAGGCTCTCTGGAGGGAAAAAATGATAAGCACCAGGGTAGAGAGGACACCTCTTCCCCTCAAGTATATCCAGTGATGAAAATACAACAGGGAGGAAAGGAGGGAGGAAGCAAAAGAAAAAATAAATACTGAAACAATTTGACCAATTGGCAATCCAACATATACTAAAAGATTTTACGCAACAAAAAAGGTAAAAGGACACTGCTTGGCTTTTGCCCTCTACAACATAGGTTCTGAATTAATTTTTCCATCTGGTGTAACGCACGAATTCAGAAATCTTCAAGCAATTAATCAATACTGGGTCTCAAAGTAGAGTCATATGGGGGTCCCACTAAATTTAAGCAAGGAACTCATGATCATCTTAGGGGAGTTACTGAATATACTATGGGGGACAAATAGGTATGCCTCACCTTAATCATCAGAAAACTACTGTCTTGACTAAATTCCCCATGGTCATAATACCCAGTGTCCTAAAATATCCCATACCAAGCAGGGAAACTCTACACTAATGAGTCATGAATTAAATTTATTAAAAAATTTTAAATTTCTGCTATTATATTTTATTTCTATTTAAAAATTAAAAAAATATTTTATATTGGACTATAGTTGATGTACAACATTGTGTTAGTTTCAGGTGTACAGCAAAGTGATTCAGTTATACATATACATATATCTATTCTTTCTCAAATTCTTTTCCCATTTAGATGATTACAGAATATTGAGCAGTGTTCCCTGTGCTATACAGTAGGTTCTTGTTGGTTATCTATTTTATATATAGTACACTGTATATGTCAATCCCAAACTCCCAATTTATCCCTCCCCCTCGCCTTTCCCCTTTGATAACCATAAGTGTATTTTCTATGTCTGTGAGTCTATTTCTGTTTTGTAAATAAGTTCACTGGTATCATTTTTTAAGATTCCACATATAAGCAGTATCATATGATATTTGTCTTTCTCTGTCTGACTTACTTCACTTAGTATGATAATCTCCAGATCTAACCATGTCGCTGCAAATGGCATTATTTCATTCTTTTTTATGGCTGAGTAATAGTCCACTGTATATATGTACCACATCTTCTTTATCCATTCATCTGTTGATGGGCATTTAGGTTGCTTCCATGTCTTGGCTATTGTAAACAGTGCTGCAATGAACACTGGAGTGCATGTATCCTTTTGGACCATGGTTTTCTCCAGGTATATGCCCAGGAGTGGGATTGCTGGATCATATGGTAGCTCTATTTTTAGTTTTAAAAGGAACCTCCATACTGTTCTCCATAGTGGCTGTACCAACATGAATTACATTTAAATGAAGTCTTTGGCACTTCCAAATTGTCTTGACAAAAATGGGATTCCACAGACCTTACCCCCGCCACAGCTCCCCCAATTAAGTTACTTAATCTGTCCCAAAGTAAACAGGACTTTGAAGGATTGCAAACCATTGCATAACACCTATTTAATGAAGAAGTGATTTTCCACTGTTCTTCTCCTTTAATAGCGGAATTTGGCCTGTTCTTAAACCTGGAAAGAACGAATGACACCTCACAGTGCATTACTGCAACCTGGAGGCTGTGGTCTCACCACACAAACCCCTATTCCCAGTCCCCAGCGTTATGGGAATTACTGACTCCATCCACTCAGCAGCTGGTAAATATCCTGCTCCCCCAGATTTGGCTAAGTGTGTTCTGTTCAGTGCCTATTTGAATAGCCTCTCAGCTGCAGTTGGTTCCACCTCTGAAGGGACATGATACACCTTTACCTGGTTATCCTCAGGGAACCTCAGCACCATTACCACTGCACACAGTCTCTGCAGGCAGGATCTGAGCCACATTTACCTGGCTCCAGGAGCACAGGTCTGACATGACGCCAGTGATATCCTCCTCTGAGGACACTGGTTTGACATTCATTCAGGAAGAGAAATAATGAAAAAAGGAGTACCTCCCAAAATGGATGGGTCATTGCCCCACACGTAATGTGAGGCCCTAACACTGGTTAAGTTCCTGAAAATTCTTTGTTAATGAGACGGCTTCTCCCTCCCTGACACTGTAAGAAATAGCTCTTGTCCCTCTCAGCATCCAAAGCATCTACTTGGTTCTTTTGATGTTCAGAGGCAACATATTTCTTGTTTACAAATTTTACTTGAGTCCGTTTATGCTGTTACTTGCAAATTGGCCCACCTTGAATGGGCACCCCTACCATAGAAGGGTCTTTATTGTGTTTAAATTCCCACACAGCAGGCACTCACTGTAGAGGGTGTAGCAACTTCTCTCATGCCTCCTTGAGTTATGCATCGTGGCCTTAAGTTGTCCATAGGCTTTTTTTTTAAGATTTTTTTTTTTGATGACCATGTTTAAAGTCTTTATTGAATTTGTTACAGTATTGCTTCTGTCTTCTGTTTTGGTGTTTTGGCTGCTAGGCACGTGGGATCTTAGCTCCCTGACCAGGGATTGAACCCGCAGCCCCTGCATTGGAAGGCGAAATCTTAACCTCTGAATCTCCAGGGAAGTCCTTGTCCATAGGTTTTATTTATTTCTTTATTTGGTTGGTTGTGGCAGGCAGGCTCCTTTGTTGTGCCATGTGAACTCTTCGTTGCAGCATGCATGTGGGATCTAGTTCCCTGACCAGGGATTGAACCCAGGCTTCCTGCATTTGGAGTGTGGAGTCTTAACCACTGCACCACCAGGGAAGTTCCCCTGTCTATAGGTTTTCTAAAAAAATTAATTTATTTATTTTTGGCTACGTTACGTCTTTGTTGCTGCATGAGGGCTCTCTCTAGTTGTGGCTAGTGGGGTCTACTCTTCATTGTGTGCAGGCTTCTCATTGTGTTGGCGTCTCCTGTTGCTGAGCATGGGCTCTAGGTGCACAAGCTTCAGTAGTTGCAGCACGTGGGCTCAGCAGTTGTGGTGCACGGGCTTTGTTGCTCCGTGGCATGTGGGATCTTCTCGGACCAGGGATCGAACCCATGTCCCGTGCATTGGCAGGCGGTCTGTGCCACCAGGGAAGCCCTGTCCATAGGATTTTTTTTTTCTTTCTTCTTTTTTTTTTTTGCGGTACGTGGGCCTCTCACTGCTGTGGCCTCTCCCGTTGCGGAGCACAGGCTCTGGATGCGCAGGCTCAGCGGCCATGGCTCACGGGCCTAGCCGCTCCGCGGCATGTGGGATCCTCCCGGACCTGGGCATGAACCCGTGTCCCCTGCATCGGCAGGCGGACTCTTAACCACTGCGCCACCAGGGAAGCCCCTGTCCATAGGTCTTTGATGCAAAGAATTGCCCTCCTCTGCCCCACACTGTATGTCATTAGAACTGCATTTCCACCAGGTACTGTGCTTTCCTGAAAACAGTGGCTCTCCCAGGCCCTGAGCATGTGACCTTCCACCTGGCTGCTCATTATGCCTTGGGATCTGGAAACAGCGCCCCATGAGCTCAGCACGGCTACCGACACCTCCTTGCAACATAATAGAGCCAAACCTGGGCCCTCCGTATTCCTCCCTGCAAGAGCGGGTGGCCTCCCCTCTCCTCAGTCCCTTGCCAGGTACTGTGATGCTGAAGGAGGTCACCCCTTCCCCAGACTGCTAGGCTTCCTGGGGAGCTCCTTGGGATTAACTGAATGAAAAGCAGTGAGGTGCAGCACTATTTACAATAGCCAGGACATGGAAGCAACCTAAATGTCCGTCGACAGAGGAATGGATAAAGAAGATGTGGTACATATATACAACGGAATATTACTCAGCTATAAGAAGGAATGAAATAGTGCCATTTGCAGAGATGTGGATAGACCTACAGATTGTCATACAGAGTGAAGTAAGTCAGAAAGAGAAAAACAAATACCATATAATATCGCTTATATGTGGAATCCAGAAAAATGGTACAGGTGAACTTATTGGCAAAGCAGAAATAGAGTCACAGATGTAGAGAACAAACTTATGGTTACCAAGGGGGGAAGGGGGGGTGGGATGAATTGGGAGATTGAGATCGACATATACACACTACTATGTATAAAATAGATAACTAATAAGAACCTACTGTATAGCACAGGGAACCCTACTCAATGCTCTGTGGTGACATAAATGGGAAGGAAATCTAAAAAAGAGGGGATATATATATATATATATGTATAACTGATTCACGTTTTGCTGTACAGCAGAAACTAACACAACATTGTAAAGCAACTATAAAGACACAGACCTACTAGAGAATGGACCTGAGGATATGGGGAGGGGGAAGGGTAAGCTGTGACAAAGCGAGAGAGTGGCATGGACATATATACACTACCAAACGTAAAATAGATAGCTAGTGGGAAGCAGCCGCGTGGCACAGGGAGATCAGCTCGGTGCTTTGTGACCACCTAGAGGGGTGCGATAGGGAGGGTGGGAGGGAGGGAGACGCAAGAGGGAAGAGATATGGGAACATATGTATAACTGATTCACTTTGTTATAAAGCAGAAACTAACACACCATTGTAAAGCAATTATACTCCAATAAAGATGTAAAAAAAAACAAAACAAAAAGTTTCAATAAATAAATAAACCTTTATTGTTTAAAAAAAATTTTAAAAAAATCTGAAAAAATAAAAGCAATGAGGACTTTGTATACTTTATGGGTGACATGGCCACAGTCCTACATGATGGAGCTCAGTAGGGATGAAGAGCTGCTGCTTTCATCCCTTAACTGGGACGTCCCTGATAAAAGACTGGACCCAAGGGTCACACAGCTGACCAAACATCAGGCTGTCATCTGAGCACTGGCCAACAGTTGGCCCATCTGGACATGTTTACAGATTCCTAGATGATTGTCTAAGAGTTCCCCTTTGTGATAAAAGAACTCTGGGAATCTCTTGCCTCATAGATACCCACCATATAAATCAAGGTAACACTTGTCTGCATGTATACTGACTCTGCAATACAAGGCTTCAGCCACCAGCACACTCCTCATCCATGTTGGAGTTCTAGACACGGATGACAATAACCAAGGCACTCATTTCACTTCTCAGGACACACAGGGCTGGACTCTCGGAAAAGGCATTCAACGGAACTTTCACCTCCCTTCCCAGTCTTGGCCTGCAGGCCTCATAGCACACCATGATGGCTAAAGTTCAAATCAATTAAATGAACGATGGCCTGTTTCAGTCATCAGTGATCACTGGTGGATATTAATGTGTCTGTTTTAGTCTTTTCTTTTTTGCTAATAAACTACTTAAAAATTTTATTGAAATATAGTTGATTTACAATGTTGTATTAGTTTCAGGTATACAGCAAAGTGATTCAGTTATATATTCTTTTTTTTTTTACATTTTCTTCCATTATAGGTTATTACAAGATATTGAGTATAGTTCCCTGTGCTATTCACTAGGTCCTTGTTAATTATCTTTTATATACAGTAGTGTGTATATTTTAATCCCAAACTCCTAATTTATCCCCTTCCCCTCTCCCCCTTTGGTAGCCAGAAGTTTGTTTTCTATGTCTGTGACTCTATTTCTGTTTTGTAAATAAGTTCATTTGTATCATTTTTTTAGATTCCACATGTAAGTGATATCATATGATATTTGTCTTTCTCTGTCTGGCTTACTTAGTATGACAATCTCTAGGTCCATCCATGTTGCTGCAAATGGCATTAGTTCACTCTTATTTATGGCTGAGTAATATTCCACATGTACAACATCTTCTTTATACATTCATCTGTCGATGGACACTTAGGTTGCTTCCATGTCTTGGCTATTGTAAATAATGCTGCTATGAACATCGGGGTGCATGTATCTTTTTGAATTAAGAAAAGGTTAAGTTTTAATCTTTTCATTTTTCTAGTAGACTACTTTTTATTTATTATTTTATTTTATTATTTTTTTGGCTGTGCCGTGTGGCCTGTGGGATCTTAGTTCCCCGACCAGGGATTTAACCTGGGCCCTTGGCAGTGGAGGTGCAGAGTCCCAACCACTGGACTGCTAGGGAATTCCCTAGACTACTTTTTAAAGAGGAGTTTTTATTTTCCAGAAAACTTGAGAAAATACAGAGTTCACATAGAATCCCTCTGCCTTCATGCAGTTAACCTTATTTTTTATATCTGTATTACTGTGTATGCATGTTATCATTGACTCAACAATATTGATGCATTAAAGTCCACACTTACCTTAGAGTTGATTCTTTGTGTTATATAATCTATGGTTCTTGGCAGATGTACAATGACATGTGTTCATCACTTCAGTAACATACAGAATACTTTCTCTGCCCTAAAACTCCCTGTGCTCTACCTGTTCATTCATTTGTCCACCCCACCCCTAAATTCCTGGCAACCAAAGATCTTTTTATGGTCTATATTTTTGTCTTTTCCAGAATGTCATATATTTGGAATTTTGTAGCCTTGTCAGATTGGCTTCTTTCACTTAACAGTATGGTTTTAAGTTTCCTTTGTCTTATCCTGCCTTTTTATCACTCATTTCTTTTTATCACAGAATAATATTTCATCATATGGATATTTTCACCACTAATTATTTATCTGTTTGCCTATTGAAGGATATCTTTGTTACCTCTAAGTCTTGCCAGATAGAAATAAAGCTTACATAAACATTTAAAATATTAAGAGTATATTTAGTTTTGAAAGAGACTGCCTGTTTTCCACCTTAGGCGTGTCATCCTCCATTCTCACCAGTAATGAATGAGATTTCCTATTGCTTCACATCTCCATCATATGGCATTCTCAGTGTTTTGAATTTTAGCCATTCTAATAAGTGTCTGCTGGTATTTCATTTTGTTTTAGTTGCAGTTCCTTAACAGTATGTGATGCTGAGCATCATTTGTATGTGTATTTGCCACCTACGTATCTTTTTTGGTGAAATGTGTGTTCAGAACTTTTGCCCATTTTTAATTGGGGTGGTTGTCTTATTGCTGAGTTTTTAAAATTGAAGTATAGTTGAGTATGATATTATATAAATTACAGTTGTACAATATAGTGATTCACAATATTTAAAGGTTATACTTCATTTATAGTTATTATAAAATATTGGCTATATTCCTCAAGTTTTACAATATATCCTTGTAGCTTATTTTATGTAGAATAGTTTGTACTTCTTAATTCCCTACCCCTATATTGCCCCTCCCCTCTTCTCTCTCCCCACTGGTAACCACTAGTTTGTTCTCTATATCTGTGAGTCTACTTCTTTTTTGTTTTATTCACTAGTTTGTTGTATATTTTAGGTTCCACATATAAGTGATATAATATGGTATTTGTCTTTCTCTGTTTGACTTATTTCACTTAGTATAATGCCCTCCAAGTCCATCCATGTTGCTGCTAATGGCAAAATTTCATTTTTATTTTTATGGCTGAGTAGTATTTCATTGTATATATATATATATATACAACATCTTCTTTATTCATTCATCTGTTGATGGACACTTAAGTTGCTTCCATATCTTAGCAATTGTAAATAATGCTATGAATATTGAGGTGCATGTGTCTTTTTGAATTAGTGTTTTTGTTTTTTGGGATATGTACCCAGGAATGGAATTGCTGGGTCATATGGTAGTTCTATTTTTAGTGTTTTGAGACACTTCCATACTGTTTTCCACAGTGGGTGCACCAACTTACATTCCTATTAACAGTGTAGAATGGTTCCCTTTTCTCCTCATCCTCGCCACATTTGTTGTTTGTGTTCTTTATGATGATAGCCATTCTGATAGTGTGAGGTGATAGCTCACTGTGGTTTTGATTTGCATTTCTTTGATGATTAGCAGTGATGAACATCTTTTCGTGTGCCTGTTGGCCATCTGCATGTCCTCTTTGGAAATATGTCTAATCAGTTCTTCTGCTAATTTTTTTTTAGAAATTTTAATTTAATTAAGTTATTTTTGAAATAGTTATCTTATTTATTTATTTATTTTGGCTGTTCCAGGTCATTGTTGCAGCATGCAGGATCTTCACTGCGGCATGCAGAATCTTTTAGTTGTGGTATGCAGCCTCATAGTTGCAGCATGTGGGCTTCTTAGTTGCGGCATGCATGTGGGATCTAGTTTCCTGACCAGTTATTGAACCCAGACCCCCTGCATTGGGAGCATGGAGTCTTACCCATTGGACAACCAGGGAAATCCCTCTTCTGCTCATTTAAAAAAATTAAAAAAAATTTTTATTTATGGCTGTGTTGGGTCTTTGTTCCTGTGCGAGGGCTTTCTCTAGTTGTGGCGAGTGGGGGCCACTCTTCATCACGGTGCGTGGGCCTCTCACTATCACGGCCTCTCTTGTTGTGGAGCACAGGCTCCAGATGCGCAGGCTCAGTAATTGTGGCTCACGGGCCCAGTTGCTCCGTGGCATGTGGGATCTTCCCAGACCAGGGCTCGAACCCGTGTCCCCTGCATTGGCAGGCAGACTCTCAACCACTGCGCCACCAGGGAAACCCTCTTCTGCTCATTTTAAGTCAGGCTTTTAATTTTTTTGATGTTGAATTGTATGAGCTGTTTATAATTGTTGGATACAAAACCCTTATTGGTCATATCATTTGCAAATATTTTCTCCCTTTCAGTATGTTGTCTTTACATTTTGTCAGTGGTCTTCTTTGCTGTGCGAAAGCTTTTAATTAGGTCCCATTTGTTTATTTTTGCTTTTATTTCCTTTGCTTTAGGAGGCAAGTCCAAAAAATATTACTACGATTTATGTCAAAGAGTGTTCCGCTTATGTTTTCCTCTAGGAGTCTTTGATATCCAGTCTTAAATTTAGTTCTTTAATCCATTTTGAGTTTATTTTTGTATATGGTGTTAGAGAATGTTCTAATTTCATTCTTTTATATGTAGCTGTTCAGTTTTCCCAGCACCACTTATTGAAGAGAGTGTCTTTTCTCCATTGTATATTCTTGCCTTCTTTGTTGTAGATTAACTGACCATAGGTTTGTGGGTATTTCTGGGCTTTCAATCCTGTTGCATTGACCTATATTTCTGTTTTTGTGCCAGTACCATACTGTTTTGATTACTGTAGCTTTGTAGTATAGTCTGAAGTCAGGAAGCCTGATTCCTCCAGCTCCCTTTTTCTTTCTCAGGATTGCTTTGGCTGTTTGAGGTCTTTTGTATTTCCATACATATTTTAAAAATTTTTGTTCTAGTTCTGTGAAAAATGTCATTGGTAACTTGATAGGAATTGAATTGAATCTGTAGATTGCCTTGGGTAGTATAGTCATTTTAACAATATTCATTCTTTCAATCCAAGAACATGGTATATCTTTCCATCTGTTTGTGTCATCTTCGATTTCTTTCATCAGCATCTTATAGTTTTCAGGGTACAGGTCTTTTGCTTCCTTAGGTAGGTTTATTCCTAGGTATTTTATTCTTTTTGATGTGATGGTAGACGGGATTGTTTCCTTACTTTCTGATATTTCATGGTTAGTGTATAGGAATACAAGAGATTTCTGTATATTAATTTTGTGTCCTGCAACTTTACCAGAATCACTGATGAGCTCTAGTAGTTTTCTGGGAACATCTTTAGGATTTTCTAAGTATAGTATCATGTCATCTGCAAACAGTGAAAGTTTTACTACTTTTTTTCCAGTTTGGATTCTTTTTATTCCTTTTTCTTCTCTGATTGCCGTGGCTAGGACTTCCAAAACTATGTTGAATAGAAGTGAGGAGAGTGGTGTTTGTCTTGTTCCTGATCTTAGATGAAATGCTTTCAGCTTTTCACCATTGAGAATGATGTTAGCTGTGGATTTGTCTTATATGGCCTTTATTATGTTGAGATAGGTTCTCTCTAGGCCCACTTTCTGAAGAGTTTTTTTATCATAAATTGGTGTTGAATTTTGTCAGAAGCTTTTTCTGTATCTATTGAGATGATCATATGGTTTTTATTGTTCAGTTTGTTAATGTGGTGTATCATATTGACTGATTTGCATATATTGAAGCATCTTTGCATCCCTGTGATAAATCCCACTTGATCATGGTGTATGACTCTTTTAATGTATTGTTTTTTTTTTTTTTTTAGATGTTGGGGGTAGGAGTTTTTATTAATTAATTTATTTATGTTTGCTGTGTTGCGTCTTCCTTTCTGTGTGAGGGCTTTCTCTAGTTGTGGCAAGCGGGGGCCACTCTTCATCGCGGTGCGCGGGCCTCTCACTATCGTGGCCTCTTGTTGCAGAGCACAGGCTCCAGACGCGCAGGCTCAGTAGTCGTGGCTCACGGGCCTAGTTGCTCCGCGGCATGTGGGATCCTCCCAGACCAGGGCTCGAACCTGTGTCCCCTGCATTAGCAGGCAGATTCTCAACCACTGCGCCACCAGGGAAGCCCTAATGTATTGTTGAATTTGGCTTGCTAGTATTTTGCTGAGGATTTTTGCATCTATGTTCATCAGTGAAATTGGCCTGTAATTTTCTTTTTGTGTGATATCATTGTCTGGTTTTGGTATCAGGGTGATGGTGGCCTCATAGAGTGAGTTCATGAGTGTTCTTTTCTCTGCACTTTTGAATAGTTTGAGAAGGATAGGTATTAACTGTGCTCTAAATGTTTGGTAGAATTCACCTGTGAAGCCATCTGGTCGTGGACTTCTGTTTGCTGGGAGTTTTTTTTTTTAAATTATTATTACTGATTCAATTTCATTACTGGTAATTTGTCTGTTCATATTTTCTGTTTCTTCCTGATTCAGTCTTGGGAGATGGTACTCTTCCAAAAATTCATCCATTTCTTCCAGGTTGTCCATTTTATTGGCATATCATTCATAGCAGTCTGTTATGATCCTTTGTATTTCTGTGGTGCTGGTTGTAACGTCTTTTTCATTTCTGATTTTATTATTTTGGGCCTTCTCCCTTTTTCCCTTCATGAGCCTGACTGAAGTTTTGCTTATATTTTCAAAGAACCAGGTTTTAGTTTCATTGACCTTTTCTGTTTTTTTGTTGTTGTTTGGTCTCTATTTCATTTATTTCTGCTCTGATCCTTATTATTTCTTTCCTTCTACTAACTTTGGGTTTTGTTTTTCTTTCTCTAGTTTCTTTAGGTGTAAGATTAGATTGTTTATTTGAGATTTTTCTTGTTTCCTGAGGTAATCTTGTATTGCTATAAACTCTCTTAGGACTGATTTTCCTGCATCCCTTAGGTTTTGGATCATCCTGTTTTCATTTTAATTTGTTTCTGGGTATTTTTTGATTTCCTCCTTCATTTTTTTGGTGGTCCATTGGTTGTTTAGTAACACATTGTTTAACCTCCACATGTTTGTGTTTTTTGCAGTTTTTTCCTTGTGGTTGATTTCTAGTCTCACAGCATTGTGGTTGGAAAAGATGCTTGATAAGATTTCAATTTTTAAAAATTTACTGAGGCTTGTTTTGTGGCCTAGCATGTGATCTATCCTGGAATTATCTTTTCCACTTGCACTTGAAAAGAATGTGTATTCTGCTGTTTTCAGATGGAATGCTTTCTGTATATCAATTAAGGCTATCTGGTCTAATGTGTCATTTAAGCTTTCCTTAATGATTTTCTGTCTGGATGATCTGTCCCTTGATGTAAGTGGGATGTTAAAGTTCCCGACTATTATTGTTTTACTGTCAGTTTCTCCTAAAGTGGCTTCTTTATGGACAACATTCAATAAGTTTTTATTTTTAAAAACCCTATGATGGTATCCGTCTTTCAGTTCTTATATTTAGACCATTGACATTTAAAATAATTATAGATATAGCCAGATTAATATTTACCACACTCTTACTGTTTCCTTATTTTAAAAAATATTTATTTATTTATTTGGCTGTGCTGGGTCTTAGTTGTGGCACGTGGAATCTTCGTTGAGGCATGAGGGATCTTTAGTTGTGGCATGTGGGCTTCTTTAGTTGTGGCATATGGGCTCCTTTAGTTGCAGCATGTGGGCTCCTTTTTTTTTTAATTAATTTATTTATTTTTGGCTGTGTTGGGTCCTGTTTCTGTGTGAGGGCTTTCTCCAGTTGCGGCGAGCAGAGGCCACTCCTCATCGTGGTGTGCGGGCCTTTCACTATCACGGCCCCTCCCATTGCGGAGCACAGGCTCCAGACGTGCAGGCTCAGCAGTCGTGGCTCACGGACCCAGTCGCTCCGCGGCATGTGGGATCCTCCCAGACCAGGGCCCGAACCTGTGTCCCCTGCATTAGCAGGCAGATTCTCAACCACTGCGCCACCAGGGAAGCCCTGGGCTCCTTTTAGTTGCAGCATGCGTGTGGGATCCAGTTCCCTTACCAGGGATCGAATCCAGGCCTCCTGCATTGTGAGCATGGATCTTAACCACTGGACAACCAGAGAAGTCCCTCTTACTATTTTGTATTTGTTGTGCTTGTTCTTTGTTTCTCTTTTGTCTTCCACCTTTTTTTCCCCTACACTCTGGCTTTAATTGAGCATTTTACCGGATTCCTTTTTTTTCCCCTCCTCTTTTGGCATATCAATTATGCTTTTTAAAAAAACACCTTTTTGGGCTTCCCTGGTGGCACAGTGGTTGAAAGTCTGCCTGCCGATGCAGGGGATGCGGGTTCATGCCCCGGTCTGGGAGGATCCCACGTACCGCAGAGCGGCTGGGCCCGTGAGCCATGGCCACTGACCCTGCGCATCCGGAGCCTGTGCTCCGCAATGGGAGAGGCCACGACAGTGAGAGGCCCGTGTACTGCAAAAAAAACCCAAAAAACAAAACAAAACAAAACCAAAAAAACCACATTTTTTAGTGGTTGCCCTTGAATTTGCAGCGTATATTTACAATTAACCTATGTACTCTTTCAGGGAACACTATAATACTTCACTGGTTGTATAACTTCCTCATAGCAGAGTTCCCAATTACCCCTTCCCTGCCCTTATAACATTGTTTTCATTCATTTCACTTATCCATAAGCTATAATTACTGAAAGCAGTGTTGCTATTATTTTCAACATATTGTTATTTGTGAGATTATTTAAGAGTATGAAAAACAAATGATTTCATTTTCCCTTCAGTTATTCATTCTCTAATGCTCTACCTTTCTTTTTCATTTTCCTTTTTTACAATTAATTTAATAACATTTTTGCAAAGCAGGTGTACGGGTGACATATTCCCTCAACTTTTGTTTGTCTCAGGAAGTCTTTATTTCTCTCTCACTTTTGAAAGATAATTTTGCTCAACACAGACCTCTTCATGGGTGGTTTTTTTAATCTTCAACATAAACTTTTTGTATGATTTCTGAAAAGAAGTCTGATTTAATTTTTATCCTTCTTTCTCCGTAACTAAGGTGTTTTATTTCTCTTCTGATTTCTTTCAAGATTGTCTCTTAGTATGCCTTGTAATTTTTTATTGGAAGCCAGACATGATGTGCTGAGACAAAGGAACTAAGATAAATGGGCCTTTAGTGTGATATTTTCAGTTTATCTGGCTAGTCTCTGTTTACTATTTGCTGTACTTTCAAGTGTCAGAGGTTGAACTTTTCTCTGGTGTCCTTCCTTTTGTCTCCTCTGTCATCTTTGGGGTTCTCTAGAGCAGTGGTCCCCAAGCCTTTTGGCACCAGAGACCAGTTTCGTGGAAGACAATTTTTCCATGGATGGGGTGGGGGAGGGGGATAGTTTTGGGATGATTCAAGCACATTACATTTATTGCACACTTTATTTCTATTATTATTACATTGTAATATATAATGGAATAATTATACAACTCACCATAATGCAGAATCAGTGGGTGCCCTGAACTTGTTTTCACTTGCCACTCACTGATAGGGTTTTTTTTGTTTTGTTTTTTTAAAATAAATTTATTATTTATTTATTTTATTTTGGGCTGTGTTGGGTCTTCATTGCTGTGTGCGGGCTTTCTCTAGTTGCGGTGAGTGGGGGTTACTCTTCATTGTGGTGCATGGGCTTCTCATTGTGGTGGCTTCTCTTGTTGTGGAGCATGGGCTTTAGGCATGTGGGCTTCAGTACTTGTGGTGCGTGGGCTCAGTAGTTGTGGTTTGTGGGCTCTAGAGCATAGGCTCAGTAGTTTTGGCACATGGGCTTAGTTGCTCTGTGGCATGTGGGATCTTCCTGGACCAGGGCTTGAACCCGTGTCCGCTGCATTGGCAGGCAGATTCTTAACCACTGCACCACCAAGGAAGCCCCACTAATAGGGTTTTGATATGAGTCTGCAAGCAATTGATTTATTATGGTCAACCTATCATTAGCAGTCAAACCTCTCTGCTAATGATAATCTGTAGTTTCAGCCAACTACAGATTTGGAGGCTCCCTCCACACTGCCTCAACCTATATCCCTCGCATGAGCAGTTCACTGTAGGGTTTGCGCTCCTATGGGACTCTAATGCTTCTGCTGATCTGACAGGAGGCGGAGCTCAGGCGGTAATGCGAGTGATGGGGAGCAGCTGTAAATACAGATGAAGCTTCACTTGCTTTCCCGCCACTGACCTCCTGCTGTGCAGCCTGGTTCCTAACAGGCCACGGACCATTAGTGGTCCTTGGCCCGGGGGTTGGGGACCCCTGCTCTTGATGCTTCTTAAATAAGGTCTGAAAAGTGCATTTCCTTCAACATATTCCACCGTTATTAAACAGGAGCCCTCCCAACGTAGAGGTAAGTGTGGGTGGAGGGGAAGCCTTCTGTAGTTTGTGATTTGGTCTCAGTCTATTAGTGAGCTTGTGTCCCTGGGCTCTGACCTTCTGTGGTGTAATATGTTCTTTGTCTCTGGTTCCGAGACCTCCTAAGGCCCTTGGAATTTCTTGAGTGAAAGGGGTGATAGAACGTCTTTTCTTCTAATGAAGCAACTCTTGGCAGCTCCGTAGATTTAAGCTTCAGGATGGGGGTTGGTCACCAGTAAGATGCAGCCTTTATTAGAAGCGTGGAATTTTCAGCCCCAGTCTTCAGAGAATCGAGAGGGGCAGGAGACTGAGCTAATCATGAATGGCAATGATTTAATCAATCATTCTTATGTAATGAAACCTCCATAAACAACTCTTAAGCATCGGGGTTCAGAGAACTTCTGGGTTGGTGAATGCGTCAAGGTTCTGGGTGGCATGCCTAGTGGAGATGTGGAAGCTTTATGCCCTGCACATCCCCTAAACTTCATTCTATTCATTTATTCCATTTGACAATTTCTTAATGGTGTCCTTAAAAAGACTGGTGATTGTAAGTAAAGTGCTTTTCTGAGTTCTGAGAGTAGTTCTAATGATGTATCTAACCTGAGGCAGTGAGGAGGGAGCCTCCAAATCTGTAGTTGGCTGAGCAGAAATGTGGATAGCCTGGACATGCCATTTGTGACTGGCATCTGCAGTGGGACAGTCTTGTGGAATTGAGCCCTTAACCTGTGGAGTCTCATACTAACTCCAGGAAGGTAGTTTTAGAATTGAATTGAAGTGTAGGACACACTTGTGTTGATGTTGGAGAGGTGGAGAAGTGGTATTGAAAAAGACACCACATATTTGGTGTCAAGAGGGAAAAAAACCTATCACCTTTAGAATTATTTCTCAGCCCCCTACCCCCACCTTAGCTGAGTCAGGAAGGCTAGAGGAGACTCAAGTTGAGTATTTCTCTCTGCCCAGGGCAGTCGGTAGCATCCCAGTCAGTTAGGCTCTGCTGAAACAGAATCTTTTGAGGACAGGCCTTGTTAAGAACAGAATGTTCTGGGCATATTTCAGAATGGTTATTTCCCTGTCCCTTGTTCCAATTTTGGAGACAGCAGTTTGCCTTCTGACCACAGTTCTCTGATGGAAGTATTGTTGTTTTTTGTTATTTATTTATTTGCTGCAATGTGGGGCTTGCGGGATCTTAGTTCCCTGACCAGGGATGGAACCCACACCCTTGGCAATGAAAGTGCAGAGTCCTAACCACTGAACCACCAGGGAATTCCTGGAAGTGGTGTTGGTTTAAGTGTGTTCATTTTTTTTTCCTATGAGGACAGCATGACTGGCTTCTATGCTCCTTACATGCCAGACCAGAAACCAGAGGTCTCTGACTTCATTTTTTAAATTGAAGTATAGTGGATTTACAATACTGTGTTTCAGGTATACAGCAAAGTGAATCAGTTATATATATATATATATATTTTTCAGATTATTTTCCATTATAGGTTATTATAAGATATTGAACATAGTTCTCTGTGCTATACAGTAGGACCTCGTTGTTTATTTTATATATAGTAGTTTGTTTCTGTTAATCCCATACTCCCAATTTTTCCCTCCCCACTCCTTTACCCTTTGGTAATCATAAACTTGTTTTCTATGTCCGTGAGTGTGTTTCTGTTTCATAAGTTTATTTGTATTTTATTTTAGATTCAATATATAAGTGACATCATATGGTATATGTCTTTGTCTGACTTAGTTCACTTAGTATGATAATCTCTAGGTCTATCCATGTTGCTGAAAATGGCATTATTTCATTCTTTTTATGGCTGAGTAGTATTCCATTATATATATAGATATACCACATCTTCTTTTTCCATTCATCTCTCAATGGACATTTAGGTTGCTTCCATGTCTTGGCTATTGTAAATAGTGCTGCTGTGAACAGTGGGGTGCATGTATCTTTTTGAATTAGAGTTATGTCCAGATATATGCCCAGGAGTGGGATTGCTGGATCATATGGCAACTCTATTTTTAGTTTTTTAAGGAACCTCCATACTGTTCTCCATAGTGGCTACACAAATTTACATCCCTACCAACAGTGTAGGATGGTTCCCTTTTCTGTACACCCTCTCCAGCATTTATTATTGGTAGACTTTTAAATGATGGCCATTCTGACCGGTGTGAGGTGATACCTCATTGTGATTTTGACTTGCATTTCTCTAATAATTAGCGATGTGCATCTTTTCATGTGCCTGCTGGCCATCTGTATATTTTCTTTGGAGAGATATCTGTCTATTTAAGTCTTCTGCCCATTTTTTGATTAGGTTGTTTGTTTCTTTTTCTTTTTTTTCCTTTTTTTACAATTTTTAAAGGTTATTTTCTTTTTTTTTACTCAAACAGAAAGTCACAAAAATTATAATCATCCTCATCAGTTCACTCAGTCCCATGTAATTAATTTTTTTTCATCTTGATCTTTTGTTAGCACTTTTATGAATTCATCAGTTTTCCATTAGAGTTCTGAAAATGCTTATTCATTCAGTTCAGCAGTATAGTCGGTTACCAGAAACCTGTAGTTGTCAGTCTTTTCCATGAATTCCTTGAAGATGAAACACTTTCATAGGAACATTTTTGCAAAAGCATCAGAGTACACCCAGAACTGTCTGTAAATGACAAGACTTAAAAATGACCATGGTTAAAGATCTGATGAAAGTTCATAATAATGCAATTGACAAGGAAATTTAGTTATTTCTGAGATACACATTTTAAAGTAATAACTAGAATTATGACTTATAACATTATACCAGAACATATAAGATTTTTAGAAATTTCATGTAATGTCTGAAACATTTATATTAATATATTTCCATACAAATAACCCAAAGAAAGTTTAGTATTAGTTGTTTGTTTTTTTATACTGCAGGTTCTTATTAGTCATCAATTTTATACACATCAGTGTATACATGTCAATCCCAATCACCCAATTCAGCACACCACCATCCCCACCCCACCGCGGTTTTACTCCCTTGGTGTCCATACGTTTGTTCTCTACATCTGTGTCTCAACTTCTGCCCTGCAAACTGGTTCATCTGTACCATTTTTCTAGGTTCCACATACATGCGTTAATACACGATATTTATTTTTCTCTCTCTGACTTACTTCACTCTGTATGACAGTCTCTAGGTCCATCCACGTCTCAACAAGTGACTCAGTTTCGTTCCTTTTTATGGCTGAGTAATATTCCATTGTATATATGTACCACAACTTCTTTATCCATTCGTCTGTCGATGGGCATTTAGGTTGCTTCCATGACCTGGCTATTGTAAATAGTGCTGCCATGAACACTGGGGTGCATGTGTCTTTTTGAATTATGGTTTTCTCTGGGTATATGCCCAGTAGTGGGATTGCTGGATCATATGGTAGTTCTATTTTTAGTTTTTTAAGCAACCTCCATACTGTTCTCCATAGTGGCTGTATCAATTTACATTCCCACCAACAGTGCAGGAGGGTTCCCTTTTCTCCACACCCTCTCCAGCATTTGTTGTTTGTAGTTTTTCTGATGATGCCCATTCTAACTGGTGTGAGGTGATAGCTCATTGTAGTTTTGATTTGCATTTCTCTAATAATTAGTGATGTTGTGCAGCTTTTCATGTGCTTCTTGGCCATCTGTGTGTCTTCTTTGGAGAAATGTCTATTTAGGTCTTCTGCCCATTTTTGGACTGGGTTGTTTGTTTCTTTAATATTGAGCTGCATGAGCTGTTTATATATTTTGGAGATTAATCCCTTGTCGGTTGTATCATTTGCAAAATTTTCTCCTAATCCGTAGGTTGTCTTCTCGTTTTGTTTATGGTTTCCTTTGATGTGCAAAAGCTTTAAGTTTAATGAGGTCCCATTTGTTTATTTTTGCTTTTATTTCTGTTACTCCAGGAGATGGATCCAAAAAAATATCATTGCAATTTATGTCAAAGTGTGTCTGCGTATGTTTTTCTCTAGGAGTTTTATAGTATCTGGTCTTACATGTAGGTCTTTAATCCACTTTGAGTTTGTTTTTTTATATGGTGTTAGAGAATGTTCTAATTTCATTCTTTTACATGGAGCTGTCCAGTTTCCCCAGTACCACTTGTTGAAGAGACTTCTCCATTGTGCATTCTTTCCTGCTTTGTTGTAGGTCAATTGACCATAAGTGCGTGCATTTATTTCTGGGCTTTCCAGCCTGTTCCATTGATCTGTGTTTCTGTTTTTGTGCCAGAACCATACTGTTTTGATAACTCTAGCCTTTTAGTGTAGTCTTAAGTCAGGGAGCCTGATTCCTCCAGCTCCATTGTTCTTTCTCAAGATTGACTTGGCTGTCTTTTATGATAGTGTTATCTTGGCAGTGGTATAACTATACATTTGTGAGAAGTTGCAGTTACAATTAAAATCATATGTGTTTGCACTAAAAACAATAGAAAACAAAAAAAAAATGCTTTCATATGACAGGAGAACGTTAAACCCCCCCGAATCTTGATTTTTATGTGTTCAGTGCTTCTTTCTATCACCTTGATATCCTTCTTTGGAAGAATTTAAGGACTGTGGAATAAGGACTTGGGTTCCCCACCAGGCCATTTTGGAACCCAGTCTGAAGTTAGGAAACACTTTTTAGCACTTCACCTGCCTTCACCTCAGACACATACTGGAGACAAATGAGAGAGCTGCCAAGATCTGTCTGCATTAACACCAGGTTCCTTGGGTTGTATCTTTGGAAATACTGTGGTTCTGGAACATAAATGTGCACCCCACAGATCTTCTCAGGTAACATCCTCCTGGGACATGCTAATTCATGGGCATCAGCGTCATGTCTTTCCAAGGCCATCTTGAGGCCATTTTCAGCTCTAAGTTTCCCATCTCAAGGCTCTTCTGTGCTTTATTTCTGGGAAACATCTTTAAATAGCCACACCTGTCCCAAAGTGGGGAGTTTTCTCTGTGGCAACCTCCAGTGGCTCTAAGGTAAAAGAGAAGACTTAGTGGCAGAACCCATGTCACAGGGCATACCCCCCTCAGCCACAATAACCCCTGCTCTCCCGTGATCATCAGTTCCACACCCACCTGCAAAGTCATATAACAGTCTCCAACCTGCCAAAAGACGCACTGGTATGTCCCAGTTGTAGGAGGACCTCTCACACCTCATGGTCCATGAATCACGTGACCCAAATTCTTTTGCACATTCCCTTCTGAGAGGTTCTGCAGTGCATGTGCTGGCTACGCCCAGCCCCTTACGTAAGAGCCTGCCTCCCCGACACTCATCCAAGGTGGGTTTGGAACCTACTGTGAGACCACTGTCTACTTCTTTCTGGAATGGGATCCTTTCCCTCCCTCGCCCACCCCGACTCCAGCTCCGTGACCTGCTGGAAATGGTGATCTTGCAGGCTCTGCAGCCCCTGGGGCCCCCTCACTTCACATGCACCCCGGAATGCAAAGTACACTCGTCTCCAAATAGACTGTGTCCTGGAGCCTTTTGGGAGTCACGCTTTCCCTGAAGTGTGCAGGTGCAGGAGGTGGTGACCCCTCCCTTGTTGGAAGTGGGCCCACAGTTTCTTGGAGGACTGTATACATTGACCTGAGGGGAGGCTGTGTGCCCAAGTGCACTCGCAACTGCTTCCAGCCCATTCCTGAGTCCCAGAAGCAATGTCTGTAGCTGGAAACTTGTCTGAGCTCAGGAGGCCACCTCTCTCCCCCAACAGCAGATGTGACTACAGGCTGCAGTCAGGAAGCTTGGACCCTGCAGGGCTGATGGGAGCAACTTCTGTGGGCAGATGAGACCCCAGTGGAGGTGATGTCCACTGAGGAGAGCATGTGGAGGATGTGGCGGCTGGGCGGGGAGATGCAAACCTCTTCTACCCTTACTGATAGTGTTTGGAAAACCAAAGTGAATAAAGGGTCAAGTTAACAAGGGTGCCTTTCTGGAGGTGATTATAGCAGTGTGAGGGGGCTGGAACGTAATTGCAGCCATTTCAGGCCCTGACTCTCACTTCTTCAATTCCTCTTTTGCAGATCTGTAGACATAATCTTTTTACACAGTGTGAGCTGAAGAAGTGTGAGATCCCTTCCTCCCCAGGAGGGGCAGGTAGACCCTCCTTTGGGGATTGCTTTGGGAGTCAGGACACACGCTTCTGCCATGTGGCCTGGGGGTGAGAACAATTCACTCTGTGAAGATCAGGTGGCTGTAGGCCTGTGGTGAGATTTGTGTAAAAACGCTGTGTGTGTGTGTCCAGTTATTCAATAAATGTCAATTCCCTCTTGTGTAACAGGCCTTCTAGTAGGTGCTGCAGTGCACAAAGCAGAACAAACACCTGTTTCTCCTTGAAGCTGACATTCTAGGAGATAAGAAAGGAGATACAAGTAAAATATACAATGTATCTGGTGGCGATGATTCAAAAGGAGGGGAGAGAGCAGGGGAGGAGTCTGAGGACCTGGGCTCTGTGTGTCTTTGCATCTTTTCTGAGGGCTTATGAGTGTTCATATCTATGCCAGGGTGTGTCTACGTGTATGTGAAGTGACAAAGTCTATGTGGTTTTATATGTCTGAGTAGAGGGGATATATGTGTGTACTCTTCAAAATCTTGAATGCTTTATATTATTTCATTGTCCTTGGTTGCCTCTCCCATACCATGTTGAATAGAACTGGCAATAGCAGACATCACTGTCTTGTTTCTGGTTGTATTAATCATGTTTTTATATTTTCTGTGTCTTAAGATGTTTTGACATTTGGGGGTCTTTTAGATCTGGGGAGTGATTGCTCCTTCCAGAGGTACCTAATTCCAAGGGGTGGTGGTAGTGGACAGCTTGCCAGGAGCCTGCCTTTCCTGTGCAGACTGCCTAATCCAGTGCCATATCCCCACCCACCTCCTTATCTGTTTCCCACACCCAAACCAGTGTATCTTCTGTCCTAAACCAATCCAGGGTCAGGTGCTAGACAACTTGTGACAGTCCCCATGCTCCAAAGCCTTCTGTAATTATTGAAACTAGACAATCATAAGATGTTTATTCTGCCCCATCTTACCACTCCTATGGAAACCCCAAAATGGCTTGGCCTAGGCCAAGTCCTCAACTTGATACAGAACTTCTAAAAAGAACACACAGAAAATATCATACTTCATTTTGAGAAACTAGATGCTTCTCCACTAAGATCAGGAACAAGGCAAGAATGTCCCTTCTCACTGTTTCAATTCATCATTATACTACAAGTCCTAGCTAATGGAATAGAACAAGAAAAGGAAATAGAACGTATTGAGATTGGAAAGGAAGAAATAAAACTTTTCTAATATGATTGTTATGTAGAAAATCCCCTCCAAGTTTATTTAAAAAGCTCCTGGCACTGGGCTTCCCTGGTGGGGCAGTGGTTGAGAGTCCGCCTGCTGATGCAGGGGACGCGGGTTCATGCCCCGGTCCAGGAAGATCCCACATGCCGTGGAGCAGCTGGGCCCGTGAGCCATGGCTGCTGGGCCTGCGCGTCCAGAGCCTGTGCTCCGCAACGGGAGAGGCCACAACAGTGAGAGGCCCGCGTACCGCAAAAAAAAGAAAAAAGAAAAACAAAAACAAACTCCCGGCACTAATGAGCAATCAGAGGAAGATCACAGAATATGAGGGAAATATACAAATATCAATTACTTTTTTATATACTGGCAATATACAGTTGGATTTTTAAAAATAAATTTATTTATTTTAATTTTGGCTGCGTTGGGTCTTCATTGCTGTGCACAGGCTTTCTCTAGCTGCAGCGAGCAGGGGCTACTCTTCGTTGCAGGGCACGGACTTCTCATTGCAGTGGCTTCTCTTGTCAGAGCATGGGCTCTAGGCACGTGGGCTTCCGTAGTTGTGGCTTGCAGGCTCTAGAGTGCAGGCTCAATAGTTGTTGCTCGTGGGCTTAGTTGCTCTGCAGCATGTGGGATCTTCCTGGACCAGGGATTGAACCTGTGTCCCCTGAATTCGCTGGCGTATTCTTAACCACAATGCCACCAGGGAAGTCCCTACAATTGGATTTTGATATTAAAAACACAATACAATTTATAGTAGTACCAAAAAAAGAGAACTACTTAGATGTAAATCTAACAAAATATGTATAAAATCTATATGAGGAGATGACAAAACTGAGAAAAAAATCAAATCCAAGTAGATCCAAATAAGTGTGGATATTCTGTGATCATAGGTAGGAAGGCTCAATATTGTTAAGATGTCAGTTGTCTCCAATTTGATCTATAGATGACTATTTTGTAGATACCAACAAATTGATTTTAAGGTTTATATGGCAAAATACCTAGAATAGCTAGCACAATACTGTAGAAGAAAAACAATCAGAGGATTGACACCAATTGACTTCTGTATGAACTATAAAGCTATGGTAATCAAGACAGCGGGGGTGTTGCCAAAAGAACAGACATAACATATATCAGTGGAACCAGGATAGAGAGCCCAGAAATAGACCCTACAAATATAGTCAACTGATCTTTGAAAATGGAGCAAAGGCAATTCAATGGAGAAAGGATAGTCTTTTCAACAATTGGTGCTGGAACAATTGGACATCCACATGCAAAGAAATGAATCTAGACATAGACTTTTTAAAATACACCTTTATTGGAGTATAATTGCTTCACAATGTTCTGTTACTTTCTGTTGTACAACAAAGTGAATCAGCCATATGCATACATATATCCCCATATCCCCTCCCTCTTGAGCCTCCCTCCCACCCTCCCTATCCCCCACCTCTAAGTAGTCACAGACCACCGATCTGGTCTCCCTGTGCTATGCTGCTGCTTCCCACTAGCTATCTATTTTACATTTGGTAGTGTATATATGTCAGTGGTACTCTCACTTCGCCCCAGCTTCCCCTGCCCTGCTGTGTCCCCAAGTCCATTCTCTATGTCTGCGTCTGTATTCCTGCCCTGCCACTAGGTTCATTAGTATCACTTTTTTAAGGTTCCATATATATGCGTTAGCATACGGTATTTGTTTTTCTCTTCCTGACTTCACTCTGTACGACAGACTCTAGGTCCATCCACCTCACTACAAATAACTCAGTTTCATTTCTTTTTATGGCTAATATTCCATTGTATACACCTGCCACATCTTCTTTATCCATTAATCTGTCGATGGACATTTAGGTTGCTTCCATGTCCTGGCTATTGTAAACAGTGCTGTAATGAACACTGTTGTACATTAGACATAGACTTTACAATTTTCACAAGAAGTAACTCAAAATGTGTCATAGACCTAAATGTAAAATGCAGAACTATTGAACTTCTAAAATATAACATAGGAGAAAATCTATGAAACATTGGTTTTGATGATGAGGCTTTTAGATATTGAACAGAAGCAAGATCTAAGAAAGAAAAATTGATAAGGTGAACTTCATTAAAATGAAAAACTTCCAATTTGAAAACGATACTGTTAAGAGAATGGAAAGTTAAGCCACACACTAGAAGAAAATATCTGATAAAGGACTTGCATCCAGAATATAAAAAGAACTCTTAAAGCTAAACAGTAATGAAACAAACAATCCAATTAAAAAATATGCAAGGGGGCTTCCCTGGTGGCGCAGTGGTTGGGGGTCCGCCTGCCGATGCAGGGGACATGGGTTCGTGGCCCGGTCTGGGAGGATCCCACATGCCGCGGAGCGGCTGGGCCCGTGAGCCATGGCCGCTGAGCCTGCACGTCCGGAGCCTGTGCTCCGCAACGGGAGACACCACAGCGGTGAGAGGCCCACGTACCGCAAAAAAAAAAAAAAAAAAAAAATGCAAGGGATTTCCCTGGTGGTCCAGTGGTTAGGACTCAGCGCTTTCACTGCCATGGCTGGGGTACAATTCCTGGTTGGGGAACTAAGATCCCGCAAGCCACATTGTGTGGCCAAAAAAAAAAAAAAGAAAAAAAAAGAAAAGAAAAAGAGATGTATTAAAATTAGAGAAAATAAATGTTTAAAAAATATGTAAGAGATCTGAACAGACATCTCACCCAAGAAGATATACTGATGGCAAATCCAACATATGAAAAGTTGATCAACGTTATCATTCATGTCCTTAGGGAATAGCAAATTAGGGAATCTTTTGTTAGGAGCATATAGACTGATTGTTATGTCTTCTTGGAGAATTGGCCTTTTTATCACTATGTTATGTCCATGTTTATCCCTGCTGATTTTCCTTGTTCTGAAGTCTGCTTTCTGTGGAGTTAAATTCTTGGTCTTGTCCTTCAAAAATCTCTGCCATATCTGAGTTTTGTTTTAATACTTTGTCTCTTCAAATTGTTTCTCTTTCCTTTTTGCATGTCTTGTAATTTCTTGTGAAAACTGGACACGATAGATCAGGTAATAAGATTTGAGTTAGATAGGCTTTTAGTGTCAGACTTTATGTTTTCTTGAACAGGAGTTCAGTTCCTGCATGCTGTAACTATAGGTGTTACGGGCATCAGTATCCTTTACGGTCCTTGTATTTTTCTCCCCTGTTGTGCTTGGGTTTCCCTAGAAACTCATCCCTTAGTAGAGCCCATGTCTTACTGCTCTCTCAGTTGTAATCTACTCTTACTATTAAATTGAAGTCCTATTAATACGGTGATAGGTATTTGGGAAGGCAAGGGTGTTCTATAACAATATGATTAAGCCTGTGATGACTTGGTGTGACAGATTCTTGGGGCTGTGACCTTCAGAACAGTTTCTTTGCCTCTATTTTTCCTCCCCTTTTGTCATACAGGAAAGCTGGAAGTGGCTATAGTTGGCTAATTGCCCTTCCTCAGGTCAGGTAAGGCTTTGGTGAATTAGTTTTCTTTGAAGGGTGGCATAAATTAGAGAGAACAGAATGCTCTGCGTGTATTTAAAAATGTTTTTCTTCTTTAACTGTATGAAGCACAAGGCTTGGGCTCCTGGAGGTAAAATTCATTGTGGGGGGTACCCTATGACTGGGCCCCCCCAGAATACTTTCAAGCTAGTCCATACTGTGTCTCCATCTATAGTAGTTCATGTGTTACCACAGTTTGCTTGCTCCAGTGGCTTCCGCTCCCAGTGACTGGTAATTCTCTATATTCACACATCCCTCCAGTTTTTAAAAAAATTAATTAATTAATTTTTATTTTTATTTATTTTTAGCTGCATTGGGTCTTCATTGCTGCACGTGGGCTTTTCTCTAGTTGCAGCGAGCGGGGGCTACTCTTCACTGTGGTGTGCAGGTTTCTCATTGCGGTTGCAGAGCACGGGCTCTAGGTGCACGGCCTTCAGTAGTTGTGGCATGTGGGCTCAGTAGTTGTGGCTCACGGGCTCTACAGCACAGGCTCAGTAGTTGTGACGCATGGGCTTAGTTGCTCTGTGGCATATGGGATCTTCCCGGACCAGGGCTTGAACCCATGTCTCCTGCATTGGCAGGCAGATTCTTAACCGCTGTGCTGCCAGGGAAACCTATCCTTCCAGTTTTTAAAAAATATTTATTTATTTGGCTGCACGGGGTCTTAGTTGCGTCAGGAGGGATCTTTGTTGTGGCATGCGGGATCTCTTTTAGTTGTGGCATGGGGGGATCTTTAGTTGTGGCATGTGGGATCTAATTCCCTGACCAGGGATCCCCTGCATTGGGATCACAGAGCCTTAGCCACTGAACCACCAGGGAAGTCCCCCCGCTCCAGTTTTTAGGGCAGTGGTTTACCCTATAATCTCAATTCTTTAATGGATTTAAGAACAATTGTTGATTTTCATTTTGTTCACCTTTTTTCTTATGATGTAACTGATGACTCCAAGCTCTTTTCATGTCAGAGCAGAAACCATATATTCACTTCTGTTGCTGTGTGTTTTTCCCTTGTGAGACCATAGGATTTTCACTTGTTAATTTTATGGCTAGTGACCATTTGTGTAGTTTGAGTTTTTCTATAATAACCAATGGGTCTAAAAAGCTTATCATATGGGGAACTCTGCATTTGGATGTTTTATCCTCATATTCCTTTCAAAATTCCCCACCCTAAGCTCCTGTTCATCACCGCAAAAACATTTCCCACAGGTGATCTTTGGTTTTATCTTTGCCCACTTTTGGGGAAGGATCAACCCCCTACCCAAAATGGGTTTGAGTGTCAAAACTGATGATGTCACACACAGCAAGCGAATACAAAAATGTTTATTACTCAGTGTGACCTTCTAAGGAAAGGAGGGCAAGTGTAAGATGGCTCAAATAAAGCAGATAGGGTCAGCTGTATCTTTATTGTGTCTATAGGTTGAAGCTAGAGCTGTTCAAGGTTTGACAAATCTAGCCACTGGCACAAAAAGAAAACGGACATTGTGATCATTTTTAACTTAGTTATCTGTGTTGGGCCAGGCAGGGAGGATGGATAAGTATATAAAATCTGTTAATAGTCAAACATCAGAAATGGAGTCAATGTCTTTATTAAAGTTTACTTCTGATGTTTGATGTTGACTGAAGTAAGCTATATCTCATTTACATGAATTTGGTTTTGAATGTGAGTTTTAAAAGCCAAGTGAAAAGCACAGGCAACATTATAAATAAGAATAGGAAGGTTTGAAAAAACACTTGAATCTAGTCATCCCAGTGTTGGAGAAACCCAGGAAAATATGTTAGTGGGGCTCGAGCTGTGTTCAGCTATTTTAGTCGTGTTATTGGTTCTTTTAATCTGTTGTCTCATTTGTTGAATTATTGGTGGTGCTTTGTCATTGTTGTCTGCCCACATGCAGCACAAAACCTCTTTTAAGGGAACAGAGCTCTCTCTGACTGGCCAATGAATAATCCAGAGCCACACTTTCACCAGCTACCATGGCTGCCAGAGAGAGTTTTCCTTTGTGGAAAGCATCTAAGGCATTAGCTGTCTGCTGCATGAGTTAGGAGCCTTTTTGATACTTCCTGACTGGTATCAATGATGTGAGTTTGTGGAGTGATGTCATGTATGCGCAGGGCAGTCCTGGAGATTCCCACAACAGTGAGTGCATGAGTGCAGTTGGTAGGAAAACAGCACATTTGTGTTGAGATGGGCCTGAGGGTAGGTATCCAAAAGGAAATATTGGCACCTTGAGGAAGGCCCAGGTGTAGGACATGAATGGTGGCTAGTGAGCACAGAACAACAAATCAAAGGCCTGTGGGAGTGACCATTCTGATAGAAGCGTCTGGTATAGGAATGACTTTATTTGTAAGATGTCTGTGCTCCTGGTGATTAAGGCCCTACAGGCTGGGGGTTGAGCCCTCAAACAGGAGAGATACTCATTTAGAAGAACATGTTTAAAAGATATTTTGTGGGGCTTCCCTTGTGGCACAGTGGTTAAGAATCCGCCTGCCAATGCAGGGGACGCGGGTTCGAGCCCTGGTCCGGGAAGATCCCACATGCCGCGGAGTAATGAAGCCCGTGCACCACAACTACTGAGCCTGTGCTCTAGAGCCTGAGAGCCACAACTATGGAAGCCCGTGTGCCTAGAGCCTGTGCTCCACAACAAGAGAAGCCACTGCAACGAGAAGCCCGCACACCGCAATGAAGAGTAGCCCCCACTGGCTGCAAATAGAGAAAGGCCACACACAGCAACGAAGACCCACCACAGCCAAAAATAAATAAATTAATAAATAAATTTATTAAAAAAAGATATTTTGTAATCTTAGCAAGGTTTGTCTAAGTAAGTCATTACGGCATTTGATGAGGGTTGTCCTCTAATTCACTAAGTGGAGGTGTGATGTCACCTTATTGACTGAGACCATGTTCCTGAGGGTTTCCAGCGTCACATTTCTGTAGAGTTTCTTCTGAGAAGGATCCAGCAGTGCTTACTCCTCCAGGGTGAAGTTCGCAGCCACGTTTGTCAAAGGCCACTGAGTTCTAAAACTTCCCATGTATGAGTATAGGAGGATGGGTGAGGCTAAGAGCATTGGGTACCTACACTCAATTCATAAGAAAGTCACATGATTCTGTGGTCTTCAAACATTTATTCTAAGACTTAGCTGTCTATGACTTGTCTGTCCATTTCACTTCCTTTGAAGGAACTAACAAAAACTACTGCAAACCTAATAGGAAGAACAGATGTCTAAAATTGGTCAAAATTTCTGAATCACAACGTGAGGACTGGCATAATATGTATCAAGGATTTTAATACTATAGTATTACAGACAGTATATTAGCAGAGAGTTGACAAATAGACCAAGGGAAAGGAAAACAGTCTTCAGTGGGCTGGCACATTATGGAAATCTGATTAGATAGAGAAGGCATTACAGAGTAGTGGCAAAAATTGTGAACACTTTAATACATGAGGCAGGGACAAACTGTTATCTATGTTGGAAAAATACATGACATTCCCCTCCATACTACGGACAGTGATCAATTTATTGTAGATTTCAATGTGAAAGACAAAACTAAATACTTCAGAAGCCACAGGCAAATATATATATATATATATATATATATATATATATATATATATATATTTTTTAATATCTATTTGGTTGTGCCAAGTCTTAGTTGCTGCTCACCGGCTCCTTAGTTGCGGCACACTGGCTCCTTAGTTGCAGCATGCAGACTCTTAGTTGTGGCATGTATGTGGTATCTAGTTCCCTGGTCAGGGACTGAACCTGGGCCCCGTGCATTGGGACCATGGAGTCTTAATCACTGCACAACCCGGTAAGTCCCCAGGCAAATATTCTTTTGACACAGGAATAGGGAAGAATTTTCTTATACAAGAAAAAAACGAGTAAGCCATGGAGGATTCAAATACATTAAATACATTAAAATTAACGGAGTTAAAAAGATAAACAACAAAGACATACTGTATAGCACAGGGAACTATATTTAATGTCTTGTAATAACCTATGATGGAAAAGAATCTGAAACAAGAATATATTTTATGTTATAGAATATTCTATATTCTATGTAGTATTCTATAATTATATATATATATGTAAACTGAATCACTTTGCCATATACCTGAAACTAACACAACATTGTAAATCAACTATACTGCAATGAAAAAAATTTAAGGGAGTTAAAAGATACATAAACTTGGAGAAATTTTTCTGCATTCCATGCAATATAAAAGGATTAGTGCAGAGAGTAAAAATGAATGAGCGAGTAATTTAAAAAGGAGAATATGACCAGAACATATTTCACAAAAGGTGAAAGATGACATATCAAAAAAAGGTCAACCTCCTTGGTAACGAAAAAGTATCCAAATACAATCTCAAGTAGTCCCATTTCACATTTATTAGAGGGGCAAAAATTCGTAAATGAAACAATCCCAAGTGTTAATGACCATACTGAGTAAATAGTTAGACAAAGAGTGGTAGGAGGGTCAGCTGATACATCGATTGCTATTTCCTGTAAATGTAGCCTTGACTATGGTCTACACCCCAACAACCTTTCTCTCATATGCAAAGAATTTCTTGTACATTTACACCTGAGTCTGAAAAAGAAAGACAGCAGTGATATTTTTCTCAACAGTAAAAAATAATTTTGATAAAACCCAGACACCAAAAGCATTGGAAGGGATGAACAAATTGGATGACCTGCAGCCTCAGATGCCACCAGGTGAAACTACAAAGGCAAAGAAACAATAAAAAACCCTTTTCAGTGTAATTGCTTCAATATTAATTTATGGAAAGTCCCAAACAGGCACAACTAAATGAAAACTGCTTAGTGAAAAAGAATACATGGTAAAGATATGAAGAATAAATGAAGAATTATAACGATGGTCATCTATAGGCCATGTCAGAGATGGGTTCAGTGAGGGGAACATCGGAGGACCCTAACAAGGGCCCAAGCCCCATTTATGAATCTTGATGAGTCCAGGAATGTTTATATTGTTATTATTACCAAAACTTACCACAAGACACTTTATGTATTCTTTCCGGAATATGTTTCAAAATAAAACTTCAAAGCACTATTTAAATTTGGAAAAGAAGAGAATTTTAATATACTTGTTTGCCTTATAACATGACAACATGAGTTTTTGTTTGTTTGTTTTTTTGTTTTTGCCTTGCTGTGTGGCTTGTAGGATCTCAGTTCCCTGACCAGGGATCGAACGTGGGACCTCAGCAGTGAAAGTGTAGAGTCCTAACCACTGGACCACCAGGGAATTCCCACAATATGAGGTTTTAAAAAAATTAATTAACTAATTAATATTTTTGGCTTCATTGGGTCTTCGTTGCTGCACACGGGCTTTCTCTAGTTGCGGCGAGCGGGGGCTACTCTTCGTTGTGCGTGGGCTTCTCATCGTGGTGGCTTCTCTTGTTGCGGAGCACGGGCTCTAGGTATGCGGACTTCAGTAGTTATGCCACATGGGCTCAATAGTTGTGGCTTGCAGGCTCTAGAGTGCAGGCTCAGTAGTTGTGGTGCATGGGCTTAGTTGCTCCGCAGCATGTGGGATCTTCCTGGGCCAGGGCTCGAACCCGTGTCCCCTGCATTGGCAGGTGGATTCTTAACTACTGCACCACCAGGGAAGTCCCCACAATATGAGTTTTAATGAACAATTTTGGTAACAAAAGTTTAGAAACAAGCTTAGTGTCTACTTAGAAAGAATTGATTACATAAGGTTATCATCATATATACTTGTAATTAAAATGAGAGGTGGCATGTATTGATATGAAAAGATCTTAGAAGATTTATCAATAGAACAAAGTACTGCAATGTATAAACTATCTTACCTTTTCTGTAACTGTTGTGGTCAACTGATGATGCAGGTGGACATCCACCCAAAATTTGGTCGCAGTGTTGAGACTGAGGACTGCAAATACAGACCAAGAGGGTATGCAAATATTAATTACTCAAATACTTGAGGGCTCTAGGGGGAGGAGGGCAGGCTTCTCAAGCAGGTGAGAAATGGCTTGAGAAAGCAAGGAAAGGAGACTGCCTGGTTTTTTATTGTGGTTAGTGTGGGGTCAGGGTGATAGTTTTCATGCACATGTACTCAGGTAGGAAAACCTGAACCGTAATTGACAAATTGCTGGAGGTCACGTGTGGACAACTTTTAGTGTTAAAAACCCCGCAGGACACAGTCTTAGGGTGTCCCCACCAATTTGTGAATTTTACATCCAGAAATCCCTACCAGGTTCTTAGAGGGAAGATCTGAGAAAAATCTCTTTGTGCTTCCAGCATAAGGATGGGAAAAGTATCCATCTTGAAATATGTCCCAAGTATTCCGTACTTCTTAAGAAGGCCTGCGCTCAAAAGAAACTATTTTACAAAGCCTAACCAACTAGGATTTTACCAGAGCCTAACTGACCTGGAGAAAGGGAAACACCCAACTCCATCATTCTCTAGCCTTTCTGCCTCAACAAAATTGGGGGGCGGGGTACGGAAAAGTGCTTGTGAAATCACAGCCCAGGGACACAGGATATAGACTAGAGAATGCTCCTCCCTTCCTCCACATGAGAGGGCTCCTGTAAAATAACAGGGGAACACAACTGAAGGAACTGCACACCTCAGATCTTATTTAAGAGGTTTCTAGGGGTACAGTAACAAATACCTAGATGAAATGGACAAGTTTTATAAACACACAAACTACTAAGCCTGATTCATGAAGAAAGAAAATCTGATCAGACCTATAACTAGTAAGGAGATTGCTGCAGTATGAAAACAAAACCCCCCACAAATCCCTCCCAACAAAGAAAAGTCTAAAACCAGATTACTTCCCCGATGAATTCCACCATTGAAAGAACTGACAACTGTCCTCATCAAAATCTTTTGAAAAAGTGTAGAGGAGGAAACACTTCAGAACTCATTCCATGAGGTGTGCATAAACTCTGATTTCAAAGCCAAAGACAGTACAAGAAAACTCAGACAAATTTTGCTTATGAACATTGATGGAAAAATCCTCAAAATATGCCAGCAAACCATATTCAGCAGCATCTTAAAGGATTAGAAACCACAACTAAATGAGAGCTATTCCTGGAATGCAGAATTTTCAACATGTGAAAATCAAATAATGTAATGTACCATATTAGCAGAATCAGACAGACACACAAAATTATGATCATTTAATTGATAAAAAGCATTTGACAAAATTTAACAGCTTTTTATGATAACAGCACTCAACAAAGTAGGAATAGAAGGAAACTATCTCAACATAATATAAAGGCCATATATGAAAAACTCACAGCTAATCTCATACTCTATGATGAAGAACTGAAAGCTTTTCTTCTCACATCAGGAGCAAAACAGGATGCCTGCTTTTAACACCTGTATTCAACATAATATTGGGAAATCTAGCCAGAGCAAATAGGCAAGAAAAAGAAATAAAAGACATCCAAATTAGCAAGGAGAAAATAAAATTATATGTTTGCAGATGACATGATCTTACATGTAGAAAACGCTAAATATAACACACACACACACACACACACACACACACACACACACACACATCCCGTTAGTACTCATAAACTTATTCAGCCAAGTTGCAGGATACAAAATTAATATGCAAAAATTGGTTGCATTTCTAACACTAACAGTGAATAATCTGAAAAGTAAATTAAGAAAACATTCTTTTACAATAGTATAATGTTTTCAAGGGATACCCATGTTGTAGCATGAATCAGTATTTCATTTTTTTGTGGCCTAGTAATATTCCATTGTATGGATCTAGCACATTGGGTGCTAGATTTATCCATTTATCCACTGATGGACATTTGGTTTGCTTCTACTTTTTGAGTATTATGAATAACATTGCTATAAACATTCATACACAGATTTTATATGGACATATGTTTTAATTTGTTTTGGGAATGGTATTCTTCACCTAGGAGTGGAATTGTTGAGTCACATGTTAAGTCTATGTTTAATCATTTGAGGAGCTGTCACACTGTTTTCCAAGGTGGTTGCATCATTTCACATTCCCATCAGCACTGTATAAGCGTTCCAGTGTTTCCACATCCTCACCAACATTAAAAAATTCTAGCTATCCTAGTGGGTATGAAGTGGTATCTCTTTGTGGTTTTGACTTGAATTTCTCTGACGACTAGTGATGTTGAGCATCTTTTCATGTGCTTTTTAGCCACTTGGACATGTCTTGCTTGGACAAATGTCTATTCAGATCCCTTGTCCATTAAAAAATAGTGTCTTTTAAAATTATTGAGTTGTAAGAGTTTTTTTTTAACATCTTTATTGGAGTATAATTGCTTTACAATGGTGTGTTCGTTTCTGCTTTATAACAAAGTGAATCAGTTATACATATACATATGTTCCCATGTCTCTTCCCTCTTGCGTCTGCCTCTCTCCCACCCTCCATATCCCACCCCCCCATCCCACCCCTCTAGGTGTTCACAAACCACTGAGCTGATCTCCCTGTGCTATGCGGTTGCTTCCCACTAGCTATCTATTTTACATTTGGTAGTGTATATATGTCCATACCACTCTCTCACTTTGTCACAGCTTACCCTTCCCCCTCCCCTTATCCTCAAGTCCATTCTCTAGTAGGTCTGTGTCTTTATTCCCATCTTACCCCTAGGTTCTTCATGACCTTTTTTTTTCCTCTTAGATTCCATATATATGTGTTAGCATACGGTATTTGTTTTTCTCTTTCTGACTTACTTCACTCTGTATGACAGACTCTAGGTCCATCCACCTCACTACAAATAACTCAATTTCGTTTCTTTTTATGGCAGAGTAATATTCCATTGTATATATGTGCTACATCTTCTTTATCCATTCATCTGTTGATGGACACTTAGGTTGCTTCCATCTCCTGGCTATTGTAAATAGAGCTGCAATGAACATTTTGGTACATGACTCTTTTTGAATTATGGTTTTCTCGTAGTTTTTTAAGGAACCTCCATACCGTTCTCCATAGTTTTCAGTTTTGATGAAGTCCAACTTATCCTTTTTCTTTGTTGGTCATGCTTTTGGTGTGACTTCTAAGAATTTGCTCATGGTTTTGGTGTGACTTCTAAGAGTCCTTTCCCAAATCTAAGGTCATGAAGAGTTTACTTGATGTTTTCTTCTAAGAGTATTATAGTCTTACCTCTAACATTTAGGTCTTTGATCCAGTCTTGAGTAGTTTTTGTAGATGGTGTGAGGTCAGAGCCAAACTTCATGCTTTTACATGTGATTATCCAGTTGTCCTAGCACCATTTGTTGACATGAATATTATTTACCATTGAATGCCCTTGGCACCATTGTTGAAAATCATTTGACATATTTGTATGGGTTTATTTCTGAAATCAAAATTTTATTCCTTTGATCATGCCAGCGCCACACTGTCTACTGTCTTGATTACCATTGCTTTGCAGTACGTTTTGAAATTGGGAAATGTTGTTCCTTTGTTTTTCTGTTTCAAGATTGGTTTTGTTTTTCTGTGTCCCTTGCAATGCCATATGAATTTTTGAAACAGCTTTGTCTACAGAGAAGTCAGCCAGGATTCTGATAGGAATCACACTGAATCTGTAGATAATTTGGGGGAGTACTGCCATCTCAAGTATATTAAATCTTCAAATCCATGAATATGGGTATTTTTCCATTTATTTATAATATTAATTTCTTTCAACAATTTTTTGTTGTTTTCAATGTGTTTTGTACCTCTTTTGTTAAATTCCTAAGTATTTTATACTTTTTGATGTCACTGTAAATGAAATTGTCTTAATTTTACTTTCCCACCATTCACTGCAGTGTATAAAAATACAATTGATTTTTATATATTGATCTTGCCTCCTATAATCAGGCTGAACTCAAGAACCACAGGATCATCTCAATAGATGGAGAAAAAGCATTTGACAAAGCTCAACAACACTTTACATGGAAAACTCTCAGTAAACTGAAGGGAACCTCTTCAACCTGATATAAGGCATCTAGAAAACCCGACAGCTAACATCGTATTTGATGGTGAAACTCTGACTGCTTTCTCCGTAAGATCAGACACAGAGCAAGGATATTCATCTCTTGCCAGTTCTATTCAACATGGTAAGGGAGGGGCTACCACAGCAATTAGGCAAGAAAATGATATAAAAGCATTCCAAATTTTAAAGGGCATGCACACACAGTCCCCCAGACAGACATACAAAATTACACAAATGCACAGGCCCAGTCCCCCAGACTCCTCCCCTGCTCTATTTCTCTCCTTCTGAATAACCACTACCAGATACATGATGTATTTTACTTGTATCTCTCGTTTCTTATCTCCTGGAATGTCAGCTTCAAGGGGACAGGGATATTTGTTCGGCTTTGTCACTTCAGCACCTACTAGAAGGCCTGTTACTACACAGGAGGGAATTGACACTTACTGAATAATTGAGCCCTCTCACTCCCACGTACAGTCCACCCCCAACACACAGGGGTTTTACACAAATCTCAGGCCTACAGCCACCTGATCTTCACAGAGTGAACTGTTGTCACCCCCAGGCCACATGGTAGAAGGGTGTGTCCTGGCCCCCAAAGCGATCCCCAAAGGAGGGTCCGTCTGCCCCTCCTGATGAGGAAGGGATCTCACACTTCCTCAGCTCACTATACAAAAACATCATGTCCACAGAAATGCAAAACAGGAGTTGAAGAAGTGAGAGTCAGGGCCAGAACATAATTCTAACCCCTCATGCTCCAGACTCACCTCTGGAAACGCACCGTAGTTGACTTGACCCTTTGTTCATTTTGGTTTTCCAAACACTACCAGTAAGGGTAATTAAGGTCTGTAAAGGTAAGCATCTCCCTGCCTGGCCGCCACATCCTCCATGTGGTCTCTTCGGTGGACAGCACTCCCACGGGGGTCTCATCTGTCCATAGAGATTTCTCCCATAAGTCCTGCAGGGTCCAAGCGTGGCGACTGCGCTCTGTAGTCACATCTGCTGCTGTTGGGGGAGGGAGGAGGCCTCCTGAGCTCAGACAACAAGTTTCCAGCCACAGAAATTGCTTCTGGGACCCAGGAATGGGCTGGAAGCTGTTGCTAGTGCGCTTGGGAACGTGACCTCCCTTATTTCTGCCGCTTCCCTCCCCCACACTGTATATATAGTCGTCTGAGAAACCGTGGGCTCACTTCGGACAAAGGAGTTGCCACCTCCTGAGACTGCGCACATCAGGGGAACCGGAAACTCTTTTAAGTCTCCAGGAGATGAGCGTACTTTGCATTCTGGGGTGCACGTGAAGCGAGGGGCTCTTGCTCCAAGGTCACCATTTCCAGTAGGCCACAGAGTTGGAGTGCTTGGGGGGTGAGGTGGGCGGAGGAGCGGACCCATTCCAGGAAGAAGTAGGTATTGGTCTCAGCGGGCAGGATCCAGGCCCACCCAGGATGGGTGTGAGTGAGGCAGGCTCTGAGGCAAGGGGCTGGGGGCGGGGACGCGCCGCAGAACATCTGAGTGGATTTTTTTTTTTTTTTTTGTGGTACTTGGGCCTCTCACTGTTGTGGCCTCTCCCGTTGTGGAGCACAGGCTCTGGGCGCAGGCTCAGCGGCCAGGGCTCACGGGCCCAGCCACTCCACGGCATGTGGGATCTTCCCGGACCGGGGCACGAGCCTGTGTCTCCTGCATCGGCAGGCGGACTCTCAACCACTGCGCCACCAGGGAAGCCCCATCTGAGTGGATTTTGCAGAACTTGAGCCTTGTGATGTATGCACCTGAAATGTGAGAGGGCCTCCTATAGGTAGGATGTGGTAGGGCAAATATAAGTTTCTGATGGGGCTTCTCCAACAAAGTGGGGGCAAAATCTCTCCTGCTTCCCAGCTCCTTCCCGTCTGTGCTCCTTAGATAAGATCCTGTTGCGCCTACCAGAAACCCCTGCTCCTTTTGGCTTGAAGCGACCAATCCCCATCTTCAGCCTGGGAACCCCAGAAACATCCAACCCATGGACCCTAATAAAGTCATATGTCCCAGGTCATGGTGCTTTTAGTGTGCCTGCACCCTGCCTTGACTTCCCGTGTACCTCCTCCAGGATCTGTGAGTAATAAACTTCTCTATTTCACTTCCTCTTGTGGTCTTTGTTGAACCGTGGCTCACCATATGTCTCCCACCTGGGGTTCCACTTAACAAATGTTAATTTAACAAAATCATAATATTAGTATAGTTACATCTATAAGTGTTTCTCTGAGTAGTATTTCAGAGGCAGCCCAGTAACTTTGCCCTGACTTTCATTCAACACACACTGTTTTTTCATTTATGTGTTAATTTCTTCTTTGGTACATTGGTTATTTAGGGATGCGTTAATTTATTTGTATTTGTAAATTTCCCCAATTTTCTTCAAGTTACTGATTTCTAATTTCATTCCATTCTCATCACAGGCCATAGATTTTAAATTTAATGAGGATTGTCTTATGTTCAGCATTTGTTCTACCCTAGAGAAAGTTTCCTGTGCATTTGAGAATAATATTCTGTTTTTGTTGGGCTCAGTGTTCTGTAGATATATTTAGGTGTACCTGGTTTATAGTGTTCTTCAAGTCTTATTTCCTTACTTATCTTCTATTTAGTTGTTGCATATATCATACAAGGTGGGATATTGAAGTTTCCAATTATCGTTGATTGATTTCTTTCTCCCTTTATCTGTGTCATTTTCTTGCTTCCTGTGTTTTGGCACACTGTTATTGGATACATATATTTTCATAATTGTTATAGCTTCTTGATGGATTAATCCTTTTATCATGATATAATGTTCCTTTTTATCTTTAGTAATATTTTTTGTTTTAAAGTCTGTTTTGACTGTTATTTGTGTAGTCTCTCTAGCTTTCTAGTGGATGATGTTTACAGATGTATATTTTCCCATTCTTTTACTTTCAATATATTTGTATTTTAAATTTAACCTGCATCTCCTGTTGATAGCATGTATTTAGATTTAAAAAATTTAAAAAAAATCTAGTGTGACAATCTCTGCCCCTTCATTGGATTATGTAATCCATTCATATTTGGTATTATTAATATAGTTGCAATTACATCTGCCATTGTACCTTTTGTTTTCTACAGTTCTCACATCATTTTTAGTTCTTTTATTCTTCCTTCATTTCTTTATTTTGCATTAGGTGAATTTTTTTTTTTTTTTTTTTTTTGCAGTACACAGGCCTTTCACTGCTGCGGCCTCTCCCATTGCGGAGCACAGGCTCCAGACGCACAGGCTCAGTGGCCACGGCTCATGGGCCCAGCCGCTCCGTGGCCTGTGGGATCCTCCCAGACTGGGGCACAAACCTGCGTCTCCTGCATCAGCAGGTGGACTCTCAACCAGTGCACCACCAGGGAAGCCCTAGGTGAATATTTTGTAATGTTGCATTAAAAATTTTTTTTTGAACACACACACACACACACACACACACACTGTATTTTATTTTTACAAGAGATAAACTGACACCAAGCATTGTAAATGGATGACCACAACAAAAGCAACAATGATTGCAATTACCAAACATGAAACACCCTCATACTATGCCATAATATTGACATTCAACCCAGTAATCCTCCACTGTAACAGCTCTTTTACTTTGCAGTGAAAATTGATTTGTATTATTTTTTGCCTCTGAGTCCTTGTGGGAGTTTTTTTTATTCAAACAGAAAGTCACAAAAATTATAATCATCCTCATCAGTTCACTCAGTCCCATGTAATTAATTTTTTTTCATCTTGATCTTTTGTTAGCACTTTTATGAATTCATCAGTTTTCCATTAGAGTTCTGAAAATGCTTATTTATTCAGTTCAGCAGTATAGTCAGTTACCAGAAACCTGTACTTGTCAGAGTCTTTTCCATGAATTCCTTGAAGGTGAAACCCTTTTATAGGAACATTTTTGCAAAAGCATCAGAGTACACCCAGAACTGTCTGTAAATGACAAAAGACTTAAAAATGATGACAGTGAAAGATTTGATGAAAGTTCATAATAAGGCAATTGACAAGGAAATTTAGTTATTTCTGAGATACACATTTTAAAGTAATAACTAGAATTATGACATAAAATTATACCAGAACATATAAGATTTTTAGAAATTTGATGTAATGTCTGAAACATTTATATTAACATATTTCCATACAAATAACCCAAAGAAAGTATAGTATTAGTTGTTTTTTTTGTTTGTTTTTTTATACTGCAGGTTCTTATTAGTCATCAATTTTATACACATCAGTGTATACATGTCAATCCCAATCACCCAATTCAGCACACCACCATCCCCACCCCACCGCGGTTTTACCCCCTTGGTGTCCATACGTTTGTTCTCTACATCTGTGTCTCAACTTCTGCCCTGCAAACCGGTTCATCTGTACCATTTTTCTAGGTTCCACATACATGTGTTAATATGCAATATTTGTTTTTCTCTTTCTGACTTACTTCACTCTGTATGACAGTCTCTAGATCCATCCATGTCTCAACAAATGACTCAATTTCGTTCCTTTTTATGGCCGAGTAATATTCCATTGTATATATGTACCACAACTTCTTTATCCATTCGTCTGTCGATGGGCATTTAGGTTGCTTCCATGACCTGGCTATTGTAAATAGTGCTGCCATGAACATTGGGGTGCATGTGTCTTTTTGAATTATGGTTTTCTCTGGGTATATGCCCAGTAGTGGGATTGCTGGATCATATGGTAATTCTATTTTTAGTTTTTTAAGCAACCTCCATACTGTTCTCCATAATGGCTGTATCAGTTTACATTCCCACCAACAGTGCAATAGGGTTCCCTTTTCTCCACACCCTCTCCAGCATTTGTTGTTTGTAGTTTTTCTGATGATGCCCATTCTAACTGGTGTGAGGTGATAGCTCACTGTAGTTTTGATTTGCATTTCTCTAATAATTAGTGATGTTGTGCAGCTTTTCATGTGCTTCTTGGCCATCTGTATGTCTTCTTTGGAGAAATGTCTATTTAGGTCTTCTGCCCATTTTTGGATTGGGTTGTTTGTTTCTTTAATATTGAGCTGCATGAGCTGTTTATATATTTTGGAGATAAATCCTTTGTCTGTTGATTCATTTGCAAATATTTTCTCCCATTCTGAGGGTTGTCTTTTCGTCTTGTTTATGGTTTCCTTTGCTGTGCAAAAGCTTTTAAGTTTCCTTAGGTCCCATTTGTTTATTTTTGTTTTCATTTCCATTACTCTAGGAGGTGGATCAAAAAAGATCTCACTGTGATTTATGTCAAAGAGTGTTCTTCCTATGTTTTCCTCTAAGAGTTTTCTTTTATTCTTCCTTCATTTCTTTATTTTGCATTAGGTGAATATTTTGTAATGTTGCATTTTAATTTTTTGAATGAATTTCTTACCATATTTTTGATGTTATTTCTTATTGGATGCTCTATTGTTTATAGTGTTCTTCTTATTAGAAGCAGCTTCAGGTATATTCTAGTTTAATTCAAATGACATATAGAAAGGTTACTCCTATACAGCTCTATTCCCCTTTGCCATTTTGTAGTATTATTATCATACAGGTTATACCTATTAATGGTATAACCCAATAATACACTGTTATGCTTATTACTTTACCACTTGTGCTCATTTTGTCAGCCCAATACAGTTTTGCTTCTGCCTTTGTAGGATTTATTGGCAAACATATTACAAACATATTATATTTCTTTATGCTATAGACCCAATATCCCATTATATACATATTACTTTATGTAATTCATTTGATATCAGTTAAGAAAATAAAGGATTAAATGTGTACTTATTCTGTCTTTCATAAATACATAAATACTTATCCTAGCACTCTTTATTTTTTCATGTTGCTATGCATTACCATCTAGGGTCACTCACTTTCAGCCTGAAGAACTTCCTTCAGTATTTCTTGTAAGTTGGATTGGCTATCAATACATTTTCTCAGGTTTTGTTTATTTGGCAAAGTCTTTGCCTTCATTTTTAAAAGGTAGCTTCACTGAATATAGGTTGACCAAATGTCTTGGTTGACATTTTTTTTCTTAATGCACTTTGAATATGTCATCACTCTGCGTTCTGGTCCCTCTTTTTTCTGCTGAGATGTCTGCTGTTAATTTTACTGAGGTTTCCTTGTAAACATTGGTTCTTCTTCCAGTTAGTACTGAAGTTTTGAAGATTTTTTCATCGACTGACTTTCAGAATTTTTATTATGCTGTGCCTCTTTGTGGCTCTCTGTGTTTCTCCTGCTTGGAGTTTGATGAGCTCCTGGATGTGTAGGTTAGTGTTTCCACACATTTTGGAAAAGTTCAGCTATTATTTCTTTACATATTTTTTCTCATTTCTTCCTCTCTTCTCCTATGGATACTGCCATTATAATATATTGGTGTACTTAGTGGTATTAATAGTGGTATTATTCTGAGGTTCTGTTCATTTTTCTGTATTCTTTTTTATCTCTGTTTTTGGGTTACATAATCTCCATTGGTCTATCTTCTTTTTTTTCTGGGATCTTAGTTTCCTGACCAGGGATAGAACCTGGGCCCTCATTAGTGAAAGTGCAGAGTCCTAACCACTGGACCACCAGGGAACTCCCCGTCAGTCTATCTTCAAGTCTGATCATTCTTCTCCAGTTCAAATCTACAGTTGAGACCCCCTAGTGAAATTTTCATTTCAGTTGATGTACCTCTCAACTCCAGAATTTCCTTTTGATTCAATTCATAATTTCTACGTCTTGATTGGTAATTTTATTTGATCAAACACTTTCAACATCTTTTTTTTAAAAATTAATTAATTTATTTATTTTTGGCTGCGTGGGGTCTTGGTTGCTGCATGTGGGCTTTCTCTAGTTGTGGTGAGTGGGGGCTACTCTTTGTCGCAGTGTGCGGGCTTCTTATTGTGGTGGCTTCTTTTGTTGTGGAACATGCACTCTAGGCGTGTGGGCTTCAGTAGTTGTAGCACGCGGACTCTAGAGTGCAGGCTCAGTAGTTGTGGCACATGGGCTTAGTTGCTCTGTGGCATGTGGGATCTTCCTGGATCAGGGCTCGAACCTGTGTCCCTTTCATTGGCAGGTGGATTCTTAACCACTGCGCCACCAGGGAAATCCCTCAACATACTTCTTTTTTTTTTTTCTGCCTTCTTTTGCTTCTTTTTTTAAAAAAATTAGTTTCTGCTTTATAACAAAGTGAATTAGTCATACATATACATCTGTTCCCCCATCCCTTCCCTCTTGGGTCTCCCTCCCTCCCACCCTCCCTATCCCACCCCTCCAGGCGGTCACAAAGCACCGAGCTGATCTCCGTGCTATGCGGCTGCTTCCCACTATCTATCTACCTTACGTTTGGTAGTGTATATATGTCCATGCCTCTCTCTCTCTTTGTCACAGCTTAGCCTTCCCCCTCCCCATATCCTCAAGTCCATTCTCAAGTAGGTCTGTGTCTTTATTCCTGTTTTACCCCTAGGTTCTTCATGACATTTTTTCCCCTTAAATTCCATATATATGTGTTAGCATACGGTATTTGTCTTTCTCTTTCTGAGTTACTTCACTCTGTGTGACAGACTCTAGGTCTATCCACCTCATTACAAATAGCTCAGTTTCGTTTCTTTTTATGGCTGAGTAATATTTCATACTTCTTTAATCATGCTTTTTTCTTATTCCATGAACATATTTATAATGGCTACTTTGAAGTCTTTTTCTGTTAAATCTGACATATGATTGCTCACACATGCAGTTTTGATTGCCTGCTTTTTGGTTGTTGTTGTATGATTCACACTTTCCTATTTATTTGTATGTCTCCTAATTTTATTGCAAAGGCACGTTATTTATTTATTTATTTATTTATTTATTTGTCTTCATCGGATCTTCATTGCGGCACATGGGATCTTTGTTGCATGCATGTGGGATCCTTTTTTAGTTGTGGCATGTGGGATCTAGTTCCCTGAAAAGGGATGGAACCCGGGGCCCCTGCCCTGGGAGCACGGAGTCTTAACCACTGGACCACCAGGGAAGTCCTGAAAAGGGACATTTTAGATGATACATTGTAGCAACTCTGTAGACTGGTTCCTTTCACTCTGGGGCTTGTTATTTTCACCAAAATTATCATCCTGCCTGCCTTGGTTGTTGTACTGATAGTTTTCCATTGTCTTCAATTACAGGGCATGGTAATAATAAGAGATGCCCTAAAGGATGTCCTGTAGATCAGCCATACTCTTCCTTGCCTCATTTGTGGAATAGCAGACCAATTTCCACTTGGTAGGCAGGATCAGTAACCCTAGTCAGCACAATATCTCCCTTCTTTGTTGATTCAGAGGCATGAGGATCCTAAGGTGGCCAGATGGCTATCTTAGCTTCCAGTTCAGTGGAATCATTGTTGTATGTCCTGATGACTTCATTACTCTATTTGGAACAAAGACCTCTGGGATGGTAGAGCATAAGGTCATAGGGGCAGGAAGCAAAAATTTTGCTATGGGTCATCAGGAGAAATAGCAGTGCCATCCCATTTTCACCCTTTGATTCCTTGACCTGTGTATCCTATGGGACAAACATTACTGTATATTGGATGCTAAGTTAGAGCATATGCAGCCTCCTGGAAAACCTTGTCCCAGCCCTAAAAGTTATTGTCACCCAGCTGGTGCTATAACTCAGTCTTCAAATGGCCATTCTACCGTTCTGTCAAGCCAGCTGCTTTAGGATGATGGGGAGCATGGTTAGACCAGTGAATTCCATGAGCATTTGTCCATTGCTGCACTTCATTTGCTGTGAAGTGAGTTCCTTGATCAGAAGAAATACTGTCTGGAATGCCATAATGGTGCATAAGGCTTTGTGTAAGTCCATGGATGGTAGTTTATGCAAGGGCATTGTATATGAGTGTATGTGTATCTGTATCCAGAATAAATGTCTATTCCAGAAAGAACAAAATGCTGCCCCTTACATGATGGAAACAGTTCAATGAAATCAACTTACCACTGAGTGGCTGGCTGATTATCCTAGAGAATGGTGCCTTATCGGGAATTCAGTGTTGGTCTCTGCTGATAGCAGATTGGGCACTCAGTGTGTGTAGCCAGGTCATCCCTGGTGAGCAAAAGTCCATGTTGCTGAGCCCAGGAATAACGTCTATTCCTGCCCCATAGTCACTTGTTCATGATCCCATTGGGTGAAGACAGGGTTGGCTGTGGAAAAAGGCTGACTGTTATCCACAGAATGGGTCATCCTATATATCTTGACGATTAAAATCCTCTTACATATCTTGACGATTAAAATCCTCTTCTGTTGCAGTCACCCTTTGGTGAGCATTCACATGGGACACAAATATCTTCACCTTTTTCAACCATTCAGAGATACCTATCCACGTAACACTTTCACCAACTCTCATGTCATCCATTTTGCAATCATGTTTCTTCCTAGTCCATGAACATCCAGCCAATACCTTTGGTCACAGCCCATGATTCAGTGTATAATCATACTTCTGGCCATTTCTCCATCCAAGGAAAGTAAACAAACAGGTGCACCGCTTGCAGTTGTGCCTGCTGAAGAGTATTTGTCCATTGCTGGACAAATTAGTATTTGTCCTTTACCATCTCCTTTAGGGAGGTCCCAGAAAGGGGCTATACGGCTGCAGCTGTCCATTTCAGGTGGTCCCTGCATCAGAACTTTCTGTTAACTAGGCCCTAGTCTCCTTTTTCTCTGTTAGCTGATTGCAGGGAACTCCCCATTGGTGCCATAGGTACAGGTCGGGAGGGAGAATGTAGTGTAGCAGAAGTGGAGACTATGGGCATTTGATCCACTTACTTACTTGCACCTTCATGGTCTGTACCTCTTCTTGTATATACTACTTCTTTTTTTAAAAAAAAATTATTTATTTGGCTGCACCAGGTCTTAGTTGTGGCACACGGGATCTTTGTTGCTGAGAGCAGGATCTTATTTTAGTTGCAGCGTGCGGGGTCTAGTTCCCCGATCAGGGATCGTACCCAGTCCCCCTGCATTGGGAGCGTGGGGTCTTAACCACTGGACTGTCAGGGAAGTCCCTATACTACTTCCTTTTGATGCTACAGTGCTGCTCTGCATACAAAACTTCATGTCTTGGTCTGTCAGATAACACCCAGTTCATGATGGGTGGCTTAGTTAGTGTGGCAACCTGGGAGCCCGTGGTTAAATGTTTAGTTTCTACTAAGGATCATTAGCAAACCTTTTCTCAAAAGGAGGTGAATCATCGGCAGAGGATATCAGGGCTTTGGTGCAAAATCCTACAGGTCTTTGCCATGTTTCACCAATATGGGCCTGCCCACAGCTGCAAAGAGTATCCTGTCTGCCATTAACACTTCAAGCAACATTGGATCTTCTGGATCACATGGCCTAAGTGAAGGGCAGCTTATAGGCAGCCTGGACCTGTTAAAAAGCCTTTCCTTGTTCCAGGCCCCACTCAAAACTAGCAGCTTTTTGGATCACATGGTAAATAGGCTGGAGTGGCACGCACAGATGAGGTTAATGTTGGCTACCAAAATCCAGAGAGGCCCACTAGGCATTTTCCTCTTTTTGGGGCCAGATGCAATAATATACCCTTCACCTTAGAAAGAATATTTTGGTATGTTCCACACCATCAGACCCCTAGAAATTTCACTGAGGTAGAAGGCACCTGAATTTTTGTTGCATTCATTTCTCATCCTCTGACATGCAAATGTCTTATCAAGAAGTCTAGAATAGTTGCTACTACTTGCTCACTAGTTCCAGTCAGCAGAGTACCATCAATGTAATATGATATCTTTTGGATTGAAGAGGTGATCAAGGCTGGAAAACTATATTATGGCTTAGGGCTGGAGAACTGATATACTCCTTAGGTAGGAAGGGAAGGTGAATTGCTAGCCTTGCCATGTGAAAGCAAATTACGTTTAGTGGATTTTATTAAGAAGAATGGAGAAAAAAACATTTGCTAGATCAACAGCTGCATAGCTGGTACCAGGGGGTTGTGTTAATTTGTTCAAGCAGTGAAACCACATCTGGTAAAACAGCTGCAATTAGAGTTACCACCTGGTCAAGCTTATGGTAATCCAGTGTCATTCTTCATGTTCCATCTGTTTTCTGCATAGGAGAGATAGGTGAGTTGAATGGGGATGTGCTGGCCATAACCTTGCCTGCATCTTTCAAGTCCTTGATAGTGGCATTAATTCTGCATCCCTCCAGGAATGCTGAATTGGTTTTGGTTTACTATTTTTCTAAGTAGAGGCCATTCTAGTGGCTTTCACTTGGCTTTGCCCACCATAATAGTCCTCACTCCACAGGTCATGGAACCAATGGGAGATTCTGCCAGTTGCTGACTATGTCTATTCCAATTATGAATTCCAGAACTATGGAAGTAACCAAAGGATAAGTCCAGGGAATCACTGGGCCCACTCTGAGATGGATCTGAGCTAAATCTCCATAGATCACCTGACCTTCTTAAGCCCCTCTGAGTAGTGGATCATAGTGACATTTTGGGTCTCCTGGAATTAACGTAATTAATCTCCAGTAGGTCTGATTATTTCCGTTTCCCTATGTACTGTCACCCTGACTATAAGGCCCTGTTGGGAAGGCTGGGAAAAAGATAAAATATATACATTTGGCAGTGTACCTGGGTCCTTCCTCATGGGGAATTATCCTCCTCTTAATTCAAGGGGTTCTGGAACTGTAAAGTCACTCAAGTCTGGGAATTGAGTGAGGGACTGTGACTGCCTTTTGATGATTCAAGTTAGAATTTTGTTCACTAACCTAGAACCTTTCTGCTTATACAGATCAAGTAAGAATTTATTAAGCTTCCTATGTATTTCACTTCTAGGAACAACATTATCAACCAGACAGTGCTGTAGGTCTCCCTGAGACAAACTTTTTGATTCCTGCTTTGACTCTTATGTCCATGATGGTAAACATGTCCATCTTGCCTTTGGCGAATTCCATGCTACCACTTGGCCCCTGCTATCCCAGGATCTAATTACTCCTATTGCATTTAGATTTCCCAACTCAGTGTCAGGATTTCCCAGTGTAAATTCTGGGCTAAGGAAAACAGTTATCACAGAGCTCATCACGGAGGCTGAAGCTCCCCATATAAACTAATTTCTCACAGTTGTGATCAAAGGTGTGTCCAACCTGTGAGTGAGTAGGTCTTTGGTGACAAATCTACTTTAATTCCATTCTGTATAAGTTTTTGAATCCCTTCCACTACAATAAACCAAGAGAGTCTTGGCATTGCAGGCTCATTTACTTTTAGCTGCCCTTTGGTCTATGTTTCACCTACCTAACCAACAAAACTGGCAGATAGATACTCAGTTCCCTAAGGTGCAACATTAAATGCAGAATCTCTGCTAAGTAGGCCCATATTAATAAATTCAGCCTGAAGCAACATTAGGTTCCTTTCACCATTATCTTACATGTTTGATATCCATTCCTATGCATATACTCTGGATTTCTTTCTCTATAAATTAGAAAAAATAAGTATTTCTTTTGGAGTGTAATGCTTCTCTTCATGGGTCATCACTTTGTACTTCACCCTTAGGGGCTTGCTGGGAATTGAGTCTAGTTATAAGTCTAGAAGAAAAGAGGGCTCATAGGGCTAGTTCCTGAGGAGAATCAGCAGTGTCTTGTGTTATTATAGTTTCCTGAATAAATGCAGGGTTAATTTCCTTACGTGGGGGTGGAGAGGCTGCTTCTTCTGGCAAAGAAGACTCGTCACAATTTAGGGGTTCAAGGGCCCCTGCTTCATCAGGGTCTTTCCGTACATCCCCACTCCAATTTTTAGGATCCCACTCCTTCCCAGACAGTGCCCACCCTCACTTTAAAAGTAGATGTCTTATGAATTGGGAATTCAATTTATCTTGTAATTCAGCCGTTCAAAGCATGAGATTCTACATTTTGGTTTTTAGCAGTCTCAGCTCTGCAGCTACAGGAGATATGGGTCTTTTTCAGGGCAGATTTGTCAACTTTCATATCATTTATGAGCACTTGATCTGGGACTTCCTACCTCTGAGCCTGTCCCCTTCTTCCCCTGCTTTGATGAATCATAGGAGGAGCAACCAGCCAATCTCTTTATGATCATTAGTTTCACAAAAATGTTCAAAGGTATCATATACATGAGCATACAGAACTCTGCCTCTTACACTTCTTTGATAAGGAATATGCAGTGGTGGTATTTTGTATATTTCTGTTGCCACATCACATTATGCACTATCAGTGCTCTCTTTACTATTGGAAATAGAGTCATTAATGTCTTTAAATCTAATCATATTAGCCAATTCCAGAGACTCCATAAACATTGTAGAAAACGAATCCTTAAGCTTATATTCCTCCAAAACCACTCTTGTTACCAAAATTTGTATTAGTCTGTGTACTCCAGAGAACCAGAACCAAAAGCATGTGTATGCATATATATATGGAGATGGAGAGACAGAGATTAATTTTAAGGAATGGGATCACGGGATGCTGAAGGTTTGAAAAGTCAAAAACCTGCAATGTAGGCAGGCAGGGTGGAAACCCAGGGAAGACTTGTGGTTCCATTCCAAAGGCAATCTGCTGGCAATATTCCTTCTTGCTCAGGGTAGGTCTGTCTTTGCTCTATTTATGCCTTTAATTTATTGGATGAAGTATATACACTCTAGAGGATACTTTGCTATACTCAACATCAGCTGATTTAAATGTTAATTTAATCCAAAAAACACCTTTACAGAAACATGCTCAATACTGTTTGACCAAATATCTGAGCACCATGTCCCAGCCAACTTGACTTGTAAAATTAAACATCACATATGATTAATACACATTTTTGTTTGTTATGAATTAACAGCAAATTTCAAGTTTCAAACAATCAGCCTGGCATTTAACAGTCTACCTGAGGACTTGCTCTTAGTATGTCAACTCACATTTCTGTCTCCTTACCCCAAAGTACCTAGGTGATAATTTTATTAGTTTCTTGTACAAAAAAGTCAACAATGGAGCAGTGTTTTAAAAAAGACAATGTAATTATGAACCAAGGATTTTACATGCTTTCTGTCAAGTATCAGGGCTATGTAAAGACAGCTTGCAACAGATAAGAACATAGAGTATTCAGCTGCCATCAGCTTCTTGAGTCTACTTGATGATGAACATTCTCCACCCAAGTGAGAATTGGGAAACTGCAGCAAAAGGACTGATGATGAGCACTTAAAATATGTAAATATAAGTCACAGACTAAACCAAACATGGGAATGAGGGTGGAAGACAAAGGTACAAATATTCACATTCTGACAAGGTAGAAATAATGTAACTGTAAATGAGAGGAAAAGTGAGATAGAAAAATGAAGCAGAGTAAAGCTCATTGATGTATAGGCAATAGGAGGGCATTAAAGGATATAAAAACAAACCTGACAATTACCCAGATAGTGAACAGTTAAATAAGCAAACAGAAATAGAGGTATTAAAAAGGAATAAGTACAAAGATAACAATTATCGCTAGAACAAAACTGCAAGCCTTAAATTGCAAAAGGAGCAAAGAATACATATCTCATAAAGAAACAGCATAGAAAACAAAACATGCATAATTGTAAAACCTTATGATACATAGAAAAAAAGGACACCCTAATAGCAAAAAGCTTACTTATACCCATGTCTTGGTTACTAAGGCTACATGCATAATTGTAAAACCTTATGATACATAGAAAAAAAGGACACCCTAATAGCAAAAAGCTTACCTATACCCATGTCTTGGTTACTAAGGCTATTATTGAATGAAAGAAACCAAAGCTTCTTGGAGAGATTGTTGATTTTAGGACTGGGAAGGAAATAGCAGATGAGCCTGGAGCATCGTTTAATACCAACAAATGCTTTAAAACAGTATGACAAAAAGACACAGAGCCAACTGAAAGAGCTCCCGGTGACCAAAGCTGGAACAATTTGAGCAACAAAGTAAATAATGTCATATTAGGATATGACCCTAACTTTAAAATAAATATCCATGATCCTTAATGATATGAATGAATGAATGAATGCAGGAGAAGAGTAAATCTCCCATGCAGGAGAATTCCAAATAATGTACTTAGATACCCTTCCCTCGAGGAGGTAACTCCCCACTCTGTGTGACCTCTGCATAATGAATACTTTGCAAAGAGTACAGTATGCAACTGGGATGAGAAAAACTTTATAATGTAGGTACTCAAGAAACACAGCCTATGTCTGGTGATCAAGGTCAACATGAACAGTGGTAAGTCATGTGGAGGCTACGTACCTTTGATATGACATAATAAAAATGGCACTTTACCTATGGGCTTATCCTCCCCAAAACCCATGATCCTAGTCTAATGATGAGAAAGAACTTCAGAAAAATTCCAAAGTGAGACAATTTCAAAAATATCTGATCAGTATTCCTCAAAACTCTCAAGTTAATAAAAAACAAGGAAAGTGACATATGGACACAGTGAAGAAGAACCTGAGAGGATGAATGACCAAATGTAATGTGATATCCTGAATCTTCTCCTGGAACAGAAAAATGACATCAAGGAAAAATAAGAAAATTGAATAATGTATGGAAATTATTAATAATTGTGGATACTGGTCCATTAAGTGTAACAAATTTCCCATACTAATATTAAGATGTTAATAGTAGGAGAAATTGAGCACAAGTAAATAAGAACTCCCTTTACTATCTTTGAAATTTTTTCCTAAATCTAAAATTGTTAGAAAACAGCAAGTTTTATGAAAATTATTATGACAGGGTTGAGACCAAACATACCATTCATATATGAATATAAACCTATTAAAAGAAAAATATTTTTGATTTAGTTTACAAAACAAGATGCAAGTGTATACTGTATTCAGAAGACATGCAGGACAGGAATACAGACAGACGTAGAGAATGGGCTTGAGGACACTGGGAGGGGGGAGGGTAAGTTGGGACGAAGTGAGAGAGTGGCATGGACATATATACACTACCAAATGTAAAATAGATAGCTAGTGGGAAGCAGCCGCATAGCACAGGGAGATCAGCTCGGTGCTTTGTGACCACCTAGAGGGGAGGGATAGGGAGGGTGGGAGGGAGACACAAGAGGGAGGGGATATGGGGATATATGTATATGTATAGCTGATTCACTTTGTTATACGGCAGCAACAAACACAACAATGTAAAGCAATTATACTACAATAAAGATGTTAAAAAAAAAATGAAAGCAGTCAGTGCGGGCAAAAAAACCCCAAACCCAAAAAACAAACAAAAAAACCCAAGGGGATAGACAAGGTACACTGGGCAAATGTAAACAAAAGGAGAGCAGGGGTAATGTTCCAGTATCTGACAAAGTAGAAGTGAAGCCTAAAGCATTAAAGGTGATAATGGACACTTTTTTAATTAAAATTTTTTTTCTTTTTCCTGGTTTCCATTTTTTATTTATTTTGAAGGACACTTTTTTGATGCTAAAAGCCACAGTTCATGATGAAAATGTAATACTTCTGAATAGGATGTATCCAATGGATATATATGGAAGACAACATTCTAATGATAAGAATGTACGTTTGTCTTAGGTGACATGGCATTCACCAAAATATAGATTAAAGCATAACAAAATATCAGTGTGTCCATAATGCAGAAATATGACTAAGATGGTCTCAGAAGACAATGCAAAAAACACATTTAAAAATAGAAATTAACAAAAAAGACAAGAAGGCTCTTCCACCTGGAAATGTACAAAACTTCCCATTAAATATCCTTGGGTAATATACATTGAAAGAATCTGACTCAAGACACCCAGGAGAGCAGAGATGTGAGCTAAGGGTGAAGATGTTAGGATATTACTAGGCACAGGTACAAAGGGAGTCTGAGCTACCTGCTAATTAAAAGTCAAACTCATAGAAACAGCAGAATGGTGGTTACCACGGGGTGGGGGAATTGGGGAGATGTTTTACAAAGGTACAGACTTGCAGCTAGAAGATGAAAAGTTCTGGAGATCTAACGCACAGCACAGTAATTATAGTTAATAATACTGTATTATATACTTCAAAACTGCTAAGAGATGAGACCTTAAATGTTTTCACCACAAAAGAAGTAATAATTACGTGACAGGATAGAGGTGTTAGCTAAAGCTTCAGTGGTAAACATATTACAGTATATAATTGTATCAAATCAACCCATTGTACACCTTAAACCTCCACAATGTTATATACCAATTATATCTTAATTTTTTAAAAAAGGAACTTGTGTTCTTTTTTCTTTTTGATGTGGACCATTTTTAAAGTCTTTATTGAATTTGCTACAATATTGCTTCTGTTTTATGTTTTGGTTTTTTGACCTCGAGGCATGTGGGATCTCAGCTCCCTGACCAGGGATCAAACCCCCAGCCCCTGCATTGGAAGGCAAAGTCTTAATCACTGGACTGCCAGGAGAGTCCTGGAACTTGTGTTCTGAAACATGCTCAGCCCCAGTCGTATATGTATACCTTTCCCATATTATAATGAATGCTATTCTTAATGCAGTTTTGTGGTTCAGTGCCCAGTAATGATGGGCATTAAAGGTCAACGTTATATAGTCCCTTGTGGTCAGAAATTTAGTCTGTACCAGGACCCAGTAGGAAGCCAAGGTTATTTTTCAAAGGTTGAAATGTTTTCAGGAGAAGAGGGTATGACCAGACTGTCAATTTCAGGGATCTACTCTGTGATTCTACTATTTGGGATTTCCATCAGTTCCACACAACATATTCCAATCAGATCTGTGTAATAAGACCTAAATAGAAAGGCAGTTTCATCAAGGACATGATGCAGAACTTTTCCTGTTCTGGTTCCTATGCAAAACTGGCACTCTTATGTGTGACCAGTAGATGAGTCTGAGTGGCAAGCTCAAATATGTATATGGTCTCCATAGTCTACACATTCCCACTGACCTTCCTACCTGCCTGATGGAGGACAGTACAAGGTGTACCAATTTATCTCCCACACTGCAGGTCATATTTCATCCTGTTCTCAGACAACTGAAACCCTAGAAAATCCACAAACATACATGGCCATGTACGTTCATGGCATTTATACCCTGATATCTGATATGTGTGTCTGTACTCTATTTTGATAAAGGTAAGGACTTACGACCTATCCCTAAGACAAGACAGTAAAAATACACTATTGTGATTGCCTAGAAAGGGAAAATTGATTCTGATGAACTCTACTGGCAGAGATGAGCAAAAAGCAGAAGCTGCATACCAGATGCCACAAAGCGTGTTCCTATGCTCCAGTAATGATACCATAGTTAGGAAACAGCTGTGATTAATATCCCAAACTATTTATGTATGTAATATTATAAACTCACCATAGTTTTGTATTGTAACAAACATGTGAATTAAAAAAGAAGGTGGTAAAAAAATGCTCCTTTATCTTTCAGGTCTTTGATGACAGAACTTATCTATGTAATTCTTCCATGGATAAGGTGTCACTTCTGAGTTATTATCTTGGCTGGGGAACAGATCAAGAAGCATCCATTTGGCCTTTCCTACCAGAATATGCCTCAACAAAAGTGTTAGAAACCAATATAGGTTAATAAGTACATCTATTCCAACTATACATCTTGGGTCTGAGAAGTTCACTTTGGAAGACAGTCTGATAGTTTCTTGCAAAACTACACCTAAGTCTTACCATATATATGATCCAGCAATTGTGCCTCTACATAGCTGCCCAAATGACTTGAAAACCTATGGCCACACAAAAACATGCACACACACATGTATAGAAGCTTTATTCATATATACCAAAAACTAGAAGCAATCTAGAGGCCCAATAGACGAATGGATAAACAAATCGTGGTATATCCAAACAATGGAATATTTATTCAGTGACTAAAAAGAAATGAACTATCAGGAAAATACATGGGAACCCTAAATACATTTTGCTAAGTGAAAAATCCTCCTACCCCCAAAGGCTACAATCTGTATGATTACAACTATATGATATTCTGGAAAGGGCAAAACTGTGGGGACAATAAAATATCACCAATGCCAAGGATCTGAAAAATGGGAGTGTGTGGTGAGGTAAGTAAATAGGGATGAATAGGTGAAGTACAGGAGATTTTCTGGACAGTGAACAGTATCTGGAAAATATGGTAACGGTGCATGTATGACATCATGCATTTGTCAGAAGTCACAGAAGTGTACAAAACAAAGAATGAACTCTAATGTTATCTACAGACTTTAGTTAATATTCCAATATTGGTTCATCCATTTTTACAAATGCACACTAATGCAAAATGTTAAAAACAGAGAAAACTGTAAGCAAGGGGGAAGGAGTATGTTTCCTTTTCTTGTCTTATTAGCTAGGATTTCTAGTATGAATAAGAGTGGTGAGAGAGGACATCCTTATCTTGTTCCCAATTTTCGGGGTGGGGGGAGGAAGGGTTTAGTTTCTCACGATTAAGTACGATATTAGCTGAAAGGTTTCTTACGTGTTCATTGTGAAGTTGAGGAATTTCCATTCTATTCCTAGAAGGCTGATAGTTTTGTTTTTAAATCAGGAATGGGTGTTGGATTTTGTCAAATGCTTGTTCTTCATCTATTGATATGATTCTAGGACTTCTCTTTTAGCCTGTTGATGTGATGGATTACTTTAATTGATTTTTGAATGTTGATCTACCCTTGCATACCTGGAATAAGCTCCAGTTGGTCATGGTCTATAGTTGGTCATGGTCTATAGTTCTATTTATACATTGTTAGATTCAATTTGCTATTGTTGAGGATTTTGCATCTATGTTCATGAGAGATAATAATCTGAATTTCTCCTTTTTTATGTCTTTTTTCTGGTTTTGGTATTAAGGTAATGGTGGCCTTATAGAATGTCTTAGGGAGTATTCCCTCTGCTTCTGTTTTGTGGAGAAGAATGAAGAGAATTGATATAATTCTTCCTTAAATGTTTGGTAGAATTTACCAGTGAATTCATCTGGGCCTGGTGCTTTCTTATTTTTAGAAGGTCATCAATTATTTATTCAATTACTTTAATATGTATAGGTCTATTCAGATTACCTGTTTCTTTTCAGGGGTTTTAGTAGATTGTGTCTTTCAATAAATTGGTTCAGCTGATCTACATTATCAAATTTGTGGGCATGGAATTGTTCATAATACTCCTTTGTTATCCCTTACTGCCAATGAGATCATTTGTGATAGCTTCACTTTCATTTATGATATTAATAATTTGTGTCTTCTCTTTTTTTCTTGGCTAGCCTGGTTAGAAGTTTATCAATTTCATTGATCTTTCCAAAGAATCAGCTTTGGTTTTTTTGACTTTTCCAAAGAATCAACTTTGGTTTTTGTTGATTTTCTCTATTAAAAACTACCTGTTAGTTTAATTTCATTGATTTATGTTCTGATCATCTTATTTCTTCTAATTCGTTTTACCCTAGTTTCCTAGAGTGGAAGATTACATTATTGATTTTCTTTTTTTAATTGAAGTATAGTTGATTTACAATATTATATTAGTTTTATGTGTACAGCATACAGCATAGTGATTCAGTATCTTTAAAGATTATACTCCATTAAAAGTTATTACAAGATAATAGCTATAATTCCTTGTGCTATACAATGTATCCTTGTTGCATATCAGTTTTATATATAGCAGTTTGTACCTCTTGATTCCATACCCCTAACTGCCCCTCCCTGCTTCCCTCTACCTACTGATATCCACTGGTTTGTTTTCTATAGCTGTGAGTCTGTTTTTGTTTTGCATATACATTCATTTTTATTATTTTTTTAATTTTAATTTTTATTGAAGTATAGTCGATTTACAAGATTGTTTTAGTTTCAGGTGTACAGTATAGTGATTCAAGTTTTTTTCAGATTATATTCCATTATAGGTTATTATAAGATATTGGGTATAATTCCCTGTGCTATACAGTAAATTCTTGTTGCTTATCTATTTTTACATATAGTAGTTTTTTATCTGTTAATCCCATACTCCTAATTTCTCCCTCCCTTCCTCCCTGCTCCCTTTGGTAACAATAAGTTTGTTTTCTGCATCTGTGAGTCTGTTTCTGTTTTGTATATAGATTCATTTGTATTATGTTTTAGATTCCACATATAAGTGATATCATATAGTATTTCTCTTTCTGTGTCTGACTTATTTTACTTAGCATGATATTCTCTAGGTCCACATATGTTGCTGCAAATGGCAATATCTCATTCTTTTTTATGGCTGAGTAATAGTCCATTGTATATGTATATGTATATATATACCACATCTTCTTTATCCATCTATCTGTTGATGGGCACTTGGGTTGCATCCATATTTTGGCTATTGTAAATAGTGCTACTATGAACATTGGGGTGCATATATCTTTTCAAATTAGAGTTTTCATTTTTTTCCAGATATGCCCAGGAATGGAATTGCTGGATCATATGGTAGTTTTATTTTTAGTTTTTTAAGGAACCTCATACTGTTTTCCATAGTGGCTGCACCAATTTGTATTCCCACCAACGGTATATGAGGGTTCCCTTTTCTCCACATCCTCTTCAGCATTTATTATTTGTAGACTTTTTGATGACAACCATTCTTTTTTTTAAATTGAAGTAGAGTTGATGTACAATGTTGTGTTAATCTCTGCTGCACAGCAAAGTGATTCATTTACACATACCTCTGTGTGTGTGTGTGTGTGTGTGTGTGTATACACACACATTCTTTTTTTGTTGTTGGCCGCACCACACAGCATGCAGGATCTTAGTTCCCCGAATAGGGACCCTGCAGTGGAAGCATGGAGTCCTAACCACTGGACCACCAGGGAATTCCCTATACATTCTTTTTCATATTTGTTTCCATTATGGTTTATCACAGGATATTGAGTATAGTTCCCCATGCTATATAGTAGCACCTTGTTTGTTTATTCATTCTGTATATAATAGTTTGCATCTGCTAACCCCAAACTCCCACTCCATTCCTCCCCTCCTGGCCCCTCCCTTGGCAACTGCAAGTCTGTTCTCAATGTCTGTGAGTCTGTTTCTGTTTTGTGGATAAGTCCATTTGTGTCATACTTTATATTCCACATATAAGCAATATCACATGGTATTTGTCTTTCTCTTTCTGACTGACCTTACTTAGTATGATAATTTCTAGTTGCACCCATGTTGCTGCAAATGCATTATTTCATTCTTTTTTATGTCTGAGTAGTATTCCATTATACATTTGTACCACATTTTCTTTATCCATTCATTTGCTGACAGACATTTAGGTTGTTTCCATGTCTTGGCTACTGTGAATAGTGCTGCTATGAGCATAGGTGTGAATGTATTTTTTTTTAAGCTTACAAAACAATAGTTACTTAAATAGGCACTGACAGTTTCACATCAGTCTGCTCAATAGTGTCTATGTAGCTTTTTTCTTTAAATCTTATGGGCTGAAGGTATTTTAAAATCTACTATATTTATGCTATTATTTTATTTATTTTAAAATTATTTATTTATTTATTTGGTTGTGCTGGGTCTTAGTTGCACTTGCAGGCTCCTTAGTTGCAGCACATGGGCTCCTTAGTTGAGGCAGGTGGGCTCCTTAGTTGTGGCATGCGAACTCTTAGTTGCGGCATACATGTGGGATCTAGTTCCCTGACCAGGGATCAAACCCGGGCCCCCTGCATTGGGAGCACAATGTCTTATCCAGTGCACCACCAGGGAAGTCCCCTATGCTATTATTTTATTAAAAGTACATTTTTTTGTAGAAATCCCTCAACCAAACAAATCATGGGCATTTATTTATGTAGTGACTGCTGCTGAGTCTCGGGGAATTAACTGTCTGTGAGCCTTCCCCTCCTGGAGAAGTACCACACCAAGTGTCAACCAGTAGGTGTAATTCACAAGAACAAAGCCTCAGGAGCAGGCCAGGCCTAGGTCCAGAATGCTAAATGTCACAGTTGTGAGTCTGTTTTATAATTTTATAACAGCCTAACTCCAGATGTTTATTAGAAAAATATCCAGTTAAAAATTAATATAGACTATTTCCATTGCAAAGCTGATTTTCTCTTTCACCCCCTAAACCATAGTGGAGGGTTAAAACTACTTAGGTACATCCTCTTTTCTACATGCATCCTGGGAACACAGACACTCATTATCATCATTATCATTAGATGCATCTGTTACATCAGATAGTAAAGATATGAAATAAATGTAAATGAATGCATATGAAATCTGTAATGTAGTGAAAGATAGAAAAGTATTTTTGTTTTGAAGGTGAGGTACCAATATATTGTGATGTTCTGCATTGTCCTTTTTTTTTTTTTTTAACTCCACTCTGGTGAAGTAACTTTCAATCTTGATTTTAAACCCTTGTTGGGTTTTTATTTAAGAATGTTGTTTATTTTATTTATTTTAAATTAATTTTTAATTGAAGTATAGTTGATTTACAATGCTATGTTAATTTCTGCTGTACAGCAAAGTACTGCTGTACTCAGTTATACACATATATACATTTTAAAAATATTCTTTTCCATTATGGTTTATTCCAGGATGTTGACTATAGTTCCCTGTGCTATACAGTAGGACCTTGTTTATCCATTCTATATGTAATAGATTGCATCTACTAACCCTAAACTTCCAGTCCATCCCTCCCCCATTCCCCCTCCCCATCAGCAACCATAAGTCTGTTCTCTATGTCTGTCTGTTTCTGTTTCATAGATAGGTTCATTTGTGCCATATTTTAGATTCCACATATGAGTGATAACATATGGTATTTATCTTTCTCTTTCTGACTTACTTCACTTAGTATGATAATCTCCAGCTGTATCCATGTTGCTGCAAATGGCATTATTTCATTCTTTTTTTAAATGGCTGAGTAATATTCCATTGTATATATATATGTACCACATCTTCTTTATCCATTCATCTGTTGACGGACATTTAGGTTGTTTCCATGTCTTGGCTATTGTGAATAGTGCTGCAATGAACATAGGGGTGGATGTATCTTTTTGAGTTAGAGTTTTGTCTGGATATATGCCCAGGATTGCTGGATCATATGATAATTTTTTTAAAAGATTTTTTTGATGTGGACCATTTTTAAAGTCTTTACTGAATTTGTTACCATATTGCTTTTGTTTTATGTTTTGGTGTTTTGGCCACAAGGCATGTGGGATCTTATCTCCCTGACCAGGGAACGAACCCACACCCCCTGAATTGGAAGGTGAAGTCTTAACCACTGGACCTCCAGGGAAGTCCCAAATTGTAAGTAACCCCCGAGGTAATTCTATTTTTAGTTTTCTGAGGAACGTCCATACTGTTTTCCACAGTGGCTTCAGATTGGCATACATTTAATCAATGGAAATCCACTGGTGCTCAAAACCTCATTACTGGACTTACCTGGTTGTGCAGTGGTTAAGAATCCACCTGCCAATGCAGGGTACACGGCTTCGAGCCCTGGTCTGGGAAGATCCTGCATGCCATGGAGCAACTAAGGCCATGTGCCACAACTACTGAGCCTGTGCTCTAGAGCCCACAAGCCACAACTACTGAGCCCATGTGCCACAACTACTGAAGCCCGTGTACCTAGAGCCTGTGCTCTGCAACGAGAGGCCACGCAATGAGAAGCATGTGCACTGCAACGAAGACCCAACGCAGCCAAAAATAAATAAATAAAATTAACAAACAAACACAAAAAACCTCATTACCATTTGAAGTGACTATTCACAAATGCCGCTTTTTTTTTTTTTTTTCCGGCTGCACAGCGCGGCTTGTGGGATCTTAGTTCACTGACCAGGGATCGAACCCAGGCCCCGGCAGTGAAATCCCTGAGTCTTAATCACTGGACCGCCAGGGAATTCCTACAAATGCCACATTTTTAAATCATTGAAGCCTTTTCCCTCTTTCCAGCAGGGACTGTGTTTCATGATAACCAGATCATGCCTGCTGATCAGAAGAAAGCTCTATTTCCAATAGAATGACAATTAATAAATGTAGGTGAAAGAATAAACTGAGGTAATCATTTTGTAACCCTTAATGATCTAATTTATTCAGTCAAGAATCATGACTGAGATTAAAAAATTTTTTTAAACCATCTTAACCATTTTTAAGTGTACAGTTCAATGGCACTAAGTAATTTCACATTGTGGAGCTATCAGTAGCATCCATCTCCAGAACTCTCTTCGTCTTGTGAAACTGAAACTGTCCCCATTAAACACTAACTCCTAGGGGTGTGGCGGAGGGATGGATCGGGAGTTTGGGATTAACAGATGCAAACTACTGTATAGAGAATGGATAAACAACAAGGTCCTACTATATAGCACAGGGAACTATATTCAGTATCCTGTGATAAACTGTAAGGGAAAAGAATATGAAAAAGAATGTGTATATATATGTATAACTGAATCACTTTGTACAGAAATTAATACAACATTGTAAATCAATTATACTTCAATAAAATAAATTTTTAAAAAATATGTGGCATGTATACACAATGAAATATTACTCAGCCATAAAAAAGAGTGAAATAATGCCATTTCCAGCAACATGGATGGACCTAGAGATTATCATACTAAGCAAAGTCAGTCAGACTGAGAAAGACAAATACCATATGATATCACGTACGTGTGGAATCTAAAATATGACACAAAGGAATTTACCTAAGAAACAGAAACAGACTCACAGACATAGAGAACAGACTTGTGGTCTCCAAGGAGGAGGGGGGTTGGGGGAGGGAAGGACTGGGAGTTTGGGATTAGCAGATGCAAGCTGTGATATATAGGATGGGTAAACAACAAGGTCCTACTGTATAGAACAGGGAACTGTATTCAGTATCCTGTGATAAACCATGATGGAAAAGAATATGAAAAGGAATATATATATGTATAACTGAATCACTTTGCAGTACAGTAGAAATTAACACAACATTGTAAATCAAATATACTTCAATTAAAACAAAAAACCCCCACTAACTCCTCATCCCTCCCCAACCTCAGCCCCTGGAACCCACCATTCTGCTTTCTGTCTCTCTGGATTTGACTCCTTTAGAGACCTCATATGAGTGGGATCACACAGTATTTGCTCTTTGTGACTAACATTTCACTGAGCATGATGTCCTCAAGGTGCATCCACATTGTAGCAAGTGTCAGAAGTTCCTCCTCTCTTTTTTTTTAAAAAAACTTCTTCTTAGCCTTTTTTTTGGGGGGGGGGCTACACCGCACAGCTTGTGGGATCTTAGTTCCCTGACCAGGGATTGAACCCAGGCCCTTAGTGGTGAGAGCACAGAGTCCTAACTACTAGACTGCCAGGGAATTCTCAGAAGTTCCTTCCTTTTTAAAAAAAATAGGTTTAAAAATTATTTTTAAAATAAACTTATTTTTGGCTGTGTTGGGTCTTCTTTGCTGTGCATGGGCTTTATCTAGTTGTGGCGAGCGGGGGTTACTCTTCATTGAGGTGAGTGGGCTTCTCACTGCTGTGGCTTCTCTTGTTGCGGAGCACAGGCTCTACGCGGGCGGGCTTCAGTAGTTGTGGCACGCGGGCTCAGTAGTTGTGGCTTGCGGGCTCTAGAGTGCAGGCTCAGTAGTTGTGGTGCATGGGCTTAGTTGCTCCACGGATGTGGGATCTTCCCAGACCAGAGCTCGAACCTGTGTCCCCTGCATTGGCAGCCGGCTTCTTAACCACTGCACCACCAGGGAAGTCCTTTGTTTTTAAGACTGAATAATATTCCATTGTATGAATGGACCACATTTTGTTCATTCATCCATTGATGGACACTGTGGTTGCTTCCACCTTTTGGCTAGTGTGAATCATGCTGCTGTGAATGTGGATGTACAAATATCTGTTTGAGACCCCCCCTTTTTTAAAAAAATCTTTTGGCCATGCTGCATGGCATGTGGGATCTTAGTTCCCCGACCAGGGATTGAACCCATGCCCCTGCAATGAAAGTGTGGAGTCTTAACCACTGGACTGCCAGGGAAGTCCCGAGACCACACTTTCAATTCCCAGTAGAATTGCTGGGTCATATTTCTATTCTACAGTAATTCTGTTTCTAATTTTTTGTGGACCTGTCATACTGTTTTCCACAACAGCAGGGTTTTTTTGTCTTTATTTAATGAAATAAATATTCAAGGCACAGCTGAAGCCCATTTATGTGCCTCTCGGATTCCCATCTGCTGCTTCCCCAGATACAACCACTATGAAAGTGTTGGTGTCTCCTTCCTGTCCAGGTTTTCCCACAGTTATCTCATGTCCCTAAACTCAGTTATTCTATGTCTTTAAAAACATTAGGTTAATCTATTCTACCACACATATCTATCTGCAACCTGCTTTTCTCCCTCAAGCCTGTTTGCAGTTTTTAAAAAGCAAGCTACAGAAAAAAAGACATTGAATCCCACAACAGTCAAAACGAATGGTCAGCACTTGTTTCCTCTTTTTGTGTCATGAGGAAGCCTTTCTAACACCCCATCATCACCACAGTGACCATGATCACGCACATGTGTAATATGCCTGTTAGCTTTGTCCACACTGACATGCAGTCGTTTGCCACTACTAATCAAAAACTTACACAAACATCGTCACACAACGACTGATCTACCGCTGACTATTCCAGTCCTGGTTCTGGGGCTGGGCATGCACGTAGCAATAAGACAGACCAGTGCTGTCCCTGTCTGTCTCAAGAACAAGGCAGTCAGGCAAACGCCACAACAAGCAAGAGGATTTGAAAGAGTGAGAACTTCTACAATCAAAATAAAGCAGAGAATTGGGATGGAGTGACTCTGATCTTTGCTTTGTTCCTCTCCAGATTTTATTATTAAAATGCACAGATCTTATATGTACAGCTGGATTTTTTAAGGGTCTGACTCTTTTTTTTAAGGGTAGCTGGATTTTTTATATGTGTATTTGTCTGTCATCAACCGCCCAGATCAAGATGGAGAACATTCCCATCACCTGCCTGGCACCCCTCGCAAGTGGGTCCCATCTCCATTAAGAGATGGTCACAGTTTTGATTTCTGTTACTAAGCATTAGTTTCACCTGTTTGAGAATTTCACACCAATGGAATCATATAGTATCTATTTTGTGTCTGTGACATGCATCCATGTCACCGTGCATCAATGTCATTTGCCCCTTTATTGCTACGTGGTACTCCATTGTAGAGACAGAAGACAGTTTTTTGTCCATCCGTTGATGGACTTTTGAGTTGTGTTATGACCTGAACTGTGTCCCCCCAAAATTCATATGTTGAAGCCCTAACCCCCAGTACCTCCGAATGTGAGTGTATTTGGAGATAGAGCCTTTAAAGAAGTGATTGAATTAAAATGAGGTCATTAGGATTTGCAGCAACATGGATGGACCTAGAGATTATCATACTAAGTGAAGAAAGAGAAAGACAAATACCGTAAGATATCACTTACATGTGGAATCTAAACTGTGATACAAATGAACTTATGAAACAAAAACAGATTCACAGGTATAGAAAACAAACATATGGTTACCAAAGGGGAAAGGGGGTAGGGGAGGGATAAATTAGGAGTTTGGGATTAGCAGATACAAAATAGATAAACAACAGGGTCTTATTGTATAGCACAGGGAACTATATTCAATATCCTATAATAAACCATATTATAGGATAGAATAAACCCTCCCTCCCTCCCTCCCTGTCTCTCCCTCTCCCTCCATCTCTCCCTATTTGTAGGACTTCTATTCTTTACTTTTCAGGCATGTTTTATGGCCCAGAATGTGGTCTATCTGGTAAATGTTCCATGTTATCTTGAGAAGAATGGCTAGTCTGCTGTTGTTGGATGATGTATTCTATAAATATCAAAACCAGTTGATTGATGGTACTGTTCTCTTCAAAAATATGTTTACTGACTTTCTGCCTGTAGGATTTTTCAGTTACTGACAGTGACATTGAAATGTTCAGTTAGAATTGTAGATTTGTCTACCTCATATTCCAGTTTTTTACATTTTTGCATCACTTATTCTGTCAGTCTGTTTCAGCACATGTATAATAAAGGCTTATTATGACTTCCTGGAGAATTGGCACTTTTTATCTGTATGTAATGCCCCTCTTTCTCCCTGATAATTTTCCTTGTTCTGAAATCATCTTTGTGTGAAATTAATAGTTATTTTAAATTAATAGCCTGGTCATTCAAAAATCTCTCCTGTACCTGAGTATTGTTTTGATGATTGCTTTCTCTCTTCACAATGTGTTTTCTCTTACCTTTTAGTATGCCTTCTAATTTTTGGTTGAAAACCAGATGTATCAGGTAATTTGAGGTAAATAGGTCTTTAGTGTGAGGTTTTATGTGTTCTTGAACAGATTAGAGTATGTTTAATGCTTGACATAGCTGTAAGTATCAGGAGCTTCAGTATCCTCTAGTGCCCTTGACTTTTTCTTCCTGGTGTTTGAATAGTCTCAGAAGCTCATTCTTGAGTAGAGTCTAGTTCTTGCAGCTCTCTGTTTTAATCCACTGTTACTGTATTCGGACCCTAATGATATATGGTGGTAAGGTCTTTGGGATGGAATATGTTCTATTATGTTATGATTAAGCCTGCAATGTTTTGGTGGAAGAGACTGTGCATAGGACTGTTTCTATGAACTGGGTTATGAAAATCAGAGAAAGTTCTCAGCCTTTCTTTTTTTCCTTTTTATTTAATCAGAGAGGAAAGCTGAAAAGGGCTGGAATTGCATAATTGCTCTTTCTCTAATCAGACAAAGCTTTGGCAAGCTAGTTTCCTTTGAGAAATAGCCTAAGATACAAAGAACAGAATGCATTGTGTATATATCAAAATATTTCCCTGTTTGCTGCATGAAGCATGAGGCAATTTAAAAAAAAATCTTTATGGTAAGAACATGGTCTGGCTCCTGCAGGAAGAATTCATGAATTGTGGGTGGCCCTCTAAGACTGGGTTCTTCAGACCTTGTAATTCTTGAGCTAGTTTACACTGTGTCTCCAGCAATTCATGTGTTCCTACAGTTTACTGGCTCAAGTGGCTTCTGCTCCCGGTTTATTCTGCAAAGGCAATTTTTAGGAGAGTAGGTTAAGTGTAAGTGGGTGCAGGTGGCTGCAGCAAAGAGGAGAGTGGGTTGGGCTTCTAATGTATCAAGGAGTTGAGTTTGGGTATTCAAGGTTTGACCCTCCTATCCACTGGCACAAAGAGAAAAGAGGCATGTGACTACCTTTGTAACTTGATTGCCTATTGCAGACCAGGCAGGGTGAGTGGGTATCTACAACCAATTAACAGTCACACATCAAAAGTGGAATCAGTGTCTTTATTAAAAGTTCACTCCTGATGATTGTGGACTGAATTATGCCACATCTCACAAGAATTTGAATAGCCATGTGAAAAGCACAAGCAACATGTTACAATTAAGATGAGGAAGTCTTGAAAAAAGCATTCCAACTCCAGTCATACTAAGGTGTTGGAGAAATCCAGGAAAATATGTTAGTGGGGTTCCAGAACTCAGTTCAATTACCTTAGTAATGTTATTCGTTATTTTCATTTGTTTTCTCATGTGTTGAGTTATTGGTGGGCCCTTGCCATGTTGTTTACCCACAGGCGGCAAGCAATCTTTAAGGGAACAGAACTTTCCCCGGGTGGCCAATAAATAGTCTAAAGCCAACTAGTCATCAGCAACTATGGCTGCCAGTGAGTTCCCCTTCATGGAAAGTCTCTAAAATGTTAGTTGCCTGCTGCATGTGTTTAGAATGTTTCAGACATTTCTTGACTGGGATCAGTGATGTGAGTTAGTTGAATGGCATCATGTGTACCCTGGGCAATGCCAGTGACTCTCGTGACAGTGAGTGCACTCGGTAGGAAAACAGCACATTTGTGTTGGGAAGGGCCACAGTGTGTTATGAAGGAGGATGCCCCAAATAAAATATTGACATCCAGGGTACAGAGTATGGGTGGTGTTAGGAGGAAGGTCCGGTGGCGGGATATGAGTGTTTGCTACTGGAAACTCTTACAGTAAACAAAAGGATTGTTGAGAATGACCATTTGACAGAAATGTCTCGTGCAGAAAGGCCTCTATTTATAAGGTGTCACTAAGCCTGAGGATCAGAACAAAGTAATGGGCCCATGTACTGAGGTGGGGGGCGAGTGGGAGGATCTAACGAGTGCCTCAAACAGCAGGAAGACTCATTTAGAAGTTAACACGGTTTGTCTAAGGAAGCCATTCTAGCTTCTATGAGGGCTGTATCCTGGGGTCATAAGAAGTAAAAGTGCCACGGAATGCCTTTTTGTAGAGCCCAGTGTCTTGAGGATTTTATTTTGTTTATTTGTTTTTGAGAAATGAGTAGATCACATCAGTGTCTTGCTGAGTCCTTCCATTTTGGCTTCATCAGTGGCGTGTCTAATAGGATAAGTGAGGAATATATCTATTCCTCTAAGAGTCTGCCCTTTCTCCACTGTATATTCCTGCCTCCTTTATCAAAGATGAGGTGACCATATGTGCGTGGGTTTATCTCTGGGATTTCTATCCTGCTCCATTGATCTATGTTTCGGTTTTTCTGCCAGTACCATACTGTCTTGAATACTATAGCTTTGTAGTATAGTCTGAAGTCAGGGAGCCTAATTCCTCCAGCTCCATTTTTTGTTCTCAAGATTGCTTTGGCTATTCGGGGTCTTTTGTGTTTCCATACAAATTGTGAAATATTTTGTTCTAGTTCTGTGAAAAATACCAGTGGTAGTTTGAAAGAGATTGCATTGAATCTGTAGATTGCTTTGGCTAGTAGAGTCATTTTCGCACTGTTTATTCTTCCAATCTAAGAACATGCTTTATCTCTCCATCTATTTGTATCATCTTTAATTTCTTTCATCAGTGTCTTATAATTATCTGCATACAGGTCTTTTGTCTCCTTAGGTAGGTTTATTCCTAAACATTTTATTCTTTTTGTTGCAGTGGTAAATGGGAGTGTTTTCTTGCTTTCACTTGCAGATTTTTCATCATTAGTGTACAGGAATGCCAGAGATTTATGTGCATTAATTTAGTATCCTGCTACTTTACCAAATTCATTGATTAGCTCTCATAGTTTTCTGGTAGCATCTTTAGGATTCTCTATGTATAGTATCATGTCATCTGCAAACAGTGACAGCATTACTTCTTGTTTTCCGATTTGGATTCCTTTTATTTCCTTTTCTTCTCTTATTGCTGTGGCTAAAACTTCCAAAACTATGTTGAATAAGAGTGGTGAGTGGGCAACCTTGTCTTGTTCCTGATCTTAGTGGAAATGCTTTCAGTTTTTCACCATTGAGGACGATGTTGGCTGTGGGTTTGTTATATATGGCCTTTATTATGTTGAGGAAAGTTCCCTCTATGCCTACTTTCTGGAGGGTTTTTTTTAATCCTAAATGGTTGTTGAATTTTGTCAAAAGCTTTCTCTGCATCTATTGAGATGACCATATGGCTTTTCTCCTTCAATTTGTTAATATGGTGTATCACATTGATTGATTTGCGTATATTGAAGAATCCTTGCATTCCTGGAATAAACCCCACTTGATCATGGTGTATCATCCTTATAATGTGCTGTTGGATTCTGTTTGCTAGTATTTTGTTGAGGAGTTTTGCATCTATGTTCATCAGTGATATTGGCCTGTAGTTTTCTTTGTGAAATCCTTGTCTGGTTTTGGTATAAGGGTGATGGTGGCCTCGTAGAGTGAGTTTGGGAGTGTTCCTCCCTCTGCTATATTTTGGAAGAGTTTCAGAAGGATAGGTGTTAGCTCTTCTCTAAATGTTTGATAGAATTCGCCTGTGAAGCCATCTGGTCCTGGGCTTTTGTTTGTTGGAAGATTTTTAATCACAGTTTCAATTTCAGTGCTTGTGATTGGTCTGTTCATATTTTCTATTTCTTCCTGATTCAGTCTTGACAGGTTGTGCATTTCTAAGAATTTGTCCATTTCTTCCAGGTTGTCCATTTTATTGGCATAGAGTTGCTTATAGTAATCTCTCATGATCTTTTGTATTTCTGCAGTGTCAGTTGTTACTTCTCCTTTTTCATTTCTAATTCTATTGATTTGAGTCTTCACCCTTTTTTTCTTGATGAGTCTGGCTAATGGTTTATCAGTTTTGTTTATCTTCTCAAAGAACCAGCTTTTAGTTTTATTGATCTTTGCTATCGTTTCCTTCATTTCTTTTTCATTTATTTCTGATCTGATCTTTAGGATTTCTTTCCTTCTGCTAACTTTGGGGTTTTTTTTTGTTCTTCTTTCTCTAATTGCTTTAGGTGCAAGGTTAGGTTGTTTATTTGAGATGTTACCTGTTTCTTTAGGTAGGATTGTATTGCTATCAACTTCCCTCTTAGAACTGCTTTTGCTGCATCCCATAGGTTTTGAGTCATCGTGTCCCCACTGTCATTTGTTTCTAGGTATTTTTTGATTTCCTCTTTCATTTCTTCAAGGATCACTTCGTTATTAAGTAGTGTATTGTTTAGCCTCCATGTGTTTGTATTTTTTACAGATCTTTTCCTGTAATTGAAATCTAGTCTCATAGCGTTGTGGTCAGAAAAGATACTTGATACAATTTCAATTTTCTTAAATTTACCAAGGCTTGATTTGTGACCCAAGATATGATCTATCTTGGAGAACGTTCCATGAGCACTTGAGAATAATGTGTATTCTGTTGTTTTTGGATGGAGTCCTATAAATATGAATTAAGTCCATCATGTTTAATGTATCATTTAAAGATTGTGTTTCCTTGTTTATTTTCATTTTGGATCATCTGTCCATTGGTGAAAGTGGGGTTTTAAAGTCCCCTATCTGAATGTGTTACTGTCGATTTCCCCTTTTATGGCTGTTAGTATTTGCCTTATGTATTGAGGTGCTCCTATGTTGGGTATATAAACATTTACAATTGTTATATCTTCTTCTTGGATTGATCCCTTGATCATTATGTAGTGGCCTTCTTTGTCTCTTGTAATAGTCTTTATTTTAAAGTCTATTTTGTCTGATATGAAAATTGCTACTCCAGCTTTCTTTTGGTTTCCATTTGCACGGAATATCTTTCTCCATCCCCTCACTTTCAGTCTGTATGTGTCTCTAGGTATGAAGTGGGTCTCTTGTAGACAGCATATCTATGGGTCTTGTTTTTGTATCCTTTCAGCCAGTCTGTGTCTTTTGGTGGGAGCATTTAGTCCATTTACATTTAAGGTAATTATCGATATGTATGTTCCTATTCCCATTTTCTCAATTGTTTTGGGTTATTATATGTCTTTTATTTCTCTGGTGTTTCTTGCCTAGAGAAGATCCTGTAGCATTTGCTGTAAAGCTGGTTTGGTGGTGCTGAACTCTCTCAGCATTTGCTTGTCTGTAAAGCTTTTAATTTCTCCATCAAATCTGAATGAGATCCTTGCTGGTTAGAGTAATCTTGGTTGTAGCTTTTTCTCCTTCACCACTTTAAATATGTCCTGCCAGTCCCTTCTGGCTTGTAGAGTTTCTGCTGAAAGATCAGCTGTTAACCTTATGGGGATTCCCTTGTGTGTTATTTGTTGTTTTTCCCTTGCTGCTTTTAATATGTTTTCTTTGTATTTAATTTTTGACAGTTTGATTAATATGTGTCTTGGTATATTTCTCCTTGGATTTATCCTGTATGGGACTCTCTGTGCCTCCTGGACTTGATTAACTATTTCCTTTCCCATATTAGGGAAGTATTCAACTAGAATCCCTTCAAATATTTTCCCAGTCCCTTTCTTTTTGTCTTCTTCTTCTGGAACCCCTATAAGTCGAATGTTGGTGGGTTTAATGTTGTCCCAGACGTCTCTGAGACTGTCTTCAGTTCTTTTCATTCTTTTTTCTTTCTTCTGCTCTGTAGTAGTTATTTCCACTATTTTATCTTCCACGTCACTTACCCGTTCTTCTGCCTCAGTTATTCTGCTATTGATCCCATCTAGAATATTTTTAATTTCATTTATTGTGTTGTTCATCATTGCTTGTTTCATGTTTAGTTCTTCTAGGTCCTTTTTAACTGTTTCTTGCATTTTGTGTATTGTATTTCCAAGATTTTGGATCATCTTTACTATCATTATTCTGAATTCTTTTTCAGGTAGACTGCCTATTTCCTCTTCATTTGTTAGGTCTGCTGTGTTTTTATCTTGCTCCTTCACCTGCTGTGTGTTTTTCTGTCTTCTCATTTTGCTTATCTTACTGTGTTTAGGGTCTCCTTTTTGCAGGCTGCAGGTTTGTAGTTCCCGTTGTTTTTGGTGTCTGTCCCCATTGGCTAAGGTTGGTTCAGTGGGTTGTGTAGGCTTTCTGGTGGAGGGTACTAGTGCCTGTGTTCTGGTGGATGAGGCTCGATGCTGTCTTTCTGGTGAGCAGGTCCACGTCTGGTGGTGTGTTTTGGGGTGTCTGTGGACTTTTTATGATTTTAGGCAGCCTCTCTGCTAATGGGTAGTGTTGTGTTCCTGTCTTGCTATTTGTTTGGCATAGGGTGTCCAGCACTGTAGCTTGCTGGTCATTAAATGAAGCTGGGTGCTGGTGTTGAGCTGGAGATCTCTGTAAGAGTTTTGCGTTTGATATTATGTGGAGCTGGGAGGTCTCTTGTGGACCAGTGTCCTGAAGTTGGCTCTCCCACCTCAGAGGCACAGCACTGAAACCTGGCTGCAGCACCAAGAAACTTTCATCCACATAGGTCAGAATAAAAAGGAGAAAAAGTAGTAAGAAACAATTAGTAGAAAGAAAGAAGGAAAGGAAGGAAGGAGAGAGGGAGGAAGGGAGAGAGGAAGGATGGAGGGAAGGAAGGAGAGAAGGAAGGACAAAAGGAAAGAAGATAAAGTAAAATAAAGTATGTAAAATATAATAAAGTTATTAAAATAAAAAATAATTATTAAGAAAAAAAAACAACGAACGGATAGAACCCTGGGACAAATGGTGGAAGCAAAGCTATACAGACAAAATCTCACACAGAAGCATACATGTACACACTCAGAAAAAGAGGTAAAGGGGAAAAAATCATAAATCTTGCTCTCAAAGTCCACCTCCTCAATTTGCGATGATTCTTTGTTAAAGGAGGGAAGGAAGGAAAGAAACAAAGAAAGAAAGAAGATAAAGTACAATAAAATAAAGTAAGCGAATAAAATAAAGTTATTAAAACAAAACATAATTATTAACCAAAAAAACAGACAGACAGAACCCTAGGACAAGTGGTAGAAGCAAAGCTGTACAGACAGAATCTCACACAGAAGCATACACATACACACAAAAAGAGGAAAAGGGGAAAAATCATAAATCTTGCTCTCAAAGCCCACCTCCTCAATTTGGGATGATTCTTTGTCTATTCATGTATTCCACAGTGCAGGGTACATCAAGTTGATTGTGGAGCTATAATCCGCTGCTTCTGAGGCTGCTGGGAGAGATTTCCCTTTCTCTTCTTTGTTCTCACAGCTCCTGGGTCTCAGCTTTGGACTTGGCCCCCCCTCTGCCTGTAGGTCGCCGGAGGGTGTCTGTTCTTCACTCATACAGGACAGGGTTAAAGGAGCAGCCGCTTCGGGGACTCTAGCTCACTCAGGACAGCTGGGAGGGAGGGGCACGGAGTGCGGGGATTGCAGGGCAAGCCTGCGACAGCAGAGGCCAGCGTGACATTGCACCAGCCCGAGCCGCTCCGTGCGCTCTCCTGGGGCATCCGTCCCTGGATCCTGGGACCCCGGTAGTGGCGGTCTGCAGAGGCTCCCAGGAAGGGGGTGGTGGACAGTGACCTGCGCTTGCACACAGGCCTCTTGGCGGTGGCAGCAGCAGCGCCAGCATCCCACGCCCATCTCTGGGGTCCGCGCTTTCAGCCACGGCTCGCGCCTGTCTCTGGAGCTACCTTAAGCAGCACTCTTAATCCCCCCTCCTCTCGCACCAGGAAACAAAGAGGGAAGAAAAAGTCTCTTGCCTCTTTGGCAGGTCCAGACTTTTTCCCAGAGTCCCTCCCAGCTAGCTGTGGTGCATTAGCCCCTTCAGGCTGTGTTCACGCCGCCAGCCCCAGTCCTCTTGCTGCGCTCCTACTGAAGCCCGAGCCTCAGCTCCCAGCCGCGTGAGCACACGAGCCTCTTGGGCTGGTGAGTGCCAGTCGGCACCTATCCTCTGTGTGGGAATCTCTCCACTTTGCCCTCTGCACCTCTGTTGCTGTGCTCTCCTCCATGACCTGGAAGCTTTCCCCCTCCACCACCCGCAGACTCCACCCACGAAGGGGCTTGCTAGTGTGTGGAAATCTTTCCTCCTTCACAGCTCCCTCCCACTGGTGCAGGTCCCGTCCCTATCCTTTTGTCTCTGTTTATTCTTTTTTCTTTTGCCCTACCCAGGTACATGGGGAGTTTCTTGCCTTTTGGGAGGTCTGAGTTCTTCTGCCAGCATTCAGTAGGTGTTCTGTAGGAGTTGTTCCACGTGTACATGTATTTCTGATGTATCTGTGGGGAGGAAGGTGATCTCCGCGTCTTACTCTTCAGCCATCTTCCCTGGAAGTCTGTTGGAAGATTTTTAATCACAGTTTCAATTTCAGTGCTTGTGATCGCTCTGTTCATAATTTCTATTTCTTCCTGATTCAGTCTTGGCAGGCTGTGCATTTCTAAGAATTTGTCCATTTCTTCCAGGGTGTCCATTTTATTGGCATAGAGTTGCTTGTAGTTATCTCTCATGATCTTTTGTATTTCTGCAGTCAGTTGTTACTTCTCCTTTTTCATTTGTAATTCTATTGATTTGAGTCTCCTCCCTTTTTTTTCTTGATGAGTCTGGCTAATGGTTTATCAATTTTGTTTATTTTCTCAAAGAACCAGCTTTTAGTTTTATTGATATTTCCTATCATTTCCTTCATTTGTTTTTCATTTATTTCTGATCTCATCTTTATGATTTCTTTCCTTCTGCTAACTTTGGGGTTTTTTTGGTTCTTCTTTCTCTAATTGCTTTAGGTGCAAGGTTAGGTTGTTTATTTGAGATGTTACCTGTTTCTTTAGGTAGGATTGTATTGCTATAAACTTCCCTCTTAGAACTGCTTTTGCTGCATACCATAGGTTTTGAGTCGTCGTGTCTCCATTGTCATTTGTTTCTAGGTATTTTTTGATTTCCTCTTTCATTTCTTCAGTGATCACTTCGTTATTAAGTAGTGTATTGTTTAGCCTCCATGTGTTTGTATTTTTTACAGATCTTTTCCTGTAATTGAAATCTAGTCTCATAGCGTTGTGGTCAGAAAAGATACTTGATACAATTTCAATTTTCTTAAAGCTACCAAGGCTTGCTTTGTGACCCGTGATATGACCTATCCTGGAGAATGTTCCATGAGCACTTGAGAATAATGTGTCTTCTGTTGTTTTTGGATGGAATGTCCTATAAATATCAATTAAGTCCCATTAAACATTTTAATGTATCATTTAAAGATTGTGTTTCCTTGTTTATTTTCATTTTGGATCATCTGTCCATTGGTGAAAGTGGGGCGTTAAAGTCCCCTACTCTGAATGTGTTACTGTCGATTTCCCCTTTTATGGCTGTTAGTATTTGCCTTATGTATTGCGATGCTCCTATGTTGGGTCCATAAATATTTACAATTGTTATATCTTCTTCTTGGATCGATCCCTGTATCATTATGTAGTGTCCTTCTTTGCCTCTTGTAATAGTCTTTATTTTAAAGTCTATTTTGTCTGATATGAGAATTGCTACTCCAGCTTTCTTTTGGTGTCCATTTGCATGGAATATCTTTTTCCATCCCCTCACTTTCAGTCTGTATGTGTCTCTAGGTCTGAAGTGGGTCTCTTGTAGACAGCATATCTATGGGTCTTGTTCTTGTATCCTCAGCCAGTCTGTGTCTTTTGGTGGGAGCATTTAGTCCATTTACATTTAGGGTAATTATCGATATGTATGTTCCTATTCCCATTTTCTTAATTGTTTTGGGTTCGTTATTGTAGGTCTTTTCCTTCTGTTGCATTTCTTGCCTGGAGAAGTTCCTTTAGCATTTGTTGTAAAGCTCGTTTTGTGGTGCTGAACTCTCTCAGCTTGTTTTTTTTTTTTTTAATTTATGGCTGTGTTGGGGTTCGTTTCTGTGCGAGGGCTTTCTCTAGTTGTGGCAATTGGGGGCCACTCCTCATCACGGTGCGTGGGCCTCTCACTATCACGGTTTCTCTTGTTGTGGAGCACAGATGCACAGGCTCATTAATTGTGGCTCACGGGGCCAGCTGCTCCGTGGCATGTGGGATCTTCCCAGACCAGGGCTCGAACCCGTGTGTCCTGCATTGTCAGGCGGACTCTCAACCACTGCACCACCAGGGAAGCCCCTGGAACCCCTATAATTGGAATGTTGGTGTGTTACATGTTGTCCCAGAGGTCTCTGAGACTGTCTTCAGTTCTTTTCATTCTTTTTTCTTTCTTCTGCTCTGTAGTAGTTATTTCCACTATTTTATCTTACACGTCACTTACCTGTTCTTCTGCCTCAGTAATTCTGCTATTGATCCCATCTAGAGTATTTTTAATTTCATTTATTGTGTTGTTCATCGTTGCTTGCTTCATCTTTAGTTCTTGTAGGTCCTTATTAACTGTTTCTTGCATTTTGTCTATTCTATTTCCAAGATTTTGGATCTTCTTTACTATCATTATTCTGAATTCTTTTTCAGGTAGACTGCCTGTTTCCTCTTCATTTCTTAGGTCTGCTGTGTTTTTTTCTTGCTCCTTCACCTGCTGTGTGTTTTTCTGTCTTCTCATTTTGTTTATCTTACTGTGTTTGGGGGTCTCCTTTTTGTCGGCTGCAGCTTCGTAGTTCCCGTTGTTGTTGGTGCCTGTCCCCAGTGGCTATATTTCGTTCCTTTTGTTGTGTAGGCTTCCTGGTGTAGGGGACTAGTCCTGTGTTCTGGTGGATGAGGCTGTATCCTGTCTTTCTGGTGGGCAGGTCCACGTCTGGTGGTGTGTTTTGGGGTGTCTGTGGACTTATTATGATTTTAGGCAGTCTCTCTGCTAATGGATGGGGTTGTGTTCCTCTCTTGCTACTTCTTTGGCAATGTGTGTCCAGCACTGTATTTTGCTGGTCTTTGCGTGAAGCTGTGTGTTAGTGTTGAGGTGGAGATCCCTGGGAGTTTTTTGCCATTTGATATTACGTGCAGCTGGGAGGTCTCTTGTGGACGAGTGTCCTGAATTTGGCTCTCCCACCTCAGAGGCACAGCACTGACTCCTGGCTGTAGCACCAAGAGCCTTTCATCCACACGGCTCAGAATAAAAGGGAGAAAGTTAGAAAGAAAGAGGATAAAAGAAAAGAAAATAAAGTAAAATAAAATTATTAAAATTAAAAAATTATTATTAAGAAAGGAATTTTTTAAGTAGAAATAAATACAAAACAAAACAAAAAAATGGACGGATAGAACCCTAGGAAAAATGGTGAAAGCAAAGCTATACAGACAAAATCTCACACAGAAGCATACACATGCATACTCACAAAAAGAGGAAAAGGGGATAAAATAATAAATCTTGCTCTGAAAGTCCACCTCCTCAATTTGGGATGATTCGTTGTCTGTTCAGGTATTCCACAGATGCAGGGTACATCAAGTTGATTGTCGAGATTTAATCCGCTGCTCCTGAGGGTGCTGGGGGAGATTTCCCTTTCTCTTCTTTGTTCGCACCGCTCCCGGGTTTTAGGTTTGGATTTGGCCCGCCTCTGTGTGTAGGTCGCCGTAGGGCGTCTGTTCTTTGCTCAGACAGGACGGGATTAAAGGAGCCGCTGTTTCAGGGGCTCCGGCTCACTCAGGTCGTGGGGAGGGAGGGGTACAGAGTGCAGGGCGATCGTTCAGTGGCAGAGGCTGGTGTGACGTTGCACCAGCTTGAGGCAGGTCGTGCGTTCTCCCGGGGAAGTTGTCCCTTGATCCTGGGACCCTGGCAGTGGCAGGCTGCACAGGCTCCCTGGAAGAGAGGTGTGGACAGTGACCTGTGCTCGCACACAGGTTTCTTGGTGGTGGCAGCAGCAGCCTTAGCGTCTCATGCCCGTCTCTAGCGTCCGCAGTGTTAGCCATGCCTCGCGTCCATCTGTGGAGCTCCTTTAAGCAGTGCTCTTAATCCCCTCTCTTCGTGCACCAGGAAACAAAGAGGGAAGAAAAAGTCTCTTGCCTCTGTGGCAGGTCCAGACATTTTTCCGGCAGGTCCAGACTTTTTCCCGGACTCCCTCCTGGCTAGCCATGGTGCACTAACCCCTTCAGGCTGTGTTCACGCTGCCAGTCCTCTCCCTGTGATTTGACCGAAGCCCGAGCCTCAGCTCCCAGCCCCAACCCACCCTGGCGGGTGAGCAGACAAGACTCTCGGGGTGGTGAGTGCTGGTTGGCACCGATCCTCTGTGCGGGAATCTCTCCATTTTGCCCTCTGCACCCCTGTTGCTGTGCTCTCCCTCAAGTATCATTTTAAACACATCAATCTCTTGTGAGAAAAACTCATTTCCTTTGTTATTACACACCATTTAACTCAGTACATTCCATGATGTATGAGGTCAAATCTGCAGGAACTTTTAATGAATATAACACAGTGAAAAACTGTAAGCTTTTTCTTCTGTTCTCATCACCAAACATGAGAGTCCAGGAGGCCTGTGGAAATCCAACTTGCGACAAGGATCAGTTTGCCATACTTGCCTGAGAATTACTCCAGGTGATTAGAAATAGCCAGGTCCAACTGGCTATATTAAAATATTCTTGTAAAGAAGTAGTACTTTTAGCTTGTGTAAAATTTATGGCAGACTCAGTTTCTGCATCCTCTCTCTGTCTCATTCATGGAGCTAGGAAGTTATTCAGAAGTTAAGGCAGACAACTTTGAATGATATGACATGCTAAAAAGACACAGCTACTTAGACCTCCACAAAACACTATACACAATGTGCCTCAGGGCTGCTTCTCACTAGTTTTTAGCACACACAGGCACACATAATGAAATGATAAAGTACTAAAACATTTCTTTTTGGTCAAAGCCCTTGCTAAATAATCTTGAGGAACGGGTTAAGAGCTGTATGTTGCACAGGAATTCACAACACTCCACAAAGGTCTGATGGTGAATATGCCCATGATTATATATATAATACATAAAGAATTCACAGCACTTTCCTCCAAACAATGTAAAACCTCCATTCTCTAATTTCAGGTGGAAGTTTCCTGGCCAGCCACTCCAGAGGCAATCCTCCCAACATCTCTTACTTCTGAACTCCCATATGGTGCACAGAAGCATAACAGCCCAGCCCCGAGTATAGGAATATGTAAGTTGATGACACCACACGCTGCCAATAGTGTACAAAAGGGTTTATTACTTCCATAATTGAGGTCTCTGAGGATTAAGGCAGGCCTCTCAAGGAGGTATGAAATGGCTTGAGAGTGCAAGGAAAAGTACATGGACTTATTTTTTAGTTGAGGTTGTGGGTGGACTGAAGAGAGAGTTCACATACAAGGGCAGGAGCAGGCATGAATTAAATCTCTTGTCACTGCCAAAGGAAGGAAACTAAGGCTTTCCTATCATCATGGATACATGTGGGTCACAAGAGGAGGAAGGAGGGATGAGGCTTCAAAGCTGTCAGCAGTCAGAAAACTGGAGTCAGAGACTCCTCTTTTCTTGTTTTTGTATAATGAACTTAGAAACCATCCTTCCTAACCTCACAAGAAAAAAAGCAAAGAACTGAAGACACAGAGCAAACCACTGTTTCCAAAATTGGAAAGACAGAAAGAAGCTATTTTGAAACAGCTATTCTTAACAAGGCCTATCCTCAAAAGAGACTGTTTCACCAGGGCCTAATGCAAAGACAACAAAGAATACAACATCTAAGAACTTTGGGACAATGACAGCAGGTGTGAAATATACACAATGAGAATACCTGATGGAAAAGCAGAAAGGAACAAAAAAAATAAGTGAAGCAATCGTAACTGAGATTTTCCTAACATTAGTGATAGACATCAAACTGCAGATCCAGGAAGCTAAGAAAAACACAAAACATGAAAAAAAAAAAAGAACACCAAAAACTGCACTGCCAAGCACATCATTTTCAACTGCAGAAAAATCAAAGACAAAGGGAACATTCTGAAAGAAGCCAGAGGGAAAAAACAAACCTTAGTTTTACTTAAACAAGGATAAGAATTAAATCAGACCTCTTTTCAAAAACTATGCAAGCAAGAAATATCATATAACTGGAATCACATTGTATTTATCCTTTGGAATCTGGGTTCTTTCAGTTAGCAATATATATATATATATATAAAAGATTTATCCATGTTGTTGCACATATTAACAGTTCATTACTTTTTATTGCTGAGTAGGATTGCATTGTACAGATGTACTATATTCATTCACCAAATGACATTTGAGTTGTTTCCAGGTTTTGGTGATTATGAATAAAGCTGCTGTAAACATTCACATACCAAAACCAAACAACAACAACAAAAAACCCCAACTATGCAAGCAAGAAGAGAGTGGAATGAAATATTTAAAGTGCAGAAGGTAAAAAATACCATCCTAAAACTCTGTGTCAAGCAAAATTATTCTTCAAAAGTGAGGGAGAATATTTTGTAATAACCTATATGGGAAAAGAATCAGGAAAATAATTATATATATATATATAATTGAATATATATAATAACTGAATAACTTTGCTGTATACCTGAAATGAACACAAACTATAAATCAACTATACTTCAATTAAAAAAATATAAAAAAATCTCTAGGACTGCTGCATCTCAGGAAAAACAGTGACAGAGAAATACTTTCTGAGAAAAATTGAGGGACTCTGATATCAATACACCTGGTTTTACAAGAAAGAGTAAAAGAAATTCATTAGAAGGTACAGGCATACCTTGGAGACAATGAGGGTTCAGTTCCAGACTACCACAATAAAGCAAATCACATGAATTTTTTGGTTTGCCAGTGCATGTAAAAGTTATATTTATACTATTCTGTACTCTCTTAAGTGTGCACTAGCATTATGTATAAAAATACAAAGTACATACCTTAATTTAAAAGTACTTTATTGCTAAAAAATACTAACCATCAAAGATTACAGATCACAGACCACCATAACAAATGTAACAAAAATTTGAAATACTGTGAGAATTACCAAAATGTGACAGACACAGAAAGTGAGCAAATGCTATTGAAAAAAAGGTGCTGATAGATTTGCTTCACACAGGGTTACAACCAACCTTCAACTTGCAAAAAATGCATTATCTGTAAAGTGCAATAAAGTGAATTGCAATAAAATAAGGTATGTCTGAAAATGATATAAGCAGGTGGAACATTAGAAAAGAGGACCCTTTAAGAGCTGTTCTCAGTTCACTATAGCCTTGTTGGTCTCATGGACACAAGCCCCACTGGTTTTCAAAGCTAGATGTTTTGGGACTTCCCTGGTGGTCCAGTGGTTATAAGATTCTGCCCTTCCACTGCAGGGGCCGTGGGTTCCATCCCTGATCAGGGAACTAGGATCCCACATGCTGTGTGGTTGTGCCCCCCACCCCTGAAAGGCTAGATGTTTGGGGGGCTTGTCTTCATGTGTGACTCTTAAAAGCTGGGGTGCCAAGTGTGGGGTCTAAACCCTTTGCTCCTCAAGGAGAAGCTTGGAGTTTTGAGTGCCTTCCTGAAGGTGGGGTGCCATGCGTGGGTGGGGGGCTGGTTATGGTAAGATAGTGCCTCAGCTTCTACCCACTTTGATGTGGGTGTTCTCATTTGCCCTATGCATAGGGAATCTCCTGTTACGGGCAACGAGAGATGAGCTGCTGCATGTTCCTATACACATGACAACGTCTGCTGCTGCCCTGCCTGGATCACACCCAGGTTCTCCGGGCTGTCTCTGCATAGCTAGATTGAGTCCTCTCCCAGGCCCTGTATGCCTGGGATTCCTGGGGTGCTGCCCCACCAAGATCACACCCAAGACCCTTGGTCTGTCTTTGTGTCCAGACAGAGTCTTTTCCCAGGGTCCAGTTGGCCCAGATCTCCCACCAGGCTGTGGCATGGAGTGTACAGGGCCAGGGTGTTTGCCCAATTCAGACTGGGGAGTGGTGAGGCAGCAGCTGCCAGTGCCAGGCTCTCTCTGCACTGATTATTGACAAGCCAGCATGTGCACACTCCTTGCGAGTAGCATCTTGGCTTCTCCAGCCCTTCTGACTGTCCCAGTGGTTCTCTGTGCAGCCAAGGGGACTAGTCTCCTCTCCACAGGACACCAGGACTGGGACGCACAGATTGTGGCTCCACCTGCTTGCTCCCCAAGGTGAGAGGCTGCCCGTGTGGACCTTCTCTTCCTTTCAGATCCCTCCAAAGGGCACAGATCCCAACCTAATGTCTTTTTTTTCTGTCCTACCCAGTTATGTGAAGATCTTTCTTGTGGCTTTGGTTGTACAGAAGTTCTTCTGGTGACCTCCCTGGTGGTCCAGTGATTAAGACTCTGCACTTCCACTGTAGGGACGTGGGTTCAATTCCTGGTTGGGTAACTAAGATCCTGCAAGCTGTGCAGTGTGGGCCAAAAGAAAAGTTCTGCCAGGTTCCAGTTAATTTTCTGTGAGAACTGTAGAAGTATTTTTGATGTGTGGTAGGGTGAGTTCCACATCCTCCTATCCTGTCATCTTGATTCCCCTTTCTCCTTTCAAATTATTAAATTAATATACTATTTGTTATGGTGATCTGTGATCAATGATCTTTGATGTTACCACAGTGTTTCACTGAAGGCTCAGATGATGGTTGGTATTTTTTAGCTCTTAAGTATTTTAAAAGTAAGGTATATACACTTTTTTTACATAATGCTGCTATACACTTAATAGACCATAATATAGGGTAAACATAGATTTATATATACTAGGAAACTAAAATTCATGTGATAATTGCTTCATTGTGATAACTGCTTTATTGCAGTGGACTGAACCTGCAATATCTCTGAGGTATACCTGTGGTAGATACACGAAAGAAAAAGGTAAAGGAATCTAAGCATACCAAAAAAGACAGGAATCTAAGCAAGGAAAGAAGACAGGAAAATAGGAATTACAAAACAGCCAGAAAACAGTGAACAAAATAGCAATAAGGACATACCTATCAATAATTACTTTAAAATGTAAAACAAATAATAAATTCTCCCATCAAAACACAGAGTGGCTGAATGGATTAAAAAAAAAGACTCACCTATATACAGCCTACAAAAACCTCACCTGAGGTACAAGTGCACACACAGACTGAAAGGATGGAAAAAAATATTCCATGCAAATGGAAACCAGAAGAAAGCTGGGGCAGCTATACTTGTAACAGTCAAAATAAATTTAAGACAAAGACTATTATAAGGGACAAAAAAGGTCATTATATAATGATAAAGGAGTAAATCCAAAAAGAGAATATAACATTTGTAAACATTTATGCACTCAAAAAAGGAACATCTGAATATGTAAAACAAAATTTAACAGATCTAAAGGGAGAAGTAGAAACTATACAATAACAGAAAGGGACTTTAATACCCCAATTTCATCAGTGGATACATCATTCAGACAGAAAATCAATAAAGAAACACTGGCCTTCAGTGACACATTAGGCCAGTCATTCCATCCAAAAGCAACAGAACACACAATCTTCTCAAGGGCACATGGAACATTCTCCAGGAGAGAGCATATGTTAGGCCACACAACAAGTCTTAATAAATTTAAGAAAATGAAAGTCATATTAAGCATCTTTCCTGACCACAGTGCAATACAACTAGAAATCGATTATGAGAAGATAACTGGAAAATTCCCATGTGGAGATTAAAAATGAGACTGAAAAACCAATAGGTTAAAGAAATCAAAAAAGAAATTTTAAAAAGTACCTTGAGACAAATGAAATGGAAATAGAGTAGAACCCCATTATCTGTGAGGGATACATGCCAAGACACTGAGTGGATGCCTGAAACCATGAATAGTAATTAACCCCACAAATATTATGTTTTTTCCTATACATACACAGGCACACACAGTGTGTATACAACGAACAAAGGGATGATTCATATCACAGGCAAGATGGAGCAGGATGGCACAAAGTTTTATCACACACCTCAGGAAAATGCACAATTCAAAACTTCATTTTAAAAAATGTTTCAAGTATTTAAAAAATGTCTATTTCTGTAATTTTCCATTTACTATTTTCAGACCACAGTTGACTGCAGGTAACTGAAAATATAAAAAGCAAAACTGCAGGGCTTCCCTGATGGCACAGTGCTTGAGAATCTGCCTGCCAGTGCAGGGGAAATGGGTTTGAGGCCTGGTCTGGGAAGATCCCACATGTCGCGGAGCAACTGGAACCGTGAGCCACAACTACTGAGACTGTGTGTGTGGAGCTTTTGCTCTGAAACAAGAGAGGCCGTGACAGTGAGAGGCCTGTGCACCACCATGAAGAGTGGATCCTACTCGCCGCAACTAGAGAAAGCCCATGCACAGAAACAAAGACTCAACACAGCCAAAAATACATAAATAAATACATATTTAAAAAGAAAAAAAAGCAAGACTGCAGATAAAGGGGGACTATTGTGCAACATACTGAAACTTATAGGATGCAGCAAAAGAATTTCCAAGAGGTTAGTTCATAGTGATAGTGATAAATCAAGAAACGAAAAAGATCTCAAAAAACCTAACTTTACATATCAAGAAACTAGAAAAAGAAGAAAAAGCAAATGCCAAAGTTAGTAAAATGAAGGAAATAACAAAGATCACAGTGGAAATAAATGAAAAAGACTAAAAAGAGAGGAGAAAAACAATCAATGAAACTAAGAGCTTTTAAAATATAAGATAGATATCAGGTAGAGATGGCGGAGGAATAAGACGTGGAGATCACCTTCCGCCGCACAAATACACTGCAAATACGTCTACATGTGGAACAACTACAGGACACCTACTAAATGCTGGCAGAAGACCTCAGACTTCCCAGACGGCAAGAAACTCCCCACGTACCTGGCCGAGTGGCTGTCAGGCCTGAGCCTCTGAAGTTGGAGAGCTGAGATCAGTACACTGGACCACCAGGGACCTCCCGACCCCATGTAATCAATTGGCGAAGGCTCTGCCAGAGATCTCTGTCTCAACCCTAAGACCCAGCTTCACTCAACGGCCAGCAAGCTCCAGTGCTGGACACCCCATGCCAAATAACTAGCAAGAGAAGAACACAACCCGACCCAGTAGCAGAGAGACTGCCTAAAATCATACTAAGTTCACAGACACCCCAAAACACACCACTGGACACCACCCTGCGTGCCAGAAAGACAAGATCCAGCCCCACCCACCAGAACACAGGCACCAGTCCTCTCTACCAGGAAGCCTACAAAAGCCCCTTAACCACTGGGGGCAGACACCAAAAACAATGGGAACTACGAATCTGTAGCCTGCGAAAAAGAAACCAAACAGAGTAAGTTAAACAAAATGAGAAGACACAGAAATATGCAGCAGATGAAGGAGCAAGGTAGAAACCCATCAGACCAGGGTTTCCCTGGTGGTGCAGTGGTTGAGAGTCCGCATGCAGATGCAGGGGACACAGGTTCGTGCCCCAGTCTGGGAAGGTCCCGCATGCCATGGAGCGGCTGGACCCGTGAGCCATGGCCGCTGAGGTGCACATCCAGAGCCTGTGCTCCACAACGGGAGAGGCCACAACAGTGAGAGGCCCACATACCACCAAAAAAAAAAAAAAAATCCCAGCAAACCAAACAAATGAAGAGGAAATAGGCAGACTACCTGAAAAAGAATTCAGAGTAATGATAGAAAAGATGATCCAAAAATCTTGGCAATAGAATGGAGAAAATACAAGAAATGTTTAACAAGGACCTACAAGGACTAAAGAGCAAACAAACAATGATGAACAACACAATAAATGAAATTAAAAATTCCCTAGAAGGAATCAAGAGCAGAATAAATGAGGCAGAAGAAAGGACAAATGACCTGGAAGAGAAAATAGTGGAAATAACTGCTGCAGAGCAGAATACAGAAAAAAGAATGAGAAGAATTGAGGACAGTCTGAGAGACCTCTGGGACAACATGAAATGTACCAACATTTGAATTATACGGGTCCCAGAAGAAGAAGCAAGGGTGGAGCTTCAAGATGGCAGAAGAGTAAGATGCAGAGATCATCTTCCTTCCCACAACAACATCAGAAATACATCTGCACGTGGAACTGCTCCTATAGAACACATACTGAACGCTGGCAGAAGACCTCAGACCTCCCAAAAGGCAAGAAACTCCCCACGTACCTGGGTAGGCCAAAAGAAAAAAGAAAAAACAGAGACAAAAGAATAGGGACGGAACCTGAAGCAGTGGGAGGGAGCTGTGAAGGAGGAAAGGTTTCCACACACTAGGAAGGCCCTTGCGCAGCCAGAGACTATGGGTGGTGGAGGGGGGAAGCTTCAGAGCCACAGAGGAGAGGGCAGCAACAGGGATGTGGAGGGCAAAGTGGACAGATTCCCGCACAGAGGATCGGCGCCGACCAGCACTCACCAGCCCGAGAGGCTTGTCTGCTCACCCGCCGAGGCTGGTGGGGGCTGGGAACTGAGGCTTGGGCTTCGGTTGGATCCCAGGGAGAGGACTGGGGTTGGCTGTGAGAACACAGCCTGAAGGGACTAGTGCACCACAGCTAGTAGGGAGGGAGTCTGGGTAAAACTCTGGAGCTCCCACAGAGGCAAGAGACATTTCTTCCCCCTTTGCTTCCTGGTGCACGAGAAGACGGGATTAACAGCCCAACTTAAACAAGCTCCAGAGACAGGCGCAAGCCACGGCTATCAGCATGGATGCCAGAGACAGGCATGGGACTCTAAGGCTGCTGCTGCAGCCACCAAGACGCCTGTGTGCAAGCACATGTCACTCTCCACACCTCCCCTCCCAGGAGCCAGTGCAGCCCGCCACTGCCAGGGTCCCATGATCCAGGAACAACTTCCCCGGTAGAACGCACAGCACGCCTCAGGCTGTTGCAACGTGACACCAACCTCTGCTGATGCAGGCTAGCCCCAGTTCTGTGCCCCTCCCTCCCCCCGGCCTGAGTGAGCCAGAGCCACCGAAGTAGCTGCTCCTTTAACCTCATCCTGTCTGAGCGAAGAACAGACGCCTTCAGGTGACCTACACGCAGAGGTGGGACCAAATCCAAATCTGAACCCCGGGAGCTGTGTGAACAAAGATGAGAAAGGGAAATTTCTCCCAGCAGCCTCAGAAGCAGCAGATTACATCTCCACAATCAACTTGATGTACCCTGCATCTGTGGAATACATGAATACACAATGAATCATCCCAAATTGAGGTGGTGGACTTGGGGAGCAAAGATATATATATTTTACCATATTTTCTCTTTTTGTGAGTGTGTATGTGTATGCTTCTGTGTGTGATTTTTGTCTGTATAGCTTTGCTTTTATGATTTGTCCTAGGATTCTGTTCATCCGGTTTTTATACTTTCAAACATTTTTTTATTAATAATTATTTTTTATTTTAATAAATTTATTTTATTTTATCTCCTTTCTCTCTTTCTTTCTTCCTTCCTTTCTTTCTTCCTTTCTTCCTTCCTTCCTTTCTTTCTTTTTCTTTCCTTTCTTTCTTTCCTTTCTTTCTTTCTTATCCTTTTTATTCTCAGCCATGTGGATGAAAGTCTCTAGGTGCTCCAGCCAGGAGTCAGGGCTTTGGCTCTGAGGTGGGAGAGACAACCTCAGGACACTGGTCCACAAAAGATCTCCCAGCTCCATGTAATATCAAATGGCAAAAATCTCCCAGAGATCTCCATCTCAACGCCAAGACACAGCTTCACTCAACGATCACCAAGCTACAGTGCTGGACACCCTAGGCCAAAGAAGTAGCAGGAGAGGAACACAAACCCATCCATTGGCAGAGAGGCTGCCTAAAACCATAATAAGGCCACAGACACTCAAAATCACACCACCAGACGTTGGACCTGCCCACCAGAAAGAAAAGATCCGGCCTCATCCACCAGAACACAGGCACTAGTCTTCTCCACTAGGAAGCCTAGAGAACCCACTGAAACAACCTTAGCCACTGGGGATACACATCAAAAACAACGGGACTATGAACCTGCAGCCTGTGAAAAGGAGACCCCAAACACAGTAAGTTAAGCAAAATGAGAAGACAGAGATATATATAGCAGATGAAGGAACAAGGTAAAAACCCACCAGACCGAACAAATGAAGAGGAAATAGGCAGTCTACCCGAAAAAGAATTCAGAATAATGATAGTAAAGATGATCCAAAATCTTGGAAAGAGAATAGAGAAAACAAAAGAAACGGTTAACAAGGACCTACAAGAACTAAAGACCAACAAAACAATGATGAACAACACACTAAAAGAAATTAAAAATTCTCTACAAGGGATTAATAGCAGAATAACTGAGGCAGAAGAACGGATAAGTGACCTGGAAGATAAAATAGTGGAATAACTACTGCAGAGCAGAATAAAGAGAAAAGAATGAAAAGAACTTAGGACAGTCTCAGAGACCTCTCGAACAACAGTAAATGCACCAACATTCGAATTATAGGGGTCGCTGAAGAAGAAGAGAAAAGGGGACTGAGAAAATATTTGAAGAGATTATAGTTGAAAACTTCCCTAATATGGGAAAGGAAATAGTTAGTCAAGTCCAGGAAGCACAGAGAGTCCCATACAGGGTAAATTCAAGGACAGAAACATGACAAGACACATATTAATCAATCTATCAAATATTAAATGCAAAGAAGAAATATTAAAAGCAGCTGGGGAAAAACAACAAATAACACACAATGGAATCCCGATAAGGTTAACAGCTGATCTTTCGGCAGAAACTATGCAGGCCAGAAGGAAGTGGCAGGACATATTTAAAGTGATGAAGGAGAAAAACCTACAACCAAGATTACTCTACCCAGCAAGGAACTCATTCAGATGTAATGGAGAAAGTAAAAGCTTCACAGACAAGCAAATGCTAAGAGAATTCAGCACCACCAAACCAGCTTTACAACAAATGCCAAAGGAACTTCTCTAGGCAGGTAACACAACAGAAGGAAAAGACCTACAATAACAAACCAAACACAATTAAGAAAATGGGAATAGCAACATACATATCAATAATTATCTTAAATGTAAATTGATTAAATGCTGCAACCAAAACACATAGGCTGGCTGAATGGATACAAAAACAAAACCCGTATATATGCTGTCTACAAGAGACCGACATCAGACCTAGGGACACATACAGACTGAAAGTAAGGGGATGGAAAAAGATATTTCATGCAAATGGAAACCAAAAGAAAGCTGGAGTAGCAATTCTCATATCAGACAAAATAGACTTTAAAATATAGACTATTACAAGAGACACAGAAGGACACTACATAATGATCAAGGAATTGATCCAAGAAGATATAACGATTGTAAATATTTTGCACCCAAAATAGAAGCACCTCAATACATAAGGCAAATACTAACAGCCATAAAAGGGGAAATCGACAGTAACACAATCATAGTACGGGACTTTAACACCTCACTTTCACCAATGGACAGATCATCCAAAATGAAAATAAATAGGGAAACACAAGCTTTAAATGATACATTAAACAAGATGCACTTAATTGATATTCATAGGACATTACATCCAAAAACAACAGAATACATATTCTTCTCAAGTGCTCATGGAAACTCCTCCAGGATAGATCATATCATTGGTTACAAATCAAGCCTTGGTAAATTTAAGAAAATTGAAATCGTATCAAGTATCTTTACTGACCACAACACTGTGAGACCAGATATCAATTACAGGAAAAAATATGTAAGAAATACAAACACATGGAGACTAAACGATACACTATTTAATAACCAAGAGACCACTGAAGAAATCAAAGAGGAAATCAAAAAATATCTAGAAACCAATGACAATAAAAACACGACGGCTCAAAACCTATGGGATGCAGCAAAAGCAGTACTAAGACAGAGGTTCATAGCAATACACTCCTACCTTAAGAAACAAGAAACATCTCAAGTAAACAACCTAACCTTGCACGTAAAGCAACTACAAAAAGAAGAACAAAAAACCCCCAATGATAGCAGAAGGAAAGAAATCATAAAGATCAGATCAGAAATAAATGAAAAAGAAATGAAGGAAACGATAGCAAAGATCAGTATTACTAAAAGCTGGTTCTTTGAGAAGATAAACAAAATTGATAAACCATTAGCCAGATTCACCACAAAAAAAAAGGGAGAAGACTCAAATCAATAGAATTAGAAATGAAAAAGGAGAAGTAACAACTGACACTGCAGAAATACAAAAGATCATGAGAGATAACTACAAGCAACTCTATGCCAATAAAATGGACAACCTGGAAGAAATGGACAAATTCTTAGAAATGCACAACCTGCCGAGACAGAACCAGGAATAAATAGAAAATATGAACAGACCAATCACAAGCACTGAAATTGAAACTGTGATTAAAAATCTTCCAACAAACAAAAGCCCAGGACCAGATGGCTTCACAGGCGAATTCTATCAAACATTCAGAGAAGAGCTAACACCCATCCTTCTTAAACTCTTCCATAATGTAGCAGAGGGAGGGACACTCCCAAACTCATTCTACGAGGCCACAATCACCCTGATACCAAAACCAAAGATGTCACAAAGAAAGAAAACTACAGGCCAATATCACTGATGAACATAGATGCAAAAATCCTCAACAAAATACTAGCAAACAGAATCCAACAGCACATTAAAAGGACCATACACCATGAGCAAGTGGGTTTAATTTCAGGAATGCAAGGAATCTTCAATATACGCAAATAAATCAATGTGATACACCATATTAACAAACTGAAGGAGAAAAAAACATATGATAATCTCAGTAGATGCAGAGAAAGCTTTTGACAAAATTCAACACGCATTTATGATAAAAAAAAAACCTGCAGGAAGTAAGCGTAGAGGGAAATTTCCTCAACATGATAAAGGCCATATATGACCATCCCACAGCCAACATCATCCTAAATGGTGAAAAACTGAACCCATTTCCATTAAAATCAGGAGCAAGAGAAGGTTGCCCACTCTCACCACTATTATTCAACATAGTTTTGGAAGTTTTAGCCACAGCAATCAGCGAAAAAAAGAAATAAAAGGAATCCAAACTGGAAAAGAAGAAATAAAGCTGTGACTGTTTGCAGATGACATGATACTACATACATAGAGAATCCTAAAGATGCTACCAGAAAACTACTAGTGCTAATCAATGAATTTGGTAAAGTATCAGGATACAAAATTAATGCACAGAAATCTCTGGAATTGCTATACACTAATGATGAAAAATCTGAAAGTGAAATTAAGAAAACACTCCCATTTACCAGTGCAAGAAAAAGAATAAAATATCTAGGAATAAACCTACCTAAGGAGACAAAAGAACTGTATGTAGAAAATTATAAGACACTGATGAAACAAATTAAAGGTGATACAAATAGACTGACAGATATACCATGTTCTTGGATTGGAAGATTCAACATTGTGAACATGACTCTACTACCCAAAGCAATCTGCAGGATTAATGGAATACCTATCAAACTACCACTGGCATTTTTCACGGAACTAGAACAAAATATTTCACAATTTGTATGGAAACACAAAAGACCCAGAATAGACAAAGCAATCTTGAGAACGAACAACGGAGCTGGAGGAATCAGGCTCCCTGACTTCAGACTACACTACAAAGCTACAGTAATCAAGACAGTATGGTACTGGCACAAAAACAGAAATATAGATCAGTGGAACAGGATAGAAAACCCAGAGATAAACCCACGCACATATGGTCACCTTATGTTTGATAAAGGAGGCAAGAATATACAGTGGAGAAAAGACAGCCTCCTCAATAATTGGTGCTGGGAAAACTGGACAGAAACATGTAAAAGTATGAAATTAGAACATTCCCTAACACCATGCACAGAAATAAACTCAAAATGAATTAAAGACCTAAATGTAAGGGCAGACACTATCAAACTCTTAGATGAAAACATAGGCAGAACACTCTATGACATAAATCACAGCAAGATCCTTTTTGAACTACCTCCTAGAGAAATGGAGATAAAAACAAAAACAAACAAATGGGACCTAATGAAACTTAAGAGCTTTTGCACAGCAAAGGAAACCATAAACAAGGCCAAAAAACAACCCTCAGAATGGCAGAAAGTATTTGCAAATGAAGCAACGGTCAAAGGATTAATCTCCAAAATTTACAAGCAGCTCATGCAGCTCAATATCAAAACAACAAACAATCCAGTCCAAAAATGGGCAGAAAACCTAAATAGACATCTCTCCAAAGAAGATATACAGATTGCCAACAAACACATGAAAGAATGCTCAACATCATTAATCATTAGAGAAATGCAACTCAAAACTACAATGAGATATCATCTCACACCATTCAGAATGGCCATCGTCAAAAAATCTAGAAAGAATAAATGCTGGAGAGGGTGTGGAGAAAAGAGTACACTCTTGCACTGTTGGTGGGAATGTAAATTGATACAGCCACTACGGAGAACAGTATGGAGGTTCCTTAAAAACTAAATATAGAACTACCATACCACCCAGCGATCCCACTACTGGGCATATACCCTGAGAAAAGCATAATTCAAAAATAATAATTCACCAAAATATTCATTGCTGCTGTATTTACAATAGCGAGGACATGGAAGCAACCGAAGTGTCCGTCAACAGATGCATGGATAAAGAAGATGTGACACATATATACAATGGAATATTACTCAGCCATAAAAAGAAACGAAATTGAGTTATTTGTAGTTAGGTGGATTGACCTAGAGTCTGTCATACAGATTGAAGTAAGTCAGAAAGAAAAAAGCAAGTACTGTATGCTAGCACATATATATGGAATCTAAGGAAAATATTTAAAAGTTCATGAAGAACCTAGGGGCAAGATGGGAATAAAGACACAGACCTACTGGAGAATGGACTTGAGGATATGGGAAGGAGGAAGGGTAAGCTGTGACAAAGTTAGAGTGTGGCATGCACATATATACACTACCAAACGTAAAATAGACAGCTAGTGGGAAGCAGACGCATAGCACAGGGAGATTAGCTCGGCGGTTTGTGACCACCTACAGTGGTTGGATAGGGAGGGTGAGAGGGAGGGAGACCCAAGAGGTAAGAGATATGGGAACATATGTATATTTATAACTGATTTAGTTTGTTATAAAGCAGAAAATAACACACCATTGTAATGTATTATACTCTAATAAAAAAGAAGAAGAAAAAAAACACAAAGAGTCATGTACCAAATTGTTCATTGCAGCTCTATTTACAATAGCCACGACATGGAAGCAACCTAAGTGTCCATCAACAGATGCATGGATAAAGAAGATGTGGCACATATACACAATGGAATATTACTCAGCCATAAAAAGAAACGAAATTGAGTTATTTGTAGTGAGGTGGATGGACCTAGAGTCTATCATACAGAGTGAAGTAAGTCAGAAAGAAAAAAGCAAGTACCATATGCTGGCACATATATATGGAATCTAAGGAAAAAATAAAAGTTCATGAAGAACCTAGGGGCAAGATGGGAATAAAGACACAGACCTACTAGAGAATGGACTTGAGGATATGTGGAGGGAGAAGGGTAAGCTGTGACAAAGGATAGAGTGGCATGGACATTTATACACTAGCAAAGATAAAATAGCTAGTGGGAAGCAGACGCATAGCACAGGGAGATCAGCTTGGTGCTTTGTGACCACCTACAGGGGTGGGATAGGAAGGGTGGGAGGGAGGGAGATGCAAGATGGAAGAGATATCATAACATATGTATATGTATAACTGATTCACTTTGTTATAAAGCAGAAATTTACAGATCATTGTAAATCAATTATAGTCCAATAAAGATGTTTAAAAAAAAAAAGAAACACTGGCTTTCAGTGATACATGAGGCCAGGCATTCCATCCAAAAGCAACAGAATGCACAATCTTCTCAAGGGCACAGGCAACATTTTCCAGGACAGAGCATATGTTAGGCCACAAAACAAGTGTTAATAAATTTAAGAAGATTAAAATCATATTAAGCGTCTTTCCCGATCACAATGCAATACAACTAGAAATCGACTATGAGAAGAAAATTGGAAAATTCCCATGTGGAGATTAAAAATGATACAAGAACAACCAATAGGTTAAAGAAATGAAAAGAGAAATTTAAAAAAGTACCTTGAGACAAATGAAATGGAAATAGAGTAGAACCCCATTATCTGTGAGGGATACATGCCAAGACACTGAGTGGATGCCTGAAACCATGAATAGTAATTAACCCCACAAGTATTATGTTTTTTTCCATACATACACATGCACACACAGTGTGTATACGACGAATAAAGGGATGATTCATATCCCAGGCAAGATGGAGGAGGATGGCACAAAGTTTTATCACACTCCTCAGGACAATGCACAATTCAAAACTTTATTTTTAAAAATGTTTAAAGTATTTTAAAAATGTTTATTGCTGTAATTTTCCATTTAATATTTTGAGACCACAGTTGACTGCAGGTAACTGAAACTAAAAAGCAAAACTGCAGATGAAGGGGGACTATTTTGCAACATACTGAACCTTACAGGATGCAGAAACAGCATTTCTAAGAGGGAAGTTCATAGTGATAGTGATAAAGCAAAAAGCAAAAAAGATCTCAAAAAACCTAACTTTTCATATTAAGGAAGTAGAAAAAAAGAAAATGCCAAAATTAGTAAAATGAAAGAAGTAACAAAGATCACAGTGGAAATAAATGAAAAAGACTAAAAAGAGAGGAGAAAAACAATCAATGAAACTAAGAGCTTTTAAAATATAATATAGATATCCAGTAGAGATCGTGGAGGAATAAGACGTGGAGATCAACTTCCTCTGCACAAATACACCGCAAATACATCTACATGTGGAACAACTACCGAACACCTACCAAACACTTGCAGAAGACCTCAGACTTCCCAGAGGGCAAGAAACTCCCCACGTACCCGGCTGTGTGGCTGACAGGGTCTCGATGCTCTGGCCTGCTGTCAGGCCTGCGCCTCTGAAGTGGGAGAGCTGAGTTCGGTACACTCTTATCACCAGAGACCTCCTGACCCCATGCAATATCAATCAGCGAGGACTCTCCCAGAGATCTCTGTCTCAACCCTAAGACCCAGCTTCACTAAACAGCCAGCAAGCTCCAGTGCTGGACACCCCATGTGAAACAACTAGCAAGACAGGAACACAACCTGACCCATTAGCAGAGAGACTGCCTAAAATCATACTAAGTTCACACACACCCCAAAACACACCAATGGACCCGGCCCTGCCCAACAGAAAGACAAGATGCAACCCGACCGACAAGAACACAGGCACCAGTCCTATCTACCAGGAAGCTTACACAAGCCCCTTAACCAATCTTACCCACCAGGGGCTGACACCAAAAGCAATGGTAACTACGAAACTGTAGCCTGTGAAAAAGAGACACCAAACACAGTAAGTTAAACAAAATGAGAAGACAGAAAAATATGCAGCAGATGAAGGAGCAAGGTAAAAACCCACCCGACCAAACAAATGAAGAAGAAATATGCAGCCTACCTGAAAAAAATTCAGAGTAATGATAGAAAAGATGATCCAAAAATCTTGGCAATAGAATGGAGAAAATACAAGAAATGATTAACAAGGGCCTAGAAGGACTAAAGAGCAAACAAACAATGATGAACAACACAATAAATGAAATTAAAAATTCCCTAGAAGGAATCAAGAGCAGAATAAATGAGGCAGAAGAAAGGACAAATGACCTGGAAGAGAAAGTAGTGGAAATAACTGCTGCAGAGCAGAATACAGAAAAAAGAATGAAAAGAATTGAAGACAGTCTCACAGACTGCTGGGACAACATTAAACGTACCAACATTCGAATAATAGGGGTCCCAGAAGAAGAAGAAAAAAAGAAAGGGAGGAGCTTCAAGATGGCAGAAGAGTAAGACACAGAGATCACCTTCCTCCCCACAACTACATCACAAATACATCTACACGTGGAACTGCTCATATAGAACACCTACTGAACGCTGGCAGAAGATCTCAGACCTCCCAAAAGGCAAGAATCTCCCCACATACATGGGTAGGCCAAAGGAAAAAAGAAAAAACAGAGACAAAAGAATAGGGATGGGACCTGCACCAGTGGGAGGGAGCTGTGAAGGAGGAAAGGTTTCCACACACTAGGAAACCCCTTCGTGGGTGGAGACTGTGGGTGGTGAAGGGGGCTACTTTGGAGCTACGGAGGAGAGAGCAGCAACGGGTGTGGAGGGCAAAGCGGAGAGATTCCCGCACAGAGGAACGGTGCCAATCAGCACTCACCAGCCGAACAGGCTTCTATGCTATCCCTGCCGGGGCTGGTGGGGGCTGGGAGCTGAGGCTCAGTCTTCGCTTGGATCCCAGGGAGAGGACTGGGGTTGGCTGTGCGAACACAGTCTGAAGGGACTAGTGAGCCACAGTTAGCCAGGAGGGAACCAGGGAAAACATCTGGAGCTGCCGAGGAGGCAAGACACTATTTCTTCCCTCTTTCTTTCCTGGTGCAGGAGAAGAGGGGATTAAGACTGCTGCTTAAAGGAGCTACAGAGACGGAGCGAGGTGCGGCTATCAGCACGGACAACAGAGAAGGGCCTGGGATGCTAAGTCTGCTGCAGCCACCAGGAACCCTGTGTGCAAACACAGGTCACTCACCACACCTCCCCTCCCGAGCGCCTGTGCAGCCCGCCACTGCCAGGGTCCCGTGATCCAGGGACAATTTCCCCAGGAGAATGCACAGCACGCCTCAGGCTGTTGCAACATGACACCGGCCTCTGCCCATGCAGGCTAGCCCCGCATTCCGTGCCCCTCCCTCCCTCCGGCCTGAGTGAGCCAGAGCCCCTGAAGTAGCTGTTCCTTTAAGCCCATCATTTCTGAGTGAAGAACAAACGCCTACATGCAGAGGCGGGTCTAAATCCAAAACTGAAGCCCGGAAGCTGTGCAAACAAAGAAGAGAAAGGGAAATTTCTCCCAGCAGCCAAAGGAACAGCTTATAAAATCTCCACAATCAACTTGATGTACCCTGCATCTGTGGAATACCTGAATACACAACGAATCATCCCAAATTGAGGAGGTGGACTTGGGGAGCAAAGATATATATATTTCCCCCTTCTTCTCTTTTTGTGAGTGTGTATGTGTATGCTTCTGTGTGTGATTTTGTCTGTATAGCTTTGCTTTTATCATTTGTCCTAAGGATCTGTCCGTCGGTTTTTCTTTTTTTTTTTAACTTTTAAAATACTTTTTCTTATAATTTTTTTATTTTAATAAATTTATTGTATTTTATCTTCCTTCTTTCTTTCTTTTCTGCTTTCCTTCTTTCTTACTTTCTTATTTTTTTCTCCCTTTTATTCTGAGCTGTGTGGATGAAAGGCTCTTGGTGCTCCAGCCAGGAGTCAGGGCTGTGCCACTGAGGTGGGAGAGCAAACTTCAGGACACTGGTCCACAAGAGACCTCCCAGCTCCACATAATATCAAATGTCGGAAATCTCCTAGAGATCTCAATGTCAACACCAAGATCCAGATTCACTCAATGACCAGCATGCTACAGTGCTAGACACCATATGCCAAACAACTAGCAAGACAGGAACACAACCCCATCCATTAGCAGAGAAGCTGCCTAAAATCATAATAAGGCCACAGACAGCCCACAACACACCACCAGACGTGGACCTTCCCAACAGAAAGACAAGATCCAGCATCATCCAACAGAACACAGGCACTAGTCCCTCCCACTAGGAAGCCTACACAACCCACTGAACCAACCTTCCCCACTGGGGACACACATCAAAAACAACGGGAACTATGAACCTGCAGCCTGTGAAAATGAGACCCAAACAGAGTAAGATAAGCAAAATAAGAAGACAGAGAAACACACAGCAGATGAAGGCGAAAGGTAAAAACCCACCAGACCGAAAAAATGAAGAGGAAACAGACAGTCTACCTGGGAAAGAATTCAGATAATGATAGTAGAGATGATACAGAATCTTGGAAATAGAATAGAGAAAACACAAGAAACTTTTAACAAGCACCTAGAAGAACTAAAGATCAAGCAAACAATGATGAGCAACAAAATAAATGAAATTAAAAATCCTCTAGAAGGGATCAGTAGCAGAATAACTGAGGCAGAAAAACGGCTAAGTGACCTGGAAGATAAAACAGTGGAAATAACTACTGCAGAGCAGAATAAAGAAAAAAGAATGAAAAGAACTTAGGACAGTCTCAGAGATGTCTGGGACAACATTAAACGCACCAGCATTCGAATTATAGGGGGCACAGAAGAAGAGAAAACGAAAGGGACTGAGAATATATTTGAAGAGATTATAGTTGAAAACTTCCCTAATATGGAAAAGGAAATAGTCACGTCCAGAAAGCAAACAGACTCCCATAGAGTATAAATCCAAGGGGAAACATGACAAGACACATATTAATTAAAGTATCAAAAATTAAATACAAAGAAAAAATATTAAAAGCAGCAAGGGAAAAACAACAAATACCACAAAAGGCAATCACCATACGGTTAACACCTGATTTTTCAGTGGAAACTCTGCAGCCAGAAGGAATTGGCAGGACATATTTAAAGTGATGAAGGAGAAAAAGCTACAACCAAGATTACTCTACCCAGCAAGGATCTCATTCAGATTTAATGGAGAAATTAAAAACTTCACAGACAAGCAAAAGCCAAGAGAATTCAGCACCACCAAACCAGCTTTACAACAAATGCCAAAGGAACTTCTCTAGGCAGGTAACACAAGAGAAGGAAAAGACCTACAATAACAAACCCAAAACAGTTAAGAAAATGGGAATAGGAACATTCATATTGATAATTACCTTAAATGTAAATGGATTATATGCTCCACCAGAAGACATAGAATGGATACAAAAACAAAACCCATATATATGCTGTCTACAGGAGAGCCACTTCAGACCTACGGACACATACAGACTGAAAGTGAGGGGATGGAAAAAGATATTCCATGCAAATGGAAATCAAAAGAAAGTTGGAGGAGCAATACACATATCCGACAAAATAGACTTTAAAATAAAGACTATTACAAGAGACAAAGAAGGACACTACATAATGATCAAGGGATCAATCCAAGAAGAAGATATAACAATTGTAAATATTTATGCACCCAACATAGGAGCACCTCAATACATAAAGCAAATACTAACAGCCATAAAAGGGGAAATCAACAGTAACACAATCATAGTAGGGGACTTTAACACCCCACTTTCACCAATGGACAGATCATCCAAAATGAAAATAAATAAGGAAACACAAGTTGTAAATGATACATTAAACAAGATGGACTTAATTGATATTTATAGGACATTCCATCCAAGAACAACAGAATACACATTCTTCTCAAGTGCTCATAGAACATTCTCCAGGATAGATCATATATTGGGTCACAAATCAAGGCTTGGTAAATTCAAGAAAATTGAAATCTTATCAAGTATCTTTTCCGACCACAGTGCTATGAGACTAGATATCAATTACAGGAAAAAATCTGTAGAAAATACAAACACATGGATGCTACACAATGCACTACTTAATAACGAAGTGATCACTGAAGAAAGCAAAGAGGAAATTAAAAAACACGTAGAAACAAATCACAATGAAAACACGATGACGCAAAACTTATGGAATGCAGCAAAAGCAGTTCTAAGAGGGAAGTTTATAATAATACAATCCTAGCTGAAGAAACAATAAACATCTCAAATAAACAAGCTAACCTTGCACCTAAAGCAATTAGAGAAAGCAGAACAAAAAAACCCCCAAAGTTAGTAGAAGGAAAGAAATCATAAACATCAGACCAGAAAAAAATGAAAACAAATGAAGGCAACGATAGCAAAGATCAATAAAACTAAAAGCTGGTTCTTTGAGAAGATAAACAAAATTGATAAACCATTAGCCAGATTCATGAAGAAAAAAAGAGAGAAGACTCAAATCAATAGAATTAAAAAGAAAAAGCAGTAACAACTGACACTACAGAAATACAAAGATCATGAGAGATTACTACAATCAACTCTATGACAAAAAATGGACAACTTGGAAGAAATGGACAAATTCTTAGAAATGCAAAACCTGCTGAGACTGAACCAGGAAGAAATAGAAAATATGAACAGACCAATCACAAGCACTGAAATTGGAACTGTGATTAAAAATCTTCCAAAAGGGCTTCACTGGTGGCGCAGTGGTTGAGAGTCCGCCTGCAGATGCAGCGGACACTGCTTCTTACCCAAGTCCGCGAAGATCCCACATGCCATGGAGCAGCTAGGCCCGTGAGCCATGGCCGCTGAGCCTGTGCATCCGGAGACTGTGCTCTGCAACAGGAGAGGCCACAAGAGTGAGAGGCCCGCGTAAAGCAAAAAAAAAAAAAAAAAATCTTCCAACAAACAAAAGCCCATGACCAGATGGCTTCACAGGTGAATTCTATCAAACATTTAAAGAACAGCTAACACCTATCCCTCTCCAACTCTTTCAAAATATAGCAGAGGGAGAAACACTCCCAAACGCATTCTACAATGCCACCATCACCCTGATACAAAAACCAGACAAAGATGTCATAAAGAAAACTACAGGCCAATATCACTGATGAACATAGATGCAAAAATCTTCAACAAAATACTAGCAAACAGAAGCCAACAGCACATTAAAAGGATGATACACCATGATCAAGTGGGGTTTATTCCAGGAATGCAAGGATTCTTCAATATATGCAAATCAATCAATGTGATACACCGTATTAACAAACTGAAGGAGAAAAACCCATATGATCATCTCAATCAAGGCAGAGAAAGCTTCCGACAAAATTCAACACACATTTATGATAAAAACCCTGCAGAAAGTAGGCACAGAGGGAACTTTCCTCAACAAAATAATGGCCATATATGACAAACCCACAGGCAACATCGTCATCAACGTTGAATAACTGAAACCATTTCCAATAAGATAAGGAAAAAGACAAGGTTGCGCACTCTCACCACTATTAATATTTTTATTATTATTATTTTTTTGCCGTACGTGGGCCTCTCACTGTTGTGGCCTCTCCCGTTGCAGAGCACAGGCTCCGGATGCGCAGGCTCAGGGGCCGTGGCTCACGGGCCCAGCCGCTGCACGGCATGTGCCATCTTCCCAGACCAGAGCACGAACCCGTGTCCACTGCATTGGCGGGCGGACTCTCAACCACTGTGTCACCAGGGAAGCCCCTCAGCACTATTATTCAACATAGTTCTGGAAGTTTTAGTCACAGCAATCAGAGAAGAAAAGGAAATAAAAGGAATCCAAATCAGAAAAGAAGAAGTAAAGCTGTCACTGTTTGCAGATGACATGATACTATACATAGAGAATCCTAAGGATGCTACCAGAAAACTACTAGAGCTAATCAATGAATTTGGTAAAGTAGCAGGATACAAAATTAATGCACAGTAATCTCTGGCATACCTATACACTAATGATGAAAAATCTGAAAGTGAAATTAAGTAAACACTCCCATTTACCATTGCAACAGAAAGAATAAAATATCTAGGAATAAACCTACCTGAGGAGACAAAAGACCTGTATGAAGAAAATTATAAGACACTGATGAAAGGAATTAAAGATGATATAAATAGATGGAGAGCAATACCATGTTTTTGGATTGGAAGAATCAACAGTGTGAAAATGACTCTACTACCCAAAGCAATCTACAGATTCAATGCAATCCCTATCAAACTACCACTGGCATTTTTCACAGAACTAGAAAAAAAATTTCACACTTTGTCTGGAAACACAAAAGACCCCAAAGAGACAAAGCAATCATGAGAACGAAAGCGGAGCTGGAGGAATCAGGCTCCCTGACTTCAGACTATACTACAAAGCTACAGTATTCATGACAGTATGGTACTGGCACAAAAAAAGAAATATAAATCAATGGAACAGGAGAGAAAGCCCAGAGATAAACCCACACAAATATGGTCAACTTATCTTTGATAAAGGAGGCAAGAATATATAGTGAGAAAGGACAGCCTCTTCAATAAGTGGTGCTGGGAAAGCTGGACAGGTACATGTAAAAGTATGAGTTTAGAATACTCCCTAACACCATACACAAAAATAAGCTCAAGATGGATTAAAGACCTAAATGTAAGGCCAGAAACTATCAAACTCTTAGAGGAAAACATAGGCAGAAAACTCTATGATATAAATCACAGCAAGATCCTTTTAGTACCACTTCCTAGAGAAACGGAAATAAGAACAAAAATAAACAAATGGGACCTAATGAAACTTAAAAGCTTTTGCACAGCAAAGGAAACCATAAACAAGACCAAAGCACAACCGCCAGAGTGGGAGAAAATATTTGCAAATGAAGCAACGGTCAAAGGATTAATCTCCAAAACTTCCAAGCAGCTCAGGCAGCGCAATGTCAAAAAAAACAAACAACCCAATCCAAAAATAGGCAGAGGACCTAAACAGACATTTCTCCAAAGAAGATATACAGATTGCCAACAAACACATGAAAGAATGCTCAACATCACTGATAATTAGAGAAATACAAATCAAAAGTGCAATGAGATATCATCTCACACTGGTCAGAATGGCCATCATCAAAAACTCTAGAAATAATAAATGCAGGAGAGGGTGTGGAGAAAAGGGAACAATCGTGCACTTCTGGTGGGAATTGAATTGGTACAGCCACTATGGAGAACAGTATGGAGGCTCCTTAAAAAACTACAAATAGAATTCACATATGTCCTAACAATCCCACTACTGAGCATATGCCATAAGAAAACTATAATTCAAAAAGAGTCATGTACCAAAATGTTCAGTGCAGCTCTATTTAGAATAACCAGGAGATAGAAGCAACCTAAGTATCCATCATCGAATGAATGGATAAAGAAGATGTGGCATATATATAAAATGGAATATTACTCAGCCATAAAAAGAAACAAAATTGAGTTATTTGTAGTGAGGTGGATGGACCTAGAGTCTGTCACATAGAGTGAAGTAAGTCAGAAAGAGAAAGACAAATACCATATGCTAACACATATGTACAGAATCTAAAATATATATATATCATGAAGAACCTAGGGGTAAGATTGGAAGAAAGACACAGACTTACTAGAGAAACGACTTGAGGATATTGGGAGGGGGAGGGTTAAGCTGTGACAAACTGAGAGAGTGGCATGGACATATATACACTACTAAACGTGAAATAGATAGCTAGTGGGAAGAAGGCGCATAGCACAGGGAGATCAGCTCGGTGGTTTGTGAACACGTAGAGGGGTATGATATGGAGGGTGGGAGGGAGGGAGACGCAAGAGGGTAGAGATATGGAAACATATGTATATGTATAGCTGATTCACTTGGTTATAAAGCAGAAACCAACACACCACTGTAAAGCAATTATACTCCAATAAAGATGAAAAAAAAAGAAAAGAAATAAAAGGAATCCAAATTGGAAAAGAAGAAGTAAAGCTGTCATTGTTTTCAGATGACATGATACTATACATAGAGAATCCTAAAGACGCTACCAGTAAACTACTAGAACTAATCAATGAATTTGGTAAAGTAGCAGGATACAAAATTAATGCACAGAGATCTCTGGCATTCCTATACACTGATGAAAAATCTGAAAGGGAAATTAAGAAAACACTCCCATTTGCCGTTGAAACAAAAATAATAACATATCTAGGAATAAACCTACCTAAGGAGACAAAAGACCTGTATGCAGAAAATTATAAGACACTGATGAAAGAAATTAAAGATGATACAAATAGATGGAGAGATATACCATGTTATTGGATAGGAAGAATCAACATTGTGAAAATGACTCTACTACACAAAGCAATATACAGATTTAATGCAATCCCTATCAAACTACCACTGACATTTTTCACAAAACTAGAAAAAAATTTTCACAATTTGTATGGAAACACAAAATACCCCGAATACCCAAAGCAATTTAAGAGGGAAAAATGGAGCTGGAGGAATCAGGCTTCCTGACTTCAGAGTATACTAAAAAGCTACAGTAATTAAGACAGTATGGTACTGGCACAAAAACAGAAATATAGATCAATGGAACAGGACAGAAAGCCCAGAGATAAATCCACGCACATATGGTCACCTTATCTTTGATAAAGGAGGTAAGAATATACAGTGGAGAAAAGACACCCTCTTCTGTAAGTGGTGCTGGGAAAACTGGACAGCTACAGGTAAAAGTACAAAATTAGAACACTCCGTAACACCATATACAAAAATAAACTCAAAATGGAATAAAGACCTAAATGTAATGCATACACTGTCAAACACTTAGAGGAAAACATAGGCAGAACAATCTATGACATTATCACAGCAAGATCCTTTTTGACCCACTCCTAGAGTAATGGAAATAAAAACAAAAACAAATGGGACCTAATAAACTTAAAACCTTTTGAACATCAAAGAAAACCATAAACAAGGCCAAAAGACAACCCTCAGAATGGGAGAAAATATTTGCAAATGAAGCAACTGACAAAGGATTAATCTCCAAAATTTAGAAGCAGCTCAATACCAAAACAACGACCAACCCAATCCAAAAATGGGCAGAAGACCTAAATAGACATTTCTCCAAAGAAGATATACAGATTTCCAACAAACACATGAAAGAATGCTCAACATCATTAATCATTAGAGAAATGAAATCAAAACTACAATGAGATATCATCTCATACCTGTAAGAATGGCCATCATCAAAATATCTAGAAACAATAAAGGCTGGAGAGGTTGTGGGGGAAAGGGAACACTCTTGCACTGTTGGTGAGAATGTGAATTGATACAGTCACTATGGAGAACAGTATGGAGGTTCCTTAAACTACAAATAGAACTACCATATGACCCAGCAATCCCACTACTGGACATATATCCTGAGAAAACCATAATTCAAAAAGAGCCATGTACCAAAATGTTCATTGCAGCTCTATTTACATTAGACAGGACATGGAAGCAACATAAGTGTCCATTAACAGATGAATGGATAAAGAAGATATAGCACATATATACAATGGAATATTAGCCATAAAAAGGAATGAAATTGAGTTATTTGTAGTGGGGCGGATGGATATAGGGTCTGTCATACAGAGTGAAGTAAATCAGAAAGAGAAAAATAAATACCATATGCAAACACATATATATGGAATCTAAGAAAAAAAAAGATCATGAAGAATCTACAGCAAGATGGCCATAAAGACACAGACCTACTAGAGAATGGACTTGAGGATATGGGGAGGGGGAAGGGTAAGCTGTGACAAAGTGAGACAGTGGCATGGACATATATACACTACCAAACGTAAAATAGATAACTAGTGGGAAGCAGATGCATAGCACAGGGAGATCAGCTTGGTGCTTTATGACCACATACACAGGTAGGATAGGGAGGGTGGGAGGGAGGGAGGCACAAGAGGGACTGGATATCAGAACATATGTATATGTATAACTGATTCACTTTGTTATAAAGCAGAAACTAACACACCATTGTAATGCAATTATACTCCAATAAAGATGTTAAAAAAATAACACTGGCCCCCAGTGACACATTAGGCCAGTCATTCCATCCAAAAGCAACAGAATACACAATCTTCTCAAGGGCACATGGAACATTCTCCAGGAGACAGCATATGTTAGGCCACAAAACAAGTGTTAATAAATTTAAGAAGATTAATGTCATATTAAGCATCTTTCCCGACCACAATGCAGTACAACTAGAAATCGATTATGAGAAGATAACTGGAAAATTCACATGTGGAGATTAAAAATGATACTGAACAACCAATAGGTTAAAGAAATGAAAAGAGAAATTTAAAAAAGTACCTTGAGACAAATGAAATGGAAATAGAGTAGAACCCCATTATCTGTGAGGGATACATGCCAAGACACTGAGTGGATGCCTGAAACCATGAATAGTAATTAACCCCACATATATTATGTTTTTGCCTATACATACACATGCACACATAGTGTGTATACAACGGACAAAGGGATGATTCATATCACAGGCAAGATGGAGCAGGATGGCACCAAGTTTTATCACGCTCCTCAGGACAATGCACAAGTCAAAGCTTTATTTTTATTTTATTTTATTTTATTATTTTATTTTTTTTAATTAGTTTCTGCTTTATAACAAAGTGAATCAGTCATACATATATATCTGTTCCCACATCCCTTCCCTCATGCATCTCCCTCCCTCCCACCCTCCCCATCCCACCCCTCCAGGCGGTCACAAAGCACCGAGCTGATCTCCCGGTGCTCTGCAGCTGCTTCCCACTATCTATCTACCTTACGTTTGGTAGTGTATATATGTCCATGCCTCTCTTTCGCTTTGTCACAGCTTACCCTTCCCCCTCCCCATATCCTCAAGTCCATTCTCAAGTAGGTCTGTGTCTTTATTCCCGTTTTACCCCTAGGTTCTTCATGACATTTTTTTTTAATTCCATATATATGTGTTAGCATACGGTATTTGTCTTTCTCTTTCTGACTTACTTCACTCTGTATGACAGACTCTAGGTGTATCCACCTCATTACAAATAGCTCAGTTTCATTTCTTTTTATGGCTGAGTAATATTCCATTGTATATATGTGCCACATGTTCTTTATCCATTCATCCGATGATGGACACTTAGGTTGTTTCCAGCTCTGGGCTATTGTGAATAGAGCTGCAATGAACATTTTGGTACATGTCTCTTTTTGAATTATGGTTTTCTCAGGGTATATGCCTAGTAGTGGGATTGCTGGGTCATATGGTAGTTCTATTTTTAGTTTTTTAAGGAACCTCCATACTGTTCTCCATAGTGGCTGTACCAATTCACATTCCCACCAGCAGTGCAAGAGTGTTCCCTTTTCTCCACACCCTCTCCAGCATTTATTGTTTCTAGATTTCTTGATGATGGCCATTCTGACTGGTGTGAGATGATATCTCATTGTAGTTTTGATTTGCATTTCTCTAATGATTAATGATGTTGAGCATTCTTTCATGTGTTTGTTGGCAGTCTGTATATCTTCTTTGGAGAAATGCCTATTTAAGTCTTCTGCCCATTTTTGGACTGGGTTGTTTGTTTTTTTGCTATTGAGCTGCATGAGCTGTTTATAAATTTTGGAGATTAATCCTTTGTCAGTTGCTTCATTTGCAAATATTTTCTCCCATTCTGAGGGTTGTCTTTTGGCCTTGTTTATGGTTTTCTTTGATGTTCAAAAGGTTTTAAGTTTATTAGGTCCCATTTGTTTTTGTTTTTATTTCCATTACTCTAGGAGTGGGTCAAAAAGGATCTTGCTGTGATAATGTCATAGATTGTTCTGCCTATGTTTTCCTCTAAGTGTTTGACAGTGTATGCATTACATTTAGGTCTTTATTCCATTTTGAGTTTATTTTTGTATATGGTGTTACGGAGTGTTCTAATTTTGTACTTTTACCTGTAGCTGTCCAGTTTTCCCAGCACCACTTACAGAAGAGGGTGTCTTTTCTCCACTGTATATTCTTACCTCCTTTATCAAAGATAAGGTGACCATATGTGCGTGGATTTATCTCTGGGCTTTCTGTCCTGTTCCATTGATCTATATTTCTGTTTTTGTGCCAGCACCATACTGTCTTAATTACTGTAGCTTTTTAGTATACTCTGAAGTCAGGAAGCCTGATTCCTCCAGCTCCATTTTTCCCTCTTAAATTGCTTTGGGTATTCGGGGTATTTTGTGTTTCCATACAAATTGTGAAAATTTTTTTCTAGTTTTGTGAAAAATGTCAGTGGTAGTTTGATAGGGATTGCATTAAATCTGTATATTGCTTTGTGTAGTAGAGTCATTTTCACAATATTGATTCTTCCAATCCAGGAGCATGGTATATCTCTCCATCTATTTGTATCATCTTTAATTTCTTTCATCAGTGTCTTATAATTTTCTGCATACAGGTCTTTTGTCTCCTTAGGTAGGTTTATTCCTAGATATTTTATTCTTTTTGTTGCAATGGTAAATGGGAGTGTTTTCTTGATTTCATTTTCAGATTTTTCATCATTAGTGTACAGGAATGCCAGAGATTTCTGTACATTAATTTTGTATCCTGCTACTTTACCAAATTCATTGATTAGCTCTAGTAGTTTTTCGGTAGCATCTTTAGGATTCTCTATGTATAGTATCATGTCATCTGCAAACAGTGACAGCTTTACTTCTTCTTTTCCAATTTGGATTCCTTTTATTTCCTTTTCTTCTCTGATTGCTGTGGCTAAAACTTCCAAAACTATGTTGACTAAGAGTGGTGAGAGTGGGCAGCCTTGTCTTGTTCCTGATCTTAGTGGAAATGGTTTCAGTTTTTCACCATTGAGGACAATGTTGGCTGTGGGTTTGTCATATATGGCCTTTATTATGTTGAGGAAAGTTCCCTCTATGCCTACTTTCTGCAGGGTTTTTATCATAAATGGGTGTTGAATTTTGTCAAAAGCTTTCTCTGCATCTATTGAGATGATCATATGGTTTTTCTCCTTCAACTTGTTAATATGGTGTATCACATTGATTGATTTGCGTATATTGAAGAATCCTTGCATTCCTGGAATAAACCCCACTTGATCATGGTATATCATCCTTATAATATGCTGTTGGATTCTGATTGCTAGTATTTTGTTGAGGAGTTTTGCATCTATGTTCATCAGTGATATTGGCCTGTAGTTTTCTTTCTTTGTGACATCCTTGCCTGGTTTTGGTATCAAGGTGATGGTGGCCTTGTAGAATGAGTTTGGGAGTGTTCCTTCCTCTGATATTGTTTGGAAGAGTTTGAGAAGGATGGGTGTTAGCTCTTCTCTAAATGTTTGATAGAATTCGCCTGTGAAGCCATCTGGTCCTGGGCTTTTGTTTGATGGAAGATTTTTAATCACAGTTTCAATTTCAGTGCTTGTGATTGGTCTATTCATATTTTCTATTTCTTCCTGAGTCAGTCTTGACAGGTTGTGCATTTCTAAGAATTTGTCCATTTCTTCCAGGTTGTCCATTTTATTGGCATAGAGTTGCTTATAGTAATCTCTCATGATCTTTTGTATTTCTGCAGTGTCAGTTGTTACTTCTCCTTTTTCATTTCTAATTCTATTGATTTGAGTCTTCTCCCTTCTTTTCTTGATGAGTCTGGCTAATGGTTTGTCAATTTTGTTTATCTTCTCAAAGAACCAGCTTTTAGTTTGGTTGATCTTTGCTATCATTTCCTTCATTTCTTTTTCATTTATTTCTGATCTGATCTTTATGATTTCTTTCCTTCTGCTAACTTTGGGGTTTTTTTGTTCTTCTTTCTCTAATTGCTTTAGGTGCAGGGTCAGGTTGTTTACTCGAAATGTTTCCTGTTTCTTAAGGTGGGATTGTATTGCTATAAACTTCCCCCTTAGAGCTGCTTTTGCTGCGTCCCATAGGTTTTGGGTCGTCGTGTCTCCATTGTTATTTGTTTGTAGGTATTTTTTAATTTCCTCTTTGATTTCTTCAGTGATCACTTCGTTATTGAGTAGTGTATTGTTTAGCCTCCATGTGTTTGTATTTTTTACAGGTCTTTTCCTGTAATTGATGTCTAGTCTCATAGCATTGTGGTCGGAAAAGATACTTGATACAATTTCAATTTTCTTAAATTTACCAAGGCTTGATTTGTGACCCAAGATATGATCTATCCTGGAGAATGTTCCATGAGCACTTGAGAAAAATGTGTATTCTGTTGTTTTTGGATGGAATGTCCTATAAATATCAACTAAGTCCATCTTGTTTAATGTATCATTTAAAGCTTGTGTTTCCTTATTTATTTTCATTTTGGATGATCTGTCCATTGGTGAAAGTGGGGTGTTAAAGTCCCCTACTATGATTGTGTTACTGTCGATTTCCCCTTTTATGGCTGTTAGTATTTGCCTTATGTATTGAGGTGCTCCTATGTTGGGTGCATAAATATTTACAATTGTTATATCTTCTTCTTGGATGGATCCCTTTATCGTTATGTAGTGTCCTTCTTTGTCTCTTCTAATAGTCTTTATTTTAAAGTCTATTTTGTCTAAGAATTGCTACTCCAGCTTTCTTTTGATTTCCACTTGCATGGAATATCTTTTTCCATCCCCTTACTTTCAATCTGTATGTGTCTCTAGGTCTGAAGTGGGTCTCTTGTAGACAGCATATATATGGGTCTTGTTTTTGTATCCATTCAGCCACTCTGTGTCTTTTGGTGGGAGCATTTAGTCCATTTACATTTAAGGTAATTATTGATATGTATGTTCCTATTCCCATTTCCTTAATGGCTTTGGGTTCGTTATTGTAGGTATAGTCCTTCTGTTGTGTTTCTTGCCTAGTGAAGTTCCTTTAGCATTTGTTGTAAAGCTGGTTTGGTGATGCTGAACTCTCTCAGCTTTTGCTTGTCTGTAAAGGTTTTAATTTCTCCATCAAATCTGAATGAGATCCTTGCTGGGTAGAGTAATCTTGGTTGCAGGTTTCTCTCCTTCATCACTTTAATTATGTCCTGCCACTCCCTTCTGGCTTGTAGAGTTTCTGCTGAGAGATCAGCTGTTAACCTGATGGGGATTCCCTTGTGTGTTATTTGTTGTTTTTCCCTTGCTGCTTTTAATATGATTTCTTTGTGTTTAATTTTTGACAGTTTGATTAATATGTGTCTTGGCGTATTTCTCCTTGGATTTATTCTGTATGGGACTCTCTGTGCCTCCTGGACTTGATTAACTATTTCCTTTCCCATATTAGGGAAGTTTTCAACTATAATCTCTTCAAATATTTTCTCAGTCCCTTTCTTTTTCTCTTCTTCTTCTGGAACCCCTATAATTCGAATGTTGGTGCGTTTAATGTTGTCCCAGAGGTCTCTGAGACTGTCCTCTGTTCTTTTCATTCTTTTTTCTTTATTTTGCTCTGCATTAGTTATTTCCACTATTTTATCTTCCACCTCACTTATCCGTTCTTCTGCCTCAGTTATTCTGCTATTGATCCCATCTAGAGTATTTTTCATTTCATTTATTGTGTTTTTAATCGATGCTTGATTCATTTTTAGTTCTTCTAGGTCCTTGTTAACTGTTTCTTGCATATTGTCTATTCTATTTCCAAGATTTTGGATCTTGGAAATAGAATCTTGGATCAGCTTTACTATCATTATTCTGAATTCTTTTTCAGGTAGACTGCCTATTACCTCTTCATTTGTTAGGTCTGGTGTGTTTTTATCTTGCTCCTTCACCTTCTGTGTGTTTTTCTGCTTTCTCATTTTGCTTATGTTACTGTGTTTGGGGTCTCCTTTTTGCAGGCTGCAGATTCGTAGTTCCCGTTGTTTTTGGTGTCTGTCCCCCGTGGCTAAGGTTGTTTCAGTAGGTTGTGTAGGCTTCCTGGTGGGGGGGACTAATGCCTGTGTTCTGGTGGTTGAGGCTCGATCTTGTCTTTCTGGTGGACAGGTCCACGTCTGGTGGTGTGTTTTGGGGTGCCTGTGGCCTTATTATGTTTTTAGGTAGCCTCTCTGCTAATGGGTGGGGTTGTGTTCCTGCCTTGCTAGTTGCTTGGCATAGGGTGACCAGCACTGTAGCTTGCTGGTCGTTGACTGAAGCTGGGTGCTGGTGTTGAGATGGAGATCCCTGGGAGATTTTTGCTGCTTGATATTATGTGGACCTGGGAGGTCTCTTGTGGACCCGTGTCCTGAAGTTGGCTCTCCCACTTCAGAGGCACAGCACTGACTCCTGGCTGCAGCACCAAGAACCTTTCATCCACCCGGCTCAGAATAACAGTGAGAAAAAGTAGAAAGAAAGAATTAGTAGAAGAAAGAAAGAGAGAGGGAAAGAAAGGAAGAAGGGAAGAAAGGAAGGAAGGAAGGAAGAAAGAGAGAAAGGAGGGAGGGAGGAAGGATGGAAAGAAAGAAGGAAAGAAAGGAGGGAGGGAGGGAGGAATGAAAGCAAAAGGAAGAGTGAATGGAAGAAGGGAGGGAGGGAGGAAGGAAAGAAAGAAAGAAAGAAAGACAGGAGGGAGGGAGGGAGGAAGGAAAGAAAAAGAAAGTGGAAAGAAGAAGGGTGGGAGGGAGGGATGGAGGAAAGAAAAAGAAAGAAGGAAAGGAGGAGCGGAGGGAGGGAGGGAGGAAGGGAAGGTAGGAAAAAAAGAAAGAGCAGGTAAAGTAAAATAGAATAAAGTATGAAATATAGTAGCGTTATTAAAATTAAAAAGTAATTATTGAAAAAAAACACGGACCGATAGAACCCTGGGACATATGGTGGAAGCAAAGCTATACAGAGAGAATCTTACACAGAAGATTACACATACACATTCACAAAAAGAGAGCAGGGGGAAAAATCAAAAATCTTGCTCTCCAAGTCCACCTCCTCAATTTGGGATAATTCGTTGTAAAAAGAGGAAAAGGGCGAGAAGTCTGAAATCTTGCTAAGTCCACCTCCTTAATTTGGGATAATTCGTTGTAAAAAGAGGAAAAAGGGGGGAAAGTCTTAAATCTTGTCCTCAAAGTCCACTTCCTCAATTTGGGATGATTCGCTGTCCATTCATGCACTCCACAGACGCAGGGCACATCAAATGGACCGTGGAGCTTTAATCCTCTGCCTCCGAGGCTGCACAGAGAGATTTCCCTGTCTCTGCTCTCACAACTCCCGGGTCTCAGCCTTGGACCTGGCCCCGCCTCTGCGCGTAGGTCGCCGGAGGGCATCCGTTCTTCGCTCAGGACGGGTTTAAAGGAGCCGCTGATTCGGGGGCTCTGGCTCACTCAGGCAGAGGGGAGGGAGGGGCGCGCAGTGTGGGGCGGGCCTGCGGCGGCAGAGTCCGGCGTGACGTTGCAGCAGCCCATGGCGCTCCGTGCGCCCTCCCGGGAAAGCCGTCCCCGGGTCCCGGGACCCCGGCAGGACAGTGACCCGCGCTCGCACACAGGCCCCACGGCGGCGGCCGGCGGCGGTGGCAGCGGCCGGCGGCGGTGGCAGCAGCAGCAGCCCCAGCGTCCCACGCCCGTCTCCGAGGTCCGCGCCTTACCCGCGGCTCGCGCCTGTCTCCGGCGCCTCCCCAAGCAGCCCTCTTAATGCCCTCTCCTCGTGCACCAGGCAACAAAAGGGAAAAAAGTCTCTTGCCTCTCCGGTAGCTCCAGACCCTTTCCCCGGACTCCCTCCGGGCTAGCCGTGGTGCACTAACTCCTTCAGGCTCTCTTCCTGCCGCCAGCCCCAGTCCTCTCCCTGCGCTCCGACTGAAAGCTGATACCCGAGCCTCAGCTCCCAGCCCCGCCCGCCCCGGCGGCCGAGCAGACAAGCCTCTCGGGCTGGTGTGTGCCTGAGGGCACCGATCCTCTGTGCCAGAATCTCTCCGCTTTGCCCTCCGCACCCCTGTTGCTGTGCTCTCCTCCACTACTCCGAAGCTTTCCCCCTCCGCCACCTGCAGTCTCCGCCTGCGAAGGGGCTTGTAGTGTGTAGAAACCTTCCCTCCTTCACGGCTCCCTCCCACTGGTGCAGGTCCCGTCCATATCCTATTGTCTCTGTTTATTCTTTTTTTTCTTTTGACCTACCCAGGTATGTGGGAAGTTTCTTGCCTTTTGGGGGGTCTGAGGTCTTCTGTCAGCGTTCAGTAGGTGTTCTGTTGGAGTTGTTCCACGTGTAGATGAATTTCTGATGTATCTGTGGGGAGGAAGGTGATCTCCGCGTCTTACTCTTCCGCCATCTTCCTCCGGCCCAGAGCTTTATTTTAAAAACTGTTTAAAGCATTTTAAAAATGTTTATTTCTATAATTGTCCATTTAACATTTTCAGACCACAGTTGACTGCAGGTAATTGAAATGGTAAAAAGCAAAACTGCAGATAAAGGGGGACTATTGTGCAACATACTGAACCTTACAGGATGCAGCAAAAGCATTTCCAAGAGGGAAGTTCATAGTGATAGTGATAAATTAAGAAACAAAAAAGATCTCAAGAAACCTAAATTTACATATCAAGGAACTAGAAAAAGAAGAAAAAGCAAATGCCAAAGTTACTAAAATGAAGGAAATAACAAAGATCACAGTGGAAAAAAATGAAAAAGTCTAAAAAGACAGACGAAAAACAATCAGTGCAACTAAGATCTTTAAAAATATAAGATAGATATCCAATAGAGATGGCAGAGGAATAAGACGTGGAGATTACCTTCCTCCGCACCAATACACCGCAAATACATCTACATGTGGAAGAAGTACAGAACACCTACTAAACGCTGGCAAAAACCTCAGACTTCCCAAAGGGCAAGAAACTCCCCATGTACCCGGCCGTGTGGCTGACAGGGTCTTGTTGCTCCAGCCTGCTGTCAGGCCTGAGCCTCTGAAGTGGGAGAGCTGAGTTCAGTACACTGGACCACCAGATACCTCCCAGTCCCATGTAACATCAATCGGAGAGTGCTCTCCCAGAGATCTCTGTCTCAACCCTAAGACCCAGCTCCACTCAATGGCCAGCAAGCTCCAATGCTTGACACCCCATGCCAAACAACTAGCAAGACAGGAACACAACCTGACCCATTAACAGACAGACTGCCTAAAATCATACTAAGTTCACACACACCCCAAAATATACCACTGGACAAGGCCCTGCCCACCAGAAAGAAAAGATCCAGCCCCACCCACCAAAACACAGGCACCAGTCCTCTCTACCAGGAAGCCTACACAAGCCCCTTAACCAAACTTACCCACTGTGGGCAGACACCGAAAACAACGGGAACTACGAACTTGTAGCCTGCAAAACAGAGACACAAAACACAGTAAGTTAAACAAAATGAGAAGACAGAAATATGCAGCAGATGAAGGAGCAAGGTAAAAACCCACCAGACCAAACAAATGAAGAGGCAATAGGCAGCCTACCTGAAAAAAATTCAGAGTAATGATGGAAAAGATGATCCAAAAATCTTGGAAATAGAATGGAGAAAATACAAGAAATGTTTAAAAAGGACGTAGAAGGAGCAAACAAACAATGATGAACAACACAATAAATGAAATTTAAAATTCCCAAGAAAGGAGCAATAGCAGCATAAATGAGCCAGAAGAAAGGATAAATGACCTGGAAGATAAAATAGTGGAAATTACTGCTGCAGAGCAGAATAAAGAAAAGAGAATGAAAAGAATTGAGGACAGTTTCAGAGACCTCTGGGACAACATTAAATGTACCAATATTCCAATTATAGGGGTTCCAGAAGAAGAAAAAAAGAAAGGAAGGAGCTTCAAGATGAAGAGTAAGACACGGAGATTGCCTTCCTCCCCACAACTACATCACAAATACATCTGCATCTGGAACTGCTCCTATAGAACACCTACTGAACACTGGCAGAAGACCTCAGACCTCCCCAAAGGCCAGAAACTCCCCCACGTACCATCTTTTTTCTTTTGGGTAGGCCAAAAGAAAAAAGAAAACACAGAGACAAAAGAATAGGGACGGCACATGCACCAGTGGCAGAGAGCTGTGAAAGAGGAAAGGTTTCCACACACTAGGAAGCCCCTTACCGGGCGGAGACTGTGGGCGGCAGAGGGGGAAACTTCAAAGCCATGGAGGAGAGTGCAGCAACAGGGGTGGGGAGGGCAAAGCAGAGACATTCCCACACAGAGGAACGGTACCGACCAGCACTCACTAGCCCGAGAGGCTTGTCTGCTCACCCGATGCGACTGGTGGGAGCTGGGAGCTGACGTTCGGCCTTCAGTTGGATCCCAGGGAGAGGACTGGGGTTGGCAGTGCAAACACAGCCTGAAGGGACTAGTGCACCAGAGCTAGCTGGGAGGGAGTCTGGGAAAAAGTGTGGAGTTGCCGAAGAGGCAAGAAATTTTTCTTCCCTCTTTGTTTCTTGGTGAGCGAGAAGAGGGGATTAACAACGCTGCTTAAAGGAGCTCCAGAGACGGGCGCGAGCAGCGTCTATCAGGGTGGACCCCCAGAGATGGGCATGGGACGCTAAGGCTGCTGCAGCCACCAAGATGCCTGTGTACAAGCACAGGTCACTCTCCACACCATCCCTCCCGGGAGCCTGTGCAGCCCGCCACTACCAGGGTCCCGACATCCAGGGACAACTTCCCCGGGAGAACACACGGCACGCCTCAGGCTGTTGCAACGTCACACCAGCCTCTGCCGATGCAGGCTCGCCCCACATTCCGTGCCCCTCCCTCCCCTTGGCCTGAGTGAGCCAGAGCCCCCAAAGTAGCTGCTCCTTTAAGCCCGTCCTGTCTGACCGAAGAACAGACGCCTTCAGGCGACCTACACACAGTGGCAGGCCCAAATCGAACTCTGAATCCCAGGAGCTGTGTGAAAAAAGAAGACAATGGGCAATTTCTCCCAGGAGCCAAAGGAGCAGCGGATTAAATCTCCACAATCAACTTGATGTACACTGCATCTGTGGAATACCTGAATAGACAATGAATCATCCCAAATTGAGGTGGTGGAGTTGGGGAGCAAAGATATACATTTTTTTCCTCTTTTTCTCTTTTTGTTAGTGTGTATGTGTATGCTTCTGTGTGTGATTCTGTCTGTATAGCTTTGCTTTACCATTTGTCTTAGGGTTCTGTCCGTCCATTTTTTTTTTTTTTTACTTTTAAAAATTTCCTTCTTAATAATATTTTATTTTAATAAATTTATTTTATTTTATCTTCTTTCTTTCTATCTTCCTTTCTTATTTTTTCTCCCTTTTATTCTCAGCCGTGTGGATGAAAGGTTCTAGGTGCTCCAGCTAGGATTCAGGGCTGTTCCTCTGAGGTGGGAGAGCCAACTTCAGAACACTGGTCCACAACAGACCTCCCAACTCCACATAATATCAAATGGCGAACATCTCCCATAGATCTCCATCTCAATTCCGAAACCCAGCTTCACTCAACGACCAGCAAGCTACAGTGCTGGACACCCTATTTCAAACAACTAGCAAGACAGGAACACAACTCCATACATTAGCAGAGAGGCTGTCTAAAATCATAATAAGGCCACAGACACCCCAAAACACACCACCAGACGTGGACGTGCCCACCAGAGAGACAAGTTCCAGACTCATCCAACAAACCACAGGAACTACTCCCCTCCACTAGGAAGCCTACACAACCCACTGAACCAACCTTAGCCACTGAGGACAGACACCAAAAATAACGGGAACTACTAACCTGCAGCCTGAGAAAAGGAGACCCCAAACACAGTAAGATAAGCAAAATGAGAAAACCGAGAAACACACAGCAGATGAAGGAGCAAGGTAAAAGCCCACCAGACTGAACAGATGAACCGGAAATAGGCAGTCTACCTGAGAAAGAATTCAGATAATGATACTAAAGATTATCCAAAATCGTGAAAATAGTGAAAACACAAGAAATCTTTAAGAAACACCTAGAAGAACTAAAGAGCAACCAAACAATGATGAACAACGCAATAAATGAAATAAAAAATTCTCTAGAAGGGATCAATAGCAGAATAACTGAGGCAGAAGAACGGATAAGTGACCTGGAAGTTAAAATACTGGAAATAACTACAGCAGAGCAGAATAAAGAAAAAAGAATGAAAAGAACGTAGGACAGTAACAGAGAACTCTGGGACAACAATTAAACACACCAACATTCGAATTATAGGGGTCCAAGAAGAAGAAGAGAAAGGGACTGAGAAAATATTTGAAGAGATTATACTTAAAAACTTCCTTAACATGGGAAAGGAAATAGTTAATCAACTCCAGGAAGCACAGAGAGTGCCAAACAGGATAAATCCAAGGAGAAACTCGCCAAGACACATATTAATCAAACTATCAAAAATTAAATACAAACAAAAAATATTACAAGCAGCAAGGGAAAAACAACAAATAACACACAAGGGAATCCCCATAAGGTTAATAGCTGAACTTTCAGCAGAAACTCTGCAAGCCAGAAGGGACCAGCAAGACATATTTAAAGTGATGAAGGAGTAAAACCTACAGACAAGATTACTCTACCCAGCAAGGATCTCATTCAGATTTAATGGAGAAATTAGAAACTTTACAGACAAGCAAAACCTGAGAGAGTTCAGCACCACAAAACCAGCTTTACAACAAATGCTAAAGGAACGTCTCTAGGCAAGAAACACATGAGATGGAAAAGACCTACAATAACAAACCCAAAACAAGAAAATGGGAATAGGAACATACATATCAATAATTACCTTAAATGTAAATGTATTAAATATTCCCACCAAAAGACACAGACTTGCTGAATGGATAGAAAAACAAGACCCATATATATGCTGTCTACAAGAGACCCACTTCAGACCTAGGGACACATACAGACTGAAAGTGAGGGGATTGAAAAAGATATTCCATGCAAATGGAAATCAAAAGAAAGCTGAAGTAGCAATTCTCATGTCACACAAAATAGACTTTAAAATAAAGACTATTACAAGAGACAAAAAGGATACTACATAATGATCAAGGGATCGATCCAAGAAGAAGCTATAACAATTGTAAATATTTATGCACCCAACATAGGAGCACCTCAATACATAAGGCAAATACTAACAGCCATAAAAAGGGAAATCGACAGTAACACAATCATTGTAGGGGACTTTAACACCCCACTTTCACCAATGGACAAATCATCCAAAATGAAAATAAAAAAGGAAACACAATCTTTAAATAATAAATTAAACATGATGGACTTAATAGATATTTATAGGACATTCCATCCAAAAACAACAGAATACAAATTTTTCTCAAGTGCACATGGAACATTCTCCAGGATCGATCATAACTTGGGTCACAAATCAAGCCTTGGTAAATTTAAGAAAACTGCAATTGTATCAAGTACCTTTTCGGGCCACAACGCTATGAGATTAGACATCAATTACAGGAAAAGATCTGTAAAAACTACAAACATATGAAGGCTAAACAATACACTACTAAATAACTAAGTGATCACTGAAGAAATCAAAGAGGAAATCAAAAAATACCTACAAACAAATGACAATGGAGTCACGATGACCCAAAACGTTTGGGATGCAGCAAAAGCATTTCTAAGAGGGAAGTTTACAATCCCACCTTAAAAACAGTAAACATCTCGAAAAACGAACCTAACCTTGCACCTGAAGCAATTAGAGAAAGAAGAACAAAAAACTCCCAAAGTTAGCAGAAGGAAAGAACTCATAAAGATCAGATCAGAAATAAATGAAAAAGAAATGAAGGAAACGATAGCAAAGATCAATAAAACTAAACACTGGTTCTTTGAGAAGATAAACAAAATTGATAAACCATTAGCCAGACTCATCAAGAAAAAAAAAGGGAGAAGACTCAAATCAATAGAATTAGAAGTGAAAAAGGAGAAGTAACAACTGACACTGCAGAAATACAAAAGATGAGAGATAACTACAAGCAACTCTATGCCAATAAAATAGACCACCTGCAAGAAATGGACAAATTCTTAGAAATGCACAACCTGTCAAGCCTGAATCAGGAAGAAACAGAAAATATGAATAGACCAATCACAAGCACTGATTTTGAAACTGTGATTAAAAATCTTCCAACAAACAAAAGCCCAGGACCAGATGGCTTCACAGACGAATTCTATCAAACATTTAGAGAAGAGCTAACACCTATCCTTCTCAAACTCTTCCAAAATATAGCAGAATGAGGAACACTCCCAAATTCATTCTATGAGGCCACAATCACCCTGATACCAAAACCAGACAAAGAGGTTACAAAGAAACAAAACTACAGGCCAATATCACTGATGAATATAGATGCAAAAATCCTCAATAAAATACTAGCAAACAAAATCCAACAGCACATTAAAAGGATCACACACCATGATCAAGTGGGATTTATTCCAAAAATGCAAGGATTCTTCAATATATGCAAAAAAATCAACGTAATAAACCATATAAAAAATTTAAAGGAGAAAAACCATATTATCATATCAACAGATGCAGAGAAAGCTTTCGACAAAATTCAACACCCATTGATGATTTTAAAAAACCCTACAGAAAGTAGGCATAGAGGGAAATATCCTCAACACAATAACGGCCATCTATGACAAACCCACAGGCAACATCGTCCTCAATGGTGAAAAACTGAAACCATTTCCACTAAGATAAGGAACAAGACAAGGTTGCCCACTGTCACCACTCTTATTCAACATAGTTTTGGAAGTTTTAACCACAGCAATCAGAGAAGAAAAGGAAATAAAAGGAATCCAAATTGGAAAAGAAGAAGAAAAGCTATCACTATTTGCAGATGACATGATACTCTACATAGAGAATCCTAAAGATGCTACCAGAAAACTACAAGAGATAATCAATGAATTTGTTAAAGTAGCAGGATACAAAATTAACGCACAGAAACCTCTGGCATTCCTATACAATTATGATGAAAAATCTGAAAGTGAAATTAATAAAACACTCCCATTTACCACTGCAACAAAAAGAATAAAGCATCTAGGAATAAACCTACATAAGGAAACAAAAGACCTGTATGCAGAAAATTATAAGACACCGATGAAAGACATTAAAGATGATACAAATAGATGGAGAGATATACCATGTTATTGGATAGGAAGAATCAACATTAAGAAAATGACTCTACTACCCAAAGCAATCTACAGATTCAATGCCTATCAAACTACCACTGGCATTTTTCACAGAACTAGAACAAAATATTTTAAAATATGTATGGAAATACAAAAGACCCCATATAAGCAAAGCAATCTTGAGAACAAAAAACGAAGCTGGAAGAATCAGGCTCCCTGACTTCAGACTATACTACAAAGCTACAGTAATCAAGACAGTATGGTACTGGCACAAAAACAGAAAGATAGATCAATGGAACAGGATAGAAAGCCCAGAGATAAACCCACGCACATATGACCACCTTATCTTTGATAAAGGAGACAAGAATATACAGTGGAGAAATGACTGCCTCTTCAATAGGTGGTGCTCGGAAAACTGGAGAGGTACATGTAAAAGTATGAGATGAGAACACTCTCTAACACCATACACAAAAATAAGCTCAAAATGGATTAAAGACCTAAATGTAAGTCCAGATACTATCAAACTCTTAGAGGAAAACATAGGCAGAGCACTCTGTGACATAAATCACAGCAACATCCTTTTTGACCCACCTCCTAGAGAAATGGAAATACAAACAAAAATAAACAAGTGGGACCTATGAAGCTTAAAAGCTTTTGCACAACAAAGGAAACCATAAACCAGGCCGAAAGACAACCCTCAGAATGGGAGAAAATATTTGAAAATGAAGCAACTGACAAAGGATTAATCTCCAAAATTTAAAAGCAGCTATTTCAACTCAATAACAAAAAAACAACCCAATCCAAAAATGGGCAGAAGACCTAAATAGACATGTCTCCAAGAAGACATACAGATTGCCAACAAACACATGAAAGAATGCTCAACATCATTAACCATTAGAGAAACGCAAATCAAAACTACAATGAGATATCATCTCCCACTGGGCAGAATGGCCATCATCAAAAAATCTAGTAAGAATAAATGCTGGAGAGGGTGTGGAGAAAAGGGAACACTCTTGCACTGTTGGTGGGAATGTAAACTGATACAGCCACTATGGAGAAAAGTATGGAGGTTCCTTAAAAAACTACAAATTGACCGACCATGCAACCCAGCAATCCCACTACTGGGCATATGCCATGAGAAGACCATAATTCAAAAAGAGTCATGTACCAAAATGATCATTACAGCTCTATTTACAATAGCCAGGTGATGGAAGCAACCTAAGTGTCCATCATCGGATGAATGGATAAAGAAGATGTGGCACATATATACAATGGAATATTACTCAGCCATAAAAAGGAACGAAATTGAGTTATTTGTAGTCAGGTGGATGGGTGTAGAGTCTGTCATACAGAGTGAAGTAAGTCAGAAGAGAAAGACAAATACCATATGCTAACACATATATATGGAATCTAAGGAAACAACATGTCATGAAGAACCTAGGGGTAAGACAGGAATAAAGACAAAGACCTACCAGAGAAAGGACTTGAGGATATGAGGATGGGGAATGGTAAGTTGTGACAAACTGAGAGAGTGGCATGGACTTACATACACTACCAAACATAAAATACATAACTAGTGGGAAGCAGCCACATAGCAAAGGGAGATCAGCTCAGTGCTTTGTGACCACCTAGAGCAGTGGGATAGGTAGGGTGGGAGGGAGGGAGATGCAAGAGGGAAGAGATATGGGAACATATGTATATGTATAACTGATTCACCTTGTTATAAAGCAGAAACGAACACACCATTGTAAAGCAATTATGCTCCAATAAAGATGTTTAAAAAAAGAAAGAAAAAATTGAGGACAGTCTCAGAGACCTCTGGGAAAACATTAAATGTACCAACATTCGACTTATAGGTGTCCCAGAAGAAGAAGAAAAAAGAAAGGGAGGAGCTGCAAGATGGTGGAAGAGTAAGATGCGAAGATCACCTTCACCCCACAGCTACATCACAAATACATCTGCATGTGGAACTGCTCCTATAGAACACCTGCTGTAGGCTAACAGAAGATCTCAGACCTCCCAAAAGGAAAGGAATTCCCCACATACCTGGGTAGGCCAAAAGAAAAATGAAAAAACAGAGACAAAAGAATAGGGATGGGACCTGAACCAGTGGGAGGGAGCTGTGAAGGAGGAAAGGTTTCGACACACTAGGAAGCCCCTTCGGGGGGAGAGACTGTGGGTGGCGAAGGGGGCAAGATTCAGAGCCATGGACGAGAGCGCAGCAACAGGGGTGCGGAGGGCAAAGCAGAGACCTTCCCGCACAGAGAAACGCTGCCGCCCAGCACTCACCAGTCTGAGGCTTGTCTGCTCTGCCACCGGGGCTGGCGCGGACTGGGAGCTGAGGCTCGGGCTTTGGTTGGATCCCAGAGAGAGGACTGGGGTTGGCTGTGCGAACTCCACCTGAAGGGACTAGTGCACCACAGCTAGCCGAGAGGGAGTCTGGGAAAGAGTCTGCAGCTACTGAATATGTAAGAGACTTTTTCTTCCCTCTTTGTTTCCTAGTGCGCCAGAAGAGGGGATTAAGAGCGCCATTTAAAGGAGCTCCAGAGACAGGTGCGAGCCACGGCTATCAGCGTCGAATGAGAGACGGGCATGGGACACTGCGGCTGCTGCTGCAGCCATCAAAAAGCGTGTGTGCAAGCACAGGTCACTCTCCACACCTCCCCTCCCCAGAACCTGTGCAGCCCACAACTGCCAGGGTTGCGTGATCCAGGGACAACTTCCCCGGGAGAAGGCATGGCACACCTCAGGCTGTTGCAACGTCACATTGGCCTCTGCTGACGCAGGCTCGGCCCGCTTTCTGTGCCCCTCTCTTACCCTGGACTGACTGAGCCAGAGCCACCGAAGTAGCTGCTCCTTTAACCCCGTCCTGTCTGAATGAAGAACAGACGCCTTAAGGTGACCTACATGCAGAGGCGGTTCCAAATCCAAAGATGAATCCCAGAAGCTATGCGAACAAAGAAGAGAAAGGGAAATTTCTCCCAGCAGCCAAAGGAGCAGCAGATTAAATCTCCACAATCAACTTGATGTACCCTGCATCTGGGGGATACCTGAATAGACAACGAATCTACCCAAATTGAGGAGGTGGACTTGGGGAGCAAAGATATACATATATTTTCCCTTTTTTCTCTTTTTGTGAGTGTGTATGTGTATGCTTCTTTGTGTGATTTTGTGTGTATAGCTTTGCTTTTACCATTTGTTCTATGGTTCTGTCCGTTATTTTTTTTGTTTTGTTTTTTTTTACTTTTAAAAACTTTTTTCTTAATAACTACTTTTTATTTTAATAAATTTATTTTATTTTATCTTCTTTCATTCTTTCATTCTTTCTTTCTTTCTTATTTTTTATTCTGAGCCCTGTGGATGAAAGGCTCTAGGTGCTCCAGCCAGGAGTCAGGGCTGTGCCTGTGAGGTGGGAGATCCAACTTCAGGACACTGGTCCACAAGAGATCTCCCAGCTCCACATAATATGAAATGGCAAAAATCTCCCAGAGATGTCCATCTCAACGCCAATACCCAGCTTCACTAACGACCAGGAAGTTACAGTGCTGGACACCCTATGCCAAGCAACTAGGAAGCCAGGGACACAACACCATCCATTAGCAGAGAGGCTGCCTAAAATCATAATAAGGCCAAGACAACCCAAAACACACCACCAGACGTGGACCTGCCCACAGGAAAGACAATATCGAGCCTCATTGACCAGAACACAGGCACTAGTCCCCTACAATAGGAAGCCTACACAACCCACTAAACCACTCGTAGCAAGTGGGGACACACACCAAAAGAAACGGGAACTATGAACCTGCAGCCTTCAAAAAGGAGACCCCAAAAACAGTAAATTAAGAAAAATGAGAAGACAGAGAAACACACAGCCGGTGAAGGATCAAGGTAAAAACCCATCAGGCTGAACAAATGAAGAGGAAAAAGGCAGTATACCTGAGAAAGAATTCAGATAATCATAGAAAGGATGATCTAAAACCTTGGAGATAGAGTAGAGAAAACACAAAAAACGTTTAACAAGGAACTAGAAAAACTAAAGAACAAGCAAGCAATGATGAACAACTCAATGAATGAAATGAAAAATTCTCTAGAAGGGATCAGTGGCAGAATAACTGAGGCAGAAGAACGGATAAGTAACCTGGAAGATAAAACAGTGGAAATAACTACTGCAGAGCAGATTAAAAAGAAAAGAATGAAAAGAACTTAGGACAGTCTCAGAGACCTCTGGGACAACACTAAATGCACCAACATTTGAATTATAGGGGTCAGAGAAGAAGAAGAGAAAAAGAACAGGACTGAGAAAATATTTGAAGAGATTATAGTTGAAAACTTCCCTAATATGGGAAAGGAAATAGTTAATCAAGTCCAGGAAGCACAGAGAGTCCCATACAGTATAAATCCAAGGAGAAACCCGCCAAGACACATATTAATGAAACTAACAAAAATTAAATACAAACAAGAAATATTAAAAGCAGCAAGGTAAAAATAAGACACAAGGGAATCCCCATAAGGTTAACAGGTGATCTTTCAGCAGAAACTCTGCAAGCCAGAAGGAATTGGCAGGACATATTTAAAGTGAAGGAGGAGAAAAACCTACAACCAAGATTACTCTACCCAGCAAGGATCTCATTCAGATTTAATGGGGAAATTAAAAGCTTCACAGACAAGCCAAACCTAAGAGAATTCAGCATCACCAAACCAGCTTTACAACAAATGCTAAAGGAACTTCTCTAGGCAGGAAACACAAGAGAAGGAAAAGACCTACAATAACAAACCCAAAACAATTAAGAAAATGGGAATAGGAGCATACATATTGGTAATTACCTTAAATGTAAATGAATTACATGCTCGGCCAAAAGACATAGACTGGCTGAATGGATACATAAACAAAACCCGTATATAGGCTGTCTACAGGAGACCCACTTCAGACCTAGGGACACGTACAGACTGAAAGTGAGGGGATGGAAAAAGATATTCCATGCAAGTGGAAATCAAAAGAAAGCTGGAGTAGCCGTTCTCATATCAGACAAAATAGACTTTAAAATAATGACTATTGCAAGAGACAAAGAAGGACACTACATAATGATCAAGGGATCGATCCAAGAAGAAGATATAACAATTGTAAATATTTATGCACCCAACATAGGAGCACCTCAATACATAAGGCAAATAGTAACAGCCATAAAAGGGGAAACCAACAGTCAGACAATCATAGAAGGGGACTTTAACACCCCACTTTCACCAATGGACAGATCATCCAAAATGAAAATGAATAAGGAAACACAAGCTTTAAATGATACATTAAACAAGATGGACTTAATTGATATTTATAGGACATTCCATCCAAGAACAACAGAATACACATTCTTCTCAAGTGCTCATGGAACATTCTCCAGGATAGATCATGTCTTGGGTCACAAATCAAGCCTTGGTAAATTTAAGAAAATGGAAATCCTATCAAGTATCTTTTCCGACCAGAACACTGTGAGACTAGATATCAAGTACAGGAAAAGATCTGTAAAAAATACAAACACATGGAGGCTAAACAATACACTACATAATAATCAAGAGATCACTGAAGAAATCAAAGAGGAAATCAAAAAATACCTAGAAACAAATCACAATGAAAACACGACGACCCAAAACCTATGGGATGCAGCAAAAGCAGTTCTAAGAGGGAAGTTTATAGCAATACAATCCTACCTTAAGAAACAAGAAACATCTGAAATAAACAAACTAACCGTGCAGGTAAAGCAATTAGAGAAAGAAGAACAAAAAAAAAAAAAACCCAAAGTTAGCAGAAGGAAAGAAATCATAAAGATCAGATCAGAAATAAATGAAAAAGAAAGGAAGGAAACGATAGCAAAGATCAATAAAACCAAAGGCTGGTTCTGTGAGAAAGTAAACAAAAGTGATAAACCATTAGCCAGACTGATCAAGAAAAAAAGGGAGAAGACTCAAATAAATAGAATTAGAAATGAAAAAGGAGAAGTAACAACTGACACTGCAAACATACAAAGGATCATGAGAGATTACTACAAGAAACTCTATGCCAATAAAATGGACAACCTGGAAGAAATGGACAAATTCTTAGAAATGTACAACCTGCCAAGACTGAACCAGAAAGAAATAGAAAATATGAATAGACCAATCACAAGCACTGAAATTGAAACTGTGATTAAAAATCTTCCAACAAACAAAAGCCCAGGACCAGATGGCTTCACGGGCGAATTCTATGAAACATTTACAGAAGAGCTAACACCTATCCTTCTCAAACTCTTCCAAAATACAGCAGAGGGAGGAACACTCCCAAACTCATTCTACGAGGCCACCATCACCCTGATACCAAAACCAGGCAAGGATGTCACAAAGAAATAAAACTACATGCCAATATCACTGATGCACATAGATGCAAAAATCCTCAAGAAAATACTAGCAAACAGAATCCAACAGCACATTAAAAGGATCATACAACATGATCAAGTGGGGTTTATTCCATGAATGCAAGGATTCTTCAACATATGCAAATAAATCAATGTGATACACCATATTAACCAACTGAAGGAGAAAAACCATATGATCATCTCCATCAATGCAGAAAATGCCTCTACAAAATTCAACACCCATTTATGATAAAATCTCTCCAGAACCCAGGCGTGGAGGGAACTTACCTCAACCCAATAAAGGCAATACATGACAAACCCACAGCCAACATCGTTCTCAGTGGTATAAAACTGAATCCATTTCCTCTAAGATCAGGAACAAGACAAGGCTGTCCACTCTCACCACTATTATTCAACATAAATTTGGAAATTTTAGCCATGGCAATCAGAGAAGGAAAAGAAATAAAAGGAATCCAAATCAGAAAAGAAGTAAAACTGTCCCTGCTTGCAAATGACATGATACTATACATAGACAATCCTAAAGAGGCTACCAAAAAACTACTAGAGCTAATCTGTGAATTTGGTAAAGTACCAGGATGTAAAATTAATACACAGTAATCTCTGGCATTCCTTTACACTAAACGATGAAAAATGTGAAAGAGAAATTAAGGAAACACTCCCATTTACCACTGCAACAAAAAGAATAAAATACCTAGGAATCAACCTACCTAAGGAGACAAAAGGCCTGTATTCAGAAAACTATAAGACACTTATTAAATAAATTAAGGATGATACAAACAGATGGAGAGATATATACCATGTTCTTGGATTTGAAGAATCAACATTGTGAAAATGACTCTACTACCAAAAGAAACCTACAGATTCATTGTAATCCCTATCAAACTACCATTGGCATTTTTCACAGAACTAGAACAAAAAATTTTACAATTAGTATGAAACACAAAAGACCCCAAAGAGTCAAAGCAACCTTGAGAAAGAAAAACAGAGTGGGAGGAATCAGGCTCCCTGACTTCAGACTATACTACAAAGCTACGGTAATCAAGACAATATGGTACTGGCAAAAAAACAGAAATATAGATCAATGGAACAGGATAGAAAACCCAGAGATAAACCCGCACACCTCTGGTCCCCTTATCTTTGATAAAGCAAGAATATACAACGGAGGAGAGACAGCCCTCTTCAAAAAGTGGAGCTAGGAAAACTGGACAGGTACATGTAAAAGTATGAAATTAGAACACTCACTAACACCATACACAAAAATAAACTCAAAATGGATTAAAGACCTAAATGTAAGGCCAAACACTACAAAACTCTTAGAGGAAAACATGGGCAGAACACTCTATGACATAAATCACAGCAATATCCTTTTTGACCCACCACCTAGAGAAATGGAAATAAAAACAAAAATAAACAAATGGGACCTAATGAAACTTAAAAGCCTTTGCAGAGCAAAGGAAACCATAAACAAGAGCAAAAGACAAACCCTGAGAATGGGAGAAAATATTTGCAAACAAAGCAACGGACAAAGGATTTATCTCCAAAATATACAAGCAGCTCATGCAGGTCAATATCAAAATAACAAACAATGCAATCCAAAAATGGGCAGAAGACCTAAACAGACATTTCTCCAAAGAAGATATACAGATTGGCAACAAACACATGAAAGGATGCTCAACATCGCTAATCATTAGAGAAATGCAAATCAAAACTACAGTGAGGTATCACCTCACACCATTCTGAATAGCCATCATCAAAAAATCTGGAAACAGTAAATGCTGGAAAGGGTGTGGAGAAAAGTGAACCCTCTTGCACTGTTGCTGGGAATGTAAATTGATACCGCCACTATGGGGAACAGTAGGGAAGATCCTTAAAAAACTAAAAATAGAGCTACCATATGACCCACCAATCCCACTACTGGGCGTATACCCTGAGAAAACATAATTCAAAAGCAGTCATGTACCAAAATGTTTTCTTCTGCACTATTTACAAAAGCCAGGATATGGAAGCAACCTAAGTGTCACTGATAAATAAATAGAAAAAGAAGATGTGGCACATATATACAATGGAATATTACTCAGCCATAAAAAGAAATGAAATTGAGTTATTTGTCATGAGGTGGATGGACCTAGAATTTGTCATACAGAGTGAAGTAAGTCAGAAACAGAAAAACACATCCCGTATGCTAACACACATGTATGGAATCTAAAAATAAAAAAGGTTCTGATGAACCTAGGGGCAGGACAGGAATAAAAGAGCAGACGTAGAGAATGGACTTGAGGACACAGGGAGCGGTCACGGTAAGCTGTGATGAAGTGAGAGAGTGGCATGGACATATATACTCTACCAAATGTAAAACAGAAAGCTAGTGGGAAGCAACCACATAGCACAGGGAGATCAACTCCGGGCTTTGTGTCCATCTACAATGGTGGGATAGGGAGGGTGGGAGGGAGATGCAAGAGGGAGTAGATATGGGAATATATGTATACGTATACCTGATTCACTTCATTATACAGTAGAAACTAACAACATTGTAAAGCAATTATACTCCAATAAAGATGTTAAAATATAAAATAAACTGAAAAACCTTTAGCTAGACTCACGAAGACAAAAAGGAGAAGATCCAAATAAATAAAATCAGAAATGAGAGATGTTACAATATGTACCTCAGAAATACAAAGGATAAGAAGATACTTCTATGAACAATTATACTCCCCCAAAATTGGACAGCCTAGAAGAAATTCCTAGAAACATACAACCTACCAAGGCTGAATCATGAAGAAATAGAAAATCTGAACAGGCCAATTACTAGTAAGGTGATTCAATCAGTAATCTAAAACCTCCCATCAAAGAAAAGTCTAGAGCCAGCTGGCTTCACTTGTGAATTCGAACAAACATTTAGAGAAAAACTATGATCAATCCTTTGCAAATTCTTCCAAAACACAGGACAGAACACTTCCAAACACTTTTTACAAGGCCAACGTTCTGCTCATACGAAAGCCAGACAAGACTCCATGAGAAAATTACAGGTCAGGAAGAACGTAGATATAAAAATCCTGAAGAAACTATTATTATACAAAGTTCAACAACAAATTAAAGGGATCACACACCATGTTCATGTGAGATTTATTCCACGGATGCAAGGATGGTTCAACAGCTGTGTATCCATCAATGTGATACACCACATTAACAAAATGAAGGATAATAATCACATGGTCATCTCGATAGATGCAGTAAAAGCGTTTGACAAAATCCAACATCTATTTATGATAAAAATTCTCAATAAAGTGGGCATAGAGGGAATGTACCTCAACATAATAAAGACCATATATTACAAGCCCACTATTAACATCATACTCATCAGTGAAAAGCTGAAAGTATTCCCTCTAAGATAAGGAACAAGGCAAGGATGCCCATTCTTACCACTTTTATTCAACATAGTATTGGAAGTCCTAGCCACAGGAATCAGAGAGAGAGAGAGAGAATCCAAATTGGAAAGGAAGAAGTAAAATTGTCACTTTTTGCAGATGACATAACACTATACATAGAAAATCCCAGAGACATCACCAAAAAACTACTAGAGCTCATTAATGAATTTGGTACAGTTGCAGGATACAAAATTAATATACAGAAAAGCTGAGAGTTTTTCCTCTAAGATCACGAACAAGACAAAGATGCCCACTACATAGTATTGGATGATAAGCTACAACAATTAGGCAAGAAAAAGAAACAAAAGGCATCCAAATTGGAAAGAAAGAAGTAAAACTGTCACTATTTGCAGATGACATGACATTATATATAGAAAGCCCTAAAGACTCCATCATATCTGTTGGAACCAATAAACGAATTCAGTAAAGCTGCAGGATACAATATCAGTATACAAAAATCTATTTCTATGCAATAACAATGAATTATCAAAAAGAGAAATTAAGAAAACAATACTAATTAGGAGTTTGGTATTAACAGATACACACTACTATATAGAAAATAGATAAATAAGGACCTATTATTTAGCACAAGGAGCTATATTCAATATCTTGTAATAACCTATGATGGGAAATAATCTGAAAAAGGATTATATATAATTGAGTCACTTTTGCTGTACACCTGAAACACAACATTGTAAATCAAGTATACTTCAATATTTTTTTTAAAAAAGCAAATTAGTAATTAGCAAATCAGATCATATTCTGATTAGATCAAACTCTTGAAAACCAGGAATTTCAGTCTGAGAGAAAAGAGACACACATTTAGTAGAGAGACTAAAATCCTGTAGTCCTGTGGAAACATCAGTATAAACTTAAATTTTATCTTTTGCAAAAAAAAAACCCAAAAAATTGTCTACTTCACTGACAAAAAAAAGAAAACAATCCTATTTACAACTGCATTAAAAAGAATAGAATACCTGAGAATAAATTTAACCAAGGATGTGAAAGATTTGTATACTGAAATTTATAAAATGTTGATGAAAGAAATTGAAGATACAAATAAATGGAAAGATATTTTGCCCTCATGGAGTGGAAAAATATCCATACTACCCAAAGCAATGAACAATTCAATGCAATCCCTATCAAAATTTCAATGGCACCTTCCATAAAATAGAACAAACAATACTAAAACTTGTATGGAACCACAAAGACCCTGAATAGCCAAAGCAATCTTGAGAAAGAACAAATCTGGTAGCATAATGCTTCCTGATTTAAACTACAGTACAAAGGTAAAGTAATAAAAACAGTACGGTATTGGCATAAAACAGACATATATAGATCAGTGGAACAGAATGAAGAGTCTAAGGAAAAAACCCCATGCTTCAGGGAGATCGGCTCGCTGCTTTGTGACCGCCTGGAGGGGTGGGATAGGGAGGGTGGGAGGGAGACGCAAGAGGGAGGGGATATGGGAATATATGTATATGTATAACTGATTCATTGTGTTATAAAGCAGAAACTAACACACCATTGTTAAGCAATTATACTCCAGTAAAGATGTTAAAAAAATTAAAAAATAAAATAAAAATAAAAATAAAAATAATAAAAATAAAAGAAAAGTGCTCAAAAAAACCCATGCTTATATGGTCAATTAATTTTTGGCAAAGGAACCCAGAATTTACAATGGGGAAAGGACAGTTTCTTCAATAAACGGTGTATGAAAACTGGACAGCTACATGCAGAAGAATGAAACTGGACCACTACCTTACACCATACACAAAAATCAACTCAAAATGGATTAACTAAATTGGAAGACTGGGATAGACATACACACACTAATATAGAAAAAATAGAGGACTTCCCTGGTGGTGCAGTGGATAAGAATCCACTTGCCAATGCAGGGAACACAGGTTCCATCCCTGGTCTGGGAAGATCCCACATGCCGTGGAGCAACTAAGCCTGTGCACCACAACTACTGAGCCTGGTCTCTAGAGCACACAAGCCACAACTACTGAGCCCACGTGCCACAACTACTGAAGCCTGCATGCCTAGATCCCATGTTCTGCAACAGGAGAAGCCACTGCAATGAGAAGCCTGTGCACCACAACGAACAGTAGCCCCCACTCACTGCAACTAGAGAAAGCCTACATGCAGCAACGAAGACCCAACACAGCCAAAAATAAATAAATAAAATTATTTTTAAAAAACGATAATAAGGACCTACTGTATAGCACAGGCAACTCTACTCAATACTCTGAAATGACCTATATGGAAAAAGAATCTAAAGAAGAGTGGATATGTGTATAATTGATGTACTTTGCTGTACACCTGAAACAAATACAACATTGTAAATCAACTATACTCCAATTAAAAAAAATTTTTAATGGCAGACTTGAACATAAGCCTCGATACCATAAGAATCCTGGAAGAAAACACAGGCAGTAACTTCTCTAACATCAGTCTTGGAGATGACTTTTTTGGTTTTGACACCAAAAACAAAGGCAAGAAAAGCAAAAGTGAACAAGTGGGACTACATCAAACTACAAAGCTTCTGCACGGCAGTGGAAACCATCAATGAAATGAAAAGGCAAACTACTGAGTGGGAGAAAATACTTGCAATCATATCTGATAAGGAATTACTATCCAAAATATATAAAGAACTTATACAACTCAACTGCACATAAACAATCTGATTAAGAAAAGTGAACACAGGATCTGAACTGATACTTATCCAAAGACATACAGATGGCCAGTAGGTACACGAAATGTGCTCAACACTACTACCACAATGAGATATCACCTCACACCTGTTAGAATGACTATTATCAAAAAGACAAAAACTAACAAGTGTTGGTGAGGAAGTACAGAGAAGGCAACTCTTGCACATTGTTGGTGGGAATGTAAATTGATGAAGCCACTATGGAAACCAGTGTGGAGGTTCCTCAAAAAATTAAAAAATCCAAACAAACTTTTTGGCCAACCCAATATTTACACCCCCATGTTCTCTGCAACACTATTTACAATTGCCAAGACATGGAAACAACCTAAGTGCCCAATGATGGATGAATGGATTTAAAAAATGTACACACACACACACACACACACACACACACACACATAATGGAATATTAGTCATAAAAAAGGAAATCTTGCCATTTGTGACATGGATAGACTTTAGGGGTATTATGCTAAGTGAAATAAGTCAGAGAGAAAAAATACCATATGATCTCACCTATATATGGAATCTGAAACAAAGAAAGAAAACCCTGGGAATTCCCTGGCAGTTCAGTGATTAGGACGTGGTACTTTCACGGCCATGGGCCTGGGTTCAATCCCTGTTCAGGGAACTAAGATCCTGCAAGCCATGCAGCAAAACAAACAAACCAAAAAACCCAAGTTCACAGAAATGGAGAACAGATTGGTGGTTGCCAGATGTGGGACGTGAAGGTGTGTGTGGGGGGGGCTGTCAAGGGATGGGTGAAATAGGTGAAGGCAGATCAAAAGTTACAAACTTTCAGATATAAAATAAGACAGAGGATATAATGTGCAGCATTGTGACTATAATTAATAATACTTTATTGCATATTGGAAAGTTGAAAAGAGAGGAAATTTCAAAATTTTTCATCACAAGACAAAAAACTGTAACTATGTGTGATGATGTTAGTCTAGTTAACTAGACTTATTGTGGTAATACTTCACAATATATAAATATCAAGTTGTTATGTTGTATACTTAAAAGTAATGTTATATGTCAATTATATCTCAATAAAAATAAGTAAAATGACCAAAAAAAGAAATAATTAGGGAAGACATAAAAATTTCAGGAATACAGACTATCAACAAACCAAAAGCTGGTGCGCTTTGAAATAATCAGTAAAATTGATAAAGGTCTAGTCAAGCTAACTGAGAAAAGAGGGTAGACAGAAGTTAGTAATACCAGGAATGAAAGGAGTGTAAGTAAAATGGAAAAGCATTTGATAGAATCTAACATCCACTTATAACACACTAGGAATAGAGGGGAGTTCAGGCTCTTGAGAGACAACATCTTCATGAAACTTGTAGGCAACATCACAATAGTGAGAAACTAGATGCTTTTTTTTGGTAAGATAAGAAACTAGGTAAGGAAGTCTCCTCTCACCACTCCTATTCAACACTGTACTGGAAGACGTAGCTAATGCAATAAGGCAAGAAAAGGAAATAAAATGTATACACATTGGGAAGAAAGAAATAAAACTGTCTTTGTTGTGTATGACATGATTTTCTATGTAAAATATCTGAAAGTAACCATAACACCAGAGATCACTCCAGGAATTAATGAGAGTATAGAAAGACTGAGAATACAGAAGTCAACTGCTTTCTTATAGACCCAGAGAAATATAGCCAATTGATCTTTGATAAAGGACTAAAAGGCAATTCAATGGAAAAAAGAAAGACTTTTCAACAAACAGTGCTGGAGATAGTGAATATCCACATGCAAAAAACAAATAAGTAAACCTAGACACAGACCTTACACAAAACTTAAAATAGACCATAGCTCTAAATGTAAAATGCAAAAGTAAAAAACTTCTAGAAGATAACATAGGAGAAAATGAAGGTTACCTTGTGTTAATTGATGAATTTTAAGATACAACACCAAAAGCAAGATCCAAGAAAGAAAACAATAAGCTTCACTTCATTAAAATCACTGTGCTACAAAAGACAGTGGTAAGAGAATATAAAGACAGTCACAGATTGGGAAAAAAATCTTTTCAGAACACTTATCTGACAAAGGACTGGTATCCAACATGTCTAAAGAACTCTTAAAATGCAACAGTAAGATGACAAACAATCCAGTTTAAAAATGGGCAAAATTCGGGACACTTCCCTGGTGGTCCAGTGGTTAAGACTCCATGCTACCAATGCAGGGGGCACGGGTTTGATCCCTGGGTGGGGAACTAAGATTCCACATGCTGTGTGGCACAGCCAAAAAAAAGGGGGGAGGGCAAAATTGAAAATAAAGCAAGAATCCCTGGGGGAAAAAAATAAAGTCCAAAACATGGAGGAAAAAATGGGCAAAAGATTTGCACACACATCAATAAAGAAGATATACAGATGTTAAATAAGCATATGAAAAGAAACTCAGCATCAAATGTCATTAGGAAATTGCAAAGAAAACAAATAGATACCACTAAACGCTTATTACAATAGGTAAAATTCAAAACACTCATAATACCAAATATTGATGAAGATGTAAAGCTACAGGAATCCTTACTCATTGCTGATGGGAATGGAAAATGGTATGCCTACTTTGGAAGACAGGCAGTTTTTTCACAAAGCTAAATATACCCTTATCACAGGATCTAGTTCCTAGATTATACTCCTTGTATATTTATATTTACCCAAATGAGTTGAAAACTTGTCTTCACACAGAAATATGCAAATTAGTGTTTACAGGTGTTATATGCATAATTGCCAAGACTTAAGAGTTAAGCAAGATATCCTTCAATAGTAGAATGAATAAACAACCAGTGGTATATCCATATGAAGAAATATTGTTCAGTGATAAAAAGAAATGAGCTATCAAGCCATGAACAGACAAGGAGGAAACTGCTGTGTATTGGTTTGTTATAATTTTTAATTTATGCATTTATGGCTTAAGTGAAGTTGTTCTGATCTAATTGTTTATAGCTCAAGTAAAGATGTTTTGGTCCAAGAGTGAATTTGTTTACTGTGTGAGGCCATGTCAGGAGGACGCCATCAAAATTGTGCTTATCGTTATGAACATGTGGAGGAGTGACAATCATGTGACAGACATTTAAACTTTAAATACCAGGAATTTGTGAGGACTTAATTTGAGTGTTCAGTCTGGGCAAGGCTACTCTTTGTTAATCTAAAAAGCTCTCAGAAGATCATGAGACACTTGCTCCTGCTGTGGCCAGGTTACTCTTGGATAGCAGTGGAGTTAAAACAAGCAGCAGTCTCAGGAAGAGAAGGGACATATTTGTTTCTGCCTTCGCGAGACTACTCCTCATAGGCAGTGTGCAAGCCATGAAATGGTCCCTGGACCAAGCAGCCTACCTTGCCTGAAAACACTAGTGCCTTTGTCCAGCAGGGAGGGATCTAAGCGGGCATCTGATACCCAGCTTTTAGTTGGAAGGACTAACACTATCAAGAATCAATTCACATAAAGGTGCAACTCAACTAAATTTGGACTTTATTTCTTTCATCTTCCCTTTGGCTGGAACAACAGTGTAATTAAACTCTCACTGGTTTGGGGTATGTTGTTTCTTTACTGGCTTATTAAGAGACATTATTCTATTTGCTATTGGCTTGTGAAATATTATAAATTATAATTCCCGCAGTGAACCTGTGTTAAATAAATGACTGGCAAAGACAGTCTCAGTCTCTGAGCATAACTTGCCTGAACGAAACAGGAAACTTAGAAGCATATCGCTAAGAGAAAGAAGACACTCTGACAAGGCTACATACTGTATGCTTCCAAGTATAGGACATTCTGGAAGAGATAAAACTATGAGCCAGTAAAAAGATCTTTGCTTGGGAAGGATTTGGGGGTTTGAGGGAGGGACGAGTGGACAGGTGAAGCACAGGGTATCCTTAGCAATGTTAAGCTATTCTATATGATATAGAAATGATGGACACATGTCATTATACATTTGCCAAAACCCCTACATTGTATAACACAAAGAGTCAAGGCTAATATAAACAGTGGACTTTATAGCATCGATACTGATCCATCAATTGTAACAAATATACCATAATAATATGAGATGTAAAAAAAATAGTACAAACTGTGTGGATGCAGAGGGGTCAAGTGGGAACTCTATGTACTTTCTGATCAATTTTTCTGTAAGCATAAAATGTCCTAAAAAACCAGAAATCTCACTGTTTCATATCTTACAATTTTATAAATCCTTTATAAGCATTATTTAAAATTAAGAGAAATTTATATACACCATACTTTCCTACCTAGTAGTCTGTTTTTAAATAACTTTTGCTACTTTAAATTTATTTTTAACTTAATTTTAACTTTTCTACATAGGAAATCATTCTAAATTTAATTCTATTTAATTTATACTATTGGATATAAACCTGCAAACTGTAGAAAGTGAAAGACTTCAAATGTCTTTCTAACTAAAAGGACAAATGACATCATAGTTTGTCCCTCCACTATATTTCACACTCAGGATATGGTCAGGAATGAGTAGCATATTATAATGCATTAGGGGTTTGCATTTAATGCATGAAGAAACCTACTAGGATTTTCAAAGATTTCCCTAAGTTTGGGTAGTTTTTATCATAACAATTAAAACAGAAATTCAATAGTTTTTTTCACTCATCAATACAAGTAGAAATTCACTTGCCTTAAGAATTGTACAGCCTTTTAAATATCAAAGTTCTCTAGGGACAGGCACATACAAAAACTGATCTAAAAATGAAAAATGTGCCTGAGAACCTAAACATACCCATCTCACAGCTTAAGATTCTGTTGTCTAAAAGGAGCAGAAATTGTGTTTGGTTCCAGGATTTTCTTGCCTTACACACATATTTTTCAATCAACTTATATTTTTCAAAGCCTAAGAAATCAAAAATCCTATACACTCACCAAGGAAATAAAATTGCAAACTGCTAAGGGAAACTAGAGTTAAAGGACTGAAATATCCAATAGATAAAGGCATCTAAAGAAAAGAAACACAAATATTCAAATCAGCTCAGGTAAGAAGACTGCTTGTCCACAGTTAAGAACAAAAACCCACATGCAGAAAGTTAAACACATTCCCAAGCTTGGGGTCTAGATACCCAGGTTGAGATACAACCCCTAAGGTGGGTCAGTCCCTGGTGAAGGAGGGTAGGGACACCTGAGCAGTCACTGGAGAGAACTCTCCTCACATTCTCACAAGCGAGGAAACTCTCAGGCACATTCAGTTTAAGATCCAACTCAAACTCCCAAATTCATAAACTTTTTGTCCAGGAGACAGAACTCCTGACCACAGACTTTTTTAATACACAAAATACACTCCGAGTGCACCTATATCATGGATGCAGAACTCAAACATAAAACATCTAGGCCAAAGCAAACCACCCCCACTGCCGGCTCCTGATGGGAACTTTAGTTTGGAGTCACTGGCCTCAGGTCTCTGCTTCAGTCACAATATTTTGGATCACCATTGATCATTTAAATGACATAAACCCAGTGTTTCAATAATCCAGAAAAATCAGTCAACCCAGTGTTTATGTCTAAAGGAAGAGAGAAGACTGTAAGGTAATTTTATTTGTTCAACAGGAAAATCCCGAAACATCTATTCCTATCGGAAAATGAAGATGTCAATGACTTATTTCCAAAAAAAGAAACTGATTTGTAAACAATCATATTGGAACACTTCTAGATTTTGCAAGTCTAAGTCCTGATATGCCATTGGAAATCACCCAGAAGACCTCAGAATATTACTACATCAGCTCAGGGTGGAAAAAAAAAAGGGAAACAAAAATTTTAATGCACAGAATGTAATAATGAAATATTTTTCCGAAATTCACCTTTCTTGCCTCTTTGGAAAAAATTTATACTGTCTCCCCAGGTCTACTGAATAAATAAAATTTACATTTATTGAAAAACTGAGTCTCAAATAAGTGAATAAATCTTTTCAAAGAGAGAAACTCAGGAACGGAGGCAGTGCTGAAAAATGATCACCCAGGAAAGTTTCTCAAGAGGACCCTTCACCCAAAGGTCTTCCCATAGGTTGTCCGTGACCAAGAAAGATTTTGAGAGGAGAGGCACAAGCATTCCATATAACGTATTCCAGGTGGTGGTTCTCTGCTTTCCTCTCAAGTAAAACAGCTATAACAATAAATCTTTAAAGAGCCATCCATGGCTCTGTTGATAAATGATTAAACAATTAAAAAACTGCATCGGTTTGAAACGCACCACGGAGAAAAACAGCTAATAGTGATACTATGAACTGCAGAGGGGAAGATGGCATTTGGGAATGCGGGGAAACATCTGTAAGTTTAGGGATTTATTGCCAGCCCTAGGAAGAGCTAGGCTGGGGGGACAGGGTCGTGGATTTGAGATCCTGCTCCTCAAACATTTTTAAAAGTGAGAGTAAAATGATTCGACTGGAGCGGAAGGGGGAACCGGACATCCCCAGACCACAGCTGCTCCCACACGTGTACCCCGGAGACCAAGTCAAGATTGCCCCGAGTCCCTCCCTATGGCCACCGTGCCGTGTGGGGGAGACTCGGGTTCTCAGGGATGGGGCAGGACACCCGGGGGTCCCGGCTGTCAACCCAGCCCCTAGGCTGTGTGGCGCGCCACCGGCTGATTCGGGTCCACAGACTCTGGAGTTGGCCGCACGGGAGGCCCGGTTCCATCAGTCCCACCGCCTCCTCTCTCCCAACACCCGACCCCGCACACTCACCATTTTTCGGTTTCTGGAGTTTCCGGTTGTCCACCCCATGACAGCCGCGGCAAGTGCCGGTCACAGCGACACAGAATGCGGCATAACCACCTGGAGCCTTTAAGAGCAGCAGGAGCTGATGCGGCCATTGCCAGAGCCAGCGGCACTGAGCATGCAGTCCACGCCTCTGCCTTCATAGGAGCAGCACCGCCCCGTAAAATAATTGGCGACTCCCCTAATTGGACAGTTCACAGGGGCCCGCCCTCCTATGCCTGAGTGACAGGAGGTCGCAGGTCGCGTCTTTGAGCCGACCTTGTTCTGCCAGTGGGTGGGAAATGTTCTCTCCAAGGACCCAGCGTCAAACCATAAGGCCACTGAGGCCTGGCACAGAACTGTGACCCTTCACAAACATGGACAATTTTGTGTCCTCACTATTCGGTAATAACGAGGCTGTTCCAGGAATTCCCTGGCCATCCAGTGGTTAGGGCTCCGTGCTTCCACTGCAGGGGGCACGGGTTGGATCCCTGGTCTGGCAACCAAGGTCCCACAGACCAGCTCCCCCCGCCAAAAAATGACTCTGTTCCACTTTCATCTTTCACCATTTCCTTTAGGAGAATTCTGTCCCTCCCTCCCCACCCCCACTCATTTGGTACTTTAAAAAGTCCCCTGGCCTCAGGGGCACTTGGCTCCGGTGGGAGGATGAACCCCACAGTCCTAGACGAGCCCTGAAGCCTCAGACACTAGCATGTGTGAAACACAGGCAGAGAAACCACCGGAAAACCTTTTCTGTGGAATTCCACTAATATTCATTTGTCGAAAGGTCAAAGGAGGTAAAACTGAAAGAACATTGCTGAGTGAAAAATAATATTTAGATGGTAAGGGTCTGTAGATAAACAAAAAATCAGGACAGTGGTCATGAATGGGGCAGGATGGAGATAAGTCAGGGATGGGAACATCAGGACACTCTCACCACTGCCCACAGGCCATTTAAGAATCTTCATAATGATTCCAAGGAGGTGTATATTATTACTAAATCTTACCACAAAACATTTTGTACATTTTCCCCTGAATATATTTTATGATAAAATTTTTAAGAAGAAATTCAATTTGGAAAATAACATAATTTGTATATGTTTGTTTGCCCTGTAAGGTGGCAATCTGAATTTTCATTCATGGTTTTGGCAGCAAACATTAGTAATATCGACTGAAAATAAATGCACAATATAAAAGTTGAGAATTATGTTTTATTTGGCGGACTTTCTGAGGACTCAAGCTTGGGAGGCCATCTCTCAGGTAGCTCTGAGGGACTGCTCCAAAGAGGTAAGGGAGAAGCCAGGATATACAGGAGTTTTGCGATAAAAACCAGGTAGTGGAACATCAAAAGATTACTGTTAATTAAAGAAAACCAGATATCTCAAGTTAATGAATTTAGCGCTTTTCTACATGTGGGAAGATGCGAGAGTCTGGGCTCACTGAAAACATTCCTTTGATATGCACCTTAACTATCTAGGGCCAGTATCCTTTTTTCCACCCTGAATCCCCTCAGGGTGCACAGTTGGGGATGGCTTGATGGCTGATGACTTGATGGCTGCAACATCCTTTGTTTATTGATACGGCAGGCAGCATTTTTCATCCACAGTAACAAGCCATGTATCTATTGGGTTGGTCAAAAAGTTCGTTTGGTTTTTTCCACATTATGGTCCACCTTATGGAAAAACCCAAACAAACATTTGGCCAACCCAATATTTAGAAAAAATGGATTACATAACTTCATCATCATATGTACCTTTTAAAAATAAAGGGTGGCGTGCATTGATATGTAAAAATCTGGAGTATTTATCAATAGAACAATTAAGTGTATTGATAAAGATACTGAGAAATAAAATATTGCCTGCCATATCAGTAAGCAAATGATGTAACAGTCATCAGCGATTGCAGCGCTGCAAGGTGAGCTGGTGAGCCCGGAGGAAACTCAGGATGTGAAAACACAGGATACTGGTCCCACATAGCTGAGGTGCATATAAAGGAATGATTTCAGTGAGCCCAGACTCTTGCATCTTCCCATACATAGAAAAGCGCTAAATTCCTTAACTTGAGATACAGTAAGTCCCTGCAAACGACCCTTCACGTTGAGAACTTTCAAAGATGCAAATGAGCGTTCCATCAATGTTAGGCGTGAGTGAAACTGCAGCTTGCCCTCCGTCTCCTCTTGCTGAGGATCCTTCAGCTCTACCATCTCCCACCTCCTCCCTCTCCTCCAGTCAGTCACTCTTCTTGCGTGTTCACTGGATGCCAGCCCCTGTATGCCAGCTGTTGTACTGTACTACTGTACTTTCCAAGGGACTGTACTGTAAGATTAAAAATGCTTTATTTATTCTTTGTTTTTTTATGTATTATTTGTGTGAAAAGTATTTTAAACCTATTACAGTACAGTACTATATAGCCGACTGTGTTAGTTGGATACCTAGACTAACTTTGTTGGAATTACAAACAAATCGGACTGATGAACGTGCTCTCAGAACCAGAACTCATTCTTATGTAGGGGCCTTACTGTACCTAGTTTTCTTTTATTAACAGTAATCTTTTGTTCCTACTACCTGCCCTTTGTTGCAAAACTCCTATATATCCCAGCTTCCCCCTCGCCTCCTCAGAGCAACCTTCTCAGGGTTGCTTAACATGCTGCCTCCCGGACTCGAAGTCCTCAGTATGTCCACTGAAGAAAACACAACTCTCAACTTTCAGGTTGGGAATATTTTTTTTCAGTTGACAATACCTTACCCCTTCTAGAACTGTTAGGGTAACCTACTGTGTTAGGGGGGTCCCTACCCTAGGTTTCACTGACAACACATTACTGCCAAGAACGTATGAAAGAGTTTATTGCTTCCATAATGGAAGTGTCTGGGGAGGGCAGGGAAGGCCTCTTAAGCAGGTGGGAAGTGCCTTGACAGAACAAGGAAAGGAGCCTGGCCTGAGTTTTTTGTTTTTATAATTTTTATTGGAATATAGTTGATTTATAATGTGTTAGTTTCTGCTGTACAGCAAAGTGAATCAATTATACATAAACATATATCCACTCTTTTTTAGATTCTTTTCCCATATAGGTCATTACAGAGTGCTGAGTAGTGTTCCCTGTGTTATATAGTAGGTCCTTATTCGTTATCTATTTTATTTATTTTAATTTAAAGAAAAAATTTGGCCGCACCACGCAGCACATGGGATCTTAGTTCCCAGACCAGGGATTGAACCTGTGCCTCCTGCATTGGAAGTGGAGAGTCTTAACCACTGGACCACCAGGGAAGTCCCTCTATTTTATATATGTTAGTGTGTATATGTCAATCCCAATCTCCCAATTTAACCTTCCCCACCCTCTTTTCCCTTCAGTAACCATGTTTGTTTTTCACATCTGTGACTCTATTTCTGTTTTGTAAATAAGTTCATTTGTGCCATTTTTTTAGATTCCACATATAAGCGATATGATATTTGTCTTTCTCTGTCTGACTTATTTCACTCAGTATGAGAATCTCTAGGTCCATCCATGTTGCTGCAAATTTTGCCCTGAGGTTTTTGTTTGTTTGTTTGTTTTAATTGAGATTAGGAGGTGGGCTAGTGTGAGATTTTGCACACAAAGGCAGGGGCTACAAAGAATTTAATCTCTTACCAGCACCAAAGAAGCAAGCACCCAGGGCTTCTTGTCATCTTGTACAGATGTGGGGCACCAGGATAAGGAAGGATGAGGCTTTAAAAGTTGTCAGCAGTCAGACATTAAAAAATGGAGTCAGACTTCTAGATTCTCATTTGGCATTTAAGAGCTTAGAAGGTCACATTCCTATAATCCTCATCAGAAAAAAGCAAACAAACTTAAAATTAATGACTCGGATCTATCAAACCATTAATCACAGGGCTGACTGTTGTCTCCAAAATTGGAGAGACAGTAAAATAGCAATTTTGAAATATGCCCACGATATTCTGCTCTTAGCAATGCCTGTCCTCAAAAGATTCTGTTTTACCAGTGCCTAACTGACATGGTGGGAGGGTGAAGTAGGAGATAGATGGGCCCCTGGGCCAGACAGCTGGTGTTTGTCAAGTAGAGCAAAATTGCAGTTTTGTCCTCAGCCAGACAAGAATGATGCCCGTTTCCATTCCTCCACTGAGATGGAGGGAATGAACTAGCAGTGGGGAGTTTGTTGCAGCAAAAATAGAAATGAAGTTTTTCCTCTCTTGAGAACAAGGAAAGTAAAGGGAACAGTGATCAGGCTAGAGAAGAAACCAACAGGTCTGAAAGAGTTAATCACTTCTAGCTATATTTTAATTGTTACTAACCTGTAGTGTCTGTAACTAGATTTGTCCTTCACAAAGCTAACCTATCACTACCTGACACTATGTGAATTACATCCTGCACTAATCACCCCCAACTCTCTGTGATGTAAATTACATACCGCACCTGGTGTTTAAGCTCCCTGCACTCCCTTGTAACAAGTCACCCCTTGTCGCTTTTTGCATTTCAGAAAGAAGGTCAAAGGCCAGTAAAACAGAGACAAACAGGCCCAGTTACTGGGCCGGGCCGCGCCACCTGATGCCAGCTGTGACTGTTTTGAAATAATGCAAGAAGAAGAAAAATGCAAGACCTTCATGACTTCGATCCTTATCATACACCCCCGATTTCCCCAGACTTAGAGCCCCACCTATAAGATCTCCTCTGATTCCTTGGGAAGTGAGGGCACAGTTCTTGAGGCGCTAGCCTGCTGTGTTTTCCCCTTTGCCTGGCAAAGAATTAAAAGCTATCTTTCTTTTCCTCCAAAAACTGTCTCCATATTTCTGTTCAGCATCAGTGCACAGAGAGCCAAGGTCTTTTGGGCAACAGGGGAAATTGCTAACTTGAGTCCCCTCTAGCCTTTCTGCCTGACCTAAGTTGAGGGAGAGAGAGACCTCAGAAAGACTTGTGAGGTTGAGAGTTTTATTTTGTTTTGTTTAAACCCCAACAGCAAACACGTGGTGTGTTTTCTGAAACCACTTCACCAGCTCTCCAATTCCAACTGGGTGTCTTACAACTCAATTCTGCCACTAACCAAAGTTAACATCAGATTCCACAGTTGAAGGGCCCAGTCCTGTTGTTGGGGGAACCTCTGACCGTAACTGCCCACCCTGGCCAGACACGATAGTAACCACTTGCAATGACTTACCTTACAACAGGAGGTTCTGGTAAGGAATGCAGAACTAACAAGCTACCACCAACCGTAAGAATTCGTGAAAGGTCAAAAGGAGAGAAGAGATGCCAGTCCGTATATCTTACCAACCTCCCAGAATCCTTCTCACTGGAATCCATCTTGGCTGAGGGATGGGCGTGCCACCAGGAAGGACCCTGAGTCAGAATGATCGGCCAGAGACAACCGAGAAACGAACCCCAGTACTATAAAACGTGAGACTTTGAGCCACGTGGCAGAGCAGTTCTTCCGGGTTCCCTTACCCTGCTGCTCTCCAGCTGGGCGCCCCTTCCCAATGAAATCTCTCGCTTTGTCAGCACGTGTGTCTCCTTGGACAATTCATTTCTGAGTGTTAGACAAGAGCCCATTCTCAGGCCCAGGAAGGGCTCCCCCTTCCTGCAACACCACAAGACTGCCCCCATGTCAGATACCAGCTGCAAATGCAAGGCCCAGGCCACACACATTTCTGGATGGCTGACTACAAATTCAGAAGTTCCCTATAAACCCTCATGTTTGTTAACTTGATAGAACGACTATTAGAACTAAGAAAAATGCTTTACTTATTATTATCAGTTTATTTTAAAAGATACAAGTCAGGAACAGCCAAATGGAAAGGGTGCACAGGGCAAAGTAGGGGAACAGGGGTAGGAAGGTTCCATGCCCTCTCCTGGCATGACAGCCTCCCAGCACAGTGATGTGTTCTCCAACTCAGATATCTCTGAATCCCGAAGTTTAGGGGTTTTGATGAAGTTTTCAACACTGGGGGCTTGAGGGTGGGCTGGGCTGAAAGTTCAAAGCCTCTAATCATAGCTTGTTCTTCCTGGTAACCATCCCCCATCATGAAATCATCTATGGGTCTGGAAACAGTTGCCTCATTAGAATGTAAGATGCTACTATCACCCTTATCACATGGGAAATTCCAAGGGCTTTAGGAGGTCTTTGCTAAGAACCATGGACAAAGACCAAATATCTTTCTTATACCACAGAAGGTCACAGTCCATGGTCACATACTGAGACCCAATCATGGGACTATAAAACATTTCCTTTCCACCCAAAATGTACCACCACATCAAGAAGACACCTAATAACAGTATAAAACACTGACAGAACTGTATGTTTCAGGACTTATTTACAAGTCTCTATAGTACTCCTAAAGATGACATGGGAGACAAAAGCAAGGACACCTGAAGATATTTTAGCCTCTGACAGCCACAGCAAATAATAAGTCCAAACCCTAGTCAGATAAACCTAAAATCTCATACTACAGGCCTAAAAACCTCAGTTCCTTTTCACGGTACGTCATGTCTGGTATTCAACAAAAGATTAAAAGGCACAATAAAAGACTTAAAAAAACACATCTCCTAAAAAAATAACAAAAAAAAGGGGAGGGAAGAGGAAAAAAAACACCCCAACACATCTCCAGGATTAGGACAAGCAAAAAAAACCTGATTCAGATGTAGCAGATATGCTGGAATTATCAGACCAGTAATTTAAAGCAACCATGATTCATATGCTAAGTGCTGTAATGGAAATAATGGATGACCTGCAAGAACAGATAGGTAACACGTGCAGAGCTGGAAACTAAAAAAGAACGAAAGGGAAATCAAAGAAATTTTTTTTAAGAAAGCAAAAGAACAGAACAAAAATAAAGAATTCCTTTTTGGGGTGACCTTATCATTACAGTGGAAATGTGTGAGAAAAAAGAATCGGCAACCTTGAGGACCTGTCACTAGAACCGTCTGAACTGAAATGCAAAGATAAGAAAAGGGTAAAAAGAACAGAAATCCAAGGGCTTTGGGACAATTAAAAAAGGTATAACTTATACAAAATGGGAATACATGAAGGAGAAGAAATAAACAGGATACATAAAACAATAATGAGTGAGATTTCCCCCCAGATTAATAATGGATACCAAAATACAGATGTAGGCAGCTCAGAGGTCACCAAACAGGATAAAAACCCTAAAAATGCACACAGAGAAATATATATTCAAATTTAAGAAAAATCAAAAACAAAAAGAATCTTGAAAGAAGTCAGGGTAAAAAAACCTTAGTTACAGAGAAACAAGGATAAGAAGTAAATTGGACTTTTCTTTTCAGAAACCATGCAAGCAGGAAGAGAGTTTTGTGAAACACAGTGTTGAAAGAGAAACCAGCCAACTAGAATTTTGTGTCAAGCAAAATTATCTTTCAAGTGAGGGAGAAATAAAGACTTCCAAAAAATTGAGGGAATTTGTCACCAATAATCCTGCTTTGCAAAAAAAGTTAAAAGAAATTCATCAGGAAGAAGGTAAATGATAAAGGTTAAGTGTTAGAGAAGGAACAAATGAAGGTAATAATAAAATCATTTGTTTTTGTTATTCTTAATTAATCTGACATAACATTTTGTTGAAAATAATAATAGCAGCAACATATTCAGTAATTATAGCTTTTGGATGAGTGAAACGAATGACAGAAATGTTACAAGGGGCAAGGGAGAGAATGTGCACACCCAGTGAAATGCTATGGTATTACTTCAGAGAGGAGGTGCGTTAGTTGTAAATGTATACTACAAACTCAAGGGCAATGACCAAAAATGTAAAAAAAAAAAAAAAAGTTATAATGATATGCTAAGAGAAGAGAAAAAATGGAATCAAGTAAAATGTCCCCTAAAAGGTAGAGAAGACAGAAGAGAACTGGAAGACAAAAAAGAAACAAAGAACAAGGGCAACAAAAAATGGTAAAAATATGGCAGATATTAATCCAGCTATATTAATAATCACTTTAAACATCAGTGGTCTAAATACAATAAGTGAAACAAAAAAAACCTTTCACAGTAGATTAATAAACAAAACAAAACTGGGCTTCCCTGGTGGCGCAGTGGTTAAGAATCCACCTGCCAACGCAGGGGACATGGGTTCAAGCCCTGGTCTGGGAAGATCCTACATGTCATGGAGCAGCTAAGCCCGTGCGCCACAACTACTAAGCCTGTGCTCTAGAGCTCGCAAGCCACAACTACTGAAGTCCCCATGCCCTAGAGCCAGTGCTCCACAGAAGCCACCGCAATGAGAAGCTCACGCACCGCAATGAAGAGTAGCCCCCACTCGCCGCAACTAGAGAAAGCCCGCATGCAGCAAAGAAGACCCAGCGCAGCCATAAATAAATAGATAGAGAGATGATAGATAGATAGATAGATAGATAGAAAGACAGACAGACAGATAGAATACCAAGGGGGTCAGCATGGATGAGTGGCTGGAAGGCTGGTACCAGGAAGTCATAAGGACTCACACCAACCAGGGCTTGGAAATCCAAAAAAGGACTGCAGACCCTACTAATTGCTCGCTGAATCAATCAGGAGCCTAGCACACCAGCTGCTTGGGATACTCTGCCTGAAGACACTTCCAACTGGCCGTGGGCACACCCAATGCTCCATATACGTCAACCCCCACCCTATGTCTGGCTCCTCACATGACCCTCAGATGAGGAGCGCAAGACTGCACAGTAAGCACACACATGTAGCTCATAAGCACACACATGTAGCCGGCTTGACTTGGTGGGATTAGGAACACATACAAACGTGAGCATTTCAGGGGAAGCAAACACAGCACCCAGCCTGGATGTGAGGGATCAAGGAAAGGCATAGAATTTTAAGAATTCTGTCCAAAAGAGGGAACAAGAGGCAGGAAGTGGGCATCCACAGAAAAAGCCCGAGAGAAGCTCAGAATATCCATCTGGGTTGAATGGTGAAGGTGTTTCTCTCCGAAAGCCAGTCAGTAAAAACTGGAGGAGGTGACTGTTTCTTCAAATGCAAAGACAGCAACACAACAGTTCATGAAAAATGAAGAAGGAAAAAAAAATGAAGATAGTAAGGCATTCTGCTAGCTCAACAAGAAAAGCCACAAGTATCTATTGATTCCAGAAAATAATGATGTTGGTTATTATTTCCATGACAAGAAACTGTTTTGTAAACAATCATACCTGAGCACTTCTGCTCTGCAAGCCTAAGCCCTGGAATTATTGATACATTCGAAAGCATCCAAAAGTAAGCTACAGACTTCAGAAACACCCGCTAAGGTCAGGAAAAAAGGGAAACAAATTTGAACACAGGCATTGTACTAATGTTATATTTTAGTTTTCTGAAATTCACCTCTTTCTTTAGTTTACAGTTACTGTAAAACGGTGACTAAAAAGTGAATAAAACTTTTTAGGCTGACAAACCCATGGAGAAGCAGGAACATTTCTCAAGCGGTAGCTACACCCAAGGGCTTCCCATGGGATACAGGATGTCTGTGCCCAGGAAAGACTCTGGGGGGAGACACCCAAGGGTTTCACATAGCCTAGATACTGGTGGTTATTCTCTGCTCTCCTCTCATGGTAGAGTATCCACAAACCAAAAACTACACCTTTAAACATGAGCCATTCACTGGCTGTGAGAAAATGACAAAATTCTGCATCCCCCTCTGCCAAAAAGTGGCTGTGGGACCCTGTGTAAGGATTTAACTTCTTGGATCCTTCAATGTTTGCTTCTAAAAACTGAGCTTAATATTTACTACGTGTTAGGATTCAATGAGATCTGTGTAAGGTGTTTGCACAGTCCCTGATATATGGTGAGCATTAAATAACTTTTATTTCCATTAATAATACTATTGATTTTATTATTAAATAAATGAACGCATAAATTTTCTGCCCTGTAAAGAAAAATACCGCATCTGTTTGACATGCACCACGGAGGACAAATAGTTGATAACGATGTTGTGAATTAGAGACGCAGTTGGCTTTGGGAAGGCGGGGAGGGACCTGGAATTTACGGATTTAATGCCAGCCTTAGGAAGAGCTAGGCTGGGGCTACAGGTTCGTGGATTTGAGACTCTGCTTCCCCAAACATTTGGAAAACTCAGGAGAAAACGGGTCCTCTTGGGGAGAAAGGTAGCACTGGGGTCCCCACAGACTAAAGCTCCACCCACACTTAAAGACCAGACACAGAGTCTGAAGACTCTACACGAGGTCAATGCACAATCTGAGGAGAGACGGGTTGCGGGCGCAGAGCTGTCCAGAGAGGCTCCGGGGCCAAAGTCACCACGCACAGTGATGGGACAGGACGCCCGAAGTCTCGGCTGCTGGCCCAGCCCCCGCGCTGAGAGCTGGAGGGGGCTTAGGTCTGAGCCGAGCCCCGGGCGGACTTGGGTCTGCAAACTCCGGAGTTGACCGCAGCAGGGTCCGGGTCCCACAGTGGCAGGTTCCGACTCAACCCCTCCTCCCTGTCCTGGGACACGTGGCCCCTCAACTCACCATTTCCTGGCTTCTGGGGTCCCCCTGCGGACCTCCGTTCCACTCTTGCCGCCTCTGCGGTTCACAGTATCATATACGCGGCAGAGAGACACCTGGGACACGGGAGAGCCGATGAAACTTGACGCTGAGCACCTACAGGAGCCTCTAAGTGGTCGGTTACGTGTTGCCCCACCCACCTTCACGTGCTGCGCCCCTGATTGGACAGTTCATGAGAACCCACCCCCTTTCCCTGAGTGACAACAGGCAAGAAGGTTACGTGATTGAACATAATGAGTTTCAGCCAGTGGGCTGGAACTTGCCCCCTCCAGAGAAGTTTGCTTTTAAACAAGACTTTTTCATAGGTGTTCCTAACCAATATTATGCGTAATCACACAGTGAAAGCCACAGGGCTTATGGGGAAAATGGGATTGGGTGGGGTTTAACACTCAAAACTTGTCACTGACATTAAAAAAAAAGGAATCTAATAAAACAGCATCTTACATATATTGAACGGTTAAGAAATACAAAAGCACTACAAGAAACAGAGCACTTTACCTTGAAAGAGGCCTGTCCTTTGCTTGTAGAAGTGATCATCAGAAGGATTGACACTTGTGAGTTATAATGAAGAGGTGGAAGGAGTTACCTAAAATCACACAGAAAGTCAGAACCCGGATGGATATGGGGATCCCTCATAACACCTGAGAGGCACTGAATGAGCTGGCAGTGTCTTGAGCTGTGCGCATGTGTTCTGTGTATTTCTGAGCAGCTAGGTTCACCTGGGTGCAGTTTTCTGCAGTTAACTCCTGTGTCTCTTGTGTGCCTTGCAGATGAAATTGCACATAAGCAAACATGAAATTTACATTATGTTCAAATTGTTTCCAAATTTATCAATACCCAGAAAAATATCATGTTTTCAAACAAGCATTATAGCAGAACTGACTGCATGTTGATGTAGATATAATTTTTTTCTGAACCATTTGAAAGTTGAAAATATCATGACACTTCACCATTAAATATTTCAGCATGAATCACCCAGAATCAGGACATTGTCCTGTGTAATCACAATACCAATATCACGCTTCAAAAGTTGAGACTATTTTGGTATCATCTAATATTCAGTCCATATCAAACCAAGCAGAACCCGTGGGTACTTTACAGGGGACAGACCGCTGTATCCCCCACCTGATGTTTATATTGTAGAAAATCTTTATCCTCCTAATAAAGTTCCAAAGAGCAAATTTAATAAGAGAAGGGGGAGAATGCTGAAACAAAGGAAAAGTGTCAAGCAAGACAAAATAATAATAGTTTAGCCAGAAAACAAAGTCAAGGAGCTGAGTTCCTCCTCAAGGGTATATATAATAATCTGAGCTGTATCTTTGAGTTGTTTTTCTGATAATAAAACTCCCAACAGGTGGAAGAAGTTAACTGTATGCTGACCACAAACACATGGACCCCAGAGTGGCTGGAACCAGAAAGTTGATGCTGTTAACTCCTGAAATACCACCCTGTTACGTCACCATCCACCAATTAGAGAATTGTGCAGCATGACCCTCTTCCTCACTTTGTCTATAAAACATTTCCCTTAAAGCCACTGGGGAGTCCAATTTGTTAGCCCAACAAAGTTAGTCCAACAATTTGTTAGTCCAACAAAGTTAGCCTAGGTACCCAACTAACACAATCGGCTATATAGTACTGTACTGTAATAGATTTATAATACTTTTCACACAAATAATACATAAAAAACATGTTTTTGCCTCCACTCTCTCAATTATTTTCTTTTTTTTTTTGCATTTTTATCCCTTGGTGCTTCTTCACTGTACCAGCTACATCACCGCTGCTTTTACGCTTGCTTCCAGACATCTGGGCTTGAAATAAAGATGCTGTGCTACTGTACTCTATACGGTACTGTAAAGTACACAAAAGCACAACCACTTGTAGAGGATGCATGCACGTGACAATGTATGCCAGACACGTGAACTAACTTACATGATTGGACATGAGAACCCATGTTCGCGTCTTTGAAAGTCCTCAACTTCAAGTTTCGTGTGTAGGGGACTTACTGTATTCCAACTGTCTTCAAATATTTCCTTTTTGTAGGTGGTTTTTTTCAAACTAGGATTCAATCCACCTTCCTATATCAGTTAGGTTATTGACTTTTCACTGTCTTTTGATTTAGTCCTACTCAGAACCTCACCTCCCTCCCGCTGTGTTTTTTATTATGACATTGACTCTCAAAGACGCCAGAACAGTATCTGGCTTTGTCTTCTTGCTTTTAATATACTCTTGAATAAAGCTATACTTGAAAGGAATTATTCATAGAGTAAGTCTTATTAAATGAGAAAATTGGGTAAATTGGAAAAAAATGTTAGTGGGCAAATTGCTCCTCAGGCAAGTTCTCAAATGAGGCATTGAAGGATAAACGTGCCCAGGAGTGTCCTCAAAGGTGCCCTGGTAGGAGGAAGAAAGGGGCTCAAGCCAAGACTAGTTGTTCTTCCTGACTACCTATTTCTCACATGTTCCCATGCCAATCCAACCCAGCATAAGGGTTTTGAAATATTTCAGGGTTGAGCAAGAAAAAAGATGTGACCAAACACAAGGTGGCAGTAGCACACACAAGCTTTACTAGGCAATACTTGGACCAGTATGCATGCAGTGGAGGTACCTGGGAGCACGACATTTTGAAGAGGTTATGGCACGAAAATCACTACTCAGAAGGGTAGAAGGGCAAGGGAACTCTTACTAGAGAGAGGGGAGGTGGTCAGTGAAGAAACTTACATGTCTAGTTGATGTGACTCAGCAGCCTCGTGGGGATCTCTGGTTTAGACTGCTCTAAAGGACATCAGGGATTAAGGCATTTTACAGCCACAGGGTTTATATCTTTTTTATGGTATCACATGTTGTGTGCAGTTTCACAGGGTATGCAAAGCAGGCAGGTTCTAAACGAAATGGCAACTTTATCAAACAGTAAGCCTCTATATTAACAAGGGATTGATTCTAGAGCCTCTGTATTCTTATTCACTATTTTGGTTTTTTCCTCTGATAATGAACTCTGGAGATTATTTTGGTATATTACTATTTTCCATATTCTCTCTCATGTTCCCCCACCTAAAATGTCTTAGTTCTCCTTGAAAAATTCCCTTCCTTGTGAATTTGAGAATCAACATCTTTACTTTCTAAAAATTACATTATGGTTTTAACTATATTACATTAAATCAAATATTTTGGGTGAAAATCAGCTCTTTCCAATATTGTAACCATTGATAAAGATGGTATGTCTCTACTTAATCAGGGATTTTATTTCCTGTCATATTACTTCATCATAATGTGTTTCCTTTTCTCTATTGTATTTGTTAATTTATTTTAAAAATATTTATTTATTTGGTTGCTGGGTCTTAGTTGCAGCAAGTGGGCTCCTTAGTTGCAGAGGTGGGCTCCTTAGTTGTGGCTCCAGGTCTCCTTAGTTGCAGCTCCAAGTCTCCTTAGTTGCAGCAAATGGGCTCCCCAGTTGTGACATGCAAACTCTTAGTTGTGGCATGCATGTGGGATCTAGTTTCCTGACCAGGGATTGAACCCGGGCTCCCTGCATTGGGAGAATGGAGTCCTTATCTGTTGTGCCACCAGGGAAGTCCCTGTTGTATTTGTTTAGAATTCATTGATTTGTCATTATTTTTATGATTACCTTCCTTCCAATCCTCCAGATTTACTCTTCTCTTCTTTTTAAAATTTCCTGAGGCGGAGCTCAGATTATTGATTTCAGACATTTCTTCTCTTCTAACATAAGCATATAGTGCAATAAGTTTCCCTCTCGGCACTATTTTATTTCCATTCTACAAACTTTGAAGTGCTGTATTTTCATGTTCATTACTTTTGTCTATTTAAAAAAATTTTTGAGGCTTTCAATTTTTACCATAGGTTATTTATAAGTGTGTTGAATAATTTCCAATTATTTGGAGATTTTCTAGTCATTTTTATGTTATTGCTTTGAAACTGCTTCCATCATGGTCAGTGAACATCCTCTGTATGATTTCAATTCTTTTATATTTCTTGAGTGATTTTTTAATGACCCAGAATATGTTCTATTTTGGTGGATGTTTTATGGGGGCTTGACAGTAACATGTATTCTGATGTTGTTGAATGGAGTGTACTATAAATTTCAACCTAGTGTTCTATAAATGGATACTGATGTTTGATAGTTGCTCAGTTTTTCTATATTTTTGCTGACTTTTTGTTGAGTAACACTGTCACTTCCTGAGTGGGGGTACTGAAGTCCCCAGTTATAATTTTGGACTATTTTTACTTTCAGTTATGTCAGTTATTTTTTTAGATTTTGATTTTATCGTGAATATTTTCATAAGTACAGAAAACCTCAAAGAATTTTAGGTGAACACGTGCATACTCACAACATAGATTTTACCATTTTTAATACTTGCTTTGTCTCATCGCTATGAACAATATATCAATGAAACCATGTTATGTTTGATGTGTCTCACTCTTTTTTTCCAGCTTTATTAAGGTAGGATTGACAAATTAAAATTATATTACTTAGGTTGTACAATGTGGTTTCTTTTCTTTTTAAGATGCACAATATCATGACATATTATTTTTTGTTTCATGTATTGGGTTGGCCGTTCATTCAGGTTTTTCCATAAGAGCATACAGAAACCCGAAGGAACTTTTTGGCCAATCCAATATTTTGATTCTCCGTTGTAATCACTGTGTTCTTGGTGGATTGACATTTTATCATCAGGTAATGTGCTTTTTTGTCCCTAGTAATTTTTTTGATACAAAATATACTTTATTTCACGGATACAGGTACTCGGGATTTTATTATTACTATTGGGTTGACCAAAAAGTGACTTCGGTTTTTAAGTAAAAATAAAAGGCACATTTTTTGTTTTCACCAAGGACTTTATTGAACAATGTATTCACCTTTTTGTTCCACTACCCTCTGCCATTTTCAGGCAATTTCATAATTTCATCTTCCCAAAACTTTTTATCATTTTGAGCAAAGAACTGTTCCAGGTGCATTTTACAGTCTTCCAGGGAATTGAAATTTTTTCCATTAAGAGAATTTTGTAAAGATCGAAATAAATGGAAATCCAAAGGTGTAATGTCTGATGAATATGGTGGATGAATCAGAACTTCCCAGCCAAGCTGTAACAGTTTTTGCCTGGTCATCAAAGAAACATGCGGTCTTGTGTTATCCTGATGGAAGATTATGCGTTTACTGTTGACTAATTCTGGACGATTTTCGACAAGTGCTGCTTTAAGTTGGTCTACTTGGGAGCAGTACTTGTTGGAATTAATCGTTTGGTTTTCCAGAAGGAGCTCATAATAGCGGACTCCCTTACAATCCCACCATATGCACAACATCACCTTCTTTGGATGAAGACCAGCTTTTGGTGTGGTTGGTTCATTTCACTTGCTCCATGATCTCTTCCATTCCATGTTATTGTACAGTATCCACTTTTCATCACCTGTCACAATCTGTTTTAAAAACAGAACATTTTCATTATGTTTAAGTAGAGAATCTTATGTGGAAATACTGTCAAGAAGGTTTTTTTGATTAACTTATGTGGAACCCAAACATCAAAGTGATGAACATAACCAAGCTGGTGCAACTGATTTTCAATGCGTGATTTGGATATTTTGAGTATGTCGGCTATCTCCTGCATGGTATAACATTGATTGTTCTCAATTAATGTCTTGATTTGATCGCTCTCAACTTCAACCAGTCTACCCAGCCATAGAGCATCATCCAGCGAGAAATCTCCAGCACGAAACTTTGCAAACCACTTTTGACATGTTCGTTCAGTCACAGCACCTTCTCCATATACTGAACAAATCTTTTTTTGCATTTCAGTTGTTTTTTTACCTTTCTTGAAATATTAAAGCATAATATGCCGAAAATGTTGTTTTTTTCTTCCATCTTCAATATTAAAATGGCTACACAAAAATTCACCAATTTTGATAGGTTTTTTTTGAATGCACACTGATATAACAGCTACAATCTAACAAAACTGTTTCAAATGAAGCTAAAGACAACCAAGTGCTACTAGAGCCATCTTATGGAAAAAACAGAATGAACATATTGGCCAATCCAATATTATTATTGTTTACATAACTTTTCCAATACATACAGTAAATTTACACTTGTTAAAATTGACATTAGATTTAAAGAAAACCACATTCCATTTATTTTTGAGGGGAATCCCACTGTAGTAATGGGTCCTGTTGATTATCCATTCATGCAGTGAAGGATGTTGGAGTACCATCCAGGTTTTGGCAATTACACCATAATTAAATACCAAAATAAAATACCATAGAATTTGGCAATTCTACCTGCAGTTTTTCATGAATGTAAGTCTTTATTCCTGAAAAGCAACTATCTTAAGTGGGAAAGTTGCATCAATTGTTGTGTGATATAATCGTATAAAAGAAAATACTGCACTGATATCTCAAGTGATTGTATTATTTTGCACTCCCACCAGCAATGGATGAGAGATCCAGTTGCTGCACAGCTTAAACAGCCTTTAGTATCATCAGCAATTTTCACTGTGGCCATTTTTATGGGTATGTATTATGCAATTAATGTGCTTCTAATATGGAAGTTTGAAGGCATAAATAGTATAATTGTTCCATCCAGCAATCCCACTCCTGGGCATATATCTGGACAAAACTATAATTCAAAAGGATACAAGTACCCCAACGATCATAGCAGCACTATTCACAATATCCAAGACATGGAAGTAACCTAAATGTCCATTCACAGACAAATGGATAAAGAAGATGTGGTACAAATATACAATGGAGTAATTCTCAGCCATAAAAAGGAATGAAATAATGCCATTTGCAGCAACATGGATGGACCTAGAGATTATCATACTAAGCGAAGTCAGTCAGAAAGGGAAAGACAAATACCATATGATATCACTTATATGTGGAATCTAAAATATGACACAAAAGAACTTATCTGGGAAACAGAAGCAGACTCACAGACATAGAAAACAGACTTGCAGACTTGTGGTTGCCAGGGGGAAGTGGGTGTGAGGGAGGGATGGATTGGGAGTTACGGATTAGCAGATGCAAACTATCATATAGAGAATGGATAAACAATAAGGTCCTACTGTAAAACACAGGGAACTATTGAATATATTCAATATCCTGTAATAAACCATAAGGAAAAGAATATGAAAAACAATATATATATATATATGTATAACTGAACCACTTTGCTGTACAGCAGAAATTAACACAATATTGTATATCAACTGTACTTCAATAAAATAAATTAAAAAGAACATAATGATTCTACATAAAAAAGGAAGATAGGACAATATATTTTGAATGTTTCTATTTGTGAAGAGCAAGGAACTGTAAAACTGTCAGAAATTCCTAAAATTTTAAAACTGCAATGAAGGTAGAAGGACGTGCTCTCACTTCCTCTTGCGAGAACACCAGAATCACAACTAACTGCAGGACAATCATCGACAGGAAGACACTGGAACTCACCAGAAAAGATACCCCACATCCAAAGACAAAGGAGAAGCTACAGTGAGACGGTATGAGGGGCGCAATCACAGTAAAATCAAATCCCATAATTGGTGGGTGGCTGACTCACAGACTGTAGAACACTTATACCACAGAAGTCCACCCACTGGAGTGAAGGTTCTGAGCCCCAAGCTTCCCAACCTGGGGGTCTGGCAACAGGAGGAGGCATTCCTAGAGAATCAGACTTTGAAGCCTAGTGGGAATTGATTGCAGGACTTCGACAGGACTGGGGGAAACAGAGACTCCACTCTTGGAGGGCACACACAAAGTAGTGTGCACATAGGGACCCAGGGGAAGGAGCAGTGACCCCGGGGGAGACTGAACCAGACCTACCTGCTAGTGTTGGAGGGTCTCCTGCAGAGGTGGAGGGTGGCTCTCTTTCACTATGGGGACAAGGACACTGGCAGCAGAAGTTCTGGGAAGTACTCCTTGGCGTGAGCCCTCCCAGAGTCTGTCATCAGCCCCACCAAAGAGCCCAGGTAGGCTCCAGTGCTGGGTTGCCTCAGGCCAAACAACCAACAGGGAGGGAACCCAGCCCCACCCATCAGCAGTCAAGTGGATTAAAGTTTCACTGAGCTCTGCCCACCAGAGCAACAGTCAGCTCTACCCACCACCAGTCCCTCCCATCAAGCCTCTTAGATAGCCTCATCCACGAGAGGGCAGACAGCAGAAGCAAGAACTACAATTCTGCAGCCTGTGGAACAAAAAACACATTCACAGAAAGACAGACAAGATGAAAAGGCAGAGGACTGTGTATCAGATGAAAGAACAAGATAAAAGCCCAGAAAAACAAATAAATGGAGATAGGCAGCCTTCCAGAAAAAGAATTCAGTATAATGATAGTGAAGATGATCCAGAACCTCAGAAAATGAATGGAGGCAAGATCAAGACGATGCAAGAAATGTTTAACAAAGACCTAGAAGAAATAAAGAACAAACAGACATGAACAATACAATAACTGAAATGAAAAATACACTAGAAGGAATCAATATCAGCATACCTGAGGCAGAAGAATGGACAAGTGACCTGGAAGACAGAATGGTGGAATTCACTGCTGTGGAACAGAATAAAGAAAAAAGAATGAAAAGAAATGAAGACAGCCTAAGAGACCAATGGGATAACATTAAAAGCAACAACATTTGCATTATAGCAGTCCCTGAAGGAGAAGAGAGAGAGAAAGGATCCAAGAAAATATGTGAAGAGATTATAGTCGAAAATTTCCCTAACGTGGGAAAGGAAATAGCCACCCAAGTCCAGGAAGCACAAAGAGTCCCATACAGGATAAACCCAAGGAGAAACACGCTGAGACACATAGTAATCAAACTGGCAAAAATTAAAGAAAAATTATTGAAAGCAGCAAGGGAAAAATGACAAATAACATACAAGGGACTCCCATAAGGTTAACAGATGATTTCTCAGCAGAAACTCTACCAGTCAGAAGGGAGTGGAATGATATGCTTAAAGTGATGAAAGGGAAGAACCTACAACCAAGATTACTCTACCAAGCAAGGATCTCATTCACACTCTATGGAGAAATCAAAAGCTTTACAGACAAGCAAAAGCTAAGAGAATTCAGCACCACCAAACCAGCTCTACAACAAATGCCAAAGGAACTTCTCTAAGTGGGAAACACAAGAGAAGAAAAGGACCTACAAAAACAAACACAAAAAAATTAAGAAAATAGTCATAAGAACATACATATCGATAATTACCTTAACCATGAAGGGATTAAATGCTCCAACCAAAAGACACAGGCTTGCTGAATGGATACAAAAACAAGACCCATATATATGCTGTCTACAAGAGACCCACTTCAGACCTAGAGACACATACAGACTGAAAGTGAGGGGATTGAAAAAGATATTCCACGCAAATGGAAACCAAAAGAAAGCTGGAGTAGCAATACTCATATCAGATAAAATAGACGTTAAAATAAAGAATGCTACAAGAGACAAGGAAGGGCACTACATAATTATCAAGGCATCAATCCAAGAAGAAGATATAACAATTATAAATATATATGCACCCGACATAGAAGCACCTCAATATATTCGGCAACTGCTAACAGCTATAAAAGAGGAAATCGACAGTTACACAATAATAGTGAGGGACTTTAACACCTCACTTACACCAATGGACAGATCATCCAAAAAGAAAATGAATAGGAAACACAAATGACACAATAGACCAGATAGATTTAATTGATATTTATAGGACATTCCACCCAAAAACAGCAGATTACACTTTCTTCTCAAGTGTGCATGGAACATTCTCCAAGATAGATCACATTTTGGGTCACAGATCAAGCCTCAGTAAATTTAAGAAAACTGAAATCATATCAAGCATCTTCTCTGACCACAAGGCTATGAGATTAGAAATGAATAACATTTCTAATGTTATTAGAACGTAATAACACATAAAACGTAAATAACACAAACACATGGAGGCTAAACAATACGTTACTAAATAACCAAGACATCACTGAAGAAATCAAAGAGGAAATCAAAAAATACCTAGAGACAAATGACAATGAAAACACGACGGCCCAAAACCTATGGGATGCAGCAAAAGCAGTTCTAAGAGGGAAGTTTATAGCTACACAAGCCTACCTCAAGAAACAAGAAAAATCTCAAATAAACAATCTAACCTTACACCTAAAGGAACTAGAGAAAGAAGAACAAACAAAACCCAAAGTTAGCAGAAGGAAAGAAATCATAAAGATCAGAGCAGAAATAAATGAAATAGAAACAAAGAAAACAATAGCAAAGATCAATAAAACTAAAAGCTGGTTCTTTGAGAAGATAAATAAAATTGATAAACCATTGGCCAGACTCATCAAGAAAAAGAGGGAGAGGACTCAAATCAGTAAGATTAGAAATGAAAAAGGAGAAGTCACAACAGAGCCCGCAGAAATACAAAGCATCTTAAGATACTACTACAAGCAACTTTATGCCAAAAAATGGACAACCTGGAAGAAATGTACAAATTCTTACAAAGGTATAACCTTCCAAGACTGAACCAGGAAGAAATGGAATATATGAACAGACCAATCACAAGTAATGAAATTGAAACTGTGATTAAAAATCTTCCAACAAACCAAACCCAGAACCAGATGGCTTCACAGGCGAATTCAATCAAACATTTAGAGAAGAGTTAACACCTATCCTTCTCAAACTCTTCCAAATATAGCAGAGGGAGGAACACTCCCAAACTCATTCTATGAGGCCACCATCAACCTGATACCAAAACCAGATAAACATTTAACAAAAAAAGAAAACTACAGGACAATATCACTGATGAACATAGATGCAAAAATCCTCAACAAAATACTAGCAAACAGAATCCAATAGCACATTAAAAGGATTGTACACCATGATCAAGTGGGGTTTATCCCAGGAATGCAAGGGTTCTTCAATATATGCAAATCAATCTATGTGATACACCATATTATCAAACTGATGAATAAAAACCATATGATCATCTCAATAGGTGCAGAAAAAGCTTTTGACAAAATCCAACACCCATTTATGATAAAAACTCTACAGAAAGTAGGCATAGAGGGAACCTACCTCAACAGAATAAAAGCCATATATGACAAACCCACAGCCAACATCGTTCTCAATGGTGAAAAACTGAAACCATTTCCTCTAAGATCAGGAACAAGGCAAGCTTGCCCACTCTCACTTCTATTATTCAACATAGTTTGGGGGGTTTTAGCCACAGCAATCAGAGAATAAAAAGAAACAAAAGGAATCCAAATCAGAACAGAAGTAAAGCTGTCACTGTTTGCAGTAACATGATACTATACACAGAGAATCCTAAAGATGCTACCAGAAAACTATTAGAGCTAATCAATGAACTTGGTAAAGTAGCAGGATACAAAATTAATACACAGAAATCTTTTGCATTCATATACACTAATGATGAAAAATCTGAAAGAGAAATTAAGGAAACACTTCCATTTACCACTGCAACTAAAAGAATACCTAGGAATAAACCTACCTAAGGAAACAAAAGACCTGTATGCAGAAAACTATAAGACACTGAAGAAAGAAATTAAGGATGACACAAACAGATGGAGAGATATACCATGTTCTTGAATTGGAAGAATCAACATTGTGAAGATGACTATACTACCCAAAGCAATCTACAGATTCAATGCAATCCCTATCAAACTACCAATGGCATTTTTCCCACAACTAGAACAAAACGTTTCACAATTTGTATGGAGACACAAAAGACCCTGAATAGCCAAAGCAATCTTGAGGAAAAAACAAAACAAAAAACGAAGCTGGCGGAATCAGTGCCCTGACATCAGATTCTACTACAAACAAAGCTCCAGTAATTAAGATAATATGGTACTGGCACAGAAATAGAAATATAGATCACTGCAAAAGGATAGCAACCCCAGAGATAAATCCACGCACATATGGTCACCTTATCTTTGATAAAGGAGGCAAGAATATACAATGGACAAAAGACAGCCTCTTCAATATGTGGTGCTGGGAAAACTGGACAGCTACAGGTAAAAGTATGAAATTAGAACACTCCCTAACACCATATACAAAAATAACCTCAAAATGGATTAAAGACCTGAAATGTAAGGGCAGACACTCTAAAACTCTTAGAGGAAAACATAGGCAGAACAATCAATGACATAAATCACAGCAAGATCTTTTTTGACCCACCTCCTAGAGAAATGGAAATAAAAACAAAAATAAACAAATGGGACCTAATGAAACTTCAAAGCTCTTGCACAGCAAAGGAAACCATAAACAAGTCGAAGAGACAACCCTCAGAATGGGAGAAAATATTTGCAAATGAAGCAACTGACAAGGATTAATCTCCAAAATTATAAAAGCAGGTCATGCAGCTCAATATCAAAAAAACCCAACCCAAAAAAATGGGCAGAAGACCTAAATAGACATTTCTCCAAGAAGATATACAGATTGCCAATAAACACATGAAGGATGCTCAACATCACTAATCATTAGAGAAATGCAAATCAAAACTGCAATGAGGTATCACCTCACGCTGGTCAGAATGGACATTATCAAAAAATCTACAAACAACAAATGCTAGAGAGGGTGTGGAGAAAAGGGAACCCTCTTGCACTGTTGGAGGGAGTGTAAATTGATACAGCCACTATGGAGAACAGTATGGAGGTCCCTTAAAAAAACTATAAATAGAACTACCATACGACCCAGCAATCCCACTCCTGGGCATATACCCTGAGAAAACCATAATTCAAAAAGAGACATGTACCACAATGTTCACTGCAGCACTGTTTACAATAGCCAGGACATGGAAGCAACCTAAGTGTTGATCAACAGATGAATGGATAAAGATGTGGCACATACGTACAATGGAATTTTACTCACCCATAAAAAGAAATGAAATTGAGTTATTTTTAGTGAGGTGGATGGACCTAGAGTCTGTCATACAGAATGAAGTCAGAAAAAGCAAACAAATACCGTATGGTAACACATACATATGGAACCTTAAAAAAAAAAAAAAAGAAAGAAAAAAAAGGTTCTGATGAACCTAGGAGCAGGACAGGAAAAAAGGCACAGATGTAGAGAATGGACTTGTGGACACAGGGAGGGGGAAGCATAAGCTGGGACGAAGTGAGAGCGTAGCATTGACATATATACACTACCAAATGTTAAATAGGTAGCTAGTGGGAAGCAGCTGCATAGCACAGGGAGATCAGCTCGGTGCTTTGTGACCACCTAGAGGGGTGGGATAGGGAGGCTGGGAGGGAGACGTAAGCGAGAGGGGATATGGGGATATATGTATACATATAGCTGATTCACTTTGTTATACAGTAGAATCTAACACAACATTGTAAAGCAATTATACTCCAATAAAGATGTAAAAAAATAAAATTAAAAAAAAAGAATAAACTGCTGACAATGTGACAAAGATAAATTTCATGGGTACTATATTAAGTGAAAACACCAGACACAAGAGGGCATACTGTGTGGTTCTATTTCTCTGAACAGGAAAAACAGATTTATGGTGATAGAAGTCAGAATACTGGTTACCTCTGATGATGGGGCTTATTGACTGGGCTAGGGCCCAAGGGAAACTTCCGGGGAGATAAATTATTTTATATTTGATGTGGGTTGTATAGACGTATATAAAATTCATTAAGGTATACACTAAAACTTATGAAATTTTACCTAAGTTTTTCCTCAATTAAAGAACTTTAAAACACAAAAATAGAATCATGTGAGTACAGATTAAAATGGAGAATGGCCCCTTGGGGTGAAGCTCTGTAGAGAGAGCCAGACTCTGTCACTTACCACCCTGCATACCTCTGTAAACTCACCTCAACTTTCCAGGCCTCAGTTTCCTCATCTGTGAATTGGGGATAATAACCAGTACCTTCCTGAAAGTCTGTGAGGACTAAATAACCTAAAAGATGCGAAGTTTAGGGTAGTAGCTACTATCTAGTAATAATAAGCACTAAATAATTATTTGCTAGTATGATGATGAATGGTTGAATATTCATTGCTAGGGAGAAAGATGGTCACTATAAGAATAAAAGGAACAATTATCTGGAAACTTATAAAACGTCAAAAATCTTTTCATTTAATTCCATTTCTTCAAAATATATGAAACTTAAAATTGACAGAATTACAAGACTTATTCAGTAATCCATACTTATGGTGGGAGAGTTTAATGTAGCTTTCTCAGTATATGATAGATCAGAAACTGCTAAGGACTGAATGTTCGTGCTCCCCAAAATTCACATGCTGAAGCCTCAGCCCCAAGAGGCCGGTATTAAGAGGTGGGGCCCTTGGGAGGTAACTAGGTCATGGGGATGCAGCCTTCATGAATGGGATCAGTGCCCTTATTTATACAGAGACCCCAGAGAGCTCTCTTGCTCCCCTTCTGCCACAAGAGGACACAGTGAGAATATGGCCATCCTATGAACCAGGAAGTGGGCCCTCACCAGACGTCAAATCTACCAGCCTTGATCTTGGACTTCCAGCCTCCAGGACTGTGAGAAATGAATTTCTGTTGTTTATTAGTTACCCAGTCAACAGTATTTTTGTTATAGCAGCCTGAGCTAAGACAGAGACCAATATTTTAAAATGTGTAAAAGACTTTTAAACACAAGTAATATGCTCCATCTAGTGAATATATGTAGAATACATTGATTTCAACTACCCACGAAGCATTTATAAAAATTGACCATATACTAAGTGCATCAGTTAGAGACTGCATTCAGCCATAATAAACCCATCCCTGCCTTCCCCCAGACTCCCCCCCCCAAAAAAGACAATGTCATGTACCAGTAAGAAGTACATCTTATTCATTTAACAGAATGTCCAGAAATAAACAATCCAGGGCTGGTACAGCCATACAAGGACGCCAACTGGGGAACCAGGATGGTTGTGACTTCTGGCCACACTCTCTTTAGCCTGTGGCTTTCACCCTCATGGTCACAGGATGGCTCCTCTAGCCCTGGACATGGTGTCTGCTTGTACAGAAGAAGGAAAGGGATCTGGCTAAATGAAACCACTCCTTTGCAACATCTTTCCCAGGACTCACACCCAGTGATGTCTCATACTGGCCAGGACTGGAGGATGTGGCCTCGCCTGGCAGCAAGAAGGACAGGAAGATGGAGGTGTTTTAATAGCGCACATTCCCTGATGGTGTTGTGGTTTGAATGATGCTCCCACAAAAGATATGTCCACCTGGCAACTATGGATGTGATCTGATTTGGAAAAGGGTCTTTGCAGATGTAATTAAAGATCTCGAGATGAGACCATCCTGGATATCTGGGTGGACCTTAAATCCAATGACAAGTGTCCTTATAAGAGACAGAATAGGAGAAGACACAGACACACAGAGGAGAAGGCCATTTGAAAATGGAGGCAGAGATGGGAGAGATGCTGCCACAAGGCAAGGAACACCTGGAGCCACCAAAAGTTGGAAGAGGCAAGGAAGGAACCTCCCCTAGAGCATTTAGAGGGAGTGTGGTCCTGCAGACACCTTGATTTCAACTTCTGCCCTCCAGAACTGTGAAAGAATAAAATTCCGTTGTTTTAAGCCACAAAAAAAAAAAAAAAAATAGTGCACAGTCCCAATCTGAACAAAAAAAAAAAACCTAAGTGCTTTTGTAAGCAAGAAGGGGCAATTTTGGTAGGCAACTAACAGGACGTGCCACACTAGACCTAAAAGCAAATCTCCACAAATACTTAACATTCAACAACATAAAGACCACACACCCTGCTAAGAGTGTAATTAAATTAGAAACCAACAACAAAAAGGCAACTAAAAAGAAACACCCATATATATGCAGGAACTTTCTAGGATGACAGAAACAGTCTATATCCTGAAAGGAGTATTGATTACATACAAGTATACATCTGTCAAACTCATCCAACTGTACACTTAAGATTTATGCATTTCACTACAATTATACCTCTATAAAAATATACCCACGTACTTTTATTTAAAAACCTAATTCCATTTAACTTGTGTGTCAAAGAGTAAGTGGTAAAAGGAACTAAGACAATATGGAGAATTAAACCAAAATGAAAATATTATACATCAAAACATAGGATGCTGCTTAACGAGTACTATAAGAGATGATCACAGCCTTGGATGTTTATGTTTTTACAAATTGGAAGTTAATCAGCATGGGGCCCACCGTACGCAAGAGACACTGATAAAGGCAGGCCGCCAGTCCTGACGTTTTCTCTCCTGGCATGAGTCCTTTTATGCACGGTAAGTGAAGAGCTGTGCCTGAAGGCTTTCTCACACTGATTACATTCATAGGGTCTCCCTGCAGTGTGGGTTCTCACATGTACGATAAGGTGTGAAGACTGGCCAAAGGCTCGCCCACACTCCTGACACGTGTAGGGCTTCTTGCCAGTGTGGGTCCTCGAGTGTTTCCTGAGGGATGAGGGCTCACTGAAGGCTCGCCCACACTCCTGACATGCGTAGGGCTTCTCTCCCGTGTGGGTCCGCATGTGACTCTTAAGGGTTGAGAGACGACTCAAGACCTGCCCACATGTGGTGCACTCATAAAGCTTCTCCCCTGTGTGGATCCTCTTATGTACGTTCAGGTGAGTGCTCGTCCGGAAGGGCTTCCCACACTGGTTACATTCGTACGGTTTCTCTCTGGTGTGGGTCCGCAGGTGTGTCTTCAGCGATGAGTGTTCCCTGAAGGCTTTCCCGCACTGGCCGCATTCAAAAGGCTTCTCTCCGGTGTGAGTTCTCACGTGGCTCCTCAAAGAGGATGGCTGGTTGAAAGCTTTCCCACAGTCCTTACATTCGTAGGGCTTCTCACCCGTGTGGTTTCTCTGGTGCAAGATCAGGTTAAAGTTCCTCGTGAAGGTTTTCCCACACTGACTGCACTCGAAGGGTTTCTCTCCAGTGTGAGTTCTCATGTGCCGCCGCAGATTCGAGGAATACTTGAAGGCCTGCCTGCACTCCTGACATTCGAAGCACTTCTCCGCAGTGTGAGTCTTCTCGTGCCTGATGAGATCGGAGCTGTATCTGAACGATTTTTCACATTTGTTACACACATAGGTTTTATCCCCGCTATGGATTTTCTCAGGCACGATTAGGTGAGCAGTCTGGAAGAAGGATTTTCCACTCTCTCGGCATTCACAGGGGGTCCCTCCTGCAGGAATTCTCTGGTACTGAAAAAGTGGTTTGATGCTGTTAAAAGGTTTCCCTAGTACATTGCATTTATAGAGTTTTTCTCCAGTCTGAGGTTGCTCCTGTCAATTGAGGAAAATGGGAAGACCAGAGGCTTTATTGCATTCACAGATATTCTCCCCCAAGTGAAATGAGTGTAGGAAAGAGACATTCCTACAGCTGAAGATTTTACCATTTTAGTGTATCTATACCATTTCTACCCTGAGTTCCTTCAAGCAGATACTCTGTCACAAAGAGCTATCTTTTTCATTACTTTCATGGGGCTTCTTAGATGTAGTCTTTTTCTGAATTGTGTAAGGCTAAATTAAGTTTTAAATGCTCTACATCTGTGTCAGATTTACAAAAATGGTTAGCTTTGGGAACTGTGTAAAGCCACATCTTGATCTACATTTTGAGTTTTTCCCCAATTCATGACATTCACAGACTCTCTCCCAAGAAACTGCTTTCTCCTAGGTGAGTACCACTTGCCTTGAATCTCTCTCTGGGTTTCTTGTGTTTCTAACCTACAGAACCCCCACACATTTCCTACTGTAGAGGAACAAGAATAATCCCTTTATGCCTTACCCTTTTCGTGCCAATGGATGGAATCTCTGCAAAAATATCTTGGTTAGGAATTGAGTCTTGGGGTTGAAGTTGAGGTTCTGGAATGAATTAAGGGGAGGAAATATTAAGCGCACAGAGAAGGAAACTGTGGGATCAAGATGACAAAAAAAGCTAGGCATGTGTACATTTTTTTTAATACTGATCCTAAATATGGGAAGAAACTATGAATAAGAGGAACGTATCAGAGAGTAAAGGAAAATTTTAAGGTGTTTGGCTATGTGAGGAGTCACGTAATCATAGGAACAAGGAATGGAAATAGTAGATAATTTACTAAGAAGGGATTCTATGAAGATTGGGACTGATGTTTAGAGAAAGTATTAGTAAGAACATACAGTGGGGAGGAACTGGATGAAATATACACATGGAAATGCTAAATGTGAAAAGGAGGTAGGATAAATCTTTCTATGAAGCCAAAGTAAAGCATTAGAGATAAAAAGGGAAGGGAAAGAGGAAAGAAAGTGGAATTTACTGAGGGAGCTCAACCCAACAGCCTTCCCCATCAAGGGCACTAAGCACCCCTAATCTGCCTGGTGTTCACCTAAGTGGGTTCCTGGGAAGATCCCTCTCTCAGTGACACATAGCTCTTCTCTTTGCTCCAAATGGGAAAATGTACTGGCTTTGCAGAGTTGATCTCCTGCTCATGGGAAAAGATGCAGGGTATGAGCAACTGTGCCTGCCATGCAACGGGAGCCGATATTCTGAAGTCTTTAGGGTCACTGGAGATGGGAATAGCAAAATGGGCGCACCTATATTCTGATGGCACGGCCGAGCTCTTTCACTAAGGAACCAAAGTACAAGCTCCCTCACTGGGTCCCGAAGGACAGCGGGAACTCTCCAGTCCCCAAAACCCGGCACCTGGCTCAGGGACACACTTGAGAAGACAAGAAACAATGGACAGATCTTCATTTCCAAGAGGAAACCACTAGACTATAAGCACGATGAAGGCAGGACCTTCCTGTCTCTTCACCTCTCGATTTCCGAAACCAGCACAGTTCCAGGAAACCACAGTAGCTGCGTGAGTGTGTGGATGAAGCAGCGAGGCCAGCCTTACCCACAGAGGCCAGGTTCCTATAGTTCTCCAGCATCACGTCTCTGTATAGGCTTCTCTGAGCAGAGTCTAGAAACAGCCATTCTTCCGGTGTGAACATCACGGCCACATCCGCAAAGGTGACTGGTTCCTAAAACGCACACCCGTCCCTGCTCAGCCAGGGGCCACCCCGACCAATACTCAAGAGGACAGTGGGGGGCTTGCAGGCCTGGGAAAGGGACACCTCCATGTAGATGATGTTCAGACACAGTTCTGAAGTCTCTCTGCTCAGGCCTCAGAGCTAGAACTCTTCTCCACCTACTCTTCCCTCCCTAAATGACAGCATCCCAAGGGGTGGCAGAAAAGGACCTCAACTTCAAGACAGGACTTAGTTATTAACAACTAGCTGGGAAGCCCTTCCCCTCTAGCCCCAGGGTCCAGCAGACCTGATCGCATTACAGGCAAGAGAAAAATGTTTGGTAAATGACAACTGTTTGCTCTTGGGAGACCATGATGACTATAAGACAAGAACAGCTCATGTCCTCGTCCTGCTTTCCCTCCTGACATTCAGCTGAACATGGCCCTTGATAACCGGGGGAAGGCCTGAATGAGGGAGTGGGGTCACTGCCCACCCACCGTTAGAGGCCCAGTGCCTGGAAGCCTAGAGACCAGTCCTCTGGGGTCAAGAAACTCCCAGACAGGGGAAGGGGACAAGGAGGCAAAGCAAGAAGAAGAACAAGTATTTGTTACTTACCTGCAGACAAGTGTTCAGTGTCCCAGGAGCCACGGCTTCTTCCTCTGTGCTCTCCTCCCGGAGCCGGGTGGGGTCCTGAGCAGGCACTGCTGCAGGAGAAGAGGGGAGCCGTGAGGGTCTGGGTCTGGCCCAGTGACCCCACTTGCAGGGCCAAGGGCTGCCCACCCTGTGAATGACCGCATGTGCACACACATATGCACACACTCCCAGGGACACACACATGTAATGTACACAGAGAGATGCATGCACATATGCTTGCACACACTCCCGGCTGCTTGGGCACACATGTACACTCACACACACCAGTACACACGCATGCACACACTCACACAAATGTTTACATACACACAGACACACCACGCATACACAGTATGTGCATACCCACACTGACAAGCACACACACACACAGAAATATACAGACATACACACAGACACACATGCACGCACACATGCACGCATGCACACACACGTTTCCTCTGTTCCAAATCTCTGGAGCCACAGTCTCAATTCACCAACAGACTCTGAAGTTTCTGGGGCACTCCTTTCTCCCCCTTGATTCAGCCCTGGGTCAGCTGTTCCACCTTAGCTGCTGGGCCCCTTCCTCTGCCCCAATTCCGCAGGGCCGATAGCACCCCAGGACTTAACTACAAGTAGGGGACAGAGAAACCGCTACCTCCCTGTGAGTGTGCCTGAGAAGGAAGCATCCTTCCTTTCCTGCCTTCAAATTAATAACATCCCTCATACGCACCAGGCCTCCTCACTCTGGCCTGTTACAGAGGAGCAAGTGATTCCCCAGCCAACCCTTGTCTCCCTGCACCCTCACCTCCCCTCTTGATGGGACCTTTCTCCTTGGTAATTAAACCTGAATCACGTCCAATCCCTGACCCCATGTCATTAGTTTCCCGGGGCTGCTGTAACAAAATACCACAACTGGGTGGCTTAAAGCAACAGAAATGGATTCTCTCAGAGTTCTGGAGGCCAGAAGCCCAAAATCAAGGTGTGGGCAGGGTCACACTCTCTCTGAGACTCTGGGTAGAGTCCTTCCTTGCCTCTTCTTGGCTTCTGGTGGTGAAGGTCAATCCTGGGCTTGTAACTGCATGTCCCTCCAATCTCTGCCTCTGTCATCACATGGTTGTCCTCCCCACTCTGTGTCCCTGTCTTCACATGGCATTTTCTCCTTCTTACGAGGGCACCATTCATATTAGGTTAGGGCCCACCATCATGACCTCATCTTAACTTGATGGCATCTACAAAGACCCTATTTCCAAATAAGGTCACATTCACAGGTACTGAGGGTTAGGACTTCAATATAGCTTTTGGTGGGGGGTAGGCTGTTACAATTCAAGATGTAATACTCCACACTTCCCTCTAGCTACTGTTCTACCTCTCTGTTCCCCATCGTGGGCAATCTCTGTATCTATTTTCTCACCTCCTACTCACTTCCCAACATCACCATTCCAAGGACCAGCACCTCACTAGGATCATCTGTGACCTCCATCCAGAGTGGGGATCTAGTTGACATATTCAGTCATCCAATCCCTCCATCTTAAAACCCACCCCCCTGGGCTTCAGTGCCCACCTCCCCCCAGCCTCCCTCCTGGTTTCCTGTATAGGCTCCTCCTCCATCACTTGCTGGTGTCCCCATGGTGCACACCTTCCTCTTCTCACCTTGTAGTCTCTGCCTCGGAAGGCACCGTCCCTGGCTCTGGGCATCAATTCCCAACTACCTGACAAGGCCCAAATCTCCAGGCTGACCCTCACATCTGCACTCCAGACCCATATACCCAACCATTGGCTCCGATATCTCCACTCATCTACCTGGGGGAATACGAATGAAACATCCAAAATGAGCTGGGGGGGGGCTTCTTGCCCCAGCAGGTGGAGGACAGAGATTCAAGCCACAGAGGATCATTCTCAGGCTTTGAACTTGCCCTGCTGGGTTTCAAACTTATGTGAGACCCAGGACCCTTGTTTCCTCTCCCTTTGGGAACAGGAATGTCTATCCAATGCCTGCCCCACCATTGTATTTTGGAAGCAGAGAACCTGTTTTCTGGTTTTACCAATTTACAAATGGAGAGGAATTATGCCCCCAGGATGGATCACACCCCCAGTCTCACCATACCTGATTTAGATTATTTAGATGACAAGACTTCGGATATTTTGAGTCAATATCTAGATGAGATTTTAGACAGAGTTGATGTTGGAATGGGTAAAAACTTTGGGGATGTTGGGATCATGTGACTGTATTTTGCATGTAAGGAGGATATGAATTTGGGGGGTCCAGAGAGCAGACTGTTATGAGTTGAACTGTGTCCCCCCAAAAAATAACAAGTCCTAACCCCCAGTACCTCAGAATATGACCTTACTTGGAAATAGGGTTTTTGCAGATGTTAAGATAAAGTTATGGTGGAGTAGGGGGCCCTTAATCCAATACAAATGGTGTCCTTATAAGAGGAGAAGAGATACCGAATGAGGGGAGAAAGCCACATGGCAAGGCAGGCAGAGATGGGAGCGATGCACCCACAAGCCAAGGAATACCAAGGCTTACAGCAACCGCCAGAAGCTAGGAAGAGGCAAGAAAGATTATTTCCCTACAGGTTTCACAGGAAGCATGGCCTTGCCGACACCTTGATTTCAGACTTCTGACCTCAGAACTGTGAGACAGAAATTTCTGTTGTTTCATCTACTCCATCCCCCCCCCAAAAAATGCACTCATCACCTTCTTCTCAAAGCCTGTCCTTCTTCCAATGTCCCTGTTCTCAGATGAGCAATCCCACCCCCTCTGACCCCAACAATCAGTCAAAAAAAAAATCAGTGATGACATTTCTACACCCACTCCACCCACCCCATTTCCCTTCCTCCCACCCTGTCCCTGATATGGGGAAAGCCTATATCATACTTCTCATTTGGACCCACTTAAGTGTCACTCCTTCAGAGAGTCTCTCCTCCCCATTACCCTTCTTTTCTCTAAAAAGACCCTCTCCTTTCTTCACAGCCCTTACCTATCTATAACCAGCTACTTTTTTTTTTTTTTTTTTTTTTTTTGCTTCCTCAGGTGATTATCTTCCTCTCCCCCAATGGACTGACAGCTTCGGAAGAACAAGCCTGGAGTCCTTTTCCTTTTGCTACACCCTCACCCCCCAACCGTGCTTGGCACATAAAAATGCCCTGGAATGTCTGGTAAACGAATGCACACATGACCCACCAAACTATCTCAACTCGACCTCCTGTGTACATCTTACATGGTTCCTAGCTTACCTGCTGTGAAGACAAGAGTTAACACAGCAGGCCTGACTGCTCTCCTCAGCAAGGCCTGCCAGCAAGGCTGACCCTCAGCTGGCCTCTGGGAACTTGGATTTCGAGAGGGTTCCCACCACGCTAACTGATAAGAGGGTCTCACTCTCTGATTACACTGTTTGTACAAACAGTGCGGTTTAGGCTGAATGCCCGTTTTCCTTCTGGAAGTCTGGAATTTAGGTATGTGCTGGGCAGAGGGTGCCTACATGACCAGCCCCCAGGGAAAATCCTGGGCTCTGAGTCTCTAATGAACTTCCCTGTAGATAACACTGCACACGTGTTGTCACAGCTTGTTGCTGGAGGAATTAAGCATGTCCCATGTGACTCCCTTGGGAGAGGACTCTAGAAGCTTGTGCCTGAATTCCTCCAGACTTCACCCCATGAGCCTTTTCCCTTTGCTGATTTTGCTTTGCATCCCTTCAATGGAATAAATCATAGCCATGAGTACAACTGTAAGCTAAGTCCTGAGTCCTCCTAGCAAATCGTCAAACCTGGGAGTGGTCTTAGGGACCCCTGACACATCTACTCCACACTCACCCCCAAGTCTAGGCCACCACCATCCTTTTCCTAACTGCCTCCACCCACCACTCGTATCCTCCCGAGGCCCATCCTCCTCCCAGGTGCTGAAAGACCAGGCTCTTCTTCCCCGGTGCCCAGTGGATTTTACAGATGCCATTCCTAGGCCTGAACTCCTCTCCCCAAACCTCCAAACAGACCAACATCTAAACGATACAGTAATTATTATGGTCTTAAGCCACCCCTGTCCCCAGAGGTCAGGTGGCAGTGTCTAGTATCTTAGCTCGGGCAGCTGTAACAAAATACCACAGACTGGGTGGCTTAAACAACAGAAATTTATTTTCTCACAGTTCTGGAGGCTGGAAGTCTGAGATCAGGGTGCCAGCATGGTCCAGCTCTGGTGAGAATGCTCTTCCTGGCTGGCAGACATCTGCCTTCTCACTGTGTCCTCACATGGTGGAGAACTCTGCTTTTTCTCTTCCTGTTCTTATAAAGACACCAGTTCTATGGGATCAGGGCTCCACCCTTAAGACCTCATTTAACCCTAACAATCTCCTTAAAGGCCCTGTCTCCAATACAGCCACATGGGAGGTTACAGCATCAACATATGCATTAGAGGGGGACAATCCATAGCACCTGAAGACGTCTTTGGTCATCATGACTAGGGTGTTATAGGCTGAATTGTGTCCCTCCAAAGATTCATATGTTGAAGTCCTAACCCCTAGAATCTCAGAATATAACTGTATTTGGACATAGGGTCTTTTCAGAGGTCATTAAATTAAAATGAGGTCAGTAGGATGGGTCCTAATCCAATGTAATTGGTGGAAATTTGGACACGGACACATAGAGGGGAAATGCAGGAAGAAGACGGACATCAACAAGCCAAAGAACAGATCACGGCCCTCAGGAGAAATCATCCCTGCCAGCATCTTGATCTTGGACCTCTGTCCTCCAAAACTGTGAGAAAACAAAGTTGTGTTGTTTAAGCCACCCAGCCTGTGGTACTTTGTTATGGGAGCCCTAGCAAACTAATACAGGGGGAGGTGGTACTGCCAGCTAGTGAGTGGCGGCCAGGGATGCTGCTAAACATCCTACAACACGCAGGACGGCCCCCACCACAGAGATCCAGCCCCTGTGTCAGGAGTGCTGGAGTTGAGAAACTTGGTCTAAACTTAAATTTCCCAGAGCTCCTCTCTGCCCCCCAAGATAAAGCCCTCCTGTTATATGCTTCCATTGCATTCCAGTCTCCATTTAAAAATCTGACCACCAAGCCAGACTGTGAACTCCATGGGGGAGGGCCTCAGGGTTTGGTCTGCAATTGTTTCCCAGTGCCCATCTCACCACAGGATGACATCGGTGAGTACTTCAAGAGTACCTTCTGGAGCACTTCAAAAGCACAGAGCACACCAAGTACTTCAACAGTACTTTATGGCACAGATGGCCAAAAAGCACAGGAAAAGATGCTCAACATCACTAATTATTAGAGAAATGTAAATCAAAACTACAATGAGGTATCACTTCACACAGGTCAGAACGGCCATCATTAAAAAGTCTACAAACGATAAATGCTGGAAAGGGTGTGGAGAAAAGGGAACCCTCCTACACTGCTGGTGGGAATGTAAATTGGTACAGCCACTAAGGAGAACAGTAGGGAGGTTCCTTAAAAAGCTAAAAATAGAGCTACCATATGATCCTGCAATCCTGCTTCTGGGCATATACCCAAAGAAAACTATAATTTGAAAAGATACGTGCACCCCAGTGTTCACTGCAGCACTATTTACAATAGCCAGGACATGGAACCAACCTAACTATCCATCGACAGAGGAATGGATAAAGAAGATGTGGTATATATATACAATGGAATATTACTCGGCCATAAAAAAGAACGAAATAATGCCATTTGCAGCAACATGGATGGACCTAGAGATTGTCATACTGAGTGAAGTAAGTCAGACAGAGAAGGACAAATATCATATGATATCACTTATATGTGGAATCTAAAGAAATGGTACAAATGAAGTTATTGACAAAATAAAAATAGAGTCACAGATGTAGAAAACAATCTTATGGTTACCAGGAGGGAAAGGGGGGAGGGATAAATTGGGAGACTGGGATTGACATATACACACTACTATATATAAAATAGATAACTAATAAGGACCTACTGTATAGCACAGGGAACTCTATTCAATACTCTGTAATGACCTATAAGGGAAAGGAATCTAAAAAAGAGTGGATATATGGATATATGTAACTGATTCACTTTTCTGTACAGCAGAAAGTAACACAACATTGTAAATCAACTATACTCTAATAAAAAATTTTAAAAAAAAACAAAAATAAAACGAGTACATTATGGCAGAGCCTGGCCCAGAAGGCGTACCAAAAATATATAGAACAACATATAACCCAAATCTAAGAATTACTTCCTGTCAGTGGCATAATACAGATTCCAAATGTAAGACTGGATGATATGATTAATAAACAAAATTTATTATTCTTACAATAAGGCAAGATGGAAGGAAACAAACGCCTTGCAGTTCAAGCTACAATGTTATTTGTCCTCCAGAATTAATTTTTTCCCCCACTTCTCAGGAGATGTGGCTTTTAGCCTCATTTTTTAAAAGCTCAGTTCAAACATGTGCCATTTATAGTAAACTCAACTGTAACCTTCAGCATCGACATGCTTGCGCAGTGGAGAATTTAACCGTGCCCCAAAAGAGGTCTGGCCTTTGCCATAGTTGAGTGGGGACTGCTCTTCCATAACAGAAAGATCTGAGACCAAAAAAACAAAAAAAGAATCCCAGCCCACAATCCCTAGAAAGTGCCTTTCCCCTTGCATATGTAAATAATGAGAGATTGCCTCATATATTCTCGCCCTATGGCAACGACTGCAGTCAGAGGAAAAGGCGGCGGATGCAAGTTCCCAGACACAACACAGCACAGCGGGGCCCTCTGGCTGTTAATTCCACCCAGCTCTCACTCACCAGAACCCCCAGCCCCCAACAGGTTGAGGAGGCGCAGCGCAGGCTCCGGCGTGGCCACCCTCTGAATCTGCACAGCCACCTTCAGCCCCTGGACAGAGTGACGGGAACATATTAGTCACACAGTCGGTGGGATCCACTCACACCTGCTCACCCAGACTGAATTGGCATGACTGGCCCTGCTTTGGGGAACACACTGAACATACAGGGACAGGCCCTGTTCCCCTGTCCAGCTTTACAATCCTTCAGTATAAAGTTAACCACTGTCGTGGAATTTCAACTCCAAGATGGGATGGAGAGAGGGGGCCTGGGTAAGGGAGGCTTCCTCTGAGCAGCCTCCGGTAGTGGGGGAAATGCTGGAGCAAAGAGGGGCAGTGGATGGCCAGCAGATTGAGGGGTAGAGGGAGGATGCAGAGGTGGACCCCTGCAAATGAGGGGACGTTAGTAAACTATTCCGGAGGGGAAGCCCTGCTGTGGGAGAAAGGACCTGAACTCTCCTCTACCGCCAGCCACTCCCTTGGGAAGGGTATTTGAACTGACTTGCATTTCTAAGGGATGCCTCTGGCCTCGGTGTCCAGGGTGACGCCCAGTGGCAGCAGGAGCCTGTCAGGAGCAGTTCCCGGGGGTCCAGGAGAAATAACGGTGGCTCTGGGCAGGGTGGTGGCACCAGGAACAGAAGGAGCAGTCAGAGGTAGGTTTATATTTTGGAGGAAAAGTTCGTAGGACTTGGTGGTGGATGGGAAGTCAATGTGGCAGGTCCCTCAGGGCAGGTGATGGGCAGGGACAGGTGAGAGGAGGCCCCTCCTCCTCAGCGCGGGGCTCACAGCACACCTTAAAGTGTCCTTCTCTGTAACTCTGTCCACCTCTGTACCGAAACACAAGGCCCTGAGCCAAGAGCTTGGTTACCGGCCTGGACACTCTTCACACAGCCCTTGGACCCACTCATTCCTGTAGGTTTCCTGGCCATGGACAAGGTGGGAATGAGGGTGGAAGGACTGGACGAAGAAAGGCTGGACCCAGAGAGGCAGGGCCTGGACCCTAGTTGCTAGCCCCTCCCCTAGGACTGCTCTGGGCCTGACATCACACTAGGGATATTTACATTCAATGCAGAAACGCCACGCCGTGTACAGCAGTTCCTACCAGGAGGTAAGCCTGGGCCTCCAGCATGTTCCCAGTTCCCCCAACAGTTGGCAGTTGGCCCTAGATTCGTCCCTCCCTCCTGCCTCCCCACCTAACGAAACTCCTGAACCCCAGGCTTTCCTGGCTGGGGCTGGGGCCCTCCCAGCAAACCACTTCCCAGGCTTACTGTGTCCTCAGAAGACCAAGGTGACTCCTGGAGAGCTGACCGGTCCCCTGGAGTCAGAGGTGTCCCCCTCTCTCCCATCATAGGCTTGATCTGCATCCTCAGGTCCAGCCCCAGCCCCTGGGAAAAGGCATGGAGGGTGCTGAGCAGGACAGAGGTGGTATGCAGGCTGTTCTCACCCTCAGAGACCCTAAGTTTGGGACTAGTGCCAACAGAATTTGGGGAACGTGGGCCTGGTAGTTTCAGACCTGGTGATTCCCCCTATTGCACTGTGGGCCCCTGCCACCCACGAGGACTGATCATGCCAGAGACTTGGAGACAGACCTGACCCCTTTCTGGTTCTGGAGAGGCCCTGTCTGGAGGATAGGCCACAAGCCCTTGGAGGCACTACAAGATATTTTACTAGAAAGGTTTCTATAGAAAGGCTGGGAGCCCTTGGCTCTGAACATGAACTTCATTCTATGTTTTCTTAGAGTCCATATTTGTCTACCTGGCATCCATCAATCACGGGGCCAAACTAATGGCCACAGTTGTTTACATCTCCCGTGTGATCCACAGCTCGTACTCCGAACCACCTCCTTTATCTAGTTCTCACACACCAAGCCAACATTCCCCCTGCCCTAAATCACCAAGGCCAGTTACCAGACAACTGGGGACAGCCCCCGTACCTCAAGATCCCCCAGAATTATTACTCAAACTCACCAATCCTAAGCTGTTTACCCTGCCCTGCCTTGCCTTTCCTACAGAAAACCAATAAAGGCTCTGGCCTAGAGTCTCTCCTCACTCCTGTCAGCCTCCTGACTGATGCTGGTGCTTCCTTGTGTGGCCCTGTGTGGCGTGGCCAGCCCCCTCCTCTCAAGAAATGTAAGTCGCTGTCACTGGCCTCTCCATGTCATCACTCAGTCACCTCTGTAAATTGAAATCCCGGGGGGTACCATTTTGAGACAAATGTTTTAATCAGAATAATTCTGATACAGATCACTCTTCTTGAAGGTTTTTAGGAGTTCCGCCTATTTGCTCAGCACATACTTATTGAGCACTGCTAGTACAGGCACTGTGGATCCAGCAGAAAACAAAAGAGGTGAAACCACAGCCTTGATGAGCTGGGAGTTGTGCAGGAGAGGTGGAGTGGGTGGCCCTGGGACAGTAGGAAGGCTTAGCCTGGAGATGCCCATTCTTTGGGGCTACAGGGCCTTGGTCTGTCCCTGGCCACCAGCACTTATTCACACGTGACCTAAGAGCTGCCATAAGGGGCCCCAGTGATTGTGACAAGGCTCAGTGACACCCACATGGCCTAGAAGGGATAACCAAAGGTTCAGCCACATCGACCAAGTATCAGGATGTGCGATCCTCAAGCAGAAGACCCTGGTGACTAAGACGACAGTCTCTAGAGACAGGCCTGGATTTGACTCACAGCCTCACATATGCTGGACCACTTAGGGGCATATTCAGGGATGAACTGCTTGATTCCTCTACACAGAAGGAACTGTAGTGGGATTCCTCTATATAAAAGGAAGTGGACCACTTATGCCCACTCAGAACATTCTGTGACTGCCTGTGTTTCCAGATGCAGCAGAAGCCCCTCCTCTCCCATACTCAGTACTCACTACTGAGCTGGCAGTGAAGTTCTGTGGAAAGTGCTGGAACCCCATACTGAGAGGAAAGAGCCCACAGAAACCACAGAGGACACCCGTCCCTCATGGCCCGTACTCCCTCCCTCACACGGTCCATCTGCTGATTGAGGCATGGTGCTGGTAGGGGCCTGGAGCCGTCTTTACCAGCACCCATCTGTTCACTCCTTCATTCAACAGGCATCAATTGAGAGCTCTATAATGGCGCACAGAACACTCTATAATGGGGTTACTGCAACAACGACATCAGATGAGGCCCCTGGGATCCAGCAGCTCCAGTAAGACATTTGCAGATCTTAAGGTCTCAAAAGCCAGCGCCCTTTCCCAAGCAGCTAGTGGAGGACGTTCTCTTCTGAAACAAGAGTGTAAACCAAGGACAAGGAGGATCTGGGCACTAAGGAGAGGGCTCGGCTGCCCTGGGGTCTGATGCCAGCCATGCAGGGGCGAGAGTTTCAGCTGCCTGGCAGCCCACTCCTCACGAGGCTGTGCAGGGTTGAGGCTCCGTGTTCTCAGGGCACAGGAATGGAAAAGGGGTCTCTACTACCTCGGCCTCCCCACCCCATTCACTGTGCCAGTGTCTCTGACACTCTGAGGCTGACACCATCCGTGATAGAGGTGGAGAGGCACATACTGAGGGAAGCTAGATATCTCATTGGCTCTGGGACAAAGAGGCCCAGCCTGGGGGTGAAGCTGGGCTCTGTATGTCCCTCTATCCAAATCTTAGCCCTAACCCTAAGCTTCAAAACCCCAAGAATGGGAACTCAAACTTGGAGGCTCGGTAGTTTAGGAAGGCAGGAATTCAGGGTCAAAGCGGGGATGGCAGGACTCCGCATTTTCTCACTCACCATACTGTGCAAGCTGGTTCTGAATGATTTTCCACTCTTCGACAAGGGCTTCCTTCCAGTGTGGGGTCTCAACTTGTCTCCCTAGGGGTGTGGGACCCCTGACAACTTTCCCACATTCTTTACAATCAGAGTGGCCCTCTCCTGCAGGTCCTCTTGTTCAGATCCAAGTTATAATTCCTCCAGGAGCCTTTCTCACCACTGTTAAATCAGCAGGTGGCTTCTGCCCAGGGGGAGGTTGCTCCTGACAAGCAGTGGATGATGACAAAAAAGTCACCCAGGGATGCTCCTTGTCAGGGGCACGTTTGCAGCATTTTCAAAGGTGCGCCTTGTTCAGACAGGTCGAGTTCTTCCAGGATGTTGCAGGTTCCACCACTAGGCTTTCTCACATCCTGAACTTACATGGGCATCTCTAACAGACAGCGTGTTTCTGATCACTGTTGAAGAGTAAATCACACTGCATACAATCGATGTCTGACTCTCACTGATGGACATGTTTACTCAGGGGAACTTTCTAAGAAGAAAGAATTTTAAGGGATAGGTGGGATTTGCCCAAATTCATGGGTCATGGATGCTCCCTCCAGACACTTCATGCCCTTGAGGAAAAGCCCTGGCTCAAATATCTGCCTGGCCCTGGTGTGCGTGTCACGTATTCCTCAACTTCTTCTATGAGAGGGAGTAAAGAATCATCACACGTGAATCTTACCATTTGCAAATCATGGGATGAATTTTCCTCCAAAATATCCTGCAGAGGAGTAGACTCTTTGGGTTTAAGTTGAGATTCCCAGTCTAAAATGAATTGGAAAAAAAATTACCTTCTTTCAGAAAGTAGTGGCATGATATTGACACACACAACATGTTTTTTTTTTTTAATATTGACCCTAAACTTGGGTCAGTACTGAAATGGAAGAAGGTATCAGTGAGAAAGTGAGGCTCTAAGAGTAGGAATTGGGCAGTGATGGGAATGAGGTGGAAATGAGAGACTTTGTCCCCAGCAAAGGAATCCGTGGAGATTGAAAGTGATGTTATCAGACAGTGTTATCAGGCAAACAAGTAAGAAGCAATTAGACAAGAAACACACAAAGAAATGTTTGGTTTAAAGAGGAATTGGACAATAATTGTTTGTATGATATGGAGAAATTGGAACCCTCATGCGTCGCTGGTGGGAAGGTAAAATAGTGTGACTATTCTAGAAAGCAGTTGGACAGTTCTTCAAAAAGTTTAAAAAATGACCCAGCAATTCCACTTCTAAGTATATACTCAAGAGAAATGAAAACATATCCACATAAATTTTTTTAATTTTTGAATTTTATTTATTTTTTTATACAGCAGGTTCTTATTAGTCACCAATTTTATACACATCAGGGTATACATGTCAATCCCAATCGCCCAATTCAGCACACCACCACCCCCACCACCCCTGTGGCTTTCCCCCCTTGGTGTCCATAGGTTTGTTCTCTACATCTGTGTCTCAACTTCTGCCCTGCAAACCGGTTCATCTGTACCATTTTTCTAGGTTCCACATACATGTGTTAATATGCAATATTTGTTTTTCTCTTTCTGACTTACTTCACTCTGTATGACAGTCTCTAGATCAATCCACATCTCAACAAATGACTCAATTTCGTTCCATTTTATGGTTGAGTAATATTCCATTGTATATATGTACCACATCTTCTTTATCCATTCCTCTGTTGATGGGCATTTAGGTTGCTTCCATGACCTGGCTATTGTAAATAGTGTTTCAATGAACATTGGGGTGCATCTGTCTTTTGAATTATGGTTTTCTCTGGGTATATGCCCAGTAGTGGGGTTGCTGGATCATATAGTAATTCTATTTTTAGTTTTTTAAGGAACCTCCATACTGTTCTCCATAGTGGCTGTATCAATTTACATTCCCACCAACAGTGCAAGAGGGTTCCCTTTTCTCCACACCCTCTCCAGCATTTGCTGTTCGTAGATTTTCTGATGATGTCCATCTTAACTGGTGTGAGGTGATACCTCATTGTAGTTTTGATTTGCATTTCTCTAATAATTAGTGACGTTGTGCAGCTTTTCATGTGCTTCCTGACCATCTGTATGTCTTCTTTGGGAAAATGTCTATTTAGGTCTTCTGCCCATTTTTGGATTGGGTTTTTTGTTCCTTTAATACTGAGCTGCATAAGCTGTTTATATATTTTGGAGATTAATCCTTTGTCCATTGATTCGTTTGAAAATATTTTCTCCCATTCTGAGGGTCGTCTTTTTGTCGTGTTTATGGTTTCCTTTGCTGTGCAAGAGCTTTGAAGTTTCGTTAGGTCCCGTTTTTGTTTTTATTTCCATTTCTCTAGGAGGTGGGTCAAAAAAGATCTTGCTGTGATTTATGTCAGTGTTCTTCCCATGTTTTCCTCTAAGAGTTTTATAGTGTCCGGTCTTACATTTAGGTCTCGAATCCATTTTGAGTTTATTCTTGTGTATGGTGTTAGAGAGTGTTCTGATTTCATTCTTTTACATGTAGCTGTCCAGTTTTCCCAGCACCACTTATTGAGACTGTCTTTTCTCCATTGTATATCCTTGCCTCCTTTGTCATAGATTAGTTGACCATAGGTTTGTGGGTTTATCTCTGGGCTTTCTATCTTGTTCCATTGATCTATGTTTCTGTTTTTGTGCCAGTACCATACTGTCGTGATTACTATAGCTTTGTAGTATAGTCCGTTTTTTTCCCTCAAGACTGCTTTGGCTATTCGGGGTCTTCTGTGTCTCCATACAAATTTTCAGATCTTTTGTTTTAGTTCCATAAAAAATGCCATTGGTAATTTGGTAGGGATTGCATTGAATCTGTAGATTGCTTTGGGGAGTATAGTCATTTTCACAACATTGATTCTTCCAATACAAGAACACGGTATATCTCCCCATCTATTGGTATCATCTTTAATTTCTTTCATCAGTGTCTTATAGTTTTCTACATACAGGTCTTTTGTCTTCCTAGGTAGGTTTATTCCCAGGTATTTTATTCTTTTTGTTGCAATGGTAAATGGGAGTGTTTCCTTAATTTCTCTTTCAGATTTTTCATCATTAGTGTATAGGAATGCAAGAGATTTCCGTGCATTAATTTTGTATCCTGCAACTTTACCAAATTCATTGATTAGCTCTAGTAGTTTTCTGGTGGCATCTTTAGGATTCTCTATGTATACTATCATGTCACCTGCAAACAGTGACAGTTTTACTTCTTCTTTTCCAATTTGTATTCCTTTTATTTCGTTTTCTTCTCTGATTGCCGTGGCTAGGACTTCCAAAACTATGTTGAATAACAGTGGTGAGTGGACATCCTTGTCTTGTTCCTGATCTTAGAAGAAATGCTTTCAGTTTTTCACCATTGAGAATGATGTTTGCTTCACATAAATTCTTATACATGAATGTTCAGAGTAGTACTACTCCCAATCACCACAAAGTGGAAACAAGCTAGATGGCCATGATCTTATGAAGATGAACAGAATGTGGTGCATCCACACAATGGAATATCACTCAGCCTTAAAAAGGAATGAAGCATTTCATGCTACTACATGGAAGAACCTCAAAAACATGATGTTGAGTGAAAGAAGACATATACAGATGTATGATTCCATTTATATGAGATGTCCAGAACAGGCAAATCCACAGAGACAGAAAGTGAATTAGTGGTTGCTGGGGGCTGCAGGAAGGGGGATGGGGGACTGCTAATAAGTACAGGGTTTCTTTTGGAGGTGATAGAAATGTTCTGGAAATAGACAGTGGTGATGGTTGCACAACTCTGTGAATATACAAAAAACCTCTGAATTGTACACTTTAAAAGGGTGAATTTTACAGTACATATCTCAAATTTTTTTTAAAAAAAGAGAAATCGGAACAGATCTTTTTCTGAAACCAACAAAAAGAGAGTTTAAAAGTGAAAAAAGGGACTTCCAGGGAAGATGGCAGAAGAGTAAGACGTGGAGATCACCTTTCTCCCCACAGATACAACAGAAATACATCCACACGTGGAACACTCCTACAGAACACCTACTGAACGCTGGCAGAAGACCTCAGATCTCGCAAAAGGCAAGAAACTCCCCATGTACCTGGGTAGGGCAAAAGAAAAAAGAATAAACAGAGACAAAAGGATAGGGACGGGACCCGCACCAGTGGGAGGGAGCCTTGAAGGAAGAAATGTTTCCACACACTAGGAAGCCCCTTCGCGGGTGGAGACTGAGGGTGGCGGAGTGGGAAAGCTTCGGAGTCGCGGAAGAGAGCACAGCAACAGGGGGGCAGAGGGCAAAGCGGAGAGATTCCCACACAGAGGATCGGTGCCGACCGGCACTGAACAGCCCGAGAGGCTTGTCTGCTCGCCCACCGGGGCGGGCGGGGCTGGGAAGTGAGGCTCGAGCTTCGGTCGGAGTGCAGGGAGAGGACTGGGGTTGGTGGCGTAAACACAGCCTGCAGGGGGTTAGTGTGCCACGGCTAGCCGGGAAGGAGTCTGGGAAAAAGTCTGGACCTGCCGAAGAGGCAAGAGACATTTTCTTCCCTCTTTGTTTCCTGGTGCGCGAGGAGAGGGGATTAAGAGCACTGCTTAAAGGAGCTCCAGAGATGGGCACAAGCCGCGGCTAAAAGCGCGGACCCCAGAGATGGGCGTGGGACGCTGGGGCTGCTGTTGCTGCCCCCAAGAGGCCTGTGTGCGAGCACAGGTCACTGTCCACACCCCCCTTCCCGGTAGCCTGTGCAGCCCGCCACTGCCGGGGTCCCAGGATCCAGGGACGGCTTCCCCGTGAGAGCGCATGGCACGCCTCAGGCTGGTGCAACGTCACGCCGGCCTCTGCCACCGTAGGCTCGCCACGCACTCCGTGCCCCTCCCTCCCCCCGGCCTCAGTGAGCCAGAGTCCCCGAAGCGGCTGTTACTTTAACCCCGGCCTGTCTGAGCGAAGAACAGACGCCCTCCGGCGACCTACACGCAGAGGCGGGGCCAAATTCAAAGCTGAGACCCAGGAGCTGTGAGAACAAAGAAGAGAAAGGGAAATCTCTCCCAGCAGCCTCAGAAGCAGCAGATTAAAGCTCCACAATCAACTTGATGTACCCTGCATCTGTGGAATACATGAATAGACAATGAATCATCCCAAATTGAGGAGGTGGACTTTGAGAGCAAGATTTATGATTTTTTCCCTTTTCCTTTTCTGAGTGTGTATGTGCGTGTTTCTGTGTGAGATTTTGTCTGTATAGCTTTGCTTCCACCATTTCTCCCAGGGTTCTATCCATCCATTTTTTGTTTTTTTGTTTTTTTGGGGTTTTAAAATTTTTTTTCTTAATAATTATTTTTTATTTTAATAACTTTATTATATTTTATCATACTTTATTTTATTTCACTTTACCTTCTTTCTTTTTTTCCTACCTCCCCTCCTTCCTCCCCCCCTTCTTTCTTTTTTTTCTTTCTTCCTTCCTCCCCTTCCCTTTCCCCTTCTTCTACTTTTACGAGTTCTTTCTTTCTAATTTTTCTCTTTTTTATTCTGAGCCGGGTGGATGAAAGGCTCTTCGTGCTGCAGCCAGGAGTCAGTGCTGCGCCTCTGAGGTGGGAGAGCCAACTTCAGGACACTGGTCCACAAGAGACCTCCCAGCTCCACGTAATATCAAACAGCGAAAATCTCCCAGAGATCTCCATCTCAACACAAGCACGCAGCTTCACAACGACCAGCAAGCTACAGTGCTGGACACCCTGTGCCAAACAACTAGCAAGACAGGAACACAACCCCACCCATTAGCAGAGAGGCTGCCAAAAATATAATAAGTCCACAGACACCCCAAAACACACCAACAGACGTGGACCTGCCCACCAGAAAGACAAGATCCAGCCTCATCCACCAGAACACAGGCACTAGTCCTCTCCACCAGGAAGCCTACACAACCCACTGAACCAACCTTAGCCACTGGGGACAGACACCAAAAATAACGGGAACTATGAACCTGCAGCCTGCAAAAAGGCAACCCCAAACACAGTAAGATAAGCAAAATGAGAAGACAGAAAAACACACAGCAGGTGAAAGAGCAAGATAAAAACCCACCAGACCTAACAAATGAAGAGGAAATAGGCAGTCTACCTGAAAAAGAATTCAGAATAATTATAGTAAAGATGATCCAAAATCTTGGAAATAGAATAGAAAAAATGCAAGAAACATTTAACGAGGACCTAGAAGAACAAAAGATGAAACAAACAATGATGAACAACACAATAAATGAAATTAAAAATACTCTAGAAGGGATCAATAGCAGAATAACTGAGGCAGAAGAATGGATAAGAGACCTGGAAGATAAAATAGTGGAAATAACTACTACAGAGCAGAATAAAGAAAAAAGAATGAAAAGAACTGAGGACAGTCTCAGATACCTCTGGAACAACATTAAACACACCAACATTCGAATTATAGGGGTTCCAGAAGAAGAAGAGAAAAAGAAAGGGACTGAGAAAATATTTGAAGAGATTAGAGTTGAAAAATTCCCTAATATGGGTAAGGTAATAGTTAATCAAGTCCAGGAGGCATAGAGAGTCCCATACAGGATAAATCCAAGGAGAAATACGCCAAGACACATATTAATCAAACTGTCAAAAATTGAATACAAAGAAAACATATTAAAAGCAGCAAGGGAAAAACAACAAATAACACACAAGGGAATCCCCATAAGGTTAACACCTGATCTTTCAGCAGAAACCCTGCAAGCCAGAAGGGACTGGCAGGACATATTTAAAGTGATGAAGGAGAAAAACCTGCAAGCAAGATTACTCTACCCAGCAAGGATCTCATTCAGATTTAATAAAGAAATTAAAACCTTTACAGACAAGCAAAAGCTGAGAGTTCAGCACCACCAAACCAGCTTTACAACAAATGCTAACGGAACTTCTCTAGGCAAGAAACGCAACAGAAGGAAAAGACCTACAATAACGAACCCAAAACAATTAAGAAAATGGGAATAGGAACATACATATCAATAATTACCTTACATGTAAATGGATTAAATGCTCCCACCAAAAGTCACAGACTGGCTGAATGGATACAAACACAAGACCCATATATATGCTGTCTACAAGAGACCCACTTCAGACCTAGAGACACATACAGACTGAAAGTAAGGGGATGGAAAAAGATATTCCATGCAAATGGAAACCAAAAGAAAGCTGGAGTAGCAATTCTCATATCAGACAAAACAGACTTTAAAATAAAAACTATTAGAAGAGACAAAGAAGGACACTACATAATGATCAAGGGATTGATCCAAGAAGAAGATATAACAATTGTAAAAATTTATGCACCCAACATAGGAGCACCTCAATACATAAGGCAAATACTAACAGCCATAAAAGGGGAAATCGACACTAACACATTCAGAGTAGGGGACTTTAACACCCCACTCTCACCACAATGGACAGATCATCCAAAATGAAAATAAATAAGGAAACACAAGCTTTAAATGATACATAAAACAAGATGGACTTACTTGATATTTATAGGACATTCCATCCAAAAACAACAGAATACATATTTTTCTCAAGTGCTCATGGAACATTCTCCAGGATAGATCATATCTTGGGTCACAAATCAAGCCTTGGTAGCTTTAAGAAAATGGAAATTGTATCAAGTATCTTTTCCGACCACAACGCTATGAGACTAGATATCAATTACAGGAAAAGATATGTAAAAATACAAACACATGGAGGATAAACAATACACTACTTAATAACGAAGTGATCACTGAAGAAATCAAAGAGGAAATCAAAAAATACCTAGAAACAAATGACAATGGAGACACGATGACCCAAAACTTATGGCATGCAGCAAAAGCAGTTCTAAGAGGGAAGTTTATAGCAATACAATCCCACCTTACGAAACAGTAAACATCTCGGATAAACAACCTGACCTTGCACCTAAAGCACTTAAAGAAAGAAGAACCAAAAAACCCCAAAGTTAGCAGAAGGAAAGAAATCATAAAAATCAGATCAGAAATAAATGAAAAAGAAATGAAGGAAACATTAGCAAAGATAAATAAAACTAAAAGCTGGTTCTTTGAGAAGATAAACAAAATTGATAAACCATTAGCCAGACTCATCAAGAAAAAAGGGAGAAGACTCAAATCAATATAATTAGAAATAAAAAAGGAGAAGTAACAACTGACACTGCAGAAATACAAAAGATCATGAGAGATTGCTACAAGCAACTCTATGCCAATAAAATGGACAACCTGGAAGAAATGGACAAATTCTTAAAAATGCACAACCCGCCAAGACTTAATCAGGAAGAAATAGAAAATATGAACAGACAAATCACAAGCACTGAAATTGAAACTGTTATTAAAAATCTTCCAACAAACAAAAGCCCAAAACCAGATGGCTTCACAGGTGAATTTTATCAAACATTTAGAGAAGAGCTAACACCTATCCTTCTCAAACTCTTCCAAAATATAGCAGAGGGAGGAACACTCCCAAACTCATTCTATGAGACCACCATCACCTTGATACCAAAAGCAGACAAGGATGTCACAAAGAAAGAAAACTACAGGCCAATATCACTGATGAACATAGATGCAAAAATCCTCAACAAAATACTAGCAAACAGAATCCAACAGCACATTAAAAGGATCATACACCATGATCAAGTGGGGTTTATTCCAGGAGTGCAAGGATTCTTCAATATATGCAAATCAATCAACGTGATACACCATATTAACAAATTGAAGGAGAAAAACCATGATCATCTCAACAGATGCAGAGAAAGCTTTTGACAAAATTCAACACCCATTTATGATAAAAACCCTGCAGAAAGTAGGCATAGAGGGAACTTTCCTCAACATAATAAAGGCCATATATGACAAACCCACAGCCAACATCATCCTCAATAGTGAAACACTGAAAGCATTTCCACTAAGATCAGGAACAAGACAAGGTTGCCCACTCTCACCACTCTTATTCAACATAGTTTTGGAAGTTGTAGCCACAGCATTCAGAGAAGAAAAGGAAATAAAAGGAATCCAAATTGGAAAAGAAGAAGTAATGCTGTCACTGTTTGCAGATGACATGATACTGTACATAGAGAATCCTAAAGATGCTACCAGGAAACCACGAGAGCTAATCAATGAATTTGGTAAAGGAGCAGGATACAAAATTAATGCACACAAATCTCTGGCATTCCTATGCACTAATGATGAAACTCTGAAAGTGAAATCAAGAAAACACTCCCATTTACCACTACAGCAAAAAGAATAAAATATCTAGGAATAAACCTACCTAAGGAGACAAAAGACCTGTATGCGGAAATTATAAGACACTGATTAAAGATATTAAAGATGATACAAATAGATGGAGAGATATACCATGTTCTTGGATTGGAAGAATCAACATTGTGAAAATGACTCTACTACCCAAAGCAATCTACAGATTCAATGCAATCCCTATCAAACTACCACTGGCATTTTTCACAGAACTAGAACAAAAAATTTCACAATTTGTATGGAAACACAAAAGACCCCGAATAGCCAAAGCAATCTTGAGAACGAAAAATGGAGCTGGAGGAATCAGGCTCTCTGACTTCAGACTACACTACAAAGCTACAGTAATCAAGACAGTATGGTACTGGCACAACAACAGAAATATAGATCAATGGAACAGGAGAGAAAGCCCAGAGATAAACCCACGCACATATGGTCAACTTATCTTTGATAAAGGAGGCAGGAATGTACAGGGGAGAAAGGACAGCCTCTTCAACAAGTGGTGCTGGGAAAACTGGACAGGGACATGTGAAAGTATGAGATTAGATCACTCCCTAACACCATACACAAAAATAAGCTCAAAATGGATTAAAGACCTAAATGTAAGGCCAGAAACTATCAGACTCTTAGAGGAAAACATAGGCAGAACACTCTATGACATAAATCACAGCAAGATCCTTTTTGACCCACCTTCTAGAGAAATGGAAATAAAAACAAAAATAAACAAATGGACCTAATGAAACTTCAAAGCTTTTGCACAGCAAAGGAAACCATAAACAAGACCAAAAGACAACCCTCAGAATGGGAGAAAATATTTGCAAATGAAGCAACTGACAAAGGATTAATCTCCAAAATTTACAAGCAGCTCATGCAGCTCAATAACAAAAAACAAACAACCCCATCCAAGAATGGGCAGAAGACCTAAATAGACATTTCTCCAAAGAAGATATACAGACTTCCAACAAACACATGAAAGAATGCTCAACATCATTAATCATTAGAGAAATGCAAATCAAAACTACAATGAGATATCATCTCACACCAGTCAGAATGGCCATCATCAAAAAATCTAGAAAGAATAAATGTTGGAGAGGGTGTGGAGAAAAGGGAACACTCTTGCACTGCTGGTGGGAATGTGAATTGGTACAGCCACTATGGAGAACAGTATGGAGGTTCCTTAAAAAACTACAAATAGAACTACCATGTGACCCAGCAATCCCACTACTGGGCATATATCCTGAGAAAAACATAATTTAAAAAGAGTCATGTACCAAAATGTTCATTGCAGCTCTATTTACAATAGCCCAGAGATGGAAACAATCTAAGTGTCCATCATTGGATGAATGGATAAAGAAGATGTGGCACATATATACAATCGAATATTACTCAGCCATAAAAAGAAACAAAATTGAGCTATTTGTAATGACGTGGATGGACCTAGAGTCTGTCATACAGAGTGAAGTAAGTCAGAAAGAGAAAGACAAATACCGTATGCTAACACATATATATGGAATTTAAGAAAAAAAATGTCATGAAGAACCTAGGGGTAAAACAGGAATAAAGACACAGACCTACGTGAGAATGGACTTGAGGATATGGGGAGGGGGAAGGGTAAGCTGTGACAAAGAGAGAGAGAGGCATGGACATATATACACTACCAAACGTAAAATAGATAGCTAGTGGGAAGCAGCCGCACAGGGAGATCAGCTAGGTGCTTTGTGACTGCCTGGAGGGGTGCGGTAGGGAGGGTGGGAGGGATGGAGACGCAAGAGGGAAGGGATATGGGAACAGATGTATATGTATAACTGATTCACTTTGTTATAAAGCAGAAACTAACACACCATTGTGAAGCAATTATACTCCAATAAAGTTGTAAAAAAAAAAAAAGTGAAAAAAGAAGAGCTAAAGGAACTTACCCCAAACAACCTTATTTCCCCTCAGAATAAAGAACCTTAAAAATGCCCTCAGACTGACACTTCCCAGCAGCACCCACCCTCAAGTCCCGGTCTGGATTGGTCACAATATGCTATGCCCCCTGGTACTCACCCACACCCGTGGCACAGAGAATGCCTCGTTCTGCTGTCATCAGCTCTTCTCTTGGCCCCACCTGGGAGACCAGACAGGCTTTGCAGGGTGAAGTCCCTGCTGGTGGAGAAAAACATACGTGCTGAGGGAAGGGAGGGTTTGCAGAGGAAAATAAATGCTTCCCCTGCCTGCCCGCCCTCCACCTGGACCTCAGCTCCTGACCCCGAGCAAGTACGCGGGGTACCTAAGTGATCACATCCAGTTTTTAATGAACTCAGTGAGGTTCTTTCGCAAGGGCCCAAACCACAAACGCTCCCTCTCTGCCCCATGGAACTGAGGTTCTCTAAGTCCCAAAGCCCAAGGTCAAGGTCAGTGAGACCCACACGAGTGACTGGAGAGAATTAAGTAAAAGCAATGCATGGAGCTGTTATCCTGTGGAAGCCCATGAACTGGAAACCCACACTACATCACTGTGGTCACGTGGCAGGCGCTTAAAAAGCATTTGCATACAGGAAGGACCGGAGTAGCACCAGCCTTACCCCGGGGGGCCAGGGTCCTGCAGTTGTCCAGCAGCACGTATCTGCACAGGTTCCTCCGAGCGTCATCCAGCAACGCCCACTCCTGGATGAGCCCCACTGCCACATCCTCCAAGGTGACTGATTCCTAAGACAGTAGACATATTCCGGCTCAGCAAGGACCACCCTCACCATTCTGCAGGACGAGGGGTTATCCCTGGGGAAGGTAGACCCAATGCAAGAACATTCAGAGAGTGATCTCTCCAAAGCAGGGCTTAGCAAACCCAGCCTGCTTCCTGTTTGTCTGAATAAAGTTTTACTGGCAAACAGCCACACCCGTTTGTTTATCTCTACGGCAGTTTTTGTGCTACAAGGGCAGAATTGAGGAGTTGCTGGGACAGAGCTCATATGGCACACCCAGCAGAAAATATTGACTTTCTTTTAACATTTGGACAGATCCAAAAGTATAAGCTTTGGCTCTCTGTCACTCCACTAACCAGTGATGGCAGAGCCTGTTCTTCTCACCTTTACAGAGCTTTTCCTAAACTCCTTATTTAAGACATCAAAAGTTTGGGTTTGATCTTTTAATTTTCATGAAGTCCCTAGGACGCCGCCCAAGACACAGATAAGCATTTAGTCATTTTTTATGCTTGTTAAAATAGGACTTCCATTGCATCTGAGAAACTTGATGGCCTTTTAATCTCAGAATTCTCTACAACAGCACTGACTGGTAAAGCTCACTGTGATGATGGGAATGTTCTATGTCTGCACTTTCCAAAAAGAAAGCCACTGGCACGTGTGGCTACTGAGCACTTGAGAAATGTACTTTGGGTAACTGAGTAACTGAGGTTTTAATTTTGTTGGATTTTAATTAATTTTAATTTTACTGTATAGAGCCATGTGTTTTTGGTAGGTCTCACGAGCGATGGCAGGGATGGCCCTGGAGCTCTGCTGCTGCCGGCTCTAAATGAGCCCCACACTGCAGTCAGACTCTGGAATTAGGCACAGAACCCCAGGGTCGCGTTGGGAACCCTCCACCCAAACCAGTTCCCTCCGGAGGTCATGTACTGAAAGAGGTTGCCAGGTCCTGGGGACGGGGCTAAAGATGCTCCACACTTCCCTCTTCTTTCTTCCTCAGTTAGGAGGCAGGCAGAGAGGAGACAGGGCTCAGAGTACATAACTATTCCCCCCACCAACCATCCTAACCACCCCCTTCCCCCTCACCATGACACCAGCGCCAGGGTTTAAAGTTTCAGTAGGTGTCCTTCCTGCAATAAGAGAGACAGAGGTAAAAGAAGAAATGAGAGTGGAAGCAGAACACCAAGCAGGGGTTTGGTCCAGGTAATTCCATTTCTGTGGACCACCAGCAGGGCGGCCAAGCGAAACATGCTTACCCGGAAATTATCTCAATAAGGAACATACTGGGCCCCGAGCCACCTTTCACACCACTGGCCCTGACCGTTTCTACTGTCTCCAGTCACCTAATAAAAGCATCATTTCTCCTCTTATCCTCCCTCAAAACACCTCTAACATCCTCTACGTTTCCTCCACTGCCCTTATCAAGTTGCGATTTTTAAATATGTATTTGTATAGGTAAGTTTGCCTCTCCCTCTCCAACCACGATGTAAACTCTCGAAGTACAGACCTGTGTCCACTTTTTTCAGGACTGCAAATCCTGCCACCAGAACAGCACTTGATAAGTACTCAGTACTTGATGTACTAGGGGTTGGCAAACTTTCTGTAAATATCTTAAAATTTGTGGGCCACATGTATGGCAACTATTTAACCGTGGTTATAGCATAGAAACAGCCACAGGGAACACATAAACACGTGTTCCAATAAAACCTTATTAATAGAAACCAGCACTGGGGCAGATTTGCCCACAGGCCACAGTTTGTCAAGCCCTACTCTATATCATGTGGTGGAGAGAATACATCGATCATCAAATTCTCTCAGTTCTACCTCTTATGCATCGCAAACATTCCAACTTTTTCAATTCCACGATCACCACGAAGCCCCAACTTTTCCAACTCCACAATCGTCTGAGTCCTGAACTAACCCAAGCTGCTATATGTGTGGACTTTGCATTCATTCTTGTCCATCCTGAACACCATGCTCAACCCAGGAGTTGGTGGTTTGTTTAAATCACAAACAAAATCATATTACTCCCTACTTAAAACTCTGATTCAGTGGCTTCCCATTGGCCTTAGAACAAGGTCCAAAGTTTACCATGGCCTTCAGGGCCCTGCCCTCCTCTCCTCCCGGCTCATCCATTCCGTACTTTGTCTTCTGTGTTTTAGCTTTCCCTATCTTTTCTCAGCTCCTGGAATACACCAGTCTTTGTACTGCCTGAGGGATTACGCATCCACCGTTCTTTCAAATCTCCTCCCCACTCCGACTCCACAGCCTGACCCCTGTCTAGCTACATAAAACTCATCTTTTAAGTTCAAACATTTGTCCCGTTTAAGATATTTTTGCTGATCTCCTCCTCAAGTTCCCCTGTCCTGTGTTTCTACATCACCCTTGTCATTATTAATTTAAAATCTGTCTTCCCAGCTAGAATAAAACCTCCACAGGGGCAAGCACTAAATCTATTTCAGTCACATTGTTTCCCCTGTACAGGGCCCGGTTCACTGAGGGCACCCCCAATGAAAATGTGCCAAACAATCAACACTCCTCAAGAATAATTCAATATAGTTAGACTAAGAAGGCATGTGCCCGCATGCACACACACACACACACACACACACACACAAACACATAAGACAATACCACAAGTCAAAAATAAAAATGACTTAAAATGCCTGTTCATATAACAAAAATCACAACACTGGATTTCAGCTGTCTTTAAGAAACGTTAATTCTTTCTAAAAACACAAAGCGGGACATGAATCCTCGCTAAAAACAAAGACCACATTCATCAAATTGAAATCTGATGCTTAATTTTCCTCCAGAATTAATTTTTTCCCCATTTCTCATTAGAAGTGAGTCTTAACCCTATGATTTAAAAAAGACATCCCATTTACTGCCAACTCAATTTCAATTCCCGGTACTAACAAAGCTTATGTTCTTTTTCCTGGAGTCCCATCTTTTGAAGCCTTATGGCGATTTACAGGCTGGAGCCAACTTGAAAAGAACTGAATAGTCTTATTTTTCTTTGATGTTAATAAGACTTGTGACGTAAGTGAGAAATAGCTTTTATTAGGACATGCTCCCCTTACAGTTAAGAAAACTGATACAAAGTAAAAGTCAGAAGGGAGGGAGGGAGGGAGGGGAAAGGAAAGGAAAAGGAAAAGAAAGCTAACTTAACAGGTCCTAAGGTGAGCAAGTGCAAATTGTCAGTCACCAACTAATTCATCCCTTGATAGAGGGTACATTCCATTTTTTAAATTCACATGCCAAGTCACTCAAATCAGTTTGCACATGTAGACTCAGACCTAAATTTCCATTTGCAGAGCTAGATAACCTGAAACGTAATATGAAATAAAACGTTATTTATTAATAAACAGTTATCCTGCATATGGGAGATACGGTAGGCCTACAAATCGGGGAAGACGGGTGAGTGCTGGGGCCGGCTGGTGTCACCACTTCTTAGCTGCGGGACCTGGGCTGTACTTCGTGACCTCCCCTTCAATAGGCGGATGAGAGTCCTGTTGGCCCGAACAAGGGGTACCTGAGAGCGACAGACCTAACAGGGGGAGCCCGGCTGCAGAGCCGAGCTGTGCGGGCCCCATCCCGGCCCCGAGGTTACCGCGGGGAGGAAGCACCTCGGCCCGGGCAGCCGTCCTAGGCCCTCCGGCCCCTCCCCGCGCCCGCCGAGCCTCCCCGCCCTCCCCAAGGGCCTGGCCGCACCTGCAGAACCGCCGGAGACACTCCCACCGCAGCGCGCCGCGCGGCCCCGTACGGCCGCCACCATCCGCCGCCGCTGCGCACTTCTGCTTCCGGTGTCAGGGCAGCCGGGAGCGGAAGTAGTCGGGGCACCGGCCCTCAGGGCCAGAGGACCTCCGGTCCTCAGGGCCAGTGGCGGAAAGGTTGACTCCTTCATCCAACCTTGGAGGAAGAATTGTTTCCTTCCCCAGGGCTGCGGGCGAGGTTAAGCTCTCGGGTGGGGCCTGACCGGACCTAAAGAGTGGGGTTGGAGCGGGGTGTATGCCGACTAGTCGGGGCTAAGGACAGCTGAAGCCCGATGGGCGGGGATTGGGGCAGGGCCTGGGCTTGGTGGGCGGGATAGAGGCGGGGCCTCGCTGGCTCATTGGCACGCTCGATGTTCTACTTTCCTCTCCCCCTTCCTTCCCCCCCACCCTGCCCCGCCTTGCCTTTCTCTTTTGCCTTAACCCAAGTCCCTGCAAAAACATACCCATAAGTAAGATTTTTTTGTTCAGAATTTCTGATTTCTTCTAAAAATAAGATTATATATTCTACTTCTTCTACAATTTGCCTTTCTCACTAAAAATAAGATGTGAAAATCTATTCAAGACAATAGAGAGATCTGACTGTTCTTTTTAAAATTATGTATTTGTATGTCGTACAGATAATACATACATACAGGAAAAGTTCAAATGGGGGATCTCCCTCCATCCCTAAGTTTTCCTCCCCAGAAACAACCACTGTGACCAGTTCCCTGATATCGTTTATATTTCAAGCACTGCGTGTATTATTTCTCTCAATAAGTAACCTACAGAGCATCGGTTGATTGCTACATACTAAGGTTACAAAGCCCTTTCCTGCAAGGGTGCTACAAGTGGAGGATTGGAGGGAAGATGTGGAGAGAGAGATGAGGTTGATCCATTCCAATAAAACTAACTCAACACATTGTCATATGTGATGTATTAGCAGAATTTTTTTAACTGATAAGGAGATGTGGAAGAGAAATAAAGAAATTTGGCATAGTTGATTGAAAGCAGATCTTAAAGGATGAATATCAAGTCATGGAGAATGGTTAGTGCACTGGGTGAGAAATGTTGCAACTTGGGGGTATAGTGTGAGCAAAAACACAGAGGCAAGGGGGAAATACATGTTCTGGGAACACTGAGTAATGAGTTATGGCTAGAGATTAAAGCTCTTTGTGTGTGTTACTGTCACAGGAATACACAAATAGATCAAAGAAACAATAGCTCAGAAGCAGACTCAAGCATGTATGGACTTTTAGTATGGGTTAGGGGGTAGTATTTCAAATCAATGGGGAAAGGAGGCAATTGGGAAAATTGGCTAAAGGATTAAGTTCTTAGATCCCCATTTCACATCATTCACAACAATAAATTCCAGGCGGACTGACTCAAACTTTAAAAAGAACTTTAAGACATTAGATGAAAGTGTAGGAATAGTATTCCTAACAGATTTTGCTTTATATTTTTCAAAGTTATGGTATCAGTTGTATAACCCAATGGTTAAGAGTACTGGTTTTTGATACTTACTAGCCAGCCTGTGACCTACCTAATTTCTCTGTGCCTCAAGTTTCCTAAACTGTTGAGTGGGGACAATAATGAGATTGCACTGAGGATTGGATGATATAATGCCTGTATGCAAAACACTTATCATAATGCCTGACATGTTATAAGTGCTCAATAAATATTGGCTACTATCATTATAGTTTTTCATGACATAACCTTATATCAGTATAAAATCTCCCCCTCTTCCCTTTTTAAAACTGGCCTTTAATTTTAGTCTAACATTGCCATAACATCTTCTTGCTCTTGCTGTTAGTATTTGTCTGATATGTCTCTTGTTTTCAACCTCTTTGTCATTTTCTCTTAATTGATGTTTTTTAATAAATAGTACATAGCTGAAGAAACAAAAGAAAAAGAAAAAAGAAATAGTACGTAGCTGGATTTTGTTTTTTAACAAAGTCTGAAAGTAACTCTCTTCTAACAAGGGAACTTAATCCACTTATATTTAATGTGATTATTCATATGTTTAATGTACTTTTGCCACCTTATTTTACATTTATCTTATGTTTTCTATTTATCATGTGTGTCTGTTGTATGTTGATTGAGACAGTTCTCTTTTTTTCATAATTTTATTTATTTTTTTTATACAGCAGGTCCTTATTAGTCATCAATTTTATACACATCAGTGTATACATGTCAATCCGAATCGCCCAATTCATCACACCACCACCCCCACCACCCCCGCCGCTTTCCCCACTTGGTGTCGATATGTTTCTTCTCTACATCTGTGTCTCAATTTCTGCCCTGCAAACCAGTTCATCTGTACCATTTTTCTAGGTTGCACATATATGCGTTAATATACGATATTTGTTTTTCTCTTTCTGACTTACTTCACTCTGTGTGACACTCTCTAGATCCATCCACATCTCTACAAATGACCCAATTTCGTTCCTTTTTATGGCAGAGTAATATTCCATTGTATATATGTACCACAACTTCTTTATCCATTCATCTGTCAATGGGCATTTAGGTTGCTTCCATGACCTGGCTATTGTAAATAGTGCTGCAATGAATATTGGGGTGCATGTGTCTTTTTGAATTATGGTTTTCTCTGGGTATATGCCCAGTAGTGGGATTGCTGGATCATATAGTAATTCTATTTTTAGTTTTTTAAGGAACATCCATACTGTTCTCCATAGTGGCTGTATCAATTTACATTCCCACCAACAGTGCAAGAGGGTTCCCTTTTCTCCACACCCTCTCCAGCATTTGTTGTTTCTAGATTTTCTGATGATCCCCATTCTAACTGGTGTGAGGTGATACCTCATTGTAGTTTTGATTTTCATCTCTCTAATAATTAGTGATGTTGTGCAGCTTTTCATGTGCTTCTTGACCATCTGTATGTCTTCTTTGGAGAAATGTCTATTTAGGTCTTCTGCCCAACTTTGGACTGGGTTGTTTGTTTTTTTAATATTGAGCTGCATAAACTGTTTATATATTTTGGAGATTAATCCTTTGTCTGTTGATTCGTTTGCAAATATTTTCTCCCATTCTGAGGATTGTCTTTTCATCTTGTTTATGGTTTCCTTTGCTGTGCAAAAGCTTTGAAGTTTCATTAGGTCCCATTTGTTTATTTTTGTTTTTATTTCCATTATTCTAGGAGGTGGATCAAAAAAGATCTTGCTGTGATTTATGTCAAAGAATGTTCTTCCTATGTTTCCCTCTAAGAGTTTTATAGTGTCCGGTCTTACATTTAGCTCTCGAATCCATTTTGAGTTTATTTTTCTGTATGGTGTTAGGGAGTGTTCTGATTTCATTCTTTTACATGTAGCTGTCCAGTTTTCCCAGCACCACTTACTGAAAAGACTGTCTTTTCTCCATTGTATATCCTTGCCTCCTTTGTCATAGATTAGTTGACCATAGGTTTGTGGGTTTATCTCTGGGCTTTCTATCTTGTTCCATTGATCTATGTTTCTGTTTTGTGCCAGTACCATATTGTCTTGATTACTGTAGCTTTGTAGTATAGTCTGAAGTCAGGGAGTCTGATTCCTCCAGCTCCGTTTTTTTCCCTCAAGACTGCTTTGGCTATTCGGGGTCTTTTTTGTCTCCATACAAATTTTAAGATCTTTTATTCTAGTTCCGTAAAAAATACCATTGGTAATTTGATAGGGATTGCATTGAATCTGTAGATTGCTTTGGGTAGTATACTCATTTTCACAATATTGATTCTTCCATCCAAGAACATGGTATATCTCTCCATCTGTTGGTATCATCTTTAATTTCTTTCATCAGTGTCTTATAGTTTTCTACATACAGGTCTTTGTCTCCCTAGGTAGGTTTATTCCCAGGTATTTTATTCTTTTTGTTGCAATGGTAAATGGGAGTGTTTCCTTAATTTCTCTTTCAGATTTTTCATCATTAGTGTATAGGAATGCAAGAGATTTCTGTGCATTAATTTTGTATCCTGCAACTTTACCAAATTCATTGATTAGCTCTAGTAGTTTTCTGGTGGCATCTTTAGGATTCTCTATGTATACTATCATGTCATCTGCAAACAGTGACAGTTTTACTTCTTCTTTTCCAATTTGTATTTCTTTTTCTTCTCTGATTGCCATGGCTAGAACCTCCAAAACTATGTTGAATAACAGTGGTGAGTGGACATCCTTGTCTTGTTCCTGATCTTAGAGGAAATGCTTTCAGTTTTTCACCATTGAGAATGATGTTTCCTGTGGGTGTGTCGTGTATGGCCTTTGTTATGTTGAGGTAGGTTCCCTCTATGCCCACTTTCTGGAGAGTTTTTATCATAAATGGGTGTTGAATTTTGTTAAAAGCTGTTTCTGCATCTATTGAGATGATCATATGGTTTTTATTCTTCAATTTGTTAATATGGTGTATCACATTGATTGATTTGTGTATATTGAAGAATCCTTGCATCCCTGGGATAAATCCCACTTGATCATGGTGTATGATCCTTTTAATGTGTTGTTGGATTCTGTTTGTGAGTATTTTGTTGAGGATTTTTGCATCTATATTCATTAGTGTTATTGGTCTGTAATTTTCTTTTTTTGTAGTATGTTTGTCTGGTTTTGGTATCAGGATGATGGTGGCCTCATGGAATGAGTTTGGGAATGTTCCTTCCTCCACAATTTTTTGGAAGAATTTGAGAAGGATGAGTGTTAGCTCTTCTCTAAATATTTGATAGAATTCACCTGTGAAGCCATCTGGTCCTGGACTTTTGTTTGCTGGAAGATTTTTAATCCCAGTTTCAATTTCATTACTTGTGATTGGTCTGTTCATATTTTCTATTTCTTCCTGGTTCAGTCTTGGAAGGTTATACCTTTCTAAGAATTTGTCCATTTCTTCCAAGTTGTCCATTTTATTGGCATAAAGTTGCTTGTAGTAATCTCTTAGGATGCTTTGTATTTCTGCGGTGTCTCTTGTAACTTCTCCTGTTTCATTTCTAATTTTATTGATTTGAGTCCTCTCCCTCTTTTTCTTGATGAGTCTGGCTAATGGTTTATCAATTTTGTTTATCTTCTCAAAGAACCAACTTTTAGTTTTATTGATTTTTACTATTGTTTCCTTCATTTCTTTTTCATTTATTTCTGATCTGATATTTATGATTTCTTTCCTTCTGCTAACTTTGGGTTTTGTTTGTTCTTCTTTCTCTAGTTCCTTTAGGTATAAGGTTAGATTGTTTATTTGAGATTTTTCTTGTTCCTTGAGGTAGGCTTGTATAGCTATAAACTGCCCTCTTAGAACTGCTTTTGCTGCATCCCATAGGTTTTGGGCCGTCGTGTTTTCATTGTCATTTGTCTCTAGGTATTTTTTGATTTCCTCTTTGATTTCTTCAGTGGTCTCCTGGTTATTTAGTAACATATTGTTTAGCCTCCATGTGTTTGTGTTTTTTCATTTTTTTCCCTGTTATTCATTTCTAATCTCATAGCATTGTGGTCAGAAAAGATGCTTGATATGATTTCAATTTTCTTAAATTTACTGTGGCTTGATTTGTGATCCAAGTTGTGATCTATCTTGGAGAATGTTCCATGTGCACTTGAGAAGAAAGTGTAATGAGCTGTATTTGGATGAAATGTCCTATAAATATCAATTAAATCTATCTGGTCTGTTGTGTCATTTAAAGCTTCTGTTTCCTTATTTATTTTCATTTTGGATGATCTGTCCATTGGTGTAAGTGAGGTGTTAAAATCCCCCACTATTATTGTGTTACTGTCGATTTCCTCTTTTATAGCTGTTAGCAGTTGCCTTATGTATTGAGGTGCTCCTATGTTGGGTGCATATATATTTATAATTGTTATATCTTCTTCTTGGATTGATGCCTTGATCATTATGTAGTGTCCTTCCTTGTCTCTTGTAACATTCTTTATTTTAAAGTCTATTTTATCTGATATGAATATTGCTAGTCCAGCTTTCTTTTGATTTCCATTTGCATAGAATATCTTTTTCCATCCCCTCACTTTCAGTGTGTATGTGTCCCTAGGTCTGAAGTGGGTCTCTTGTAGACAGCATATAGGTGCGTCTTGTTTTTGTATCCATACAGCAAGCCTGTGTCTTTTTGTTGGAACATTTAATCCTTTCATGTTTAAGGTAATTACCAATATGTATGTTCCTATGACCATTTTCTTAATTGTTCTGGGTTTCTCTTTGTAGGTCCTTTTCTTCTTTTGTGTTTCCCTCTTAGAGAAGTTCCTTTAGCATTTGTTGTAGGGCTGGTTTGGTGGTGCTGAATTCTCTTAGCTTTTGCTTGTCTATAAAGATTTTGATTTCTCCATCAAATCTGAATGAGATCCTTGCCATGTAGAGTAATCTTCGTTGTAGGTTCTTCCCTTTCATCTCTTAAAATATTTTCTCGGGTCCTTTCTCTCTGTCTTCTCCTCTGGGACCCCTATAATGCGAATGCTGTTGTGTTCAATGTTGTCCCAGATGTCTCTTAGGCTATCTTCATTTCTTTTCATTCTTTTTTCTTTATTCTGTTCTGCAGCAGTGAATTCCACCATTCTGTCTTCCAGGTCACTTATCTGTTCTTCTGCCTCAGTTATTCTGCTATTGATTCCTTCTAGTGTAATTTTCATTTCAGTTATTGTATGTTCATCTCTGTTTGTTTGTTCTTTAATTCTTGCATTTTCTCGATCTTTGCCTCCATTCTTTTTCCGAGGCCCTGGATCATTTCATTATCATTATCATTATTCTGAATTCTTTTTCTGGAAGGTTGCCTATCTCCATTTCACTTAGTTGTTTTTCTGGGGTTTTACCTTGTTCCTTCCTCTGGTACATAGCCCTCTGCCTTTTCATCTTGTCTATCTTTCTGTGAGTGTGGTTTTTGTCCCACAGGCTGTAGGATTGTAGTTCATCTTGCTTCTGCTGTCTGCCCTGTGGTGGATGAGGCTATCTAAGAGGCTTGTGCAAGTTTCCTGATGGGAGGGACTGGTGGTGGGTGAGCCAGCTCTCTTCACTCTTCTCAATTTGCTCCAACTTTTCTTCAGTATGTTAATTTGTAAAAGTACAAGTTATGGTCAAAATTAAGAGTATTATTTGGTGTTGTTTCCTGATTATCAATTATTTTGTCCTTTTCTGCCTTGTTTTGTATTTATATTATTAAAATCATCCATGTTATTCAATACTTATTTTTTTAATATATCACAAAGAAAAACACTGATGGATTTAATAGACTTAAATTATAACATTCTCTATACTAAACAAGAGTAAAGAGTAAATGATAAGTGATAAAATTGGAGATATATTCCTAACATAAAGAGAAGATTATATCCTCAGTAGAGTTCTTGCCACACCAACAATACAATCACGAATAACACCCAACAGGAATTGACAAAAAAAAATGCCTCATAGAACAGAAACGGTTATGACAACTTAAAGTCATCCATGTTACTTATTTTAAAATGTTATATATTATGGGAAATATAAAGAAATAGAAAAAATAATTTCTTTATATACTACATGTTCCAAAATTTCACTGTTTACTCAGTAGGCTTCTTTGATCTGGAAATTCATATCTTTCAGCTCTGGGAAAGTATTTTATATTATTTTCTTAGATAACATGTTCCTTTTGGATATTTTTTCCTTTTTGTTTCTTTCTTTCTAAAACTCCTCAGACTCTTTATCTTTTTGGTCTCCTTTCTTGCAGAGTGTCACCACTTTATATCTAATCCTTTTATTGAATTTTCTTGTTGGCTTCCATAATTTTAATTTCTTAAAGCTCTGTCTTATTCTTTTCTTACTTGCAAGTATTCTTGTTTTATCTTTTTGAAGATACAAATTAAAAGTGTTAAGAGTTTACTTGTTCCCAGAGATGATTTTAGGACAGTATGGAGTCTCCTTAACACAAACACTATCACAATTGGGACTCCACTGAGGCTGTGAGTTTATCTGTAGCTGTAATTCTGCTACCTGCAAGATAAAACTTTAAGGTTAGCTTTAGACTATTTCAGCCTGAGGATGTAGGAAATAAGATATTCTTTTAGTAAAGTAAGATAAAGTCCCTGATTCCCTGACAAGTGGCTTGAGCAAATATTTTAGGACTTTGAGCTTGTCATTCTTTTTTTTAAAACTCCCCATCACATATAGAAGCAACCAACTGGCCTTGCAGTCCTCGAATTCCTCACTTGCTCCTTGGACTTCAATGCCAGTGGCCAAAAGCATATGTCATTGTCCAGGGCACCTTCTGGCTGGGGACCGCTTGCTCAAACCTCAGCTCTGTCCTCAACAGCAGCAGGGAAGCCTGACTGGGCAAAAGGAAGGAGACAAGACATACGAATATTGTGTACCCTAGAACTCAGCATGGTCTGTCCACTCACACACCTAAGTGTGTTACTCCATCTATCCTCTTGTTCCTCACTGTGTTTTAAGTTGATTTAGTAAACCATGTGATTTAAGTATTTCAGTTTGGCCTGTGAACTTTTCTATGCTGTGACCTCCAGCAAGGCTTGCCTGGTGACATAGTTGGAGCCTGTCATTGCATTAAGGTAATTTCCCACGTGGCAGGCACAGACACCAAAACCCAGACACTGATGTGACCAACCCTGGGTGCTGGATGCTAACTCTTGATCCTCTGGCACTGGTAACCCCAGAAAACCTTGTATAGCTGCTGCTACTGTTACCAGAAGAGGAGGTCCAGCTGCTTGCTGTTCAAAAGCCAATAAAGAGTCAAGGTTGGTGGAAAGGAAACTTTGCTTTATCCTGGACAACAGCAACCAGTGGGAGGGCAGACTCCTGTCCAAAGGCTGACTCCCTCTCCCACTGACAATCAGTGGGCAAGAGCTTTTATAGATGGAGGGAGGGGGCTACATGCAGAAACAGCACAGTCAGCTCTGACAGTCATCTTGAAATTGGTCATCAGTGGTCTGAGCAGCATCATTTTGATTGTTTTAAGTACAGTTAATCTTCACTTCCAGGGTTGGTTTCTTCCCATTTCCTTGAGGCCAATTCTTGGAATTGTGCCTGAGAGGTGAGCTTTTACATTATTCATTGTTTTATTCCTTATACTTGACCTTATTGTTTGGGAGGTGTGGTGTAAGGCCTAAAATTAAGGTCCACTATTATGTGCTGCCTTGACATCTGGGGAAAACTGGGATGGTCTTGAATGGCCTACTGTAAGTTCATCTCCTCACTCTGCTCCCACAGAAATGATCCCCTAGCAAACAATCCTCCTTATCATGGGGACCAGGCGCAGTTCCTGCCGATCCCCGAATAGCGGGCTTCAGTGACTTGCCAGCCTGCAGAATTATTCAAACAAGCCAGTCACATCTACCCATGGGAACGAGAGGGCACTTCATCCTCTTATCACTACAAAGCCTGCCTCTGGCAATGCCTGGTTATTCACTCTGTTGTTGAGTATATCCCCCTGGAATCCTATGTGACACATGGCATCCTCCCACCCCCCCCCCAGGGCTATGAATATACGTGATATAAATAAATATAATAAAGTGCTGTCTATCCAGTATCAGATGTCATGTGTTCCACTATCCCCATAACAGTTGGGCAGGAATCCCTCCCTCATCCAAGAGGTGAAGAGGAGACAATCAAAGCAGGAGGGAATATAAATCATAAATCTTTTTATAGACCATTTAGAGAGAATAAGTCAGGATCTCAAATGTCTTTACCCTTTGACTCAGTTCCAACAAGTTACTCTGTAGAAATATTTGCGCAAGATCTCAGTGATAAAACACATAAGGATGTTCATTGCAGTATTATTTGTTATAGGGTGAAAATGGAAGCAGCCTAAGTGTCTTGTCTATCAGTAGGGAATTGAATAAATAATTCCACACAATGCAATGTGGTGAAGTCATTAAAATTGAAGTGATATATAATTTACAATAGCTACACAAAATGTGTCAGTGTTATGTGTTAACTACATAGCAACATCTTTATTTTAATCCCCTAGCGTTTCTCTATTCCCAAACTTGCTCTGCACCAACGCTCTGATTTTATTACCTAGAACTATTTGCATGAAAATGCATTTTTTAACAAATAAAAGAAAGAAAATCAAATTTTGTTAGTGCCATGAATGTATTTCTTTCCCCTAAAGAGTAAATGGATTGGCATGATTAACCCCACTTGAAATATGAGAAAATTGAGATTGAGTAAAATTAATAACCCTGACATAAAATCACTGAGCACAGAGAAGGTGTATCTTAAACATTTGTTGGATGAATGAGTAGATGATGGGTGAATGGATGGTGGATGATGAATGGATGAATGAGTAGATGATGGGTGAATGGATGGTGGATGATGAATGGATGAATGGGTGGGTGGATGGGTGGATGATGGGTGGGTAGGTGGAGGGATGAATAAAGTTCCTAACTCCTATTTTTATGCACTTGTTGCAAAATTTAGCTTATTAACTTAATGAGTATCTTTGGACCTGAATTTTCAAATGCAATAAGAACATATTAATAGATTTAAGGTGATATAAAAAGGCACTAGTTAATATTTCTGTAGGATTTGCTTCAGTTCCTCATATCCCAAAGATTTCGACCTGTTTCATAAACCCAGCACTTGAAGCTGCTTTGAATTTCTTATTCCGTAGGTTCCCCGGAAGGTGGCAGTATGGTGTAAGGACTAAGTACTCTAAGTTCAAATAGGATTCAACCATCATCCTCATCATTATCAATAAAATAATATTAATAACAAGGGATCTTATTTGCACCCTGCCATGATCCAAGTACAGTGTTCATTGTTTTCCAAGCATAAATGTATATTTAAATGTTTACAGTAAATAAACATAAGAGAAGTTTTCCCCTATTTCCAAATAAGATAATGTTGAACTTACTTTATAATGAATTTTACACTTGACCTCATTTTTTTGGTAAATACAGTTGTGAAAATTTAGTTACAGACTCTTTCTTTTAAAAAAATTCTCCCCTTGGGCTTCCCTGGTGGCGCAGTTGTTGAGAGTCCGCCTGCCGATGCAGGTTCGTGCCCCGGTCCGGGAAGATCCTACATGCCGTGGAGCGGCTGGGCCCGTGAGCCATGGCCGCTGAGCCTGCGTGTCCGGAGCCTGTGCTCCGCAACGGGAGAGGCCACAACAGTGAGAGGCCCACGTACCGCAAAAAAAAAAAAAAAAAAAAATCTTGAAAAAGAAAAAAAGAAAAATCCCTTTGTTCTTGGGGGGGGAATACACTCATGACATTAACAAAATTTTTTTTTCTTTTATTTGTTTTTTTAAAATATATTTTCATGGAACTAGTTCTAAGGAGTAGGCCAGGAAATGGGGCCAGGGGAGGTACTAACATCATCCTCTACACCAACACTTAACATGAATTAAGCCTGAGTGACATCATAATCCTTGAGACTGTAAAGAATTAAGAATTACGTGTAAGCTGCTCACCCCTGGCTTTATCATGTGATGATGCAAAATGGTTTATGGGAAATCATTATTTTGAACACTTTAAAATGAAGAGGAAGTGACATTCATATTCTGTATAGCAACTTTTGAGGCAGTGGGTAAACATAACCAGACAAAGTTTTGAGCACTGTAGTGAACAGTCCTGGTGCTCTGTCCAGATCCCATTCATCACTTTGCCTGTCAAGTTATGTACACACCCCACCCCCAGAGGCAGCCCATAACCAATGACTGACTAAAACAGGGAGATGAAAGGCTTTGCCTCAAGATGGATCATCTCCATGGTACCCACTCCAGAGCTCCCCCATGGAATTAGCTGGGACAACCCATATCCTCCCTAAAATAATCATGTGCATTCCAACCCCTTCTCCCCCTGCCCCCAGTAAACCATGTACATCCCAACAATTACCCCCCAACAAATTATTTGCATGCTAACTGTTCCCCCAAATATATCACATGCAGTGTAACTGTTACCCTCCAAAAAAATCATTTGCATGCCAACACTTACTCCTCCAACAAATTATGTCATCCCAACCCTTACTAACCCAACAAATCATGTGATCACAACCCTGCCTCTCAGACACATCAAGTACATCCAAACCCTTACAAAAGCATGTGCATTCCCCAACAAAACATGTGCATCTTAATTCCTACCTCAAGATCTTCTAAAAGGAGACTGGCCTAAGATAACCACATCATAAAGGAAATTCTATCAATTAGTAGAAGTTACTTTTGGAGCTATTGTGAAGGTTTCCTGGGAGGAAGTATCTCTTCTGGGTCTGGGAGTTGGAAGGGGAGCTAGAGTTAGAGAGAGAAAGGAAATTTCAGGTAGAGGGAACAGTGTGTGCAAAAACAAGACTCCATGAGAATGGGGATTTTTGTCTGTTCACTATTTTATCTCTTGGACCAAAAATGGAGCAGTGCCCTCTGGGGTGAGGCTGGAAATTGAGCCTGGACTCAGGTATGTAGATGCCCAAAGATTCCCATTGCTGAGAGCTGCTGGCCCCCACCACCAGGAGATCTTTCAGGAGCTAGTCAGTGACTTGAAGCAGCTGATAACTACTCTAAGGTTTACAGCAATGAATAAACAAAAATCATTGCCCTATGGACCTGGCATTCCAGTAGTGGAGAAAGGCAATAAACAAAATAAATAAAGTAAATAAGCAAACTGTTTTGTATATTAGAAGGTGGTGGGTACAATGAATAAAAATAATTGGGCAATGGGGATGGGACGTGTGTGTGTGTGTGTGTGTTTGATTTTAGACAGGGCAGTCAGGGAAGGCCTCACTGACAAGGAAACACTTAACCAGTAACTTGAAATGAGGAAGTGAGCCATATGATTACCTGAAGGTATCTGAGGAAAAGCATTTAGATACAGGGAACAGCAAAGGCAAAGGCCCAGAGGCAGGAGAGTGCCTGACATCTTCAAGGAAAGACAAAGAGCCAGTGTGGTCAAAGCAGAAAAAGTGAGGGGGAGTCTGGGAGGAGATGAGGGCAAGGATGTCACAGGGGCAGATCATGCAGGGCCCTACAGGCCACAGTGAGGAATTTGGCTTTTTCTCTGAGTGAGGTGGGAGTCACAAGGGTTCTCAGCAGAGGAGGACCAGGATCCGACATGGATTTAACAGGATGACATTACCTCTGACCTCAGTAAAGCCTTGTTAAACATCACAACCTGGCTGAGATGAGCCAGGAGGAAGCAGAAAGAGTTTCTGAGTCTAGGGCATGAATGTCAGGGCTAGGAAGCAGCACAAGACAGTGACCTCATGGAGGTCAAAAGTAGCAAAGACAGCTACCTGGCAGTAAGGTGAAAGGTCTGGCATGTATGTATGGATGGATGGATTGGAGATGGACAGAAAGATAGGTGGGTGAGTGGATGGATGGAAAGGTAGGTGGGTAGGTGGGTGGATGGATGGATGGATGGATGAATGGATGGATGGATGGATAGAAAGGGCATCTGTAAGGTGGACCTGCAGGAAACTCTAAAAAAAACACTGAGACACTTTTAGAGGGTCTGGTTTTCAGCAAGGAAGTCCCTGGAGTTTTATGCTGTAATAACTTGGTTATAAAAAGCTATTACAGGGGCCTCCCTGGTGGCGCAGTGGTTGAGAGTCCGCCTGCCAATGCAGGGGATACGGGTTCGTGCCCCGGTCCGGGAGGATCCCATATGCCGCGGAGCGGCTGGGCCCGTGAGCCATGGCCGCTGAGCCTGCGCGTCCGGAGCCTGTGCTCCGCAACGGGAGAGGCCACAACAGTGAGAGGCCCGCATACCACAAAAAAAAAAAAAAAAAAAAAAAAAAAAAAGCTATTACAGGGGCTTCCCTGGTGGCGCAGTGGTTAAGAATCCGCCTTCCAACGCAGGGGACATGGGTTCGAGCCCTGGTCCAGGAAGATCCCACATGCCATGGAGCAACTAAGCCCGTGTGCCACAACTACTGAGCCTGCACTCTAGAGCCCGCGAGCCACAACTACTGAGCCCGCGCACCACAACTACTGAAGCCCATGCATCTAGAGCCCATGCTCCACAATGAGAGAAGCCACCACATTAGGAAGCCGGGCACCACAACGAAGAGTAGCCTCCGCTCATCTCAACTACAGAAAGCCCACGTGTGGCAACGAAGACCCAATGCAGCCAAAAATAAATTAATTTTAAAAAATGCTATTATAATCTCATCTCATCACAGGTAAAAAGCTAGGGATATTTGGTTTATCCTTGTGTGCTCTACTGAGGAGTGTAAGGGTGGTAGAGAGCCAGCAATGGCTTCTGGTTCTTTTTTGGGTTCTTTTAATAAATACTTCATCATTATACTGTTGGTAGACCAGAGAACAATACCATGCAGATCTGGGTTCTCAGACTTGAGCATGCATCAGAATCACCTGGAGAACCTGTTAAACACAACTTGCTGGGCCCCACCCCAGACCTTCTGGTTCATCAGATCTGGGGCAGAGCCTGAGAATCTGAATTTCTAAGTTCCCAGACGATGCTGATGTTGCTGGTCCAGAGACCATACCTTGAGAACTAGTGATGTAGAGAAACATGGACATTGAAACATAGACTTTGATAGCTCTGTGTTGAAAGTAATTTTGAACATTCTGAATGTAAAGAAGTTTCCAAAATATCTTAACTAACTTATTTTCCACTTCTGTTTTCCTTTTCATATATAAGAAAGAGTGATATGTTGTAAAAAGTTTTTTCCAAATAAATCTACAACGGCTTGTTCAATAAGGATAACATAAAAATTCTAAAGCATAAGAAGGCATTGTGTCATAGTTTGTTAGGTTTGGTGGTACATAAAATACGGGCGTACCTTAAAATTAATGATGCCTTAGGTTTTGGTTACATACGGAATGCATAGAGAGGGAAGATGTTAACTCTACCTTGGGGTAGGGAAAGGGGCAGAGTAGGGCTCTGGGGGATCTACCTTAGGGGTCAAGGAAGGACATACAAAAGAATGCACACATGGAGGACTTGGCCAGGGGCAGAGCAGTGGAGGAAAAAGGGAAATTCCTGGTGGAGGGGACCACACGGAGGCTGGACCATGCCTGGGCAAGTACTCAGGGCAGTTGAGCAGCCTGAGGGAGAGGGGTGGGAGATGAGGCTGGTGAGGTGGACTGGGGCCAGAGTGAGTATGATTTATGTGCCTATGAAGCACATTTAGCCTGCAAAGTATCTGGGGGGCTGTGAGGCAGGTGTGTGCTGGGCTCAGATTCTTGTTTCAGAAAGTTTTCCTGGATGCGAGGTAGAGCATGGGATGTAAAGACAACCATGTAGGAGACTGTTGAAGTTATCCCATATCAGAGATGCCTTAGGGACAGAAAATTTGAATAATTTTCCCAAAGTCACACAGCTAATAAGTGCCCAAGCCAAGATTTGAAACTAGGCAGTCTGGCTCTAGAGCCAGGAGTCTGCAATAGCATTGGCCTGACCATTAGGTGGCACTGCCTGTCGTTCTTGATCAACTCTTGCCTCCAACTCTCACCCTCTCCCCACTTCCCCCTCCCCAGAGGACCACTAGGGAGAAACAACAGGAAGGCCCAGTACATGGCTGCTGGGCCAGTGGGATGTTGAGAGCCCAACAGTCTTACTATGTAGGACTCATGACCATGTCCACCCCAATAACTGGCTAATTCCACCATGCTCCAACCACCCAAGGAGGTCCTTGTTCATCTTCTCTCATTCACACACTACTCTCCATCTCTCTCTGGAGTTGACTATACTTGGTGCCTCCACTTCTTCACCTCCCATTTTATCCTCGATCCACTTCATTCTGGCTTCCATCATCATCACCATCACCATCACCACTTTCACCACTATTATCACCACCATCATCACCTCCACTCCCATGATCTCTGCCACCACCTCCACTGTTTTCACCACCATCAGCATCACCATAACCACCACCTTTATCACCACGAGCACCACAAGTACAATTGTCCTCACTGCCACCATCACCTCCACCACCACCTCTGCTAGCTTCACCAGCACCATCACCACCACCTCCACCACCTTCATTACCACCATCATCCTTACCACTGGAACTACTCTTAGAATAGAACAACCTCCTTACTGCTCTGTTCTGTGAATATTTTTCAGTCTTAATTCATTTTGGTCTCTTTCCTTCGTCTTCCATGACACCATACTCTACTCATTTCCCCACATCTGTCTGACCACTCTTGCCCTCTCTCGTCTATTAGCTGCTCCTCCACTCCCTGATTTTATTTATTTTTTATATAAATTTATTTATTTATTTATGGCTGGGTTGGGTCTTCATTGCTGCACGTGGGATTTCTCTATTTGCGGTGAGCGGGCTTCTCATTGCAGTGGCTTCTCTTGTTGCGGAGCATGGGCCCTAAGTGCTCAGGCTTCAGTAGTTCTGGTGTGCGGGCTCAGTAGTTGTGGTGCATGAGCTTAGTTGCTCCACAGCATGTGGGATCTTCCCGGACCAGGACTCGAACCCATGTCCCCTGCATTGGCAGGTGGATTCTTAACCACTGTGCCTCCAGGGAAGTCCCTCCACTCCCTGATTTTAAATTACTTACTCAGAACTCTATTCTCACTCTATAATCACTCTCTAAATGATTTAATCCATTATCATGGCTATAACTACCATCTATTGGCTGGGGGTGGGAGGGAAAAACCTCTTTTTTGTGATCTAGATTACATATACAATGTATATTGAAATAACAATACCTCAAAATCAACTTACCCAAAACTTAATTTTATCTCTCCCCCAAAACCTGCTTTTCCTCCAATGTTCCCTTTCTCTGAACTTTCTCTATAGAACTCTATATAGAAAAGATTGTGTTAATTTTGTTCACTGCTATATCCCTAGAAAGTAGCACAGACCTTGTCACTCAATAAGATTTGTCTTAATAAATATTTGTTGAGAGAGGCAATGACTCCCAAATCCTGCAATTGCTCTCGATAGCTCCAAATGACCAAATAATACATCACCTTCTACCAGACTTTGAGACTCCAGTCAGATCTGGTGAGTGCCATATTTTGAGGGGGAAGGGGGATCACAGATTTGTAAAAAATGACACTTTCAGAAACTTTAGATAAGGTAGAGATACCATAAATTCTGGCTTACCCACCTCCAAACCACAGGGTTATTTAAAGTTTATTTTGATCCTACAGTCACTTCCTGCTCCTCAGACAATGCTCTGTAATTAAAGGGCATTGCTTTCCTAGGGTCAATTGATTCTGTAATCCCAAAGGCAATCAACAATAGCTAGGAAAACCTACTACCAAGGGAACATCTGAAAACCAGTGAAGAAAGGGTAAAGAGAATAAACTAATGAAAAGCAGAACCATGGGTCTGATGGTGAAAGATGGAAGAAGTTCACTTTTCTGTTAGTGGTTTCCTATGTCAGCTGACCTAAGATACATGTCAAGTCTCATGAGATTTCCTAGAGATAGGAAAAGTGGTCGAGAGGGAGCACAGTAGGGAGCTTGGAGAGCTGACTGGCAAGGGTTACCTGTACACAGGAATGCAAGGGTCATCGCTTCTTCCAGGTATGTGTAACCTTAACCTACCCCATATCAGGGGCTACTTGTTTCAACAGTTAGTTGTCTTTTCCTTCTCCTCTTTCTTCTGTTCTGCTTTGAACACTCTCCTTTCGCCCTTGGTTTATGGTTTCCTTCCTCACCACCCTATTCAAACTACGCTCTCAAATATCCCTAAAATTGTCCTTACCGTCAAATCCAATGAGTTGTTCATCTCCTTCTTCACAGGTCTTGTTTTCTAACTGATATTCTCTCCTCCTTGATAACTTCTGTGACCTAGCACTGCCCTGATTTTCCTCTGCCTCTCTTGCTATTCTTTCTTTCTCCTCCTTTTGCCTCTTCCTGAATATTAATAATAACCAAAATTTTCGAGCACTCACTATGCACCTTGCATATTAATCCATTTAATCCTCATAATGGACTCATAAGGTGGGTACTAATATTATTTCCATCTTACAGATGAGAAAACTGGAGCACAGAGAGGTTATGTTACTCGTCCAAGGTCACACAGATTGTAAATGGCAGAACCAGGATTTGAATCCAAGCCTCCTGGCTTCAGATCTTTGTTAATATGCCTTTGGGTTTTTTCCTTCTCTTTTTCTACTCTCTCTCCCTAGAGGAATCTTAAGATCCCATGGCTTCAACGCCACCTCTGTGAAGGTGGCTCTCCAACTCTGAAATCCCTTCCATTCTCTGGCTCCAGATCAAATAACAATATCAATAGCCACAATATCAACCAAAGCTAACATATGTTGAGCACCTGGTATCAGGCTAAGATGTTCTATATTCATTATCGCACAGTACCTCCATATTACAGGTGTAAAATGGCATCACAGAAATGGTGCTCAAAACCTCACAGTTATTTAGTTGCAGAGGCAGGTAATAGATCATAAAGTCTATCAAAATAATATAAGCTACTTGAAGGCAAAGTTCCCCTCACTTTTGCAGCCCCTTCTGCAACAGCTTACATATAAGACGTATCCAGTATATATCTGTGGAGTCAAATTTAAGTGAGAGAGCGTGTAATTTTTTATATATCAATTATGCCTCAGTAAAGCTAAAAAATTCTTTTAATGAGAGAAGCTCAAAAACGATGTTTCCTGCTTTGGGGCAACTGCAGGCAGAGTCCTGGAAACTTCTGAGATGGATTATTTGTGAATTTTGGTTATCCATGACCTCTCTGACCACATCACTAGATGGAACAGACAGTGTAGTAGAACGAGTATCAGGTGAAGAATTTAAAAATAGAATTCTAGTGCAAATAAAATGATAATAGAGGCAGCTAGCATTTATGGAGTGATTTCAGCCAGACATTGTGTTTTACACAATTCCCTCATTTATGTCATCACTCCAACCCCAGGAGGCAGGCAATGTTGTCACCCTGTTTTGTATATGGAAACTTAGAGTAGTTAAGCAACCTGCTCAGATTTGCACAACTGGTGTCTGAGGTACTTGACCCCTGGGGACCTCTTTTCTCATTAACAAAAAGAGTCAGCTGATGATTTCTAAAGCCTCTTAGAACTCTGGGATTCTGGCATGCCAATGACGCTTCGAGAACTCTCACTTAAGACTCATGCCCGTATTATTGAGCACAGGATCGCTGACTGGGCTGGAAGGACACCTTGAAGACTAGCCTTGAGGAAATGTGATGGTACCCAGAATGCCTGAGTTTTAGGAACCAGGAAGTACTTTTCAGCCATATGTTTTACTAGCTGCCTCTGCAAGCTATAGTCATCATTGGGGCAGCTGTAATATTAGTGTAGCTGCTGCAAATTAATCATTATACAAAAGTAGGAAAAAGGGAAATTTAAATGTATTAAGAAATATTCCAGGATTCTGCCATTAAGCGGTTCACATCCCAGCTGATAATATATTCATTGGACCACCAAAAATATTCAAAATTCTCCATGAAAGCAGTTGCATAAGTAATTGATCACAGGACAGACCTGGCAACTTCTTTGGAGAAGAATAAGAGCCTGGGAGGAGGAGTAACAGCCCCCCACCAAAGATGTCAACATCCCCTGAAATGTGTGGATATGTTACCTCACATATACAGGGGAGGTAAAAATTCTCCTCTACCCTCTTACGGTCTCTAGCTGGGAATAAGAATTAAATTGACATAAGACAGATTAATAGGAGAGAAGCATACACATTTAATTAAATTTTAACGTGTACATGGGAGCCTTCACAAGAAAATGAAGACCCAAAGAAGTGACCAGAGCACAAAGTTTTGTACCTTTTAGACAAAGAAATGATAAATGTGTGAGGAAACAAGACAGACAAAGGGATTAGGGCTAGATGCAATAAATTGTGAGGAAGTGACTAGGAGATACAGAGGAGGGGGAAGTTTTGGAAGATAGGGTTATTTTAGTAAGTTTGTTTGTACAGATCTGTTTCAAGGTCCATTCACAGTCTCTGGGAGTAAAGATGCTCTTCTCATCCTGGTACAGGGAGGGCATCTTTCTTGTGGGAAATTATGGCCAGTTTTTAGGTAGAAAAACCTAGGTCATAAAGCTCTTCCTGCATCTTCAGTCTCTCAATTGCCTCCAGCTCAAAATAATGAATATGCTAAAGTGGAATGTTTTGGGGGGGCATGTCCTGAACCCCATCACATGGTCAAAGGGACTTTGCAGATGTGCTAAAGATCTTGAGATGAGCAGATTATCCTGGATTATACTGGTGGGTCCAATATAATCACAAGGGTCCTCATCAGAGGGAGGCAAGAGACCAGAAAGGAGAGACGATGCTATGCCACTGACTTTGAAGATGGACCAAGGGGCCGTGAGCCAAGGAAGGTGGGCAGCCTCTAAAAGCTGCAAAACGCAAGGAGATGGATTCTCCCCTAGAGCTTCCAAATCAGCCCTACTAACGCCTTGATTTTAGCCCAATGAGAGTGATTTTTGACAGAATTGAATTTTCTACGGAATTGTAAGGGAATATATTTCTGTTATTTTAAGCCACTAAATTCAGTTAATTTTTTTTTTTTTTTTTTTTTTTTTTTTTTTGCGGTACGCGGGCCTCTCACTGCTGTGGCCTCTCCCATTGCGGAGCACAGGCTCCGGACGCGCAGGCTCAGTGGCCATGGCTCACGGGCCCAGCCGCTCCACGGCATGTGGAATCCTCCCGGACCAGGGCACGAACCCGTGTCCCCTGCATCGGCAGGCGGACTCTCAACCACTGCACCACCAGGGAAGCCCTCAGTTAATATTTTACAGCAGCAATCCAAAACTCATACAGGGAGACCCAGTAAGTGTTAGTACTGCCCTCCCTTCCACTCTTAAAGGGTCACTGCTAGCCCATAGGATTTTCTCCCAAATCCTGCAATTGGTCTGGATTGCCCCAAATGACCAAGTTAGCATATCACACCCTCTACTGAACTTTGAGACCCTAATCAAATCTAGGGAGCAGCATCTTCTGGAGAAAGGGCACCCCTTCCTCAAGTCACTGTCACAATAAACTGCCAACTTAGGGTGTACAATCTGAACATCTCCTCTTTGCATGCAACACTGTATGGGATTTCTGAAAGGGAGATCATGTAGGGTGGTAGGTTAGCAGCAGGAACCTAGAGCCCGGTTTAATCTCAGCTCTGCCACTGCACTAGCTCTGGGAAATGTAGCAAGTTACTCAACCTCTCTGTGCCTCTGTTTCTTAATCAGCACAATGAGGTTAAAGCTAATAGTATTCACCTTTTTTTAACATCTTTAATGGAGTATAATTGCTTTACAATAGTGTGTTAGTTTCTGCTTCATAACAAAGTGAGTAAGTTATACATACATATATATCCCCATATCTCTTCCCTCTTTTGTCTCCCTCCCTCCCACCCTCTCTATCCCACCTCTCTAGGTGGTCACAAAGCACGGAGCTGATCTCCCTGTGCTATGCGGCCGCTTCCCACTAGCTATCTATTTTACATTTGGTAGTGTATATATGTCCATGCCACTCTCTCACTTTGTCTCAGCTTATCCTTCCCCCTCCCTGTGTCCTCAAGTCCATTCTCTAGTAGTACTGCGTCTTTTTTTTTAGATTCCATATATATGTGTTAGCATACGGTATTTGTTTTTCTCTTTATGACTTACTTCACTCTGTATGACAGACTCTAGGTCCATCCACCTCACTACAAATAACTCAATTTCGTTTCTTTTTATGGCTGAGAAATATTCCATTGTATATATGTGCCACATCTTCTTTATCCATCCATCTGTCAATGGACACTTAGGTTGTTTCCATGTCCTGGCTATTGTAAATAGAGCTGCAATGAACATTTTGGTACATGACTCTTTTTGAATTATGGTTTTCTCAGGGTATATGGCCAGTAGTGGGATTGCTGGGTCATATGGTATTTCTATTTTTAGTTTTTTAAGGAACCTCCATACTGTTCTCCATAGTGGCTGTATCAATTTACATTCCCACCAACACTGCAAGAGGGTTCCCTTTTCTCCACACCCTCTCCAACATTTATTGTTTGTAGATTTTTTGATGATGGCCATTCTGACCGGTGTGAGGTGATATCACATTGTAGTTTTGATTTGCATTTCTCTAATGATTAATGATGTTGAGCATTCTTTCATGTGTTTGTTGGCAATCTGTATATCTTCTTTGGAGAAATGTCTATTTAGGTCTTCTGCCCATTTTTGGATGGGGTTGTTTGTCTTTTTGGTATTGAGCTGCATGAGCGGCTTGTAAATTTTGGAGATTAATCCTTTGTCAGTTGCTTCATTTGCGAATATTTTCTCCCATTCTGAGGGTTGTCTTTTCGCCTTGTTTATGGTTTCCTTTGCTGTGCAAAAGCTTTTAAGTTTCATTAGGTCCATTTGTTTATTTTTGTTTTTATTTCTATTTCTCTAGGAGGTGGGTCAATAAGGACCTTACTGTGATTTATTTCATAGAGTGTTCTGCCTATGTTTTCAACTAAGAGTTTGATAGTGTCTGGCCTTACATTTATGTCTTTAATCCAATTTGAGTTTATTTTTGTGTATGGTGTTAGGGAGTAATGATGAAAAAACTGAAAATGAGATTAAGAAAACACTCCCATTTACCACTGTAACAAAAAGAATAAAATACCTAGGAGTAAACCTTCTGAAGGAGACAAAAGACCTGTATGCAGAAAATTATAAGACACTGATGAAAGAAATTAAAGATGGTACAAATAGATGGAGAGATATACCATGTTCTTGGATTGGAAGAATCAACATTGTGAAAATGACTATATTATCCAAAGCAATTTACAGACTCAATGCAATTCCTATCAAACTACCACTGGAATTTTTCACAGGACTAGAACAAAAAATTTCACAATTTGTATGGAAACACAAAAGACCCCGAATAGCCAAAGCAATCTTGAGAAAGAAAAACGGAGCTGGAGGAATCAGGCTCCCTGACTTCAGACTATACTACAAAGCCACAGTAATCAAGACAGTATAGCACTGGCACAAAAACATAAATATAGATCAATGGAACAGGAGAGAAAGCCCAGAGATAAACCCACGCACATATGGTTATCTTATCTTTGATAAAGGAGGCAAGAATATACAATGGAGAAAAGACAGCCTCTTCAATAAGTGGTGCTTGGAAAACTGGACAGCTACATGTAAAAGAATTAAATTAGAGGACCTTCTTTTTTTTTATTCCACATGTTTTTATTTTAAAATAAAGGACAAAAAATACATCATATTGTTTTACAGATATTTTTCTGCAGATACTATTGCTTTTATTGTTTGATTGAATGTGATTCATTTTTAAAAGTTCTCACATTTCTGCCCAAGGCAGTGTTTGGCTCACAGCAGTCACTCTTTCTATATATTTGAGATATTTTATGGGAATTAAAAACTTAAGAATTTATGTCATTTGAGTTCTCTTTCTCATGAATATTTTAATGATCTGATTTAGTAACCCCTTGACACTAAGATCACTCATTTTTTTAAAAAGCTATATATCAGATATTTCTAGTGTATAATATAAAATAATTTAGATTAGAATGTGTAAATCACTGTGTAATTTCAATATTTCCAACTATAGATTTACTATGGAAATAGCAGTCATAGTCAGCTTTCTGGTTTTGTTTTTCTTTGTTTTGTTTACCATTTAAACTTTTTATCTTATATTGGAGTATAGCCTATTAACAATGTTGTGATAGTTTCAGGTGCACAGCAAAGCAACTCAGCCATTCATAAACATGTATCCATTCTCCCCCAAACTCTCCTAGCTTATAATATAAATTCAACTAAAATATCATTAAAACAAACAGAAGCCATAATTTGGTGGCTCAGAAAAAAATAATTTTGAAGTTGAAGTTAATAACTGCCAAACATAAACTTTTCCCTGCTAAAAATAACACTAGAGACAGTATTAAGAATATTATAGGATGATGGCTGAATGACTTTTAAGCTTTTAAAAGAGTCTCAGTGATACAATTTTAGTTATATTGGAAAGTTTTTTTGTTGTTGTTTTTGTTTTTGTTTTTTTGCGGTACGCGGGTCTCTCACTGTTGTGGCCCCTCCCGTTGTGGAGCACAGGCTCTGGACTCGCAGGCCCAGTGGCCATGGCTCACGGGCTTAGCTGTTCCACGGCATGTGGGATCTTCCCAAACCAGTGCACGAACCCGTGTCCCCTGCATCGGCAGGCGGACTCTCAACCACTGCGCCACCAGGGAAGCCTGGAAAGTATTTTTATTCTTTATAAACCAGCTATTATTCCTTATGTCTAAATTCTTGGTTGAGAGAAGAAAACATTTGTATATGTCTCTAAACTGGGTCATTTCTATATTTTGCAATTCTCTGTTTTTAAAAATTGCAATTATAAGGAAAAGTCAGAAATATAACCTGAAGAGCAGGAAAGATGAAATATTTAATGCTGTTCCCTAGAGTTTGTCTTCCCAAATTGTCCTTCCAGTTCATAATTATTTCATAAGGATTTTGAATGTTCATATGTTTATTATTAAACATTAGTTCAGGGGACAGTAATTTAATTACTATCATGAGTATAATTTTTCAATATACTATTTTTTATTCCAGAATATTTTGCAAAGCATTGTTTAAAATGGTGCATGCCAACAAAGTCTCCTAACTCCTTAGCAACTACATGCTCTCAAAATTACTTCCAAAAACCAAAATCTGCCAGTAGATATTTGCTAAAAATTAATTTTTCTAGTATTCACCTTCTAAAGTCGTTAGAAAGCTGAAGTATGTTCATGTACCTAAAATGTTTAGAACAATGCCTGGCATGTGGTAAGAGCTCAATTCCTCTTGGATATTGTGGAGGCTGCCCTTAGAACTTTGCCCAATTTCCCCCACCCAGGAAATCCTCTCCCCAAGACATGAGTCTCTCTCTTCAAGAGAAATTTCACTGGTGTGTTCATAGGCAGGATGGAGGGGTGTTTTCATCACAGGGTATGCTGCATTTTAATCCAAAAATTCCCATCTCCTCCAAGTCTTGCTTCACAGACACCAGCCACCACATCTTCTGAACCTCCCCAAGGAAGCCAAGACATCCCCCCCCCACCCACTTCACCAGACTCTCAGCCTCGAGCCCTCAATCCCAGTCTTTTACCGACAGGAATCAAAGTTTACCAGCTCCACCAAACTAGTCCACCCTCACCCAACCTGTCATCCAACTTGGTAAACAGACACCTTCCATGACCAGGACCCACTTTCTTTTTTTATTTTGGCTTTATTGAGGTGTAATTGATATACAAAAAAATTGCACACGTTTACTGCATACATCTTGATGAGTTTGGGCATAAGCATACACCATACACCCATGATATCATCCCCACAATCAAGATATTAAGCATATCTATCACTTCCCAAATGTTCATTATTTGTGGAAATGTTTTTCTTTTTCTTCTTTCTTTTTTGTAAAATGATTAACATGAGATCTATCCTTTTAACATATTTTGAAGTATACAACACCAAGTTGTTAAACGTATTTGCTATGTTTTACAGCAGATCTCTAGAACGTATTCATCTTATATAGCAAAAACTGTATACCCATTGAAAAAGAATGCCCTGGTAACCACCATTCTATTCTCTTCTTCTGTGAGTTTGACTACTTTTCATATAAGAGAAATCATACAGTATTTGTCCTTCTGTGTCTGGTTTAATTTCACTTAGCATAATGTCCTCTAGATTCATCTATGTTGCTGTAAATGGCAAGACTGCCTTATTTTTTAAGGTTGAATAACATTCCATTGTGTATATATATATATATACCACATTTTTAATCCATTCATCTGCAGGACCCACTTTCTTAGGAGGTAACCAATGTTGCAAATAAGGTTACTAGTCATTGGACCTGTGCACACTAGAAGAGCCACACTGGTTGTTCATATTGAAATGTTTCCACACCATGTGTAAATAATTGTTTCCCAGAATCAGCTCCCAGGACACTCCTGCCAGGCCAGACCCTTCCCTGGGACCCCATCGACTGCCTCACAATTCAGCGGCTGAAAGATTAACACCTGCTGCCTCAGAGAGGGTCTCCAATATCCATTCTGATTGGCTCGTTCCTGAAACATATCAGTTGTTAAATATTTTGTATATTGTACTTGCAAGTGGCAAATTATTCTAGATATTAGTATGTTAGAATGAAAAGAAGGTAAGGAGAGAACTAAGAATCAGAGTGGTGTAAGATTTATTAAGAAAGGAAGAGAAAAGCCACCCATCTATCCAGCACCTTCGGGTCTTTGCAGAAGCAGGAACATGGCTGATGATACCACCAGATGTTGGGAAGGTTTGTGGAAGAAAAAAATAGCACTTTAGCAGCCACAGTAGAAGTAGCCTTCACATAGAGGCAGTCTTCATTTTTCAAAAAGGCAGAAACAATACTTCCCTTCCAAGACATGTTTCTGGAATTTTGCCTGGTTCTGGTCCACTTGAATCTGGGTGGACATGTGACTTGCTTGTAACCAAGAGAATATGGTGGAATGGAGCTGCATGACTTCCTGGACTGGATCTTGAGAGGAGATGTAGCCTGGTTGGCCAGAACACTCATGCTTAGAGCTCTGAAGTGCCATGGAAGCTGCCTGACCAAGGCTGACATGATGGGAGGAAGCCCAAACTACCCTAGGTCCTAAGACTACATGAAGCCATGTCCAGCCAGTTCCCAGATGCTCCAACCCCATCACTGTCTAACAGCAACTGTATAAGAAGCTCCAAGCCAGAACTATTCAGCTGAGCCTTTCCCAGATTCCCAAATCATAGAAACCACGAGATAATAAAATGAATGTCTGCATTTTTTGATAGTTGTTATTCAGCAATAGATAACTGATACCCAGCCCTTGGAGAATATCCTAGAATCTTTCCTCAATCATTTCATGTCTCCCTTCTGCTTCCCTCTTCCAGGACTCTGCTTTCTGCTAAGCTTGTCAGGAGTCGTGGCTCACAAAACCAAAGGTAAGTGCTTAAAGCCTGACTTTTCCATAGCCAGAGATCAGAGAGGGCATAGACCAATAATGCACCTGGGACCACTCACATCCTCCAACAATACAGAGGAAGGGGGCTACTTCTGGGAACATAAATGGGGCAGGTTTACTCCCGTAATTCTTTTTAAGTCATCATTTCATCAAATTTGGGTATATTTTAAGTTATCTTTTTTTAATTTTACTGTTATTTGTCTATTTATTTGTTTTTAGTAACCACAGCGTGACAGAGGTAGAGGTAGAACAGTGAATAAAACACACCAAGTCTCATGAAGTAAACATTCTGGTGAGGAGAGACAGAGCATGATGAAAATCATTTCATTCCAGTCACAAGCAAGTCAACAGAAAATGAGCAAGTTCATTCCAGGTTAACTTTAATCCCTTGACGATCTCATTAGATTCTGAATCAGCAAGCCTAGGGTGGAGCCTGAGATTCTACATTTCTAGCTAAAAGTTAGGGATGCATTCTGAGTTGCCAGGCTCTGCACATTTTCCCCCCATCATGTTCCCTGCCTCCACTCTGTGTGAACCCTGGACAGCTCCCAGATTTCTCCACTAGACTTAAGCTTGAGATATTTCCTCAGCCCCCGTTATTTCCATTAATTTTCAAGGGACCTCAAATTAAGATCCTTAGTGATCTCCATCTAAATGAAGTTATACATAGTGTTACAAAGATAACATTTACCCTTATCACCATATACCTTCTGTGGTACTCTACAAACTCAAATTTTTGTAATCATAGCTGACATTTAATATGTTCCAGGCACTGCCTGAAGAACTTTATATGTATTAATTCACTTACTCCTCACATTAACCCATTTTACAGATGAGGAAGTTGAGGCACAGAGAGGTTAGGACACTTGTGCAAAGCCACACGGGTAGTAAGTGGTGGAGCCAGAATCAAACGCAGTGTCCCAGGTCTTAACCAAGTCATTCCCCTTTTATATATTCTGCAATGATCTTGAGAATAGCACAGTTATATTGCATTGAAATATTTGTGTTAAAATTAACTTGTTTAATACCAACCTCAGTCCTTTATCATGCATAAGAATCACACTTTTTTCTGTAGCTTGGGTTTGGTATGTTTAACTTTTTAATGTACTGACGTCTCACAAAAGGAAAAAGGTGCAGCTTCTTCAGCCTTGAGAGGCCTTTGCTCAGAGGCAAAACCAAATGATAACAGGAGAGATTTTGACTCTGGTGACATCTGACCTGCCTCTCTTCTCCTTGCAGGGGCCTGTCGTCAGTGCCCCAAAGATGCTTCCTGTGTCAATGCCACTCACTGTACCTGCAACCATGGATACGTTTCTGAATCCAGGATGATATACTTCACATACCCCTTGGAGACATGTGAAGGTAAAGGGGTAATTTTCAAATCACCTAGAGGTAGATGTGGAAAGAAGGCAGGATAAGGGCTTTGAAGAGGTAACAATAATATGCAATACTGAAACCTCTGCCAACTCAACCTTCACCAAGAAAGAAATTCTTCCATGAAGTCAGAAAAGTGGGCTCTTCCAGAACCTAGTTAGGTCTCAATTTTCTCCTCCATAATGTAGGGATAATAATGCTGACCTCGTGATAGCAGTAAGGGGTTTGAATAAGATAATAATAAATGTAACCATACTTCATGAATCATAAAGCATTGTGCAATTTTTTGTACAATTTTTTTAAGGAGAGAGATTATGTACTGAAGTCATGGCAAAGAAAGAATAAAAGCTTGGGCAGAAACTTTTTTTAGTATAAAGTCCGTGGTCACAAAAGATGCAAGATGCTGCCTCAACGCAATAATTTAAATGTCCAATCCTATGGAAGAATGAACACTCTAGAGTTGAGTAAATATTAGGTTTTTCCCCTTTCCTACTTTTCAACATCCCTCCTGGTTGGAAGCCTACTGTTGGCAATAAGGTGTATAATTGGCTTCTCTCCTCTTTCCCCGCCCAACATTCTACTTTCCTTCACCCAATCTTGCAAAAGTTGTAACCTGGCAGGGAGATGAGGAAAGGGGAGCAGGGAAGTTTTCCCTTGACAATACTATTGTTGCTATTTAGTCTCTATTTTCCTGAGATATAGCACTTTCAATCGTGACAGATTTTGTGGGTTATTTGAGGACAATTCCCCAATCACTCCCCTGAAATTCCCCTGATAACAGCAAATTCCTCCCTACACCTTACTCATCCTGGAGGAATCCTGTGTCTTCTTCAGCTTCTCCCTGATAAAGTCCGTTTGCCACTCCATGTGGCCCTCTCTGAAATAAACTAAGCAACCCCACACCCAAAACATCTCACACATGACCCACATCTAGGTCTTGGGAGATATTCACTCACCCTTTGCCCAAGAAACTTGAGATGAGCAGGTGCAGCAGATCTCTCTTTTCTGCCCAAGTGGCTCACTATTTAGATTTTTCAGGAGGAAACAGGCACCAATCAACTGGGTCCCCATAAAATGCAAAGACAGTGTAATTAGCTGAATGAATTCTTTAAAATCCCTCTCTTGGATTAAGATGAAGAGAAAAGCATCCACACACACTTCTCCTCTTGGGTGGAAGTAGAGGGGCTCACAGGACAGCATCAGCTCTCTCCAAATAAATCCTTCCTCTCTTACTTACCAACTCTTTTTAAACCCTCATATGAATGAAGGCTATAAAAATCATATGACCAGATCCCAGACATCTCCTTCTTTGCAAATATTGCATCATGGCTTGTTCCTCACTTGAAATGCTCCCCTTGTGCTTTTTCTAATGGTAGATCATGAATCATCTTTCCAGTTCCTACTGATTCAATGGGCTTATTCTAATTTTCTATTTCTTCTTGGAATAATTTTTATTATTTATAAGACATCACTTATTTTCCCTAATTTTTAAATTTGTGACCATAAAGTTGCATATAGCATTCTCTTATGGTTATTTTAATCACCTCCTTGAGACTGTGGTATGTTCCCCGTCTTGCTATTTTCCGTCAGGTTTTTTTTCATCAAACTTGTGTGGGTTTATCTTTCTTAATGGTCTTTTGAATTTTTTATCCTTTCTACTATGTTTTTTTGTTTTCTATTTTATTGATTTCAGCTTTAATCTCTTCTTAATTTCTTTTTTCTGGGTTCTTAAAATGAATACTTAGATGCTTTATGTTTTCACCTTTCTTTCTTAAAAATAAAGACATATAAGGTAATAAATTTTCCTCTGAGTATAGATTTAGATATATTCTACAGGATGAAGTATTCTTCTTATTGACCTGTGGATGGTTTGTAATTTCCTTTTGATGTTTTTCTACTCCAAGAATTATGAGGGAGGGTGCTTCCTCATTTCCAAAAGTTAAGATTTTTTGTACATTTTTGCATTATATATTCCTAATTTTATTAGATAATTAAAGAATCATTTCTACTTTTAAATTTTTATTAGGATTTTTAAACTAATGGCTGAAAATCTCTACTTCCTAAGTTTTTATTAGAGATATCTTTGTGGAAGCATATGATTGATTTTATGAAAAAAAAGTATATATTTTATTTTCAAGGAATATAAAATTATTTCTCTCTACATAGGCTTCTATCTCTTTCAGTCTCTATTTCTGTGTGTGTGTGTGTGTGTGTGTGCACGCACGCGAGTGCCTTTGTCTCTCTGACTTTCTGTATATGTGTATTTATTGATTTTATTTACTCATTAATTTCCCCATATCTTTACTTTTTATCCACTAGATCTTTCCTCTGTTTGTATGTGCTTATTGATTGTGGTATCTAGTTCTTCTCTACTCTTATTTATTTTTTATCTACTAGTTCCGAGAGAAGTGAATTGACTATCCCAGTATAATTGTATTTTGATTTGTTCTTGCTTCTTACATTTCTACTTGTTTGTGCGTTCTGTATTTATCTATGTTGTTTGGTGCATACATATTTGTGAATGGAATATAATTTTCTTCATAAAATATGTTAAGTATCGATACATAGTTTCCCTCTTTACCTTGTTTAAAACTTTGAACCTTAAATTCCACTGAGTCTGATATTAATATTATACATTGTTTTATTTCTATTTGAATTCTCCTAGTATCTCTTTGTGCACCTCTTTATTTCCAATATTATCAATCTCCCGAAAACAGTATATAGTTGGGTGTCATTTTTTAACCCATTGTTCCACTTACCTACTGCTGCATAATATAATCCAAACTTATTGGCATAAAACAACTGTTTTATTATGCTCATATGGGTCAGGAATTCAGACAAGCAAAACAGTGATGGCTCTTCTCTGCCCCATGATATCTTAGGCCTCAGATTAAAGTCTCAAATGGCTGGTGGTGACTTGGTGCTCAAACAGTTGAGGGTTAGAATTATCTGAAAGCACCTCTCCTCACATGTCTGTGCCTGGGATGGGATAACTCAAAGACTGGAATCATCTAGGACTGTCAACTAGAGCCCCTATGCTAGATCCCTCCATGTAGCTTCAGCTTCTCACAGTTAATGGTTGAATTCTGAGATGTAATGTCTCAGCATGGAGTTTCCAGAGAGTGAGGCTTCAAAGAGACTCACGCAGAATTGCACGTTTTTTATGACCTTGTCTCAAAGTCCCATTGTAACACTTCTGCAATAGTCTGTTGACTAAAGCAGTCCTGAGCACACTTGGACACAAAGGGATAAGACAATGTGCCCACATCTCAATGGAAAGAGTGTCAAATAATTTGGAAGCCATGTTTTGAAACTGCCACACTCAATATTCTAGTCTCTATTTTTTTCTCTTTTTTTCCTAGTCTCTATTTTAATAGAAGACTTCCATTTATATTTAGTGTATATTAGTCCATTTATATTTAGTGTAATGATTGGCACAGTTACTCCCACAGTCTTACTTTACATTTATTATTAATTTTATATTATTATGATTTCCTCATTTGCCTTTTTCTCTTTTTTTGCATAAGATTTTTTTAACATCTTTATTGGAGTATAATTGCTTTACAATGCTGTGTTAGTTTCTGCTTTATAACAAAGTGAATCAGCTACACATACACATACATCCCCATATCTCTTCCCTCTTGCATCTCCCTCCCTCCCACCCTCCCTGTCCCACCCCTCTAGGTGGTCACAAAGCACCGAGCTGATCCCCCTGTGCAGCTGCTTCCCACTAGCCTTTTTCTTATTTGTGTTTGTTTTATCAAGTTGCTACTAGTTCCATTTTTCCCTTTATTTATTTAGAATTTCTACTATACTTTTTCATCCTATTAATGGTTACTTTCTCTCTTCTTAATTTCATAATCAAACACATATTTCTCTCCTAATATTTGAAACACTCATCAATTATTTTTCCCACCAGGTTGCATTGTTTTCCCTACCAAGATGCTTAATTTTACCCTTACTTCCCCTCCCCCATTAAAGAGACGACATCCTTAAAATACTCTTATTTTACTCCTCTCCTTTCCTCCTCTTCCCTCTAATCTCCCCCACCATGAATTTTCACTTTATTTCAACGTTCATTGCAAAACCCTGCTTCCTCTTCCCTTCATCTTCCTCCAAGTTGAGGTTTCTGTACTTGCTTATTTAATACTTGTTAACTTGTTGTTTGCTTGGAGCATTTCTTCGCATGTTTTCTTCAAATTGGGTACATGGGTAATATCTCTCTAAATTATTGTATAACCTCACCTTTCTTTTACTCTAACAAGTAGATTCTATCTTGCCTGTGTAGAGAATTTTTTAACTCCATCTTCTTACCCCAGTAATCCATCGATACATATCCCAGTAATCACAGAAACTGTCTTCAAGTTTACAGGTTTGCAGTTGGGAATTCCAATACCAGATTGAGTCTCATTCTTTTGTAGTGAATTGTAACTACTTTCTATCTCACATTTTGTAAAGTTTTTCTCAGGAGACCATCCTTACTTTCATTGGCTAAGGGTATGTCACAGGACAACCCTATCTGAAAGGGAGGCTGAGAAAGAGAGCACCTGAGAAATGGGAACAAGATTGCCATGCTTGGCCTCCCAAACAAGGAATAGCTATTGAGCAAGCAACAGCATCAGCTACACTATGTCACACTCTGAAAATCCAAAATTCCCTGTTTCCTGTAACAGACAGGGGAAATCACACATTTTTACTTCCCACTTGACATCGTTGTAAAGGGGCTACAGTGACACTGAGGACTGGAGACATAATGATTTAACAAAAACATTCTAACTCAATTAGTTAGGTTAGCAGATGTATTCATCTGCTCAGGTTTCTATAACAAAATACCACAGGCTGGTGGCTTAAACCACAGAAATTTACTTTATAACAGTTTTGGAGGCTAGAAGAAGTCCAGGATCAAAGTTCTGGCAGATTCTATTTCTAGTGAGACCTGCCTTCTCACTATATCTTCACATGGTCTTTCCTCACTGGGCATAATGGCAGAAGCAATGGTTTGGAGTAGCACTCCTGTGTCTCTTCTTATAAGGATGCTAATACTATCAGATCAGGGCCCCATTCTTATGATCTCATTTAACATCAGTTACCTCCTAAGAGGCCCCATCTCCAAAAACAGCCACACTAGGAGTTAGGGCTTCAACATATGAACTGGGGGTAGGGGAGAGAAACAAACATGGTCAGTATCCCATCTATATGCCCTTGGCATTTTTCATTCCTTCGTACACCAAGTCTGAGGCTTTCTCTCACTACTGAAGACCACTCAGTCCACGCTCAGGACAAATGGAAGTACTGGAGAGTTTACATTCCCTGGCAACATTCCTTCACCAATAAATGATAAGATTTTGTGGATAAATACCCCAGCTCCCTCACTCCTTAGGTAGGCTTACGTGAAGTGCGTGCTCTACACTGCCTCTCAGAGGTTCCCAGAGGAATTGAGCCTCAGTTGCCCACAGTAGAAATTTCCTGGATAATACCCCCTTTATTTTCTGCCTTCCCTTCCCTGTTTCATTTCATCATTTCCGTTCCAGTGTTTTCTGGGACCATCTCCCAAATAAAGTACTTGAACTTGAATCCTTGTCTCAATGTCTGCTTCTTGGAGAACCCAACCAAAATCAATGAAGAAAGGAAAGAACAAAGACAACCATTAGTTTAACTGAGTTGTTTTGGAAAGCCAGGATAGACCCTGCTGGAAACGATACAGCTTCTGGCACATATTTAGATGTTCAATAAATCTTTGTCAAATGAATGACCAAATTTCTCCTTTGTGTTCCAGATATTGATGAATGTAAACCACCCATTAGTGTATATTGTGGTGTGAATGCTGAATGTCAGAATATCAAAGGAAGTTTCTACTGTCGCTGTAACGCTGGATATAAACTCCTCTCTGGGAAAGCACAATTCAATAATTCCAACGAGAACACTTGTCAGAGTAAGAAAATTCTTGTCTTCTTGTCTCCTTTTCTAATTTTTAATTGAGTCTAACACCAGAAAATGTATACTTGTGGTGGGGCCAGGCCATGTCTATTTTCTGGAGGGAAACGGGTGATGGAAAGAGGAGGGGAAAAGGAAAGAAGGAAGTTTATAGAAATAATGGGGTTAAGAAGCCAAGTGAGAGAGTTCCCTGGCGGTCCACTGGTTAGGACTGGGTCCTTTCACTGCCATGTCCCTGGGTTCAATCCCTGGTGGGCAACTAAATCCCACAAGCAGTGCTGTGTGGCAAAAACAAAAAAAGAAGAAGAAGGCAAGTTGGAGATGGAGGTGACAGGGTTGTGGCTGAGAAAAGATTCTTTGAATTGCAAAGTAAAGAAACCCACTCAGGCTAACTTCTGCAGAAAAGATGAGTTTATGATAAAGATGCGTGGAAACGTCTTGGAACTCAAGGGCAATAATACAGCTGGGATTCTGGAATGAACTGAAGCTGGGGACCAAACACTGTCAGAGCACCCCCAGTCTCTCATACTCTGGGTCTGCTCCTTTCTTCTCTTTCATTGCAAACTGCCTTTTCTGACTCCTTGTCCACAGGACAGGAAATATGGCCACCAACAGCTCCAAATCTTACCATTTTTATTGATCCAACCACCCAAAGAAGGATCAATTGATTCTCTCTTGGACATAATTGCATATTACTTGGAAATGTACAAATTGGCCCAATTTGAGTCATATGCCCACCCTCAGATCTGTGACCTTGGATAAGCATGATCACTGTCATAGAAATCATATAGATGGAGATCTATACATAAGAAACATGGGACTTGGCAGACTATCCATGAGGTATTGACTACAGTTGAAATCATAAGAGAGAGGGTCTTTAAAGCTAAATTCTAGGAAACTGATTTGTGGAGAAGCAATAATACTGGTAGATAATATTTATTTCATTTGTACTATGTGCCAGGTACAACACTAAGTGCTTTACATTCATTATTTCATTTATTACATGAGGTAAGCACTGTTATTACAGATAAAGAAACTGAAGCACCCCAAAGTTAAGTAACTTGTTCAAGGTCTGCCAACTAATAAGATGATTTTTAACTTATGTCAGCCTATATTGAGAGTCCACACTCAGCCACTTGCTACACTGCAACATGGGTCTCAGGGAAGCCATAAAAGGGACAAAGCATGATTTTTGTTGCAATAATAATAATAATAGTAATAATCAGTTATTCCTCTTTATCAGTCAAGATCAAACCTGGAAAACAGAAACACACTAGGTCTTTTAAACATAAGTAATTTCATATAGAGAATTGGTGCTGGTGAAGGAAGAGCTGAGAAGTCAAAAGGACAGTGAAGCAACCCAGGGATTAGCAATAGCAGAAATCTGTAGCCATCCTATACCTAGGGGGACAGAAGAGGAAGTGGTATTACCAGGTCCCAAAAGCTGGGTCCATCTGATGAGAGTTGGAAATTTGGAAGATAGACAGCCCTCAGATGGCTATTGCAAGGATTAATGAGATAGTACCATTTAAAGCATTTAGTGCAGTACCTATAAGTATTTGCTAATATTGCTAGATTTTCATCTGATTCTCAGGAAAACCAAACTACACTAACAACCCTGCTCCAGATAGAAAGGTCTGGAAAAGTTCAGGTTGCTCTTTAATATCAAGAGTATGTTGTCCACCAATGGGAGGTGCTCCTGCAAGATTCAGGCCCAGGTTACCCTATTTCCCCAAGTCTCAAGCTGGAGCCCACACCAGGGTCTTGGAGCTGCATGTGCTCCAAATGAGGTCCAGGTGGGGAAGGTGACAGAAATGAGCACAGGGTGCGTAGGAAGGGGTTGCTGTGCCATAAGTCCACCACTAACTCAGACAATCAATAAATGAATTAATGAATTAAATAATGAATAAATGAATTAAAAATTAATAAAAATTAAATATTAAAAATAAAAATTAATTAAAAATTTTAAATGAATTAATGAATTAATGAGTAAATGAATGAAAGAATATGACTGAACCCAAAGTGAATTAGTGTTTTACTAGGCAGCAGGCACCTCTGTTGACAACGTATAAACAGGCTGAGATTTTGCCTGGGTTATGATGTTAATCTGTTAAACTCACCTTATCTTACAAGAAAGAGAAATGCCTTAGCTATTTTCCTAATTTTAAGACATTTTCTAATTTTAAGAGCTCTTTTATATGGATTGAGTCCATCCAGGGTTAGTTACCACCAAGGTTGGTACGTCCAAGAAAGCCCTCACAAAAAAAGTATAGAGCTTTCAACCAAAAGCATGTTTTTCTACAATGAATGTGGTTTCCAATAACAAATATTTTCAGACTCAGGCTGTAAGTAAAAGTTCTTGAACTCTTAAGACAAAACCTTCAATGTACAGGAAAACTCTTTGCTCTTTTTAGCAAATAGACTCAGCTGAAAACCAAGACACAGAATAAGTATAGATTTAACCTCAGTATGATGGTAACAGATATGTAAACATTTGCTAGACTTTTCTCGTCTTTCTAAAATAGAGATGATTATCCTCACAACGTACAATACAAGAAGCAATATACAAAGGTCCCATTAACAGCTGACATTCTAGTCTCAGTTATAATTCCCAGCCAGGCTGAATTTTAAAACCTGAAGCACCGAATTTTCTGTTTCCTCAGCAATTTCAGTTATAATGTTCAGCCAGGTCTGAATGAAAGAATTTGAAGCTTACAATTTTCCACTTCCTCTATGCCAAGGTATCTCTACCACAGCAGTATTGACATTTGGGGTCCCATAATTCTTTGTGGTCAGAAGCCGTTCTGTGCATTGTAGGGTGTTAAGCAGCATCCCAAGCCTCCACGCACTAGATACCTGTAACATCCCCCACCCCAAGTCATGAGTGACCACCAAAAATATCTCCAGCCATTGCCAGTGTCCCCTGGAGGCAAAATCACTCTAAGTTGAAAAACACTGCTCTATACCACGACGGGGAATTTGGACTCTGATCCCCCAAAAGAGCAAATGACCTTGTCAGGAAACATAAAGTGTATGAGTTCAGACCTTCTAGATGCAAAGTTACCCACCTTACCTGCCAACCTCTCCACACTTTTACTTTCAATTCCGACAGTAATATCCTTTGTTGTCTTTTTCAGAAACCACCCCCTCAGAGACAACCAGTAGCACGAAAGAGGTGAGTGGAAGCTGAATCCTGGAACCTAGCCAGGTAACAAATATTTACAAATCTCAAAGCTAGCAAATGGAGGTGAATACTATATATTATATGTGTTGTATATGTCATATACCATATATATGATAATATAAAATATATAATATATATTATGACAACATATTTGATATATGTTAATTATAATATGTGTTAATTATATTATTATAATGTTATCTAATATGTATTATATATAACTATGATATATACATGTATGTATCATATGTATGTATGTTTATTGCTACATATCTCACTATAGAGATAGATACAGTGTGTATGTAAATAAGGGTGTATGTGTATGTGTATATAGGTATGTGTGTGTCTGCCCCCTAAAGAGACGATCTATCCCAAACCAAGAAAGACAGACTAAGCAAGACTGTATTAGAATATGCTGAGCTGTTTTAACAAAGAGGCCCAAATATCCAATGGCTTTAAAAAGATGGATCTTTATTATTTTCTGACTTATCAGTCCAGAGGCAAGGAATCCAGGCTGGTGAAGGGATTCTGCTCCATGAGTCCATTAAGTGTACCCATGGTCTTTCCATACTGTTGCTCCATCATCCCCTGGCATCTTGTCCTCAACTGCATAGCCAAAGCTGGGTTGCTGCAATGCTGCATTCATACTGGTGGATAGAGGGAAGAGGGTTCCAAGGGCAAGTTCTCTGGAGTACAAGGTGAAGAGGGGAGAGTAGAGAGAGGGCCTCTCTCCTCATCTACTCACTATTTGATATGCTAATAATGTCAGGATAACTTCCTTGGAGACATGTCTTTTTTTTTCTTTCTTTCTTTTTTTTGGATGCGTTGGGTCTTCATTGCTGCACGCAGGCTTTCTCTAGTTGTAGCGAGCAGGGGTTGCTCTTGGTTGCGGTGCACAGCCTTCTTATTGCAGTGGCTTCTCTTGTTGCAGAGCATGGGCTCTAGGCACACAGGCTCAGTAGTTGTGGCTCATAGGCTCTAGAGTGTAGGCTCAGTAGTTGTGGTGCATGGGCTTAGTTGCTCCGCAGCATGTGGGATCTTCCCGGACCAGGGCTCGGACCAATGTCCCCTGCATTGGCAGGCGGAGTCTTAATGACTGAGCCACAAGGGAAGTCCCTAGAGACATGTCTTAAGGTGACAACCCAGAAGTCGCATATATCAGAGTCAAACCTAGCTGCAAGGGAGGCTGGGACAATATGGTCTGTGGTTGGGTAGCATGGCCCAGATAAAATATGAGGAATTCATTCAATTATTAAAAGTAAGAGGGGGAAATGGATATTGTAGGACAATTAAGAGAGAGAAACCAAAAAAATGCCTGATATGTAGTAATCATTTAGTGTCTGTAAACTGACTCTGAATTTTAACAACAAGAATGCTCCATGTCTCTGAGAATCTATAGTCTAGCAGAGTGGCCTTGTCCCTTATTGGCCCTACTCCCCACCCTCACCCTGCTCTGCTCCAGAGAAACTGCTCATGCCTTGCCCTCCCAAGCTCCAGGCCTCCAAGTACATGCTGTTCTCTCAACCTGAAACTCCTTTTTCCAGTTCCTCACCTGGCTGGTTCCTCCCATTCTTCCTTAGTCAAGACTCAATTCAGGGGACTTCCCTGGTAGTGCAGTGGTTAAGAATCCACCTGCCAATGCAGGGGACATGGGTTCGAGCCCTGGTCCGGGAAGATCCCACATGCTGCAGAGCAACTAAGCCCATGCACCACAACTACTGAGCCTGCACTCTAGAGCCTTATGAGCCTGTGAGCTTAGTTCCCTGGTCTGGGAACTAAGATCCCACACGCCTCGAGGCAACTAAGCCCATGCACCACATCTCCTGAGCCTGTGCTCTAGAGCCTGCACGCCACAACTACTGAAGCCCGCACACCTAGAGCCCATGCTCTGCAACAAGAGGAGCCACCACAATGAGAAGCACGCGCACTGCAACAAAGAGTAGCCCCCGCTCGCCACAACTAGGGAAAGCCCACGCGCAGCAATGAAGACCCAACACAGCCAACAATTAATTAATTAATTAATCTTAAAAAGACTCAATTCAGGTGTCGTGTCCTCCTGGATGGCCTCCCTAAACTCCTCCATCTTAGTTAATATCCCCCCACTATGTTCTCACAGTAGGGGATGTGGGGTTTAGAAGTGTAGAAAGAGGTTTGAATCCCAGCCCCAGCACCACAATGGCAAGTGACATGGGCAAAATGATGACCTCTCTGTGTTAGGGTTCTCCAGAGAAACAGAACCAATAGGAGAAAAGATATAAAGAGATTTGTTATAAGGAATTGGCTGACAGGCCCTGAAATCTGTAGTCGACAAGCTGAAGACCAAGAAGAGTTGATTGTGTAGTTCCAGTTTGAATCCAGAGGTCTGAGACCCAGGAAGAGCCGATGTTTCCGTTCGAGTTTGAAGGAAGAAAACAATGTCCCAGCTCAAGGCTGGAACTGTCAGTCAGGCAGGAGGAAAATCCCTTCCTCAGAGTTCTTGTTCTAGTCAGGCCTCCAACTGCCTGGATGATCCCCAGCCACATCAGGAAGGACAATCTGCTTTATTTCATCTATCCATTCAGATGTTAATTTCATCCAGAAACACCCTCACAGACACACCCAGAATGATTCTTGACCAATATCTGTGTAACTCATTACCCAGTTAAGTTGAAACATAAAATTAACCTTCACGCTCTTCAAGATCAATTTACTCATCTGTAAGACGGGGGTGGTAATGGCACCCTTGGATAGATGAGCAGGTTAGATGAGGTAATATATGTGTAGTATTTAGCACAGTGCCTGACCCAGAATACATGTTCCATCTATGTTATCCATCGTTATCTCCATCAGATTGATAATAGTTACATGGTGTGCTGTCACCCTCTAGACAGTGAGCTTCTTGAGGGCAGGAATCAGACCAAGTCCACATTGGGAGCTCAGCAACTGTCCATTGAAGTAATGAACAAATAATCATGTTATCAACAGGAGCATTTCATTATAAAGTGTCATTTCCATGTTCCTCAAAAAATTAAACATAGAATTACCAGGTGACATGGCAATTCCACTCCTAGGAATATACCCAAGAGAACTGAAAGCAGGGACCCAAATATATACCCAGACAAAAGTATACTTCAAAAAGATACATATACCCTTATTTCATAGCAGCACTATTCACAATAGCCAAGACATGGAAACAACCTAAATGTCCATTGACAGATGAATGGATAAAGAAGATGTGGTATATATATACAATGGAATATTACTCAGTCATAAAAAGAATGAAATAATGCCATTTGCAGCAACATGCATGGACCTAGAGATTATCATACTAAGTGAAGTCAGTCAGAAAGAGAAAGACAAATACCATATGATATCACTTGCATGTAGAATCTAAAGTATGACACAAATGAACTTATTTACAAAACAGAAACAGACTCATAGACATAGAGAACAGACTTTTGATTGCCAAGGAGGGGGGAGGGCAGTAAGAGAGGTATGGAAGGAGAGTTTGGGGTTAGCAGATGCAGACTATTATATATATTGTAAAATGGATAAACAACAAGGTCCTACTTTATAGCACACGGAACTATATTCAGTATCCTGTGATAAACCATAATGGAAAAGAATATGAAAAAGAATGTATATAAAACTAAATCATTTTGCTGTACAGCAGAAATTAACACATTGTAAATCAACTATACTTCAATAAAATAAACTTTTAAAAGAAGAAAGCAGGGACCCAAATAGATACTTGTACACCTATGTTCTTAGCAGCACTATTCACAATAGCCAAAAGGCAGAAATGACCCAAATGTCCACCAACAGATGAATGGATGAATAAAATATGGTATAGCCATACAGTGGAATATTATTCAGCCACAAAAAATGAAGTTCTGATTCCCACTACGACATGGATGACCTTAAAAACATTATGTTTAGTGACAGAAGTCAGACACAAAAGATCACATAGTGTATGATTCTATTCATATGAAATGTCCAGAATAGGCAAATCCATGGAAACAGAAGGCAGATTTGTGCTTTCCAGAGGCTCGGGAAAGGGAGAATGGGGAGTAACTCTTTAATGGGTTTTATCTGGGGATGATGGAAATATTTTAGAACTACATGGAGGTGATGATTCCACAACATCATGAATGTACTAAATTGTCACTAACTTGATCCCCTGGGGATCAAAATCGCCCCCAGTTAAGAACCACTGGTCTATTTCTAGAAACCTTACCACTTCCTTGTTGGTAAAAGATGCTCATAATAACTAACACTTATATGGTGTTTACCAGGCACAGACACTGTTCTAAAAACGTAACATCTCTTCACTTATTTAATCTTCCCCAAAACTCTATGGGGTCTTAGTTCTGTCCTCATTCTAAACAGGGTACCTGAGGCACAGAGCGACTGAGTGACTTTCCCAAGGTTGCTCAGCAGGTGAATTGTGGGGTCAGGATTTAAACTAGTTGTCTGGCTCCAGCACCTGCTTTCTTGTGTTTTCTTCTGACCCTCTGGATGTGGGACCTATCAGATTGGATTTTTTTTAAATTCTTTATCTCTTCAAAGATGCAACAGGTTGTTGAGGCTATCGAGTCACTTCTCACCAATAAGACTGTATGGGGAATGGAAGAGAGGAGAAACATCACAGCCACGTTCACATCTATTCTCCAGAAAGTGGAATCAGTTATTCTAGAAACTGCCTTGAAAACCCCAGACCAAGAACTCCAGAAAGTCCAAAACCGTACTGTGGGTAAGAAGACAATAAGGCATGATACACACAGGGTTTGGTTACTAACTGGGGTCTGGATTGAGCAATTAGAAAAGTAAATAAGTACTGCATGAGTCCATTAATATAAAATTCTAGAAAATGCAAACTAATCTATAGTGACAGGGAGGAGAGGGCAGGTGAAGGGATGAAAAAAGGGCATGAGAAAAATTTGGAGAAATTGTTGGGGGTGATAGAAATGCTCTCTACCTTGATTGTGGTGGTGGTTTTACAGATGTATACACTCAATGAAACTCCTCCAGTTGTACACTTTAATACATGTGGTTTTTTTTTTTTCGGTACGCGGGCCTCTCACTGTTGTGGCCTCCCCCGCTGCAGAGCACAGGCTCCAGACGCGCAGGCTCAGCGGCCATGGCTCACGGGCCCAGCCGCTCCGTGGCATGTGGGATTTTCCCGGACCGGGGCACGAACCCGCGTCCCCTGCATCGGTAGGCCGACTCCCAACCACTGCGCCACCAGGGAATCCCAATACATGCAATGTTTTGTACATCAATTACACCTCCATAGAGCTGTTTTTTAAAATTGCCAGTGGGGGAATTCCCTGGTGGTCCAGTGGTTAGTACTTGGTGCTTTCACTGCCAGGACCCGAGTGGAGCTGGGAACTAATATCCCACAAGCCGCCTGACATGGCCAAAATTTTTTTTTAATAAAAATAATTTTTTAAAATTAAAAAAAATTTTTAAATAAATAAAAATTGTCAGTGGTTTCTAATCCTGAGTCTGGGATTCTGGCTTGAAGTTAGGTTTTTGGTTTTTTTTCAACCAGTGCTTACATAACTTAACAACACACGTCACAGTGATGCTACTTAAACCATCCCAGAAGGAACATCTTACTATATATTTTTAAAATAAAAATACTTTTATTAGGGAATTCCCTGGTGTTCCAGTGGTTAGGACTCGGCACTTTCACTGCCGGGACCCGAGTTTGGGGAACTAAGATCCTGCAAGCCATGCGGCACAGCCAAAAAAAAAAAAACTTTTATTATACTAGTCACACATATTCATTATATATCTATGTGATGAGATGATATGTCAATTAGCTTGACCTTGGTAATCGTTTCACTATGTATATGTGTGTGTGTCAAGTCTTCATACTGTACACCATAAATATATACAATTTTTGCTTTTGAAAATAAAAATAAATAAAATACCATAGAAAAGCCAAGTATTAAATTTTTTTTAAATTAGGAAAAAACATGTACACAAAACTAAATTGAGACCACCCAAATCTGCCCACAACCCAATCCCCCAATCTGATACCCAGGTAGGCACATGTCTGATGAAGAGACACATGTTTGTTGTGTATGTTACAATTTACATACGGTTGCACAACCTGCTTTCTCACTCACTACATTACTAACATCTTTCCATGTAAATCATATACATCATCATTACCTATGTTACTGTCTTCAATGGCTTATAGAGTTACATTGTATGTATAATTTATTTATACTATATATTTATTTATACTATAATTTATTTATTTCCCTATTCTGGTAAATGCAGGTTGTTACCAAACAACCCCGTGACAAAGACCATTGAAAATTTATCTGTGTGTTTGTTTGATGTTTTCTTAGGATAAATTTATAGAAGAGGAATTGTTAGGTCAAAGGGAAAAAAACATTTTATAGACTTTTGATACATATCACTCTATTGGCCTCCAGAAATGCTGTTTGCTGTGCTTTTTATTCAGCTCAGAGATGTCAGTGTATTTGTGTATGCCTAACTAACCATTTTGTTTTACCAACTTGCATGATAAAGTACTTTATAGTCTATAAACATAATAATTTTTAAAATTGTTTTAATAAAATAAAATTCAGTGTCTAACCTTCCTGGGAAACCAAAATCTGCACAATTTCATTCAAAATTAAACCAGATTACAAGTAACTCTCATCTTTCCTGATTTGGCCAGTTCCTAACTGTTTAATCGATGACCAGTACCCTTACCTCAGGGCCTTTAGTCTCCTCATCTATAAAATGAGATAATAATGCTGCATATAATACACTTACAACTAGGGCTGGTAATTGCTATAATTTTGATTATTCTACTTTCCACTCTTTAGTATTATAAAGTTTTATTTAAATAGTATCATTTTTTATATTCTTATCTACTTTATAATATTATCACTCTTTAAGTGCTATTTTGTTACTTGCTTCTTTTTAACTTTTTAAAACATATACAAAAGGAGACATAATAAGCCTACTGCGCTCATCATCCAGATTGAATAATTTCCAACTCATGACCAGTCTCAGACTGTCTGATTTTTAAGATAAATATTTTCATGAGCTTATTTCCTGCTCTTTTTTTTTCTTTTCTTTTGGCCATGCCATGTGACTTGCGGGATCTTAGTTCCCCCAACCAGGGATCAAACCCGTGCCCCCTGCAGTGGAAGCATGGAGTCCTAAGCACTGGACCGCCAGGAAATTCCCTTATTTCCTGCTTTTCTGCGACTTCATTTTTATTGGAAGCATTGTTCCCCATTAAAGAGATAAGCCATAAATTATTTAATCAGTTCCTTCTTAAACATTTAGGTCACTTCCCATTTTTCACCATTATCATCTTTGCTACTGTGAAATTAGCTACATCTTTCTTGTAGCTAATTCTGCCCTCTTATCCATGATTGTTTTCCTAGAATAAATTCCTAGAAACAGAATTGTTGCTTCAAAGACAATATGCTAGGGAATATTATTTAAGAACTTGGTTTCAGGAGTTAGAGTCGTACTTAAATTCTGAACTTCAGTTTCCTCATCTAAACAATGGTTCCTCATGGCGTTATATGATGCTGTTATAAGATGATGATGTATAAGGATCTTAGTCCAGTGCCTGGCACATCCTAGACATTCAGTAAATTTGAGCTTTTTGTGTAGCTATGCACATTTTTAAAACTTATAATAATGGTAAGCTTGCCCGTTGGTTTTCTTACCAGCTGTTGAAACTCGAGTTGTTACAGACAATTGCTCCAAGGGAGTCACCTTCAAGTTGAACGCCCAAATGAACTCCATGGATATAAATTGCAGTGACGTCATCCAGGGAAACACACAAGGTACATGTGGTGGCTGCATGCAGAATCCCTAAGACACGCAGAGCAATATCACTGTGTGAGTAGTAAGGAAAGGTCCACAATAGGCTCCTCCCTAATGGGTCTGTTACCCTAAAACTGTGTCATTTGAGTCTTTTCCTTAAAAAAAAAATATTTTTAAGGTAGAGGCTTTCTATTCTTCAGCATGAAAGAGACTTCTTTGCAGTTGAGGGGTTGTTCTACCTGGGTCTCAGTTTAGGTTCGCTCAGAAGCAGTCCATGGACAAGTATAAGGAGTTCAATTGTAATGATTTTATTTGGGAGATGATCCCAGGAAGCATCAGTAGGTGTATCAGTCAGGGTTCTCCAGAGAAACAGAACCAGTGGGTGTGTGTGTGTGTGTGTGTGTGTGTGGAGAGAGAGACAGGGACAAAGACAGAGATTTTAAGGAATTAGCTCCTGTGATTGTGGAGGGTAGCAAGTCTAAAATCTAGCCAGCAGGCTGAAGACCCAGGGAAGAGTTGTTGCAGCTTGAGTTGCTCCGCAACAAGAGAAGCCACCGCAATGAGAAGCCCGCGCACCGCAACGAAGAGTAGCCCCCGCTCACCAAAACTAGAGAAAGCCCGCGCGCAGCAATGAAGACCCAGTGCAGCCAAAAATAAAATAAATAAAATAATCTTTTTAAGTAAAAAAAAAAAAAAGAATACCCAATGTAGGATACCATTTATGTGAATTTTTAAACACAGAAAACAATACTGTATATTATAATGGAAACATGCTTATGTAGTAAAACTACAAATGTATTCATGGAAAGGCCACACTTCCACTTCAAGTCCGTGGTTATTTCTCGAGAAGGAAGAAAGAGAATTAAATAATAGTGGGATCTTTAGCCATATCTAAAACATTTTATTTCTTAAAAAATACATAATTCTGAAGCCAATACGACAAAACTATAATATATTTTAAATCTGAGTGTAAATGTCTGTTATGTCTTTTTTATAGTTTTCTAAGTGTTTGAAATATAAGCTAAACTTTTTTAGAAAATAAAGATGTTTTAAAATAACTCATCGGGCTTCCCTGGTGGCGCAGTGGTTGAGAGTCCGCCTGCTGATGCAGGGGACGCGGGTTCGTGCCCTGGTCTGGGAAGATCCCACATGCCGCGGAGCGGCTGGGCCCGTGAGCCATGGCCACTGAGCCTGCGCATCCGGAGCCTGTGCTCCGCAACGGGAGAGGCCACAACAGTGAGAAGAAGCCCGTGTACCGCACAAAAAAAAAAAAAAAAAAAAAAAAAAAATAACTCATCATTTACCACATGCTTGGCACTGTGCTAGGAGCCCTGTGGTTTCCAAATGAAGTATCCGGTATTAGTTACTCAGTAAGTTTAGTGCCTGTTGGAAAAATAGGATTAATCCACAGGAAATAATTAATGGACAGTTGTTTTCTCTTTGGCACGGCAGGGACTGCACTTGAAATACGAATTTGGAGAAAGACACATCAAGCTGCCTGAGGATCTAGGGAAGACTTCCCGAGCCAAAGGCTGGGTTGGAGCTGGGTCTTTGAGTAGGAGTTGTGAATATTTGGGTAGGAAGAGCAGGAGAGGAAAAGTAAACTTCCTAGGCACAACTGAGCCCAGGTGTGGCGATCATGGGAGTCTGGCAGGTATGGAGTGGGAAAGTGCAACAGAAGGAAGGTGGCACTTTTTAAGACTCCATTATTCTGTTTCCTCAGGTCCCAGTGCAGCTGCCTTTGTTTCATACTCTTCTCTTGGAAACATCATAAATGCAACTTTTTTTGAAGAGGTGAATGAGAAAGATCAAGTTTACCTGAGCTCCCAGGTAGTGAGTGCTGCTATTGGACCCAAAAGGAACACATCTCTCTCCCAGCCTGTGATTCTAAGTTTCCAGCACGTGAAGGTGGGTGAAAGCTGCAATTTGTACTTGCTTAGGTTTCATGGATGTTAGACCAAACAATTTTTAAATACTCCCAAGTCAATGATTCTGGACCTGCACTGTGCAATATCATAGCCAGGAGCCAACTACAGTTATTGAGCATTTGAAATAGGGTGAGTCTGAACTGAGATTTTGAAGACTTAGTATTTCCAGGTTTAGATTCAGTATTTCCAGACTTTGAAGACTTAGTAAGAAAAACAATGTGTTAAGCATCTCAATAATTTTATACTGATTACATGTATTGATTTATATCGACATATTAAAAGATATTATTTTGAATATAGTGCTTTAAATAAAATATTTTATTAAAATTAATTTGACCTGTTTCTTTTCCTTTTTTAGTGTGGTAGTAGAAATTTTCAAATTACATAAGTGACTCATATGATATTTCTCTTGGGCAGCATGGTTCTAGTTCGTGGAATTTTTTTAATTGCAGGTATCTCCTACATCTGTGAAATTTAAACGGAGAAATAGTGTTTATTATTGCACAAAAGCCTGGAATTAATTATTAAGACTACATAATTCAATCAGAAGAAAAACTTTTATATAATTCATTGCCTTTTCCCATTCTCTGCCCAAACTCTTAAAGGCAGGAGGGTTAATAGTCAGACATAGTCAACTGTTTAGAAAGTAAGAGTTGAAAGAAATCTTGCCGTTTTTTTGACAACATGGATGAACCTTGAAGACATTATGGCCAAGTGAAGTAAGTCAGACAGAGAAAGACAAATACTGACTGATCTCATATATATGTGGAATATGAAAAAACAAACTCATAGAAACAAAGGACAGATTGGTGGTTGCCAGCGACAGAAGGTGGGGGAAAGAGGTAATCGTGATCAAATGTTACAAACTGCCAGTTACAAGATGAATAAGTTCTGGGGATGTAATGGAGAGAATAGTGACTCTAGTTAACTCTAGTTAACTCTAGTTAACAATACTGTATGGTATATTTGAAAGTTGCTAAGAGAGTAGCTTTTAAAAGTTTTCACCACAAAATAAAAACTGTAAATATGTGAAGTGATGGATGTTAACTAACCTTGTTGTAATAATCATTTTGCAATGTATACATATATCAAATCATTACATCATACACCTTAAACTTACACAATGTTATATGTCAATTAAATCTCAATAAGGCTGGAAAAAATAAATAAAAATTTTTTTAATTTTTAAGAAAATAAGAATTAAGTGGGGGAAGGTGAGGAAAGGTAGGTTTTCTCCATCTGATGCATAAAATCTAGGAATGGAATTTTTGATGTATGGCATGGAGCAACGGAAGTGGAGCAAGGTATCGGAGGATGGTCCAGCAGATTATCAAAGGAGATACAGCCCCCAAATAGGAGAGCATCCAACTCACTTCCTTGGCCCAATCAAGTGATGCTATGGACATCCTTGGGACAAAAAAAAAAAGAGATTGAAAACTAACTTTATTCTCTCCTGGTGATGTTTCTTCCCTACACTACCCCTGTCATTGTATGAGCAATTATTGTGTTGTAAGCAGTCAGGGCAGAATTGATGTGAAGAGATCAGGGAAATTTGGCTTAGAGAGTATTTGGGAGAAAATTTTAAGTGAGCCTTATACTCTATTTTTATTTGACTCCCATGTTGGAAGATAAAGTCCTGAAATGAATGACATCTTGTAAAATTCTGGCTCCCAGAGAGACGTGAGCTCATTTTCTGTTATGTGGAATCCCAATAGAGTTGGGACTACGTGGACAGGTTCCTGGTGGTCATCCTCTTCACTTAAAATAGAAATCACCCGATCTCTCCTAACCCATGGTGTCACTTCTTTGCACCCCACCAGCATAGACTGACACTCTGAGAGCAGTCCCTCCCAAGGAAGGACATGATGAGCCTGTTCTCTTTTCAGATAAAGCCCAGTATCAAAAAGGTCTTCTGCGTCTACTGGAAAGGTACAAAGGAGGGTGGCCACTGGTCCACGGAGGGCTGTTTCCTGAAACAAGCAAACAAGACTCACACTATATGCAGTTCCACTCACCTGTCCAGTTTCGCTGTCCTCATGGCCTTCCACAGACAGGTATGATGTAAACATTGAATTCCTCAAGCTAATCCTTTTTGAGGCCCTGCTTAGGGGGCCATAAATGCTATAAGGAAAATTTTTAAAGAGGGCGTGTCTGGAGTGATTGCAGAAGTGTGCTACATTAGATAACATGGTTAGAGGAGAATTAACTATTCAAGCTGAAATCTGAATTTTAAGTCAGTGGGGTTACAATGTGGATGAATCTCAAAAAATCATGCTGTGTGAAAGAGGTTAGACACAAAGGACCACATATTGTAGGATTCCAGTTATATGAAATGTCTAGAATAGGCAAATCCATAGAGACAGAACAAATTGGTGGTTTCTAGGGGCTGGGAGAAGGGGAGAGTAGGGGGTAACTTCTTAATGGGCATGAGGTTTTATTTTGGGGTGATTAAAATGTTTTGGATGTAGAGAGAGGTGGTGGTTGCACAACACTGTGAATGTACTAAAAGTCACTGAATTGTACAGTGTAAAATGGTTAGTTTTATATTATTTGGATTTTACCTCAATGAAAAAGGTTTCAGGGAAGAGCATCCCAAAAAGAGATACATGTATGTGTAAAGGTCCTGAGAGAGAACAAACTTGGTGCGTTCCAGAAATAAATGTGGTTGGAGCAGAGTGAAGGAGAGGGAAGTGGAAAAGTTCAGGTTGGAGAAAAGGGCACAGGGAAAATGCATCAGACTTCAAATGCTATGGTCAGGAGTTTAGATTTCATTCAAATTACAGTGGAAAGGCAATAGAGAATTTGAATCAGGGATGCTGCCTACTTATGTTATTAGAAGAAATCTCTGGCTCCTGGGTCAAAAATGGATGATGGTGCAGCAGGAGTTGACTTGTAGAGAGACGATGGTGGTCAGGATTTGGGTGGCAGCAGCAAAGGTGGTGGGAGAAGTTCAGACTGGACACATATCCTAGATGAGGGGTCAGAGTACTGATGACATAGTCTGGGTGACAGCACACAGGAAGTCCTGCATCCCTCCCCTCTTTGCAGAGATGAAGGTGATCTGCCTATGTTGGGATGCCACATTCCAAGGGGTGGGGGAGTATAATCCCAGAACAGGAAAGCCTGACTGTGAGCTCCTCTCTGCTCGGTCCCAGGAGGAGGATCCCGCACTGACTGTGATCACCTACGTGGGGCTGAGCATCTCTCTGCTGTGCCTCCTCCTGGCAGCCCTCACCTTCCTGCTGTGCAAAGCCATCCAGAACACCAGCAGCTCGCTCCACCTGCAGCTCTCACTCTGCCTCTTCCTGGCCCACCTGCTCTTCCTAACAGCCATCAATAGAACTGAGATCAAGGTACTTATACTGCCCCAAAATACCCCTGCCCTGACTGCAGTGTATGCTGATGAGTTCATGGAGCCATGCTGCATTGGACACCTTAATAAAATAGCCTTGGGCCCCAGAGGGAGGTTGGGGGAGAGGTGCCAAGGTGAGTAGTGCTGCCATTATCAACCAACTTTACCTTCAATGACCTTGGTCTAATACCAAGTGTTCTGAACTCAATGTCAGTATAAAAGAGAGGTTCTGGGGCCATGCTCCACCCTGACAATCCCTCCTGGTGACACCTTCCTCCTTCCCCAGGTGCTGTGTGCCATCATTGCAGGTGCCTTACACTATCTCTACCTGGCCTCCTTCCTCTGGATGCTGCTGGAGGGGCTGCACCTCTTCCTCACTGCACGCAACCTGACGGTGGTCAACCACTCCAGTGTCAACAGGTTCATGAAGAAGCTCATGTTCCCAGTGGGCTACGGAGTCCCGGCTGTGATTGTGGCCATTTCTGCAGCATCCAGGCCTCATCTTTATGGAACACCTGATCAGTGAGCTTGACTCTCACCCTGTGCCATGGACATATTTGAGGGCAGTGTTAATAGTGATGATTGGGATAATCACATCAAATACACTCTACTTTCCCCTTGAGTATAAGGGCTCTAATCTCTTTCCCAGTGAGGCAGGGGAAAATGATGTATAAGGCTCTGGAAGGGGAGAATTTTGCAGTTAGGTCCCAGCTTTATCCCTCCCATAATTTGTGACCTCAAGTCCTTAATTCTCAGTTCCCTCAGTAGTGAAATGGGGATAATGGTCACCTCCATGGTCCCACCTTCAGAATACGTGTGAAAATTCAACAAGACTGTGCCTGTAAAATGTTTAATGTAGCAGTAACACATGGGAGTGAAAAATTAAAACCTTCATTGTCAGCTGACATTTTCAGGAGACACTGGAAAATTATCTGTTAGGAAAAGGTGTCATTTCATATCCATTTCATGTGCTTTCTCTGATCTCTCTTTGTGTCCCTTTTCCCATTTTTCCCAGCTGCTGGCTCCACCTGGACCAGAAATTCATCTGGGCTTTCCTCGGCCCCGTCTGTGCCATTATCTGTGTGAGTGAATATGTAGCTCTGATGTTCCTGACCTAAGAAGCACCAGACATGGGTGCAAGATAGCACAAGGGACATATATTTTCTCGGTTGTATGATTTGATTTTTCCACCTGTTATCAATTCAAACCCATGTGCAGGGAGGTAGGAGCTGTGTACAATTTACAGTGGACATAGTACATCTTAACCTGTATTCTACATGGTCTGTGTCATTCCTGCAGGTGAATTTTGTATTTTTTCTCTTGGTTCTTTGGATTTTGAAAAGAAAACTTTCCTCCCTCAACAGTGAAGTGTCAACCATCCAGAATATAAAGTAAGATGAAGCAAGTGGTATTTTCTAACCCCCTTTTCCTCTACTCACTTCCTACTGGTCCCTCCTACATATCGACACAGACATACACCCCACAACCAGGCTCTAAGGACTAGCAAGACCACTACCATCTTCCACTATCACAATTAATGAGAAGCTGTATTCACTAGAGTACAGACTAAATTTCTGTGACCCACAAAAGGGAGTGAAATAGAAGTTTATTTCATTCTCACGCCACAGACCAGAGGTAAACAGTCCAGGGCTAATGGGAAGCTCTGCTCCACAGAGTGATCCAGGGACTCACGTTCTTTCTATTGTGTTGCCCCACCATCCCCTAGGATGTTGTCTTTCAGTATCCCATATGTAGGGAGGAGTTGACATGGAAGTTGCAAGTTCCACATTTTCTCATATCCCATTGGCTAGACCTTGGTCACATGGTGACACCTAGCTGCAAGGGAGGCTGGGAAATGTAGTCTCTAACAGGGTAGCCATGTGTCCTTGATAAATCTCAAAAAGCGAAGAGATCTAACACTAAACGGAAGAAGAGGAGAATGGAAGAATACAGCTTTGGCCACACAGCACAAGAGGCAATAGGTTCAGGGAGGATTTAGGTTAAAATATATTTTGTATAATACTATTTCAAAAAATTGGGTACTATGAGTATTTCTTTTATTTTTCAGCATCCATCTTAATTTGACATGTAATTTGTTGAGGTTTTCATTGTAATCACAACAATAACACATTTGTTATTTGTTTATTATTTGTCAGAAGTTTTCAAGATATATAAAGTTAAAAGTGAAAGTTGCTTACTCCCTCTTTTCCTGCTACTTTTACCTCCCAGGGAATCCAGGGGTAACAAACTGCATGATATGATATGTCTGATATTTCCCCAGGCCTTTTTCTGTGCATTTTCTGTAGAACAGACAGGCTCACATACAATAGTGTCACTACACAAATTGTTCCTCAACTAGCTTTTCTCACTTAGGTAATATGATATTTTTAAATTAGGAATATATAGATACAAAAGTAGGGTGACCTTACATCTCGGTTTGCCTGGGATGGTTCCAGTTTATGTTCGTTGATGCATTGTAATTATTAACAACACTCCTTTTTCATTGAAACATAGTTGATTTACAATGCTCTGTTAGTTTCAGGTGTACAAAAAAGTGATTCAGTTACACACATATATATGTACATTCTTTTTCAGATTCTTTTCCATTATAGGTTATTACAAGATATTGAATATAGTTCCCCTGAATAGCCCCCATTTTGATCTCAAAAACCTCCCTGTTTGAATAACAAATTATATGACCCCTCCATCTATAAATGATATATATATAGAGAGATAAAGAACTTTATCTTTGCAGTTTTAGAATGCTTTATGTATGTATGGTACTAATTTTGCTCTATATACTGTCCTAAATACTTTACATATGTTAAGGTCTCGTTTAATCTTTGCAGCAACCCTATGAAATAGGACTGTTACAAAGATTAGGGAACTGAGTTACAGAAAAGTAGGGATTCCCTGGTGATGCAGTGGTTAGGACTCAGCGCTTTCACTGCTATGGCCCAGGTTCGATCCCTAGTCAGGGAAATAAGATCTCCCAAGCCATGTGATCAAAAAAAAAAAGAAAAAAAACCACGCCAGACAGTAACTTGCCCAAGGTCACACAGTTAGTTAGTGCTACCTTGGATTTAAACCCAGGCATTCTAGCTCCAGAGTCTTCACCATTAACAACAATGTTGTAGGAGTATTCATGTCCATCATTAACTTTTTTACATTATTGATTACTACTCCTCTCAGGATGCTGACACTCAAAGCAACAGCTCAGGTCTTCATCCTGGGATGCACATGGTGTCTGGGCTTCTTGCAGATGGGCCCAGCTGCCCGTGTCATGGCCTACCTCTTCACCATCATGAACAGCCTTCAGGGTTTCTTCATTTTCTTGGTCTACTGCCTCCTCAGCCAGCAGGTAAACTGTGACGTCTTTCTTTATTGTTTTAAAGTTAAGAAAAATTTGGAGATACATAGTTTAATAAACATTCAAATCCACGTTCTCTAAATTTTCATAGGCACTTGTGAGTAGTGTGTAAACACTCCCTATATTTTCTCTACTGTGAGATGCAATTGATTGTAAGAAACATCAATTTATTAATGGCTTTCAGAAAGTAAATAATTGCTACATCAAGGAAATACCATGTTTTTCTTCAACTTTCCCATGTGTAATAGTCATCTATTGCCGTGTGACAAACAACCTCAAAAATCTCAGTGGCTTAAACACAAATATTTACTTTTCATATTCTGGAGTCTGCAGGTTGACTGGGGTTCAGCTGATCTTGTCTGGGCTCAGCTTGACCTGGTTCCAGGATGAAGATCATGTTCAGGTCTGCTCTTTGTGACCCTGAGGCTTGGGAGAAAGGGGAGCATCTCCCTAACATAAGTTCTTCTTATAACAATGGCAAAATCACAAGAAGGCAAGCTCTACTGAGCAAGGCCATTTCAAGGTGCTTCTGTTTGCATCACCTCCACCAATATTTCATTGGCCAAGTAAGATCCCATGTCCAAGCCCAAAGTCAATGGGATAAAAACACTCCATTCACCACGAAGCTAAGACAGGGTGTAATACTAATACAGAGGAGTGAATAACTGAGATCAATAAAGCAATCTACCACACCCCTTAACACGAATTCTTAAACACATTTCCATGTGATGTATAGCCTCTCTACTAATGTTTAGTAGTTCTATAATGAAATTACATAATAATATAGTTTTTGTAACATTTGATCATGAACATTTTCAAATATACGAAAAAGTTGAAAGAATTATGTAGTGAACATGCACATACCAATCATCTAGATTCTGTAAGTAATGTTGTGCTATGTTTGCTTAATCACATATCTGTCCATATACCTACGCTTCTATTCATCTACCCATCCATCTACATGTACAGCCAAAGAAAACTGTAAGCAACTCTTCTCAGTGGATGTATGCACTTGAGTGAGCACAATGCAAAAGATTTATTTGTACTCTTCCCCCAGTTCATCTCAGTGCTTGAGGCATCTCACAGTGTGAGCCTCCAGTTTTTCAAGATATATATTTTGTATTCAATATGGCTACTAAACACAAGCCAATTCATGTGTCTGCAGCTGAACAAAAGAAACAGTGTGCATCTGACACTTGTGAAATACTGGCTGCTTTGGGCTTGTTGAGATAAATCTCTAAGATTGTTCCTTACTAAGGGGTGCTCAGGGGTAATGTGAACTGCATGCTGGCTCTAGAATTGAACCCTAGGCAAGATGCTACCGTGCTGTATACTACTGAACCATGTTGACATACTTCTACTTAGATTTAGTTAAGTTATACTCATCTATAGAACGAGATACTATGCAACTATTAAATATAATGTAAAAGACTGAAACCCCAGTGAAACTTGGATCCACATGATCCAGGCCAGGAGGTGCAACGGCCAAATAAAGATATTCCAGCAGCCAGAAGAAATACAAAATCACTCAAGTTCTTTATTTGTACTTCTCAAATACCGTGAAGAAGACACATAGTCCAGCTGAGCTTTGTTGAGCTTGGCCACTAAGATTTTGGGGTCGTGTGTTACTGCAGCAAAACATGTCCTGACTGATACTCTTTCTTTCCTGATACTCTTCTTCTTCCTCCTCCCTCCTTCTCCTCCTCTTCCTCTTCTCTCTCTCTCGTGCGCTCCTTCCTCTCTCCCTCTTTTCCTCACTCTGCATCTACACGCCCAAAGAACCAAACTAGGAAAGGAAGAACAGCTCCTCTGAGGATAAGAGAGAGGAAGAAACTGAGCTGACAGAGCAAACACTCCCGAGAGAACAAAGGATGAGCATAGGCATAGACCATTCAAATGTTAATTTTTGTCTGGGCACAAGAATATTTTAGGACTGGAAGGTTATTCAAAATATATTAGTGAATATATGTGGAATCTAAAATATGATACAAACAAACTTATTTACAAAACTGAAACAGACTCACAGACATAGAAAAAAAAAAAACATTTTTACCAAAAGGGAAAGGAGGGGGAGGGAGGGATAAGTTAGGAGTTTGGGATCAGCAGACACAAACTATCATATATAAAATAGATAAACAATGAGGACCTACTGTATAGCACAGGGAACTATATTCAATATCTTGTAATAAACCATAATGGAAAAAAATATGTAAAAGAATATATACATATGTATGTATAAATGAATCACTTTGCTATACACCAGAAACTAACACAACATTGTAAATCAAATATACATCAATAAAATAAATAATTAAAAAAATTTTTTTTATATATTAGTGAAAGAGTAAGTTTCAAAACATTGCTCCAGAAGGGTTCTATTTTGTTTATATAACATATATAAATATTCATTGCTTATGCTATGTTATATATTTATTTACTTGTGGGTAATGGTGTATATGGGAAAACACCACTTATTCTCAAGCAATTTTGCCACCCCCAGGGAAGACATTTATCAATGTCTGGGGACACTTTTGATTGTCACAACTAGGGGAAAGGGTACTACTGACAACTAGTTGGTAGAGGCCAGAGTTATTGCTAAACATCCTACGGTGCATAGGATAGTCCCCACTACAAAGGATGATCCAACTCAAAATGTCAGTAGTGCCAAAGTTGGAAACCTTGGTGTAGCAAATGTTGTTGATGGCTCTCTCATATCACCTTGGCATTATATTCTACATGCCCAGGGTTGCATATTGTAAACACCTGTGACTCTGTGCCTGTGGGCTTCTTACTGCCCACAGGACATGCCTGCTTTACACACAGGGCATGCCTGCTTTACACACAGGGCAAGCTGGTGGTGCCAGAGAGTAATGGCCCTTGAGAGCAGCCATCAACCAATGACTGATGGGAGCTGGTAAATAGATACCCCAGCTCCCTTGTCCCTGAGGTGGGATGACTCTGAGGTGTGTCCTCTGTTGTCTCCAGAGCCCCCAAGTGACACGGAACCCCAGATGTCCACAGTGGAAAGGATTATGCATCCTTTACTAGCTGCCTTCCCTTCCCAATCTCACTTCCCCACTGATCTACTGGTGTTTCCTGGGATCACCCCTTAAATGAACTCTTTGCACTTGAACCCTTGTCTCAGGGTCTGCCTCTGGGGGACCCCAAACCAAGACACATGGAAGGATACCACCAAAACATGATCAGTGAGTTTTCGCTAGATTGAGGAACTATGTGTGACTTCTATTTTCTTCCTTTGTGTATGCTTTTTTTTTTTTTTTTTTTGCGGTACGAGGGCCTCTCACTCTTGTGGCCTCTCCCGTTGCGGAGCACAGGCTCCAGACGCGCAGGCTCAGCAGCCATGGCTCACGGGCCCAGCCGCTCCGCGGCATGTGGGATCTTCCCGGACCGGGGCACAAACCCGTGTCCCCTGCATCGGCAGGTGGACTCTCAACCACTGCGCCACCAGGGAAGCCCTGTATATGCATATTTTGTTGAGTTTCTATAACAAATGAAAAAATTATTGTGATAAAGTATATATAACAAAATTTATCATTTTAACCATGCTTAAGTGTACAGATCAGTGGCATTAAATACATTCACATTGTCATGCAATGATCACCACCATCCATTCTAGAACATCTTGATCATCCCAAACTGTACCCCTTAAACAATAATGCCCCATTCTCCCCTGCCAAGCCCCTGGTAACCAGTATTCTACTTTGTCTCAATTAATTTGACTATTATAAGGATCTCATTCATGTGGAATCATACAATATATGTCCTTTTGTGTCTGGCTCATATATTTCACTCAGTGTAATGTCTTCAAGGTTCACCCATGTTATAGCATGTGTCAGAATTTTATTCCTTTTTAAGGAATAAATAACATTCCATTGTATGCATATACCACATTTTGTAGGAAAAGTTTTTCATAATGTCTCTATCGTCTTTCTAACTCACTGACTTTTCTCTTCTCCATTGTTAACAAAAACAATCCTAGCATTTCCTTTGATGTTCCAGGTCCGAAAGTGGTTTGGCGAGATCATCAAATCTAAATCTGAGCCTGAGACTCATACACTTTCCAGCAGGCTTGGTCCTGACTCAAAACCCAGTGAGGTAAGAAGACTTGTGACTTATTCTAATGTTTTACCCCTTGACACCCTGAACTTCCTCTCCATGTCTTAGTACAAACTCCCTTTCTTGCAGGGTATGGAGAAGAGTTCTTTTCCTGATGACTTGGTTTGCATTCCTCATTCCCATCGTATTGTTTCTCAGTGACTCTTCCTTGCCCACTAACAGGGCTTAGGCTGGCTGTTCTATATATTCCTGTCATTTAAAGTATGGGTAAAACATCACCAGCACCACTACCATCTAATGTAGAATCCTTTAGTGGGAGATTTACAATCATAGACATAGCAGAGTGGTCATCATCCCCTGAAATCTCACTGTCTAAAGAGAGGTGGACTTGAGCCCCATGGAGTTAGTGGATACCACAGAAAGGATCCAGGAGAGGAACCCCACCCCAGATGCTCCACATACCTATAGAGGAGGAGTGCATGTGATAATGGGACCTTCCTGGGAGAGGAAATGGTCCTGTTAGAAAGTGAACCTCTCTGGAACTTGGTTGCTGGTTTTTGTCTGTTTTTCCATTGAGCTAACTCAGGACCAATGCACCAAGGAATAAGCTCCCAGTACTATCTGAGACTTCTCTCCACAGTTGTCCCCTAATTGCTCTTTTAGAAAAATGAGAGAATATACTTGTAAGAAACCATGTCACTAGATGAGCCAAATGGGCTCCAAAGCTCAAAATCCATAAAAATTCTCCCAATCTCATTTGGTTTTATGCCTTCCATGTACATGCCTACCACATCTGCTAGCCAAAGAGCCTTAGAATATGTTATTTTTAAGCTAAACAAAACTGAGAAATTTCTGATACATTGTCTTCTACATTTCTTGAGAAAATATGGGATTTTCTTCAGCCATGGAAATATTGAGGTCATTGAAGAAACATCTATTCCTTATTGGAGGGAGGGAAAGGGAATTCATTCTAAATCTTTCCAAAAGAACCAAGAAGAAAATGGAACCATTTTTAGGACAAAAGTTTTAGGACAGTCACGTCAGCTGATTGGAAAAATTTTTTATATATATTAAGCTTAATCATTCTCAATAAGAGTAAAATTGTGGTAGGTGCTAACCATTGGTTGTGACCTTCGAAACGTTTCCCAGATAATCCAAAATAATAAAGCTGCCAACACTCCAGCTACTGGTTTCCCACAATGAATAATAAAGCTTTATTATTATTTATTATTATTATTATTATTGCTTAACATTGTGGAAATTGAATGAGTATATCTTTTAAAAGGGAATTATATATCATATGTTTATATATGATATATTATATATTTATAATATATTTTATATGTAGCTGCATTTAAGAAATACATTTGCTTTAATTAAAAGAATTTCTGAAGCTTTTATTTTTTTATGCACAGAGTATGAGTAAAAAGGTAACAAAACACTCTGTCTTTTACAGACAAATTTGATCTTGGGTTAACTTTCTAGCTCTGTTCCCCAGACATTTGATAACATTGGAAGGTCAGCTGTATAACCAGGGAATACTGTTTATGGGAAAAGTCATATGCTTGACTGGGCGGGAAATTCTGTGAATGAACCATAAATACCAGGAAGGAAGGCATAGATTTGGACTTCCTGCATACAGTGACTCTTATAACTGAGTCAGGAATTCCTATCCTCATGGGCTGCTATACGAGATATTTGTTCCTCTGTGGGGCCTGAGGCATCTAAACCAAGCTGGAGCTTGTTGGGGGCAAAGAGAGTATTTGTTGAGTTCTACAATGTGTAAGACACTATGGTAGGCAGTGGACATACAAAAAACAATAAGACCAACACAGTACCTGCCTTCAAGGAGCTTAGAGTCTAGCCTTTCTTTATGGACAACATCCAGGGGGCTGAAATTCTAGAGTAGGATACTATATCCAAACTTTTTTTCAAAAAAAGAATTCTTCAACCTGGATTTTTGAGAGGTCCTCCCACTGTAAGCTAAAGAATGCCACACCTTTCCTAGGATTCCAAAATGCTAGGATATCATGCCATCACTGCCTGCTGGATGAAGCTTTCTGGCTTTAACCCACTCCTGCTGTTTCTTTCTATTTTGTTGTCATTCGTTTGTTTGTTTGTTTGTTTTATCCTTACATCTACCTTTAATCTAAACATTTTGCGGGGGGGGGGCATGTTTTCCAGGACAAGTGAAAATACTAAAACTAGAACATTCAGCTCCTCATGGAAAGTCATACATGTGGATCTGGTTGGCATCATAAAGAATGAAGGTGGGGACAAGGAGAATCATTATACATGTCATTCCTGGAGAGGAAGTGCTTAACCTTTACTTCCTGAAGTGTTTGTTCTGCATAATGGGCTCTCAATAAATGTGTATTCAATTGGATTTCTCTTCACTGATGTGTTCAATCAATGCTTGTTCCTGGATACACAAATCATGACCATTGCAAATATTCCCTGGACTTTTTGTAAATAAAGAAGCCCTTTTCAAGGCCTTTTTTCAGGTTCTTACTCTCTCTCATCCTAAACTATGAGTTTAAACTAAATGAGTTTAAACTCATTTAGTCCCTCAAACCATCAGCTTCTTCCAAACCATCATCTTTACCTCCTCTCTTATCCAGGCTAAATCTCGTGATCAACCATGTCAGATGATTCTCTCCCATGCTTTCAACACCATTGCTTCCTCATTCTGATTCTATACTTAGCTGGGAAAACCCAAATCCAGGACTGATCCAATCATGGCAGGCACTGTGGATTGTCTACTTAGCAGCCATCACCACCATTACATGTTCCTTATTGACAGAAGCTTGATTGTTTTCATATTTGGGACAGCACTGTACCTGGGTCCAGAGGTCAATTGAGATTGGTCTCAGCCCAGTGATTCTCAATTGGAGGTGATTTATCCCCACCATTAGGGACATTTGGCAATGTCTAGAGACATTTTTGGTTGTCATGACTGGGGCAAGAGGGAATGCTACTGACACCTAAGTGACAGATGCCAGGGATGCTGTTAAATATCCTATAATACACAAGACAGCCCCCACATATACAACAAAGAACTGTCCATCCCTAAATATCAGTAGTGCTGAGGTTGAGAAACCCTGGTATAAACTAACCATAGTGATCTTATTCTTATTTGCTAGCAAATGGTTTGGGATGGGCATTTGGATCAATTCTAGCCACTGAGATATAAGAAACACCTACTGGAACATATATTCTCTCCTTGATAAAAACAAATACAAATTCAAGAAGAGCTTGCCGATTACTTCCTATTTTTAGCTGCTATCATATAATAATATGAGGCTTGGAGAGAAGATATCATGGAAATACTAAGGGTGGAAGAGTGAAAAGACAGAAATAATCTGGGCTTTTATGACACTGTTGTGTTGCTGAACCAACCCTTGAACTTTTTCATATGTAAGACAAATAAACTTTTTTTTTATTAGTTTCTGCTTTATAACAAAGTGAATCAGTCATACATATACATCTGTTCCCACATCCCTTCCCTCATGCATCTCCCTCCCTCCCACCCTCCCCATCCCACCAAAAAAATGTCATGAATAAACTCCTTTTGTTAAGCCAGTTGGGTCAGGTTATCTGTTACTCGCAGTCCAAAGCATCCTTCCTTATGAACCAACGACGTCTCTTCTCTGCTCTCCATCAAGGCAGTGAGCTCTCAGAATCACTCAGCTAGGAGCCAAAACAAATGTGTGTTTTCTGGTCTAAACAAGACCTTCCAGGCTACCTGGAGCTCACTCTTCCTATCCCTGATCAACTTCCCCACATGGGGAGTTCTAGTTTTTCAGTTCTTTCCTCAATCTGCATCCCCTTTCTCTATATAAGTTAGAAGACTTTGTCTCCTACTTCACAGAGAAAATAAACACCAGCTTATGAAAACTCCCTAAACTTTCTGACATCCCTTACAATTATACATACATCCACACTCATCCTTGATTCCTTCCCCCACTGATTCTCATCATCTCCTCCATTCTTCCACAATGGCAGAGAGGGTCCCTCTTCTTGTTTGAAACTAACCTCCACCGCTGTGCTTTGGATCTTGTCTCCTCCTGCCTCTTTGGGGACCTTTCTCCAGTGATTATCTCCTCTCTCTCCTGAGTCTTCCATCTCTCTCACATCCTCACATTCCTCAGTGGCATTTAAATATGCTAAAGATGGATGAGTGGGACTTCCCTGGTGGTCCAGTGATTAAGAATCCATCTTCCAATGCAGGGGACACAGGTTCGATCCCTGGTCGGGGAACTGAGATCCCACATGCCGCGGGGCAACTAAGCCCACACGTGCAGCTACTGAGCCTGCGTACTCTGGAGCCCATGTACCACAACTAGAGAGCTTGCATGCTACAACTACTGAGACTGCACACTCTAGAGCCTGCACACCACAACTAGAGAGAAGAGCCTGTGCAGCAACAAAGAGCCCATGCACCACAATGAAAGATCCTGCATGCCACAACTAAGACCCAACACAGCCAAATAAATAAATAAATAGATAGATAGATAGATAAATAAATAAATAAATACCTTAAAAAATGGATGAGCAAACTTTTTCTGTAAAGGGCCAGATATCTTAGACTTTTCAGGCTAGATATAGTGATAGATAGATAGATGATAGATAGATAGATAGATAGATAGACAGGTGATAGATAGACAGAAATAAATACATTTGTGTGACATGTGTGTAAAGGGATATGTGTGTATATCACTTTAGAAATACAAAAACCTTCTCTAGCTCACTGGCCATACAAAAACAGGCTTCAGGAAGGATTTGAGACCCACACACATAATGCTATAGTTTGCTGGCCCCCATGATAAAGAAAGAGAGATGGCAGATTCTAGGGAAATGGCCATCTGCACACATCTCAGTTCCCCTCCACTCTCTACCTTAATATATCTGCCTCTTTGAACCAAAAGTCTGCTGGGACCCATGACAGCTGGGTGGGCATGAGAGTGATATCTCTGGGGGGAATCCCCAAAGGGAAATCTGGGGTTGAAATGTCTCCCCTATGCACTAGGTGGAAAGTTCCAAGGTAAGCTGAAGAATGCTCTGGGTGGAAATCAGGCACAGTTCATCCTATGAAGAGTCTGACCCACCACGGTCCACAGACATCCTGGGATAAGGTCAGCATCACTCCTGTGTGTGTGTGTCTGATCCATCTGGCTCCCAAGGACTCCAAAAGGAGCTCTGCTCCTGAATCTAGGAGAAAGCAAGGAGATTGGGGAGCAAGGAGGCACCCCTGCACACCTCCCTAGTGCACACATAGACCCCCTGCAGTGAAGAATCCATCTCATTTCATCACTTAGGAAACTGTCACCACTTAGAGTTCTCAGCCCCCACATCTGAGCCCCAAAGAAAAATGACAGCCCGTGAGAGGCCCCCAACAGCCAAAAAGAGGATGGTCCAACATAATTGTCACCCAGGAAAATCGAGCTGCTGGAGTAGACAGACAACAACTTTAAACAAGAAGAATGCAAGGAGGTTCAAGTACAGCACCAAAACATTCTATGGAACTATGGAACCAAATAAAAAGGGAATAAATAAAAAGATGAATTTTACTGGATGAATTAAAGAAGAGGATGATCACTGTTAAGAGCCAAATTAGTGGGTTAGAAGACCATGTGGAAGAAATATTTCAAAAAAAAAAAAACAGAACAAAAAAAAAGCCAAAAGATGAAAATCATGAACGAAAACGATCAGTCTTGGAGACCCAGGAGATCTACTATGGGAATAATTGAGGGTAGAGGTTGGAAGAGTAGGGAGGAAGTATGTTCAGGTCTCTTCCACCCCAGAAGTTCCCCCTGCTACAATAAGCATTCTATCTACTTCTCTTCATAGCCAAAATTCTAGAAAAGTTGTTTACACCCTGCTGTCCCCACTTCCTCCCACCCTTCACTGCTCAGCCCACTGCAGTCTGATTTCTGCTTCCAACACACCCAAGAATGACTCAATGTCTCAAATGCTTCCTCAGTGCTAAGTTCACTGATGGCTTCTCAGACTTTTCTAACTTGACCTTTGGGTCACATTTTGCTCTGTTGGTCTTCCTTTCTTCTCTTTTTTGACAATCAAGTATTTTTAGGTATTTTTTCCAGCTTTATTGAGATATAATTAACAAACAAAATTTGTATATATTTAAGGTGTACACCGTGATGATTTTATCTACGTATGCATTATCCCCTTTCCTTCTTGAAGCATTCTCTTCTCCTGGCTTCTCTAACACCACACTATCCTCCTATAAGTGTGGTCAACTCATCCCAGTTTGCCCTGGACTTTCCCAGATTTGACACTAAAAGTCCTGCATCCCAGAAACCCCTCCATCCCAGGAAAACCAGAATCATACTGCAATCTCATCTTCTCCTGTCCCATAGTGTCTTAGTTTGGGCTCCCCCAGGAGCAAATTCTGAAACAAGGATTCTAATGCAAGTAGTTTATTTTGGAGGTGATCCCGGTGAACACCAGCAGGGTTGCAAAGAAGTGAATCAGGGGAAGAAAGGAAGCCAATACAAGATGGGAGCTTAATCCCAGCAGGGACCTCTGGGCAATCACTTGGGACCTGCATCTCAGACTCATCTCACCTGAGGGAAGAGGGAGCTGGGGCGTGTGTATACCAAGTTCAGGTTTTGGTTGAGGATTGTTCCAGGAAGCATTTTCCCCCTGATGCTTCTCACCTGCCATCTGCCAGATAAGGTGGTTTCCAGTGGCAGCTGCTGGCCAACAGAAGTCACTGAAAATGTGAGGACTAAGGATATAAGCAGGGCATGACCACATCTGCTACATACAAGATTCTATCCTTGACCCAAGAGAAGTTCTTAGAACTCGGCAGGAGTTCATGAACCACCTAAATTTAACTGTGTTGTTAGCATAAGTATTTTTTCTTCCCCATCTCTAGTAACGATAATTCCTTCTTTCCTACTACTTAAGCTGAAAACCTGGAGTCATTCTTTAGGCTTCTCTTCCTCTCACACCCAACATCCAATTCATCAGCAAATCTCACTAGCTGTATCTTCAAAATAGATCTAGAATTCTTCCTGCCTTCACAATTAGCTCCCTGGTCCCCATCATCCCTCACCTGCATTATTGTAATAGCCCCAAGAGAGCCACAGAGATGATTATCAACAGACCCAGAACCCAACTCCTGCTCTCTTATCTCAGTCCAGGATGTCTGTTCTATCATATCATGTTGTTCCTTTCCTATAACTGTGGGCTAAGGCAAGAGCTACAAGGTTAGAGTTTTCAGGGATAATTCAGGTTTACAGACAGCCCCTTGAATGGCAGCGGGTGCTACAGAGAGACATCAACCACTGGAGGCACAGACTGAGTCCAAATACCGGCTCTGCCACTTATCCACTAAATGACAACGGACAAGCCATGAGACCCCTCTGGGCCTCAGTTTTCCCAGCTATAAAATGGGGTTGGTAATTATTCCAGCCTCACAAAATCATCATGAAGATTAAATGAGAGCTACTCCATCTATCTAGTGCACAATATATGCTTGACTAATCATGGCTTCTTTTTTTTAACCACCAAGAATGCCCAACCTTTGGTCCCCTAGACCCAAAGAGGTAAAGAGAGATTTCCCTGGTGGCACAGTGGTTAAGAATCCACCTGCCGGGCTTCCCTGGTGGCGCAGTGGTTGGGAGTCCGCCTGCCGATGCAGGGGACACGGGTTCGTGCCCCGGTCCGGGAAAATCCCACATGCCACGGAGCGGCCGGGCCCGTGAGCCATGGCCGCTGAGCCTGCGCGTCCGGAGCCTGTGCTCCGCAGCGGGAGAGGCCGCAACAGTGAGAGGCCCACGTACAGCAAAAAAAAAAAAAAAAAAAAAATAGAATCCACCTGCCAATAGAGGGGACACAGGTTCAAGCCCTGGTCTGGGAACATCCCACTTGCTGCGGAGCAGCTAAGCCCGTGCGCCACAACTACTGAAGCCCGCGCGCCTAGAACCCATGATCCACAACAGAAGAAGACACCGCAATGAGAAGCCTCTGCACCTCAACAAAGAGTAGCCCCCACTCGCCGCAATTAGAGAAAGCCCAATGGCAGCAACGAAGGCCCAACACAGCCAAAAATAAATAAATAAATAAATAAAATTTTTTTTTATAAAAGAGGTAAAGAAGACCTCCTTCATGTTTTCCTCTCTACCTGAAATTAGACAATCATGAGAGATGCAGAAGGGAGATAGGTTTGGACCAGCTCCGCTGTGGACCATTCCCCCACAGCGTGACTCAGAGGTGTGACCACAGCCCCCCTGCTTTCCCATTTCTCAACACACATATTCGGGGAAACTGAAGTTTCCTCTTCTGAGATGGGGAAACTTCCCCTTACCCCAGAAAAACAGTTGCTTGGGCCAAAGTTCCCCTGGGTAGAGGGCTTAGAACAGGATGCCCACCCACTCTGCAGTCTGTGGGCCATATGGAGGGTTAGTTTCGATACTGATGAGTTGGGGGGCAGGTGTGGAGGTGGGAGGAGACAAGTACAGAGGGAACAGGAAGTGAAGTGAATGCCAATCCCCTGCTCCCACTGCTTCCCCTGCTCAGAGCCTCCTTGCCTTAAGCCCCTGCTCTCAGTCAAAACAGGAATTATTGTGCTATTAGTCAAGGGCACTTGTTGATCAATAAATTGATTGGCTTGTACCCACCTCTGGACACAAATGCAGGGATTGTCTAAAGAGATTGATGTGTTGAGTTGTGCCCAGCTGGGGGTAGTACCAGCCCTCTAGGGAGTGTTTTTGATTAGCACAATGACTGGGAAGGACACCTCTGGTATTTAGTGGGTTGAATTGTGCCCCCCCCTCCCAAAATTCACATGTTAAAGTCTTAACCCCCAGCACCTCAGAATGTGAAGACTCTGGAGATAAAGTGTTCAAAGAGGTAATTAAATTAAATCAAGTCATCAGGGTGGGCTCTAATCCAATATGTCTGGTGTCCTTAAAAGAAGAAGACAATGGGAATTCCCTGGTGTTCCAGTGGTTAGGACTCTGCACTTTCACTGCAGGGGCCCAGGTTCAATCCCTGGTCGGGGAACTAAGATCCCTCAAGCCGTGCCGTGCGGCCAAAAATAAATAAATATTTTTTTTTAAAAAAGAAGATGAGATTATGACACAGACACTTACAAAGGGAAAACCATGTGAAGACACAGAGAGAAGACAGCCCATCTACAAGCCAAGGAGACAGAGCTCACCAGAAACCAACCACGCCAACACCTTGATCTCAGACTTCCATCTTCCAGAACTGTGAGACAATGCATTTCTGTTGTTTAAGCCAGTTTATGGCACTTTATTATAGCAGCCCCAGCAAACTGACACAGTGGGCAAGAACCACACAATGAACTGGCATTTTGAGAAGCTCTAACATTGCAAGAGCTAATAGCCCAAGAAGATCCACTCATAAGTAAAGTGAATTACTTCATCAAAGAGCTTTGCAGACCAACAAACAGCCTAAAGGCACATGTGGGTAGATATCTCCATTGTCCTGAGGATCTGACCAAGACGTGGCCTGCCACCCTGGATGATTCATCTGGTCTGTCTTTCTGGAAGTTCCATGTCTTGGCAGAGGTCTGATTCCACCACTTAGCTTGGGCAGACCTCACCCAGGACATTGAAAAAGCTTCATGTCAGGAATAATTTTGCCTCACTTGCTTCCCAGAAGCTGGTCCACATCAAGTAGGCAGTAAGGGATCCCAGTCCCAGCACATCATGGTCCAGAGGAGCCAGGGTATTTTCTCTTCCAGTTCAATCAGTGCCAGACCTGGAGCTCCCAGAATCAGTATCATTTCCTAAGAGCCAGGGACTTGGTGGCTTTCCTCCAGACCCCGGAACTGGGAGACCATTACCAAGACCTGGTGTCTCTCCAGCTCACCATCTGCTATGGACTGAGTTTTATGTCCCCCCCCAAAAAAAACTCATATGTTAAATTCCAAACCCCAATGTGATGCTATTAGGAGGTAGGGACTTTGGGAGTGATTATTAGGAGGTAGGGACTTTGGGAGTGATTAGGTCATGGCGGTGGAGCCCTCATTAATGGGATTAGCGTCTTTATAAAAGGGACCCCAGAGAGCTCTCGTTCCTCCCAGGAAGTGAGGACACGGTGAGAAGACGGCATCTATGAACCAGGAAGCAGGTCGTCACTAAACACTGAATCTCCCTGAGCCTTGATCCTGGGCTTACCGGCTTCCAGAACTTTGAGAAATAAATGTCTGTTATTTATAAGCCATCCACTCTACAGTATTCTGTTACAGCAGGCTGAACAGACTAAAACACCATCCAACTGAACAAGCCCCCAAGTCCTCACCCTAGAAAAGATCTGACTTGCACCCCAGGGAACTCGCTACATCCAGGCTGCTGGTTCCATCTTTAGCACGTCCACATCAGTTCTCAGAGGGCAGGAGGTTCTCATATCCAAAAGCCAAGGGGTACCGGGTACGGACCCCCACCCAACCTCAGCTCTTGGGTTCAACAGGAACATTTCCGCTCACAAATCCAATATGTAGTTTTGTCGCAAGAGAGGTCATTCCAGGTGCCACCTTTGTTCATGCTGGCACAGTCCTCATCATGGAGGTTGTTGGGTTCCTGTGGGTCCCAAAAGCTGGATAAAGGAAAAAGTGCATATAGGGAGGGATGAATAGGGAGAGCACAGGGGATTTTTCAGGGCAGTGAAACTATTCTATATGATACTGTGATGGTAGATACATGACATCATGCATTTGTCAAAACCCGTGGAATGTACAACACAAAGAGCAAACCCTAATGTAAACTATGGACTTTAGTCCATAATAATGTATCTATATTGGTTCATCAATTGTAACAAATGCACCACACTAATGCAAGGTGTTAATAATAGAAAAAAAGTGTGAGGGAGAGAAGGAATATGGGAAATACTTCTCTGTACCGTCTTCTCAATTTTTCTGTAAATCTAAAACTGCTCTAAAAAATAAAGTCCTACTCAGACATAAAAAAGAATGAAATTTTGCCATTTGCAACAACATGGATGGACTTGGAGGGTATTGTGCTGAGTGAATAAGTCAGACAGGAAAAGACAAATACTATATGATATCACTTATATGTGGAATCTAATAAATACAACTAACTAGTGAATACAACAACAGAGAAACAGACTCACAGATATAGAGAATGAGCTAGTGGTTACAAGTGGGGAGAGGAAAGTGGGGAGGGGCAATACAGGGGTAGGAGAGAAAGAGGTACAAGTTATTAGGTATAAATAAGCTACAAGGATATATTTTACAACACAGGGAATATAGCCAATATTTTATAATAACTATAAATGGAGTATAACCTTTAAAAATTGTGAATCACTATATTATACACCTGTGACTTACATAATACTGTACATCAACTATACTTCATTTAAAAATAATAATAACAGAAAAAAGAATGAAGTTTATTAATTTTTTTTAAAAAGGCTATCGGAAAAAAAAAGAAAAAGAAATGCCTTCATGTCGGGGTTCTTTCTTCCATCTGAATCTTTTCTCAGCCTTTCAGAATTACCTAAAGATGATTCATTATCCTCTTCACCCCAGCAGCTTGTCTGTTCTAACTCAGCCCCACTTCCTGTTCACCAGAAATTCTCCCAGCTCCTGAATCAGTTTCCTGCATCTGGTCAGTTTCTGCTTCCTCTTTCAAAGAACACTTCTATTACACCACATTCCTCCCAACCTTCCAGGTATTGTAATGTCTTAGGTCATGTTCCCTTAAAGCAGAGCCATATTTGGCAATTCGGATGCAGAGGATTTATTAAGGGCTGTTCTCAGGAGATAGGGAGTGAGAGAAACAGGATGGGGCAGGGGATAGAATTGAGCAAGGATGTGGGTTCAGCCTGATCTAGCCTCAACCTGATCCCACAGGAAACTCTGAAATTTGAATAGCACCACAGAGTTATTCCAACTTGAAACAAGGTGTCCAGGCTTCTCTCAACTGGTCACTGTCTGTGGCATGACCCCAATGGGAGTGGAGTAACCTCCTAGCTGAACAGGCTTCCATTCAGCTGAAGCCAACTCTGGAGAAAGCATAACTGTGAACCTTTAGCAGTCAACGCCCCCTGCTGGGGGGAGCCCTCACCAGCCCCATGAAGGGATATGAGCTGAGCACCTGCAGTGCCACACCAAGCCACGACATCTCAATTTGCAGAGTTCTGCTTCCCTCCAGGAATCTTTAATAAAAAATAAAATCCCCAGACAAAACACTAATATCTCTAATATAGAAAGAGCTCCTAGAAATCAGTAAGAAAAAGACCAAAACCGCAACATAAAAAATACACAAAAGATATGAATAGATAATTCACAGAAAAGTTAATACGTATGGCTATTAAACATATGAAAATACACCCAACCTCAGGGATAAGAGAAATGCAAATTAATACTACACTGGGATTCCATTTTTCACCTACATTTAAACCAACGAAATTCCAAAAGTTTGATGAATGTGTGGGCAAAAAAATTATAGTCAAGCTGGTGACAGAATAAATTGGTATAAACAGTATGGGGGACAATTCGTTAATATTTATTTAAAATACAAATACATACACTCCTTGAGAAAGTAAAGCATAATGGCTAAGAGCATAGAGTTTTAAGCCAGGTTGGGTGGCACTGCCACCTGCTAGCTGTCTGACCTTGGGAAGGTTGCTTAACCTCTCTGTGCCTCATTTTCCATACCTTCAAAATGGAGATAATAATGGTACTCACCTTACAGAATTATTAAGAAGATTAAATAAATGAGTTAATATAAAGAGTGCCCAAAAAATGAGATCCTGTTCATCCTTTTGGCAAATCAAAATCTTCCTCTTCCTCTTGCCCTATAACCATGCCTCCTTTTCCTTTTTCTCCCCCCCAACCATTGGTCTGGGAACTTGATATGTTTGAGCAGTTGTGCTAAAGGTTGAGATGTTTCAATGCAGGAAAAATTAAAGTACAGGCACCAGAAGCCCTATCAGAAAAAAAAGCACCCTTGTGCCTCCCAGTCCAGCTCAGCCTGGGATTCTAAAGAATCTGCTGGTTTGGACTTCACAAGGACTTACAAGGAAGAGAGATCCCAAGAGCCCTGGATACTTGCCTCAAAGTGATGGGTGACCCATCCAGCCACCTCCAGTCCCCTTCACGGTTTCTGTCATTCAGCCCCAACCAGTATACCCGAGGAGAGCCATGAGCCTTGGCCACAAAGTTCTGCAAGTACAAACTTCATTCAGCCACCAGTTCTTCTACACACCCTCTGCTCTGTCCCACACACATTTAGGGCTTGTGAGTGCCACCCCAATACCCTTCCCAGTCCCCATGGCATGCAGAACAAGATCAACGCATTCTTCCCACTTGAGCATGTTCAGTGGTAATAGTCAGGCCACCTTCTTGCAAAACCTATGAACCACTCTGTGCCTCAGTTTCCACCTCTGTAAAATGGGATAATAGTAGCTAACTCCTCATAGAGTTATTGAGAGGATTGAATGAATTAGTATGCATAAAGAGCTTGAAACAGTGTCTGACATGCAGTAAGTACTATGACATCTTAACATTTAACATTATATAATTTAAGGAACATTTTAATAATAATAAGTGATATCTTGATTTCCCTGGTACTTTCACCCCACCCTGCAGTCCTCATCTGCATCCAGGCAGAAGAACTTGGGTGGCGGGGGTAGGAAAGGAGTGGGGATTCCTGGCTTTTATGTTTCCAAAGCCCAGGCCTTTGGGAGAAATGAAAGGACTTGGGCAAAAGACAAAAGATTAGGAAGAAAATGAAAATATCATGATTTAAAGCAACTCCTCTCTAGGCAAACTGATCTATGGTAAGGGAAACCAGATAAGTAGTTCCCTAGGGTGGGGGTGGGGTGACTGGGAAAGGAGCATGAAAGACCTCCCTGGGTGGTAGAAACATTGTAAATCTTGACTGGGTTGACAGTTACACAGGTATATACATATGCCAAAACTCAGTGAATGTACACTTAAGATCTGTGCATTTTACTGTATGCAAATAATATCTCATTCACTCAACCTTATTCAAGACCAAGATTCCCTAAAAGGTAAAGAGGAAAGATTGCAATGTGAAGGAAATTATGGAGATGTAGACATGGTGGGTGCCAGAAAGAAGGCTCTGCATTTCATTCCCTGGTAGAGTCTGAGGTGATGGCCAAAACCATACCCCAGATGGGTATGAAAACTCTAAAAAGTAGAGTGTACCTCGACCCTGTTTCCTGGGTAAAGCCCCAGAGAAGTATCAGGAAACCAGAAAGAGAAAAGAGCTGCTTGGCCCATCAAATTAGAATAGTGTCTAGCACATAGTAGGTGCTCAAAAATTGTTCATTGAATTAATAAGTTAATAAGTGACCTACACACTTTGCACAGATATCTCATTTGATCTTCATTGTGACCTACTGAAGCAAGGATTGTTAACCCCATTTTATAGATGGGAAAATTGAGGCAGAGAGAAGTTAAGTAATTTGTCCAGGATCATTCATCCAGTGGATGTCCCAGTGGATACCAGCTTGGAGTAAAGACCTTGAGGACCAGACATGTACTACACTCTGCCTTGACCCCATATAAGCTGTTCCTACTCAGAAGAAAAATAGAAGATCTCAACTGACAGATAAAATTTCCACCCTCCTGGTATAATGGGAGCTCAAAAGAGGCAGGAAATGAGTTACTTAAAGAAAACAAAGTTATATTTCTTATGCACCTGAGTTTAGGGAGTATGACTTATACCTCCCCATCATCTTATTACATCTAATTAAATTACATCATTTAATTTAATCTCAAAAAAACCCCTCTGTACTACCTACTCATACAAATGATGCTATGAAACAGAAAGATTTTTTTAAATAGGGGGAAAAAATAGGATGGTAGGCCTAAATCTAACCAAATCAATAATTACATTAAATGTAAATGGGCTTAAAACACCAATTAAAAGCCAGAGATTGTCAGATTGAATTAAAAAAAAATAAGACCCCACTATATGCTATCTACAAGAAGTCTACTTTTAAAATAATGACATAGACAGGTTAAAAATAAAAGGATGGGAAAAGATAAACCATGAAACACTAATCAAATAGTGCTATGAAGCTTATGGCCAAGAACATGGACTTTGAAACCAGCTTCCTGGGCTCAGATCCCGGCTCTGACACTTACTAGTTGTAACAAGTGAGTTGCTTAAGTGAAATATGCCTCAGTTTCCCCATCTGTGAAGTACTGATAGGTAATGATATGTACAATGTACAAATGGTCTTACCACCTAGCTTTGGTAGTATTAAGTCATTAAAGTTATTTACACATATTCCAATTCTCCTTCTACATAAACATAGATGAAACCGTCTTTCCCTGCATCTTAAAACATAGCAGTGCCCATGTGACTTTCTTTGTGAGTACACATAGGTAGAAGTTTTAAAAGTCAGTGTATGACTTGCTTCATACACTTCCATCATTGAGCTATAGGGACTGTCTGTTACTTCAGCATAACATAACCTCTCCTGACTCACACACTAATTTATAGAACTGTTGTTAGAATTATGTGAATGCATGTAAGATGTTTAGAATACAGCCTAGAGAATAGAAAATGCTACCTAAGAGATAGCCATTATATTATATCTCCATGTTAGAGGGAAAACTGAGACTCAGAGAGGATAAGTAAACACAATCAGGATTTGAACTCAAGCAAAGCATACCCCCTTAACCTTGATATTAAAAGTTTTAGTGGGGACTTCCATGGTGGTGCAGTGGTTAAGAATCCGCCTGCCAATGCAGGGCACATGGGTTCGATCCCTGGTCCGGGAAGATCCCACATGCCTTGGAGCAACTAAGCCTGTGCACCACAACTACTGAGCCTGTGCTCTAGAGCCCATGAGCCACAATTACTGAAGCCCACGTGCTCTAGGGTCCACGTGCCGCAACTACTGAGCCTGTGTACCGCAACTACTGAGCCTGTGTGCTGCAACTACTGAAGCCCGCACGCCTAGAGCCCATGCTCCACAAGGGAAGCTGCTGCAATGAGAAGCCTGCACACTACAACAAAGAGTAGCCCCTGCTTGCCACAACTAGAGAAACCCCGCGCGCAGCAATGAAGACCCAACACAGCCAAAAATATTTTTTAATTAAAAATAAATTTAAAAATAAAACATATTATTAAAAAAGAAAAAGTTTTAGTGACTCAAAAGCAATTCCAATTTCTCTACATCCAGGCCTGGGAAGGATATGTAAATCCTAGAAGAGAAGCAGGCTGGCCCTGCTGGTTCTCAAGGGCTTGGTAGGGACAGCTCACCTGCTCAGCAAAGTTACTGATGATGACCAAGTGAGAGTAATTCTCCTGGCAGAACTTCCGGGCTTCATCCCATGACTTGGTGCTTGGAGAGAAGTAGTAACACTTACCCTGAAAAGGGAGCCAGCCCTCAGGGCAGGTGACCCTGGTACAGTCTGGGGACAGGATAGGATTCTGTCAGAGTGGCCCCAGAACCAGAGTAATGTACATGGTATGCCATGTACAGTTGTGCAGGCTATGCACTGCTCCACTCCAGGTGAGCACCACTCACATAGATCACACTGAGAATTACTCCCATGGATGTATGCAGTGTCGCAGCTCTGCCATGTCCCCCATCTCAGTGAAGTTCCCCAAGTCCCACTCACCTAATAAGCCCCGAAGTTCCCGCAGGGACTGGTTGGTGTCAGCTCTTACTCGTTCAATGTCCTTCTTCAGGCCGGCTAGCCCCGCCATGCCAGTCACTGTCAGCAGGGATGGGCTGTAGGGTTAGAGACCCAAACCCCCATCTACCCACCTACCCATCACTGACCGCAGACACACCAGAGAGCAGCAAGAGCTGTGTTCCCCCACTGCACCCACGTTCTAGTGGGTGGAGGTAAAACTCAAAAACACATGCTCAGTGCCCAAGAAGAGCCCTAGTGTGGCTCCAAGGAGAGATTAATCCCTGAGGCATGAGGAAGAGTAAAGATGGTGGGCTTCTTGCAGGAGGTGGGTTTTAAAGGAAAATGGTGATTCCGTATCTCTAAGGGGATGGGGAGGCTCAGTAGGCAGGAGCCACCTTGGAAGCAAAGGTCCAGAGACAAGCATGTTGGGAAAGACTGGTGCAGTAGAGATCAAGTGGAAACTCACAGGAGCTTGAGATCAGAGTGGGAAGAGATCTGGTGTCTGGGTCCTTAAATGCAAAGCTAAAGGTTTTTTGTTGGACTCTGGGCAGTGAGAAGCCATTGATGGGTTTTGAGTGGAAGAGTGGCTTGGTCTGAATTGTGGGGTGAAGGATTGTGGAATGGAGCAATTTTCAGACTTCAGGAATCATACTGAAAGCCTTTTCTACAACTAATGTATGTGTTACCACTACTTTCACACAAATTTGCCTTCTCCCAATACTCCTCAGGGCCATCACTAGATGGCCCTTCAGTTGGACAAGACAGAAATATTAGATAGATAGATGATAGACAGACAGATAGATGATAGATAGATAGATGATAGATAGATAGATAGATAGATAGATAGATAGATAGATAGATAGATAGATAGATGATAGATAACATATATGTTATCCTTGACACTCTTCCCTCTCACTCACCACCATTCCCACTCACTCATCCCCAGTCTGGTCAATTTTACCTCCTAAATCTTTCCACTCCACCTACTACTCTTCATCCCCACAACCACAACCCTCATCCAAGCATCCATCATCTCTCAATTACCCAATTTCACCATTCTCCTCCCTTGTACTTATGTTGCCTCCTACCACAGGGCCTTTGCACATGCCTGAGACCCTGAACTCCTTACCAAGTTAATTTCTTCTCTTCCTTCACACAGCTATAGTACCATTTCCCTAGCAAAACTCTATATGACACTCCCAAAGATAAGGTCAAGACCCCTCGTTAGATTTTTTCATAGAATTGCCTTCCTCTTCCTTTGGACTATTCATCAAAACTTGGAATTTTACCCTCATTTGGATGATAATTTGGTAAATGGCTGTCTATGCTTGTACTGTCCAACAGAAACAAGATGTGAACCACATAGGTCATTTTAAATTTTCTAGTAGCCACGTGTTTTAAAAGTCAAAAGAAAGTAAAATTAATTTGAATGCCATTTTTATTTATCTCAATATATCCAAAATATTAGCATTTCAGTGTATAATCAATATTAAAGATTATCATTATTAATATTATTGATATATTTGACATTATTTTTGTAGCAAATCTTTGAAATATGTATTTTTTGGTTGGGTTTTTTTGTTTGTTTTGTGGTTTTGGTTTTCTGTTTTTTTGTTTTGGCCATGCCACGCAGCTTGCAGGATCTTAGTTCCCCGAGCAGTATCAAACCCGGGCCCAAGGCAGTGAAAGTGCCAAGTCCTAATCACTGGATCTCCAGGGAATTCCCATGAAAGCTATATGGTTTTTTTTACGATTTTTTTCGATGTGGACCATTTTTAAAGTATTGAATTTGTTACAATTTTGCTTCTGTTTTACATTTTTGTTTTTTTGGCTGCGAGGCATATGGAATCTTAGTTCCCCGACCAGGGATGGAACCCACACCCCCTGCACTAGAAGGTGAAGTCTTAACCACTGGACTGCCAGGGAAGCCCCCCATATGTATTTTAGGCTTACAGTATAACTCAATCCAAAATGACCACATTTCAAGTGCTCAACAAGCACAGTGACTCATGGTCGCCACACTGGACAGTGGAGGTCTAGACACACACACACACACACACACACACACTCCACAGGGACAGGGACTATGTCTGATGTGTTCACTATCCTACCCACCCATCCCCCACCCTGCTACATAGCACAGTGCCTAGCAAAGATGGCATTGGGGTTGGTCATGAAGCTGGATTTGAGGATCATGTTCGTGCTCAATACACATGATTTGAAGGGATGATTGAAAGCGCTCACCATTTGCTCTCCATGCCATCTGCTGAAAGGTTAACATCCTCAGCTCTTCCACCACCTCCTGGTCTATGAGAAGGAGTCCAGCTTGAGCCCAAGTCCTCCCATACCCCTTCCCCAATTTCTCTGCATGCCCCATCCTCACCTTACTCACATTTAATCAGGGTAACAGCCAGACCAGTGCAGCCCATGAGCAGTGACACCACCACCAGCAGACACACGTACACCATCAGTCTCTCCTCCTGGTAACACCTAGGACCTCTGGACTTCTGACTGATCCAGGGCACTGGAGTAGCTGGGGGGCAGAGATGGGGACAGAGAGACTGAGGCTGATGCTTCAGATAGTGAGGAAAGGACCCTTGAGCTTTCCTCCAAGAGCAGGGGGGCAAATGACTATGGTCATGACTATATCACCAGGTGGGGTCAGCAAGAGAATATCAGGGAGAGCAAACCCTAAAGAAGCCCAGAGCATTTGTGGAATACATACAATATGCCACACATTCTGTCACACCCTTATTATCTTATTGGCTCCTGACCCTTATGACATAAATTTAAATAGTATTCCCATTTTGCAAATAAGTGAACTGAAGGCTTGGAGAGGTCATGCATAACTTGGACCCAGCTCTTCTCTTAACATTTAGGATGCATTATCTTCTACACTCCAGCAGCCCCTGCCCAAGCTGCTCCCCAGTGGCCCAAGCTGTGGACCCTTGCATCTGGGGCAGAGTACATTTCCCATAACTTATAGGCAAGCAGGAGGTAGGGCTTGAAGAGTACCTGGTAGATATCCTGGGTCCCTGGGGGTCTGGTTTAGACTCAGAAAGGAGGAGCTTCTGAAAGGAAATGTTCCTCTACCAGGGTCTCACTCCAGAGCTATAGGTCTCAAATACACTGGCCACAATGAGAGGGGAGATAGAGGTAAACCTAAAGGACTTACTGGCTATAGGCAGCTGGGATGCAGGATGTACAAGATCAGTGCCTGGGAGGAAGGCAAGAGAGGTTTATTCAGAAGTCACCAAAAGACTTCGTCTCTCAAGATCAACAACCTCCCCTCAAGCCCTCTGATTTGTTCTTTGGTCAGAATTGGGGGACTGGAGGGAGGACTTCCAAGTGTCTACTCTCAGGCTTCGTAATGGGTATTCCCACTGCTCACCCAGTTGAGGAGTTGTGCAGGTGACAGGGGTGAGGTTCAGGCCTGGAAGGGATCAGAAAGACAACAGTCATGCAGAGCAGGCCTTCAGCCAAGTGAACAGGAAGGTCCCAGCCCTAGATGCTCACCTGTGTTCTTCAGGAGCTTGCAGGGAAGTGGGGGGTTCTCTGTTTTCTTTCCTGAGGAGGGAGGAATGGTTGCTCAGTCCCAGATCAGGACAAAGCCAGCACTGGGTCTCCTGTACCCCCAGCCCCAGCTCACCTGCCCTTGGAGGCCTTGGTGGAGCCGTCCAACCTGGCGAAGAGAAACTCAGCATTAGAGCTGGTCCAAGGATGAGAATGAGGTGGAAAGGCAGTGATGGAAACAGGATTGACATGTGCACACTGTTATATTTAAAATAGATGACTGGGACTTCTCTGGTGGTGCAGTGGTTAAGAATCCACCTTCCAATGCAGGGGGCGCTGGTTTGATCCCTGGTCGGGTAACTAAGATCCCACAGGCCGTGGGGCAACTAAGCCTGCGCACTGCAACTACTGATCCCTCACCCTCTGGAGCCCATGTGCCACAAATAGAGAGGCCAAGCACTGCAACTACTGAGCCCACGTGCTCTGGACCCTGCATGCCACAACTAGAGAGAAGCCTGCACGCCGCAATGAAGAGCCCGTGCACCACAAGGAAGATCCCGCATGCCGCAACTAAGACCCGATGCAGCCAAATAAATAAATAAATATTTTTAAATAAATAAATTAAAATAGATGACCAACAAGGTCATTAATTAATTAATTTTTTTTTAAAGAGGGACTTCCCTAGCGGTCCAGTGGTTAGGACTCCGCACTTCCACTGCTGGGGGCACAGGTTCAATCCCTGGTCACGGAACTAAGATCCCACATGCCACATAGTGTGGCCAGAAAAAAGAAAAAAGAAACAGGATTGAGACTGCAATGGAGGGTTAGGGATGGGGTTGTGCATGAAAATGGAATTGGGCTTAGGGATAGGGACAGGATTAAGATACAGTGACCAACCATCCTGAATTACCCAGGACTTTCCTAATTTTAAAACAGGAAGTCCCACATTCCAAGAAATCTTTCATCTCTGCACAAACTAGGACAGTTGATCCCCCTAAGTTAAAGACACAAGTGAGTTTGGGTATGGGAATAGAGTCAAGGTTAAGGTTGGGATGAGGGCGTGGATTGAGATGATGGGGTTGAAGAAGGGTCAGGGATAGTGATGGACATGGGAGTAGGTTTGTGATTCAGGGTGTAGTTGGGATGAAGAATGAGGCTGTAGCTGCATTGGGGAATGGGGGAGAAGTTGAGGTTGGGTTGTAGTTGTGTTGGGGCTTGGTGATAGTTTTGATTTGGACATGGAGATGGGTTGGAGATGGGGCTGCATTTGGAGATGGGGATGGGACCTAAATTTGGGGAAGGGGTGGCCTTGAAGACAGTGATGCGGTGGGTCTTCGGGCTGGGCTTGGGGATCATGCTGGAACCAAGTTGGATTTGGAGACGGACTGTCAAAAAGCAGAGCCCAGTGCACCTCCTTAACTCATACTGAGACCCATGGTGCCCTGGGACCTCCTAGATTGACTCCACTCTGGACTCAGAAGTGGGGGGCGTGGATCCACGTGGAATGGCCCCTGTCCAAGGACATTCAGGGGCCCTGGTGGGAGTTTACTCAGGGAAACAAAGCCTCCAATTTTTTTTTTCTTTTGGCCCTGCCATGCAGCTTGCGAGATCTCAGTTCCCAACCAGGGGTGAAACCCAAGCCATGGCAGTAAAAGCACCCAGTCCCAACCACTGGACCCAAAGCCTCCACTTTTATATACACTTATTGGACTCTTGTTGAGTCCCTGGCCAGGCATGGACCACCCAAGTCTAAAGGCAAATTTGGGCCCTGGGTGTGAATGCGAAGAGGTTGGAGAGACAACAGTCCACTCACAGCTTCTGAAATACTGGTTTTCATGTCTCGGGGCCTTTGCATTCACCAGTACTTTTCTGGGCTTCTCTTCTTAACAAACTCCTGTTCATCCCTCAAGTCTCACTCCAATGTCCCCTCATCTGACCCCGAATCCTCCCACTAGTGCAGGCAGACCCCTCAATTACCCTCAGGATTTCCCCAATTTCGTAGTCCCTCCCCTCTCAGACCTGCTCACCCAAGACTATGCCCAAAACTGCCTCCCCCATCAGACTGAGAGACCCTCAGCGTGGACGCATGGGTACTCCCACCATCATGGTGCCCCGTATGGGCAGGCTGACCATATATGTCTGCAGTGCCCAGCTAGTTCCCCCTGGGGAGTCTATTCCCCAACCTCATCCCTCAAATCACACATCTCTTCACCTGCCCTCTGAGAGGTCCTCTTACCTGGCTTGGGAGGAAGGTCCTTGTACGGTGGTGCCGTGTTCTCATAATCATCATCATCATCCTCTTCTCTGGGCCCTTCCAGAGGAAAGGCAAGTGAGAGCCCAGCCCATTCCCTCCTCTGTCCCTCACACCCTGGTCTCTGACCCCAAGGTGGGAATACTGTAACCTGGGTCCTGACCACCCCTGGTCCCCAGCCCATGCCTGGCCAGGGCCATACCTGGCAGGTCCCTGCACCCAGAGTTAGTATACAGGGTGCACATGACTGCAGCTAACACAGGAGCCTGAGAAGAAGCAGGCAGAGCTCGACAGCTCCTTCTCCTTGTGTCCTCAACTCAAGTGACTAGGGTTTTTCTCAGTTCCTTTTTTCTTTAAAAGTCAAGAACATGCAAATCTATCTTGAGGGGAACACCACAGACCACACACACACACACACACACACACACTTATTCTTCTCCCCAGTTTGGATTCATGCACAGAAATAACAATGACAACAGCCCCTGCATTTGAGTTCCTACACAGCACCAAGCCCTGGGTGAAAAATAGATAAGCTCCTTCCTTCATGAAACTTCAATCGAGACAGGAGAGACAATAAACCTATAAAGAAATATAGAAATAAGAAATATGGTTTGTTTTTTTATTTTATTTCCAATAGTAACTAAGTATTATTTTAAAATAAAATAAAACAGGGTAAAGGGATAGGATGGGGGCTAATGTAGAGAGGTGGTCAGGGGAGGCCTCCCAGAGGGGTAGACATTTACAACAAGACGTTAAAGTAATCGGTGCTAAGTACTCCCACATTCCCACAGTGAAGTTTTAGGCTCACTGTGGCTACATAACAAATAACCCCAAAACGGGCTTCCCTGGTGGTGCAGTGGTTGAGAGTCCGCCTGCTGATGCAGGGGACACGGGTTCGTGTCCCGGTCCAGGAAGATCCCACATGCCGCGGAGCGGCTGGGCCCGTGAGCCATGGCCACTGAGCCTGCGCGTCCGGAGCCTGTGCTCCGCAACGGGAGAGGCCACAACAGTGAGAGGCCCGCGTACCGAAAAAAAAAAAAAATTACCCCAAAACTTCATGACTTAAAAAAACAGTAGGCACGTATTATCTCACAGTCTCTGAGGCTCAGGGATTCAAGAGCAGCTATGTGGTTCTGGCTCGGGATCTCTCATAAGGTTTCAGTCAAGATGTTGCCCAGGGCTGCAGTCATCAGAAGCAGGGCTGGGCTGGGGCTAGAGGATCTCCTCCATGACGGCACACTCCCATGGCTGTTGGCAGGAGACCTCAGTTCCTTGCCATGTGAGCCTCCCCCAAGGGCTGATTGAGTATCCTCACAACATGGCATAGGCCAAAATGGAAGCCACAAAGCCTTGTATGATCTAGCCTCACAAATCACAAACTATGATCTCCACTATATTTATCACATGGACCAGCTTTGAGTCACTGTGGGAGGAAAGCACACGAGGACATAAATACCAAGAGGTAGGGATCATTTGGAGGTCATCTTGAAGGCTGCCTACCACAGTCATATACACAGAACTTGCAAAGGAGTGTTTTTCATCCTGAACTTGACATCGACTGGAGGGTATTTAAAAAGTGAAAGTTAAAAGGCCTGTCTATGCTATGGGGAAACCAAGGGATGAGGTTTTGATTCGCACCCAAAACAGCATGAAGTGAAATGATGGACATAGGGGAAAGGGCTGCAATAGGAGTGGCTGCGTCTTTTGGTACATCAAGGATGTGGGAGTTTCCTGTGAGCCTCGTAAAAGCAGTGGAATAACCAGGCTGAGGCCCAAGAAAGCAGCCTGCCTATGTTTCTCAAAATGACCACCAACAGCCTTTGGGGCAAACAGCCCTAGAATCATCCATGACTCCTCCCTTCTCTTTCATTCCATGGCTATGGCACATTAAGTTTTCAAAAGATGGCTGCAACAATATCTCATGTCCTACATGTTCTTATGCAATGTGACCATGCCACTCCATCAAGAAGTAGAGTCTAATTATCCTCCCTTTAAATCTGGGCTTGCCTTAGTGACTCTCTTATAACCAACAAAATGTGGCACAAGGGAGAGCTGCCATGCAGCTTCCACCTGGCTCTGTCAGAACATGTGCTCCCAACTGACATTTTGTGAGGAAGCCCAAGCCACATGGAGGTGCTTGGCTCAACAATCCCTGCTGAGGCCAGATTTCAAGTCATCCCAGCCCAGGTGCCAGACATATAAGTGAAGACACCTCCCAATGATTCCAGCCCCCAGGAGAGTTAGAGTCACCTCCAGCCCTTTGGGTCTTCCCATCCAAGGCCCCAGACATCATAGAGCAGAAACAAGCTGTCCCGACCATGCCCTGTCCCCTAGAATCCATGAGCATATGAAGTGATTATTTTATGCCACTACGTTTGGGGTGGTTTCTTAGACACCCTAGATAACTGGAAATATGACCAATCTGTTAGTAATCTGGTTGGCTCTACCTTCACAGCATATTCAGCATCTGAGTCCTTTTCACCTCCTGGTCTTAGCCATCATCCTCTTTCACCTGGATTACAGTAATAGCCTCCACCTAGGTCTACCCACTTCTGCCCTTGCCCCCTTTATGGTCAAACTCATAGAAGCAGGGAGATGGTTGCCCATGGCTGGAGGGATGGAAAAAATGGGTAGATGTTGGTCAATGGGTACAAAGTTTCAGTTGTGCAAGATGAATATGTTCTAGAAAACTACAATGTGACTATAGTGGACAACATTGTATTGTGTCCTTGAAACTGGCTAAGAGGGTAGATCTTGGGTGTTCTTAACACAAAAAAAAGAATAAATAAAAGGAAAATGTTAACTCTGAAGTGATGGATATGTTGACTGGCTTGGTTGTGGTGAATATTTCACAATATACATGTACATTGGGTTATCAAGTTGTACACCTTAAATACATACAATTTTGACTGTCAAGAATACCTCAGAAGGACTTCCCTGGTGGTGCAGTGGTTAAGAATCCTCCTGCCAATGCAGGGGACACAGGTTCGAGCCCTGGTCCGGGAAGATCCCACATGCTGCGGAGCAAATAAGCCCATGTGCCACAACTACTGGGCCTGCGCTCTAGAGCCCACAAGCCACAACTACTGAGCCCGCGTGCCACAACTACTGAAGCCCACGAACCTAGAGCCCGTGATCCGCAACAAGAGAAGCCACTGCAATGAGAAGCCCGCACACCGCAATGAAGAGTAGCCCCCCACTCGCTGCAACTAGGGAGAAAAGCCCGCACGCAGCAACAAAGACCCAGCTCAGCCAAATTAATTAATTAATTTAATTTGAAAAAAAGAATACCTCAGTAAAGCTGGAAGAAAAACAACCATAACTGTTTTTATTTAAACTTTTGATAATTTCTTTACCACAATTTTCTTTCACTTTTTTTTAACATTGCATTAATATATAATTTTTCTTGGGGAAAAATAGAGTCTGAAATCAAGGTGTGGGCAGGGCCATGTTCCCTCCAAAGGCACTAGGGGAGGATCCTTTTTGCCTCTCCAGCTTCTAGGGTTTCCTGGTACTCTTTGGCTTGTGGCCACATCACTCCAATCTCCGCCTCAGTCTTCACATGGCTTTTTCTCTGTGCATCTCTGTGTCTCAACTCTAGATGCTATGCTGGTGGTTTTGAAGATGCAGGAAGGGGCCATGAGCCAAGGAAGGCAGCTCTAGAAGCTGGAAAAGGCTAGAAAACAGATTCTCCCATTCTCGAAGCCGCTGAGGGATAGTGGTCCTGCTGACAACTTGGTTTCCGCCACAGGAAACAACTTTGAACTTCTGACCTCCAGAACTATAAAAGAATTAATTTCCGTTGTTTTAAACCACTAACTTTGTGGTAATTTGTTACAGCAAGCATAACATATTACATACCCCAAAGAGCAAGATCCCAATTCCTCTTTTGAGGGGTTTTCCATTAAAGTAAAAGGAAATGCAACTCAGATTGGCTTAAACAACAAGGAAATCCCGTCAGGCCCATCCATGTACAAGTTAGAATATTGGGCGGGGTCGCTGTAACGGAGATTCAGAACAAGAGTGGCTTAAATGAGATGGAATTTATTTCTCACCTCACAGTCTCAATATAAGCAATCCAGTCTCCGCCAGTGGAAACTCTTCCCCAGCACATGCTGAGGGGGGTGGCCCCAGCCCTACTTGAGGTGGGAGGGCAGCAGCAGACCAGCCTCCCTCTCCAGAAAAAGCTCACCCCAGGGGCTGAGCTTCCCCCCGCCCCGTTCCCATGATGTAACATGCTGAACCTCTCCCACCTGCATGAGGTGTGGGTGTGCTGTTCCCATTCTACAGATGGGGAAATGGAGACTTGTCTGAGAAGGAAGAGTCTGTCTGCCCAGCAAATACCCACTGAGCATACACAACAAGTATCAGATTCCAGATGGATATGGGGGGGTCAGGGTGGAGGGATAGGGAAGGGATTGGGGGGGTACACCAACCAAGAGGACTGATAGCATCTCTGGCCATCAAGGGCATCCTTTAAGGTGGGTGGGCCTGGGCAAGGTAAGTGTGGTGAATGTTGGATGGTCTCACTATGTGAGGGTGATGGCCACATGGCCAAGGCCGTGCCTCGAGACTTGGCACACAGTAGGTGTGCAGGAACTTGTAGTGAAATCCAGTCCCGTCAACTGGGTATAATAACATAAAGCCATGGGTCCAGGCTGACCTGGCTCTGCCCCACTCTTGCTACGTGACCTCAGGGGAGTAGAACAACATCTCTGGGCAGAGGTCTCCTGATACGTCCAATGGAGATTGGGGATTCAGTTGTTCATTCATCTATTCAACAGATATGTATTGACCAGCTACTATGTGTTAGGCTCTGTTCTAGGTACTAGGGAGACATTGGTGAATAACAACAAAAATCTCTACCCTTGGGATTAGAAACAGGGAGAGATATAATGAATAAAATAAACAAATACCTTATATAGAGAACAAACTAGTGGTTACCAGTGGGGAGAGGGAAAGAGGGGAGGGGCAAAATAGGGGTAGAGGATTAAGAGTTACAAACGACTATGAATAAAATAAATAAGCAACAGGATATATTGTACAGCACAGGGAAATATAGCAATTATTTTGTAATAACTTTAAATGGAGTATAATCTATAAAAATATTGAATCACTACGTTGTACACTTGAAACTAACATAATATTGTAAATCAACTATACTTCAATAAAAAAACATATCTTAGAAATGTTGTTAGATAGGCATAAGCAGAAAAAAGAAGAAAAATAAAGCAGACAAGAGGAATCAGGTGTGCATGGGGCGGGAATGTTGCAATAGTAAGGAAGATCACAGAATGGAAATGATACAAAGCATGGTCTTGGACCAGAACCAAAGTATACTAGAAATCACAGAATGATATCTGGAAATTCCATACGTATTTGGAAATTAAATCATGGGTCAGACAGGAAGTCAAAACTAAAACTATTTTTGACTGAATGAAAGTGAAAACGTACCATATCAAAATATGTGGAGTGCAGCTAAAGCAGTGCTAAGAGGGAATTGTAGGGCATTAAACACTTATGTTTAAGAAGGTGATGGGGGGAGTTCCCTGGCGGTCCAGTGGTTAGGACTCGGCACTTTCACTGCCGTGGCTCTGGTGGGGGAACTAAGATCCCACAAGCCGCAAAGCACTAGGTGTGGCCAAAACTAAATAAATAAATAAGAAGGTGATTGGGTATATTTGAAAGTTGCAAATAGAGTTTTTTTCTTTCTTTCTTTCTTTCTTTTTCAAGTAACAGTTTTAGGAACATCTTTCTTATCTGTGTTTCTAGACACTTCTCTACATGCATTACAGAACCGTCTGCACATCCATTCACTAAAGTAATACTGTTTACAACTGGATGATCAAGGAACACTCAAAAAACACGTTTTTAGGGCTTCCCTGGTGGAGCAGTGGTTGAGAGTCCGCCTGCCGATGCAGGGGACACGGGTTCGTGCCCCGGTCCGGGAAGATCCCACATGCCGCGGAGCGGCTGGGCCCGTGAGCCATGGCCGCTGAGCCTGCGCGTCCGGAGCCCGTGCTCCGCAATGGGAGAGGCCGCAGCAGTGAAAGGCCCGCGTACTGCAAAAAAAAAAAAAAAAAAAAAAAAACACGTTTTTAATGTCATGAAGAACCTAGGGGTAAGACAGGAATAAAGACACAGACCTACTAGAGAATGGACTTGAGGATATGGGGAGGGGGAAGGGTAAGCTGTGACAAAGCGAGAGAGAGGCATGGACATATATACACTACCAAACGGAAGGTAGATAACTAGTGGGAAGCAGCTGCATAGCACAGGGAGATCAGCTCGGTGCTTTGTGACCACCTAGAGGGGTGGGATAGGGAGGGTGGGAGGGAAATGCAAGAGGGACGAGATATGGGGATATATGTATATGTATACCTGATTCACCTTGTTATAAAGCAGGAACTAACACACCATTGTAATTATAAAAAAAATAAAAAATAAAAGCATTAAAAAAACACATTTTTATACATGAGCTGTTAAATACACCTCTACATGCAATAAAAAAACGGTCAGCACGTTATTTACTGATGTAAGACTCATCTAATCTTGCTGAGCAATTAGCACTCTTAGAACAACCTTGTGTGTCTATAAACACTTCCTTATATGCATTACAGAACATATACCTGATCCATGCCCTGAAATAACACTGCTTTCACAGAGCAAGTAGCTCTTGAACGTTCTCATTATAAGAAAAAAAAGAAAAAGGGTAACTGTGCTGTAATGGATGGATGTTAATAAGACTTAATGTGGTGACAATTTCACAATGTATACAAATATTCCATCATTATGTTGTACACCTGAAACTAATATAATGTTATATGTGAATTATATATCAATTTTAAAAGAAGGAGCAGGGAGGAAGGTGGGGAGGAGAAGGAGGTGATCAGGAAAGACCTGACAGTTGAAATCAACTGAAGAAGGTGGGGGGAAGGCCCTGTATACATCTGGAAGAAAAGCATTCTAGTCTGTGCAAAGGCCCTGAGGACAGCAAGCTCCTGGTGTCTTCGAGAAACAGGGAGTCTGAGATCCAAAGTCCCCTTCTCAGTGAAACTTTCTAAAACTGAAGTTCCAAGCCCACCCTTCTCCATACACTCCATTCATTGCGTTTGTTCTTAACAGTTATCACCATCTTGTCACACACATTGTGTCCAATAGGATGCTTGTTGAATGAATGAGTGACGGTCCTGCCCACCAAGCCCTGACTAAGGCCAGGCCACTCCAGGCTCACTGGTCCTCCACCACCAGCCAGCAGCCCGACACGAAGGCAGCAGAATCCCGGGGCAGCTCCTGGATTACAGGCGTGCCTCTAGTCACTATCACAGACCGAGGCCAGGTCTTCCCCAGGGACTGTCTAGGCCAAGCTAATTTATTTTTCCTCCTCTCCGGAACTGAATTACCCAGAGCTTCCGATCTCCCATGCAGCGGACCGAGGCGAGGCGCAAACTCCGCCCAGAATGTTCTTCTCCATCCCCGGCCCCACCTGGGGCCTCCGAGGCTGTTCCGCCCACAAAATGCTAATGCAGCCCCTGCCCGGGGCAGAGCAGAAGCCGCGGCGCGGACGGCAGTGGCAAGGGAAAGAGGAAGGAGGGGCGGGGAAGCTGTGGGCAGCGATGCAGGGCACCTGGGGACGCGGGCGGGGAACACAGTGAGGTCTCCTCGTCAGATGGCTGGTAGAGAACAAAAAACAGGAAGACTGTGGGGCACGGGTGACTGAGACCCGGCCCCTCCCTCACCCCTTAATACCACCCTCACTCTAATATTATCCCCCCCAGATCTCCAATTCTGAGTATGGACAGACCAAGCTGAAGCCTCTGAGTCCAGGGACCTCAGGACAGATGTGGGTCCACATCCCCACCCACCCAGAGTCATCCCTGGCTTGGACCTCTTCATCCTCTAGTGAAACGACTGGTCGTGGGAGTCCCCTCTGGTGGGCCTTCTAGTTAGAGAGTGCCTACCAGACGAAAGTGATAACAGCGCGTACTGGATACCTCCTAGGTGCCAGGCAGGAAGCGCTTTTCGGGCAACCATCAACTGGTTGATCAACTGATTCTTCCAAACCACCCTGTTCATTTATTCATTTGTTGATTTTTTTTTTTTTTTTTTCGCGGTACGCGGGCCTCACTGTTGTAGCCTCTCCCGTTGCGGAGCACAGGATCCGGACGCGCAGGCTCAGCGGCCATGGCTCACGGGCCCAGCCGCTCCGCGGCATGTGGGATCTTCCCAGACCCGGGCACGAACCCGTGTCCCCTGCATCGGCAGGCGGACTCTCAACCACTGCGCCACCAGGGAAGCCCTCATTTGTTGATTTTTGACAAGTATTTACTAAACCCCTGCTGTGTGCCAGTACCCTTCTAGGTGCAGAAACACAGCAGTGAACAAGACAGGTAAAATTCCCTGCTCTGCAGAGCGGACATTCAAGAGGAGAGACCAACAGTAAACAAGTTAAATATTAAGTCAAATATATAGATCTCAGGTTAGAGGGTGGTAAGTGCTAATAAGGAAAATAAAACCATGAAGGGGGTGGGGGCTGTTTAGTAGGGACCCATTTTACAGGTGAGTAAACTGCATCTCTGAGAGGGAAGTCACTTCCCAAGGTCACACAGGGAGTGAGTTGGCACCGTGATTTGCCACTCTGGGTCTCCTCCCAGCTCTGGCCTCTAGGTGAGCAGCTGACACACAGAGAAAGAGAGGCAGAGGGGAGACACACAGAACAGAGCAGGGCTGCCTGGCATAGCTGTGCAGGTTGGGCACTGCACAACTCCAGGAGTGCCATTCACAAAGACAAGAATGTGAATGTTGTCCCCTGGAGTCAGGAAGTGCACAAGAATCTCAAATCTATGCCATGTTCTGGGGCAGAACTTCCTGGAAAGGAAGTCTCAATCACCATTGGTCTATCCTCTATGGCTTGCGTTACTGAACCGGGTTTGTTTGCCTGATGCCCAGCAAGCCAAACCTGAGACACCAATTTTGCAGCAGAGAAAGGGTTTACTCACAAGTCAGCCAAGCAAGATGGGAGAACATATCTCAAATCCGCCTCCCTGAAGGTGAGGGGCTTGGGATATTTATGGAATAAAGCTGAGGCTTGGGGAGCATGGGGAAAGGTGATTAGAGATCTTTTCTTTTAAGTGAGGTAATCATCATTCTACTCAGGCCAATCTAAGCTACATGCTTCTCCACGGGATGCAAGTCCAGAAAATGGCAGGGTTAGCATGCTCTGAGGGTGGAGTTTTGAGTCCTCTGACGTCAAAAGGACACTGATTGGGCACCTGTGCAGACCCACTTGGAGGGTGGGTGGTCCCAACCAGTCTTAACTGGCTTGAGCTCAGACTGGACACAGCTGACTCCAAGTTCCTGAAAAACAACTCTGGTAAACATCTTATTGTTTAGGCTACGTGACACTTGGAGGACATGCAAGTTTTTATAAAAACAATTAAAGCAAGCTTGAACCATGAAGGCACGTTACAGTTCACTACTTATTAAGCAAGTTACAGTTTAATGGATCTAACTGATGACGTTCCGTTTCACTTGCCTTTTTGAGTTACCGATATATCACAGCCACTTCCCTGTGTCAGCACATGAAAATCTAGCTCAGTAGTTCTCCCAAGGTTGGTCCCCAGACCAGCAATATCTCTGTCACCTGGGAACTTGTTAGAAATGCAGATTCTGGGGCTCCAGACCTCCTGAGTCAAATGCTTTCAGGCTGGGTGTGGCTTTTGCTCCACATAAATGGGGAGCCCCGGGAGGGTTTCAGCAGAGGAAGGACATGATCCAATTTCTGTTTTGACAGGTGCAACCCGAGGGTGAGAGATTAAGGAAGGTGGGGACCAGGAGAAGCCTACTGCAGTTGTACTGGAGATATGGCCATGACTTGGATGGGACTGGTGGCCATGGAGGGGGTAGGAATGGGTTGTGTTCTTTATCGGTTTCTACAGTGCAACCAAAGAAATATGCCACTGATTTGGATGCCTGGAGTGAGAGGACTAGAGTTGAGTATGACCAAAAGGTTTGGGGCCTGACACCTGGAAAAAATGGAGCAGACATTGCCCAAGACAGGAAGACAGAGGGAGGAACAGATTTACGAGAGAGCAGAGAGAAATCAGGAGTGTCATTTGAAGGTGTGTTATAGACTGTTTGTGTCTCCCCACCACCACCAAAAAAAAAAAAAAAAATTCATATGTTGAAATCTAATCCCCAATGTGATAGTATTAGGAGGTGAGGCCTTTGGGAAGTGATTAAGTCATGGGGGTGGAGCCTCACAAATGGGATTAGTGCCCTTGGAAGAAGAGACATGGGAGCAAGCTCACCCCCTTTCCACCATGTGAGGACACAATGAGAAGCTGGCCGTCTGCAACCCAGAAGAGGGCCCTTGCTGGAACCCAACCATGCTGGCACCCTGATCTTGGATTTCCCACCTCCAGAACTGTGAAAAATAAATTTCTATTGTTTATAAGCCTTTATTATAGCAGCTCAAACGGACTAAGCATGTGAAGGTGCCCAGTCGGTGGCTGGATATATTCATGTGTCTGCATTTCAGGGGAGAAGACATATCTAGAGACAAATTTGGGGGTTATCCACCTATAAGGTGGTGTATTCGTTTCCTAAGGCTGCTCAACAAATGACCGCAAACTGGGTGGCTTAACGCAAGAGAAATTTATTCTCTCACAGTTCTGGAGGCCAGAAGTCTGAAATCATGTTGTCGGCAGAGTTGTGCTCCCTCCAAAGGCTCTAGGGGAGATTCTGCTCCTTGCCTCCTTCAGCCTCTGGTGGCTCCAGGTGTTCCTTGGCTTGTGGCCACATCACTCCAATTTCTGCCTCTGTCTTCACAGGACCATCTCTCTTTCTCTGTCTCCTCTTCTGTTGATGTCAAACCTCCCTCCATCTTTCTCTTATAAGAACACTTGTCATTGCATTGGGGGCCTACTTGGCCTACGATCTCATCTCAATACCCTTCATTACATTTGCAAAGGCACGTTTTCCAAAGAAGGTCACGTTCACAGGTTCCCAGGATTAGGGTATGGACATACCTTTTTAAGGGGGCGGCACTATTTAACCCGCTACAGATTGTATTTAAAGCCCTTCGTAGGACGATTGTGAGTGGAGAGAGATACCCTCCACCCCCACTCTTTTCTTCTTGTTCACCTCTGTGTCCTCAAGGTCTGACACAGCCATTCATAATAGAGGGATGTAGTAGTAACAATAAGTAACACTTAACTAATGCTCTGTGCTAAGCACTGCTATAAGTACTTCATATAATTAACACATTTAATGCTTAAAACATTAAAATTGAGATCTCGATTTTACAAAGAGCTAAACGCACTCACCCAGGCCACACAAATAGGGTTCTAATCCAGGACATCTGTTCTCTCAAATAGCAGGAAACCCCCTTGGCCCAAGTAGAGGAAGCTGGCTTGCTTTAGAGAATCTCACATATTACAAACACAAAATAAATTTACTGAAGAACACCGGATGCTGCTGTCAGCTGAGATCCTGTGATTGGAGCTGGCATAAAACAACCGTAACTCTAAACATGACATCTCTTGGTATCAATGCCACTCAGGCCTCCAGGGAGCACTTTCCCGCCTCTCTGGCTGATGCCCTCCTGTGTCTGAGTGTGATTCTGGTTGTGCCACTGCCAGTGCTGGAAACAGATGCTGCTTTGGGGTGTGTAGAGGATTTGAGCACCAGACAAGTTTAGGTAGGAGAAAAGACAAATTATCTTGTGTATTCGTTTCCTAGGGCTGCCATAACAAGGTACCACAAACTAGGTGGCTTAAAACAAGAAAATTTTATAGTCTCACGGTTCTGGAGGCTGCAAGTCCAAAATAAGGTGTGAGCAGGGCCATGCTTACTCCCAAGGATCTGGGGGAGGATCCTTCCTGGCCTGGGATCCTTGGTGTTCATATGCTTGTAGATGCATCACTCCAGTCTCTGCCTCCAGCATCATGTGATGTTCTGTGTGCACGTCTGTGTCCAAATTTCCCTCTTATAAGGACATCAGTCATTGGATTAGGACCCACCCGAGTCCATCATGACCTCATCTTAACTTGATTACATCTGCAAAGACCCTACTTTCAAATAAGATCACATTCACAGGTTCCCAAGGGTTAGGATTTCAACTTATTTCGGGGAGGGGGGGTGGACACAATTCAACCCACAACACCTTGTCAAATGAAATCTAATCATGCAGCATCCAAGTATCATTTCCCAGCACTGCCAAGCACCCAGTGAAAGGCTTCTCTTTTGTGTTCCAATGTGCAGGATTCCAGAGAGAGTAACAAATTAACACAGCATTTGTTACAGCTGCACATTGGGCCAAGAAGTATTTGGCAGTATTAAACAATGTATTATACTTTTAAATATACATGTGTAGAAGCTCTAATGTAACAGGTGTGAAATGTAAACCCATTCTTTACAGGGGCAACTACAGGGATACTAGAATCACAACTCGTTTTATTTTTACAAAGTATTAAATTGGATTTATTTAAAATCTCAGCTTATAAATAGTTTATAAATAACTTTTATTTGCTTATTTAAATTAAACTTAATTAAAATACTTAGTTTAAATAATTTTATTTAAACTTTTGATATTTGCTAATTATATCAGCTCTGTGCAGGGTTTTTTATGACAAATTCGAAAGTTTTAGAATAAAGACTTTTTTGAAACACGACAGAAGAATAATTTTCATTTGTGCTCTAGCTTCGGGAGATCAGAAGCGCCCAGGGAGGGAGGGAGGAAGACCCATGCTCGCATCGTCCACCCTCTCCTGCCCAGATGGATTTCCAGAAGCAGGGAGGTCCCCTCTGGCGATCACCGGAGTAGGAGCCGCGCACCTTACTATCTCAGCCCAACCGCCAGGTGGAGCCAGAGGTACCTGAAGTCCTCCGGAGTCGTTCATCTCTATGATCACCGCTGCGGCCTGAGCAACCCGGAAGCCGTCGCTGGGCAAGGAGTGCTTCCAGGTAGGAGCTGGGTGACCCCGGCTGCCTGCGGCGACAGCAACCATGGGGGCGCACCTGGCCCGGCGCTACCTGGGCGATGCATCGGTGGAGCCCGACCCCCTGCAGATGCCCACCTTCCCGCCAGACTACGGCTTCCCCGGGCGCAAAGAACGCGGTGAGGCCCAGTGCGCAGGCGCGGCCGGCGGGAGTTTGGGGTGGGCGCCGGAACCCCTGAACCCCGGGGTCGGCTGGGCTCGAGCGTCATGCACTGTGTCTGGGTTCAGCCCTGACCTCGGCCCAGAGGAGTCCAGAGGGCGCGCGTGACCCTGCCTGAGTGTGGAGGCATTCCAGGCAGAGGACACTGTTTGATCAAAAAGCCCGGGGGCAAAAGAGAGTGGCGATACAGGACCTAATGAGGCGGTAGAAGTTGGACTTAGTCCTGGAGTGAGTGGGGAACTATGGGAGGGTTTATCGCGGAAGGGATGTGGTTATTGTACCTCTGTCCAGATGTCACTATTTTTAGGTATGCTAGAGAAAACACAAGGGGGGGCTCACGCCGCATATACTGTCCTGCACGTTGCTTTTTTAATTCGTTAATATCACAAGCATATCGAGCGCCAGTCCTGGACCAAGTCCCAAGTTGAGCACCGAGGATGCAGCAGGCACTGACTAAGGGGGAACTCACAGCCCTATAGGGAAGACAAAGGAACCTGGCGGATCTTGATGATGGCCCCTGGGAGTATCAAGGCGGGCTTTCAGGAGACTATGACTGGAAGCGAGGCCTGCGGGAGATGCGGAGGAGTTGACCACACCGGGACCAAGGACAGGGGAGAGCTAGTGCTTCAAAGCAGAGGAGGGACACGATCAGATTTGCTTTATCAAAAGGTCACGCTGACTGCCAGGTGGGCGACGACTTGGAGACAGGGAGACCCCTAAGGGAATGGGGTGGTGCAGAGAGGTGTGGATTTAGGAGAATGTTGGGAGGTACAGTCCTATGGTGTCTCTGGTGTCCTTGTAGTTCCTTCAGCCCCACTGGAACCTGCAGTCCATCAGTACCCCCACCTCCTTATCATGTCAGTCCTTCCCACTTCACACCCTGCTTTCCCATTAATGTTTTGCAAATACCCAGAGCCGCCCACCCCATCCCCTCCTCTGTCTTGCTTAACCAGAACCCTGGTTAAAGCCAGCTCTCCTCCGTGGCTCCTGTCCCTGTGCAGCTGAACATCGGAGAAAAATACCCATCCTCCCTGACTGGTCTCGCAATTGCTCCCCCAGTTGACTCTTCATGCTGCTGTTTTCCTGTCACATTCCCTGGCCCTTCGCTCTCTCCTGCTCCTTCCTAGACCATGGTTTCACGCCTTCTGTCTCAGACTCCAGCACCTCCTTTCAGCTAGTCACTTTGTATCCTCTTAAGAAAACAGAAGCAGCCAAAAGAGCTCTCGTGGGCTCCCTTCATCCCTGCTTCCTACACACCCTGGACTCCACCTTCTCTCCTGTTAGCCCAGATGATCTGCCCCGACTTTAACTAAGCCTCTGCTCCAGGTGAGCCCTCTGATGCCCTCCATCCCATCCTCTCACCTACCCAAGGACCGCCCCCAACCACCCTCCCTCTCTTGCAAGGTTGATTTTCCTATCAACATGCAAATACACTGTTATTTCTGCTGTTGTAAAATCCTCTCCTGGGGCTTCCCTGGTGGCGCAGCGGTTAAGAATCCGCCTGCCAATGCAGGGGACGTGGGTTCGAGCCCTGGTCCGGGAAGATCCCACATGCCGCGGAGCAACTAAGCCCATGCGCCACAGCTACTGAGCCTGCGCTCTAGAGCCCGCGAGCCACAACTACTGAAGCCCGTGCGTCTAAAGCCCGTGCTCCGCAACAAGAGAAGCCCCCGCAATGAGAAGCCCGCACACAGCAACGAAGACCTGACACAGCCAATAAATAAATTAAAAAAAAATTTTTTTTAAAGAAGTTTTACTCTTTTTTGTGTGTGTGTGTTGGGTCTTCGTTTCTGTGCGAGGGCTTTCTCTAGTTGTGCCAAGCGGGGTCCACTCTTCATCGCGAGCCTCTCACTATCGCGGCCTCTCATTGCGGAGCACAGGCTCCAGACGTGCAGGCTCAGTAGTTGTGGCTTACGGGCCTAGTTGCTCCGCGGCATGTGGGATCTTCCCAGACCAGGGCTCGAACCCGTGTCCCCTGCATTAGCAGGCAGATGCAACCACTGCGCCACCAGGGAAGCCCTAAGAAAACTTTTTTTTTAAATAAAAATTTAAAAATCCTCTCCTGGCCCCACCTCCCCCTCCAGCTACCTCCCCACCACTTCACCGACAGGGCTGTGGTCAAGCTTCCTCCCCACCCTCACTACGTCTGTATTGCAAAGCCCCGTTGTCAGATTCTCAGGTCTAACTGCACTACGGCAGCAGCAGGCACAGCCGGTCACTGCCACTTCCTGGGAGCCCCTCTTCATGTGGTCCCAAGACCCCACAGCTCCCGCCCACCTCCCTGCCTTGTAAATGCCAAGGCGCCCCACTGTGTGGGTCTCTCCTGTCTCCACCCACTCCCACCACTCCCTGGGGGTCTCTGCTAGTCCTCTGGTTTCAAATGGCTGCTGTGCACCAGTGCTGGAGTTTTTATCTCCAGCTGGGCCTTGACCCTGAACCCCAGACTCATGGACCTCACTGCCTGCTTGGCGTCTCCGCTCCACATTTAACGGGCATGTTGCACTCAGCAGGCCTGAAACAGAGCTCCTGACCTCCCCTACCAACCCTGTGCCTCCCCCTCCAGCGCTGACCACCACATGCTCAGGCCGAAACCCCTGGGGCATCCCGCCTGTCCTCCCACTTCAAGGCCTTTGCACCTGCTGTTCCGCTCTTGGGGATGCCTTACCCGGGTGTCTATGTGACCCACTCCCTCACCTTCATATGCCACCTTTTGAGGGAATCCTCCATCTAAAGTTCTGACCCACCTCCCCACACTGCCTCTCTCTCTCCCTCGTTTTATTTTCCTCCCTAATACTTAGCATTGTCAGGCATCCTACAACATCTAGCTCTACCTGTTTGTTCTGTGTCTCCCTCCAAGAGCAGGGAGGGATCCTTGCCTGGCATGTTCCCTTGTATAGCCCCAGCACCTAGCACACAGTAGGTGCTCCATAAATCCTGGCTGCTGACTCATCATGCTGGAGCATCACGTGTGAAGCGCCACCTTGACATGGAAACCATCAGGGGCTGCAGGTGGACACAAGGCCTGGGGCTCAACTCTCTACGGGGTGGAGACCGAAGCCATGAATTAGAATGAGCGGAGGGCTCTTAGCAAGACCCACCAGAAGCCAAGGCTTAATGTTTGGGCAGCTTCATATTTGGACAGCCATAGAGACGGGAGGAAACCTGGGGAGGGTGTGGCAGAGAGGGGGGCCACGGGAAGAGAATGTTCGAGAAAGGAGGAGCATCTAGGACCAGGAAAGATGGGGTAAGTTGGAGAGGGGGCGGGGGTTCCCTTGAGGATGCAGGAAGGCTAGGTCCTGTGTGCCCCATGCTGGGTGGGGACAGAGCTCAGGACCACCAGCACAGCGGGCGCGCGCTGGGGTGTGTGCCCACGATTTCTGACGGCCCCCAAATGGGCCCCAGTTGAAGTGAAGGTTGATTTCATCCCCCTGGGATTTACCAGGTGGGTGGGGCAGCAGGACGAGGATTATTAGTTCAGCTATGAGGTGGGCAGAAGCTACGCCTCCACTGAGAGGACAGAGCTGGGATCCAGGTCCCCCAGGCAGACACACAGACACACACACACCTCTGCAGGGTGGGGCTGTCTGGGGAGTGACCCCAGGGGGACGGGAGGCAAGAATCTAGTGTGGATTTTGAGGTGCTCGGTGATGGCGGGAGAGGGACCCTGCCCATCTGGGCCTCAGTGCTGGGGGTTGCTTGGCCCTGGCTGAGCCCCACCCGTCCCCCGGCAGAGACGGTGGCCACTCAGCAGGAGATGAACGACGCACAGCTGGTGCTCCAGCAGCGGGACTACTGCGCCCACTACCTCATCCGGCTCCTCAAGTGCAAGCGCGACAGCTTCCCCAACTTCCTGGCCTGCAAGCACGAGCAGCATGACTGGGACTACTGCGAGCACCTCGAGTGAGCCCCACGCCCGCCCCGAACCCGCACCTGGCCCGGCCCTGGGCGCGCGGCTCCAGAGGCAAAGGACAGCAAACTAGCACTGAGCTTCTAGCCAGGCTCCGCCTCAGTAGAAAGAGGAATCCCAAAGGGGCTGTGGGGTGGGGTGGGCTGCTTTGAGGTGCCTACAGGAGCGGCCACGCCCAGTTCAGGTGGGAGGCCCAGCTCCTGCTCTGGGCCCACGGGTGTCCACCCCAGGGGAGGGGGCAGACCCCAAAGTTACATCACAGGCACGCAGGTCTTCCCTACTTGCGACCCCCTCCCAGTCCCATCAGCTCCCGAGGCTACCCCTCCCTCCTTGTACTCTGCCTGCAGCTACGTGAGGCGCATGAAGGAGTTTGAGCGGGAGCGGCGGCTGCTCCAGCGGAAGAAGAGGCGGGAGCAGAGGGAGGCGGACATGGCCAGAGGCCAGGAGTCCGGCGACGTGGGCCCCGGGGTGGCCCTGTAGTGGCCCCGCCTACCACCCTGTGGACCAGTCAAAAAAATAAAAGCCTCCAGGGCCCTCATCCCTGGCTCCGCCTCTTTCTTTGGTGTGCTGATCCCCGAAGCGACCCCCAAAAGAAACACCGCCGAGTCTGAGTCCAGCTGGGCAGGCAGGTTTTATTCCAGATGCTGGAGAGCAGTGGGTCCCAGTCCTCGCCAGAATGGCACTGGGGCGGGGGGCCACGAGCCTGGCGTGGCTGAGCCTGGGTGAGGGGGTGCCACTCAGAGCAGGAAGGGGATGATGGGCATGCGCAGGGGCGGGTAGTCTCGGAACTCCTTCAGGTAGCTGCGGTGCTTGCCCTTGGCCCAGATGGTCATCTGGGTGAAGCCCACCAGGGAGAAGAGGGCCACTGTGGGGTGGAGCAGGGGAGTCAGGGAGGGAGGGCTGCACACAGCAGGGGCGGGCAGGGCCCCCCGGGGAAGGGGCAGCGGGCTCACCTGGGAGACACTGTGTCATGATGGCAAAGCCAATCCAGGACCCCACCTGTGGGCAGAGCAGGCAGGGTGAGGGCGGGCAGGGCTGGGCAGCCCCAGCTGTTCTAGTAAGGGGATGGGGACCACACGCCAGTGCCAGAGGAGCCTGGAGTAAGGGGGGGACTACACGATGAAGCTGCCCCTCAGTCCCCAATAGCCACAAGCCCAGCTGGACACCTCCCAGGCCCTATAGAGGCCACAGTCTCCGTTTCCAACTGTTCCAAGTTCAAACTGCAAGAGCAGCCACGGAGCCAGGCAGCGCCCCCTCCTAGAAGCTAGCCCTCCACATGGGACCCCAAGCCCCAGGAGGGAGAGGAGAGGAGGGCAGACCCTCACCTCGTAGGTGTAATTGGGGCAGGACACCAGCAGGAAGAGCCATGTGAAGGGATTCTTGGTGGGGTATGGGATCTTCCTGGTCTTAGACCCTGGGAGGACAGGACAGGAGTGAGACCCGCTGGCTCAGCCTGCCCAGGTGGCCATCCCCCCTGCCCGGAGCAGGCCACTCACCAGCTGGCCGCAGGTCCCGCAGGGCCATGTGGATGGAGAAGTTGCCGAGCTGGCAGATCTGTTAGAGAAGCAGGGTCAGCTCGGAGCCCCCACCCCGCCACCCAAACTCCCCGCACCGTCATCCGTCCCAGCCCGCTTACCACAAAGATGGCGAGCGCCAGTTTAACCTGCTGAGCTCCGTAGGCTGAAGAGGAAGCAGAGAGGGGAAGCCCGTGAGGGGAGAGCCTGGGTGAAGGGGTGTTCACAGGGGGAGCAGGGTCCGAGGCCACTTACTGGGCGGTGTGTAGAGAGGGTGGTTGATGTAATAGGCCATCCACGCGGCGAAGCCCCAGTAGTAGGTGCAGTTCTGAAAGGGAGCAGGGCCGGGATGGAGCCTGGCCCAGTGGAGGGCAGGACCCAGGTGAGGGGGACCAGGGAGTGTAGGGCCGGGGGTGAAGGGCCTGGACAGGCAGCTGGGGGCTCACCTTGAAGATGTTGCGCAACGGCATGGTGCCGTGGGAGAAGCGGTGCACGAAGAGCGTCTCCAGCAGGCGCTTGATGTAATGGAATGAGTGGCAGATGCAGGCAAGGCTGGGGGCGGGGAAGCCAGTTCAGCAGGGGCAGGTCCAGCAGGCCTTCCCCTCCCCCGCCACCTCCTCCCACCCGGCCCCACTCACTGTACCACCGTGTGCCGACTGGACGTGAAGTCATATTTGTGGCCGTAGATGAAGGGCACCCGAAAGTAGAAGAGCAGATAGATGAAAAGGGGCCCGGCGTACTCCGTCAGGAAGACCTGGGGAGGGGAGAGGGGAGTCACCCCAACGCGGCAGCCGGGAGACGAGGCCGCTGGGAGAGGGGGTCTGCACGCACCGTTACCCAGCTGATCTGGGCCCCCAGGTCCCGGAAGTAGAGTGTGGCCGTGGTGCCCACGGGCAGCTTCTGCAGAACATCCTCATCCTTCAGGGACTTGCCCTCTGCGGAGAGTCGGGCCAGGGCTCAGGGCCTGCCTGGGCCTTCGCCCAGGGCCACCCAGGAGCCCGGGGGCAGCCAAGCAGACAGCTGTACTCACTGGGGTCCAGGCGGAGGGACTGGCGGGCGGGGTACCACTGTGGATCTGTAGGGAGAGTAGGGTATCACAGCGCACAGCCTGGTGGGGCCCGGGGTCCCTACAGCTCCTCCGGCCCCCGGGCAAGATCTCTGAAGTTTGTGTGGCTCCAGGACACAGACCGGAAGAGCAGGCAAAGCGGGATGCTGTCCCTCCCCAAAGCCCAGCAAGGGCGTTCCTGTTGATGGCCACACGGGGGCGGGTGCCCCAGGCAAGCCCAGAGAAGCCTGGGCCACACTGGGGGCGCATCTCTGCAGGCCCTTGAGGGAGAGGCATGTAGGACGGGGTCCTACCTAGAGGCCCCTGCCCAGAGGGGTCGCGGGGGCAGTGTGGCTGGGCCCTGGACTTACGGCTCTTGGTGAAAAGGTTCTTGATCTCGGCAATGGTGGCTTGGGGCTCCACCTGGGGGAAACACAGGCCAGGGACCAGTAAGCCGTGGGCGGGGAGCCCGGGACCCAGAATCCCTCTTGGTGAGGTGGGATGGACTGGGGTCCTAGGCAACTGCCATGGGAGGCGGGAGGGTTGGGGACCAGGCCCCCCAACCCACGTAGCCGACAAGGTAGCCATGGGCCTGAGGGCCATTTTAACCAGGCAGCCAGGTCACCCCTGGACTGGCTGGGAGATGGTTTGAGCATGGGAAGCCAGGCCCACTTCGCCTCTCCTCTCCACCCCCAGCCACGACTCCCCCCAGAGTAACAGCCCTCAACGTGTTCCAGACCTCCCTGGGATGGGACAAACCCCTTCCCCTGGCCTGGCCTCGGAGTGGGGCCGGTCTCAGGACTCCACCTCCTTCCCAGGCCCCAGAGCCGTGCAGGGTCCACAGAGGCTGCTTCACCTCCTTCTCACACTGGGAGGCCAGCTCCCGACCACACCCAAGGGCCAGGGTGCTCTATCTACCCTGAGGCGCAAGCTGGCTGGGGCAGGCCCAGGGACAGTACCCCTCCTGCACACCCTGAAGGGCAGGGGCTGGGTGTCAGGACCCAGGTGGAGGGGCACTCCCATCTCCCTGGGGGCCAGGAGCCCAGGAAGGGGTAGGTCGCAGGCCCAGCACCCTCAGGCCAGCACAGTCTGCACCACGGTCCTACCTTGTCCAGGAAGCACAGCTTCTCCCGGGTCTTTGCGTCCAGAATCTCCACCTCGAAGAAGAGAACGGCCTTTTTAGGTTTCTTGATCGTCTTGTGGGGCATGGGCCGGGGGAGGCCATTGAGGCCAAAGACGGGGCCAAGGCCCTGGCTGGTCTCCCGGGCCACCACGCTCACGCTCAGGTCCATGCCTGCCCCGCTCTGCCTGCTGCAGCCAGAGGCCCCAGCTGCCGGCCGTCAGCCCCCACCACAGACCTCCCCACGCGAAGTGCTCTGGGCCGGGCCGGCGAGATCATATTCTGCCGCGGTGCTGGAAGGGAGCCCGTGCCTGCCTTGGCTCCGCCAGCTTCTGTGCAGATGTAACCCGAGTGGCCCAACAGCCACGGCCCAACTAAATATAAAACTGCCCCACACTGAGCCCCCCAGGAGCCACGCCACAGACCTCCTGGGAGGGGGGACCTGGGGGCAGCCCTCCAAGGGCTGAGTTGCCCTGACTGTAAGGCTTTCGAGTGGACATGGACCCCCAACAGCACGGGGGGAAGGGAGATCCCCAGAACAGGAATGGAGGCGCCTCCTGGCCTCCCTGCCCAGTGCAGAGCAAGGGCCAGTCACCAGGAGCAGGGTGAGAGGCCAACGGGCCGCCCAGGCCCCAGCTCAGGCCCGCAGAGTTCACTGGGCTTGGAGAAATCCCAGCTATTTTGAGAATCTGCAAGATAGATCATCCATTTCCCCTTCTGAGCTGTAAGAGACACTCTGGATTATTCTCCTTGTGCATTTGTGTTCCCAGGGAGGTGACAGATTCCGGCGTTATTGGTGCAGAGAGCCTCTCTCTAAGTGTGGAAAGGGTCAGGAAACCAGGAAGTTTCCAGCAAGCGCCCCCAGCCTAGGCCAAGACCTTGGCTCACACCTCCCCAGCCTCCCTCTCCACCCGTTTCTCACTAGGTCCACCCAGGCCTTGTTCAAGGCCACCTCCAGGGCAGTCTTCCCACCATGTCAGCCCAACATAGCACCCTCGTCCAGGCCCTGAGCCCCCCAAAGCCCAGGGCAGACAGCCTGAGCACCGCCCCCAACTCCACTCTCCCTGAGCCCCAGGCAGTGGTGGGACCGGTGGTGCAAAGGGGCAGTGCTGGGAGGGAGGGAGCCCCCAGGGGGATGTGACCCACCCATTCTAAGCGGGTCTGAGAAGGCACCCGGCCCAGCTGTGAATGGTGTGAACTGCTGGTGGAGCTGGAGTGAGGCCCAGTAGGGCCCGAGCCCACCATGTAGGCCTGAGGGCCCTAGTGTAGGGCTTGATGCAGATCTTATTAGACATGGGGACGTGGCAGGCAGGGCTGGGTCTGACCCCAAGTCGGCCACTGGGCAGCAGGTGCTGAGGACCCTTCCCGCCTGGTAGGCCCTCAGTCAGAGGCAGCATGGAGAAAAGGGGCAGATCTTAGAACCCCAGGGCAGGGCCCCAGACAGGGCTCTCTGAGGGCATGCCCACCCACCTAGGGCCACGCCCCCCAGGAGGAAAGGGCTCCCCTCACACACACTCCACCACCAGTGGGAGAGACAGGGGGCGTGGTGTGCAGCACACAGGACTGAATCCGGCCCTGCCACGCTGTCACTGGGTGACTCTGGGGCTGTCACTTCTCTCTGAGCCTCAGGCCGGAGGCAGGTAGGAAAGTGTGTACCTCGAGGGGCTGGCGTGGTACCTGACAGATGGGAGGTGCCCCCAAACCTCAGGCTGTGAGGACAGACTTGAGGAGACCCTGAGGGCCTGCGATGAAGGGAAGGGGATGGGCCTGGGTTCAGATCCCGGCTCCCCTACTGGCCAGGGGGTCGCTGCAGCACACTGGCCTATTTGCCCACCTAGGCTCTACCCACCCCACGTCATGGACAGAGGGCAGGAGAGAGCCCAGAGCCCAAGAATTCCTGTCTGATGCTACTGTTACCACGCTAGAGAGTGCGCCTGCTGTCAACTGGGGGCTCTGCATGGCCACGTGGCCCTGGGGGGCAGGTTACTGAACCCCTCTGAGTCATGGGGATAACAAGGCCAGACAGAAGGGCCAGAAAGAGGGCGCTGCTCACACTGCCCCGAGTGTCTGGCCCCACCAAGGGGCCTCTTGGAAGAGGGAAGGGGTACAGGCAGAATGTGCCCGAAAGGGCGAGGATAGCATGGCCCCGAGCAGGCAAAGGGCCTGCTGCCCTGTGGCTGCAGGTATATTAATAGTTCCTGGGTCCCAGGCGGGCAGTGCCCACATGCCTTCGGAGCTCGTGTGGTCCGCAGGAAGGCTGCACCATGTCTACTGGGAGAGCAGGCCTCCGAGTTCCTGCTGAACCACTCAACAGCTTAAAATACAACCAGCCCCTCTCCCTGCCGGCCAGCTGCTGGGGGAGGGCTGAAACCCTACCATCTCCCCACAACCTGGGCACCAGACCAGGACCCAGGAGGAGAGTATGGGACGTCGGGGCCCCGACTGGCTGCTGGGAAAGGAAGCTGGGCAGCGGGAGAGGGCGGCTGGGACAGGGGCCACCCTCGGGCCACCCTCCCAGCAGCCGCGCTGCAGCTGCTACGGCTGCCACCGCCACCAACACACCCAGGCCAGCCCGAGGCCGCAGAGGAGCAGCGGCGCCCTCACAGAGGTAAGCCCGGCCGGTGCGGCAGCACTCAAGGCCCCGGGGCCACTGGGGAGTGGGCTGCCCCAGCTCAAGGCCACTGTGACAGGTTTGGTCCTCATTTCCCATTTCCTGTCCCCAAATCTCCACCGCAGGAGAGGTCTGAAAGGCCCTGGGCAGGGCAGGGGGGTGGGGATGCGGTGCGGGGGAGCCACAGGACCTCTCTACCATCGTACAACTGCCTGTGCCTCTCTAATTATTTCAGAAAAGTAAAAATTTAAAATTTTAAAAGCCAAGTGGGAAGAAAAAAAAATAAAAAATTTAAAAAATAAAATAATGTATATGTGTGTATATATATATATATATATACACATATATATATATATATATATATATACACACATACATATATATATATATATCAGGTGAGAGAAGCCAGGTACAAAGCGGTCACATGTTTACGTGAAATGCCCAGAATAGGTAAATGGAAGGAGACAGAAGGCAGATTGGTGGCTGCCAAGGATGGGGCGAGAAAAAGTTGTGGAACTAGACAGAGACGGTGGTTGCACAACACTGAATTAAATTCACTTTTAAATGGTTAATTGTACGTCATGTGACTTTTACCTCAATAAATCATTTTTTTTTAAGGGCAGGGCTAGCAAACCGGTCCCAATTACCCATAAAGAGAAAAGGTCCAGGGTCAGGGAGCAGCAGAGGCTACCCACACCTCCACCCCACCTGATGAGGGCCTCAATATGGGGGAGCCCATCACGCACTTCCCAATCTGCAGTCCCTGAGCTTACCCCCTACTCCCCACCCCATGCTCTGCGCCCCAGCACACTCCCGCCCCCTACGCTTGTCACACACACACACACACACCCCTGAGCCTGCCCAGGCCTGAGGCCAGCCTGGGGTGGGGGGGGCCCAGGATAGGCCCAGGACTGGGGTGAGGGGCACAGGTGGCTGCTGGGCAGAGCCCCAGGCAGGGGTCCTGAGCACAGAAGGGGAGGCAGCAGGCTCAGGCCCTACCCCGGAGAGAAGGCAGGCAAGGGACAGGGGATAAGTGAGTGGTGGGACTTTTCTGAAGGAGCCGGGGGCAGCTCTTCCTGTCCCCATGGAGGGAAGGGGCTGGGGGGACAAGGGGGCAGTGATATGTTCAAAGGATGAATGAAGCAAAGCCCGTGAGGGTGTCACTGACCTGAAGTCTGGGCACTGGCCACAGGCAGGGGGTGTGGCCCCAAAGCCTCAGGCACAGTGGCCAGACAGAGGGCAAGGACAGGCAGGAGCCCTGGCCTGGGGCACAGGAGGGTGGCTCTAGGATGACAGATCCCCAGCCCAGGAGGAATTCTCACCCAGAGGCCCCAGATTCCGGGGCCCAGCCAAGGGCAACTCATGGCAGCAGGAGGTCAGGGCTGGTGGGGAGTGGGGGGGCCGGACAAGGGGCAGGGCACAGCCCACCCTGCAGGCTGCAGCCCTGCGCCACCCAGAGGGGAGTACCCAGAGCTACTGCCGGGCAGCAGGGCCCACAGGCTTCACTGCCTTCGTGGAAATAAAGATGCTGCTGATCCAGGTAGCCATAGTAGAAAGAGGGGTGCCCACTTTCTGAGCACCTGTTTCAAGCTAGCATGGTTGCCCAGAGCCTCAGGTAGACAAGGCTCCTGGGATGGTCCCCACATGGCAGATGAGAAAACCAGGGCTCAAGAGTAGGAGAGGGCTTCCCTGGTGGCGCAGTGGTTGACGGTCCGCCTGCCGATGCAGGGGACACGGGTTCGTGCCCCGGTCTGGGAGGATCCCACGTGCCACGGAGCGGCTGGGCCCATGAGCCATGGCCGCTGAGCCTGCGTGTCCGGAGCCTGTGCTCCGCAGTGGGAGAGGCCACGACAGTGAGAGGCCCGCGTACCGTAAAAAAAAAAAAAAAAAGAGTAGGAGAGGCTCAGGGCCTTTGCACATGCTGTTCTCACTGCCTGAATCGCTCTCCCCCAGACCCCACAGGGCTCCTCCCTAACCTCGTCAGTGAGACCCTTCCTGACTGTCAACTTAAAATAGCAACCCAGACATTTACCGTCTGCCTCCCACTGGATGGTCAGCTCCAGAGGGCAGGGACTGTCCTGTCCTCAGTCACTTCCCAGCACCCAGAACAGAGCCTGGTGAGGAGCTGTTCTCCATAAGCACCTGGGGGAGGCACCTTGCCCAAGGTCACATAGGCACCTTGCCTCAAAGCCCCCTCCCCACCACCCTGTGAGCCAAGGCCTTTCCCTCACTCCTCCTTCACACTTGGGGGGATGGGGGCCTGCCCACCACACCAGACCCCAGAGCAGAGGTGGGCGTCCCAGTGCAGGAGCTGCTGCAGGGGGGCTTTCCCTAGCCTGGGCCGGTGGCCTCGCTCCAGGGAAGCCTCTGTGAGGCCTGCAGACACACCCGCCCAGCTGCGGTGACCCTGTGCAGCCCAGCATTCTGGCTACCAGACCCTCCTCCAAGGAGGGGGCCACCGCTCACCAACGCAAAGGGTCACTGATAGGCCAGCTCTGGCTCCTAGGGAACCCTGTCGTTCTTCACCAGCATCCCCAACACAGAAGGGGCTCCACACTGACAGGCTCCACACACCCTGGGCCCTTGGAGACGGCAGCAACACAGGCACAGCGGCCCCTCACAAGGAGGCTCTGAGGTCAAAAAGACTCACCTAGTTCCTGGCTGTGTGGCCCTGGACGAGTAACCCAACCTCTCTGAGCCTCCATTTCCTTATCTACAAAGTGGGCTGCCCCCACCTGCTATCTCACAGGGTTACTGTAAGACTTACAGATAATAACCACCACCATTCTGGCCTGTGTGAGGTCCGGGGCAGGGGGTGCTAGTGCACAGGGGGTGCCAGAACAGAGAACAGTGGCATGTTCTGCACCAAGAATTGTGGGGAAAAACAGAGTATGGGGGGCGGGGGGGGTCAGGAGTTGGGAGGATGGCCATTTTAGACAGAGTGGTCAGGGAAGGCCTCCCTGAGAAAGTACACAAACATGTCCAGTCTAGAATAATTCTTTTTTTTTTTTTTTTTTTGCGATACACGGGCCTCTCACTGTTGTGGCCTCTCCCGTTGCAGAGCACAGGCTCAGCGGCCATGGCTCACGGGCCCAGCCGCTCCGCGGCATGTGGGATCTTCCCGGACCGGGGCACGAACCCGTGTCCCCTGCATCGGCAGGTGGACTCTCAACCACTGCGCCACCAGGGAAGCCCCTAGAATAATTCTTATAAAGAATAAATGTTATCAGACCGATACTAGCAAAATAGAAGTGGCAGACACACAGGGAGCCAGGCCCCTCCTCCCCAAGTCCTCACCACGATCATGAAGGGGCCCAACCACACCAAGGTCAGAGAGGTGGTGCAAGGAGCTGACGACAGTGAGCCTGAACCCTAACAATAGCAAGACACGTGCGGATGGCAGAGGCTGGGCTGCGGCGAGCGTCCCTACTGTAGTTCATCACCACCACAGCCGAGGTGGCAGCCGCCGAGACTGCCCCGCTCTCCACTGCCCCCTTGTGGCCGCGGCCTCTGCTACCACCAGCTGGAAGGGTGTGCACAGCAGCTGGAGCTCCAGGTGAATGAACCGGGCACATCCGGTGCAGGATGGGATCAAGAGAGTGAACGCTAACTCTGGCTCTGCCAGTCACCAGCCAAGAGGCCTCGGGGAGCCACTGCCTCACACTCCTTCCTTCATTCACTCATCCTTTCCTTCCTCCCCTCTTCCCCTGGGCACTGCAGTGAACAAACCCCTGCCTTCACAGAAGCTGCATCCCAGGCGTGGGCTGGGGGTGGGTAGGGACACACAATAAATAGTGGCAGGTTTTGCACCAAGAGTTGTGGAGACAAAAAGAGAAAGGTGGCAGGGGTGGGGTGGGGGAGTATGGCCATTTTAGACAGAGTGGTCAAGGAAGGCCTCCCTGAGGAAGGGGCATCTAAACAAAGGCCAGTGGAACTGAGGGAACACGTCATGCATACATCCAGGGGAAATGCGTTCCAGGCAGAGGGAACAGCCACTGCAAAGGCCGAGACTGGACTGTGCCTGGCATGTTTAAGCAGCAGACCACTGTGGCAGGAGCAGAGTGTGGAGGGGGTGAGCGGGAAGACACAAACAGGGAAGTGATGGGGCAGATCTTGCAGGGGATTGTGGGCCACAGGGAGGACTCTGGCTTTTACGCTGAGTGAGGTGGGAGCCATGGAGGGTTCTTGAGCAGAGGAAGGATGTGACCTGACTCAGCTGTTCCTAGGCACCCCCGTGGGAAGTGAGAGACCAGGGCAGAAGCAATGATGAGGGCAGGAGTAGGGAGATGGCCATGGAGGGGGTGAGAAGTGGATGTGGGGATGGGGGGCGGGGGTGGGTCTGAGGCTCTGACCTGAGCCTCAGAAGAGAGAAGCACCAAGTAGGAGGGCGGCAGGAAAGGCAGGCACCGCCTGAGCCCAGGCTGGAAGTTTGCAACTGCTGCTCTACCCTGTGGGAGCTGCTACACAGGCGGGGCACCCGGGGCCCAGGCACCAGTGCCCAGAAAGCCTCCCAAGCCAGGAGCCTGGGCCCCTCTCAAGCTTCAGTTTCCCCATTTTCATAAACACAGCCAGGCCCAGTGTTCCTCAGGCCCCTCCCACCTGTAAACAAGACGCAGTGGCCTCATGGCAGAGTCTACATCCCCGGGCCTGGGACAGGGGCGGGCACAGGCCTGAGAGTCAGCTTGGCCTCCTGGTCACCCTCATCACTTCCCGCTTCCGTGCGTCCTAAGATGGAACCTGCCCAATGGGTATGGGTTACAACCGCAGCTGCTTCCCAAATGCCTCTCCTCACCCTCTCCTTTCAATCCCCATGGCAGCCGAGGGAGCTGGAGCCATTAACTCCATTTCACAGATGGGGAAGCTGAGTTCCAAGGGGTTAGGAGTGCACCCAGCTCACGCAGCAGTAAACTCCTGAGCCTAGATCCCCACCACACACCAGCCTCTGGGGCTGCACCCCCAGCCAGCGCGCCCCGCAGAGGCCCCCATGCAGTGAGGGTGCAGTACAGCACACCCTGCCTAGAGCAGGCTCGCTGGGACCCCATGGGGTCTGCCTGCCAGAAAAGGGCTCTTCAACCAGGATGCCTTGTGCTGGGCAGCCTGGCACAACCCAGTCAGTACCTGCAGGGGAGTGTGGGCTCTGGTGGGTGACATCTCCCGACGTGGGCGCACAAGAGGCCTAGCTGAGGGTACAAGCCCTGCTCAGTGCAACCTAGAACTCCAGGCAAAGATGCAGAGGGCCCAACAGGTCCATCAGCCGGCCAACCTGGGCACTCTCGGCCCCCAGAGCGCCCACACGGGGCACAAGGGCTGCCACACCCAGAGGACGGAGGCCTGGCCTTGAGCAGCACATGCCAGACTGGCTCACCCACTTCACAAATGCAGAGGCTTGAGCATGTTCACCTACACTCAGCGGCTCAGCACTTTCGGCTCCCTCTCCCTTCCACTTTCCAGAAATATCGAAGTCACACTACTCATGCCAGGGCAGCTGAAAAGACCTGCCAGGACGCCAGCACAGGCCACACCTGCTCGGCCAGAAATACCTCCTTCCCCAGTGGCCTCACTCATGACCCCATTTCTCCTGGGGGGATTGCACAGCCTCCCTGAGGTGCCACAGTGGTTGGGGGGTGGGGGAATGTTGCCCAGGGTAGAAAGGGCAGAGAGAGACTGACCACCCACTCCCAGGTCCTCAACCAGCTGGCTCCTGCCTCCCACCCCTGGTAGCCAGAGGAGAAGTGGCAGGGTCTGAATGCCAATGTCCCTAGGCTCTGGGATCCGGGGCCAGGAGAAGCTGGCAGAGCCCCAGGCAGCCCAGTAGCATCCAGCCTTGAAAGACATTCTTCCGGTGCTCAGGTGCCCCGGCTGGTTGCTGTGACCACAGAAGGCCCAAGATGAAGGAGATGCTGGGCCAAAAAAGCAGGACTCTGGGTCTTGGGCCTGAGAGGGCCATGCTCTTTGACCAGCTGTTTGCTGGTGCCCACAGCCCACACACCTCCCTGGGCAGTTACCGGCCGATGGGGCCTCCAGGGGGTGCTGTCCTGGACAGAGCTGTGCTGCAAGGGCCTATTCCATTGGAAGGGCCGTCACTAGTATCGTCTATCAGATGCTTACTTTGTGCCAAGAACTGTGCTAAGACCTTTACCTGCACAACTCACCTAGCCTCACCTGCGCCTGTAAGCTAAGGACTGTGACTCCAGTTAGGTGGCTCAGAAAACCAGGGCTCGGAAACCAGGGGGCCCTTGCCCAAGGCACGTAGCCCAAAGAAGTACCAGAGCCAGCACCGCCCCCACCTACCTGGGCCCAAAGACTCTCACTGCTCAGCATCACAAAGCAATACCTCCTCCACTCTGGGGAACAGGGCCAAATGCTAACAGAAAACAAGGAGAAACAAAGCCTGGACCCAATTATCTGGAAGGCAGCCCCCCCTCAACTTCCCTGACATTACAACTCCAGCACACCTAGTCTCCAGAGGTCTGGACAATGCAGAACATGTCACCTCCACAAGGAGCGCCCTTGGGAGGCTGAGCCTGCTTGTCCCCCGGCCCCAGCCTCCCTTGGCCCCGGCAGAGTCAGGCCATACCAAGGGCGAAAGGCCTGTCACCCCGATACCACCCAGAGGGGCTCAGGCAAGATCAGCAGCTCTCTCGACACTTCCTGCATGGTGTCCTGCCCCAGGCTAAAGCCACCAATGAACCTGGAAAACCAATGCCATAGGGGTGGGGGGCTCCCCAACACTGAGCAAGAGGCAGTGCTGCAGAGGCCAAAGTCAGACCAACCTCCCTGCCTGAGCCCTGTCTTCTCCATCCGGTAAATGCGAATGTTTGTAAGAGGACCTGACAGAGATGATTCCCGTGGCGGATGTGGCTAAGAACCCCGCCTAGTGGTCCTGAACCCTGCCTGCTTATGAAACCCACCGGAAGAGCCCTGGCCTGGACAACTCAGACAAGGAAATCGGGATCTCTGATGGAGGGCCAGGCATCCACAGCTTCGAAAGCTCCCAGGTGACAGATGAGGCGGCCAACTCAACCCGGACTGCCTTCCTCAAACAGGGTCCTGCCCTTTGGATGAGGCCCAAAACCCTTAGCACAGCTGACTGACGTGCCCTCCCAGACCCTTCCAGTGGAGCCTCAGCCAACCCCCCTGGTCGCTCTCTACCCCTTCCCTGCTCCCTTCCCCAGCACCAGCAAGCAGGGTGCCAGCAGCCAGCCTCCCCCAGCTCATGCTGGCCTGCTAGGTTTGCACTGTCACCCCACTTTACAGACGAGGCAGCCAAGGCTCAGGAGCCCCAAGGACACATGAGTTACAAGCTCCAGGGGCAGGGCCCTGCCTGCTTTTCCTCCTTAGAACTGAACGCTTTTCCTCCAGGGCTGCCCCTAACCCCAGACCCCCGGAAGATGGCCCCGATCTGCATCCGTGCACCACTGGCCGGGTCAAGGTTGGTGACCACATCTGGTCTCTCTCCATCTCTGGGCAGGAAGGCACTGTCAAAGCTGGAAGAGGTGGTGAGGCTGAGCTCTGAGGACACAGGCTGACCAGAGCAGCAGAAGGCGCTCATCCAGGCCGACCTACACCCAGCACGCCCAGCCCAGGTGCAGCAGGCAGGTCAGTCTACACCGGGGGGAGTGCCACTTGCATGACAGCCCAGTCTGGGACCCAGGTGGCCAGCCTTCTACCCGCAGCAGCAGCTACCACCTCCTGCATGCTCACAACGTGCAGGCAGGGAGGCAAGTCCTCGACACAAATTATCTCCTTTACTATTAATCCCCTTTTCCAGGTGAGGACACTGAGGCTCACTCATTCACTGCATAAATAGTGACTGAATACCTACTACATGCCAGGCACTGTGAAGGACTCTGGGGGTTCAGCCCTGGAAGGAGAGAAAAAAAATCCTTGCCCGTATGGAACTGACATTTTCACAGGGAACAAAGACAATAAAATAGTCACACATGATATGTGCCATGGGAAAAACAAATCGGGAAAAGGGGACAGGGAGGGACAGGTGAAGGGAGCTGGCAGTTTCATGTAAAGTGGTCAAGAAAGGCCTCCCTGGGACTTCCCTGGTGGTCCAGTGGTTAAAACTTCGCCTTCCAATGCAGGGGGTGCAGGTTCGATCCCTGGTCAGGGAGCTAAGATCCCACATGTCTTGCGGCCAAAAAACCAAAGCATAAAACAGAAGTAATGTTGTAACAAATTCAATAAAGACTTAAAAAAAAAAAAAAAAGAAAGAAAGACCTCCCTCAGGGGATGTTGAGCCAAGCCCTGAAGGCAGTTAAGGAAAGGGCAGTTGAGAGATCTGAGACCATGTAGGCAGAGGAATGGCCTGTGCAAAGGCCCTGAGGTGGAGCATGCTTGGCGTGCTCAAGCAACAGAGCCAAGGCCCCTGTGGCTGGGGGCAGGGTGGGTAGCAAGAAAGAAGGAGGTGAGGGCAGGGAGGTGATGGGTCATACAGGGTCTCCTGGGCCAGGTGAGGACTATGGCTTCTACTCTGAGTGAGGTGGGAGCCACAGAGGGTTCTGGGCAGAGGAGGGATGTGACCTGGCTTGGGTCCTTAAAGGATCCCTCTGGACTATAGGGGAATAAGGATGGAAGCAGGAACACCAATAAGAAGTTATCAAGATAGGGGCTTCCCTGGTGGCGCAGTGGTTGAGAATCCACCTGTCAATGCAGAACACACAGGTTCGAGCCCTGGTCTGGGAAGATCCCACATGCCATGGAGCAACTAAGCCCGTGAGCCACAACTACTGAAGCGTGCGCTCCTAGCGCCCGTGCACCGCAACGAAGAGTAGACCCCGCTCGCCGCAACTAGAGAAAAGCCTGCACGCAGCAATGAAGACCCAACGCAGCCATAAATAAATAAAGAAAGAAAGAAAGAAAGAAAGAAAGAAGTTATCGGGCTTCCCTGGTGGCGCAGTGGTTGAGAGTCTGCCTGCCGATGCAGGGGACACGGGTTCGTGCCCCAGTCTGGGAAGATCCCACATGCCGTGGAGCGGCTGGGCCCATGAGCCATGGCCGCTAAGCCTGCGCGTCCGGAGCCTGTGCTCCGCAACGGGAGAGGCCACAACAGTGAGAGGCCCGATACCGCAAAAAAAAATAAATAAAAAATAAAAAAATAAAAAAAGAAGTTATCAAGATAAAAGGATGGCTTAGACCAAGGGGGCAGCAAACTGTGGCCTACAGGCCAAATCTGGGCCACCACCTGTTTTTGGACAAGCTAAGACGGTTTTTACATGTTTAAACAGTTGGAAAAAATCGGAAGCCTATTTTATGGCACATAGGAATCATACAGAATTCAAATTTCAGCATCCGCAAACAAAGTTGCATTGGAACATGGTCATGCTCACTGGTTGACATACTGTCTACGGCTGCTTTTGTGACAGTGGCAGAGTTGAGAAGCTGTCACAGAGATTGTAGGGCCTGCAAAGCCTAAGATATTTATCATCTGGCCCTTCACGGGTAAATCCTGCCAATCCCTGGCCCGGGCCAGGTGATGGCAGCAGTACTGATAAGAAGTGGTTGTATGCCACATGTATTCTGAAGGAAGAGATACAGGATTTGCTGACTTCTGGACAGGAGGTGTGAGGGAAAGAGCTGAGTCAAACAGCCTGGGGCCTGGTGATGAGAAGACTGGAACTGCCATTAATCGGCAGGGGTTGGGGGGCAGCACAGGTTGGTGGTGGGGAATCCAGCCTCAGTTTTGGACACGTTGAGTCTGAAATGCCCACTGAACATCCCCAAAGAGATCCAGCTCACTGAAAAACACCACTCCTCCTCCCTGGGATCCTATGAAAACATCTGTAAGCGAGCAAACTCAGTGCTCTTCGAACCCTTTTTGGTCATGTATCCCTAAAATAATTTTGCAAATTTCATGTCCTCCCCCCAAAAAAAGATTTTTAAGTTGACACCTAATTTTTTTTTTTTTTTTTTTTTTTTGCGGTACGCGGGCCTCTCATTGTTGTGGCCTCTCCCTCTGCGGAGCACAGGCTCCGGACGCGCTGGCTCAGCGGCCATGGCTCATGGGCCCAGCCACTCCGCAGCATGTGGGATCTTCCCGGACCGGGGCACGAACCCGTGTCCCCTGCATCGGCAGGTGGACTCTCAACCACTGCGCCGCCAGGGAAGCCCAACACCTAATATTTTTTACCTGAGCTTGAATAGTTGCAAAGATGTCACTTCTGGCCAACTGTAGATATTGCAAATTTTATGTAAACATTTACGGGGCTCTGTTAAATCTCACCAGAGTCTAAATACTTGAGTAATATCATACCTACCATCATTCCTTTAAAAGGAAAAAGCTATAAACAAGCTCTTTAATATTTGCTCCTTTTTTGCCTTCAAGTTGAATTCTGTTCCTGTTCCCCTCCCCCATGGAATTTTATCCAAATACACGCTTGTGACTGAAGATTATTACTGAGCATCCTACCTATTCCTCAAATTGAAATTAAATTTCTTAAAAACATTTTCAGGACCTAAGGCTCTAAGCGTAAAGAGAACATCCTTCAGGATGAGTTATCATTACAATATCAGCTAAACATACATCATAAACATACATCATAAATCATCAACAACTGTTACTAAACATTAACCATAAACAGTAAGTTATTGGCGCTGCCTCTCTCAATGGGATGGAGGCACCCTTTTTCGCAATTAGTTCATGTAGCCAAGGTGAATATTTCTTATTGCTAGAATGAGCTACAGCTTTTATTCTGACATTTCTTTATTTTTTTTTAAAGTAAACACTAAGAAACCCAGTTCACATAAATAAGCAGATGAGAATGGACAGAGTTTTGTTAAAGCAAAAAAAAAAAATCCCAATTCTGAGAACTCCTTCTGAGTTACTGGCCCAAAGTCTCACAGTGATCTAGTATCAAAAATATCTGTAAGGATCTTCCAGCTGACCAGCCCATTAGGCACCACTCCACTGTTTTTCTGAAAGCAGTGACTTGGGACCTGGTCCCAGGGACTGGCAACAGGACCTGGTCCCCAAGGCCTGGTGTTGCTCACTTGCTCATCCCCATGCAGGTCCCCAAGAGCATAGAGCGTGGCAGGCATTACCCAGTCAGGGTGGGAGACCCAGACCCCACCTCCCAGTCCAGTCTCAGGCCCAGGCACTGTCCGTTTTCCAAGGCTCTACATGGCCCAGAGGAGCTTTGAGCAAGCCCATCAAACCTTCTAATACATAAGCCAGAGGGCTCTACCCAAGGATGGCTGCAGCCACCTACTGCACAGCAATCCTGTTCCCTGTGCTCCTCGGAGACGCCAGGCCCAGGCCAGGAAACTCACAGAGCCCTGGAAACAGTGTCCGGTGCCCAAGGACAGCTAGGATGTGCTTGCTACACAGAGACCTGCAAAGGACTCAACCACACGTGGAGGTCATCTGGAACCCCCCAAGAGCCTTTTCTGCTGACTGAGAAGTTCCTGTTCTTCATCTGCTGAGCAAACCGAGCCCTTGATATGCCAGGCCTGTGCTAGGGGCTGGGCTTGATGATGAACAGAAAGACCTAGGTGTGACAGCAGCATGCTGGGCAGTGATCCAGGTGCTGGGATACAATGGCCAAGCCCCCCCGACTGGGCCTGCTCACGCTCAAGGGGAACATGGGCAAAGGATCTGTTACACAACATGAGGTCAGGGTGTACCAGTTGCTGGAAGAAAAGAGCTGGGCAGGGAGCCCAGAGGGCCACAGGAGGTAGTCAGGAAAGGCCTCTCTAAGGAAATGCGATTTGAGCCAGCATGAGGCTCCCCGAGGAAAGTGCAAAAGCCCTGAGGCAGCACAGAGCTTGGCAGGGCTCAGGAACATCAAAAGACTGGAGCATGGCGTACTTGACGGCACGCAGCTGTGGAGGAAGCTGGAGTGGAGGCCAAGACAAGTACTTTCGGTTTGAGCATCCAGTGATGGGAAGTTGCTGGAGTGCTACAACCTGGTTTGGTTTGAGGAGGAGCCCTCTCGCTGCTGGGGACAAACATGGAAGCAGAGACGGCAGGCCAGAGACACTGATGGCTTTGATTAGAGCATGAAGGTGGCAAGCGGTGAAAAAGACACCCTAATTCCTAGATCTAAAGTGCCACTGATTCAAAACAAGCTGCCATGTGGGGGGGGGGACGACACATATGTCAACATAAAATAAATAGGTAGAGGGACTTCCCTGGTGGTGCAGTGGTTAAGAATCTTCCCACCAATGCAGGGGACACGGGTTCGATCCCTGGTCTGGGAAGATCCCACATGCCGCAGAGAAACTAAGCCCGTGCGCCACAACTACTGAGCCCACGTGCCGCAACTACTGAAGCCCATGTGCCTAGAGCCCTTGTTCCGCAACGAGAAGCCACCGCTATGAGAAGCCCAAGCACCGCAACAAAGAGTAGCCCCCGCTCATGGCAACTAGAGAAAGCCCGCGCGCAGCAACGAAGACCCAATGCAGACAAAAGAAATAAAATTTAAATAAATAAATAGGTAGAAATAAAATTTAAATAAATAAATAAGTTGGGATACATAAATAAAGATGTATCCCAACTTAAGGAACATGAAAATGCCAAAGGGAAAAAAAATGCATGCACGTCTTGGGACAAAGAGAGGAGAGTAGTAACAAGTGAAAGAGGATTTTGGCAGAGGAGGGCAGGGTTTCTGGAATATTTAACAGGCCTAGCCACGTCTATAAAGGGTAAGGTAGTTTAAGAGAAAATACTCCATTGCAGCTGTTGAGAGAGGGGTGCAGGAGGCTACCCTTGGTTGTCTCCACAGGCCAAGGCCCTCCGAGCCTCTCCCAACCCCACAGGTCTCAGCTCACTCGGCTCTACTGGCTCTGGAAGAGACAGGGAAATGAGTCCCGGAGTCTTCACAAAGACATCCTTCCCCGTGCTTTCTCCCAGATGGTGCAGGTTTCCAGGCCCAGCTGGAGAGACTGGAAATGGTGCCATCCAGAGGCCCCAGGTGAGCCAGGATGTGGTGTTGAGAATGTGTACAGTTCCTGGGCCCGCTTCTCAGATGGCGCCTGGATAAGCCTGGCAGGAGATATTACTGGGGCCTGTCGGTCGTGGTCAGCACTTCCTACAGATCCCCATCTCATCCTTACATGAAAACTCAGAGTTCAAGTAACTCTGGGTCAAAAATGGGGGGGAAAAATGGCCAAATTCCAAAGTACCGAAAGATGAGCAGAAGCCCACACTAACGCACCAGAGCTACACATGCTCACGGCCAAACCCTGGGTTCCAGGGAACAGCCAGGCACCCCAAAAGCGTGAGGCACCCTCCTGGGACCCTCCTGCTCGTTGGGTTGCGGTGCCTTTTGTGCGGGTATGGATGATGTGCCTAACTAATTGCCTGAGCCTGCCCTGCCTGTGTGTGTAGGTCTCTTAACAGGCAAGCACACAATCACGAGATCCACGTCAGGGTGACAGAGGAGAACCTCACACAAACAGCTATCAGAAGGTGCTAAGTGCTACGCGGAGAACCAGAACAGGAGGGGTGACAAGTGTGGCCTGGGTGGGTCAGGGGGAGCCCTTCGGAGGAGGTGACATTTGAGCTGAGACCTGAATGAGGAGATTCGCTGACAGGACGAGAACAGCCACCTCTCCAGAAACTGTCCCAGCACTGGGATTTCCCCGGGCTCAACCCCAGCCCGTCCTCTGTGGATCCCACCTCCAGCCAGGAGATTCCGTGAGACTTGATTCTCTGCAGTGGAGAGGATTCAACAATACACTGTTTCAGACTCTCTACATATCTCCCCAAGAATTCTGCTATTACCCTCACGCACAAAGGGACACGCTCCCTCAACCCCACCTCCTGAGAAGCATCAATTCAGCAACTCCCCCCACCCACCCTTCTCCTTCTGAGTTAGCTTCTTGAGGTGTCCTGGGAGACAGCTTCTCCTCACTAGACTGCAAGCTGCAGCTCTTGGACCCCCTCAAGTTCAGCCTGCTTCCTGCTGCTCTAGAAAGCCCCAAATGCTAGGGTTAAACTGCCCTACCCGGCAACTTGAGAGATCCACTCCCACCCTGAGGACAGGCACCGTTCCCTCAGACCCAGTTCCCACACAACTGGCATGGTCCCCAGCCAGTGCTCCCTGGTCCTTTTAAAGAGGAAAAAAAGAATGCAGAAGGCCCTGGGAGATGGCACAAACCCTGCAGTCTCCCGGGCTGCCTGAATGGGCCATGAGTCCTGCTTACATAAGAGCCTGGTTCGAGCAGGGACAGGGCTGTGCCAGCCTGCCAATCCCCACAAGCTGCTGAGAGGCCCTTTATCCCCCAGAGGGCTGGGAGACACTCGTGGCCCATCTCTAAGTAACCACGGGACTGGGCGTGGGGGGGGAGGGGGGTGAGCCCCAAACACCACCCACAGCGCCCTTGTCCGTAATGAGAACTCTCCCTCACGTTTACATAACACACACCATAGTGGGAGGGCCCCCCCAAGGACTTAGCAGTAAACTGCCCTCTGAAAGTTAAACTTTTAGGTAAAATCAACAGGAAAAAGAAACTTCCATCACCATTGGGACAAAGTCCACAGGTGTCTGGGTGCCTACAAAGGCTTGCCTGGCCAGCCTCATCTCTAGATGTGGAATCTGGCCTCCAGGCCTCTGCACAAACTGTGCTCCTCCCTTCCCGGAAGACCTCCTCTTTCAGGCCTCAGCTTAGATGAAGACATCCTGAGGGCAGAGGCTGTGGTTCATTCAGCCCAGTATTCCTGGCGTATGACAGGTATAGAGAAATATATATATATATATATATATGTTGGAAAGACTGAACTAATAAATAGACAATGGACTGGAAAACAGGTGAGCAGAGCCCACCACGGAAGAGTGCCCAGACCAGCAGAACCTGCCAGCAACCTGTGCAACAATGACGGGCAGGCCCACGTGCAGTCTTGGAGGCTCCCGTCTCAGCATGCCCAGGTTCCAGAAGGAGGGGGACAACAGGGAACAGGACACTTGTGGCCAGGGTGGACCCAGGGCTTACGACCACCCCGTAAAGCCAACTTCCCTAGGTTGGGACCACTAAGGACGGGTCGCATAGGGCCACCTGAGCCCAACACATGCAACACTGGACTCACCCAGGTCCCTGCAGCAGGCCCCCACTCACCCTTCTACTACTCCCTGTGACCCTGACTGCAGGGAGAAGATGCATTCATCTACCCATTCGGAAGCTGCAGGAACAAGACGCCAAGAGCCCCTGCCCTCAGGGAGCTCATAATCTGTCCGGGTAGAAAGACCATCAAGTTCCCAAATGAAAACACAACCACAGCCCAAGGAGGGCCAGAGGAGAGGAACAGAGTGCAGGGGTCACACTCCAGACAGGACAGTCAGGGAAGGCCTCTATGAACGACACTGAAGCTGAGCTCTAATAACAGGAAGGGAGCAGGGACTTCCCTTGTGGTCCAGTGGTTGAGAATCCGCCTTCCAATGCAGGGGGTGTGGGTTCGATCCTTGGTCAGGGAACTAAGATCCCACATGCCACGGGGCAACTAAGCCTGCATGCCGCAACTACTGAGCCCGCACACTCTGGAGCCCATGTGCCACAACTAGAGAGAAGCACACTCACTGCAATGAAGAGCCTGTGCACCGCAATAAAAGATCCCACGTACCACAAATAAGACCCAGTGCAGCCAAAAATAGTAAATAAATAAATATTTTTTTTAAAAAAGACAAAAAAACAAGAAGGGAGCAGGCATGGGAAAAAACAGAGGGAAGATCATTTCTGGCTGAGGGAAGAGCTTATGCACAGGGCAGGGATGTGGATGTGGATGTTTGACACAAAAGCAGTACAGCAACGAGTGAGCAGAGCAGGGGGTAGAGGAGGACCAGAAGACTCTGAGGGGAGTGTTTTCAGGCATGTGGTGCTAAGATCCTCCCCCCTACATGGGAGAGACCCTCTGGCTGCTGCTGGGTGGGGAACACAGCCAGGAGGGGCAAGAACAGAAGCGGTGCACTTGTGAGTACGAAGGCTGTGACAGGCATCAGAAGACCAGGCCCACTTGGAGCACCTGCCTCTTGGAATGGTTCTTTGTCACAAAAGTTAAAAAGTGGGTTCTGGGGAGTTCCCTGGTGGCCTAGTGATTAGGATTCGGCACTCTCACTGCAGAGGCCCGGGTTCAATCTCTGGTTGAGGAACCATCCCGCATGCTGCGCAGCACAGCCAAAATACAAAAAAGAAAAAGGTGGGTTCTGACTGGGCTTTGACTTCACTGAGGGTCATCCCACAGAGGAGGACTGAGCAGATCATCCCAAAATGTGACTTTAGTGTACGTGATGTTGTATCAGAACTGATCTTTGGCATCTGGGCTTCTTCCTCCATCTTCTGGGCATACTGTTTAGCAAGAATCCATCTCCATGGGCCTTGTTCACTGACAAGTCATGATGCGTTCAAAACAGGCCACATGCAGGGCTTCCCTGGTGGCTCAGGGGTTAAGAATCCACCTGCCAATGCACAGGACACGGGTTTGAGCCCTGGTCCAAGAAGATCCCACATGCCGCGGAGCAAATAAGCCCATGCACCACAACTACTGAGCCTACGCTCTAGAGCCCACGAGCTACAACTACTGAGCCTGCGCTCCACAACTACTGAAGCCCACGCACCTAGAGCCCGTGTTCTGCAACGAGAAGCCACCACAATGAGAAGCCCGCACACCGCAACAAAGAGTAGCCCCCGCTCACTGTAACTAGAGGAAGCCCGCACGCAGCAATGAAGACCCAACGCAGCCAAAAATATAATTAATTAATTAATTTAAAAAAAAAGAAGACACATGCAGAAGGCATTTCAGGTGGCATCACTGATGCAGATCTGTCTTCATCCACCTAACCATTTATCCTTACCCGCCTAATGATTTATACCTGGACTATGGGCCAGGAAGTGTGCTGGGCACTTCACTCTCCTCAGTGGCCCCCCAAGACAGGTGTCTTTATCCTGGCTTCATGGATGAGAAAACTGAACTGTCCCGAGACAGTTAAGAAACTGTCCCGAGAGCAGACCCAGTGGCTTCCAAAGGCCACAGCCACTCGGCCACACTTCATTCCTTCCTCAGGGCATGAATGCCTGGGCCAACCCACAGTGAAGCCCACTTTGAATCTAGTAGAACCTAGGCTCTGCCGCTCACTAGCTGTGTCACCTGGGGTACATCTCTTCGCTCCTCTGGGCCCTGGTTTCCCCATCTGTCAAATAAGGATAAGAGGACTTTCCCTGGTGGCGCAGTGGTTAAGAATCCGCCTGCCAATGCAGGGGACACGGGTTCGATCCCTGGTCTGGGAAGATCCCACATGCCAGGGAGCAACTAAGCCTGTGCGCCACAACTACTGAAGCCTGCACTCTAGAGCCTGCGAGCCATGACTACTGAGCCCGCGTGCCTAGAGCCCATGTTCCGCTACAAGAGAAGCCACCGCAATGAGAAGCCCACGCACCACAACGAAGAGCAGCCCCTGCTCGCAGCAACCAGAGAAAGCCCACGAGCAGCAACGAAGACCCAATGCAGCCAAAAATAAATAAATAAATTTAAAATTTTTTTAAAAATAGGGGTAAGAATAGTACCAACTTCATAGGTTTACTGTGAGGGATAAATGAGTTAATTGATAAAAAGCACTTAGAGGGAGCACTGTATCAGTAGTGGCTTTCATCATGATGCTCTGGCTGTGCCCAGGTATTAAAACATCCTCAGCTGCCACTGTCGATATCAGCAAGAGGGTGTTAAGACCTCACCTGAATTTGACCAACCAGCCCAAGGTCTCGGGCTTTTCTCATCCTCATCCAGCCAAGACTGTCAGTGAAAGTACAGGGTTTCCCAAACAAACTCAACTGCGTAGTCTTTGGGGAGCACAGTCCCCACCCCCCCCACGCAGGGCTGTCAACCCTCCACCTTTTTCACTCCTTAGGAACCAGTTATTCAAGAGGCTCCACTAGGCTCAGGGTTCCCCGTCCGCACCCCAGTGCCCCACCAGTGGGCTCTAACAGCTGCCCTGCCCTGCACCCGCCCAGCCACACCCAGCACTCAGCTTCTCCCACCTCCCCACCACCTCCTCCATCCAGGCCCCACCTCCTCCACCCAGGCCCCCGCCACTGGAGTCAGGCAAACCAGAGGCCAAGGCCCAGCTCCACTGATTCCTGGCTCTGTGACCTTGAGCAACTTAACCGACTTCTCTGAGCCTCAGTTTCCTTACCTGTAAAGTAGAAGTTAACACTGGTGCCCACCGGATCAGGGGTTCACAGGACTCAATAAACTCTGGTCGCTGTTATTACCAGCACTGCCAGCATCACCAGCAATGCCGCGGCTCTGGCTCTTCTATGGATGAGGAATCAGACAGACCTGGGTCTGGATCCTGTCTCCACTACGATGTAATCTTGGACAAGCTCCTTCACCATTCTGAGCCTCTGGTTCTTTATCCACAAAACAAAGAAACAAGGAGTACCCACCTCTCAGGGTTTTTGGAAGAACATGAGAAGTGTGACCTGTCGCTGATATGATTATCCAGCAACAAAAAGTAACCCAGAAAGAGGGGGATCATAACCTGGCTCCCATCCTGCCTGCAAATGCAAAATCAATCCCAAAAGCGTTTTCTGGAGACCTGTTGGATGCAGCCTGCAGAAAGGTGTGAGTGAAGAGATCAAGCAAGCCCCATCTCAGAGTACAATACTTTCCTGCAAACAGGCACCAAATTTAAGTGCAAAAGTCAAAGACCAGCATATTAAAACAGCGCTTGATGGCCAAAAAAACCCAAATTATCCCTCACCTTCTACTTCAGAAGGACACAAGAATTCACAAGAAAAAAGTATAGGAAACAGCAGACACTTAGGATGCCACCTCCCAGGTTAAACAGATATTTATATTTTACTCTATTTACATCAGATTCCTTTAAAAAAAAAAAAAAAAAACTGCTGAAGCCTTCCCTATGCCTTTTCCTCGCCCTCCATCTCTACCCAAGCAACGGTTCCTCTAACTACTGTGTAATTCCCATACATTTCTCATCTCATATTACAATTTATCCTTTAATTAGGTATATGTCCATAAACAACACACATTAAGTCTCATTTGGTATGTTTTTTAAATTTATAAAATCTTTTGCTATTTGCTTTTTTTCCACTCTACAGGATGTTTGGAGATTTATTAAAGGACCAGGACATCAAACTAGATTGTTTTTCGTATAATGGAATCGTGTACAACAGTTAAAATAAATGAACCAGAGCTACATGTAGCACCTCTCGTTTTATGCATACCCCTTGATGATATATTTCCAGCAATTTCATAATGTTCTTTATTGCTGGCCTTTGCTGTCACAATTAAACAGATTTTGCTCCAAGGAGCTCAGAAAGATTAAGTAACCTGCCGTGGGTCACAGTTATTTAGTGAGTGGCAGAGGCAGGCTGTCCAAAGCCCATGCACCTATAGCACCATTACACACGAGTCTACGTTCTCCTTAATTTTCACTTTCCACCAAGTTTTCCGGCTCTAAACAACTGCCTCTTGACCAGAACTCTTGCTTCCAGAACTTTCGTATACTTATTCCTGTGGAGAAAACTGAAGCAAGAACCGTATTGGTCGAGGATTATTCACAAGATGAGAACCAATAGAGCTACGCTTTTCTGGGGAGAAGGGGGTGGAAGATCCTAAATGGGGCAATGGGGACCCCACGAGGATGAGGTTGCCTTGCCTCCGGGAACCCAGCTGTGGGAAATGGGCAGTGACCTGGGCCCAAGAAGGCTGAGAGGGACTGATCATTCCAGGAATTAACAGACTCAAAAGATACAGCAACTATTTTTGAGCTGCTAGTGGGATCATTACTTTGACCTCTCATCTGCAATGGCAAAACAAAATTAAAAAAAAAAAATTCCTATAGCCTCGGATAAGCAGTTCCCTTATCGACCTTGCTCTGATCCCAAGACAATCCCAAGGCCTGCTCTGCCTTCCAAGGAACTGCTTCAGCCAAAGCCCAAGAGTGACCTGTTCTACCCGCTTTGTCTCAATTAGGCCACTGAAGGGACACATCGTCCTCTCAGACCATAGAAGGGAGAATGGCAGCGTCAGCAAACTGTCATCACAGCAGCAGCAAATCGCCCCTCCAGCTGGAATCCCACCTGCCAAAAACATCAGATATCAACCCTCACTAACTCACTGTGTCACTGAGCAAGTCCTGCACCTTTCTGAGCAGCATCTCTATCGCTTGTAAATTACACGTCATAATCTCCAAGGTCTCTCTCAGAGTCAAAAAGGTCTTTTTGGTGGGTGTTAATCCCTCAGTGGATAGGGGGTCGCTTAGGGGTGGAAGGATGGACTTAGTCCCAAACAGAAATACATTCTTTGCTATGGATAATTGAAACCTTTTCTCAAACTGTTAAATGTGAGGGAAAGAATCTCTGCTATTTTTATTAATCTGCAACAAACATCCAGAGCTGATCGGCCTTAACACAACATTGTAAAACAACTATACCCCAATAATAATTTAAAAAATAAAAACAAAAAAAGCTGATCGGCGTGCTGTGCAAACTGGGCTGGGAGACAACTGCTCCTCCTGTACAGAAACTCTGTAGCTATCACCTCAGTGCTTACTTGGCAAATGTTAGCAGAGAATGATAACAGAGAACACAGCAAATTAACAATTTTATTTTCTTTCTCCAAGGTCACTTTGAACAGTGGGTTTGAAGCTCCTCCCTCCTTCTGGGAGGGAAAGGGTTTGAGTAAAGTAGAGCATGTCCTCCAGTCCAAGCCATGGGCCTCAGGCTGTGCCCAGCTTCCCGGAACAAAAGTGAGCACCCCAAGGCTTCTCTGGGGCCTACTTTATCTGCCTGCCGACTAGCAAAACTAACTCCATTTTGTAAGACCATACGTATCTTCCATCCTGCATCTTTCAAAGTGAATGTGGCTTTTTCTCCAGGGTTACACAGAGGTTTCGAGAGGGAAAACTGTATTAGGAGAACTTTATTAGAAGAATGTCAATCTATCATCATGAAGTTGAATGAAGCATGAGATTATTGAATCCTACTTCCTCATTTTTGAGCCATGTCAAAAATGATTAAGGACTTCTGGGTTAAAGGTTTCAAAATATTCTGGGTAAATTACCGCCAAAAGTAGTAACAATAATAGTAGTAGTAGTAGTAGTAGTAGTAGTAGTAGTAGTAGTAGTAAAGGGGGTGGGCAGAAGCAGTGGTATTCCACTCGTGAATAAAAACAAGAAATCTCTCCTTGTACTTACATGAGCCACCTAACATGATCAAATTCACAGAGACAGAAAGTAGAATGACAGTTGCCAGAGGCTAGGCAAAGAGAAGGGGGGTTAGTGTTTAATGAGTACAGAGTTTCAGTTATGCAAGATGAAAAGAACAGAGTTCTGGAGATGGATGGTGGTGACGGCTGCACGACAATGTGAATGTATTTAATGCCACTGAACTGTACTTTTAAAAATGGTTAAGGTAGGGCTTCCCTGATGGCGCAGTGGTTGGGAGTCCGCCTGCCGATGCAGGGGACACGGGTGCGTGCCCCGGTCCAGGAAGATCCCACATGCCGCGGAGCGGCTGGGCCCCTGAGCCATGGCCCCTGAGCCATGGCCGCTGAGCCTGCGCGTCCGGAGCCTGTGCTCCGCAATGGGAGAGGCCACAACAGTGAGAGGCCCGCGTACCGCAAAAAAAAAAAAAGGTTAAGGTAAATTTTATGTGTATTTTACCACAATTTTTTTAATTGGGGAAGGGAAAAAAGAAAACAAAGAAACCTCTCAGCCTGCTCATTTTCATTTGGGGACCAGCATGGCATAGAGGTTAGCAACTGAGACTCTGGAGTCCTGAGTTTCTCTCTCTGTTCTGCATTTACTAGCTCAGGACCTTTGAGCAAGTCATCTGACATCTCTGAGACTGTTTCTCCATCTACAAAAACAAGAATAATTAATAGTCTCCTACCTCACAGGGGTGTGAAGACAAGAAAACAAGGTAACAGAATCTCACGAGCACAAAAGTAAGCACTCTTTAAATTATCCGTATTAATTTAATAATAAATTAGTTTATTATTTAATGTTACTTATAAGTCAGCAATAATTAATTAAATTATTAACATTATATTATCAGCTAGGTCGGTAAGTGCATCAGAACACTTCGTTTTAAGGGAAAGAGGCCCGAGTTGGGAGTCAGAAGACCTAGACTTCAAGACTGGCTGTGGGTGTGAGATTTCTCCTCGGTGACACGCAGGGGTTAACTGAGATGATCTCTTATATTAACAGAAAACAAAGATCAGCTTTCCTGGTCGGCGGGAGCCAGCACTGGAGCTACACCTTCACCGCCTAAGCCTCTCAGGGAGACGTCCCGGGCGAGGAAGGGATCCAAAGATCAAGCCTCTCTGGGCTGATTGCAAAGCCCCTTCCAAAGCCCGAGGCAGAGGCAGGGTGCAAGGTTTGTGCAAGACACCCTCAGACTGGAAGCAAGGGTTCCACACCCTCGCTCCTCCCCTGCCAAAGTCTGCAACTCATCCCGCAGGGGGAGCTGCAAGGAACCTGTAAGCTTCCCAGGTCCTGCAGAGACCCCAAGAAAAGGCAACCGCAAAACAGCCTGGGTTGCAGAATTAGAAGTACCTCCCCCGCATATGCGCACTGCGATTTACGAGTGGCTCCGGGGCACAACGCGCGCCTACTGCGCCTGCGCCTTCCGGCTCGGCACAGGGCGAGAAGGGGGGGGAGTTCCCGTTGTCTCACGAAGAAAAAAATGGGTCTGCGGCGGTCGCTCGGCCCCCGTTTCTTCGTTTCTTACCTCAGAGTGCTTCATGGCTCCCTCACACGGCGGCTACTGCTCCTGCTGCTGCAGCTACCTGCCCGCGACACTGCAAGGGATACCTCACGCGCTCACAACCTCCCCGCGAGACTAACCGCGGCTCCGCGTCCGCCCCGCTCCTCCCTGCCGCGCGCGCCCCTCCAGCCAATCAGCGCACGGGGCGCCCACTTCGCCCTCGCCCAGCAGGCCTGGTCTGAACGAGAAATAGCCGCTCTCGCCACGGGGCTAGCCAATCAGCTTGCAGGACCCACCGAGGGGGCGGAGCGCGGGCAAGGGTGGGGGGGGTCGGTAGAAAGAAGGGGCTTGGCTACCCACCAATCAAAGGGGGCCTCCGCGCCGCGAGCCCCCCTGCCCCGCCCCTTGGTGACGTCGCTGTGGAAACCAAGGGAAGCCAAGGTTACTGCAAGGCGGGGGGGCGGGAGCTAGCAGTTGAGTGACGTATAAGGCAGCATCCACGTGGTGGGCAGCTCGACTGGATGAATTCCGAGGTGGGCGGCCCCCGGGGGATACCGGGGAGCAACGGGAGAGGGATAGGGGTTGGAGGCATGGGCTGGGGCACCTGGATGGAGAGGCCTTTCTGGCTAGGGGACCCGTACCTGTCATGAATGGGAGGAAAGGAAAGGGGAAATGGGTGGTGAAAAGCCTTCTGGAACCGCCCCCAACCTGTAACCATTCTGGGGCTGTCTTCACTCCCCTTTCAGTGCAAGGCCCCTCCCCACCTTGCTCGACTCGATGGGCAGGGAGGCCACATTTGTCTCTACCTGCACGGTCCAGTATGGTCACCGCTGGCCACATGTGTCTAGTGAGCCCTTGAAATGTGGCTGGTCAAAACTGAGATGTGCTGTAAACATAAAACACAAACCGATTTCAGAGACTTAGTACGAAAAGGAAAATGTAAAAAAAAAAACCAAAAAAACCTCATTAATCACCTTTTATGTTGATTACACGTTAAAATGATATTATCTTGGATATATTGGATTAAAATGCATTATTAAAATTAAATTCCCCTGTTTCTTTTTACTTCTTTAATGTGCCTGTTGGAACATTTAAAATCAAACAGCTTGCATGTGGCTGGCGGTTGTCCCTCTCACACTAGCTCTACTGGACAGTGCTGGTTTGGGGTCACGCCATGCTTTTGCTCCATTGATTGTCATGAGCAGGCTGGGAGCCTGGTTTCCACCACACACAAATACACACACACACACACACACAGACCCATGCACACTTAAGACAGGACCTGGCACACTCCCTCACCTTATCTCCTTTCTCCTGATTCCAGACCCTGCCCCTGAGCCTTCATCAACCATTGAACCCTTCAGAATTCAGAGGCCTGGCATCAGGGACATGGTGAGAAGTCCTCAAAGATAGATCTCTGATTCACAGGAGAGCAGGGCAGGGAGAAGGTGAGTCAATGCTCAGCACTTAGTCATCCAGGTTAGGCTCTAGAGACTTCTGAAGCTACAGCTTTTGGGGACCCCTGTCTCCAAGTAAAGGAAGCTAAGGCTGTGGTCTTCAGAAATTCATTACCTTTTTCATCGGGCGTATCTGGGCAAAACAGATGAAAACATAGTGTTTTATACCTGTACTTTCTCTTGTACAGATCTCTTCCTGTTAGCAGTTGTGGGGCTCACAGTATCTTGAGATCCTTTATGTACCGACGGGCCTCATTCCCTGGCCTCATGGAGGGGGATGGGGGACTACTCACTCAGAGGCCACAAGTTTAAATTGTACGAAGTTGAGTTACTTGAGGTGTCTACTTCTGAGATGCTGAGGGGGCAGGGTTGAACCCCTAAAACCCAGCCATGTTTTGCTACTTTGTCAGTTTTGCCAATTTCCAGCTTCTCCAATGTGGTCTGAGTAGGCGTGTCTTCCCTATCACTGGGTTCCAGCTAGGTAAGGCATCTGGTGTCCAAATAGGTGTCATTTTTTGGAGATTCCACACACATTCCTACAGACTGAGAACATTCTGGAATTTCCCTTTCGAGACTGCTTCCCTGAGCCCTGAACTCACTCAACAGGCACCAAATAATTTTGTGAACCTACTATACTGTGTGCCAGCCGAGGCATAAAAATAATTTCCGCCCCTCTCCTCACCTACAAGAAATGCATAGATGGCTTCCCTGGTGGCGCAGTGGTTGAGAGTCCGCCTGCCGATGCAGGGGACACGGGTTCGTGCCCTGGTCCAGGAAGATCCCACATGCCGCGGAGCAGCTGCGCCCGTGAGCCATGGCCGCTGAGCCTGCGCGTCCGGAGAATGTGCTCCGCAACGGGAGAGGCCACAACAGTGAGAGGCCCACGTACCACAAAAAAAATAAAATAAAATAAAGAAAGAAACAAAGAAAGAAATGCATAGAAAGGCATGATCCAGCCTGCAAAGAAGTCCTTTGTTTTTGATGGGTAGTACAGGTGTGAGGACCCCTTGTTGGCCTCACCTGGCTTCCAGTAATCAATCTGCCAGCAGAAACCAAATCCACCCTCAGAATGAAGACTGGCCACTTTGTTCAAGCCATTTATGACACTGTACCACGGCTCTGACTATACCTGTTGGTAGGGACAGCTAGATTGTCCAGCACAGTGGCTGATTCATAATGGTGACAAGTAAATACATTTGGTATTTGCTGAGCCAAATGTGATAAGTCCCTTAGAGCAGTTTCCAAAGGGGAAATTCTATTTCCCACATGCAAGTAAGATAGGATCTTGATTCTTCCAGGAACCTGGCTTGGCTTGTTTTTGGGTGTGTCATCAAGCTGATTCAGAGCTGTGTGAGGGAAGGTAAAGCCTATAGCAGACAAGCCAGGGCTGGATAGCAACTTTCCACTGTGTCAGGAGCCCCAGAGAGACGTTTCCCAAGTTCTATCTTGTCTGTCTCTTTAATTTTTATTTTTAAGTCCATGGGATTTATTTTCTTTCTTTTTATTGACGTATAATTTACATACAGTAAAATTCACCTTTTTTAGTGTACAGTTCTGAATAAATACAGACATGTAACCACCACCACAGTCAAGATATAGAACATTTCCATCATCCCCCCAAATTCCCCTGTATCCCTTTGCAGCAGATCCCAGCCCCTGGCAACCACTAATCCAATTTCTGCATCAATACTCTTGCCTTTTCCAGAGGTCCTTTAAAATGGAATCACACAGTAAATAGACTTTTGAACCTGGCTTCTTTCATTAACATAATGCATTTGAGGTTCCTCTGCATTGTTTCCTGTGTCAGTAGCTCAGTCTTTTTTATGGCCGAATAGTATTCCATCATGTTGCCAGATCACAGTTTATTCATTCACCCACTGAAGGATATTTAGGTTTTAATGGCTGTTGGTAATGACAAATAAAGCCTTGATAACCATTTGCTCATGGGTTTTTATGTGAACATAGGTTTTTATTTCACATGGGTATTCCACCATGGGAAGATTGTTAGCTTGTATGGCTGTAATGCTTTTGAAGTTCTTTTTCATGAAGAGAAGAGTTGAAAAAAATGGCGATGCTTTTTTTAAAAAAATTAAGTCTTTATCATCATCTGAATCACACCTTAACATAAGCTGAGTGCTCACCATAAATACTCAGTATGCTAAACACTTTACACCTCAGTATTTTATTCACTGGGTGACCTCAGGCAAGTCACATGACCTCTCAGAGCCTCAGTTTCCCTACGGGTAAAACGGAGGTAATGATAGTCCAACCTCATAGGATTATTATCAGGATTAAATGAGTTAATACACATCAAGTGCTTGGAACCGGCCTGACACAGAGTAGGACCATGTCAGTGTTAGCTATTATTTTGATGTTCATTTCCTGGCCCCTCTCAAATTCATCCACATAGCAACCCTGGGAAGTAAGATCTACCCTTGTCCCATTTCATGGAGGACATACGTAGCAATTCGAGAGGTAGAGCAGGTTGTGCAAGATCACACAGGCAGTAAATAAGTAAATAGTGGGTCCAGGATTTCAACGGAGGCTGACCGACTCCAGACTCACCTGCTTAGTTCTTTTATTTTATTTTTTTATTTTTGGCTGTGTTAGGTCTTCGTTGCTGCACGCGGGCTTTCTCTGGTTGCAGTGAGCGGAGGCTGCTCTTTGTTGCGGTGCGCGGGCTTCTCATTGCGGTGGCTTCTCTTGTTGCGGCGCGCGGGCTCTAGGGCATGCAGGCTTCAGTAGTTGTGGCTTGTGGGCTCTAAGAGCGCAGGCTCAGCAGTAGTAGTAGTTGCTCCGCGGCATGTGGGAGCTTCCTGGACCAGGGATCGAACCTGTGTCCCCTGCATTGGCAGGCGGATTCTCAACCATCGCGCCACCAGGGAAGTCCTGCTTAGTTCTTATATTAGGGTTCTACTGGATACCAAAGAAACAGAACCAGTAGGATATATGTGTTTGTGAGTGTGTCTGTGTATTAAGAGATTTATTTCAGGCATTGGCTCACACGATTGTGGGGGCTGGCAAGGCAAGTCTGAAATCTGTAGGGCAGACCAGCAGGCTGGAAACTCTTGGCCAGGAACTGATGCTTCATCCTCAGGGAAACCTCAGTATTTGCTTTTAAGGCCTTCGGCAGTGAGAGCGCAGAACCCTAACCACTGTACTGCCAGGGAATTCCCTCAGTGTTTGCTTTTGAAGACTTTCAACTGATTGGATGAGGTCCACCCACAATACCAATGGTCATCTCCTGTACTTAGAGTCAACTGATTATAGATGTTAACCTAACCACATCTACAAAACACCTTCACAGCAGCACTTAGATTAGTGTTTAATTGAATAACTGGGTACAATTGCCTAGCCAAGTCGATGCATACAACTACCCATCACATCTTCTCTTCTTCTCTGAGTTGAGAGCTGAAACCTCTGCTGAGACTTCTGCAGAGGCCACTTTTCCAATAACATTCCAAAGTGCCCAGTGAGTGTCCAGGTCAAAGAATCATAGCCATAAGAAGAGATGTTGAGTTTGTTTTTTGTTTTTTTCTTTTGGGGGGCAGGGGTTAAACAATTAAAACTTCCTGAACATGACCCAGGCTTGCTCAAGGAAGGGAGAGTTCCCAGCTCTCAGGTTGCCCCTAAACACAAGGACACCCTTCTCATGATGTTTTTGGCCCACTCAGGGCTATGTGAAGACCCTGCCACATCTGTTAACTCTTAAATTTATAAGTGTGAGGAAATCCACAAGCTCTGAGTTTTTCCCCATGGTGACTCTCCCGCTATCTGTTTATGTAGCTTTTAAAAAAATCAAACTCTCTCCCCTCCATGATTGGTTCAGGAACCCTGCAGTGCTGTGCCCCTGGGCACCCAGCCCAGATTCATCCTCCCAGGTCAGCTGGTGTGTGTCCTAGTCCAGGGTCCTTACTGACACGGTTACCCTGGGGTCGGGGGTGGCCAGGGATGGCCGGAATCCCCCTGCTAGACAGCAGGGAAAGGCCATGGCATCTTTCTCAGGAGTTCCAACCTGCACATGGGCAGTAGTTACCAGAAGCTTTTTGCCAGGAGGCGGGTGGCTCAGCAGCCCACCATTCAACCAGACGGCTAGTCACCCCTTTGACAGCACTTCCTGGGCACTTCACAAATGTTGAATCAACATCAACTTCAAAGCCCTATGAGGCAGGTACAACTACTACCCCCCATTGTACAGATGAGGAAGCTAAAGGCCCTGGAAGGCTCAGTAACCAGCCCAAGATCACACAGCCAGGAAGAGCTGGAACCAAGAATGAAACCGGGCTGTCTGGCTCCAGAGCCAGTGTCACACCGCCCAGACCTCCCAAGCAGTTCTTCCAGGAAACTCTCCCCTTCACAGGGCACTACCACCTACCCCCCCTTCCCTTCTCAGGTGGTACCCCTTTTTGAGCCTTCTTACCCCGTCGGCCCTGCCCTTGACTACAGACACCCCAGACTCTCAGAGCCGAAAGGGATCATGTTGCCCACAGATGAGGAAACAGAGGTCCTGAGACGTGTATGACACGCCCATGTCTCCCCCAAATCATAAAGGTAGTGGGGAGGGGAAAAAGCAGCAGGTGTATTAAAAACAGCCAGGAATATTTACGAAGCGTCGGTTCCAGACACGTTTCTGGCACTGGAGACCCAGCACTGACAAAGACCCAGTCCCTGCCCTCGTGGTGATCGCAGGCTGGGAGGAGGGTGACATTTAGCATGAAAACCAAGGAACAGAGTAATTTCAAATTTCAGTGGCAGGGGTTCTTGAGAATACGGTAAACTGAAAGGCTTGAGGAGCTGGACTGAGAAGACCTCTCCAGGGAGATGAACTTTGGTCCCGGGTGCTCACCTCGCTTTACATGGTACTGTATGGGTGAGGACAGGGACAGTACCGGGGCTCCCAAGTGCATTCTCCCTACAGCCGGTAGAAGAGGGCGGGTGGGTAATTTTAGTCCCAGAAGCAGGGTGGGTGTCTGGGGCAAGGAAAGATTAGGTAACTCCCCCGCCCCGAGACTCCTGGCAGGAACTGATTCCCACGCCCCGTGAGATAGGAGCGGGTAATTTGCTTCTGCTACGGAAGGGGCGGAGTCTTCCCCGACCCCGCCCCTTCCCGGAGCAGCGCGTCGTAACCTATTGACCCAGGCAGGGGGCGGGCTGCGCGGCCGGCCGGGTCGTCAGGAGCAGTAAAGCAAGATCGCTATTGGTTCCCGTGGAGGGTGGGCGGGGCCTCCGTCTCCCGGGGGCGCAAGCCACGGGGAGGCGTTGCCGAGGTCGGAGCGGGAAGGGGCGCGGCCGCGAGCCAGGGGCTGTTGGCGGCTCGGCCCCGCCCCGGATATTGCGCGTCTCAGCCTTGGCGGCGGCGATTGGTCGAAACTGCGTAGGGGGCGGGGCGGAAGGTTCTGGAGGGGGCTGGCGGGCTCTGGAAGCTTCCGCCGGGCGGGTATATAGACTCCGGGAGCGGGCGGCGGCGGAGCCGGGGGACGGCTGCAGCTGGGCGGCGGGTCTCAGGCGCAGGCAATGGGAAAAGACTATTACCAGACGCTGGGCCTGGCCCGCGGTGCGTCGGATGAGGAGATCAAGAGGGCCTACCGTCGCCAGGCGCTGCGTTACCACCCGGACAAGAACAAGGAGCCCGGCGCCGAGGAGAAGTTCAAGGAGATCGCCGAGGCCTACGACGTGCTCAGCGACCCGCGCAAGCGCGAGATCTTCGACCGCTATGGGGAGGAAGGTAGTGTGCGCGCGCGCGGCCGGGGGCGCGGCCCCGCCGTTTGACAGGAGGAGAAACCGAGGCACAGCAGCCACTCTGCGGCGCCCCGGGGGCGAGCAGCCCCCGCCCTCTGGCCACACGGGCCTCCGTTCTCGGATAGGCGGCCGCCCAATGGGAGGAGCTGCGCTGCTCGCCCAGAAGCTTCTAGTATGTCTGGGGCTGCCCCTCCCTGGGCGCCCGCCTCCGCCCACGGCCCCGATCGGTCCGGGGTGCAGCAGGAGAGGGTTCGGAGGCCTAGTTTGACTGGTGGCATTGTGGCCCCGCGGGCCCTAGGCGCACCTGGGCGAGGTGGGAGGCTCTGCCGCCCTGGGGTGCAGGGCGGGGCCTCTGGCTGAGCGCCGGGCACAGCCTGCGTGTAGTGAGCCTGCAAACGAAAGTGACAGTTAACGCCGAGCGACCTCCCGGGGCTCCCTGAGGGTGGAGTGAGGTAATCCCTGTAAAGTGCTTACGTGGCTCCGTGCCGGGCACGTAGTCGGCCGTCAAGGTGCATGGAGCAATGGGGCCTGTCTCTGCCCAGCCTCCCCGGAGTAGCCCTCTTCAGGGAAAAAGAAAGCTTTCTTGTTGTCCAGTTGCCCGTTGATGACTCAGGCTGGCTTCTGGGCTTGGTCTTCAGAAAGAAGTGACTTTTTAAATAAGAATGGTGGCAGTAAGTGCCAGGGTGTGAGAATTTGAAAGTCTCCGTTTACAGTTTCACCTTCTTCTCTACTCTCCCACACGTCTCTAGCCCTAAAGTATTTAAGAGTTAACATTTAGTGAAAATTGATCCTGGGTTGTGCTTTTTTCATCGGATCTGTTAGTGAATTCTTTGTACTCCTTGTAACATTGCAGGAAGGATGGGTTACTCAGGTGTGAGGACCTGGGTGACCCCAAGAGATGTGGCCATCTCAGAGCTTGAGCTTTTCACCACTGTCATGCCACAATGAACTACCTACCTTGGGGAGTAAGGGTTCTGTTTTTGCCGCTGCAAGTGGGAGGTAAAAGCTTGGGGTTCTTCCTTATTCTTCCCAGACAGGCTAAGAAAATCCCTCCCGCAATGGTTCCTAAGCTTTTTTCCTTAAGGAAAGCTCCTGGAGAGCTAAGCTCCTAGCCAGCCATCTGATTTCTTCTGCTTTTGCTTTTCAGGCCTAAAGGGCAGTGGCCCCAGTGGCGGGAGCAGCGGTGGTGCTAACGGTACCTCTTTCAGCTACACATTCCATGGAGACCCTCACGCCATGTTTGCTGAGTTCTTCGGTGGCCGAAATCCCTTTGACACCTTTTTTGGGCAGCGCAACGGGGAGGAAGGCATGGACATCGATGACCCATTCTCAGGCTTCCCCATTGGCATGGGTGGCTTCACCAACATGAACTTTGGCCGCTCCCGCCCTGCCCAAGAGCCCACCCGAAGGAAGCAAGATCCCCCTGTCACCCATGACCTTAGGGTATCACTTGAAGAGATCTATAGCGGCTGTACCAAGAAAATGAAAATCTCTCATAAGCGGCTGAACCCTGATGGAAAGAGCATTCGCAACGAAGACAAAATCTTGACCATTGAAGTGAAGCGGGGGTGGAAAGAAGGGACCAAAATCACCTTCCCCAAGGAAGGAGACCAGACCTCCAACAACATTCCAGCCGACATCGTCTTTGTTTTAAAGGACAAGCCACACAATATCTTTAAGAGAGATGGCTCTGATGTCATTTACCCAGCCAGGATCACCCTTCGGGAGGTAAGGCACTAGGCAGGGCAACGTCTGTGGAGGGAGAAGGCTGCTTTTTGACACAGTTCAGTATTTGCTTGACACATATTTCTGAGCTCTTGGTGCATGCCAGGCTTGGGAGGTGCAGTAGCAACAAGAGTTTGCAGGGCTCTATTTTTCCAGAGCTTCTGTGCTGGTGACCTGGGTGGATCTGGGGGCAGGGCCTTAGCTATAAAGGCCTCATGGTGCTTTCCCTACATTAAACAGCCTCTGGGCAGGATGTGAGCTTCTGAAGCTACTCTCTATCTAATGTTGTCCATTTGCTTTCCAAGGCTCTGTGTGGCTGTACAGTGAATGTCCCAACTCTGGACGGCAGGACCATACCTGTTGTATTCAAAGATGTCATCAGGCCTGGCATGCGGCGAAAAGTTCCTGGAGAAGGACTTCCTCTCCCCAAAATGCCCGAGAAACGTGGGGACCTCATTATTGAGTTTGAAGTGATCTTCCCCGAAAGGATTCCCCAGACGTCAAGAACCGTTCTTGAGCAGGTTCTTCCGATATAGTCAACTATGTTCCCCAAGGACTGACCAGGGACCTTTCCAGAGCTCAAGGATTTCCAGACTGTTCCACCAGCTGTGGACCCGCGAGAGGGCGGGAGAGCCCAGGGCGGGCTTTCATACTGCTGAATGTTTTCTAGAGAATATATTACAATCTTTTAAAGTCGTGCACTAGACTTAAGTGGTTTTTCGAGCGATAAGGTGGCAGGTGGTGGGGACAGCAGGAAAAGGCAGTCCAGTCTGCCCCGCTGGGTCCTGCCGCCCTCCGGGATGGGCCCACACCCTCCTCCCCCAGGCCTTGCCCAGGGGGAGAGGCAGACCCACAGCTGGACTTGATCCCTCTGTAGTCCCTTTGCTTGCAGATGTTAGACGTGGTATGGACCTGCCTTCTTGGTTACCAAACCCTGTACACTCCTCAGTTTCTGTTGTGTAATCAGTTCATGTTTTATTCTGTATTTGTCTCCCACGTCTTACTCTTCCCCTGAAGAATCCCGTCTTTTCTCTTGCCATCTCAAATTGAGAACCTAGACTATTTTTGCCGAACTGCCTGGCTGGCTCCCACAAGCAATACCTCTCTCGTTCCAGCAAGACCAAGGGAGCCGGCCTCCAGTGAGCGAGTAACTTGTGCAGCTGCCTCTCCCTCGAGCGTCTGGGGCCCTGGCCGGAGCAGGCGGTCCTCTCGACCCCTGGCTCCAAGGCTGAGTGCGCTCACTTTCCTTCTCTGTAAGGCAATCTTTTGGCACACCTGGGATTTACCAGTGGCCCAGGTAATTTTTCGTTTAATGGACTCTGGACTCTCAAAAGGATCTGATCCTTTTGCATTTTGCACAGCCCTAGGTATAATCCCTTTTGATAAAAGGGTCTTTGCTTCTGATTACAGGAGCACTGTGGAACGTCTGTAAATATGTTTTTATAATTCCGTGTAAAGTTGGTGTGCACTCAAATGAAACAGTCCACAGCAGCTGCTGCTCTCTGTAAGGGGCCATGATGGAATTCGGAAGGAACCTGGTGGGGGCGGGGGGAGGCATGTAGGAACAAGTATTGTTCTTGCAGGCCAGTCTGGTGCTCAGACCTTTAGACTCATTGTAAGTTGCCACTGCCAACACAAGACCAAAGTGTGACTTGTCAATGTGCAGTGTGATAGCATTAAAGACTGATGCTAAACCTCAGGGGAGCGGTCCTGTGACTCTGTTTGAGGGCTCTCCTGACGGGCTGGGGTGGGGTCTGGGCAACCCTCCAAAGTCAGCCTGGGTGGGTGGGTGGGAGGGAGGGGTGAGCAGAAGGCAGGAGTCCTCTGCAAGGGATAGAGAAGTCGCCCTCCTTGAGCTGGATGTGGCGTGGATAACAGCAACCCACAGGACTCGATTCAGGCATCCGGAGAGCCCAGTGGATTCAGAGCTTGCTTTTTGTGAAGGTTGGGGCCAAAGTTAAGCAGGTCCCCTCCCTATCTTCCAACGTCTGGTTGCTGGGGCCAAAATTAAGCAGGTCCCCTCCCTATCTTCCAAGGTCTGGTTGCTGGGGCCAAAGGGAGGTGTATGTTCTACCCTCTTAATTTCCCCCCACTCCTTACTTGCTAGAACAGGCTGGTGTCAGGCAGACCCTGGCCAAACCAGACTAGGATTCCAGCCCAGGGCCGGCCCTGCCCTGGTGAAGACCTATTTCTTGCCTTCCCTTTATTTGCAGGCCACTGAAACTGCTTTTACTTTGCAACTTTTTTTTAAGGAACTGGTTTTATTTTAAGGTAAGTAATTACACAGGCGGAGAACAATGTATTGCTATTTTGCTACGAAACGTCTTGATGTAAAAACTTAAATAACACCATGTTTAACGTCAACCTAGGAGTGGCTTTCCCTTCCCACTGAAAGAATTTAACCACTGAAAACAGTCTAAGAGCAGTGCTGTCCAAGAGAACTTTCTTCAGTGATGGGAATGTTTTATGTCTTTTAAAACAGAAATTCTTTAAGATTCAATAGAAGTTGCTTGGTAGCTCCAGCCACATTTCAAGTGCTCAGCAGGCACACATGGTTAGTGGTGACTTGGGTAAGACATGGGTGTCTTAGAAGGGTAGCCATGTGGAGCCCAGAGAGGCCATCCTAGTTGGGAGGTGACCCCTGGAGTATCAGAGCCAAAAGGGACCTTATCACAAGGTTTGTTTACTGAACCAGGGACCAAGATGACATTTACTGCAGAACTGGCCCTGGCCTCGGTTGGGGTCACAGACCCCCAGCGCTGCCAATCCCCCCGCCCCCGTCTCCCTCATTACATAGCAGGTCCCTGTGAAATTCATATCCAAGGGCCACCAGCACAAATGTGCACAAAGCCTCAATGTGTCACAGTTCTGGTAACTTAGAGCAATAACCTAACCAGGGCGGTGGATGGGGCAGTGTGAGTCTAGGAAAATGTTCACAGTGAAAAAGACAGAAAGGACCCTAGTGGACGGAAAGCCTGCCCCTCAGATGTACAGCTTTTGCCCACGCTGGACGCGATTGTGTGTGTCAGGTGTCTGGTTGTCTGCAGGTGGACCTCTCCTCCTCCTTAGCTTCCCGTTAACAGATTTATTTTACTTTCCCATGCTGCCTATCTGACCACGTTTCAGAGTTCCTTCCATATCGGTGCATGTGGAGCTGCCTCTTTTTTGGGCCCACTTCATCTTTATCCATTGCACCAGGAGTGTCGCATTGATTCAAACAGTAGAAAACTCAAAATTTACATTCGGCCTGTGGTGAAAAGTCGAGTCCCCTCCCTCCTCAGGACCACTGTAGACAAGCCACGGCATTAGAAAATTTTTCCTTTTTTAAAAAATGTTTTTTGTGCATCCTCCCGGAGAGAGTCTGCTTATATAAGCATAAGCATAATTTCTAAATTTTCAGTTTCAATTTTTGGCTGTGTAATCGCAGTACCAAATTTACAAGGGCACATAGAGTTAAAAATTCTCCCTCCCACCCCGCTTTTGAGTCCACCCCCAGTGAATGTTCCCAGTGTCTCCTGTGCATTTCCTTCTGAGATGCTGCACGAATATATTTTTCTTTTTTTATACAAGTGGTACATACTGTATGCTATGTTTTTTTTTCTTCCTCACATGTCATGGAAATAGCTTCCTCACTCCTGTTTTTCTACACATTGATTCTGCCAGGCCTGCTCAGGTGGGTGTGAAGATCTAGTTCAATGTTTGATGGCCCTTACCTCTCCTCTATCGTTGCTCCTGCTTCTAGGTTTGAATCTCAGCTCAATCACTTTCTAGCTGTGTGACCTTGAGCAAGTGACTTAACCTCTCTGTGCCTCAGTTTCCTCAAGTGTAAAATAGGCATAATAATAGTACTTCTAGGGTTGTAAGGATTTTCAGGTATAGATATATAAGCACACAACGGGGCCTGGCACAGAACAAGCACTGTGTGTCAGTTATCTTTGTATCCCAATGTGAAAGTTTCTCAGCCCACAGCTGGTAACTCCAAAGACTGAGGTGAGTCCAAGGTCTTCTGGGTCAGTGCTCTCGGCTCAGGTCCAGGAACCAAATCCCCAGGCAAGCCCCTGAGACCCACAGCTCCACCCCAGCCCTCACCCAACTTGAGGAAACTGTACCTAAAGCAGGCTCACTCCCATGCTGTCTTGTCACCACCTACTCACTCGACGGCAGCAGCGGAGCATCAGGCTCTAGGACTGAGCAGCCCTGGGTTTGATTCCCAGCTCTGCCGCTCTGCAGCTGTGTGTTCTTGGGCAAGTGACTTCACTCCTCTGAGTCTCAGTGGCCTCCTTTAAAAACAGGGCTAATGAAGGTACAGACTTCATAGAGGTGTGAAAACTGGGCAAGGTAGGGCATTGGGGAGGCAAAAGAATGTGGTATTAAGAACTTGGCTTCTGGAGAGTGACTGTGCTGAGTTCGAATTCTGCTCACTGCATTCCCCTGGACAAATAACAAACCTCTCAGAGCCTCAGTTTCCTCCCATGTGAAACAGGACTAATCATAGCCACTCCCAACTTTCTCACTCCCCCAGAGCCAGAACTCAGACAGCTAACCCCTGAGAAGAACTTCACACAGGCCTGGCATGGAGCAAGTGTGCAATTAACACAGACACATATTCTAAGGCAGTTGGGGTAAACCTGCCTCAGATCTCCTTAAATATTAGTTATTCTCATTAGTTGTTAATCATTGAAGGACCCAGCATACTGCCTAACACATAATAAGCATTGTCCATTCAGTAAATATTTATTGAATACCTACAGTGTGCCCAGTCCTGTTCTTGATGCTGGGGACACAGCAGTGAACAAAACTGGCAAAAACTCCTGCCTTTGCAGAGCTGACAGTCTAGTGAGTCGAGTGAGAAAGAAAAAAATTAAGAATAAATAAATCATCTAATATGCTAGATTGTGATGAGAGTGATGGAGAAATATAAAACAAGTGGGTAGAGAGTGTTGGGTGCGGTTTTAAGTAACATGGTCAGTGAATGCCTCACAGGGAAGGTGACATTTGAACAAAGAGTTGAAGGAGGTAAGGGGAGAGCCATGTGAATACTGAGGGAAGGACCTTCCAGGCAGAAGGAACAGCCTGTGAAAAGGCCCTGAAGCAGGAGCGTGCCTGAGTTTAAGGAACAGCCAGGACAGCAAGGGGTGAGTGGGAGGTGAAGGCAGGGCAGATGGTGCACGGCCTGGTGGGCCACTGGAGAACTTCGGGTTTTCCTGAGTGAGGCAGGAGCTTGCAAAGGTTTTGGTTTTTGCTTTGTCTTAATTTTCCTTTGTTTAGGGGGTGGGTGGGGAAGGGGGAGACTGTCATTTGATTGTATAACTTCAAGTACCTGAGCTATATCATCAGTCTCTTGAAATTTCAACACACCAACCTTCCATTTCCAAATAGCACAAAGCAAACAATAAGCATCTATTTTCTATTAAAATCTAGTCCTTAAAAGTACAGAAATTCATGCTCCCTCCCACAAACCTGAGAATGCTTTCACGGCCTGCTGATTCCATGCTTGGTGGCAGAGGGGGACGTGACGGTGTCTGATTTCTTCTGAGTTCTCAAACTCTATGATTATTCAGTGAGACAACTTCCCTCTTTGTCATGAAGAGAGGAGCGATAGCCTTGGGAACCCTCCAGAAGGTCCTCCTTCTGAGCAACCTGAGTTTCCTTGAGGTCACCAACCATGCCCTAATAATCTTTGCATCACAGGCACCCAGGGCTGCCCTTGGCCCAGAACAGACACTCTGAGTGTTTGTTGAATGAGTAATCGGGTGACAAAGCGATTCAGACAAGAGGACCTGTAACACTTGCCGTATCACTGCTCATGTGCAGAGGAACACACCCAGCCCTGAGGTCTGCTGGTGGGTACCCCCAGCAAGGGGTCCCCCATACCCTACTGCTTCCAGTTCCCACCTGGAAGAAGTGGATATTCTGTCTGGCTCCAGGAAAGCCCCTATTTCCTAGGATCCTGTTTCTACTTCAGGATTCATGTATTAGTCATTGGGCACAGTTCATGAAGGCCAGCTCAACACTAGGCCCCAGGGGACCCAGTGAGAGGCAAACAAAGCCGTCGGGGAGGCGGGGAAGGGGGAATGACGTGGGGGGAACTCGTGGAGCTCACAGTCTTCCAGGAAACACAGACCTCTGTTCTGGTTTCCTGCGGCTGCTATAACAAAGTACAACAAACTGGGTGGCCTGAAACAACAGGAATTTATTCTCTTGCAGTTCAGGCAGCCAGAAGGCCAAAACTAAGATTTCAACAGGATTGGTTCCTTCTGGAGGCTCCGAAGGAGAATCTGTTCCATGCACCTCTCCTGGCTTCTGGTGGTTGCCAACGATCCTTGGCGGTCCTTGGATTGTGGCTAATCACTCCAATCCCTGACTCTGTCTTCACGAGGCCATCTCCCCTTCCTGTCTCTGTGTCTTCTTTTCTGTCTCTTATAAGGACACGTTGGATTCAGGGCCCATTTAAATCCAGGATGATCTCACCTTGAGATCCTTAATTTAATTACTTCTGCAAGGGGGCTTCCCTGGTAGCACAGTGGTTGGGAGTCTGCCTGCCAATGCAGGGGACACGGGTTCGAGTCCTGATCTGGGAAGATCCCACATGCCGCGGAGCAACTAGCCCCGTGAGCCACAATTACTGAGCCTGCGTGTCTGGAGCCTGTGCTCCACAACAAGAGAGGTCACGATAGTGAGAGGCCCGCGCACCACGATGAGGAGTGGCCCCCCCACTTGCCGCAACTAGAGAAAGCCCTCGTACAGAAACGAAGACCCAACACAGCCATAAATAAATAAAATAAAGAAAGAAAAAAATTTAAAAACAAAACAACAACAACAAAAGAAACAAATCAAGCATTGAAAATCATTTGCACCAGCTTGATGTTTGGGTTCCATGTAAGTTAAGTGAAAAAAACCTTCTTGACCCTATTTCTGCATGTGATTCTCTACTGAAAAGTAACAAAAACATTCCATTTTTAAAACAAATTGTGACGGGCGGTGAAAAGTGGATACTGTACATTAATGTGGAACAGAAGAGATCCTGGGGCAAGCAAAGTGAACCACCACCAACCACACGAAAGGCCGGTCTTCAGCCAAAGAAGGTGATGTTGTGTATATGGTGGGATTGGAAGGGAGTCCTCTATTATGAGCTCCTTCCAGAAAACCAAATGATTAATTCCAACAAGTACCACTCCCAAGTAGACCAACTGAAAGCAGCACTCGACAAAGAGCGTCTGGAATTAGTCAACAGAAAACACATAATCTTCCATCAGGATAATGCAAGACGGCATGTTTCTTTGATGACCAGGCAAAAACTGTTACACCTTGGCTGGGAAGTTCTGATTCATCTGCTGTATTCACCAGACATGGCACCTTCAGATTTCCATTTATTTTGGTCTTTACAAAAGTGAAGAGAGAAAATTTTCTTAGTGAGAAAATTTCCATTCCCTTGAAGACTGTAAAAGGCACCCGTAACAGTTCTTTGCTCAAAAGGATAAAAAGTTTGGGGAAGATGGAATTATGAAGTTGCCTGAAAAATGGCAGAAGGTAGTGGAACAAAACTGTGAATACACTGTTCAATAAAGTTCTTGGTGAAAATGAAAAATGTGTCTTTATTTTTAACTTAAAAGCCAAAGGAACTTTTTAGCCAACCCAATAATGTCCAGTTAACATTCAAATATCCTAGGTTATCCCTAGAATATCCTTCATTGCTGTTTTACCTTTTTTTTTGAAATTTTTATCAAGGACCCAATCAAGGATCAAACATTGATTTTGGTTGTCTTCTCTCTCTCTCTCACTTTTTTAAAATATTTATTTATTTGGCTGCATTGGGTCTTAGTTGCGGCACGTGGGATCTTCGGTGCAGCATGGAGGATCTTTCACTGCAGCACACAGGCTTCTCTCTCTAGTTGTGGCAGGCGGGCTCTAGAGCACATGGGCTCAGTAGTTGCGGCACTCAGGCTTAGGTGTCCCACAGCATGCGGGATCTTAATTCCCCGACCAGGGATCGAACCCACGTCCCCTGCATTGGAAGGCAGATTCTTAACCACTGGACCACCAGGGAAGTCCCTGTCTTCTCTCTTTTGTCTCCTTCAATCTAGAACTGTTTCCCAGTCATTCATTTGTTTAATTAATGGATTGATTTTGCCTTTCATGACATAGATCTGTTTGAAGAGTCCAGACCATTTTGTTTTTGTTTGTGTTTTTGTTTTTTAAAGAATGTCCCTCCATCAGGATGTGTCTGGGTTTTTCCTAGTTATTAGATTCAGGTTACACACTTTGGGCAGGACCAAGTTCTTTGAAAGTGATGTTGTGCCCTTCTCAGTAATACATCACAGCAGGGAACACAGTGAGAACAGCCTGTTCCAGCAGTGGTGAAGTTTTTTGATCACTTGGTTGAGGTGGTGACTGCCAGCTTTCTCTGCTGTGCCTTTTCCAAGGTACCTTTCCGCCATTGAAATTAACATGTAATCTGTGGGCTGGTTCTTTGAGACTGAATATCCACTTCCCCATTGACAAAGCACTGCCTGAATCAATCATTCATCTGATGGCTGCACAATGGTGCTTTTCTAACTCAAACTTTCCTTCTGTATGTATTAGTTGGCATTCCAGAACTCTCTCCCTCCATCCCCCAAAAGGGACAGAGATAGCACTAAAATCTGAGCTCCTCACCAGCTGAGGCTTCCAGCCTCCTGAGCTATAAAATCAAGTAGGAAGGAGACGTCCGGTGTTGCTCTGTGCCTTTGGGCAACCCCTCCCCCCTCCCTGGGCACTTCCTCATCAGTCAACAGGTGGATTCAGGTGGATTCCGCTCAGGACTCTGCTGTCCCCATGTCCCACATACTGTCCTCTCCAGGTGTGTAGGAGGCAGCTCAGACACCATGCACAAGCAGGGCAGTGGACACAGTCCCACAGAGGGCACTGGCCTAGCCAGAGGCAACCGATCACTCAGTGGGGGTGGCAGAGGTCAGCAGAACAGGAAGAGATGGACAATAGCTGTGCCTGTTGCCACAGCAGTTTCAGTATTTGCCAGCTGGGTGGGGCCGGCCGGGCAGCCTTCAGGATAAGCCCAGGGCCCACTCTCCCCTCTCAATTTGTCCCTCTTCAAGCCCTAGCGAGGCCTGGAAAACGCAGCAGCTCATCCAGGGAACTGCAAAGACCCAATCGTTCGTTGAGGTTTGAACAGTTAGAGGTCTCCAAGAACTACAATTCCCAGAACGCACAGCGAACTCCTGGTACGGCCCCAGCTGTCTGAGTGGCTGGCTTGTTCCTAGAACAAGGAAATCTCACCTGTCCTAGGAACTGAGCCTCCCCGCCTGGGCAAGGTGCGTTTGGGTCTTTGTTTCTTGGACCTGCTCCTGCCGGAGAAATCCCGTTTCAAGCCAAACCTGGAGATGGTGAGATTACCTAGTTCTTTCATTCACACATGTGTACTGAGACCCTGCTCTGTGCCAGTCTCGGAAGTGGGACGGGAGCAGGGAGGTTGCGGGGAGCGGGAACAGAGATGTAATAGACAGGCTCATGAAAGTCAGCTCCCTGAGGGCAGAGGCTTGGGTTGGCTGGGTACCCTTTGTAATCTAGCACTTAGTATGTGCTCAATAAATATTCGCTGGTCAGCCAGCAAGCGAACAGGCTATCTTGCCCTTGTTTTCCGTTCCATTGCACCCGAAAGGTGCTTTGCTAGCTGCTTTGCTAGTTCCTACGATATTGTACTCTCCTAAAGTGTGCTGTATCTCTAGACTGTCCGACCTCCAAGCCTTTAAACGCCCTGTTCCCTTTACCAGCAACACATTCAATCAGCTTATTCGTCGATGTGTCTGTAGAGATAGGACAGAGCCTGGCACGGAGCAGGGCACATTAAATATTTGATGAGCGAATGAATGAATGAATGCCCTTGTCCATTGTCCATCCAAGACGCAGGGACACTCGGGACCCTCCCTATTCATCTCAGTCCCCCGCCCGCCCAGAATGAATGCATCTTTTTACCCGCCCCGAGGACGGCCGGGGTGGGGCATGTGCAGGCCAGGCAGAGGACTGGATTGGGGGCTGCCCTTGGCCCCCTCCAGGGTCTCCTAAACGGTCCGTTTTTCTGGACTTTGCATCCCCTCCCCGAAACTCAGTCTCGGTCAACTGACTCCCACGACCAGCCCCCCGCCCTCTTATCACCCAGGGCACCCCACACGGACACTCAGCCAACAGCACGTGGTCAAGGGGCACCAGCTTCCCATTGGCCGCTGGCCTCCTTCCTTCCCCGAGATTGGCCCGGCCCCAGCCGCAGCGCCCCCCTCCGCAGCCTTGCGGTGGTACAGCCCGCCGCGGCTTAGGAGGGGCGGGAAGGTCCAACGCCTCGCGGCGCGGGGGAGGTGTCGCGAAGAGCAGGGATCCCTCTGGAATGTTTCCTTCGGGTCCCCCGGGGCGGGGCGGCGCGGCTTGGAGCGGATTGGCCGCGAGCGCCGGGCGGCCGCTCCTGATTGACCGGACGCGGGCCCTGGCCCCGCCCCCCTGGTCGTGGCTGAGGGAGAGGCCCCGGCCTGAGTTTGCGGAGGGCCGAACCCGGCGCGCACAGGGCGGCATCGGCGGCGCCGCAGGTGAGTGTCACCCGCGGGCGGAGCGCATCGCGGCCGCTTGCGGGATCCCGGCGCGGACCCGCGGGATCGCGGACCCATGGGGATCCGGCCGATTCTGCGGTATGGGGCCGGCCCCATGGACGCGGCTGGACGTCTAGGCTGAGCGGGGGGATGCTCGAGGCCCCTTTCCAGAGGGCCGGCCGCCTGCCTTCCAGCTGGGGGCAGGGGTAAACGCCCCCCGCCACCGGGATAGGGTCTCCAGCCGCACCCCAGCTCCCCGCTGCCGGGATGGGGTCTCCAGCCGCACCCCAGCCCCTTGCACCTCTGGACAGTTCCCATCCCGGCGGGGACAGGCGCAGGATCGGTATTTCTGAGCCCTGCCCGGGCAGCTCCCCGAAGCTGGCCTAGTCCCAATCCTCCAGGGCCTAGGGGGACCTTGGGAGGACCGAGGTTCCGAAGATAATAATGAAAAAAATCGCCCCGGCTAGCATTTATTGAACACTTCCGTGTCAGGTATTTACCACATATTTATCATTGATTCTCAATACCTCATGGAAGGTGCTGTTACTTCTTTCAGAGCTGAAGCAGCAGACCCAGAGAGGTTCAGTGACTTGCCCAAGGTCCCACAGCGAGTAAGTGGCAGATCTGGGACTCAAACCCATGCCTCAGAGTCCAGAACTGTAGTCTCCACCACTATACAAGATGCCCGGTGGCTCCAAAGCTCAGGTGTTTCTGACCAGCTCCTTCCATTCCATTCCCTCCAGCCAGACACACCATCTGGGGCACACCTGCTGGTCTTTGCTTTCACCAGCTGCTCAAACAGGAAGCTGTCCCCATAGCCCTTTTCCTCTGAGCTGGAAAGGCAAGGCCAGAATACCTGGGTCCTGAGAAGAGAGTGACATCTGCGGGAGAGATAGGCAGGGGTCCAGCACCGCTGGGGTTCTGTGCCTCTTGGGCCCCCCTGGTAAGCCTGGGCCCAGGACGGTAGGCGTTCTCCCTGGAAACACCCAGGAGCCGGTTTTTCAAGACTGATTCAGAGGCCCTCCCGCCCTCCTCTCTCAAGCAATACTCTGCTGAAAAGGGGAGCCTGGACGTGGTGTCCCCCCCTTCCAGCTTTTGTGAGCTCCCAGGAACCCCCTTCCCCACTTCTTGCTCCCCTCACTGCAACTCTGTGTGGCTGTGAGCTTGTTGAGTTTCAGGCCCTTCCCAGGGAATAGAGGGTGGGGATGCTGGGATTGCAGCCAACCTGCTCGATGCCCAGGGCTGAAACTCCTTTTCTCCATACCCGTGTTCAGGTTTGAGGGGAGACTGGGAATGTGGTGGGGAGGTGGCAGTTAGCAGGTCTACAGTGGGCATGTTCTGAGGATAGGGGAACTCAGAGAGTAGTCAGAATGAGGGCATAAGACACATTCATTTATTCTACACATATTTATTAAGCACCAACTATGTGTCAGGTACTGTTCTTGGCACAGAGGATACAATAGTGAACACAACAAAAATCCCTGCTCTTGGGGAGCTGCCATTCTAATTGGGGGAAACAGGCAACAAACAAGTTAACAAGTAAATAAAGAAAATACTTGCAGAGGGTGATAAATGTTATGAATAAAATATGAGGGAGTGGCATGGTAGAATCTGTGGGCAAAGGGGGAATCTCAGAGAAGGTAACTTTGTAGCCAAGGTCTGAATGACAAAAAGAAGCCAGCCTTGTAAAGATCAGGCAGGGGGCGCAGCCAGGGCAAAGGCTCTGAGGAAGGACCAATCTTGGCATGGTGTGCCTGGGGCAGGAGAGGACCCAAAGCAGTGATTCTGCAGGGGTCTGGGGGTCACATTAAGGAGTTTAGAGCTTTTCCTCCATCAGGTGGGAAACTGTTGTAAGATTGGAGGCTGGGGAGTGACGCTGTCTGGTTTATGTTTTAAAATAGAGACATGAAGTTAAATAACAACCTAAGGCTGGAAGACAAGAGTTCTGCCAGGGCAACATGTAATTACGTTCGTGGGCCTGAGTAGTTTGGACCACAGGGCCGGTTCCAACAGGCTGGGGCAAGCTGGGGAGGCTTCCTGGATGAGGTGGCCTGGAGTAGGCCTTGGCAGGCAGAGAGGACTGGGATGTTCCTGGGCAGGGCAAGGGAAGAAGCAATAATGACAATAATAATAACAACTTCCTTAGATTGATGTCAGGCAAAGTGATAATTGAGTTACTTGCATAATCTCTTTGGATTCCCATAAGCACTCTGAGAGACAGGAATTCTGCCCGTTTTTCAGATGAGGAAACTGAGGCCCCATCAAGTGAAGTGACTTCCCCACAGCCACACAGCTGGTAAGTAACAGGGGTGGGAGTTGAACCCACACCACTGTGCTTTTTCTGGCCTGGAAAGCAAATTCATTAATCACCCACTTTCCTCACCACCATTATTACCCTCTCCCGGGTGAGGACACGAAGCCAGCCTGAACCAGGGCGTCAAGTGTAGGCAGAGTAAGGATGTTGGGAATTGGTGATCAGGATGTAGGGACCCTGGGAAAAGGAGGGAGTTTGAATCTTGGCAACTGACTGAAGGATGATACAGATGGAAATGGTAGTAATTGTCACCAGCATTTATGGAACTCCTATTGTGTGCCAGGAACTGTTCCAAGCACATGTATGATTTCCTTGGAACTCAGAGAGGTTAAGACACTTGCCCAAAGTCACACAGCTAGTAAGTGGCGAATCCAGGTTTCAGATTTATGTTCTTAGCATTCTGCTAAGATGTATGGGGGGTGGTTGGAGGGGAACCAGGGGAGGTGCTGATGTGGGAGAGTTTTTTTGGGTGTTTTTGGTTTTGTTTTGGTAGCATCATTGAGTGTAGTAAAATAACTTGACAGAGCAGTACTGGTTTATTCATTCAGAATTTATTTCATTTCTAGTATCTAGAACATATAGATTGCATTGCAATTAAAAACAGATTCAGTCCCTGATCGGAGAACTAAGATTCCACAAGCCATGCAGCGTGGCAAAAAAAAAAAAACCCAAAAAAACCCCCGCAGTTTTAAAAAATGGGTAAAGACTTAAACAGGCAGTTCACAAAAGGGCAAATCCAAATGGCTAATAAATGTATTAAAAGTCATTTAGCATCGTTGATTAGGAGGGGAGTGAAAAACGAAATGACAGTATCTTCGTTGCTACATGAAGCACTTATTCTGTCCAGACTTATGCTGGGAAGCAAGGGATGAGGGACTACAGAGGTAGGACTCGTACTTTTGCCAGGGAGACAAGACCCTACTGAGGGCAGATGCTACAGCCTGTGCTCCTCTGGCTCCCCAGAGCTGCAGAGAAGCTGGGCGCAGAGACTGGTGGGCTGGTGAATATTAGGATCATTCGTTCATCCATTCATTTATTCCACAAATATTTATTAAGCGGCTGCTATATGCCAAGCACTGTTCTCTGCACTAAGAAGAGAGGAATGAATAAGACAGGCAAAGTTCCCTGCCCTTTCAGAAAACAGACAATGAACAAGCTAAATGAATGAAATATGTTTTCCACCTGAAAGAGGTGAGAGAGTGAGTTGTGTGGATACCAGAGGGCACAGCCAGTGCAAAGGCCCTGAGGCTGAACTTCGCCTAGTGTGTTGAAGGAACAGGGAGGAGGCCTATGTGGCTGGAGGGAATGAGCTAGGGGGAAACTGGGAGGAGATGAGGGCATGCAGGTAATGTGGGCAGATCATTTGGGGCCGGTGGGCCAAGGGGAGGACATTGACTTTTACTCCAGGCGAGGTAGCGGCCCTGGGAGGGGTTGGAGCAGAGGACAGATGTGATATGAGTTATGTTCTACAGCATCATTCTGGCTGCTGGATTGACAAGAGACTGTTGGGGGCAAGGGTGGAAGCTGGGAGACACAGAGAAGGCAACTGCACTGATCTAGGTGAGTGCTGATGGGGCTGGACCAGTGATATTAGAGGAGGTGTTGGAGAACACATGAATGAATGAATAAATGAATGAGGATGGTGCAGCCCAGGGGCTCATCTGAATCCAGGACGGCCCCCTGGAAGAGGAGCAGAAAGTCCCCTTTACACAGAAAAATATAACTTGGCATAATTTGATCCTCATCACAACCAGGCGGATGGAATGTCCCCATTTGCAGACCAGGCATCTGAGGCCCAGAGAGATTGAGTCACTTAGGGGACAGTGTCACAGTGACGAACTTGGGCTTGGGAATCAGACCTGAGGGTGCAGCCAGCTTCTGTGACTTTGGACATGTGACTTAAAAATTAAATCTGGACTCTTTCCCAGCCTACAAGGCCCCTCCCAGTCACCTCTTTTACCTGCCGTCTTCATGTTCTCCCATTGCTCACTTCACTACCATCAACCACACTGGTCCCCAGCTAATCTGTGAGTCTGCTCAGAACCCTCGCTGACTGCCACCTCACTCAGACCAAAAGCCCAAGTTCTCCCTCTGGCCTACAGGGCCCTGCACAGTCTGCCTGTTACTTCTCTGCCCTCACCTTTTCCTGTTGTCCCCCTTACTCTGATCCAACTACATATGCCTCCTTGCTGTTCCTCAAACATGCCAAGCACATCCCCACCTCAGGGCCTTTGCACTGGCTGTTCTCTCTGCCCGAATGTTCTTGACTCATATCCTCCTATGGATATTTCTTCCTGTCTTTCAAGTCTCAGATTCAGCCTCACCTTCTCAGGGAGGCCCTCCCTGACCTTGTCTGTAGAACTTGTCTTGTTTTATTGTCTTCATAGCATTCTTAGAAATTATATTATATATTTACACGTTTGCTTGCTCACTATATATCTTCTCCTCTGGACTATGCTTCTGGACAGCATGGACAGAGCCCCAGCTAGCTATCCTTCTGCAGCACCTTAGGCATGAATTAGAAGAATGCAACGCTTCCTCCCATCAGACACATCACCAGACCAGGGTCTGGTGCTTTTGCACAGTGAACAACCAGTGTAACTGCTCATGGTGGCCCTAGTCAGGGACCTGTTGCTTGTCTTTTTTTTTTTTTTTGTCTTTTTTTTAATAATAGAAGTTTTTTTTAATATTGCCAGCATACATTTTGTGCAGTGTTTCAATAATGAGCTTGCGTTATTCACAGAGATTTTTTTCTCACCTTCATGGGTACATTTGGTAGCAAACTTTTATGAAATTATTAACTACAGCTTTGAATTATAATTTTTTTAATTAACTGATTAATTTATTTATTTTTGGCTGTGTTGGGTCTTCGTTGCTGCGCGTGGGCTTTCTCTAGTTGTGGCGAGCAGGGCCTACTCTTCGCTACAGTGTGCAGGCTTCTCATTGTGGTGGCTTCTCTTTTTGTGGAGCATGGGCTCTAGGCGCGCAGGCTTCAGTAGTTGTAGCTCATGGGCTCTAGAGCTCAGGCTCAGTAGTTGTGGCGCACGGGCTTAGCTGCTCCACGGGATGTGGGATCTTCCCAGCCCAGGGCTCGAATCCATGTCCCCTGCACTGACAGGCAGATTCTTAACCAATGTGCCACCAGGGAAGTCTGAATTATAATTAATTAAAGATGTTTTTTGTTTGTTTGTTTGTTTGTTTGTTTTTTGGCTGTGCCATGCAGCTTGCAGGATCTTAGTTCCCCAACCAGGGATTAAACCCAGGCCCAGCAGTGAAAGGACTGAGTCCTAACCACTGGACTGCCAGGGAATTCCCTAATTAAAGCTTTTTAAAACATATACACACACGTGTATGTATCTCCTTAAACACATACACATATTATATATATATATATATACATACATATGTATGTGTATTTGTAAACTCTCAGGATTTATCCATATAGGGCTGTTTTCTTCATCCATTAACCATTCATCAAAGGCTCCTTATTTACTCCGGGTAAGGAAATGTGGAACCTTGCTTGTCTTATTGAAGGCAATATCCATATTGGTGCATGGAATATAGTAAGTGCCCAAAACATTTGTTTGAAGGGAGGGAGGGAGAAAGAGAGAAAGAAAGAGAGAATAGAGGGAGAGGAAAGAGAAAAGTGTGTCAGTCAGGACAGGTTTTGCTGCAATAACAAACATCTCCAAAATCTTAGTGGCCAAACTCAACAAAGGTTTATTTTTTTGTTCCTGCTACATGTCCATTGCAGCTCAGTGGGGGATTCCATTCATTGTCATCACTCAGAGCCTGGCCTGCTGGGGCCACCACCATATCAAATGAGGCTGGTCACCCTACCAGGAGAAAGGGACTTCTGGAGGCTCTTGCTCCAGTAATTAAATGCTTCAGCCCAGAAATGTCATGTGTCATTTCCTCTCACAACTCACTGGCCAGTACTGGTCACATGCCTGTCCAGTCACAAGGAGGCCAGTAAGTGCCATCTGCCTACATGCTTTGAAGGGGGGAGTCAGAAATTTTTAGCACACAGCATTAATGACTGTGACCAGTAGAAAAAAAAAAGAGAAAATGTAGGCTGTGAGTTTCCATTTTTTCATCTGTTAAATGGGCATAATCACATATTATGGTATATCACATAATCACATCGTGGGGGTGATAATATGGTCCCCATGGTGTGGTGTGAGGGTTAAGATACAGAGCAGTTAGCATGGGGTTATGATAGATATTAGCTGATATTATTACTTCTGTGCAAGTGTGTAAGTGCTGGGACCAGATTTTTTTTTTTTTAAGTGAAACAAGTAAAGTGTTTATTAGGAGGAAAAAGTACGTGTAAATAGTCACACGGGCGGACTCAGAGAGAGTCGTGCCTTCGTAGTAGTTTGGGGTTTTTTTTGTTTTTTTGTGGTACGCGGGCCTCTCACTGTTGTGGCTTCTCCCGTTGCGGAGCACAGGCTCCGGACGCGCAAGCTCAGTAGCCATGGCTCGCGGGCCTAGCCGCCCCACGGCACGTGGGATCCTCCCGGACCGGGGCATGAACCCATGTCCCCTGCATCGGCAGGTGGACTCTCAACCACTGCACCACCAGGGAAGCCCTTTCGTAATAGTTTGAATTGCTTATATGGGGCATTTCTTCTGGGTTTCCTTTGGCCAAGCATCTTGCTTTGCCTGGCTCTGAGCTGGGACCGGATTTCGAACTGAGGCCAGTCTGTTCTCTAAATATTTCATTGGACCTGTAGGGGCGAGGCGGCCGGAGGCCACTGCCCAGGCCCTGAGACCCTTTTCCTGTCCTGCAGATCTCCTGGGCGTGCCCCCTCTTCTCGCTGCTCATGCCGCTGGGACTGGGGCGGCGGAAAAAGGCGCCGCCTCTGGTGGAAAATGAGGAGGCGGAGCCAGGCCGTGGTGGGCTAGGTGTGGGGGAGCCGGGGCCCCTGGGCGGAGGTGGGGCAGGGGCCCCCCAAATGGGCTTGCCCCCCCCTCCCCCTGCCCTGCGGCCCCGCCTTGTGTTCCACACCCAGCTGGCCCATGGCAGTCCCACTGGCCGCATCGAGGGCTTCACCAACGTCAAGGAGCTGTACGGCAAGATTGCTGAGGCCTTCCGGCTGCCAGCTGCTGAGGTACCCACTGGGGAGCCGGGCACCAGGGTCCCCGATGGTGAGCTAGAGAGAGGCCTGAGCGTGCATCCTGTTTGTGAGCTGTGGCTCAGGTGGTGAAGCTGCAGATACTGAGGCCTTACCCCAGTGAATTACGGGGAACTGGAGGCCAGGGCTGGATGCTGAATTTCATCCGGCATTGGGAGGCCTGCACCCCATTGGTTTGTGGCGAACTGGAGGCCACAGGCGGAGGCGGCATTCCCATCAGGCATTGAGAGGCCTGTGCCGCAGGGGATTGTGGGGGCGGGTGGCCACAGCTGGATGCTGAGTTCCTATCAGGCATTAGGAGACCTGCAGCCCAATGTATTGTGGGGAACTGGAGATCAGGACTGGATGCTGAATCCCCATCAGGCACTGGGAGGCCTCTGCCCCAGTGGATTGTGGGAATGGATGGCCAGGGCTGGATGCTACATTCCCATCATACATTGAGAGGTTTGCAGCCCAGCGGACTGTGGGGACTGGAGGTCAGATGCAACATTCACTTCTCCATGATTCACTGGGAGGTCCCACCCCAAGGACTTTGGGGGCCAAAGGAAGGGAAGCAAGGAAGGTGACAGTGGGACTGAGCAGGAAGTAAATGCAGGGGTCTCAGTAGGCAGGATGGGTATCTGTGCCCCTTCATTCGTTCCACAAGCATTTTCTGAGCATCCACTGTGTGCCAGTCTCTGTACCCCGGAAACAGCAGGGAGTTTTTGCTAGGACAGAAACCCAGCCCTAGTGGGGCCCTGTCCTGGCTCGGGGGGTGGTCAGGCACTGTGATGGGGACCCCCAGGCCTTTCCCAACAGGTGGCGATTAGCAAAGGGCACAGGAAGGAGGTGAGGGTTGAATATCTCCCACCCCTGTAGGTGATGTTCTGCACCCTCAACACCCACAAAGTGGACATGGACAAGCTCCTGGGGGGCCAGATCGGGCTGGAGGACTTCATCTTCGCCCACGTCAAGGGGCAGCGCAAGGAAGTGGAGGTGTTCAAGTCGGAGGAAGCGTTGGGGCTCACCATCACAGACAACGGGGCTGGCTATGCCTTCATCAAGGTGCCTGGGGGTGGGGCACCCAGAGTCCTGAGGGTAAGGCCTACCCATAGGACCGAACGGCAGAGCCACAGGGGCTGACAGCTCCTTTCCCCACAGCGCATTAAGGAGGGCAGCGTGATTGACCACATCCAGCTCATCAGCGTGGGTGACATGATCGAGGCCATCAACGGACAGAGCCTGCTGGGCTGCCGGCACTACGAGGTGGCCCGGCTGCTCAAGGAGCTGCCCCGAGGCCGCACCTTCACGCTGAAGCTCACAGAGCCCCGAAAGGCCTTCGGTGAGGGGCTGCCTCCTACAGCCTGGATGGTCCCCTTCACTTGGGCCCTGGCTGCAGTGCCAAGGGCCACCAGCAGGTGGTGCCCAAGCCCAGCAGGTCACAGTGGAAAGGGGGTGGGGGCAGCTCCACCCTGCCCTGGGGAGGGGCTGCTGGCTCTCCGCCCAGCCTGGGAGGAGGATGGAGGCAAGGCGGAAGCTGCCCCCACACCCAGCTTCCAGGAGCCATTAGCCTAGCCAAGCGCCCCCAACCCTGGCCAATTCCCCACCCCCCAAGAAGCCAGGCTTGGCTGCCCAGTGCCAGCCCCCCCCACTTTTTTGTCTGGCTTCATTAACTCTCAGGAATGGGCCCAAGGCCCCTGGGGTGGTGGTGGGGGACTCTGACACACTTCCCCAGGCAGATAGGGCTGGTCTGTGGCCCAGCAGCTATACCCCCTTGGCCTTGGGGAAAGCAGCTGGGGACCCAGGACCCACACCGTTCCTGTCCCTCAGGCCCTGGGGACAGAAGTGGCCCCCTCCAGTCTCCCCTCCAGCCTTTTCCATTCCTAGCCCCTGGCTGCACCTCCTACACCCGTGCCAAGCCTGAGTCAGGAGTCCTGCCCTCCTGGGGTCACCTCAGCCTCCAATTCCCCCAAAGCCTACAGAAGCTCGGAGAAGGTGGAGGGTTGTCTGAGGCCGAGATGCCTGGGTTCCTGCCCAGAACATGCTGGAATTGGGCTTCTCCAGCCCTCACCCCTTCCCTGTCTCCCACAGACATGATCAATGTGCGTTCAGGGGGTGGCCGCCCAGGCTCCGGTCCCCAGCTGGGCACTGGCCGAGGGACCCTCCGGCTCCGATCCCGGGGTCCTGCCACAGTAGAGGATCTGGTGAGTGTTCCAGCTGGGCCCCAGCCCCCCTTCCCTGTGAAATTCATAGGCAGCAGCATCACCTCTTAGTTGAGGGGCTCTGGGCACTGGATGCAAACCCACCTCTGCCACCTCCCAGCTCTGGGACCTTTCTTGGGCAAGTGGACCTCAGTTTCCTAATCTGTAAAATGGGGATAGTGATACTGACACTTTCACAGTTGTCACGAGGATGAACTGTGTGTTTCTATGCCGAAAGTGGTAAAAATTGTACACGGCACTTAGTAAGTACAATTACAATTATATTCACATTATTATGATGTTGTTGTCCCTCTTCCTGCCCCCCAGCCTTCAGCCTTTGAGGAGAAGGCCATTGAGAAGGTGGATGACCTGCTGGAGAGCTACATGGGCATCAGGGACACAGAGCTGGGTAAGTGGGGGGTGCCTGGGTCTGGGGATGGGTGGGAGTTTAGGGGAAGGAGCTTCTAGGTCCTGTGGGGCTGGGTCTGCCCTGAGCACCTCTGTCATCTGTGCCTCCATTCTGCCACCCCCCCACCCCCTCCCGCAGCGGCCACCATGGTAGAGCTTGGAAAAGACAAAAGGAACCCGGACGAGCTGGCTGAGGCCCTGGATGAACGGCTTGGTGACTTCGCCTTCCCGGATGAGTTTGTCTTTGACGTCTGGGGAGCCATTGGGGATGCCAAGGTTGGCCGCTACTAGGCCTCCCGCTGGACCTTGAGATGACTTGGGCCAGGCCTGGTGGGAGCCTCTGGGGTGGAGACACCATGGGCTGGACCCCAGCGTCCAGCTCGGGCCCAGCTCAGTAGCCCGAAGATGATGCGGAGCGGAAGTGGGGCCCGACCTCTGCCCCCCTCCAATCGGTACCACCCCCTCAACAGTTCCCAGCCTGGCTGGGGTCCCCAGCCCCCCACCCCACCCCCGCCCTGTTCCCCACCTACCTCAGCCGGGTCAGGCGCGGGGAGGGACCAGCCAGATTGGGCGGCCACCCCCGCCCCCAGTACTTTCCGCCTCAGCTGCCAAACTGGTCCCTCTTATCTCCCTGGGGCCTTGGGTTCTGTTTGGGGGTCGTGACCTCCCTAGTTTCCTGACGCAGGGCATGCAGAAGGGGGGTGTCCCCCTCAGCAAACGCAATAATACCCTCCCCCTGCGCCACCTCCGTCCCCCCAGAGGAGCCCCCACTGTGGAGTCTGTTACCTCTGCATTTGAAACATGAGTCTGCTGTGAAGCCCCCAGACGCCCTCCCTCTCCTGCCCCCCTGTGTCTCCCTCAGCTCAGCCCCAGACAGAAGGGGCAGGAGGGATGATGGTGGTGGGCTTTCATATCTGAATTTGCTGTCTGGAAGATAAAGAATCTGCTGTTGGACCTGTGTGGCGGCTTCGGGGTGGGAGAGGAGGGTGGGTCGGGGCTGGGAAAGAATGCAGCAGCTGAAATCCATCCTCTTTGGGCTCCAAATCGAATTAGGAGCTGGCCCCAGCCGCCCACCCCCTCCCACCCGTTCCGCCTGAGGAAGCTCTTGGCTGCAAGCCACCAGGCTTCCAGGCAAGGCTGGAGCTTCTCGGCCTGCTGAGGGTGCAAATCTTGCTCCCTCTCGAACAAGGCTCTTGCCACCCCTGGCCTGATGCGAACGGTGGGCAGGAGGCTGTGGGTCCTTGCCTGCTCCAACCCAGGGCCATGGAGAAAGAAAGATGGGGTGGGCTTAAGGTGGAGTCTCAGGCCTGCCCTGTTGTGTGCTGATGGGGAGGAACCCCACCCCAAGGCTGGGGGGGAGGAGTCATGATGCACCCCGGCCTCAGCTGACTCTACATGTGGGGTCTGCCAGCGTCCATGGAGCACCATACTTTGTGCCGGATGTGCTTGTTTTGACAACCCACTTCATCCTTAAGGATTGAGGCGGGGATCAGGGAAGGGCGGGGGTTGGCGTCCTGGCCAGACCTGGAGGGAAGAGCGAGGATTGAAGTGGGGGGAACCAGGCCAGAGGTCCCCGCAGGAATGTTTGTGGGCAAGTTGAGAGGGGAGTCTAAGCCCGCCCGCTCCCCATTTCCAACATGCAGGCAATGGGCCCTGGGAGGGGGCAGTGGGGAGGACCACCTGGACGGGGGCGGGGACGGGTTACTCTGGGCATCGCTGGGCACCTGTGGGCACTTTGTGTGTCTGTGCTAATATACAGTTCCGGTTGTGAAGGGGTGAGGCTGTGTGAGTCTGGGTGTTGAGCAGGTAGGACTGTGTCTCAGAGTGTTGGTGGTTTGTGACTGTGTTGAGGGAACAGGGTGTGATGACTGTCTTCGCATTCCAGGGTGTTTGTGGATATCACTGGCAGGGCTTCTGTGGGGAGTGTGGCCGTGTGACAGCATGTGTGCCTCTGGGTGTTGCTTTTGTTAGGGTGGGGGGTGACCGGCTAGATCTCGGGGTGTCCAGGCACCAGGGGGTGCCACTCCTTGTGTCTTGGGTGTATGTGGCATGTACCTGTGGGGCCTGTCTTGGACTGTTAGAGGGCGTCTCTGGGTGATATTGGGGTGTGGCTGGGGGCTGTGTCAGTGGTAACAGTTGTGTGCACCGCTCAAGGTGCTGAGTGAGACTACATTTGCCAGCACTAAGGGGTGTGATGGTCTCTTTCACAGGGGGCTCTATTTCAGGGTGTTAGCGTCGGTAACTGTGGGCCCATCTCTGGTGCTAGAGGTGAGACTGTCTCAGTGTGACGATGGCTGACCCCAGGTGGCTGCTGCTGAGCTGGGAACAGGCCATGACGGTGGGGGGTCTCAGGGTGTTAAGGGATATGATTGTGTATCTTCGAGTGTGTGACCGTGTGTGTGCCGCTCAGGGATGCGATCCTACTTCTCAGGGCAGGAGGTGAGGGTGCAGCTGTGTGGCCACAGGTGCGGCTGTCTGTGGCTTGGGACGTGTGTGTGCTCATCGCATCCTAAAGCAGTATCTAGGAGACAGTCCACTGGTCACCGATCTTCCTGGTTCCCCTGCCCCCCTTCAGTCTCCTCCCTCTTCCCTCCCAGAGTTTGACTCGCTGCAGCCCTTGCCTAGGCTTTAAGCCCCTGTGTAAATAATGGGCGGATCTCCTGGTCAGGCTAGGCATGACCCAAGCTGGTCCACCCAGGGCACTGCCCACCACCACCCACCCAACGCGCATGAAGGCTCTGGCAGGGGAAGGGGGGTGCTGCTGTCCCCACGCAGGGCTAGCCCTCCAACCTTGCAGCCCCGGTGGAGGTAGTAGCACCACTAAGCCGCCCCAGCCTGCCCTGGGCGACATTCACGTTTTCCAGTGTTTAGATTTTATCCGCTTTATTAATGAGGCAGGCGAGAGGCCCACGCCTGGGAGGGAATGGGGCTGCTCCCGCCCCACCAGGGGGAGCGGGTCACGGGGGCCAGGCCAACTTCCCAGAGCCCCCCTTACTCATGAGGGGAGCTGGGGCCTGGAGCAGCCCATGACCATTGCCAGGAGTACGAAAAGGGGGTGTCTGTCACCCCAGGTTCCCTGAAGGCGTGCGCTGGGTGGAACGGCCCCTGGAGGCTGGAGCGGGCAGCGGGAGGAGGCTGGGAGCGGGGAGCCGCCCGGGGAGGGAGGGAGGGAGGGAGGGAGCGGCCTGTCGGAAAGCTCGGGCGCAGCAGGCTAGGGCGCAGCAGGGCAGCAGGGACCAAGCGGCAGGCGATGGGGACCCTGCGTCCCAGGCAGCTCCGGGTAAGAAGGCTGGGGCACGAGGATCTCCAGTGGGGGAGGAAGGCATGAAAGGATGGGACCATGGCTCCCCCAGCCTGTCCTTCCTGTGTTCCTTGACTCTCAGCCCATCTCTCTGTCCCTGTTGATCTATCTTACTGTCTGTCCAGCCTCCCTTCACATATGACCTAGCAGGCAGTTCTGACCTCTCAGCCCTCACCAGGGGCTATCAAGGAATGGGTGGTGACGGGTTAGCCTTGAGGCCTCTGGGGCAGGGACATGGAGCTGGCAGGAGCGGAACTGTGGGCATCCAGGGTGAGGCAGCAGTGGGCAGAGGTAGGGCCTGGGTGAGAGACAGCGATGGGGCTCAGAGATGGGAATGTGGGGGACAAGGATGGGGCTCTGGGGACAGGGACAGGGCTGTGTGGACAGAGATGTGGCCAAGGGGACAGAGATGGGCTTATGGAAACAGGGATGGAGCTGTGGGGACAGGGATGTGGCCCTGGGGAAAGAGACAGTGTGGTGGAGAGAGATGTGCCCAAGGTGGCAGAGGTGGGGCTGTGAGCATCTAGGATGGGACTGGAGTAAAGGTGACATAGTGATGGTCAAAGATGGGGCAGTGGGGTCAGATGGTGCCCTGGGATCAGAAATGGGTCAGTGGGGGGCTTCCCTGGTGGCACAGTGGTTGGGAGTCCGCCTGCCAATGCAGGGGACGCGGGTTCGTGCCCCGGTCCGGGAGGATCCCGCGTGCCGCGGAGCGGCTGGGCCCGTGAGCCATGGCCGCTGGGCCTGCGCGTCCGGAGCCTGTGCTCCGCAACGGGAGAGGCCACAACAGTGAGAGGCCCGCATACCGCAAAAAAAAAAGAAAAGAAATGGGTCAGTGGGTATCAGATGGGGCGGGGGGCCAGGAACTGGCTGTCAGAATGGGAGGTGGGTGTCAGAAGTGGGTGGGTAAGGCCCAGAGGTGGGGTCAGAGACAGGTGAGGCTGAAGCCAGGTGACCCTGGTGGACAGGGCAATGAGGGCAGACTGAGGCCTGGAGCAAGAGGTGGGCTGGTAAGAGGAAGAGGAGAAGGAGTGGGTCAGGAATGGGGCAGCCAGAGTCATTTGGAGTTGCCATGGACAGAGGGTCCATAGAAGAACTCCATGGGGTCAAATGGGTCCTGATGATGAGATGGGACCACCAGCTGGTCCCAGGCCAATGGTGGAACCTCACCTTCCCCTCCTCTCCTCTCCCCAGCCCCACCCCCGGCACCTGACATGAGCCCTTGCAGGCCCCTCAACCTAAGCCTGGCGGGCGAGGTGACCACGTGTACAGCACCCAGGGCCTCCAACACCTCCGCCGGACCGCTGTCGGACCTGGTGGGCGCGTCACCCGCGCTGCCCATCTTCTCCATGACGCTGGGCGCCGTGTCCAACGTGCTGGCGCTGGCACTGCTGGCGCAGGCCGCGAGCCGTCTGCGGCGCCGCCGCTCGGCAGCCACCTTCCTGCTGTTCGTCGCCAGCCTCCTGGCCACCGACCTGGCGGGCCACGTGATCCCGGGTGCGCTGGTGCTGCGCCTGTACGCGGCGGGGCGCTCGCCGGCCGGCGGCGCCTGCCACTTCCTGGGCGGATGCATGGTCTTTTTCGGCCTGTGCCCGCTGTTGCTGGGCTGCGGCATGGCCGTGGAGCGCTGCGTGGGCGTCACGCGGCCGCTGCTGCACGCAGCCGGCGTCTCTGTGGCCCGCGCGCGGTTGACTTTGGCCGCGATGGCCGCCGTGGCCTTGGCCGTGGCGCTGCTGCCATTGGCGCGCGTGGGCCGCTACGAGCTGCAGTACCCGGGTACGTGGTGCTTCATCGGTCTGGGCCCGGCGGGAGGCTGGCGCCAGTCGTTGCTCGCCGGCCTTTTCGCCGGCCTCGGCTTGGCCTCGCTGCTCGCCGCGCTCGTGTGCAACACGCTCAGCGGCCTTGCCCTGCTGCGCGCCCGCTGGTGCCGCCGCTCTCGACAGCACTTCCCGGCTGGAGGCCCCGACAGCCGCCGTCACTGGGGAGGGCACGGACCCCGCCCGGCCTCCGCCTCGTCCGCCTCGTCCGCCTCGTCCGTCGCTTCGGCCTCCGCCGCCCCCGGCGGCTCCCTGGGCCGTGGCTCAGCGCGGCGAGCCCGTGCCCACGATGTGGAGATGGTGGGCCAGCTCGTAGGCATCATGGTGGTGTCGTGCATCTGCTGGAGCCCCCTGCTGGTGAGGGGCGCACAGGCCCCTCCAACCCTGCTCCTTCCCACGCCCTCCGTGACCTCTCCCACCCTTTTCCATCCTGGGATACCTGGGTCCTCTCTCCCTGACCCAGCCAGGGCACTGCCCCCTCAAGGCCCCACCTGCCAGAGTCCACCCTTTGCCCTCTCCCTCTGACGTCCCACTCCTCCTCCCAGTCCCCGTATCTTACTCCTTCCTGGGGTCTTTGTAGTTCACCCGACCCAGGCAAGGTTCCCCTCCAACCCCACCCACCTAAGTGCTTTCATTCCCTAGCTTCCTTCCACCATCACCACCCCTTTTCTCTTCTCCCCTTCAATCCCCTGTCCTTTGGGATACCTGGGGCTTCTTTCTTGCCCAAGCACACACCCACTGAAGGCCTTTGCTTCTGCCACGCTCTCTAAGGCCCCCACTTCTCCCCTCTCTCCACAGCTCCTTCCCAATTAGATTCCCATTTACCCTCCCCGTGACGTTCTGTCCATCCTCACAGCCTCCTTACCTTCCAGACACTCTCTCATCCATCTCAGCCCTTCGCCGGTGCCCTTTTCTTACACCACCCACCGCTCACACTGTCTTCTCCCACAGGTGTTGGTGGTGCTGGCTATCGCGGGCTGGGGCCCCAGCTCCCTGCAGCAGCCGCTGTTTTTGGCCGTGCGCCTCGCCTCGTGGAACCAGATTCTGGACCCCTGGGTGTACATCTTGCTGCGCCGGGCTGTGCTTCGCCAACTGCTTCTCCTCCTGCCTTCAAGGGCAGGTGCCAAGGGCAGCCCCAGGGGGCTGGGCCTAATGAGGAGCGCTTGGGAGGCCAACTCGCTGCGCAGCTCCCGGCACAGTGGCCTCAGTCACTTCTAGGCGCGCCCGGCGGCTAAGCCAGACCACCCGGGGCCGGCCTCTGGTCCGCAGCTCGGAGACTTCGGGGAATAAAACCTTTTTGCGGACAAGCCCAGGGCGGTGCGTCCCGTCGGGGCTGAAGCACGCTCGCGGCCGCGCGGGGGCGGCAGAGGTACTCTGTACGCCTCCGGGGTATGCAGTTCCGGGACTAGCCACGCGGGGGCGTAGAGACGCAGAGCCGGAGTCGCAGGAGCATACGCACAACGCCGTGGCCGCAGTCTTGGGGCGGAGGCTCGGCTGGGAGCAGAGTGGGAAGGTTGGGGGCCGCTTTTCGCCCCTGCTGCCGTCATGAGTGACTCCCGCAACCATTCGCTCATTGTGGCCCTGAGCTCCCCCACACAGCCCCAAGTCCCTACCCCCCAAACTACGCCCCATCACTGGCCTCTAACCCCGGAAGTCCCTCAACACAGCTCCGAGCCCCCTCCCACGGCGGCCTGCCCATGCTCCCCACCATAACAACAGCCCCGAGTCTCCACCATCCCTTGGCCCCCTTCAAACGATCCCCCACCATAATCCAGGGCCTCTCCCCATCACTCCCTACGCCGCCGGCCACCGATCACACCCCCTCCCAACTCTCCCCACCTCCAAGCACGCCCCCCACCCCCATTACTGCACAAGAACGGACACGGAGATACATGGATAGAGCAAATCCCAAAGGCCTTTTTAAAAACTGACAGCTCGGTGGGGGCAGGGGTGGGGGAGGGGGCTAGCAGCCCCCGGCCACGAAGTCGAAGTCCCGGAAGGCTGCCTGCTCTGTGGCCGTGAGGGGCCGAGCGTCGCGGGGTGGGCTCAGCGTGGGGGCCTCCCCTGTGAATTCCTCGTCGAAGTTGCTGACATCAGTGCGGCCGGCCAGCGTGGGTACGAAAGGCGGCGGCAGGCGCCGGGCCAGCAGGGCATCCCAGCCCAGTGTCTGCAGGGCAGAGAGGGGAGAGGTCAGCAGGGGAGGCTCAGAGCAGAGCGCAGGAGGGGTTTGCTCCTTGCACCCAGTCTGGCCTTGGATCTGTGGGGATCAACACAGGGAGTCACAAGATAGAGGGAGGGAAAGTGTCGGGCCTGGGGGCTCAGGAAGGATCACTGTATGAGTCGGGGGAGGGGCCTGGGCTCCTACACAGGGCAGTGCTCCCCCCCAGGCCAGCCTGGAGTGGATGTGGGTGTAGGAGGGCCAGTGAGGGTAAGGGAGGGGGAAGGAAAGGCAGGCAGGTGTCTAGGGGAGGTGACAGTGTTGGAGGTGAAGCCACTAGGTCTTGGGTGGGGGGGATGACTGGGTCCTGGGAGTGGGGGACTTCACCCTGAAGAAAGGCTGTTTTTTCACATCCTCTGCATCCCTCTCGCTGGATCCCAGCCTCCGCTCTGGATTCCTCCGCAGCAGCTGGGGGGAGGGAGTTCTGTGTCAGTGTTCCCCTTCCTAGTCCCAGAGCCACTCCCCTGGCCCACCCTAAGTTGGGGGGGTCCTCACCCTGCGCATGATGCCGATGGCTTCGGCTGACAGGAAGCGGGGGTAGCGAACCTCATCGTTGACGATGCTGTCAAATACCTCCTCCTCATCGTCCCCTGGGAACGGGGACTGGGGACAGGAAGAGCCAGGGTGAATTAGGCCCCTCTGGCCACACCACACCCAGCTCCACCCTGGGCTCCCGTTGCACTTTTACAAGGCTCACTTGGGAGGGTAAGTACCCCAATTTACAGATGCAGAAACGGAGGCTAGGGAGGCAAAGCCACCTGTCCTCAGTCAGACAGCACGTAGTGGAGGCCAGTGCTGACCCCCCTCTCCCCCACCGGGCATACACAGGTTACCAGGGGCAGGGCAGAGCGGCCTGGGGCCTCACCTCACCAACCAGCATCTCATACAGCAGCACGCCCAGCCCCCACCAGTCCACCGCCCGAGTGTACGATGTGTCTGTCAGCACTTCAGGTGCCAGGAACTCCGGGGTCCCGCAGAAAGTGCTGGTCCGGTCCCCATAGCCCATCCCTGGGGGCAGCAGGGCCATGTGAGGTTATGGGGAAAGGTCACAGCTCTAGCCCAGCCCAGCATGGGGTGGTCCAGACAGCCAGCCCTGTCCCAGGACCAGGGTAGGGGATAACCCAGGTAGGGCTGGGGACTCCACTCCCTCCCCTCTCTGTCTAAACCCCAGAGGCCAGCCCCTCAGATCCCAGTCCCGCCCCTCATCACCCTCCTTGCAGAGGCCAAAGTCTGCAATCTTGACATAGCCCTCGGTGTCCAGGAGCAAATTGTCCAACTTCAGGTCCCTGTGGGGGAGGGGATGGGAGGATGTAAAGAGGGATGAGGGGGAATCTGGGTCCTGCCTGAAGCCTCAGGGTCCCCCAGTGGGCAGAGCATGCATGCACGGGTACATGCGCATGCGCGCGCGCGCGCACACACACACACACACACACACACACACACACACACACACACACACCTGTAGACAATCTTGTGTTCATGGAGAAACTGCAGCCCCAGCACCACACAGGCCGAATAAAAGCTGCAGAGAGAGGCCGGTGTGAGGGAGCTGGGCTTCCAGGGAAGGGAGAGGGTCACGTAAGGCTCCCACATCCTCAAAAGCCCCCCATTACCCCATAACTCCAGGAGCTGGGGGGAGGCAGGGCCTGTGGGTGGAGGTGTGGGGAGGGGGACTAGGCTCACACAGCACGGGGCTCCGAGAACACATCACTGTGGATGTGCAGCATCAGGTCCCCGCCAGCCGAGTACTCCATCACGAAGCACACGTGCTCTGGTGTCTGGAAACAGCCAAACAGGTTCACCAGAAAGGGGTGTCCCGCGCTGGTCACAGCCGCCAAGATCCGCTTCTCACACATCAGGCTGGTCAGGATGGGGGTGGGGCAGGGGTCAGAGACCACGGCAGCTCCCTACCACCAACTCGCCCACCCCCTAGAGTCCTGTCATCAGATGTTTGTCAAGGGCCTTGCATGGCTGTGCACACTTGGGCAAGTTGCTTAAGGCTTCTGAACATGCTAACCAGGCACCCAGAATCCATCCATTGTCCTAGTAACTTCCCTTTGGGAAACCACTAGAGGGACTGTTATTTCCCTTTGGAGCACCCCATCTCCCTGGCCAGGAGTTAGCTCACAAAAGGGCAAGCCACGCCAATGGGGCTCAATCTCAGGATTTCTGCTGGAATTATTAAGGAAGAAGAGCTAAAGTTTGCAGATGAGCCTTAAACTGCCAGGGTGGGGGGCATCTCTGTCCCTGTGAGGTGACTGCAAGCAAAGCCTACACAGACAAAAGCAGAAGTGAGAGATATCAACTGAGCACCTGCGTATAGCCATGCCTGAAGGTAGTCCACCCCTGGACTTTCCTGATGCAGAGCAATAAATTCCTGTATTTGCTTAAGCCTTAAATTGGGTTCCTGGTTAATAAAAGGATGTCAAGAAGACTGGGGATGATCTCAGGTATCTACAGGGGGCAAGGCACCGTGCAGAATGCTCTAGAGTCATCCTCTCATTCATTCCACCCGGCAACCCTGCAAGAAAGGCATTATGACTCCCCTTTTCTAGAAGGGGAGCCTGAGGTTCAGAAGGGTGAAATGAACTCCCTAAGGTTTCTAAGCACATCTGTAGCAGAGGCAGGATCTGAACTCAGGGTCCTGACCCCAAAGCAGAGGCAGTACAATGGCACCATTAATAGCACAGGCTTCAGAACTCGAGTCCCTGAGTTCAAATCCCAGACCTGCTGCTTACTGGCTATGTGACCTTGGGCAATTTGCTCAAACTCTGTGCCATCAGCAGAATGGGGACAAGAACAGTACTTACGTCTTAGAGCTGTTGTGAGGAATTCGTTACTAACTGTAAAGCACACGGTGGGTGCTTTCTAGGAGTCGTTATTATTGTAAGTATTGGGATGGCCAAAAAGTTCGTTCGGGCTTTTCTGTAATACAGAAAAATCCGAACCAACTTTTTGGCCGACCCAATACTAGCTTAATAAGTACAAGTGACTGTTATGAATCACTCTCACAGCAGCTCCAAGGAGGGGACTGCTCTGTCTCCCATTTCCCAGAAGACCAAAGTTCTCAGAGGGCCTGAGCAGGGTCCCCACCTCTCCACCTCGTCTCGGGCCACAATGTCCCCTTTCTTCAAAGCCTTGATGGCAAACAGCTCCCCGCTGGGCCGGAATTCGGAGAGCAGCACCTGGAACCACAGTGGGCAGGGGTGGCCTTAGTGGCCAGTCCAAGGACCTGGAGGTCTGGACCCCCCAAGACCCCCAACTCCTTGCTCCCCGCCTCACCTTCCCAAAGTGACCCCGGCCCAGCACCGCCAGGAACTGGAAATCCTCGAGGGTCAGGGGTGACTTCCTCAGAGGGCTGTGGAAAGAGGAGGCTGGTGGGGAAGGGACAGGGGGCAGGGGTGGTGGGTGGTGGCCAGGGGAGGGGTGTCACCTGCACAGGGTGGGGCCTGGGATCTCCTGGGTCTCTGAAGGCAGCTCAGGAGTGGTGGTAGTTTCCTGGATCAGAGAAGTCTGTGGCAGACAGAGGAGGTCAGAGTACAATAACCCAGAACCACAATAGCCACCAAGGCTCCCGTCACCAATTTGACCTCACCTCTCCTCCCCCTCTCCTCCTCACTCAATCCCCCTTCAGCCACACTGTTCCATTCACTGTGCCCTGAGCACACCAGGCAAGTTTCCACCCCAGGACCTTTGCATGGGGCTGTTCTCTCCACCAGGAACTCTCTTTTCCCAGCATCTGCACTGTTCCTCCCTCACCTGCTTCAGGCCTTTATTCAAATGTCACCTTTGAAGGTGGCCAGCTGACCGCCATATTAAATAACTAACAGAAGCTCCAACACTCCCTGTCCCCTTTCTCTGCTTTATTTTTCTTCCCAGCACATTCTATGCTGTATTTGATCATTTATCTACTTATTCCCTTTATTGGTATTAGGGAATACCATGGAGTGACCTAATTCTTTACATCATATGCATATATGACTTTCAGAAGAATCAAAATTAATAATTTAAGTGGGAAAAATTTACCTACCGGTCCATCATTCTCCACTAGAGAGACAGTTCTAAAGAGTCAATCAGTGCAAACAGGTGTACAGTAGGAAACACAGTCCTCTCCTGCCCCAGCTGCCCTCCCCAGAGCCAGGTGCTGTTAATGATTTCGTGGGTACCTTTCTAGATGTATTTTATACCATTCAAGCATTTTGGTGGACGTGTGTGAATGTCCATCATAGATGTCCAGGAGTGGAACTTCTAGGTCAAGATAATGCCCATTTTTTTTTAGCTCAGCCAGCTGTGCCCTCCGAAGGAGATGTAGTGATTCACGTGCTGTCTTCCTGCATCCTCCCCAGCATTCACTGTTATTCAACTTCTGTATTTTTTTTTTTGACAAACTCATCTAATTTAATGAGGCATCTCGTTTTAATTTAATGCCATGAAGCATATATTATTGTTTCCATTTTTTTAGAAAATGAGGGATAAAACGCACTCAGTGAGGTGGGGAATGGAAAGAGCTCTTACATACGTTATCTACCCAGATGCCCGTCGCCTAGACCAAGGGTTGATAAACTCCATGTTTTGTACAGTCTGTAAACTAAGAATGATTTTTACGTTTTTAAAGGGTTGGGGGAAAAAAATCAAAAGAAGAAGAATAGTTCATGATCCATGAAAGTGACAGACATTCAGTAAGGCTTCCTGGCGCACAGCAACACCCCTTCATGTCTGCCTGTATCAGGTGTGGCTGCTTTCTATGAGAGCGGTATTGACTAGTCATCACTGTGACCTTCTGGCCCACAAAGCTGAAAATACTGACTATATGGCCCTTTCCAGAAAAAGCGTGCTGACCTCCGACCTAGATCAAGATGCAGAACATTTTTATCATCTTTGCCAGGCTCTCTCGTGTCCCCCCTCCTATCAATAAACCCCCGCCCAGAGAAGACCACTAATTGGACTTCTGTCATCGACATGAGTTTTAAATGTGATCGTTTTACAGGGCAGTGTACTAAACACAGAGAGGTGAAGCTGCTTGGCGTGAGTCACACAGCTAGGAGGCAGCAGAGCAGGGATGGGACCCAGGTGGCCTGGCTCCCAAGCTCATGTTTTTATCCGGGATAGAGAACAGGACCCCGGTTCTGGCAGAGGTGTGCTGTGTGACCAGGGAACTTCCTGGCGATCTCTGGGCCTTGAGTGGCAGTGGAGGTCCCCTAACACTGCCCGGGCCAAGGGGAAAGCTCACCAGACTTGATGGGCTGGAAGGAGGACCCAGAGGGCTCTTCTGGGGTGAGCTGTCCAACTCAACCCCGAGGTTCAGCTTCTCCACAGATACGTCGCTGCAGCAAAGGGAAGAGGGTGCATCTAAGACCTAGCATTCCGGGAAGCAACCAGAGGCAGCCGGAACTCCGGGGCCCTCCCTCTTTACCCTGTGGACCGAGCCTCAGGTCCTGGAGAAGCCCCAGGGCTGAAGGTGCCTGTGGCAGTGGCATTGGGGATGAGCCTGCGAAGCAGCCGCACCCAGGTGGCGACGTCGATGTTCATCTGCCTAGCGCGCTGAAATGCCTTCCCTGGGGAGACGGGGGCAGGTGTCACCCTCTGTGACACTCCCAGGACCCCTGGTCTCTCCCCTGCCCCAGCCCATCCCCTCACCTTGCTGCTTGGAGAAGATCTTCTTCTGCCGTCGGAGCCGCGGTATCCTCTCGATGACAGGGTTGCGGAAGGTGACCTGAGGGAGGGGCTAGCGTGAGGACCCTCACCCACCTCCTGGCAGCTTGGTGGGGAAGCCCTTAGGATCATAGGTGTGCACGCCCATATGTTTCGGGGGTTCTGATCGCTGTGGCATTGCGTCCAACCACAGGGTACTATGCATTGTGTTAAGGGGTCATAAAGCCAATCCATCCTTCGACAGGACCACCTCCTGAAGTACCATCTTGGAAAGGCAAGAAGTAGGCAAGCAGGCCCTCCTCCAGGTGTGGGGAGTGGGTCTGATCCAATGAGATGTACATACAACTCCAGCAAACGGGTCCTACACTTCACCTAGTGTCCCGATTGCCCAAGTGTGGTCCCAGACCAGCAGCATCAGCATCACCTGGGAACCTGCTGGAAATGCAGATTCTCAGCACCGCCACCCCAACCTGGACCCACTGAATCAGAAACCCCGGTGGTGGAGCCCAGAAGTCTGTGTTTCAACAAGCCCTCCAGGTGATGCTGGCACCCACCCATGTGGGGAAACCACTGGTCTAGTTGAATTCTCCCGACTCCAACACATCTTCTAGAAGGTGCTGAAGTCACAGAACTGTGTGACTTTATGGGTGTCCAATCTGGTCACCTCTAGCCACATGTGGCTATTTCAATTAAGTAAAATGAAAACGTCAGTTCCCCAGTCACACTAGCCACACTTCTACTGACTAGCGGCTACTGTACTGGATGACACATATAGAACATTTCTACCTACAACAGAACTCAACTATTGTAGGCTCACTGACAACAGAACTGCAGAAAGTCCTACAGCCTGGTGCTTTGGGGAGAACAAAATAGAATGTTATAAGTAAACCCTGACGGCAAGAAGGACTGCCTCAGAACTTGTCCCCCGGGCCACCCACCTCTATTGTCCACTTGGGTTTTGGACAGTCTTCCTAATAGAAGAAGAATTGCGTGGCCCTACCATCTGAAGTCTGCCCTTCTCTGCTCCTTTCCTTCAGGGGTCCTCGATTATGAGATCACATAAGAATTTCCACCTGGATAGTAAAACAGCCCTTGAATATTTTAAGAATTTTTCTAGATACTTTTTCAAGAAAAAACTACGTGTTGGGGATTAGTGAAAATTTACTAATGTTTTTTAATTTTGAAAGCACTTTTTAGTGAAAACTTAGAGTAATATATATTTGGTCTCTGGCAACCCAGGAAAAGCTTCTTTCAGGTTAATCTTTTTTTTTTTGCGGTACGCGGGCCTCTTACTGTTGTGGCCTCTCCCGTTGCGGAGCACAGGCTCCGGACGCGCAGGCTCAGTGGCCATGGCTCACGGGCCCAGCTGCTCCGCGGCACGTGGGATCTTCCCGGACGGGGGCGTGCCCCCTGCATCGGCAGGCGTACTCTCAACCACTGCGCCACCAGGGAAGCCCTTTCAGGTTAATCTTTAAACTCACTTGAACCCAATGACTCACTTGATATTTATCCCACTCCCGAAAACAGAGTTAATTGTACAGCTGTATTTTATACTGTGCACTGTGAACTGTTTCTCTTTCACATTTCTGATCTCTTTCACATGGTTTGATCTTCTTGCAAAGAGAAGTGGCATTTAAAAATCTAATCAAGTAGCAGAAAGGAAAACAAATTTCCTCCTGGGTTTAAGGACATGGGGAGACACACACATACACACACACGTATACATATATACAAAAAACAGGACACATGTATATGTTAGGGGCAAATTTAAAGAATTTTTGAGGATAATTCTGGTTAAATGAGGGCGCCAGTGACTTTCTTTCTCTGTGCCTCATTTCCTCCTCTATCAGATGTGACTAATAATGGTCCTGTTTGCATTGGGTTATTGTGAGGATTAACAAGTTAATGCCAGCATAGCACTTTGAACAGGGCCCAGCCATACTACAAGGGGTCAGCTAGGAATGTTATTTAGACTATGGGCTCTTAATCAGGGGACCCTGGCCATATCTGGAGACATTTTTGGTTGTCACAACTTGGAGCAGGGGGTTGCTGCTGGCATCCTGTGGATGGAGGCAGGGGATGTTGCTCAGCACCCTACAGTGCACAGGACGGCCCCTGCAACCAAGAATGATCCAGCCCAAATGTCCATAATGCCAAGGGTGGGCTACCCTGATTTGGACCCTAACCCTGACATCACTGCGGAAGGAATCTCTCTGCTCAGCTGTGGCTCTGGTAGCAATCTCTGTAATATGTTGCTAGGTTTTGCTTTTCTTTTCTAGTTTGAAAAAATTTTGTTTCTTCTTTTTTTAATATCTTGTTTCAGAACAAAACCAATCCCAGCTTAAGTCATGCACTGATGTGACTAATTATATGTACTTTTCTATCGAGATTCGGAGACCAATGGAAAACACATCTTCCCCTTCCAGAGCAGGAGATGCCAAAGCATTTTCTCAGGGTCGGGGTCAGGCTGTACCTCAGCCACCAGGCAGCCCTGAGGTTCCATGTCCAGCTGCACTTCATGCCTCTCGTTGTCCAAGAAATCCTCCAACTTCAGGAATTTGAGGGCACACAGGCCCCGCTGGTCCCGCCAGAACACAGCCAACTCCAGCTCCCGTGCCTCAAGGGAGAGAAAGAGGGCTGTCATTTGGGGTGCCCGAGGCCTCAAACTCCTCCTCCTCCAAGCCCCGTCATCCCCTAACCGAACTCACCCTCTCCAGCTCCAGGGTGAAGCTCTGGTCCCAGGCGTTGGGACCACACGGCTTCCAGGACGTCTGCCCCACCACTGCGTTATCCAGCTTGAGCACAGTGCTCACCTCACCTGGAACAGGGGTTGGGGTAGGGTGTCAGGAGATTCTTGCAGGGGGAGGGTAATCTCTTGTATCTTATTAAAGAAATCTTCTCCTCCCCCCACAATATTCTGCTGTGCTATCTGACAAAGCTTTACAGTTCTGCCTTTCACATTAAGGCCTTTAATCCATCTCCAGTTGAGTTTTGCGCGTGGTGAGAGGCGGGGATCCAAATTTGCTTTTATGCTGTATACAAGTTCCAGCAATATATTCCTAAGTAGTTACCCTAGAAAAATGCAAGCAAGTATACATTGGGAGATGCATAAATATAATACTTACATAACAGCCCTAAATTAGAAACATCTCACTGTCCATGAATTAATATATAAATTGTAATATAGTCTTATTAGCTAAACCATGAAATGGCTGATATTCAACTATTTTTTTACCTAAAAAAAAGACAGCAATTTGACATGCTTCAGTCTAAGACAATTAAACAGGGGTAAAATGAATGAACTATAGTTTCATGTGACGATAGGGATAAGTCTCCTAAACAATGTTGACTAAAAGAAGTCACTACCGTGAAATACATTCTGTATGATTCCACATACATGAAGTTCAAACACAGGCAAACTGAACTACATTGTTTTGAGATGGTACATGGGTGCTAAAACTACAAAGCAAAACAAGGAAATGATAACCATGAGAGTCAGGAGAGTAGCTACCTCTAGGACAGAGGAAGGGGCTGGAATTGAGGATGGGGCATGAGGGGGCTCAGAGAATTCTACTTCTTGACCTGGGTGGCGGTAACACAGATGGTTACTCTATTGTTATTCTTCTTTTATTCATACTTTTAAACATGTACGTATTAGCTTTTTTCACATTCTGGTAAAACTCACATAACGTAAAATTGACCATCATAATCATTTTTAAGTGTACAGCTCAGTGGTATCAAGTGCGTCCACACTGCTGTGCAACCATCACCACCATCCCTCTCCAGAACCCTTTTCATCTTCCCAGACTGAAACTCTGTCCCCACTAAACAATAACTCTCCGTTTCCCCCTCACCCTCAACCATTATCTCTATGAATCTGACCACTCTAGATCATATAAGTGGAATCATATACTACTTTTTCTTTTATAACTGGCTTATTTCACTTAGCGTAATGTCCTCAAGTTCATCCATGTTGCAGTATGTTTCAGAATGTCCTTCCTTTTCAAGGCAGAAAAATATTCCATTGCATGGATGGACCACATTTTGTTTACCCATCCATCCGTCAACAGACACTGGGTTGCTTCTACCTGTGACCATTGTGAATAATGCTGCTATGAACATGGGTATACCAATATATCTTCGAGACCCTGCTTTCAACTCTTTTGTGTATTTACTCAGAAGCAGGATTGCTGGATCATACTGTAATTCCATGTTTAATCATCTGAGGACCTGCCAGACTGTTTTCCACAGTGGCTGCACCATTTTACATTTCCACCAACAGTGCAGAAGGGCTCCAATTTCTCCACATCCTCCTTAAAAGCTGTTGTTTGTTTTGTTTTGTTTTGTTTTGCGGTATCCATCCTAACGGGTGTGATGTACTAATTTTTAAGAATGTTACAAATGTGGGAAATCCAGGACCCCCCACCCCACCTCATCCCTCCAGACCCTCAATGCCCACTCACTGGTGTTCTCGGATTCCGCTTTGAGACTGCTCCGGCCACTGAGGCTTCCACTTCGGCTGTAAAGGCCCCGGGCTGGGCGGCTCAGGAAGGGGGTGCGGCTCTCAGGGGTCCCAGGCACCCCCACTGAAGGTGACGGGTTCCAAGGGATGGTCTCTGGAAGGTCTTTGCAGCCCACTACACGCACCTCCAGGGTCCCTGAGAGAGGGGCAGGATCATGACGGGGGAGCGGGGGGTCATACCTGGGGCAGGACGAGGGGAAGGGCCTGCAGGTAAAGTGGGCACGTGCAGAAGTGGCCAGCATGCAAGTGGGAGGTGGTGAGGGACTATCAGGGTGAGGCAGGGGGTCTGATGCAGCGATGGCTGTGTCCGGAAGTGAGAAACATGGGACAAGGGGAGGGGTGGGTCAATCTGGGGAGGGGGGCTGGATGCTGGGGTTTAGTGACAGAAGAGAGGTTCAGGGTGTAGGCTGAAGGTCCAGGCAGTGGTGAGCCAGGTAGGACCAGGAGTCCGGGCTTAGATTCGGCAGGCTGATCTGAGGTCTGACACTGGGGCTGGGGTCTATGGTAGGGCTAGTCTGGGAGGTAGTGGCTGAGGGATCTAAGGAGGGAGGGGCTGGCTAGCCTGGGGGTTGGGGAACAGAGGTTCAGGGCTGAGGGTTCTGAGAGCAAGGGACTGTAAGACTGGGCTGGGGGACTCTGGCTGGAGAAAAAAGGCAGGGCCATTTGGGGAGGGGTGGCAAAGTGAGGATGGGGATGGGGGCAAGAGTCCCTCAGAGGGTAATGTGGGGTGGGAAGTCCAGGTACATGTGGCTGTCTGACATGGGAAGTGGGGCCCAGGTCTAGAGGACTGGGGTGAATGGAGAAGGGACGGAACAGTGGGATGGGAGTCCAGGGTTGGGGAGAGTGGAGATCCCAGTTGGGGGTCTCGGGGCTGGGGGACTCGGAAGGGTCAGGAGTCCAGAGCTGCGGGAGGTAGGGTCCGGACTGGGGGGGGGCATCGGGACCCACCTGTGAGCGGCGCGGGCTTGCACAGGGTGCTATAATGCATGGCGGGGAAGGGCCCGGCCAGGCGGGCACTGAAGGCTGAGGACGAGGCCGCAGCAAGCTCCTCGCGCAGCAGCTGCCCCTTCGGGTGGTCAGCGGGCAGTTCCCCGAGCCGCCGCTCCAGCGCCTCCCGAAGCAACCCCAGCTTCTGGTTGGACTCGGTCAGCTTCTCCTGCGCCTGTGGTGGGAGGAGACTGGCCGGGCTGGGGCGGGGATCCAGCACGCCCCTCCCCAAGTGCAGACCCAGGCCCCTCCCCCAGACTGGCTAAGTCCTACCTGGATCTCCTCCCTGCAAGCCCAAGCCCTCAGCCATTTGGGTCCTACCCCTGGGCTCCCTGAAAATGAGGTCCCACCCCTCGCTGAAGCCCCACCCCTCTGGGTCGACACCGCATCCCTCACCTCGCTGACAGCCTTGCGGTCTGGGGCTTTGGCAGCGCTGAGCAGGCGCAGCACGTTCTTGGCGCCCTCCACCACCGCGTGCTCGACTCGGAAGTGGTGCCGCAGCTCCTCGATGCGCAGCTCCACGGCCCCCAGGTCTGGACTCCCTGTGGGTGTGGGACACAAGGCAGTGAGGCTAGCCTGGGCCCAGGTCCAACCAGCCCAGTCCCAGACCCGCGGCCATCTGCAGGAACAAGCACTGGCCACAGACAGATGGCCATCAATATGCATCACTTTCTCCCAAGGTGGGGGGTCATGGTGACACAGTCACACTGTCACCCACAGGCAGACGGCCACCCTTCCACCCAGCTGCTGTCCCTCTTTTACCCAGACGCTCTCACACACACATGGACGGTCCCAGGGATGTAGTTAAGCTGTCACCCGGGGACAGTCATATATACAGGCACACCATTAACAAAGTCTTAGGGACAGACACATTGTCAGGGTCCCACTTCATCCCCAGGGACTGTCGCAGGGATACCATGGCAACTGGACAGGATATAGTCACACAGACACAGGGACACTTAAAAAAAAAGTAGTAGGGCTTCCCTGGTGGCGCAGTGGTTGACACTCCGCCTGCCGATGCAGGGGACACGGGTTCGTGCCCCGGGCCAGAGGGATCCCGCGTGCCGCGGAGCGGCTGGGCCTGTGAGCCATGGCTGCTGAGCCTGCGCGTCCAGAGCCTGTGCTCCGCGACGGGAGAGGCCACAACAGTGAGAGGCCCGCATACCACAAAAAAAAAAAAAAAAAAAAAAATTAGTAACTTTTATTCATTGCTAATGGGAATACAAGTGGCTTGCCAGTGGAGGCAGTTTGTCCATTTCTATCAGAATCACAAATGTATTTACCCTTTGATTCAGCAATCCCAGTTCAGGGACTTTATCCCATAAAAAACACCTCTGCAGGAACTTCCCTGTTGGCGCAGTGGTTAAGAATCTGCCTGCCGATGCAGGAGGCACGGTTCGAGCCCTGGTCCGGGAAGATCCCACATGCTGCGGAGCAACTAAGCCCGTGCTCCACAACTACTGAGCCTGCACTCTAGAGCTCACGAGCCACAACTACTGAGCCCACGTGCCACAACTACTAAAGCCCGCGTGCCTAGAGCCCGTGCTCTGCAAAAAGAGAAGCCACCGCAATGAGAAGCCCGCGCACCGCAATGGAGAGTAGCCCCCGCTCACCGCAACTAGAGAAAGCCCGTGCACAGCAACGAAGACCCAATGAAGGCAACAATAAATAAATAAATAAATTTATTAAAAAAAAAAAAACACACCTCTTTTGCCTTCCTTCTACGAGCAAAAGATTGGAAACAACCTCATTTCCTCCAGCTGGGGTCTGGATAAATGCGTAGTGACCACCCACCCCATGAAATACAATGTAGTTGGGAGAACAAACACAAACATCATCACACTGTCACTCACAGGGTGACAGTGGCATTATCACTTTGTCACCAGTGTAGGCACTGGAACACAGACACCCACACGCTGAGGAACACACACTCTCACAAAGAAGCCATCACACTGCCACATAGGGACTCTGTCACAGTGGTGAAGCTATTACATAGATATATGCCTTGTCAACCCCCAGCAAAAGGACACAGTCACAATGGCAGAGGGAAATGGTCACAAAACATAAATACCCTTATAGGACACAGTCACAGAGTGGCAAAACTCCCAGGGCTCTATGTCCAGCGCAGGGAGAATCAGAGGAACACAATCACACTGCCACATGGATAAGGCATAGGGACAGGTAAAGAAATGCCGTCATACTGTCACATAGGCAGGGCAGCATCACTGACACCCATAGACACAGAGACCCAATGGCACAGGGACAGGCACAAGTATACACTGTCACCCAGGTGCAGGAAACTTGTCACTCAGAGAAACAAGGTCACGGTCACCCTTATCCAAGGCTGTAGATTCCAAGGACAGTCTCGCTGTCCTGCACAACGACCTAGACTCAGACTTGGGCACTCAGTCACAGTCACCCACAGCTGTGTGGCACCCACCTGGACTGCTGTCACATGTGCCCAAACAGTCATCAAGGCTTTTACACTTATGGGGACAAAATCAGGCTGTCACCAAAAGTTACAATGTCACCCAAAAGCACAGGGACGTGATCATACCATCACACACTGTCACTGAGAAGCCCACGTAGGCATTCAGAGTACAGATGAACCACCACACAGTCAGGCTGACACCTCCCCGCTACAAAGACACACACATTGCCATCCGAGTTCCAAGCCCTATTGCTATGGACTACATGTTTGTGTCCCTGCAAAATTCATACGTTGAAACCCAACCACCAATACGATGGTATTAGTTGGTGGGGAGGTGATTAGGTCCTAAGGGCAGAGCCCTCATGCATGGGATCAGTGTCCTTATAAAAGGGACCCCAGAGAGCTCCCTTGCCCCTTCTACCAGTGAGGATGCAGTAAGAAAGCTGCTGTCTATGAATCTGGAAGAGGGCTCTCACCAGACGCTGGATCTGCCGGCGCCTTGATCTTGGACTTGCCAGCCCCCAGAACAGTGAGAAATAAATGTCTGTTGTTTACATGCCCCCACCCCCAGTCTGTGGTACTGCGGTACAGCAGCCCAAATGCACTAACACCCACCAAGAGCTGACACTTACCTCTCATGGTGACACAGAAACTACCATAGTTACAGGGCATGCATACAACCTCTGGTCCCCACGGTCAGCATCACGGACACACATCAGTAGCTGATACACTGACACACATCAGTAGCACAGATAATCTTCTCTGCACACAATACATCAAGACCCTGTCACAAATTCAGGCTAACAATGGGGTTGAGACACCCCCAGGCATTCATACACTGAGACACACAAAGAAACACACACACACCGTGGACACCCACAGTTCTACACCACAGGGGCCACCGTGACAAGGCAACCACCTAGTCCAGGGGTCCGCACATTATTTCCCTAAAGAGCCAAAGGGTAAATATTTTTGGCTTTGTAGACCACACAGGCTCTGTTGCCACTACTTGGCCCTGCTGTCACGGTGCAAAAGCAGCCTTAAGTGATAGTAAATGAATGGGCATGGCTGGGTGCCAATAAAATTTTATTTGAAAAAAAAATAAAAGGCGGCAGTAGCAGATTTGGTCCAAGAACCATAGTTTGCCAATACATGATCACATGCAAATCTGAAATAAGACAAAATGGGAAACTGAGGCCTGGCAAGGGTCAGGAATGGGCTCCAGTCACATGGTGAGTCACAGCACCCACCTCCTTGCCTCAGAAAGGGACCCCTCGTGGGGCTGGGAACTGAACTCTCCAAGGCGGAATGCAGGTGAGGCTTTTTCAGGGCAAGGGACTCACCTTGGGCCTCGTCTGCGGCCGCCTGGCTCTCCAGCTGGCAGGCCTGCAGTGCCCGGCGGAGCTGCATGCGGATGATGTCAATCTTGGTCTTACTGTCCTGCAGCATCTGCTGGGCCGTCAGCAGCAGCTTCCGGTCCTGGAGGCAGAGATGGGCCATGAGGGAAAGGCTGGGCAGATGAGGGTCTGACCACCAGTCCTGCTGTCCACATCGTGCAGGCCCTGGGTGACCCTGTGACAGAGCATTCACGTGTGGGTGTGATAACATGTGCCTCCGTGTGTTCCTGGGTGTTGATGGGAGATGTAGCCCATGGCATTTGAATCCTGGCTGTGCCGCCTACAGCTGTGTGACTTTGGGCAAGCCACTCAACTACTCTGGGCCTGTTCGCTCATCTGCAGGAAGGGGAGTACTAATAGCACCAACCAACACTGGGCTGAGGATTAAAGGAGCTAACATGTGTGCAGGGCTCAGAGCCGTGCCTTGCACCAGCAGGCACTGTATTTGTGGCAGCTGTCAGAATGGCGTACGTGTGTAAGTGTTCCCCGTGGTGGGTGCAGCCTTGACTGTAGCCACGTGGGTAAATCCAAGGGTGACTGGATGTGAGACAGTTGCAGTAAGTGGAGTCCCGATGTTTGTGTGTGCAGGTCAAGGCACAGCAATGACTGGGCATAGCCAAGGACCCCGTGTTGTGTACAAGCACCGGACACTGGTTGTGGATTTTTCCATCTATCTGGTGCTGTGTTTCAAAACCAGGCACTGCTAACCTGTGGTGAAAGAAGCCTGTGTATTGACTGAAGTGGGCAGGAGGGAACCCTTTCTGGGTGACAGGAAGTGTTCTGTATTTCGATGTGGGTGATGTGTACCCAGATAAAAATTCATTGGTCTGTACACTTAAGTTTTCTGCACTTTACGTCCATTTGTTACACATCAATAAAAGGTAAAAAAAAAAAAAATTCTGCATGGCTTGTGCCCTCCCACATAATATTGGCATTTGTGTGTGCACACAGGCATGGGTGCTCTCCGGGTCTCTAGCTGTAGGTCTGACTGTGCTGTGGGTGTATCTCTGAGTGTTGGTGCAAACCTGTGACTGTGTACTTAGTGTTGGTACAACTGGGGGAGCACCTGTGTGACAATTCTGGTCTCTGAGTGTGAATTTAATGATGTGCATGTCTGTGTGTCTAGGTAGTCTGTTGGCCTGTGCTGTGTCCGGGCGTTATACAATGGTGTGTGTCTCTCTGTATCTAGAGGTTGCTGTGGTGGTTATCCTCCACGTGTTTATGAGCGTTGTTACTGATGTGACTCTAGATCTTATGACAGTGTATGTGTGTCTGTGCGTCTCTAGGTGCTGTCATGACCATGGCTGTGTCTCTAGATGTTAGGATGATGGTATGTGTGCACCTAGGTGTTGATCTGTGTGTACAGGTGTCAGAGAGAGACCACCAGCAGTGGGAGGCTGCGTGTTGCCCTGACCATCTCTGGGGGTAACTGAGTGTGGGGGGGACAGCCTCTGCCATGTGTCTGTCTGACATCACCCACAGTTACCCTGTTTCCCATATGCCCCAATGAGCTGCCCGCACCCCAGTCCTGCTGCAAAGCCACCCATCAGCCCCTCTGTCCCCAACCCAGAGGATCCCAGACTCCCAAGGGAGCAGATGTAGGTGCCACCCTGCCCCCCCCAGACTGTATGCGCTTGCAGGTGTACATGCACACAGGGGGTTGTGCACTCACGCTGCCCCCACCTTAGTGCTGCCGTTGCTGTACATCTGGATCATGTTTTCCGCCCCCTGCTTCACCTTCAGCTCGATGGCCAGCTGCTTCTCCAGGCCGGCCACGCGGCTCAGGTTGGTAGCTGAGCAGGCTGGGCCGCCCTCACAGGGGGACTGGGGGGCATCTGGAGGGGGTAGATGGGGCAGAGTCACCATGGCCCTCACCTCCATCTGCCCAGGTGGTTTTGCCCCAGCTGAGAGGATCCACCCCCGGGGCCAGGGAGAGGAAGAGCTGAGGACCAGGGTCCAGAGGGCCCAACCACCCCAGCCCTCGTAGGGAAACCCCTTCAGGACTGGGGCAGGACCAGCATGAATGAGCACAGGCAAGTGTCCCGGTGTGCGCTGAGTCCTTGGTGCTGGTGTGACTGTATCTACCTTTGTACGGAAGTCCCCAACTACTTACACAGCTGTGTGGGCACCCATGGGTGTGGCGGTGGTTAGGTCTGTGACCCACAGGGTGTTGGCATAACTGAGTATGTGTCTCCCCGGGTGCTAGTGTAACTGTGAGATTCGAGGTGTTAGAATGACTGTGTGAGATTCTGGGTGCTGGGGGTGACTCTAGGCATATGCTTCCGACTGTTGGCACAACTGTGCTTTCTGATCTCCTGGCACTGGTACAACTGTGTCCACGTGTCTGGGTGCTGGTATAGCCGGACATGTGTGTCTCTGGATGCTGGCATGGCTCTGTGAGTCTCTAGCGAGTAGTGTGACTGTCCAGGTCACTCTGGGTGCAGCTGTGACCGGATGAGGTTTTGGGTGTCGGCTGAACTGTATCTCTGAGTGTTGACATGACAATGTTGGTCTCTAGCTGTTGACACACCTAAGTGGTATATGGGTGTTGGGCTAAGTGGTGTTGAGTCTTCAGGCCTTGTCCGATTGTGTGTATAAGTTTCAGGCTGTTGATAGGTCGGTGGATGTCTGTAGGGGTTGGGCAGCTCTGCGTGTGTGTGAATCTCTGGGGGTTGGCGCGAGCATGTGCGAGTCTCTGGGTATTGTCTGTGGGTCGGTGTGACTGTGTGTGCATTTCTCTGGGTGCTGGGTGCCAGTATGGAAGTCTCTGGGTATTCATATAATAGTGTGTATGCCCTTAGGAGTTGTCTGGGTGCTGGTGTGACCCTGTGTGAATGTCTCTGGCTACTGATGTGATGTGTGTTACATCTTTGTCTTCGGTTGCAAGATGAAAAAGTTCTGCAGGTCCCTTGCACGATCATGTGAATCTACTCAGCACCATTGAACTGTACACTTAAAAATGATGAATTTTGTTATGTGTTTTTTGATCACAATTGAAAATTTTTTTAATCAATAAAAATTAAAGATATTTTAGAAAGAGTCTTTGGGTGTTGTCCGGGTGGTGGTATGACTCTGTGAGTCTGGATATTCGTGTGATCCCGTGTAAGCCCTTTGGTGTTGTCCAGGTGTGGGTGTGACTGTGTGTACCTTTCTCTGGGTGTTGCTTTTGGCCTCTGGTCTGCCTGTATTTTGAGGCACGGTGCTGTGGTGACCGAGTGTGTCTCCCTGGAGGTCAGAGGCTATGGGCTGGCCTCGCTCTAGGACACAACGGGTGAGCCCTGGGCAGTGGAACCCCCTGCTGTCCCGCATCCCCGGGGAAGCCTGGCTTACCGTGCACGCCAGCCGCGGGGTCGGGCAGCACCACGTGGGCGTGCAGCTCCTGCAGCTGCTGGTGCAGCAGGTCGAGTCTGCGCGAGGAGCCGCGCAGCACCAGCTCCACGGGGCCGAGGTTGCGGCCCAGGTCGGTGGTGGCCCGCCGCAGGTTCTCGGCGCCCTCCTTCAGCTTCAGCTCCTTGCGGATCTCCCGCCGCAGCCGCTCCCGTTCCAGCTCCAGCTGCTGCTGCACCCCGGGGGCTGCCAGGTCGGCACCTGCCAGGCCCAGCTGCTCCAGCAGGGACCAGCTGCGTGGCTCGCTCTGCAGAGGACGGAGCACGGTCAGCGGGGCCAGGAGGACCATGGGGTGCAGACTGTGCTCAGCCGACCTGGCCTGGCCCCCTCCCAGACTGTAACTCCTGACACAGGGCCTGCTCCATGTCCTCTGATCGGCACCGCCCCCCGCCGCCAAAAGTGGGAGGTGAGGCAAGGCCCTGTCCCTGCTTTCAGACATCCCCAAACCGCAAAGTCCCGAGGGCAGGGGCTTCTTCCTTCCCTGTCCCCTCAGACTAGGGGACCACAAATACAGTTCAATCTCCCTTCATCTGTCCTTATGCAGTGGGATTCTTCAGGTCAGATCCCATCACCCCACCACTGTGCCCCACAAGCTAGGGGGTCCCCAAGGACGGGCCCTATCTTCCTTCCATTGTCCTCCCAAATTAGGGGGTCCCAAGAACAGGCCTTGTCTCCCTTCTGTTGCCCCCCCAAATGACAAGGCCCTGAGGGCAGATCCCTTTCTCTCCTCTGCTGCCCCCCTAAACTAGGAGGTCCCAAGGGTAGGCCCCATCTCCACTCCCCTATCCCCCAAATTATGAGGTCCTGAGGGCGGGTTTTCATCTTCCCTCTGCTGCTCCCCAAACAAGGAAGTATCAAGGGCAGGCCTCTGATGCCCCACCAAACCATAAGGTTGGGGTCCCAGGCCCCTTCTCCTCACTGCCGTGCCCTCAAACTAGGAGGTACTGAGGGCAGGCCTCACCTTCCCTCTGCTATACCCCCAAACGAGGAGGACACGGGGCGAGGCCTCATCTATCCCCTGCTGTACCCCCAAACTAGATCCCGGGGACAGGCTCCATCTCCCCTCTTTTCATCCTCTACAACCGGCACCCTAAAGAGCAGAGCCCTCTCCCTTTCCTCCTCTATCTCCCCAGCCTGGAAGCCCAAAGGGCCCCAAACAGTTTCATCTCTCAAACAGAAAACTCCAAGTCCAACACCTCATCTCCTCCCTTCAGTCCAAAACTGAGAGGTACCGAGGGCAGGGCCTCTGGCCTGTGCCACTTGGGGTCCTCTTCTGCTGGCCCCCCACAAGGACCCCAGCCCGCACCTCCAGCTCCCGGTCCAAAGGGGGATTGGCCTCCGCCATCCTGGGTCCCGGCTGAGGGCCCCGCCCTCTTCCTGAACCTCAGCCTTGCCAGGGCCTCTCGCCTGCTACTTCCTCTTTCCTGCTAGCTCCCAGCAACCCCTGCAAAAGGCCAGCTCTGGGCCTCCGGGGCATCTAGAGGGCCTTCCTCTCAGCCCCCACTCCAGGCCTGAACCGGCTTCTCTGGAGGCACCCCAGGGATGGCCCCTGCTCCCTATCCCAAGAGGGTGCCCAAGGTGTACACAGCGTGCACACATTCACAGGCCCACTAGTGTGGACATGAAGAGCAGCCTCCCCCGTGTATACAGGCTCCAGGGGCTGGCTTGGGTGTGCACACACTCTCATACACCTATAGGCATGTGCACGCATCGCAGGCTAGCAAGTGTGTGCACACCCCCTGCATCTACCCCTGTGCACACTTATAGGCAAACGCCCATGAGTGCTTATATGGGTGGCCCAGCCCCCTTCCTGCAGATGCAGCCTGTCCCAGCTTCCGGATTCTTCTCAGCTCGGTCTCTCGCTGCTGCTGACCACAGCTTGGAGGCCAAAGGGGCCTGGCCAGCCCAGCGGCACCTCCTTGGGGCCCACATTGTGAGGAGGCAACGCTGGAGGGTTGGGGTGAGAGTGTCTCCATTAAAGCTCAAGTATGATAGCAGTTACTACAAACTGCACCCAGGTCAACTAATGCAACCCCAGAAGGTGCTATCATCACCCCATTTTCTTTCTTCTTTTTCTGATCATGCTGCATGGCATGCTGGATCTTAGTTCCCCGACCAGGGATCAAACCCGTGCCCCCTGCAGTGGAAGCGCAGAGTCTTAACCACTGGGCCGCCAGGGAAGTCCCTATTATCACCCTATTTTCAAGATGAGGAAACTGAGGCCTGGAGCGGTGACATAACTTGCCCAAAGTCTTACAGCCAGCAGAAGGCAGAACTAGGATCTCAAACAGGAATGCCCAGAATCTGAGCTAGGTGTCGGCGTGGCATGAAGAGCCCCACATACATTATCTGCCGCCGCCATGAGAACCCATTTCAGAGATGCAGAAAGTCATGGTTGGCTCCCGACCAACCTCAAGGGCAGCTGCCCCCAGGGAGGATTTACTTCAGGCCAAAAGCGTCACTCCCATGAGCCTACTGACCCCTCACATTTATCCTGAGCAACTGCCATAATTCTCCCCCACTTTACAGGTGAGGAAACTGAGGCTCAGAGAGGTGGCAGCAGCAGTTCTCCATGGCGGAGGGGATCGCCTCCACTACCACCCCACTTCTGGGGGCATTTGGCAATATCCAGAGACATTTTTGGTTGGTCGTCACAACTGGGGGTGCGACTGGCATCTACTGGGTGGAGTCCATGGATGCTGCTCAACATTCTACAGTACACAGGACAGCCTCCATCTCAAAGAATGATTCAGCCCCAAATGTCAATAGTGCTGAGGCTTAGAAACCCTGGATTAAAGGACGCAGATGCACATGCTGAGCTGCTGACCATGACCCAGGAAGGATTTCACAGCAGCCCCACCTGCAAGGTGCTGGCCTGGTCTACATCTTTCCCCACCATGAAAACCCTCCAGCTACATTTTTTTGACAGCAGAACCAAGGTTCAGAGAGGGAAAGGCACTGGACCCAGGACACACCGTTAGGAAGTGACAGCTCTGGAATTTAAACCCAGGCTCACCTAATACCACCTGCTACCAACCAGGCCCCACCTGCCACCCAGCCCCACCCTATCCCCAGGAGGCAGAGCAGGGGCACAGCCAGGAGCAGGGCCAGGTCAAATGAGGGAAGTCCAGGCAGAGAGGAGGAGCAGGCTCCCTCAGCCCCACCTCCTCCAGCAGCTGAGGCCTGAGAATATGCAGAGCAGAGAGGGAGGCAGGCCCGCCCTCCTGGGTTCTCCTCTCTTGGGTGACTCACTCCTGCCTAGGGCAGGGGCCACCTGAGGGCCAGCATGATGAACTCATGAATCAGGAGCCTGGCCTGGCCTTGGAGAATCCCTGCTCCCCCAACTCCCACCATGAAGCAGGAGACCCCAGGTCCAGAGGGTCCATCTTCCAGAATTCCCCTCTTCCCAGAGTGGCCAGGGACCTAGACCCCATGTCCGGAGATTTCAATGCTTTGGGCGTTTCCGGAATCTGGACAGGACATCCGTTTGCTGGACACAGAACAGACAGGCACACACTGGGACAGACAGAGGGACAGGTTAGCAGACCCAAGCAGCCACGAGAAAGGAATGACCAGGACAGGGGAAGAGAGCAGGAAGGATATGGGAAAGGGGACCAGGGCACAGGTCCATCCTCGTTCCAGGAATCACAGCCTCCGTCCGGGTCATGTTTGCTACACGCCAAGCGCATGCATGCGCCAGAGGATTCCTACACAGCCCTCCCAGGGCTGAGGTGTAGAGGCAGAGACCCCAGCCCTCCCCAGCCCCCAAGGTCTGACCTTGTGTGATCGGCAACACCAGATACGCCCAGCTCCTCGGCAAGGCTGGCAGGCCATCAGCAGGACTGGGATGGGGGATGGGGGTCATGGGACAGACACAAAGGGGATGTGGGGGCAGGTGCAGAAGGAGACGAGAACCCAGTTACACAGCAACCACAGGACGACGGAGGGATGATGAGGCGCTAATGGGGGCACCAGAGATACAGGACATGTCTCAGATTTGGGTCACTGAACGAAAGAAGTTTCACAAGTCACCCTGGCCCTGCTAGCCACAAATAGGGAAGGTGAGTCCAGGGCTGTGATGTCCACAAGGTGGCACAGGAAGAACCTGGCTGGACGGCAGGTTGGTCAGCTGTGCCTCTGCGTGTGTGTGTGTGTGTGTGTGTGTGTATGTTGTGGGGTGACCCAGCCCATGCCCAGGTGGGATTCCAGGTATAAGAGAATCCCCAGTCTGTTGACATGGACACTCCCCACCTGGAATAAGGTTCCACCTGGCAGCCGGGTGGCCGTGTGGGTCCCTGGTCCCCCGACCTAATGAGGTGACTCTGGCACTTCCGGCAACAGGTAACAATCTGGGTGGCGTCGGGACCATCGTAAAGCTCAGTCCGGAGGTGGGGGCGGCTGGAGCTTTATTGTGCGGGGGAGAGGAACGGGCCGGGCGGCCTCCTCCCTTCCCGGGGCACAGCGCCAGGCACCTGCTCAGGTGGAGCTGCACCTGCCCGGAACCGAACGCTGGGAGGGAGAACGAGTGGCAGGGGCGACAGGCACCGGGATGCACAGCCAGCCACAGACACCTGAATTCTAGCCTCTGCCGCGCCCCCTCTAATTCTCGGGGAAGGGCGGAGCTTGGGGTGCTGCAGTACCTCCCCGCTCCCCCCTTGTGCGTACCTCCACCTGCCGAGAAGGGGACTGTGCTGGCTCCACGGTGCCGGCCCAGGGAGGGGGCGCCCAGTGCTCCGGGGAGGGGGGGACCCGCCCTGGCCGCCCCGATCCCGGGGGCTCCGACAGCGCGCGGGCGGGGGTCCCCGGAGCCGGCTGGCCGCCAGGGGGCTGAGGACGCAGGTGCGCCTACCTGCAAAGCATCGCTGGCCATGTCCAGGCGCCGTCCGCCAGGGGTCCCCGCGCGGAGAGAGGGGCGGTGAGAGAAGCGTGCGTACGCCCCACGCGGGGCGGGGAGGGGGCGGGCGCGGCGCGACCCCCCCGCCCCGGGCGCACGGCCCTCTCCGGCCTGCTCGGCTCTAGCCCCGCCTGGCCTGGCCGCCGTGTCCGCGCGCCTCGCCCTCCGGCCCCAGCTGCCGCCTGGCTCGGTCACGTGACCGCCTAGGTCGGCGCCCGAGGAGGGGGCGGGGCCGAGGGGGCGCGGCTCCCGGCGGCCCCCGGGGCTGCGGGGTCTGCCTGCCGGACGCCCCCCTCCGCGGCCGAAAGCTCCTCGTCCTCTTCCCCAGCCTTTTCCTCTTTCTGAATCCTCCCTCTAACCGCGGGTGCCCCATTGGAGCGCGCAGGAACCCGAATAAAAGAGTGAGCCACGTTAAAGCGGGGAGCTGTGGAGGCCTTTGGGCCTCCCGGGATCTCTCAAAAAACAAAACCAATTCATCCCCGCCTGTGTTTGCAATTTCAGGCCTCTTGGAACGGTCCGTCATTCTAGAGCACCGGAGCTTCCCCATAGGCTGGAGACAAGCTCTGAGCAGACTTGTGTTCAAATCCCAGCGCTCCATGCCTTGGGGCAGGCCCCAAACCCTAAAAGCCCCTCATCTGTAAAACGGGAAGGATTTACCTACCCACCCCTTAGGTGTTGGCAAAATTAAATGAGACAGTACATGCCAAGTGCTGTGAACACACGGCTCAATAAAGGTTAGCTCCTGTGATTTTTAGTGTTTTTGCCGTTGTTATGGAAAGGGATTTGAACCCTAAATCCGTCATGGACTCGCTGCGGGCCCTGTGGCCGCTGAGCCCTCAGTTTTCCCTGCTGTAAAATGGGGGCCCGCCTCTTCTTCGGGGCTGCTGCATGCAGGTGGCGCTCCACAATGCAGACTCCTGCCCTATCTGAGGCAGAAGGTGGAGACCTTTGAGGAGTTTCTCAGGGTCTCCGGAGTCTCTGGAGCATGCAGCCGGGCTCGTGACCGACCCCAAACTCCCTTTCAAATCCGGTGACTGGGCCAAGCCGCGGTCTTGGGGCGCGGGGAGGAGAGCGTTCCCTGGCGGCGCCGCCTCATTGGCGCCCTCCTGGGACCCGCCGGAGCGTGGAGGGCTGCGGGTACCTTGGTTACCCGCAGCTGTGAGTGGTTTGCACCGTCCCAGAGACCGGGGCGGGATGTTTTCTTTCTCCCTTTTTCCTTTGGGCGACTCTTTGGGGCTGGTTGGTGGTGGTGGTGGTGGTTAACAGAGAAAGAAAGAGAAGGAGGAGGAGGAGAACTTATACCAATCCAGAATCCACCCACTTCTCACCCTTCCACTATCTCCACCGGGTCCAGTCTTCATCATCGTTCGCCTGGACCAGTGCAGTCTCCTCCTCCCAGGTCTTTCGGCTCTTCCCTCGACCTCATAGTCTCTTTTCCCCACAACACCTCAAGGACTCCTAGGAACACCTGAGTCAGGTCATGTCCCTCCTCTGCCTAGATCACTCTTTGGCTCCCAGTTTCCTCAGAGTAAAAGCCAAAGTCTTACCCGCAGCCCACAAGGCCCTGCACGATCTGCCCCCTTCACCTTCCCTCTCTCCTCTTCTCCCACCTCTTTCCCTTGCTCACTCCCTCCAGCTACACCTGCTTCCTGGCAGTTCCTCGAATATTCATCCATTGAATTAAAGAAACCTTTGAGCCAGTTCTTTTTCCCTTGATTTAAATATGAGGAAACTGAGGCTCAGAGAGAAGCCCCTCACCCCAATTATACAGTCAGGATGTTTATAGTCCTTGCCCTGTCTTCCTCTAATTCTCCAGCCCACCCATTTTACAGATGGGGATGAGGGGGCAAAGCAAGGCTGAGAACCAGCCCAGGAACTGGGTCAACTTATCCAGGGATGGGCCCTCTGCTGCCTGCCAGGTTTCCAGGCTGCCTCCCCGGATGGAGCTGGGGAGCCCTGCCAAATTCTCTCTCCAAGCTTCCGGCATTCATTTACTCAGTGAATATTTATCAGCACCCACTGGGGACTTTGGTAGCACTGGAAACAGAGTCGCACTCTAGGCTTGAAACAGGGAGACCAAGGACTTATTGTATAATCTCGGCCAAATATGATAACTGCACCAGCACCTCCCTGTAGCTCCTCTGGCCTCTCTCCAATCCTCTCTGGGGCCTTGGAAACCCTAAATCACACCCACCCCCACACCTCTACCTGCTGGAAAACCTGTTTCTGGCTCTCTGGAGCTCTTAGGAAAAACACCACTCCTCACCTGGCCTACAGGGTGGTCCTGTCAGGCCTCTGCCCACCTGTCCAGCCACATCCCCCTCCACTCTCCTCATCCCCATCTAGCAAAACTGGCCTTCTCTCTGTTCCTCAAATATTCTCACCTTATTTCCAACCACAGGGCCTTTGCACTGGCTGTCCCCTGGTCTGTAATGCCCTTCCCTCACATCTCCCCAAGGCTGGCCTCTTCTGATCATTTAGATCTCTGTTTAAATGTCACCTCCTCTGGGAGACCTTCCCAGAGCACCTCCATGCCCTGTCATCTCTGGCCCATGGCTCTGTTTTATTTATTTTAAATATCACTCCTCTCTGAAATTTCCCAGTAACTGGCCTAAGCTCCCTCAGTCTTTGTGGAATGAGTGAATGCATACACTGTGAGCTGTCAGGAGGAAGGTATCCCAGCCCAGTGAATGCCTGGAGGACATAGGTGCCCCACTATAGAGGAGGCAGAACGGCTGGCACTAAGGGGCAAATTAGGAAATTACAAAATAGATAAAGAGGAAAAGGGTGTCTGGTGGAAGGAACAGTCAGGGCAAAGGCCTAGAGGTGGGTGAGGTAGAACTCGACATGTCCTAGTTCCTCTGCCTTCATCTCCCACCCCAATCCCCTCACTCACACTCTCCTCACACATGCTGATTCCTACCTCAGGGCCTTTGCTCTAGCTGTTCTCACTGCCTGCAGTGCTTTTCCTTCTCATCTTGGCATTCTATCTTTCTCACTTTATTTCCATCTTTACTTAAATGTCACCTTCTTAGAGAAGTTTTCCCTGACTGCATCTCCACCTAAAACAAGGCCCACCCCATCCCTACCAAACTCTGTTCCTCACATAGTTTGATTTTTCCTCCATGCAAATTTTAATAAATTTGACTTTACTGTTTTCTTTCTTGTCTGACTTCACCAGGAAGATGTCAGCTCCCAGAGGGCAGGGATCATTGTCTTGTTCACTGTTGGGTCCCTGGCTCCTAGAACAGGGTCTAGCACACAGAAGGTACTCAAAAAATAGCTCCTGGATGAATAGATGGATGAACAAACCAGGTATCATAAAGTATGGCTGGATTTTTTTTTTTTTTTTTTTTTTTTTTTTTTTTTTTACTGTGGATGAACCTGGAGTAGAGGGAAGGCTCCAGATGTTGCAGATGGTGGGAGTGGAATTCAGACTTGACCCTGAGGACTGTGGGAACCACTGGTGGATTCTTAGCAGGGGAGGAACTGAGTGAGGGTTATCTCTCAAAAGGTAAGGTTTTTTGCAAATCAAGTCTCCACCAGTCAAGGCCAGAGAAAAGAAACGGGAGTAGATTCATCTGACACCAGAAGAACTAAATGTATCAACAAGGCTAAACTCAAAAACACCATGTGTGTGGGGGGGTGGGGGGGGGGATAAAAAAGCAAGTTAAAAAAATGATACAGGGCTTCCTTGGTGGCGCAGTGGTTGAGAGTCCGCCTGCCGATGCAGGGGACACGGGTTCGTGCCCCAGTCCGGGAAGATCCCACATGCCGCGGAGCAACTGGGCCCGTGAGCCATGGCCGCTGAGCCTGCGCGTCCGGAGCGACGGGAGAGGCCACAACAGTGAGAGGACTGCATACCGCAATAAAAAAAAAAAATGATACAGTTTGATATTGTTTATATCAATTACTAAAAAAACAAAGTGAAACTGTGTATTAAGTTTGTGGAATGTTCAGAGTAGCGGGCTTGTAGTATGCCTGGCATCCTGGCTGAGGCCCGCCAGGCTCTCTGGGTTCAATTCCTGACACCACTGCCTATGAACAGTGAGACCCTGAGCAAGTTACTTCACTGCTCTGTGCCTCAGTTTTTTCATCTGTAAAAGGGGATGATAATAGTGGAGCCTACCTCATAGGTTGCTGGGAAGCTTAAATGAATTAATTCTTGTAAAGCACAGAATAGGCGTGTAGTAATTGTTCAGTGTCGTTATGTTTATTGAGGACGTTTCTGTAGTGGGGGAGGGGAGGGGAGTGGGGGAAGTGAACAGAAGTGACTTCCACTTTAACGATAAGGTGTTATGTCTTTTATTTTATTTTGATCAAGGTATAACTTACATATGGTAAAGTACACAAATCTTTTGGTGTGCAGCTCCGTGAATTTGTATATACATACACACCCCTGTGGCACCACCCAGGCCACTCGCCTGCTGCATAAGTTTTACTTGTGTTCTTTCCCAGGCAACTTCCTCATGTAGATTCTATCACCATAGACTCATTTTGCCTGTTCTCGAACTTCATACCTAATGGAATCATTTTATGATTTTGTAAAATGTCTAGATTCTTTCACTCAATACATTTGTTTTGTTTTCTATTAGAATAAAATTCACACACCATAAAATTCACACTTTTTACGTGTACAGTCCAGTGATTTTTAGTATGTTTGCAAAGAATACGATGTTTTTGGTATTCATCCACGATGTTGTGTATATCAATAGTTTATTCCTTTTTATTTCTAGTGTTATTCCATGGTGTGGATGGAGCACAATTTCTTTATCCATTCATTTGTTGATGGACATTTCGGTTGCTTCCAGTTTGGAACTCTTATGCATAGACAATGTTCACTGTTCGTATCTTTTTGTGGACAAAAAGTGTTTCATTGATTGTTAAGTCTATACCTAGGAGGACTGCTTAGTCATGACATAGGTGCCTGTTCAATCCAATGGGTCTGATCTGGGATGATCCCCTCCCCCCCACAGGGGCGGGGACATTACCAACATCGGGAGGCATTTTTGGTTTGAAGACACTGAGGCGTGGGTGCTACTGGCATTGAGAGGCCAAAGATGCTGCTGAACATCCCATAATGCACAGGATGGCTCCCACCACAAAGAAGGATCCAGCCCAAATGTCAACAGTGCTGGGGTTGAGATACCCTGCTTAAACTTATTACAAACTGCCAAATCGTTTTCCAAAGTGGTTTTCTCATTTTACAAGCCTGCTAGCAGTGAGAATTCTGGTTTCTCCACAGCCTCTCCTCCAGCCTCAGTACTGTGAGTCTTTTCCTTTTTAGCCATTTGGGTGGGTGTTTTCAAATTTTCTATATCTTAAAATAATTCTGAAGTGAATCAAGCCAACGTGACAAATGTTACTATTTGTTCATCTTGGGTGGTGGAGGTACTTTAGCAGGTTCTGATCTTTCCTGTATTTAAAGTTAGTGGGGTTTTTTGTTTCTTGTGTTTTTTGTTATTGTTTGTTTGTTTGTTTGTTTTGAAGCATAGAAACCCGACCCCCTGCCCTGCCCACGACTGCATGAATGGTGGGTGGGCTGGGCTTTTTTTTTTTTTCCTGTTTTCCCAGACTTCTTTTTTTTTTAGACTTCTTTACTGGACTCAACTAGCTTCGGTCTCCTCCTCCTCCTGCATCATCTCAGATGATCTAATTACTCCAAGCTCACCTCTCACCTGCTTTCCTGGAGCACCTCCTCTGTTCCCGGGGACTGGTTTTCCCCAGGCTTCCAACTTACCTGGCTTTGGCCTCTATCTCCTCCTGTAGAGGTTTTGGCCATGTCTAATGATGAGAGATGGCCTGGGCTTGAATCCCTGCCAGCTGTGTGACTTTGGGACTGAGATTAATCCTCTCTGGAGCTCCTGTTAACCACCCAACAATGGATATGGACAATGGATGTGCTAACACACTCACCTCACCTGCTCCAGGTGGTGATTAGTCTGTTCATATATTTAGATTTCTCAGAACAAGGCTGAACAACCAGGACAGGGACTGGGGTGAGGAGGGGAAGCACTTGCCTCAGACACAGGGGGCACCCCCAAATTCAAGATACACATGTTTTAGCACAATTTTTTGTAATGTATTTATTTATTTTTGGTTGTGTTGGGTCTTCGTTGCTGCACACGGGCATTCTCTGGTTGCAGCAAGCAGGGGCTACTCTTGGTTGCGGTGCGTGGGCTTCTCACTGCGGTGGCTTCTCTTGCTGTGGAGCACAGGCTCTATGTGCGTGGGCTCAGTAGTTGTGGCTCGCGGGCTCTAGAACACAGGCTCAGTAGTTGTGGCACAGAGGCTTAGTTGCTCCACGGCATGTGGGATCTTCCCGGACCAGGGCTCGAACCCATGTCCCTTGCATTGGCAGGAGGATTCTTAACCACTGCGTTACCAGGGAAGTCCTAGCACAATTTTTTAAAAATCAGAATAATGCAGAAAATCCAAAGAAAGACAGGATCAGTAGACCTGATCGTTTCCTTTTGCTGCAGGTGCCAATATGGCTCGGCTTCACGCAGCCCTGTTACTGACCCTGTTTATTTAAAATTTTGATATTTTGTTCATCATAGATTTTAAAAAATAATTTTTATTTTATTTTTATTTATTTATTTATTTTTAAAATTAATTTTGATTTTAAAATAGTGCATTCAAATATAATTTATCTTGATGACTGAGTTTTTTTGGGTTTTTTTGTTTGGTTTGGTGTTTGGTGCCCCTCCCCTTTTAAAAATTTATTTATTTATTTTATTTTTGGCTGCGTTGAGTCTTTGTTGCTGCACGCAGGCTTTTTCTAGTTGCGGCGAGCAGGGGCTACTCTTGGTTGCGGTACGTGGGCTTCTCATTGCGGTGGCTTCTCTTGCTGTGGAACACATGCTCTAGGCGCAGGGGCTTCAGTAGTTGTGGCACGTGGGCTCAGTAGTTGTGGCACACGGGCTTAATTGATCCACGGCATGTGGGATCTTCCTGGACCAGGACTTGAACCCGTGTCCCCTGCACTGGCAGATGGATTCTTAACCACTGTGCCACCCGGGAAGTCCCTGGTGCCCCTTTAAATTTTGCATGTGTCACCCTCATCCTGGCCCTGTTGGGTACACAGGAAGTGCTCTATAAGTGTTAGGATGTAATTATTATTGTACATACAATATTTACCTTATATTATGTAAAGTCTCCCTCTGGATTGACTGGTTTCTCTTCATTGGGCTTGTTGGCTGAAGTTACATACTTCTGATGACTTTAGCTCTGAATTTGTCTAGAACATGGACCCTGAGATAGCTTATACTAAATGAAAATGAAATGCTCGAACCTCTTTGGAAAACTGTGGAGGAAGATTTAATTGCGTCAGGGGCTTAGGGAGACTGGAATGCTGGAGCAGGCTTATTGAGTTCGTCCTACTTACTTTCCCTCCTTGCCCCCCCCCCCAAATCCCCCAATCCTAACATAGCTGAGAAAAGACTGAGGTATGGGCAAGAACTGGGAGTAATTGGAAGTTTCACAGGGTGCTAGTGAGAGTGTAAAGTGGAACAACCACTCAGGAAAACTGTCAGGATCTACTAAAGCTGAACACCCACATGATCTTCCACCCACAATTCCACTCCTAGGTATTTCCCCTAGAGAAGTAAATTTGTGTTCACAAAAATACTTGTACAAGCTTTATTAATAATGGCCAAACACTGGGAAAAAACCAAATGTCCATCTATAGGTGAGTGGAGAAACTATACTGGCTATATTGGTATAGCCACACAGTGGAATACTACTCCGGAATGAAAAAGAAGGAATATTGCTATGTGCAGCGATGTGGAAAATCTCAAAACATTTTGTTGAGCAAAAGAAGCCAGACACAAAAGACAATCTACTGCATGATTCCATTTATATGAAATTCAAGAACAGACAAAACTATAGTGATAGAAATCCACATACTGGTTCCTGGTGGGGGAGAAATCCACATACTGGTTGCCTGGTGGGGGCAGGAGGAAAGGGGTGTGGTTGACTTCAGAGGGACACAACAGAACTTTCTGGGGCGATGGAAGTGTTCCATATTTTTACCAGGCAATTGTCACTCGGGTATCAATCGTCAAAACTCACGGACCTGTTCCCTTTACTATACACTTTAGCTCAACTCAGTAAAGTACTTGGCGGGGGGTGGGGGGAGGTTGGGGAAATTTAATACAAGGAAAAGTAAAATTAACAACAACAACAAAGTTTTATGACGAAAACATCTGGTTTTGGTTTTTTGGCCTGAACCTGCATGGTCACTGGCACAGTGTCTGACCCAGGAAATGACTCTGCAAACGGGAATTGTGGCCTAGGACCATTTCTCTCACTCCCACGCCCTGAGGGGCCCCTTTCCCACTGCTGGTGCTAAATGTCCTCTCCAAGCTGGAGTCATTCCAAGCTCCCAAGCTTTCTCAGAACCCTGTCAGAGCCACCACTCTGCAGGACCAGGAGTTCGCGGATGCACATCCACTTCGAACGCTGAGTTCTGAGCGCAGCGTAGAGGCCATATTTCATAAGGGCTAGACACTCACCCCGGGCCCACATCCAGGCTTCAGTTGCCCGTACCAAATATGGCGGCACCTACCGAGGTCACAACCCCGATTACAAGACAGCGCGCTGGCAGACGCCCACCTCAGTCAGCCCACTCGGGCGCCAACTTTTAGGTTGACCAATGAATCCGAGGCATGAGGCACGCCCTCTTTCCACTCTCCACCAATAGCTTCCAGACACCTCCCGCAGAATCCAATCATCGTTTCCGCCTCTTTTGAATGAAAAGCGAGCGGTCCAGTGAGCCGAGGCGCAGTCGGACACACGAGACAGGAAGCGCGGTAGCTCGTGTCAGGGCCCGCGACCGGGAACAGGAGTCGGGTGGCGCGCGGAGGCGAGCGAGGAATCAGGTGAGCGGCGGGCCCAGGCGTGGGGCCGCGGTGTGAAGACGTCGAACCTGCGGGCGAGCGGGCGATGGGAGACGCCAGGGGTTGAGGGAAGGACGAAGACTGGGCGCGAGACGAGGGGAGTTGTGGTGTCCGGCGCGCGCGTTGGCGGCCGTTGGGCGCTGGGACGCACGCGCAAGGGGCGGGCCGGCCTTTGGCGCGCTGGGTATAGAGACCGCTTCTGGCAGGGGCTGTCCGGGCTGAACCCGATTCTGGGGGAGGTCTGCCTGTTCGAGGAGGCCCGAGACGATTCGGGGAGGGCGTCGGGGGGCGACGCCGGGGTGTGGGGCCGCGGTGGGAGAAGCCGGAGCTTGTAGACCTGACGGTCTTCTCCGAGTTCGAGAGACTCTCCCCTCCCCCACTCTCGCGTTTAGGGGGTGGATTCGTGGTTCCAGAGATTTCGGGCAAAAAAGATGTTCAGTAAGGAACAAACTCTTAGGTAGAAATTCTCTCTGGGGGCACTTCAGGGTGAAAGGGTACGCGTGCGAGTCAGAGTTGTTACTTATTCTGGTGTCAGCTTTCAAGTTCATCAGCTCTTGGGGCCTCAGCTGTCTCGGCCACCCTCTCTGGGTGGAACAAACACCGCCAAATCCTTTCCTGATCTAATTTGTTTTGAGCTTTAGATCCTGTCTAGTCACTTAGTCTAGAAAATTTTATATATCAAACTTAGTCTGTCCCCAAATTTGTCTCCCCATCAAAACAAAAAGACTTTGTTTGAATTCCTGATTTTTTTTTTTTTTTAATACACCATCTACTCCCAGATTTGAAGCCCAGAGTAGATGACTCTGGCTCTTTTCTGTCCGAGGTTCTCCCAGGGGGTGGGCCCACCCTGTAGGGTGTTCCACCATCTTTTTCCCTACTTAACAATGCCCCCACTGAAGTTAATTTGGTGTTTGGTTTTCCTTGCTGCTGGTCTCTTACCCCACTCCATCTTCTCTGGAGTAACTTGTTCTTGGGCAAATCCTGATTGAGTCACAACTCAAAAACTTAATCAGCGATTCTTTATTGCTTAGCAAATTAAGTATGAATGCCCTGGGCTTGACCAGCTCTTCCAGCTCTGTCTTCTGCCTCTACTTCAAGCAGCCAGTCCTTTCCATTCCCTGAAAGGGTCTGGTGGTTTCTGGACTGGCCTTTGCTGGCTCCTGTTCTTCTCTCTGATGCCTGGGGACTGACTCCTTCCTGTCTTTGCCAGTGTTGGTATCAGATTGCTTCTTTCAAGAATCAGACAAGGATACATGCTTAACTTTAGCTCCTAAACTCTGCTTTGAGGCCCTGATTCTAATTCCATTCATTCAGCCATTGCTGTTGACTGCTTACGCAATGTATGTCAGGCCCTGTACTAGGTGCTGGGCTGACATGACTGGAGGGGGTTCTTTTTTAGTTGGGCCAACGGGAAATGCCTTTTTGGAGCAACAGAGGTCTGAAAGAAGTGGGAAGTGCAAAGGCGCTGAGGCATGTTTGAGGCTCAGCAGCAAGGCCAGTGAGTGAGGGTGATGGGGAGATAAGGTCTGAGTGTAAAGGGAGTCAGGTCGTGTGGGGCTTGGTAGACTGTGGTGAGGGCTGTTTTATTTTGAACATAGCGTGAACCTGTAGAGGGTTTTGAGCAGAGGAGTGACATTTTCTGACTTAGCTTTTATAGGCTCCCTCCAGCTGCTGAGGGGCATGGAAGGGGGAGTCGGGGATGGAAAACAGGGAGACCAACAAGGAGGCATTTGGCATAATCCAGGCAAGAGATGATGGTGCCCAAATGTCCATCAGCTGAGAGTGGATAAAATAACTGGTATCGCAGTACAAAGTACAATGTTATCCAACCATGAAAAGGAATTATGTACTGATACACGGCTACAATGTAGACGAACCTTGAAAACATGTGAGTGAAAGAAGTCAAACCGTCACGTTGTATAATTCCATCATATGAAATGTCCAAAATAGGCAAATTCATAAAAAGAAAATAGATGAGTGGTTGCCAAAGGGAGTTGGTGGCATAGGATGGTAGCTAAAGGATGTAGTCTTTTTGAGGAAATGTGTGCTAAAGCTGACAGTGGCAGTGATTGCGCATATATATGACTGTACAAGAAACCATTGAATTGTACCTTTTAATTGGTGCCTTGTATGGCATGTGAATATCTCCACAAAGCTATTCTAATCTAAAAAGAAAGATGGCAGCCTGAGACTGGCAAGGTAGCAGGGGTGAGAAGTGGCCTGATTGACCTGGCGGGATTTGTTGGCTGATAGAACAGGGAAAGAGAGAGAAAAGACAACAGTTTAGAGAATGGAATTGCCTTTTTTGAGATGGGGGAAACAGGCCTCAGTTTCCAGGGGGAGAGGTGAAAGAGGCAGCTAGGTAACTGAGTATGGACTCTGTGTCTCCATAGAGACACAGTTTGGGAGGCTGCACAGAGGTGGTGAAAGCGCTGGGGCTGATGGTCACAGAGAATGAGTGGCAGAAGGGCCAGAAATTGGGCCCAGGACCCTCAGCATCCAGCTCAGGAAGAAGAGGGACTGCTTTAGTACTTCCACCCCCTAGTCTGGAGGCTGGGTTGCAGCAGGGAGGACAAAAGACAATATTCTCATGTTTGGGTCCCTTGCAGCCTGCACCCAGTAGGCGCTCTGTATGTATTGGATTAAACGAAGCCAGGAGGTGATCGTGCTTTGTATTAATTCCATTTACCATCTCAGCTGTATTCTTATTGGCTCTGGGCCCAATGGGAGGTCTTTTCATGAGAGCACTTAATTGTTCCCCTGTGCAGACCACAAATAGCAGGAGTAGCTGGGCCTGGGCAGACACTGCTTCCTCACAAACTACTGTCTCTCCAGCATCCTGGCAGCCACATATCCAGGTCGGGAGTGGGAAAGCGGGGTGTGGGGGCGTCCTGCCCCGTGTAGGCTGGGTGGGGTCCTTGGGGAGTGAAGGGGAGGGGACTCCTTGAAGCTAGCTGGTCTGGGGCCATTCATTAGAGCTGAGACCTTGACCTTGATGCTGAGAAGGAGGCATTTGTGCAGAGACCTGGAAGCAGTGCAGCAGTGCGTTCCCAGGGGTGGGCGGCCGGAGCTGGAGTAGGGGCTCGATGAGTGTCAGCAGCCAAATAAGGCTGGGGGTGGTTTGAAAGGGGTGGCGTGGAATGAGGTGGGCAGGGGCCAGTGGGGAGGGTTGCGAGTGGAGAGGAATTGGGGTTTCACTTAGAGCAGTGGGAAGCCCCTGGAGGTGGAGGGTGTGGGTGCACATGTGGGCGTGGCTGGCAGGGTGCAGGGAGAGGTGAGGTGGCTTGGCGGGGCGTGGTGGAGATGTGGCCACAACAGGCAGAAGCTGGGAGGTGCTGCACAGATGGAGTGGTGGGACCTGCTGTTGTTGTCATGTCGGGCGTGAACTAAAGAGGGATCGGAGAACGATGTCCGGTCTTGACTTCAGTGGCTGGGTGGCTTTCTGTGCCAGCTCGCAAGAGCTGACGCCAGCACCTCGCCCCTCTCGGACCTGTGTCAACAGCCTGCAGCTTCTGTGCAGCCATGTCCCTCTTCTCCCATGCTGGGTGGGTTTACCTGCATGCATCAGTCACCTTAGTTGCTTCCCTCAGCCCTTCCCTCCCTCCTCTGTTCTCAGCACCATGGCGGAACAGGATGTGGAAAACGAGCTTCTGGATTACGAGGAAGATGAAGAGCCCCAGGCTCCTCCAGAGAGCGCTCCAGCTGCCCCCAAGAAAGATGTCAAGGGTTCCTACGTTTCCATCCACAGCTCTGGCTTCCGGGACTTTCTGCTGAAGCCTGAGCTCCTGAGGGCCATAGTGGACTGTGGCTTCGAGCATCCATCCGAGGGTATGCCTCCCTGGTCCTTCCCGCCGAGGCCCGCCTCTGACCGCCTCAGTGTGATCCCCTCAGCCACCCGGTGAGGGGCCTGCACAGAGGGAACATCCGGTCTCTGATAGCTCATATGCTCTCTCCCCCTCAGTCCAGCACGAGTGTATTCCACAAGCCATCCTGGGCATGGACATCCTGTGCCAGGCCAAGTCAGGGATGGGCAAGACAGCGGTTTTTGTGTTGGCCACCCTGCAGCAGATTGAGCCCGTCAACGGACAGGTGGGTGGGCACCCTCCTTCCTAGGCCCAAGCTACCTGAGGCAGCAGGAGTCATGGCTCCTCTTTTTAAAAATCCCTGTTCCCGCATTCTCTTTCTGGACTTTTAAAATTAAACACAGTACTTAGTTGTAACAAAATCGCCCCAAAAATGACAAGCCAAGAGAAAAAACTGAAAAGTGCCCACAACTTGACCATCCAGCAAGATGGCTGTTATTTCCATATGTGCTTTTCTAGATTGTACACACTTACGAAGGTGGGATTACACTGAACACGGTTTTGTTCCTGTTGTTATTGCTGACAGGCCATAGCTGTACTTCTCGTGTCATGAACTTGTAGTCCCCTGTTTGGGGGGATAATTGAGGTGCATGCTGGTGTTCATTCTTGACGTGCTGGGGCACACATCCTTGGGCTGTGTATGGGTGTGTGAGCCCTTGTTACCGACCTTAGGGTGGATGATCAAGGAGAGGAGGATTTTGTTCGAGACCACGGTGTGGTCTCAGTGCTTGGTGTTGTGGGCCAAGAGGCAGGGGCAGCCTTCCCCTTGGTGGTCACAGGCCAGCCCGAGGGCAGGCTCAGGAAGCTGTTAGCATGGGGTGCATCACCAGCTAGGCTGGGTCTAACTCTTACTGAGGCCTCAGTGCGGGACCTGGCGTAGGGAGACACAGCTGAGTAGCTGTGAGAAGACACAGAGAATGAGCACCAGGTGATGGGCTGTGAGAAGATGGAGGCATCTGGACTGGGCCTTCCAATGGCCCAAGGGCTGGGGGCGGCCAGGGGATGAGCACCGGCGTGGGCTCTGGCTGGGGGAGGACTTAGGGGACTGTCTTGAGTGTCTCTCCCCGACCGGCCCCACAGGTGACGGTCCTGGTTATGTGCCACACTCGAGAGCTGGCCTTCCAGATCAGCAAGGAGTATGAGCGCTTCTCCAAATACATGCCCAGCGTCAAGGTGAGCCCCCTCAGGCCAGGTTGGGTGCCACGTGGTCCTCTGCAGCCTTGCTGGCCTCAGCTCTAGCGCAGCCAGCATTAACCAAGCTTGGCTGCAGCGGCTGCCTTTGAGGTTTGTGGTGGTTTATGCTCCTTAAAAGCTTGATGAATTATGCATGGCCCCCAGAGGCCTGTGCCGGTCCCAGCCCTGGGGCTGCTTTTCGGTGAAGCTGGGGCCAGACTCTCAGGCCCCCATTGTCTCCAGGCACCAGGCCTGGGGTGCTGGGGGGCTGCTGGCGGGGCCGTTAGCTGAGCGACCGTAGGCACAGAGTGGGGTGTGAGCTTTCGGCCACCAGATGGTTGAAAGCTTTCCGCCTGCATAGGTGTCTGTGTTCTTCGGGGGCCTCTCCATCAAGAAGGATGAAGAGGTGTTGAAGAAGAACTGTCCCCATGTCGTGGTGGGGACGCCGGGCCGGATCCTGGCACTTGTGCGGAACAGGAGCCTCAACCTGAAGAATGTGAAGCACTTCGTGTTGGACGAGTGTGACAAGATGCTGGAGCAGTTGGGTGAGTGTCCTCGCTGGGTCTGGGGGCTGTGGAGGCCCACACAGCTGCACCCTCCTCGCCCTCGCAGCCCCCCAGACATCAGAGCTAGGCGGGTCCTGACAGGGCAGGCCGGAGGTTTCCCCGAAGTGGGATCCCGTGGGTGGCCAGCACTCAGGTCTCCTGTAAGCGATTTTAGGGAGAGTTCTGGTGTTGGCAGAGTGACCTGCTGCTTCTGAGCTTAAGCTTGAGTGGGACCATGGCACCCCACATGAGCCGTATCCAGGCACATGTCCACGTTAGCCCTCAGAGTACCGTGGCCTCGCTGCCTGTTGGGTTAGTTCTAGGCCCCTGCCTGCCCTCAGTGAGCCCTGACAGGGCCGGTGGGAGATGGGGCTCGTGTCCTGGGAGGCGGCTGCAGCTCTCACCCCAGCGGCTGTCTCTGCCTCAGGCTCCCTTCCCTGAAGCATGGCTCGAGGCGCGCTGGCACGGCTGCTCCGCTCTGGCAGCGTGTAAGTGGATTGCCGCTCCTCCCGCGCCTATGCTCACCCCGAGTCCGGGCCTTCAGGCACCTGGGACTCTCCCCTCCACCCAGTCCTCGCTCACACCGCCCTCGTCATGGTGCCAACGGCTCCCTGGCACAGGTTGGGAGGGGCTGGATCTGGTCTCGGGTGGGGGTCGTGGTCTGGCAGGCGCTCACGCCCACCTGTTTCTCGCCCTCCCCACCCAGACATGCGGCGGGACGTGCAGGAGATCTTCCGCCTGACACCCCACGAGAAGCAGTGCATGATGTTCAGCGCCACCCTGAGCAAAGAGATCCGGCCTGTCTGCAGGAAGTTCATGCAAGACGTGAGTAGAGGCCGAGACCTCGGTGCAGTAGCTGTGGCCTAGAGTCCAGGCCCTTGCTGCTCCCCCACTCCCACACTGCCCTCACGGCACACGAATGCTGGAGGCCAGCAGAGCTCTCTTCCTCGCTTGTCACACTGGGAGCTGAGAGCTTGGTCTACACTAGAGCCAGACCAGACCTTAGACGCAGCTGCTGAGAGAGAAGTATTTACTGGGGTACAGCAGGCTCTCTGGAAGCATTGCAGCGAAGGAGTCGCTCCTGGAAGGTTCTCGGCAGGCAGGATGCCCAGAAGTAAGCCCTGCCTGCCCCTTCCTCCTCTCCTTCCGGCACAGCCCATGGAGGTGTTTGTGGACGACGAGACCAAGCTCACGCTGCATGGGCTGCAGCAGTACTATGTCAAACTTAAGGACAGTGAGAAGAACCGCAAGCTCTTTGACCTCCTGGATGTGTTGGAGTTTAACCAGGTAATGCTTCCGCACTCCTGTGGCCTGTCCTGGGGCTCTAAGCCTTTGGGAGGGATTCTGGCCCTGACTGCCACCCCCTCCCTCACAGGTGGTGATATTTGTGAAGTCAGTGCAGCGCTGCATGGCCTTGGCCCAGCTCCTCGTGGAGCAGAACTTCCCAGCCATTGCCATCCACAGGGGCATGGCCCAGGAGGAGCGGTGAGTGCACGCCGCCCTCAGAGCCCCTTGCAGGCCCCTTGGAGGGGAACGCCGCCCAGGATCCCTGTATCTGATGGCCGCTCCTTGTTCCTCCTGCGCCCAGCCTGTCACGTTATCAGCAGTTTAAGGACTTCCAGCGGCGGATCCTGGTGGCCACCAATCTGTTTGGCCGAGGAATGGACATTGAGCGTGTCAACATTGTCTTCAATTATGACATGCCCGAGGACTCAGACACCTACCTCCACCGCGTGAGTGGCCCCCCAGAGGTGTCCCCTCCCTGGTGCCCCCTCCCCAGGATTGATGTTGGATGAGGACCTCTCCCTGCTTGTTCTCAGATCCCCAGCTTGTGTCTTGTGGCCTGACCCCTGCTCCTGTCTCCCTGCAGGTGGCCCGTGCGGGTCGCTTTGGTACCAAAGGCCTGGCCATTACTTTTGTGTCTGATGAGAATGATGCCAAAATCCTCAATGATGTCCAGGACCGGTTTGAAGTGAATGTGGCAGAGCTTCCAGAAGAAATAGACATCTCCACATACAGTAAGTGGCTCAGACAGGGTTGGGGGGCCACGGTGGTGGGGCCTTTTCTTCCCCCCGCCCCCTCCTCACTGGCCTTCCCTGTATTTGTCCTACAGTTGAGCAGAGCCGGTAACCACATGCCCGGATGTCCCGGAGCCTCCCTGCTTCCCACTTGTTGCTTCAAGTCGTCTTCCTAGGTGACAGTGGGCCTTTCTTTTTACTGTTTAAAAGCTGTAGATTTGTGTAAGAATAAATTTTTATCATGGAAGCCTGGCTCCCACCCTGTCTGTTTCTGTCAGCTCTCGGCACTTCATGGACACCATGGGCCTGGTCTCTGAGCCCTTAGCCAGGAAGAAATGCCACTTTCTGTGTCAACGTGATATTTAATTTTAAGTGTCAACACTGAAAGGTTTATACAGATAAAAAACATTACACAGTATCCACAGCCTTCACATGAGTGAGAACCCTCTGCCCTGGAGGCAGATGGGCCTCTGTACCGTGAGCCTTCGGCCCTGCCCTTCTCCCACCCCTGACCTCAGTCTTAGCTTAACCGGTGCTGAGTCCCAGCACCCTGGCCTCTTGTTCTGTAGCAAAGACAGATGAGGGGGGAGGGCCAGGCTGGGCACAGGAGCCCTCAGTCTGTCTGGGCCTTGTGTGCCAGGGCAAGGGGCTGCAGTCCTGGGCCAGCTTCTGCCCCTACCTGGGTCCTGGCTGGGGTGGAGCTGAGAGGCAGCCAGAAGCAGGCCCAGTAGGTCCGACTGTCCACCCTGGCTGGGTATTCTGGCGTACGGTGCCAGATGGCAGTTGTCACCCTCCTCTCCGTGGTGCGTATGGGGACCAAGGCAGGAGGGCGCAGAGCAGTGGGAGAGGAGAGGAGGTCTTCAGCACGTGCGGGAGCTGTGGAGGCCACGGGAGCCGCTGGCCCGGCCAGAACGGCGCCTTCACATGCCAGACTCTGAGGGCCTGAGGGCCTGGAGAGAAAGGAGCCCCGTGAGAATTGATCCCAGGCCCACGTGCCTTATGGCCTGCACCCCCGCTCCAGGCTCAGCCCTTACCTGAGTCTGACTCTGGCTGGAGCCAGACCCAGAGGTGGATGTGGCGAACTCGGAGTACTTGTTCCTGGTGACCATGCAGGCCCACCTCCGGTACTCCTCCCTCACCTGTGGGGCACAGGGTGCCAGGTCAGGGGAGGAGGGGGCCCCAGGACTAGGGTCCCAGCCCCGGCCTGCAGCCCACCTTCTTGTTGAGGAGGCAGTACAGCACAAAGAGGAAGAGGCCCTGCAGGCAGTTGAGGATGCTGAAGGTGTAGCACAGCACCCAGTTAGATTGGTCGAAGAGGAACAGGCCGAAGACCCAGGTGGAGCCCAACACAAAGAGCTGGGCGATGGCGGTGATGGTCAGCACCCTGTGGGGATGTGGGCAGTTGCCACGTAAGGTCCTCGCCTCACACACCCACTCCTGCCAGGCCCCCTCCCTGCCCCTGCTCTCACCTGGCCTTCTTTAGTTTCTTTATGTCTGGGTTGATTTCAGAAAACTTCTGAGTGAGCTTCCAGACAGTAATCACGAAGATGACAGCATTGCACTGGGTGGGGAGCACAGAATTCGGATTAGGGGGTGTCCTTGGAATTCACAGGGACAAAGCCGGTGTAGCTGGCTCAGCGTGGAGCCAAGCACCTCAGGTTTCCACAGGTGTGGGGTGGGAAGTGAGGCAGTTACCAAAACGATGAAGGTCACAGGTCCCAGGAAGCTCCAGAGGAAGCCGTTGGCGTGGTCCAACCAGCAGCTGGGCGAGAAGGGAGGGGTCTGGTCAGCACCCAGTAAGCCCAGAGGGGAGCCACAGGGGAGCAGGGGCACTGTTTGGGTGCAGCCTCCACGCCCTGGCCCCCTCCCACCACCTCGCACTCACTACTGGGGGCGGCCGTAGCCCTGGCTCCTGATGGCTGCCGAGACGGCCACGATGAACAGCGGCACGCCGTAGCCGATCAGGCACAGCCAGCGCTTTCTCAGGCCTTGGCCTTGGAACACGCGCACCACGAGGAAGTAGAGCTCCACGCCCTCGAGGCTCATCCAGCAGAAGGCGGCCAGGAAGCAGTAGTGCAGCAGCCCGGCCACCAGGCGGCAGCGCAGCCCAACCTGCGGGGCGGGGGCGGGGCGGAGGGACAGAGGGGCGGGTGACGTCAGCGATGGGCGGGCCCGAGGCCGGATGGCAGGCGGAGTCAGGGCGTGGCCATGCGGGGGTTAAAGCGGGCGAATGGGCAGGGCCCTGGGCTTCCCGCGCCCGACCACCGGACCCAGATGGGAGTGGGCGGGGCTATTCCACTCTAGGCCCTCGCAGGTAGGTCTAGCGCTCAGGCGAGAGTGGGGCCTTCCACGGGGCGGGGCCTCACCTGGCCGCCTTCGTTCTCGATGCCCGCCAGGAAGATGGTAGAACCCACGAAGAGGCAGATGCACAGGTGCAGGTGCACCGTGGTGCGCGAGCCCTGGATGGCCCGCACCAGCAGGAAGGTGAGAATGCACAGCAGCAGGCAGACCAGCGACAAAGCCAGTCCCACCTTGGTGATCAGGGCCAGCTTCCAGTCCTGGATGCAGGACGGGGTGGGAGGGACTCGATTAGCACTCTGAGGCCTTCCTGCCCTCCTTGTGGGCCCCACCACCAACAGGCACCTGGGACCTGGCCTGTAGGACTCTGATCAGGTGGCTCATCTCCTCCCCACCTCCTCTGCCATCAACATCTGAGTAAACCTGCTGTGTCTCATCCTAAATACCGCCACCCCCACCCCCATGGGTGCAGCAGGGATCCCTAGTTCTTCCGGGTGGGCTTCCCCACTACACACTCAGACAGCTCTCCTGAGAAGGTCCCCAATGAGGCCTCAATGGCTGCACCCTTCTTTCCCAGCACTGATGAGCCCACCTCTCTGACCCTCATCTCCATCTCATCTCTTGCCCCTCCTACACCTAGCCACACCTATGAGCTCCTCAAAACCCACATTTTTGTCCTTCCTGGGCCTTGGGCCTGGGCCTTGGGCCTGGACCACCAGCCTCCCCTACTCTGCCTGGCCCATTCCAGGTATTCACATGGCCCAGCGTATCTATGGATCCCTCTGAGGCCACATACAGAAAGTTGTGCTCCCTCAGGAGCTTTTAGGGATATTTAACAACTTGTTAGGGGGTGAGCGGTCAGAGGGGCACCGGCCGGAGCAGGGCCTGCAGTGCCAGGCCACTCTGTTTAGTTGCTGGGTCATGTGGAGGTCTGGGGGGTCCCAGGGAAAGGACTGGGAGGTGTGGTGTAGGGCCACCTGGGCTGTGCAACCATACAGAACCGGGTGGACCGTACCCCCAAGAACCAGCTGCCTGTCTCACCGAAGCCAACCGTGCCACTTGTGGGTTTTTGAGGATGGCCCCTGGTCTGCTCACCTCCACATCGTAGTGGGCCATGAGAATAGCAAAGCTGCTCAGGTGATTGCATTGGCAGGTGGTGCTGCCATTCCCGCTGCCCAGCGTCTGGCAGCCCGAGGTGGCCCAGTATCCTCTGCTGTTGCTGTCACTCTTCCAGAAGGCACAGATCAGCTCCTGCCGTGTCCCGGGCGTCTCCCACTGTGAGCAGGTAGGGGCGGTGGTAGAGGTTAGCCTGGAACCCACCCTTGGGTACTGGGCTTGGGTTGAACCCAAAGAGGGCTGTTTTTCATTTGGCATTTGTCTACTGAGCACCTACTGTGTGTGTCAGGCCAGGGGACACGGGAGTAAACAGGGCAGACACAAGTCCCTGGCCTTCTGGGGCTGACATACTAGTGGGGGAGACAGACAGAAAATAATAAACCTAATAAATATTCAATAAGTAAACTAGATAGTGTGTTAGAAGGTGCTGAGTGCAAAAGAAAGAAGGAAAAGAGCAAAGGGGAAAGGTGGGGCGTGATTACAGATTGTAATTTAAAATAAGCAGGGGAGACCTAGAAAAGGAGGTGACATTTGAACAAAGACTGGAGACAGGTAAAGGACTGAGTCATGTGGAGGAAAGGTGTCCCAGGCAGAGGGCACAGCAAGTGCAAAGGCCCTGAGATACCTGTAAGGAAGGAGCAGAGTGGGTGGAGGTGGGGAAACAAAGGCTGCAGAGGGACCACGGTGACCTTGGCCGTGGGGTGAGCAGTAGGGCTGAACCCCCCTCCCCACCCAAGGACTCACAGGGTGGGAGAAGGCAAAGGTGACCTTGGAGTTGAGTTTATCTGTGTTCGTGTTGCTCAGAAAGACCAAGTTGACGGCTGAAAGAAGCCTGAGCTGGGCACCGCGGACGGGACTTTCGTAGATCTCTTCCAGCTCGGTTTGCTTCTCCAAGTCCAGCTCCAAAGAGGCGTTGGCCAGCAATTTCTGCATGTTCGGGCTGGAGAGGATTCCTACCACGGTGGGGCCTGGGGGACAGACACGCTGGTTACCTTCTGCTCTGCTTCCTTCTGTGCCCCATCCTCCCTCCTAAGATGTCTAATTCGGGCTCACCAGTCCACTGTGATGCCTGGAGTCCCTCCCCATGGGTCAGTTTTCAGTTGCTGCATGTTCTGAATCTCACCCCTAGCCATATCCCAGCTTCTCCATCCCTCTCCCTCAGGTGCCCGCTCCGGATCCTGCCATTACCGGACTTCTCGGCTCCAGCTGCCACGGCCCAGTCCAGCAGCATCCGTGCATGGCTCTGGCCCACGGTGATGTTTCCATTCCCCTGCTCCTGGACCATCAGGGACAGCTCTGAGGGGACAAGGGACAGTGACCAGGGGCTCTGGGTGTATGAGGGGGGCCCGGGGCTGGGGTGGGGCAGGACAGGGTCTCACCTGTGTCCCCAGGAGAATGGTAGATGAAGGAGCCTCCAGACATGGCTTTGGCCAGGGTCCTCAGGATTTGTTCGAGGCCTGAGAACAGGTAGGTGGCTGTGTGGTGCCTGGAAGACAGGTCCAAGGCCTCCAGGTCCCCTGGGGTTTTCAACAGGTCATCCACTGACATGATGAGGTACTGTGGGTGTTGGGTGACAGCTGCTGGGTCATTGCACCACAGGGGCTGCCTGAAGGACCCTGATCTCACCTCCCCTCACCCCACCCCCACAACTGGGGTACACACTGGAGAACCACCTGGGTTGCCTGGGGGACAGACACAGGGGAATCTTCAAGACACTGCAGTAGCCAGAAGACAAGTAAGGGGACTGAGTATATGCCTGTGTGCACGTATTATAACAACGACAGCACTTAACATTTATCAGGCACGGGCTTTATGTCAGGCCCTTTTCTAAGTCTGCACTGCCCCAGAACAGTTGCCAGGAGCCACAGGTGTCGCTTGAAATATGGCTCCACGTTGAAATGGTAATAGTTTGAATCTACTGGGTTATATGCAATTTTTACATTAATTTCACTTGTTTACTTTTGCTCTTAAATTTATTCTTTACTTTTATATTTTATTTTATTATTTTTATTATTATTATTTTTTTTTGCGGTACACGGGCCTCTCACTGTTGTGGCCTCTCCCGTTGCGGAGCACAGGCTCCGGACGCGCAGGCTCAGCAGCCATGGCTTACGGGCCTAGCCGCTCCGCAGCATGTGGGATCTTCCTGGACTGGGGCGCGAACCCGTGTCCCCTGCATCGGCAGGCAGATTCTCAACCACTGCGCCACCAGGGAAGCCCTACTTTTATATTTTAAAAATGTAGCTACTGGAAAATTTTAAATGACACAAGGGGCTCACATGTTTCTCTCTCTCTCTTTTTAAAATATTTATTTATTTATTTTGGCTGTGCTGGGTCTTGGTTGCAGCACGTGGGATCTTTGTATGGCATGCGGCATCTTTAGTTGGGGCATGAGGACTCTTACTAGTTGCGGCATGCATGCGGGATCTAGTTCCCCAATCAGGGAACCCAGGCCCCCTGCACTGAGAGTGTGGAGTGTTACCCACTGGACCACCAGGGAAGTTCCTTGCATATTTCTCTTTTTAAAAGTTATTATTATTATTTTTTAGGGGCTCAATATTTCTACCAGGCTAAGGACATATGCCAAAACTTACATATACTGCTTATACTGTGTGCCAGGCACTATTCTTTGAGCCTTACTTCTATTAGTTCATTTAAACCTTTTCACCAACTGTATGAAGCAGGCACCATTTATGAAGTGAAGAGACAGGCCCAGAGAGGGGGAGTCACTTGCCTGAGGTCACACAGCAGGAAGTGGCAGCGGGTAGGATGGGGTGTATTTGAACCTTGAGGCCTGGCTCCAGAGGTGAAATTCTCAACTGCTTCATTCTATTGCCATTATATCCCTCTCAAATGTGTGTGTGTGTGTGTACATTTTGGGGTGTGTATGTATGTCTGTGTTTGTACAATGTATATATATGGTGTGTGTGTATATTGTGCATACAGACACAGAGGCCCCTGCTTGGGCATCTCCACTCACACTGAAGCATCCTCCAGCCACCCCACACTGTCCTGGGGTTCCCCCCAGGGCCTGCCCTTACCTGGATGGTTTCCTGGGTCAAGGATGAGTTGAAGTCTATGCTCATTTTCTGGACTCTTTCAAAGAAGCCAGAGAGGCTCTGGAGAGAGGGGAGAGAAGGGGGCTGGGTCAGAGAACCTCATCCTGGATGGGGGAGCTTGGGGAAAATGGGTGGACAGGGTGAGCTGAGTGGAGGGATTTCCTGCCTCCTCTTCCCTGCTGGGGCCACTCACCTGGCTCTTGATTTCAGGGGGTGCGGTCCAGGTGGGGAAGGAGATCTCTGCAGGGGACAGGACAGCAGTTCATTAGGTGTGAGATTGTCTGTGCTTGTTGTAGGAGGGGGTCTGGGGTCAGGGCAGGGCAGGTACCTTCGCAGGAGATGGTGCCCATTTGCTTATCCTGGAATCCGGGTTTGGGCACCCAGCCTTGGCGGCACTGACATGTGTATGAACCCACGGTGTTGACGCAGATGGTGGAGTTGCGACACTCATGCTGCCCGGATCTGCACTCATCCGTATCTGGGGACACGAAGAAGGGGGTCTGGCTCTGTCCCAGCCCTGATGAGGCCCCTCTCCTCTCTGTGCCCCTCTTTTTCCCATATTAGTGCCCCCTCCCACCCCTGGAGGTGATGCCACCTGGTGACTGCACATCCTTGAACGGTGGACGCTGAGGTTATTTATGGGAAGTGTGCAGAGTTCTGACACACAGCAGGTGAGCCCCATACAGATAGGCAGGTTGTGAAAACACTGAAGTATCTTTGTCTCAGTTAGTAATTAGCTGCTGCCTGGAGTCCCTGGGAGCTTTCCTCTTGGCACCCCAGCTCCTTCTCCAGGACCCCCAGATGTTTTGACATTTAGCCTCAAAAGAATGAATGCCTGGCACAGCAGGGCTCCCCCAGCATTCTTTCTGTTTGGTTTGTGTAGGTGCCACTGAATATGTGATCAGATGTTTTAAGTGTGGGCCTCCAAGAACATAGCATCTGAGCTCTGAACCTTCGCAGACAGTGTTGTTTGGGCCGCTGGGGGCCCCAGGAATTGGCTTCCAGCCTGGACGGCAGTGGCACTTATAGGTGCCCACGAGGTTGAAGCAGTGGCTGGAGTTGTGGCATGGGTTTCTTCCCGAGGTACATTCATTCACATCTGAGGACAAAGCCAGAGGGTCAGGCGCCCCCCACTTCCACTTCTCACTGTACCCGCTTATCACTGCCCAGCACCAAGGACCCCACTGTGATTGCACGTGCCATCACCTGGTGACCTTCAACTTCACCCTCAAAGCACCTTAAGGTAGCCTCTCTGCAAGATGGGCGTGGCAGGGGCCATGGTCCCCACTTTATAGTAAAACCAGGAGGGAGACTGAGCCATGGGGTCTGGAAGTCCAGCCCTGGACTGAGGTTCCCCTTCTGGGAACAGGAAGTGACAGCTTCCTCTGCTCGAATGTGACAGATGAGTAAGGGGCGAGGTCTGGGGGATGTTCACGGGGGCAGGGAACTCCACAAGGGAACCCCAGGCCCAGAAGGCTCTGCCGCCTCCCTGGCCTGTGGTGGGACCTTTCGGGGAGGCAAATCCTTGGGCAGGGCCCCGGCAGGCCCTTAGCATTGCAGGAACCTGAGGCTCTTCTCCCTCCTCCTCAGGCTTCAGGGACCGCCTCGACTCCTTCTCCAGCTCCAGGCCAGCCTCACGCTGTCTTCCAAGGGCCTCTACCTGTGCATAGTTTTGGGTCCTCCAGGTTGAGCTCCAAGCCGGGTGGGCACTGGCAGATGTAGTTGCCCTGGGTGTTGATGCAGATGCTGTGGCCTTTACAGACTTTGGGTTTCTGCTGACATTCATCTACATCTGCAAGGGGAGGGAGAGGATGATGGATGTCTGCAGCTGTGGACAGCCTTCTGGGCTGGGGGTTGGCCACATTTCCTAGCATAGAAACATCCAGAAGGGCCCGCTCTCTCTTCCCCGGTGAGTGGGTCTTTTCTAATTCACATGGAGGCATCCTATGGGTCAGCATGGCGGCCCAGATGTTCTGTTGTCCAGATGTGGCCAGGAGTGACCCAAGTCCTCCCGTCTGCCGGCTCTGGCTCTCTCAGCCTCCCTGGGAAGCTCCCAGCTGTGGTGGGGACATCACAGCTGCTTGTGTCCCAGCCTAAGGATTTGGCCAAAGGCCTGGGTGTGCCTTCCTGGGAACCGAGTGCAGGAGAAATGCTGTGTTCCCTGAGCAGGGAGGCCCCATCTTGGCTACCGGTGGTGGCCTTTGTCCTGACTCCCCCAGAGTGAGTGTTGCCAGCTGAGTTCTCCTTGGATCCTGGTGACCCTGGCGGGACAGCACTCTCCTGTCCACGCTAACTCTGAGACTCCAGCTCCATGGAGATGGACCAAGGCCCACCCCTGAGCCACGCCCCTCAAGGACGAGGCTTTTGGGCAGTGGCACAGAAAATGAGGGTGATGCCGGAAAGGCCAGGGCCACCTGGACAGTGGGCACCAGGCTGTGCTGGACAGTGGGGCTGATGTCTGGCCAGGCAGCCTTGGGCCTGTGAAGGTGCCTTTTTCTGATTCCCACGAAGGCATCGCCTAGATTGGCAGGAAGTGGTGAGAATCCACATCTGAGCAAGGCCTGCAGTGGGCAATGGCTGGGTGCTGTAGCAGGGAGCAGGTGCTCATGCATGAAGGGTGTCAGGTGTTTCTGTTGTCTTGGCCCTTGGCCTCTCACGTGGGACGTAGACCCGTGGACCCTGCCGAGTGGGGCTCAGCCTCCATCTTCTGTCCCCAAGTGGTCTGGGTCATCGTGGGGCCTGGGTTGATCTCTTCAGTAGAGGGTCAGGCCAGGGGCAATGGTCCCTGATGACAACCTCTTCTGTCATCTGGTCCAGATGGGAGCCTCTTTGTTCATCTGATTCTTCCAGTGTGTTGGGGGCTCGATGTCACCCTGCCCACCCCTGACACAACGTCCTCCCAGGCCCCAGTCATCAGAGCTGCCTCAGGTCCATGAACTGGAATTACTGGGGAGGCTCAGGGTGGAGCCTTGTGTGGGGAAGCTGAGCGGCTGAGAATTGGGGTCAGGGTGCCAGGAGGCATCTTTTCCAGGCAGGTTGCTGAGCCAGGGCAGGGCTGGCCAGGGACGGTGGACCTGTCCTTGAATCTCCCTCCTCCCGCATTTCTGGACAGGGTTCCAGGGTCTACCATGGCCCAGGGGGGTCTGAGAGGGCCCCAGAGGGGCAGGCCTCCTCCCAGCAGTCACTAACAGCGGCGAAGAGGGCAGATATTGTGCTGGAACACACGGTGCTGTGACCTCATTGAGTATCTTGAATGCCAGCCCCTCTTTTGTTTCATGCAAATAAGATGCCAGGTGGCCGGGGGGATGTTCCAAACATCTGGAAATGACCCTCTGCAAAGGGTCCTGAGCCTTGGGGTTCAGAGAGGGTTGGGAGATGAGGTAGGTGCACAGGATGGCCATCTGATGCCTGGAGAAAGTGGGATGAGGAACCCAGGGGTCAGCCCGTGTCTCCTGCCCATAGCAGACCCCATGGCCAGGACATGGGTGGACACATCCTCAGGTGCGGCAAAGGTAGGAATGCTGAGGAAGGGGTGCACAGACAGTCCAGCTGAGCCAGTCACAGAGCTAGGTCTTCAGGCAGCAAGCTCTGGTCCAAACCAGCAGGCTGCTCTCGCAGTCACCCTCCTTGAGGTCCGTAGAGGTCCCTCTCACACCTCACTCTTGTTCATCCGTGTCTCTGCAGGGACTCACAACAGTGGGTGGGTGGCACCCCCAGTCAAGGCACACTGAGTGGGCTCCATGACCACCATGTACAGTTGTGCAGGTTGCTGACTGCACAAGGGTGTCCAGCCAAGGAGGCAAGTGGGAGAGGAAAACCAACTCACTCTCCATTCCCTAAACCCACAGTGTTCACCTTGGAGATAAGGGACATTTTTCTAATTCACATGAAGGCTCTGGCCAGGCCACGTGTTTCAAGCACAGCATACCCCCACAGAGGCCCCTGTGGACCAGCAGCACCTCCACATAGATGAGGTCCTCTCTTCCCTCCCACCAGGGAGGCTCTGCCGCCCTCCCTCTGCAGGGCAGGAGGAAAGGCGCTGGGACCAAGGTAGCAGCAGGGTGGGCCTATGGACCCTACTCAGAGTCCTCTGGACCCTGGGCTCAGCCATCTCCTCACCTCCCACTTTCCCCTCCCACTTTCCCCTCCCCTCCTCAGTATTCGTGTCTAATCCCCTCTCTGGACCCCTCTCTGGAGTCGTGGCTCCTGTCTGTCCACTGCTGACCCCATCTGCCCCTTTCCCTGCCTGCCTGCCTTCCCCCTCTGGAAAGGGCGCAAAACCTGGTGATGTGTGGAGACCAGGCTCCTCTGGGGTCCCTGGTAAGGGGATGGACTGGGACAGCTGCTCCTGAGCACCCACCGTGGGGCATGAACCACAGGGATGCCCATCCTGGAAAGGGTGCATTAAATCATAATCATTATAATTTAAAAATCCAACAGCCATCACTGTTTTGTGTTTTGTGATCTCCTATACCTTCCTGGAATTCTATGAGGTAATAAGCGCCATTGGTCACCCCCTTTTTACAGATGGGTAAACCGAGGAACAGAGAGGTGAAGTAACTTGTCCAAAATCACACAGTTAATAAAAGGCAAAGCTCCTTTTGTTTTTATCTGTAAAAGATAGAGACTCTAAAAAAACAAAAGAAAAACGTACACTCACAATAGTATTATCACATCTCACATGTTAACAGTGATTTCTGAATAAGTATCCTGGCCAGTGTCACACACACAGCTCTCAGGTGGCAAAGCCAGGAGTTGGGTCCCTGGCTCATGCCGCCCTGCCTCTCTGTGCAGGTGGGAAAGGCACAGGTACAACTGTCCCAACTCAGACCTGGGTGCTACACCTGTAACCAAAGCCCTGACCCCTGGATGCTACAGGAATGACTCAGTATTTGAGTGACCCCAAACCTCATGGATGGAGAAGTGGAAGATGCAGGATCATTCTTACCTCGACACGTGTTCTCACTCTCATTCTTGAACATTGGTGCCCGAGAAATAAGCTCATATCCTGGGCTGCATGTGCAGTGATAGCCCCCTTCCGTGTTCTGGCAGTCTGCTAATTTTCCACAGGACACTGTCAAGGGTGGTCCGCACTCATTGATGTCTGGAACACAGCAGGGCACAGGGTCACCTCCCAAAAGCGTGAGTTTGGTCAGGGCAGAGATCCCCATACCCTACCTGGCTCCCCAGCACTGGTCCTGATGGCTAATCAGTGTCTTTTTAGAAAGAATTAGACTCTCAGGCAATACTGCTGAGGCTGGGCTGCGGCTGGAGCAAGCCATTCCTGAAGCTTGCACAATCAGCTCTGCTCTTCTTGGCCCTCTGGCTGGCACCCCAGATTGGGACACAGTGGGAAGTGCTGAAGTAGGGGGTGGGTGGAAGCTCTGCATCCCCCTCGTCAGTCCTGAAAGGGCAAACTGAGGCACAGACTCCAGACTCCTGGAGACCCAGCTCCTCTCTCTCCAGGAAGCCATGTTTATTCATGTCTCATCTCTCCACCTCTCACATAGCTTTTCCTTTCTTTTTTCTGTCCTTGATGATGGTCCTGAGGAGAAAGGCTGAAGCCCCCAACCAACACCCATGTCCCCCCACGGGCATTGGACTGTACCCCACAATCTCTGCATGTCCCTCCATCACCCCCAAGCCTCTGTACCATCACAGCTCTCCAATGAGCTGAAGGTGAAGATCTCCCCAGATGAAGAACTGAATCCGGGAGCGCAGCGGCAGGTGGTGCCATTGACACATGAGGAGTTTGCAGGGCACCGCCCACAGGCTGTGGGGATGGAGACCTTGGTCAGAACGTGAGGGCTGAGTCAGGGGCTGGGGAGGGGGGCAGGATCATCTCCATAAGAAGGGGTGTTGGGGAGGCATGACCCTGGCCTTCCCCTTTGCAACAGGCCTCTCTCCTGTTTGGGCTGAGGGGGGTGGGTGAGGGTCTAGGGCCCCTTCCCCAGGCTCCGGCTGTGGACTGAGTTGCTCCCAGCAGACTCACCCGTGGTGTTCCGGGACCCAGCTTCCGACAGAGTCAGCAAGACACACAGCACTGGAACAGAGAAGGGGAGGGTCAAGGGGGTCACCAGAGCAGGGAAGGGCAGATGCAATGCTAGGAGAGAAGCAACTGTGGAAAGGAGGCTGTTGGCCCCTCCCAGGCTTGGGTTCCGTCCGTTGCTCAAGGAGAGAGTGAGTACGTGGCACCTCCCAGAGATTGGACACCCATGGCCAGAGGGTCTGCCACCTGTCACCTGGAGGTGGGTTTCAGAAACTGAGGGATGGAGAAGGGGCCCAAGCACCGAGGGGGTCCTGGCTCCCGCGGACCTGTGGGCTCTGTGGGCAGCAGTTCAGTAAACAGACTGGAGCCTGGCAGCCGCAGTTCAAATTCTGGACTGTGGTCAGGTTACCTCATCTCTCAGAGCCTCAGCTTCCCCTTCTGTAGAATGGGGATGGTGACGGGACCCATTTCCTAGAGTAGTGTGAGAAGTAAGCCTGCGAATATCACCTGGTGTGTCAAAGTGTTTACTGTCATCAACGTTTCTTTTCTTTTTTAAAAAAAAATTATCTGGGATTATAGTTGATTTACAATGTTGTGTTAATTTCACGTGTAGAGCAAAGTGATTCAGTTATACATATACATATATTCATTCTTTTTTTTTTTTTGGCCACACCACGAAGAATGTGGAATCTTAGTCCCGTGACCAGGGATCAAACCCATGCCCCTTGATGTGGAAGTTCAGAATCTTAACTACTGGACCCCCCGGGAAGTCCCACATGTATTCGTTCTTTTTCAGATTCTTTTCTCATAGAGGTTATCACAGAATATTGAGTAGAGTTCCCCGTGCAACGTTTCTCTGTGTAAGAATGAGGGGGTTGGAGGAAAAGGACTGGGTGTTTTCTCAGATCCTCCCCACCCTCGAATCTAAGATCCTCCAGCCCGAGGGACATAGGTGCATGCACACCACGCCCACAACATCTGTCAGCCCTGATGGCTGTCTGGAGACCCAGTGGTGACATTTCACCCCAGCCTCCCCTGTGCACAGGAAGATGCTGTGGGCTCACATTGGGGGTGGTGCTGGATGAGCACCTCCTCCCAGGCTGTACCTGCTGCTCAGGGGCACCCCACTCTTGGGGCCTCCTCAAGTCATCAGGGGCTTTAGAGATGGGGATCTCCTCACGGTTCACCAGAGAGAGACAGACAAGAAGACAGAGATGGAGAGAAGACAGAGATGGAGATAAAACAGAGATGAGAGACAGGGAGAAAGAAACAGAGACAGAGAGATGAGGAGAGACAGATGGAGAGAAACAGAAGTTAAGACAATGATAGAGAGGGACAGAGAAACAGGACACTCAGAGACAGAAATGGCAGAGATTGGACAGAGAGACACAGCTATGGAGATTGAGAGCGAGATAGAGAAAAACAATTAGAAAGGGGGTGGGATGGAAACAGAGGGAAAGGGAGCGATGCAGGGAGGGCAGCTCAGCAACAGGTGGAGGCATGGGGAGGGCTTGGGGGAGGCGTCCAGTCCCTGCCCACGTGGGAATGCCAGGGAGGCAGCGCAGACCCCAACAATCCAGGGAGACCCAAAAGGGGTGGTGGGCGGAGGGATGGGGGCCGGGAGGAAGGGCAGGCATGAGTCACTTCCTGGGCCAAGGGAAGGGATGACTCATAGCTTGTTGCCGTTGGAGGGAGCTCCCAGGGGAATTCTGGGGTCCATCATAATGAGCAAAGCTTGCGGGGCTGTCAAGGGTGCAGGCTGGAGGGTCCCGTGACCACTCAGCCCCTAGGTCCAAACTTGATACCCCTCAGGCTGGCAGTGGGCAAGAGTCCCTCCCAGAAGCACTCCCAGCCAGGGTAAACTGAGGCTGGAATGTCCTTCCCCTCCCTCGTGTGAGGATTTCTCTCGTCCTCCTCTCCGGTTTCCCCCTCGGCTGGGGCTCAGTTCCTCTTTGCATGACACACCACAAAATGGCCTTCCCTGGTAGGATGGGACGTGGGCTGATTTGTCCCCAGCTCCCAAAGTCCCCAGTAGCAACTTTCACGTTCACAACTGCCCTGTTTGTGTCCATTCTGCAGATGGACAGACTGAGGCTTGGAGCCCAGAAAAAGATTCAGGAAGAATCTGGTGAACAGAGGAGCTTGGAAAAGGTGGAATTCATGGGGTCAAGGTCCCCAGATGCTGCAGGGGGATGGGAAGGTTGTTTTGTGCCCTGTGACCTCTGCCTCGGCTGGGCACTGCTCCCCAACTACGGAGGCTCTTGGACCAGGACTTCTCCATCTGGGTCCTTGGAAGTCGCCCAAACAGGAGCTGGGAGTGGAGCGGCTGGTCATCTGCCCCCAGTCCCATCTGGTTTGCATTCCCCCTGCCGAGGCCTGAGCCGTAAGATTCCTGGGGTGGGGACAGGGCAGTCATCCTCTCCTTGCTCCTCCTGCTAAGGACCCTCCAGTCTACCCCCCAGACCAGCCAGTGAAATAATAATAATAATAATAAATACCATTTACTTAATTCTGTGAACCAGGAATAGTTTGCATACGAACTCAGTTAACCTTTAACACAGCCCTATAAAGTGAAGACCAGTCTTGCCCCATTTTATAGATGTGGAAAGTGAGACTCAGGGGCTGCGAGAGCTGGCCCCGGTGACACACCGGCCCGCATCAGGTGTGCACCACACTGATTCCAGTTTCTTGCTTCCCAGTCCGGGAGCCACTGGGCTCACGCCTGCCATCCCAGGCCAGCACAGGGAAGCCCGTTCCTGTGGCCTGGGGAAGCTCTGGTTGGTACCCCAAATGCCATTTCTTCATTCTCTTTGTTGCTTGGTTGCTCTGGCAACCAGCTGCCCAGGATAACCGGTAGAGCCACCCTGGGTGGGGCGGGAAGGGAGGCCCTGGGGAAGTCGCAGCAACAGTCAAGTTCAAACCTTCCACTGGCAAAGTCCTTTCCACCCACAGCTGAGTCCAAGCTGGGCCCAGGGGAGCCAGAATGAGGGTCTCTGGGGCTGCCCCTTGCCACTGAGACAGTGGGGGACAGGTTGGGGGTACCCCCTCAATGGGGAGGTCCCACCCCCAACCCCCCAGCCCTCCAGCCCCGCAGCGCTCCCCTATGCCCCGCTGTCTTCAGGAGTCCCAGCACTCGCTTTTGCCCCTCTCCCTCCCCAAACCTGTTTCCCCGCCTTGGGAGCAGCCCCCAGAGTGGCTCCAGTAGAGAGCTCAGAGGTTTCTCTGGGAGAGAGGGCAGGCTCTTAGAGCACCCTGAGGGATCCTGCCACGGCTTGGGGGTGCTGGGCCCTACCAGCCCCTCTCCCCATGTGCCCTCAGCCCCTGCCTGACCATGTGGCTTCCTCCGAGCCTGGCCCCAGAGCTGCCAACCACACTTCGCGTTTCTCCCCGGGGAAGAGGGGGCCGGAGCACCACATGGTGCTGTCAGGGGCTCCCTTGCTGCCTGCCCCCACCCCACAGGGCCCCAAAATTCTCACCGTGAAAGACGAACAAGGCAACACTGTGGGGGCCTCCCATGGTCTAAGCTGCCCGCAGGAGAAGCAGAAGATAGGGCAGGGCTTCTCTGTGTCTCCAGGCCGGTCAGCTGTGCAGGCTTCCCCAAGGCCCGCCAGCCCTTTATAAAGGCGGGGGCAGCCGCTGGCCCAGGGCCCTCCCTGGAACTGGCGGGGCAGCTGAAAGCCAACAGGAAAGTGCGGTGAAAACACAGACCCAGGGGCGCTGTGTGTGTGGGGGACCCACACACACCCACACACACACACACACACACACACACTCACACACACACACACACACACTAAAACGTGGCATAGAGGCACAGCCTGCCCGTTGAGTGTCTGAACTCTCTGGCTCCTGCGCACTCGGGTTGGCTGATCCCAGGGGCAAGGAGGAAGTCTTGCCTTGTCTGGCACTGAGGTTGGGGAGGAGCCACGTCAGAAATAATAGCTCAGGGCACCCACGTTGGGGGACCACCCTGTGCTCGCTGCCTCTCGTGCTGAGTCTCCAGGGCCAGCCTCTGAGCTAACAGGACCTTCCTCCTCTGTTTTCCAGATGAAGAAACTGAGGCACAGAGAGGCCAGAGTCCAAAGAAGAGCTGGGGGAGGGGCACAAAGGGGCCCTCATGGATGCCAGGCTGATGCCAAGAAGAGAAACTGCGAGACCTCGGGGCCACCATGCTTCTGGAGCTGGCCTTTCTGGGTCAGCGTTTCACCTGGTAGGAAACTTATATTTTGGGCATTCCTGGGCACTGCACTAGTCAACAGAGAATCACATGATAGGAGAGTTGTTTCCTTTTCAAATAAGTCATATGACTGGTTTATCTTGAGCCTTCTGATCTTTTTTTTTTAAAAAAAACACTATTATTTAGAAAGCACTGATTTGCCTAGAGTTATCTCTTTATCTGTTTTAACTCATTTACTCCTCGAAATACCTTCGAGGCAGGTGTCGCTATGATTCCCATTTTGCAGAAGGGGGAAACTGAGGTGCAGGTAACAAATGGCTAAGCAGAGATCCACAGGTAGGCAGCTCAGTCCCCACGTCCCTGCAATGAGCCCAAGGTCCAGGAGAAAGTCTCTATTGGGTGCTAACACCTTGGTGGCCCTGAGGTTTATCCAGCTAGAATCCATGGTTTTATGTTCCTTGTGTTCTTATTTATTTGCAAATTTACAGACTATTTGAGGCAATGAGAAGGGTTTCCCAATCAGGACATCAATATAAAGATTCTTTTTTAAATGAATGGATTCAAGGATGCAACGGCTTAGAAAATTAAATAAAATATTAAGTACATAATAGTTTAAAAGGGGGGGATTGTGGGGAAAAAAAGGTCACTCATGGCCAAAGGCAGAGAAGCATTATCCCAGGGATGGTGGAGCACCCCCAGTCCTAAAATTAACCCCTTCCTGCTCTTCCTGTCCCTTTGACCTGGACAGAGCATGGAAAGGGGTCCCATCAGGGTAACTGAGGTCTCTCTGTGCCTCAGTTTCCTCAGGGGGTGGGGAGTGGACATGGGAGGAGACTGGAAGGGGAGGGGGCCAGACCAGGCCCAAGGTGGATTTTTGGCTTTTTTCCCTTAAAGCTAGAAATTCCAGGGCTGGACATGCCCCCACCTCCCCCCAAGAGGCCCACAGGTCTGACAGCTGGTGCTTGAAAAAGCTGGGGGGTAGAGGTTCCAGCCTGGGGGAGTCGCTGCCCAAGGGTTGCAATCATGCCTCCTCCTCCGCAAGGGATGTGTCTTGGGCCCTTGGAGCAGGTCTAACCATCCTGGGACTCAGTTTTCCTTTCTGGTGAATTGGATTCTAATTCCTGCCTACTGGCCTCACAGAGCAGGGTAAGGAAGGAACCAGTGATATAGGAGAGAAGGGTCGGGGAAGGCACGAAGAGGGACATCCCCCCCACCCCCACCCCCACTCCTTTCCCCTCCAAGTGGCCCAAGGGTGCCTGGGAACACCTGAGTCAGATCTCACCCCTCCTCTGCTCAAGCACCCTCCATGGCTCCCACCTCACTCAGAGTAAAACCCCAAGTCCTTCCTCGGCCCGTAAGGCCCGGCCTGCTCTGCTATGTCACCTCCCTGCCCTCACCTCCTCCCACTCTCTCCTCGGTAGCTTGGCTACAGTTTTCCTTATGGAAAACACCAGGCATGGTGTGACCTCAGGGCCTTTGCACAGGCTGTTGCCTCTGCCTGGAGCACTCTTACCCAGAGAACTAGATAAACTCATGGTTCGTTCCCTCCTCTCTTTCATGTTTTTGCCCAAACATTCCCTGACCAACCCCCCACCCCCCGTCCCCATGTCATAAATGTAATCCTCCGAATATTCCCTACTTTCTCAGTTCTCTGTAGCCCTTCACCATCCCCCCATCACAAATTACCTACTTAATTTGTTTACTCTCTGCCTCCCACCCCCACCCCTAAACTGTCAGCCTGGAGGACAGGACTTTGGTCCATTTGTGTCTCTGTAGAACCAGAGCAAAGCCTGCACCCAGTAGGGCTGCATAATTAGTAATACTACCCTCCACTGAAGGAAGCCCACTACAGGCTTCATTATCTTGCCCCTGCTGAGGTGTCACAGTGTTTCTCCCCCTTTCCTCTGCCCTGAAGTTCCAGCCCCAAAGCCCTGGACAATCTCGAGACCTCTGTTCCACAACGCTGTGAGGTAGGGACATGCATCCCTGTTTTTCAGATGGGAAACCAGCACCTGGAGGGTTGGGCCACTGGCCTGAGATTCCTCAGCTGGGAAGTAGCAGATCCAGGACTAGTCAGCCAATCATAATGATAGTATTATTTATTATATTATATTTTTATTTTTATTATTATAGCTGCCATGGTAACACATCATCACAGTGGATGACAGTATTCATCCGGCACCTACTGTATGCCTGGCTGCCCTCTAATCATTTTGCAGGGATTAAACTCACTTATCTTCCCAGTAGCCTAGAAGGCAGGTGCTGTGATTTCCATTTGGCAGATGGGGAAACTGAGGCACAGAGTAGTAAAATGACATGCACAGTCACAGGGCACCACCATCTCATATCAGAGGTCCTGGGCAAACCCAGTCTTTTCTTCTTTTTATTTTCTTAAAATCTATTTAGTAATAAGTGAGAGTGGTGCTGTGGGAGATCATGTACCTTTTTTTTTTTTTTGGCCGCGCCTCATGGCTTACGGGACCTTAGTTCCTCAACCAAGGATCAAACCCATGCCCCGTGCAGTGGAAGGATGGAGTCCTAACCACTGGACTGCCAGGGAATTCCCCATGTTTTGGACCGTGTGGTCTTGGGTGGGTGATGTGGCCTCTCTGGGCCTCAGTTTCCCCATCTATGAAATGGCCAGAACCTCGCAGCAGGGCTGGTGAGATCATAAGAGAGTGAGTGGATTGCAGGGATGTAGCTGAGAGTAGACACTCAGTGAACTACAGCAGTGGCTGTTAGGATGATACCCTTTTCTTTGCTGTCCTCTGCGGCGGGGAGGGAGATGAGGGGACCCCAGTGTCCTGCCCCCTGGCTTCTTGTGCCATCAGCCCATGCCCAGAACCCTCACAAGCCCAAGCTGAGAGAGGGGGTCAGATGGGGTCTTCGGGTAGAGGGGCATAACAGGAAGCCCCCTGGAAGGGAGACAATGGTAGAGGAAGGGGCCGGGCCAGCCCCCATGCGGATGAGCCCAGCTGCTGGCTCCAGGAGGACGGCACAGCTATTGTGAGGCCAGACAGCTGTCCCTGCGCCAGGAAACCCCATGGAGTGAGGGAAGGGGGTGGGAGGCCAGAGGCTGATGGCCTTCAACCTGGGGAAAGGCCCAACAATGGGCCCATTGTCTCCTCCTGCAGGCTGGACACCTGGGTTCCCTTGAGGCCAGGCCTCCAGAATCCACCTGACCAGGGACTCCTGGTGCAGACTCAGCCCTGGCCCAGCTGGCATCCTCCTAAGCCCTGGCCCCCACCTGGCCTGGCCCAGCCTGGGGAGTTGGGAGGCAGCAGCAGAGCTGGGCCGTATTTATAGTTCCCTGGCACTGCTGAGCAAACTCCTAAATATAGAAGCTGAGCTGTTTGGGGCCACAGCCCTGGGGCAGAGTAGGGGAGCACTGCACAAGCGCCTATTTAGCCCGGGTCCCCAAGACTGCCCAGGCCTCTCAGTCTCCCGGGGCTGGGGCTATGGGGGTCTCAGCGGCACTTTGTACCCCATTTGAATGGGGGCTAGAGGAAGATGTGGAGGAGGAGCCCAAAGCCAATGAGAAGTGAAGCAAGAAGCTGCGATGTCTTAGAGGGCTGTGTTTAGGGCCAAGGACGGCGCACGGGGTCCCAGCGCCCTGTTGCACCTCCTCCCTCACCCCAAACTGACTGAGGTAAGAAAAGTAAGTTGAGCTGTCACCTCAGTGTTCTCAGCTTCTAGGAAATGAAGGCCTTCAGGAAATTGTAGGGGCACCCTCAAACCCTAAACAAACCCCAGCACCTAGCAACCCACTTCCCCTTCCCCATCAGCATTGAGCTCACTGGTGGCCCCAAGGAAGTGGGCAGTGACATGGGCTGGGAGTGGGGTGGGGCTATAAATAGCTGGTTTATAAGCAGCTGCAGGGCCAACAGGGCAGCCGATGGCCTCAGTTCAGAGAGGGCTCCTCAGGGGTAGCCGGACCACAAAGTGTCCCAACTTCACCCCCCCTCCCAGCGATCCCCAAGATTTGGGGAAGTAAGAGGGAACAGAGAGGCGAGTTGCTTAAAAGGAGCAACACCAATGATTCTTTAAAGGCAGCACATTAACAAGATGGCTGTTAAGACTTTAACAGAATGTTAATGTTTCCTCAGTAGCAACTGGAGAAACAGTGGAATATTACATGTCTGTGAAAAAGAACCCCGGGGGTCAGCTGCCAGATGACTGGGTCCTGACAACACACTCCTTTCTTCATTTTTTTTTTTTTTGCGGTATGCGGGCCTCTCACTGTTGTGGCCTCTCCCATTGCGGAGCACAGGCTCCGGACTCGCAGGCTCCGGACACGCAGGTTCAGTGGCCATGGCTCACGGGCCCAGCCACTCCGTGGCATGTGGGATCTTCCCAGACTGGGGCACGAACCCGTGTCCCCTGCATCAGCAGGCAGACTCTCAACCACTGTGCCACCAGGGAAGCCCTCCCTTCTTCATTTTAAAAATTGGATGCAGTGCAAAAATCTTAATTTGCAGCTGGACAGGTTTTGTAGTAGAATCTTTATCCACCACCCCCCAGCTTTACTGAGGTGTAACTGACAAATAAAATTGTAATATATTTAAAGCCTGTGATATGATGATTTGATCATAGTTGAATCTTGAGCAAAAAAGAAGTCCCCAAAGCCCATCTGAAAGCCACCCGAGTCATAAAGCTCAGACAGAGAAATTGATACAAGATAAGTTTTCAGCATACAAACATGTCTAAGAAAACTTAAAAATATAAAGGAGTGGGACTTCCCTGGAGGCACAGTGGATAAGACTTCACGCTCCCAATGCAGGGGACCCGGGTTCGATCCCTGGTCAGGGAACTAGATCCCCCACACATGCCACAACTGAGAGTTCACATGCAACCACTAAGAAGCTGGCCAGCCACAACTAAGGAGCCCTGGAGCTGCAACTAAGGATCCCACCTGTCGCAACTAAGACCCGGTGCAACCAAATAAATAGATATTAAAAATAAATAAATAAAAATACAAGTGATTATTATAAAAAAAATAAAGGAGTGAGAAAATAAGAAACAGAATTCAGGGTGGTGGAGGGAGAGGGCAGGGCCATCTCCCACTTCTTGTTGAGGGCTTGTGGGTATACCTTATGGAATTAAAAAAAATTAATGAGTAAAGTAAAGTGGGTCATGGATAGACCCATGGTCATGAGAATGACATTTCATCAACTCTGTGAACCAGGCCCTGCAAACAATATTTTGAAATTTTGAAATATTTAAAGGCTTTAACAAGAAGCATTTAGAGGAAACAAAAGAAAGATAGCCGGAGGTGGCCAGAGGTGGGGAGGCACAGCTGGGGAAGGGGAGCAGCTAGTGGGGGTGGGTGCTGGTGGGCGGTAGGGGTGGAAGAGGGGGGAAGTGGCAGCTGCCAACAGGAAGGTCTGCAGTCCTGAGCTGGGAACAGTGTGCAAGTCTCGCTGCCGTTTCCACCTCTTTCTCACAGCTCTTGGCTTATTCCCCCCCGTTCTGCAAGGGCTTCTGGGCGCTGCAGGCTGGGAGCCGACAATGCCCAGTGAGGGTGGACTCCGGCCTCCCAGGGCCACTGAAAGGGGGTCCTGGAACATGGGGTGAGGCGGGGAAGGAAGGGGGTTTAGGCTAAGTGCCCTCGTCAATTTCTCCCCATGACTCATTTTCCCCATCTGGGCCCCCACCTCACGGGTTTCCAGGGTTATGGACTATGAGACCACAGATGCTGCTGATGGTCATGACCAGTCCTGGAAAGAAGTGCTGTGTTCTGGGCAGGGGTTTTGGGAGGAATAAACCGATCTCCAGTCTTCTATCAGATGGGGGTCTGCTTTCAACAGCTCTGGCAAACAGTCTGGCAATTCCTCAAAAAATCAAACATAGAGTTACCTTATGAGCTAGCAATTCCGCTTTTAGGTCGATACCTGATAAAATTGAAAACAGGAACTCCAACACACACTTGGACACCCACATTCATAGTAGTGTGTTTAGAAACTGCCAAAGGGCGGAAACAACGCAAGGGTCCATGGATGGATGAATGGATAAACAAAATGTGGTCCAGGGACTTCCCTGATGGCACAGTGGTTAAGACTCCACATTCCCAATGCAGGGGGCTGGGGTTCGATCCCTGGTCAGGGAACTAGATCCCACATGCGTGCCGCAACTAAAAGTTCACATGCCACATCTAAGGAGCCTGCGTGCTGCAACTAAGACCTGGCACAACCAAATAAATAAATAAATAAATATTGTGGTCCATCCACATGATGGAACATTATTCAGCCATAAAGAAGAATGAAGTTCTGATACATGCTACAAGATGGATAGAGGTGGAAGTTGCACAACATTGTTGAATGTACTAAATGCCACTGGGCTGTTCACTTTTAAATGGTTAATTTTATGTCACGTGAATCTCACCCCAATTTCAAAAAATCCTGAGCCGGTCACGGCAGTGTTCCCCAACCCCACCATGGGTATCTCTCCTGTCACAACTTCTCTTTTGTGGCTCATAGGTCTCCCCTCATTTCATCTTTCCACTGCCCTGAGATGAATTAGGCATTACGTTCCTCCTTTTACAAATCTGACAGTCATGCATTCACTCAACAAACATAGCATGCCAGGCTATGTTATTGCATAGTGTTCTAGGTACTGGGGGCGTGCAGGTGTGAACAAGCCAAACCCAAATCTCTGCCTTGTGGGGCTGACGTTTCATCACAGGAGAGGACTGTGAACATGATAAATAAGAAATTACGGAGAATGTTAGGAATGGGAACATTAAGCAGGTTAATGAAAGGGGGGTGTGCTGGGGGGTTACTGAACTAAATAGGGTGGTCAGGGAAAGCCTCTCGGAGATGATAGTTGAGGAAACACCTGAAGGAGGTGAGGAGGGAGGAGCCATGGAGATCTGGGGAAGAGCCTTCCAAACAGAGGGAACAGCCTGTGCAAAGGCCCTGAGGCTGGTGTGGAAGAGCAAGGAGGCCTGTGTGGCTGAAGCCAAGTGAATAGTGGGGAGAGAAATAGGAGAGAAGGCCAGGGAGATCATGGGGGGATATTGTGTGCAGCAACTATAAAGCCAGAGGTGACATTTAAAATATTTTTAACACCTAGCAAGGTGTGGAAGCTGACCATCGAGAAAAGTGTTAGCCCTATGTGGGTTTTCTCCTATTCCCCTAATCTCTGAGGGCCTCCTCTGAGTGCGTGCAGGGACCAGAATCCTCCACTTGTTTTATCCATTGTTCATTGTCCGCATCACTCCAGTGCACCTGCTGCAGTCAAGGCTGTGTCCCCTGTACCTTAACAGCACCTGGTCCACAACTGTGCTCAATAATGATTGCGTGGGACTTCCTTGGTGACACAGTGGTTAAGAATCCGTCTGCCAATGCAGAGCACATGGGTTCGATCCCTCGTCGGGGAAGATCCCCATGCTGTGGAGCAACTAAGCCCATGCGCCACAACTACTGAGCCTATGCTCTAGAGCCCGTGAGCCACAATTACTGAAGCCCGCGCCTTCTAGGGCCCATGCTCCGCAACAAGAGAAGCCACAGCAATGAGAAGCCCATGCAGTGTAACAAAGACCCAAGGCAGCCAAAAATAAATTAAAAAAAAAAAATAATGGTTGCATGGATGATAGTCAAAGTCTGAGTTTACTGTAGTTATATCTTTGACACTTTCCTTTTTTTTCTTTCTTTTTTTAAAAGTATAGTTAATTTACAATGTTGTGTTAGTTTCAGTTGTACAGCAAAGTGATTCAGATATATATATATATATACATATACATATACATATACATGTATTCTTTTTCAGATGCTTTTCCCTTGTAGGTTATTATAAAATATTGAGTATAGTTCTCTATGCTATACAGTAGGTCCTGTTGTTTGCCTATTTTACATATAGTAGTGTGTATATGTTAATCCCAAACTCCTAATTTATCTCTCTCCTCCCCTTTCCCCTTTGGTAACCATAACCTTGTTTTCTATGTCTGTGGGTCTATTTCTGTTTTGTAAAAAAGCTCATTTTTATCATTTTTTTTAGATTCTACATATAAGCGATATCATATGATATTTGCCTTTCTCTGTCTGCCCTATTTCTCTTAGTATGATCATCTCTAGGTCTGTCCATGTTGCTGCACATGGCATTATTTCATTCTTTTTTATGGCTGTGTAATAGTCCATTGTATATATATATACGCACCACATCTTCTTTATCCATTCATCTGTCGATGGACATTTGGGTTACTTCCATGTCCTGGCTATTGTAAATAGTGCTGCAGTGAATATTGGGGTACATGTATCCTTTTGGATTATGGTTTTCTCCGGATATATGCCCAGGAGTGGGATTGCTGGATCATATGGTAACTCTATTTTTAGTTTTTTGAGGAACCTCTGTACTGTTCTCTATAATGGCTGCATCAATTTACATTCCCACCAACAGTGTGGGAGGGCCCCCTTTTCTTCACTTGCATTTATTATTTGTAGACTTTTTGGTGATGGCCATTCTGACTGGTGTAAGGTGATACTTCACTGTAGTTTTGATTTGCATTTCTCCAATAATTAGCGATGCTGAGCATATTTTCATGTGCGTGTTGGCCATCTGTATGCCTTCTTTGGGGAAATGTCTATTTAGATCTTCCACCCATTTTTGGATTGGGTTTTTTTTTTTTTTTGATATTGAGCTGCATGAGCTGTTTTTGACACCTTTCAACACCTCAGTAATCTCTTTCCATTTTCATGTATTTTCCTTTTTGTCTTTCTTTTTTTTTTTTCTTTTTTTAAGGAATGGAGCAGTCTTTGATCCATGGCTGGACTAGAGGGCAAGGCCATGGCTCTCAGGCCCCTGGGAGTGAGGCCCAGCCCTGAGAGCCAGCAACCCCCTAAATTTTGCTCCTGAGTGCCTCACTCTCCTCACCCTAGTCCCAGCTCTGAGTCTTATGAAGGCAGCAGCATTAACCGACTTTAATATCACCTCCCCACTGCCCCCGCCAATGTAGTTCTTTTTTCTGCTGCCCTCCACTTATGGAAATGGTCTTGTTTTTCTTTTGTGGCAGTGACATAAAAGTTCCTTTTTTTTTTTTTTTTTTTTTTTGCGGTATGCGGGCCTCTCACTGTTGTGGCCTCTCCCGTCACGGAGCACAGGCTCCGGAAGCGCAGGCTCAGTGGCCATGGCTCACAAGCCCAGCCGCTCTGTGGCATGCGGAATCCTCCCGGACCGGGGCACGAACCCGTGTCCCCTGCATCGGCAGGCGGACTCTCAACCACTGCGCTACCAGGGAAGCCCAAAGTTCCTTTTTTGTTGAAATTAATTTTTATTGAAGTATATTTGATTTACAATCTTGTGTTAGTTTCAGCTGTACAGCAAAAGGTTCCTTTCAAAATAAATTTATTTAAGAATTTTAGAAAGGGGGACTTCCCTGGTGGTCCAGTAAGACTCCCTGCTCCCACTGCAGGGGGCCTGGGTTCGATCCCTGGTCAGGGAACTAGATCCCACATGCATGCCGCAACTAAGAGTTTGTGTGGGCAACTAGGAGTCCAAATGCCACAACTAAGAAGCCCATATGCCGCAGCTAAAAAAGATCCCGCATGCCCCCAACAAAGATCCCACATGCCACAACTAAGACGCAGCACAGCTAAAATAAATAAAAATAATAAATAAATAAAAATAAATATTAAAAAACATCTTTAAAAAAAGAATTTAAAAAAGGAAAAGTTGCTTGAAGGAGCAACCTGTGGTCGATGGAGAGAGGAATGAATGATGCTTGTGAGCTGTCAATCAACTCCATGCTGCAGGAGGTGAGGATGGGGCGGCAGACCTGTGTCCTGTGTGCAGCAGTGGTGCCGCCTCAGCCAAAAGTGTCTTGTAGGTGAAGCTACTGGGATCCGGGGTGAGGGAAGGGGAAAGGGCCCCTCTGGGCAGACAGCACTGTCTTTTCTGAGTGGTCGGAGAAATGACTTTTCTGAGATCATTTCCTGTCGGCATCCCCATATCTGGGGATGAGGGTGTCACTGGGATTTTCCGTGGCCTTTGGCGTGGGTCTTGGTGCCAAGTGACGAAGTTCAGCAGTAATCTCTTTGTGAATATGCCACCACCATGCCTGCCTCTCGCCCCCAGTTTCTGCCTGGCTCAAGGATCCAGCCCTGGGCACCCCACAGGCTGCCTGATGCCCATGAGGCAAGGAGGCCCTGGCATTGGCAAAGAGACTGGCACCCATGCCCTGGGCTTTCTTTGAAACCATGTTGTTAAAATCCCTGGTGGAACAAATGACCAATAAGCACATGAGAAGATGCTCAACATCACTAATCATCAGGGAAATGTGAATCAAAACCACAATGAGGTACCACCTCCCACCCATTAGGTTGGCTACTATCAAGAAAACAGAAAATAACAAGTGTTGGCAAGGATGTGGGGAAATTGGAACACTTGTGCACCTTTAGTGGGAATGTAAAATAGTGCAGATGCTGTGGAAAAGAGTATGGCAGTTCCTTAAAAAAATTAAACATAGAATTAGCATCCCACTTCTGGGATGCTGTATATACTCCCCACTCCCCCAAATTTGAAAGCAAGGTCTCAAAGAGATAGTTGTACACCCATGTTCATTACAGCGTTATTCACAATAGCCCCAAAGTGGAAGCAACCCAGTTTCCATCAGTGGATCAATGAATAAACAAAACATGGTACATCTACAAAATGGAATATTATCCAGCCTTTAAAAGGAAGGAAATTATAACACATGGTACAACATGGATGAAGACATTACACTAAGTGAAAGAAGCCAGTCACAAAGGGACAAATATTGCATGATTCCACTCACGTGAGGTAACTAAAGTAGTCAAATTAGTAGAAGAAGAAAGTAGTGGTTGCCAAGGGCTGAGAGGAGGGCTGGGGAGGGGAGTTGTTAGTGGGTATAGAGTACATCTTTTGCAAGACGTATAAGTTCTAGAGGCTGATTGCACCACAGTGTGGATATACTTAACACTGCTGAACTGTACACTTAAAATGGTTACGATGGTAAATTTTATGTTATGTGTTTTTTTACTACTTAAAAAAAAGGTGGGGGGGCTTCCCTGGAGGCGCAGTGGTTGAGAGTCCGCCTGCCAGGGCTTCCCTGGTGGCACAGTGGTTGAGAGTATGCCTGCCGATGCAGAGGACAAGTGTTCGTGCCCCAGTCCGGGAAGATCCCACATGCTGCGGAGCGGGTGGGCCCGTGAGCCATGGCCGCTGAGCCTACGCATCCGGAGCCTGTGCTCCGCAACGGGAGAGGCTACAACAGTGAGAGGCCCGCGTACCGCAAAAAATAAATAAATAAAAAGGAAGGACATTCTGACACATGGTACAACTTGGATGAAACTTAAGGACATTATGCTGAGTGAAATAAGCCTGTGACAAAAAGACAAATACTATATGACTCCACTTATACATGAGGCACATAGAGTAGTCAGAATCATAGAGACAGAAAGCAGAATGGTGGTTGCCAGGGGCTGGGGGAGGGAGGAATGGGGACTTACTGTTTAACAGGGACAGAATCAGTTTGGGATGATGCAAAGAATCCTGGAGATGGATGGTGGTGATGGTTGTACAACATTATGAATGCACTTAATGCCACTGAACTGGACACCAAAAATGGTTAAGATGGTAAATTTTGTTATGTGTATTTCATTACATTGAATAAAAATCCAGGGTGGGAGGTGGGACTGAGGCTGAACCCACCAGCCCCATGGGTCTGTCAGATGACAAAGCCTGGGACAGGCCCTCCAGGGAGTCAATACCAATTATATCATGAAGCCGCATATGTTTCCATCCCCACCTGGACCTTCCCACCTAGTTTCAGACACCCAGCTCCTCCTCAGTCTCACCCAGGGCTGCTACAGTGGTCACTGGACTCTGTCACTACCATCCCAGCCCTCTCTACTTCCAAGCAGAAGGACAGCACTGCCCCGCCTACTTGTGTGGCCATGTGATTTGCTTTGGCCAATTAAAAGCGAGCAGTGGGGCTTCCCTGGTGGCGCAGTGTTTGAGAGTCCGCCTGCCGATGCAGGGGACACAGGTTCGTGCCCCGGTCCGGGAAGATCCCACATGCCGCGGAACGGCTGGGCCCGTGAGCCATGGCCGCTGAGCCTGCGCGTCCGGAGCCTGTGCTCCGCAACGGGAGAGGCCACAACAGTGAGAGGCCCGTGTACCGCAAAAAAAAAAAAAAGTGAGAAGTTATGACACTTCCAGGTGGAAGCTTTAAGAACTGGTGGTGCTGGCCCTGCTGTGTTCCTTTTCCTTCTGCAGTGGGCAACCTGCAATATGCCAGACAGTGGCTGAGTGAGAAGTAAAACTCTCTGATGTTCTAAGCCCCTGAGATGTGGGGCTCACATGTTACTGCAGCAGAACTGAGGCTGCCTTGACTCTGATACGGCAACTGGCATCTGAGTCCTTTCCTGTGGGTGCTGCTGGCCTCAGACCATGAACCCCAGGGCTGGAACTAGGGTGAGAAGTGAGGCATTCATCACAGAGAGCAAAATGTAAGGGGGCAACAAAGAGCTCAATAGTCAAGATGAATATTATTTTAATGCAATGTTTTAAATAATCAAAATGGGGACTTCCCTGGCAGTCCACTGGTTAAGTCTCTGTGCTTCCACTGCAAGGGGCATAGGTTTGATCCCTGGTCAGGATCTCACATGCTGCGTGGCATGGCCAAAAAATAAATAAATAAAAAAAAATTAAATAATCAAAATGAATGCAAAACCTCCAGGGTGAATAAAAAGGCAAAATTTTAAATGAAGACGGGATCTGTCAAAATGATGTACTAAGACATATTGGAGCCTGAGGCAGAGGGAAAAATCAGTCTGTGCACCTCACTCACCTCAGTCTAGTCCCAGCCCTGGCAGATGCTCTGCCTAGGAGCTTTCTATGGACCACATGGCCACAGGTTTGAATTGATAGGAAGCTAACATGCCTGGGAATAACCCTTCATTTTTGGTGGGTCAATACCCCAGCTCCCTCACCCCTCATATGGGATAACTGAGGTGTGTGTCCTATACACTCTGTCAGAGGTGCCCCACAGGGACTGAGTCCCAGATGTTCACAGCAAAAATGTACTCATTCAGACTCTCAGTATTTGCTGCCCGCCCCTTCCTATCTCAATTCCCTTCTTCTCCACTCATGCTTTCTAGAATCCCCTTCGAAGGAAGCACCTGCACTCAAATCCCTGTCTCAGGCTCTGCAACTGGGGGAAGTAAAGTCAAGGCAGAGGCCTATTACAATTTTTTTCAACATGACATACACTATAATATCTGGTTCCCCTCCTAACTTCTGGCCAAACTTGCTGCATTAGTGATTTCTTGTTGTTATCCCAAATGTAGGGGCTTAAAATAACAGCAAAGAGTTACATCTTACAGTTTTTGTGGGCCAGGAATTAGGTGTGGCTTCACTGAGTTTTCTGATTTAGGGTCTTTCATGGGCTGCCATCTACATGTCGGCTGGGGCTGCAGTGTCATCTGAAGACTTGATAAGGGAAGGATCTGCTCCCAAGCTCACTCACTGTTGTTGGAAGGACTCAGTTTCTCGCGGGCTTTTGAGGAGGTGGCTCCCAGCTCCTTGCCATGTGGGCCTCTTTACGGGGCAGCTCACAATACAATTTCATCAGAGGCAGGGAGAGAGAGAGACTTGGAAGTCTCAATCTTTTGTAACCAAAGTTTGGAAATGACAACCCATCACCTTTGTTTTATTCTACTGTTAGAAGTAAGTCACAAGGTCCTGCCCACACTCAAGGAGGAGGGATTACACAGGGTGTGGATACCAAGAGATGAGGATCACAGCGGCTGTCTTGGAGTCTGTCCACTGACTTTCCCCTTCTTAGTGTATGACTCAGTTGTTAAAGCTCCAAGTCCTTCTGGACTCCCCTCTTTCTGTCATTCTGTCCATGAGACGTTCTGTTCTCACCTCCTTCGCACCGACAGACTCGGTGGGCTTGAGGTGCTCCAACCCTGCACATTTCAAAGAAAGGACAAACTGCAACACTGACCCTTGCCCTGCTCTTGGAGGTCATCTTTAAGCCCCTGGAGTGTCCTGCTAGATAAGAGTGTCTGTATACCTAGGATCCTACCCATGCCAGATAAATCACCATGTGATTTATGGTGGGGTCCTTGGGCCACCATGCAGTATCAGCTTGGCCTCTGGAGGAGCTGGTGCCTAAGATTGGCTACCTGGTGGTCAGCTGTACCTAAGTGACTGGCTCCCAGTAAAACCCTGGACACCAAGGTTGGAGTGAGTTTCCCTGGTTGGCAATACTCCAGATACTCCATGCTTATTGTCATACATCATTACTGGGAGAACTGAGAGCTGTCTGCACGACTGGGAAGGGACAATTGGAACTTTGTGCCTGGTCTCTTGGGACTCTGACCCATGTGCCATTATCCTTTGCTGATTTTTTTTTTTTTTTTGCAGTACGCGGGCCTCTCACTGTTGTGGCCGCTCCCGTTGCGGAGCACAGGCTCCGGACACTCAGGCTCAGCGGCCATGGCTCACGGGCCCAGTTGCTCCGCGGCATGTGGGATCTTCCCGGACTGGGGCACGAACCCGTGTCCCCCGCATCGGCAGGCAGACTCCCAACCACTGCGCCACCAGGGAAGCCCCTTTGCTGATTTTAATCTGTATCCTTTTCCTGTAATAAACTGCAGCTGTGAGTATAACAGCTTTTCTGAGTTCTGTGAGTCCCAGTGAATCACTTACCCCGAGGGTGATCTTGGGGACCTCAAACCCTTGTCGCTGAATGGTATTCTTCTTCATTTGCTATTTCCTGTCTCTCTCCCCTGGATCGAGAACTCTGGAAGGTCAAGACCTCATCCTTCTCTCTCAGGAGAAGCAGCTGGGTAGAGTGGTCAAGGGTTTGTCCCAGCTCAACCACTTTCTGGTACTGTGACCCTGGGCAAGCAACATCTCTCTGTCTGTAAATGGAAACAGGAACCCATATTTCTCCTTCATAGAGTCGTCAGGAGATAGATGGGCTGATTTATTAATGACCAGAAAGGACTCTAGAAGTATTGGGGTGGCCAGAAAGTTCATTCGGGAACGTTTTATGGAAAAACCTGAATGAACTTTTTGGCCAACCCAATATTAGCTTTTAAGCATCGGTCAGTCTGTCTCCCCAATAGTGAGAGCATGGTCTGGTGGGTCAGTGGTCAGCAAAGAGCAGATGAATTAAGGAGACCCCTCCGAAGCCTTTGACATGGAGAGGTAGGAGGGGACCAGAGATGCCCAGGTGGTGGGTAGGAGGAGGGAACACAGAGGCCAGAGGATGGGGAGGTGCCAGGGAAGGTGGGATGCCTAGCTTGTGGCTCTGGCCACACACAGGCCCTACCATGGCTATTTGGGACTGGCTGGGGAGCCAGGCCCACTGTGGCCACCAGGGAGGCGGCCTGAGGGAGTGACAGAGCTGGGAAGGGAAGGAGAGGGTGGGCGAAACCAAATCTCACAGTCGTGGCTCCTAAGAGAAAATGCGTGGGAGGCCTGGGTCGGGGGGGTGGGTCAGGACAGCTGGAGCCCAGACTGTGGGTGGATGACTGCCAGGTCCAAAGAAAGCCTATGCTGGGTAGCAGCCGGTCTGGTCCGGCCTGGGAATATGCCTCCCTTGCTGCTGGATGCCCTGGAGATGCCACTGTGCTGCTGGACACAGCCCTGGCGCCCCTGGGAGGAATGTGCCCCCCTCCTCCTTCTCTGCCTTTACGCTCTTCCACATAAGGCTTTCAGGGGGTGCTCCTGTCCTATGAGTTCAGGACAAAGGAATCAGAAGCACATGGGCTGGACTCCCCAGGGAGGAGAAATTCTGGAAAGAAGACTAAAATGAATGATAACAGAGCCAGAGGGGGTACTGGGATGAGGATTTGGGAGGCGCCTGGCTCTGAGCAGTCTCTGCCCCTAGTGATACTCACACCCCCAGAACTCTCAAATCAGGGCAGTGCCTCAGCTGGGGATGAGGGTCACTGTGGACCCATGTGCAACCTGGCACCTCCCCTACCTCTCTGAGTCTTAGTTTCCTTCCTAGTGACCCAGATGCTCAGGTCAAAATACTTGGAGTCATCTGTGTCTCTCCTGGCTCTGTCCTCTCTCTTTCTTTCTCTCCTGCATCAGCAAACCCTGAGGACTCTACTTTCAAAATCTATCCAGAATCCAACCACTTTTCATCTCCTTCCTGGCCCCCACCCTGGACCATCCCCATCATCTCCCACTTGGACCAGTGGGAGATGATGGACCAGTCAACTCTGCCCTGATCTTCCAGCTCCTACTCTTACCCCCTCTACAGGCTGTTCCCCCAACAGTGGTCAGAGGACACCCTTGAATGCCATCCTCTACTCAGGCACCCTCCTTGACTCCCACCTCACTCACAGCAAAAGTCAAAGTCCTCCCCATGACCACAAGCCTCTGCACACTCTGCCCTGCCCCCTCCCTGCCCTCGCCTCCTCCCATTTCCTCCCTTGCTATTTCCTCTGCCCCACTGGCTTCCTCACTGATCCTGGCATGCTCCTACCACAGGGCCTTTGCATCTGCCGTTTCCTCTTCCTGGTACCCTCCTTCTCTAGATCTCTACATGCCTCTCTCTTCACCTCCTTCAGGTCTTTCCTCAAACATCACCTCCTCAGAGAGTCTTCCCTGATCCCCTGACTTAAAATTGCACTCTCCCCATCCCTGCTTAATATTTTGTAACAATCACCATCCGACACCTGTATAGATTTTCATTTCTCATCTTGCTTCCTGTCAGTGTCCTCATGAGAACATCAGTTCCACGAGGCCACGTCCGTTTTACTCCCTGTGGTGTTCCCAGTGCGAAGAATAGGTACTTATTGATCTAATCAACTGAATGGTGACAATCCCATCTGAAGATTGTTGGGGCAACGTGGGGTTTTTTAGCTTTATTGAGACATAATTTACATATCGTTTAATTCACCGGGTGTGCGTGTACAGTCCGATGATTTTTAGTGAATTCACCGAGTTGTGCAACCATCACAACAGTCTGGTGTTTGGGAACACTTTCAATAGCTCAAAATTTCCCTCGTTGCCCTTTGTAGTCTGTCTCCACTGCCTCCTGGCTCAAGCAACCACTGGTCTGCTTTCAGTCTCTCTAGCTTTGCTTTCTCTAGAAATTTCACATAACTGGAATCATATAAGATGCAGTATTTTTATTGATTTATTTATTTATGTTTGGCTGCGTTGGGTCTTCACTGCTACGCGCCGGCTTTCTCTAGTTGCGGCGAGCAGGGACTACTCTTCGTTGTGGTGTGCGGGCTTCTCATTGCGGTGGCTTCTCTTGTTGCGGAGCACGGGCTCTAGGAGCGCGGGCTTCAGCAGTTATGGCACGCGGGCTCAGTAGTTACGGCTCGTGGGTTCTAGAGTGCAGGCTCAGCAGTTGTGGCGCACGGGCTTAGTTGCTCCGGGGCACGTGGGATCTTCCCGGACCAGGGCTCGAACCCGTGTCCCCTGCACTGGCAGGCGGATTCTTAACCACAGCGCCACCAGGGAAGCCCCAGATGTAGTATTTTGTATCTGGCTTCTTTCACTTGGTGTAATGTTGTTGGGGTCCATCCACGTTGGTGTGTTCATCAATTCTTTGTTCTTTTTCATTGCTGAGTAGTATTCCATTGTATAGATCTACCACATTCTGTTTATCCATTCCTCTGTCGGTAGACATTTGGGTTGTTGCCACATTTTGGCTATTGTGAATATGGCTGCTGTGAACACTGGCGTGTAAGTTTTTGTCTAGAGTTTACTTTCATTTCTGGATCACAGGGGACATGTACATTTAACTTTTTAACTGCCAGGTTGTTTTCCAAAGTGATGGTACCATTTTATATACCCACCAGGAGCAGTTGAGGGTTCCAGTACCTCCACATCCTAACACTAGGTATTATCAGTCTTTTTTGTTTTACCTCTTCCAAAAGGTGTGTGTAGTGGTATCTCATGGTGGTTTTAATTTGCATTTCTCTAACTACTAATGATCTTGAGTATCTTTTCCTATCCTTATTTGCCATTCAAATATCCTCTTTGCTGAAGTATCTGTTTAAAACCTTTTTAGATTGGGTTTTAAATGTTCTTTTTTTGAGTTTTTTTGTTTTTGTTTTTTGTGTTTTTTTCTTTGTTTATTTGTTTGGCTGCACCACGTGGCTTGTGGGATCTTAGTTCCCCAAACAGGGATTGAACCGGGCCATGGCAATAAAAGTGCTGAGTCCTAACCGCTGGACCACTGGGAAATACCCTGTTTTTGTTTTTTACTGAAGTATAGTTTCTGTACAATATTATATAAGTTATAGGTGTACAATATAGTGATTCACAATTTTTAAAGGTTATACTCCATTCATAGTTAAATTAGTTATTTTAAAATATTGGCTATATTCCCCAGGTTGTACAGTAACCTATTACTGAGTTTTTTAAAAAATTATTTTTCAACAACTTGTTGCTGGTGTACAGAAATAGAATTTATTGACTTTGTACTCCAATAGAAATTAATTATTAAAAGAATATTGACCTTGGGACTTCCTTGGTGGTCCAGTGGCTAAAACTCTGCACTCCCAATGCAGGGGGCCCAGGTTCGATCTCTGGTCAGGGAACTAGATCCCACATACATGCCTCAAATAAGAGTCTGCATGCTGCGACTAAGACCCGGTGCAGCCAAATAAGTAAATAAATTTAAATATATTTATTAACCTTGTATCCAGGGATTTTGCTAACTTCACTCAGTTCCATTAGTTTAGCAGTAGATTTTATTACATATGCTACTTACATAATAGTGTCATTCACTAATAGTGAAGGTTTTAGTTACTGCATTTCAATCTTTAAATCTTCTATTATCTTTTCTTTCTTTGTTAGCCTGGCTAGGTCCTCTACGGCAGTGTTGAAGACAAGTGGTGATAGCGGCCATCCTTTTCTTGCTCTTCTCAGAGGGAACTCTTTCACTATTTCACAATTAAGTTTGATATTTGCTGTGGGTTTTTTGGTAGGTAACTTACATCAGAGTTTAGAAGTTCCCGTCTATTTCTACCTTGCTTAGAGTTTTAAACATAAGTGGATGTTGAGACTTATTACTGAGTTTTGAAAGCTTTTTACATATTATGGATCCAAGTCCTTTATCAGATATATGATTTGCCCATATTTTCCCCTGGTCTGTGGCTTGTCTTTTCCTTTTCTGAAAATTTCATTTAGATGAAGTCCAAGTTATCTATGTTTTCTTTTACAGGTCATGCTTTTGGAGGCATGTCTAAGAAATCTTTGCCTAAGCCAAGGTCACAAAAATTGCCTCATAGGTTTTCTCCCAGAAGTTTTATAGTTTTAGGGGGTTTTATTTTGTTTTGTTTTTTGTTTTCTTTTGGCCTTGCTGTGCAGTTTGTGGGATCTTAGTTCTGCAACCAGGGATTGAACCCAGGCCCCGGTAGTGAAAGCGCCAAGTCCTAACCCACTGGAACTCCCCGGAATTCCCTATAGTTTTAGCTTTTATATTTAGGTCTACAATCTGTTTAGAGTGATGTTTTGTGTAGAATGTGAAATAGTGTATAAGTACTTCCTCTCCTACCCTTCTTCTCCTTCCTCTTCCTTTTACATGTGTATAACCTATTCTTAGGAAAATTCGAAGGAGAGGTTATTTCTGTTTCTGGTTGAGTGGGTACTTGGCTCCTGTTTCCCTGACTGTAATTCTCCCACCAGGGTCAGGGCAGGGCTGCAGGAGAGAAAGTCATAGGAGCCTGCCCAAACAGGATGTTGCCCAACCTCTCAGGGCTGAAAGTCCTTATCGGCACTTGCATTAGCAGCCCAACCACAGAGCCTGCCATCCCATCCCTGCTCCTTCCTACAGCCCCGGGCTTGAGACTCAAACAGAGCAAGGTGCCAGAGAGGCCCAAACTGACCTCCGGACCCCTGTGCCTTCTCTGCGGGAGCAGCCCCTGTCTCCATAGGGTTTCCAGGGCTGGGTTGACCTCTCTGTGACCCAGCTTCCTTCCCCTCAGCCTTGCCCCAGCCAAGCTTGGTCATGCCTCTCTGTGCCTCCAGCCACGCCTGTTCCCACAAGCCTGGAGAGGGCAAAAAGCAAACATCCCCCAGCAGTCCTGCCCAAGTGTATCCTGGATGAGGGTGGGGCTGGGTTCTCCTGGGAAGGGGAAGCCCGAGGTACCTTGTCCTCCCAGCCCTTCACCCTACCTGTGCCTCTCCCGGTGGGTCGTAGGAAAAGGTAGCACACCAAACCTCAGGGAGACACAGGGGAGAGGATGGCAGTGGGCAGATCAGCGTAGATCATGATGGGTAGAGACCCAGCCACTCTCTCTGTGTATATATGATGGCTACTTTGTGGGTCTGACTATCTACTCTTCCTGTGAACACCTGAGTCCGGTCAAGTCCTGTCTCTCTTCTGCTCAGAACACTCAGTGGCTCCCACCTCACTCAGGGTAAAGTCCAAAGTCCTCCCCATGGCCCACAAGGCCTTGCACAATTTGCCCCATCAACTCCCACTCTCCCCCTCACTCATTCCCTCCAGCCACACAGGCCTCCTTGTTGTTCCCCAAACACACCAGACACAGTCCAGCCTCAGGACCTTTGCACAGGCTTTTTCCTCTGGCTGGAATACCCTTCCCCAGATATTTTCACTCCTTCTGCCTCAAGTCTTTACTCACACACCACCTCCTGTTTAAAAATCTCAGCTCCCTTTCCCCAGCAGTCTCTATCCTCTTCCCCTGACTTAATTTTCTCTATACCACACCTAATATCACTGGAATTCATGTCTTTACCAGCCCCAAGAGAGCAGGGGTGTTTCTGTTGTATTTCCAGCACCTAAACCAGAACCAGGCACACAGTAGGTGCTCAATAAATGTTTGTTGAATGAGTTGTCTTCTTCTCTTTCACCCTTTGTCCACTTCGGTCTGATGGGACCAGGCCCACCCCCATCACCAGGAGTGATCACATGACCAGGCCTGGCCAATGGACACATTCCACTTTTTCTGGCTACAGTGACTGATTCCTAAATGACATGGATCTCGGTCTGTCCAAGGAGAGGTAGCTCCAGGATTTTTGCCGGAGCTATTGGCAAAGTGGCCATCTTCCCTGGTGCTTCTGGGCTGATAAGATATAAGCCAGGGATTGCTGAGGCCATTTCATCCCCATAGGAAATGGCTGCCTGAGAATGAAGTTCCCTACAGGAGAGCTCAGTTCAGAGGGAGAGATTACTTTGTTTAAGCCCCTGGATACAGCTGTGCCTGAAATCAACATACCCTAGATTTTTCAGTTACGTGAACCAATAAATTATTTTTTTTTTTTAAATTCTCAAGTCAGTTTGGGTTTGGATTTTTACTTGAAACTGAAATAGTCCTGACCAATTCTTCCTTCCTCTCTCCCTCTTTCCTTTCCTCCCTCCCTCCCTCCCTCTCCCTCTCTCTTTCCCTCTTTCTTTCTTTTTCTCTTTCTTTCTTTCTTTCTCTTTCTTTCTTTCTTTCCTTCCTTCCTTCTTTCTTTCTTTCTTCCTCCTTCATTCCTTTCTTTGTTTCTTTCTTTCTTTGTTTCTTTGTTTGTTTGTTTCTTTCTTTCTTTCTTTTCTCCCTCCTCTCTCCTTCCCTCCCTCCCTCCTTCCCTTCTATCTCTAACCCAATCCTGGCCTAAATCACCATTCTTGCCTCCCACCCCCACCCCCAATACAGCCAACACAGCCGAGTCAAACTGCACTTTTTACCTTCCCTGAAACAAACCTCCTCCCATCACTGTCTCCCCAGGCTCACCCCTCCTTAATTCAGTGTCTGTGGGACCTGCCAATTGTGGGTGTGAATACCAGCTCTCCCACTAGACAGCTTTGTGCCCTGGGTAAGTGACTTCATCTCTCTGAGCCTCAAGTTCCTCATCTGTAAAACAGGGGCAAACAGCCTGACCGCTGTTCCCAGGTCAGCCTCCTTTCTAACCTCTTCTGATGAACTGCTCACCTGAACCTCACTCTTACTTGCCCTCAGCTCACTGCTCTTGAGCTGTGCTCAGAACCTCCAAGTCTATCCCATGGGACCCTGCAGAAGAAGGTCCCAACTCACCCTGACCCCTGGGGTCACCACAGTCACGGCCCAGGACTCTGATGGGACTGCTGACATCACCCCTACTTTACAGATGAGGAAACAGAGTCCTCAGTCACCCAGTCCACATATAAACAAGGCAATTTCTCAGAGGGGTTAGAGCATGATAGGCTGGAGAACTCCCAGGAAGAGTGCCTAGGGAGACATGGTCAGAGAGGGCTCCCTGGAGGAGAGGACATTTTAGGGCCAGAGCTTCCCAGACACAGCACCATGGGGGGGAAAAGTAAGCCAGGTAGGGGGACCTGCAAGGGCAAAGGGCCTGAGGTGGGAAGCAGTGGGTGTATCTAGGGCCCAAAGAGGAGGTCAGGAGAAGAGCAGGGAGGTGGGTAGGTCCTGATACTCATGTCTCCAGGAGCCCAGGCAGAGGGCTCTTGGGAGGAACAGCGTGGCCCCAGGTACTGAGTGAGCTCCCGCTGAGCGAGCCACCTCTGGGCCCACCTGGGTCTCCTCTCTGCGCAGAAAGTGGATTCTCTGCCAACAGACGGGTGGTTTCAGATCCGCACGCCCGCCCCCTGCCCCCACTCTCCCTAGACCACCACACACCTCCGTGCCGGGAAACTGAGAAGATTCCAAGTAGTGGGGGGGTCTGGGAGGGGAAATATTTTGGTTCTCAGAAGGCAGGAGAATTGTCTGATTCCCAGCCTATTGGGGGTAATTAACCCTTCACAAGGCAGTAATTAAGTCTGTGCCTCTGAAACCGTAATTAGAAGCTCCGGGAGGCTCCGCCCCCTCCCCAAGCTGCAGGCAGTCCCCAAAGCTGAGGCCAGCTGGGACTCAGGACAGGGCTCTGTTCCCCTTCCGAGGCTGAGGGAGACCCACGGCCTCCCTCAGGGTGCCCACCCCTCAAAGCGAGGACCCCGGGAACAGTGCTCATGGGACCCGGGCAAAACCCTTTTGGGGTTTTCCGGCCACACAAGGGGACTTTGCTTTTGGGGGGCATGAAGACAGGGAGATGGGGCTGGGCAGGGGTCTGGGGTGTGGGGCTGGTGACAACCCTTAAGGGTTTTTCCCTCTGGTTGAGGGGAGCTGAAGCAGAGAACCCAGCCTCAAAGGGGGTGAGGACGCCAGGGACAGGGGCTGGGCACAGGGAGGATAGGGGCAGTCCTGGGGGCTCTCAGTGAAGACAGGTGATGCCCTCTGGTGGAGGCACTCACCACAGCCAAGAGGCATTTGTCTCAGGAGTCAGACTGGCTATATGGTTCCCGGGTTCCCCAGGGAGGCAGCCAGGGAGCAAGGAGGGGGCTTTGCCAGCAGAGACGAACCCCTGCCCCAGTGCCCGCCTGGCATGGGGCAGCTGGCACACAAGGAGCCCTGGCACATGCAGGTCCACATAGACCCCCTTGTTTTGTTCCTTTCCCAACAATCTAGCCCCTGGCATCCTCCAAGGAGCTTTCTGAGGCCAACTCTAGGTCTCCCCGCCCCTAGGTCAGTCACCGAGTCCCATTTCTCTCCACTTCATGTGCCCTTTGGTGGCACACTGGAGCCAATATCGTCAGACGCAAAGGCCTGGGAGGGGAGGCAGAACACATGGTCTGGGGCTTTTCTCTGTGGGGAACACTTGCTCCCAGGTCTTCATGGTGGGTGGGGAGGATGGTATCTGTGTGGAGCTGAGTGGTGATAGAGGGCTTTTGGTTCAGTCTGAGGTTTATTCTTTTCCTCTCAGGCTTTTAGGAGACAACTCCTCAAGGGGGAGTATAGGGTCAGGTTTGTTTCCAAAAGGGGCCTCGACATCCCACCCGACCTCTCCCTCCACCTCTCAGCTCTGGCCACCCTGACCCTTTCTTGTAACACACCCCAAGCTCCTTTCTGCCCCAGGGCCTTTGCACTTGCTGTGCCCTCCACAGGATGCCTTGCCCTAGTCTTGGTATGGCCGGGGACTTAACCCTCTCAGACCTCAGTGCAAATATTGCCTCCTCGGAGAGCCCTCTCTACTCTGCTTATCCAGAGCAGGCTCCCTGTCCTGTTACATCCCTCTGTTTACTTTCCCCTTCAGAACACTTATCTCAACCAGCAATGGAGGCCTCCTTGGTTGTTGTCCCTTTCCTCGTTTGTCTTCCCCCCCAGACTATAGGCTCTAGAATACCAGGGAGTTTTACCTACTCTGTTCCTTCTGTGTCCTCTGAACCCAGAACAGAGCCTGGTACAAAGCAGGTGCTCAGTAACTGGTGATGGTGGAGGGGAATGCACGGGCGACAAGATTACAACGTGGAAACAGCGGCTGGGAAAAGCGGAACGTGGGGGAGAATTCTGTAGGCGGGGGAGTCGCATCCAAAATTGCTGAGCAACCCTCCCCACGCCCTCCGCGGGTGTCCTGGGTGAGGAGAGATGGGAGGGGCGACTCACTTTCCGGGGAGTCGCATGCACCTCCCCCCGGTGGCCCACAGGTGGCGCTCGCTCCGCGTGCTTTTAGCTGCGGGAAGCAGAGGTGGGAAAACCCGAACGTTTGTGTGGTGGCTGGGGAGGCACCTGCAGCTACCCCTCCCCTGTCCTCCATCTGGGGTCAGCCCCTGGCCCCAATCTGCCTCCTCGGGTCCCAACTTCTGGGGCTCTGAGAGGCACGGGGATGGTGGGCTGAGGGGTGGAAGGAGCTGAGGGCTCCGCCCCTCTGCCCCTCTGCCCTACAGTTTGCTCCCATTCCACACAAAACTAGTTAAGCAGCCCCATGCCTGGGGGAGGGGGACATGGGGGAAAAAGTGCTTACTACGTGCATGTCCTGTCTTAACCCTTTATGGGCTAGAGCTGGAGTCAGTGCTTGGCCTCGGTGGGCCCTCAGAGCATACTTGTGGAATCGTGAATGGGGGAATCCCCATTTTACAGATGGGGAAACTGAGGCTCCGGGAGACCCAGCTTCACAGAGCCCAAAAATAGTGAGGCTGAGGTTGGAGCCATAGGTGTGTCCAACTCCAGGGTTAAAAGGTTTAAAAACAGAACCATTAAAAAATGGATTTCTTAGTTACCCCAAGTGATGTAGGAATCCATTTGGAAAGTCAAAGTCTTCCCTGACCCTCCTCACCTCAGACCCCAGACAGTGATGGGGAGGGTTCCTGTCCACCCTGCTTTCTCTGTCTTCACAGGTGTCTACACATACCACTGGGGGCTCCTGGATTTCTATCTGGGTCACTGGGCATAAACTCCTCTCTCTGGGCCTCAGTTTCCTCATCTGTAAAATGGGCTTAACAGTCATTGAATTATCTCCCCAGATGGCTGTGAGGATCCAATGGGTTATTCCAATGAAAAGCTCTTAGAACAGAGCTTGGCACACAGACTACTCCCAGACTGTGAAGGTCCCTTCTAGCAGTCCAGATATCCTGGTGGGAATGAGGATAGGTATACGGGGAGAAGGCAGGGGAGACAGGGCCTGCAGACGCTCCAGGGGCCTCTGGGAGACCATTGGCCCATGCAGCTGCCAGGAGAGGAAGCAGAGGTATTTATCCACCAAGTCTCTTCCACCTTGGACTAAGGACTGCTTGCCGGGGGCATTCATTCCCTCATGTCTGGCTCCTGGCCAGGGGCACTGCAGTGGTCAGGGGCCCGGATGTGGTCCAGGCTTGGCAGCATCCATGTAGGGGTCGGGTTGAGGGTGTGCGGTGGGTTTCTTTACCTTTCGTGTGGCCATTCCTGGGGGTCTCTGGGTTGTCTGAGCCAGGCTGTGCCAGCCCACCGGAATTCTGCAGCCGGCTGTGTGTATATCTGGTGTGCCAGTGTGTGTTTATCTGCCGTGCTTGTGTTTGAGTCTGTATTTATCTGGCGGCGAGTGTGCGCGTCTTTGTTTTCCCTTCTGCTCTGTCTCGTGGGGGGGGAAACTTCTGTTTTTAATCAGGGGCCAGGGAACTGTCTCGTCACCACGTTAACGACAGCGACGTTAATTCAAGGCCGATCAGAAATGATCTTTCAGAGTCTTCTGTGAAGCCGGGCCCTGCCCTGGGAACCTTCCAAAGGGAGGAGCAGCAAAGGGGGTACCCTGCCTGCTCATTGTATGCGGAAGAGGGAAACTGATCCAAGTGGCTGCAGAACTCCTCTCCCGTAGGCAGCCAGGGAAAGGGAGTTTGAGTGCAAAGCATTTTACATGCATAAAAGCTTGACGAGTCTCCTCGCACGTAGAAGAAAACAATCATTGGCCCATTTACAGATGAGGAAACTGAAGCTCAGGGGTGGGACCCAGAGCTCGTGAAGCCAGAAGCTGCTGCATCTCCAAGGCTTGTCTCCTTGTTCTTTCAAGTGGCAAACCACTTTTGAAGCTGTCCATTGCTGCTTGGTCCTCACCTGTGCCTCCGTTTTCCCACTGGTCAGCTGGTTACTGCGAGCCCTTCCCTGCTAGCCAGCCGTGGCAGCCTGAATAATCCCTGTTGCTTGGCAGTGTACCAGCTTTCTCAGGCTTTCCTTCCTTGGATGCTCCAGGCCCAGGGGCCTGGCTGGCTCTGTGAACACAGATATTAATTAGCATTAATTAATTACCCCCTGCGAGGTGAGGGTGGTGCCTGTGGATCCCCAAGCTCTGAGAGACCTAGAAGCTGACTTGGGTCCCTAGTGTGTGGTGCTCAGAGCCTGGGGTGGGAAAGGGCTACCAGTCCCAAGATGCCTCAAGAGCAGGACCCACAGATGGCACCACTGGTTGGCCTCTGTCAGTCGGGGCTGCTCCCCAGCCCAAAGTCAGGAGGCCAAGACCCAGGCCCTGTGACTTTCTGTAACTGCATTTGGGCTGGAGGGGACCCTCACTCCATTTACGAGGTGATGGAGCCTGTGGTCCCCCTAAAGTTCACATGTTCGGCTCACATCCCCACTCTGACACCTGCTGTGTGACCTTAAGCAAGTCACTTTCTCTCTCCGTGCCTCATTTTCTCATCTATGACATGAGAGTAATTTCTGCCTCGCAGGGTTGTTGGAAAAAATAAACGACCACATGTATTTCATGGAAGGTACACACTGTCACCAGGGAAATCAGTAACCAGTAGCCACAGTGGTGACAAAAGGCCGCTTGGGCCAGCTCTGTCGCTTACCAGCTGAGTGACCTGGAAATAGGGATTCAATGTACCTGGGGATCAGTTTCCCTATCTGTAAAATGGGGGCTAACACCATATAGGCTTCATGGGGTTGCTGCAAAAATTATATAAAATGATGCCCTTAAAATGTTTACGACAGTGCTGAACATGTTATAAGTGCATGATGAATATTGGCTAAATCAAGGGAGAAAAGAAATAGCTGTGATTGGGCTAAAGCTTGGAGGCATGGGTGTCAGGAGGAGAATGTTAATCTCCCAATAAAGGTTGACTGTGGTCACATAAAGGGAATCAGACCACACTTAGGGTTGATCCCTCAGGCATTATTATGGGTCGAGTTGTGTCTCTTCAAAAGATATACATAAGTCCCAACCCCCAGTACCTGTGAATATGACCTTATTTGGAAATGGGGTCTTTGTAGATGACATGAGTTAAGTTAAAATGAGGTCACACTGGGTCAGGGTGGGCCTTAAGTCCAATAGGACTGATATCCAATTAGAAAAAGAGGTAACACACAAAGACACAAACACAGAGAGGCCATGGCAGACCGAGGCAGAGATTGGAGTGATGCAGCCACAAGCCAAGGATTGCTGGGAGCCACGAGAGGCTGGGAGACATGGACCGCTTCTCCCCTCAGAGCCTCCAGAAGGAGCCAACCCTGCCCACACTTTGATTTTGGAAGTCTAGCCTCCAGAGCCATGGAAGAAGAAATTCTTATTTTTTTCAGCCACCTACTTTGCAGTACGTTGTTTTGTCAGCCCCAGGAAACTAATACAGGCATCCAGCTCCTTTTTTTGCAGTTTTGTAGTATTCCACAGTACCGTAGCTCATTTTTCCATCCTTTATTGATGGGCACATAGGTTATTTCTTGTTTGCATGGTCACAAACAGCCTGCCCAACACATGCTGGCTCCACCTCCGTACTCGATACCAGTGACTCCTGGCCACCCAGAAAGCAAATGATGATTTGTGCACTTCACATTTTAATGCATACTGTCAAGCTGCTCCCCTAAAGTGCTGGGCAGTTTACCTCCATTCCACATGGGAGCACCCAGAGAGTTTATTTCAGTGAAAATGCCGAGTCCTGACCACTGGACCGCCAGGGAACTCCCCAGAGAGTTTATTTTAAACCTGGGTCAGAGCTGCCCAGTGATGCTGTCTGTGTTCTAGTTAAAATGGAGCTTCGGTTTCAGAGAGAGCTGCAGAAGGTTTCTTAAGCCATCCCCTGGGTGCTGAGTACTGAAGTGACTCTCTCAGCGATCTGGTTTCCCTGGACCCCAAGGAGGTTGGGAGATCCAGGATGTGGTTGATCTGGGAGGTGACCCCAGGAAGCAAGGATGGGGGAGAGGGGGAGTGAGGGAGGGAAGGCACTGGATGAAAGTGTGTTCATGAATGAATCCACACTGCGGACAGCTGTGACTCAGTCCTGCTGGGGAAATGCTGAGACACCAAGTAGGACGCACCCCTCAGAGTTTTCCCACCAGGGGCAAGGGAGCTGGGGTATTAATCCCTCGCCCTTCCCCAGTCATTGGGCAAGGGCTGCTCCAGCAGTGTGTTTGCTCTCCAGAACTTTCTACCCGCCCTGGGAATGATCCAGCAGCCAGAGGCTGGCTGTTGGAAGCTGTAGGGTCATTGTGCCCAGGAGTGGAGTCCCTTGGGGATACAAGTGGGTGCTGACATGCTGGGGGCGCAGAGATAAACAATAAACAGAATAAGTAAATCACAGGGCACGTTCAGAGGGATAAGTGTTGGAGAAAAAAGGACAATGTGAGCCGGGCAAAGCTAAGGCAATGATACCGTGGGTGAAGGTTCCTAACACCAAGCTCGGCATCCCGTAGGCGACTAATAAATGTTCCGTGCTTCTGTCTAGTCCGTGGAGAGATGAAGAGAGAGGGGAGAGAGAGACAAGCTGGTGTGGAATAGACACCTGGGCAGGGTGGGAAAGGAGGGAGGGAGAGGCTGGTAATGATGTGAAAAGTAATAGGCCCTTCTCTCTGGGAGGCGGTGAAACTCTAATTAGAATGAAAATGTGGTTTAATGAGGATGAGAACGGTAATTGTGCTGGGCAGGCTGCAGTCCCCTCGGTGCCACTTCTCCAGGGGGTCCCTTCTGGGCTTCTGAAGACAGGGACGTGGATGAGGGGGACTAGGGGCTGGGGAGGGGTGTAGTTGGGACCTCATATGTCCCCCAGAGAGTCCTCCACTGGATAAAGATGCTGTGCAGAGCCCCACCTGCCCCCGGAAGCTGGTTCCAGGTGCCCCAGGGCCCTGCTTTTCCAGCCTGCATCTTATTCTCAATGATAATACAGTGGAACCGCAACAGTGATATTGTTTATTGAAGACCTACTATGCGCCAGGCACCGTTCCAACCCCTTTACAGATGCCAACTCATGGAATCCTTAAAATTATCTCCATTCTACAGGTGATAAAACGGAGGCACAGAGAAACCATGGGCCCTCATAGGAATATATTAAAGAGTGGGTTAGAACGGTAGGTTTAAGTAGCCAGGGGCCTCCTTCTTTCCTTAACCAGGTGGTTGCTGGGGACACCAAGTGGTTGCCAGCCATCAAGGTCAAGGGACCCTTCCTGCTTGCCTCCCCCTTGTACAGTTTCCTTGACTATATTTGAGGAGGCAACCATTTCTCTGTATCTGCTACTTCCACTCCATTAGAGGAGATGGGCATGGCCGAATGGGGAGATTTTGTATGCAGTGGGCATGGCTTGGTGGGGAGGTGGGTGTGGCTGGATTTACCAATCGCTCTGAACCTGGAAGGAGCAGAAGCTGAGGCATTGCATTGGGCTGCAGAACTGGGACAAAAAGCTGGGGGTCCTGACTTTCTTGCCGTGGAAAGCTCAGGGGTTTTTCAAATGTTGGTCTGAATAAGACTGAGGTTTATAAGACCTCACAGTCCCCACTTTTGCTTCTGGAGACACCACCAATAAAGTGCAGCCTGTTGTGTGGTTTTGTCAGAACAGAAACATTCATCAAGGCCAGAAGTGCAATAAAAACAGACTTGTCTGGCCTTTCAAAGTGGTCCCAGGTCAAGGGAGATTCAATTGTTGACCACATATATGGCAGACAAAGCATTAAGAGCCTTAACATATAAAGAGCACTTATGATTCAATAAGAAAAAGACAAACATCCCAAGTGTGAAATTGGCACAGGGCTTACAAAGGAATGATAAAAATTCAACAAACCTCTGTAAAGATGTGCCACCTGATCATTCATCAGCTAAAGAATCCCTTTTACTTGTCAAGCTTACCAGCACGTGTGAAATTTTGAGTATACACACCCATGTACTCTCATGGAAGTGTAAAGTAATGCACTGGAGGTCAGTACAGATATTTGTATTAAACATTTAAGTGTGTAAACTCTCTGACCCAGGAAGTCCATTTATAGGAATATGCAAAGATCTATAAAGAGTAATGCAGGGTGGTTAAGTGCTCCAGAGTCAGACAGCCATGGTTCAAATCCTGGCTCCACCACCTGTAAGCTGTGTGACCTCAGGCAAATGATTTGATGTCACAGAGCCTCCATTTTCTCACCTGTGCAATGGGCTTATCATGAGGACTCCATGAGGTAATGTGTGTGAAATTCAGAGTCTCTTTGCCAAACACATAACAGGTGCTTGATACTTTCACAATTATCATCATTGTGAAAACCTTTAAGGAAAGCCGGGAAACAATGGAAGTGTCTGTGCCTAGCAGGTTGCCCAAATACATAGTAGAAAATGAAAATGGTCAAACCTATATTCATTAACACCATGTGACCTCTGCGATATATTCATTGAAAAAGAAAAAGAAAACAGGTTTCAAACGTCGTATATAGACACAGATTTCAAGCAATTTGATCAAGAATCAGGGAATTAATTTTTCACATTACAATGTAGTCTACCCAGATTCAGAACTGAAACAAAAGTTTTATGAGGTGATATTTATCTTTTCTCTGTGCAGTGGGTTCTGATATTTTCTATTCTCTTTTGTTCCATTTGAAAGGAGGTCTTTCTCATAAGTACAATGTTTTTGTCTTCAAAAACATTGGTTTTTGACATCTGGTTGATGTCACCAGACCCCCAGTAAAAGGCGGGGTCTACATAGTGACTGGAGAAAGAATGGGAGCGACAGAAGAAAGTGATGGCTCCAATGCACTGGTTTGATTTCACCCCCACTATTGGGTTGCAGTATATATGTGTGACCACGTGTGTACCTGTGTGTGCATGTATGCACTTATGCATGTATGTGCATACGTGTGGATGTGCATGTGTGTATGTGTGTGTGTGTGCTGGGGCTGGGACGAAGGTGACACAAGTGAGGCAGTGACCTCAGGTGCAAAATTTGAGGGGATGTCAAAAAACTCAGTCATCAAGATAAATATTTTAATGCAATATATATATATACATTTAGTTGAAGTATAGTTGATTTACGATATTATATTCGTTTCAGGTGTACAACATAAAGATTTGATATTCTTATAGATTATATTCCATCTAATGTGATATTTAAATAAATCAAAATAATAAAAAATTCCATATGAACAAAGCACCGCATTTTATTTTTTATTTTTTTAAAGCACTACATTTTTTCTTCTTTATATTCCTTTTTTTATTGAAGCAGCATAGTTGATTTACAATATTGTGTTAGTTTCAGGTGTAGAGCAAAGTGATTCAGTTGTGTGTGTGTATATATATACATATATATATATATATATATATATATATATATATATTCTTTTTTAAAAAATTCTTTTCCATTATAGGTTACTACAAGGTATTGAATATCGTTCCTTGAAAGCACCACATTATAATACAGTCAGGACCTGACCCTGATTTCCAGACTCAGACTCAGTCACTTGACCCTAATCCTGGCCCTGTGTACCTGCATGTGTTTGCACAGGTGTGTTTGCACACACATGTGCATGCATACACGGGTGTCCCTGGGTGTGAACACACACGTGTTTGCATGCTTTTGTGCACTTCTGTGTGTGGTGTATATGAATGAGAGCAAGCATGTGTGCATATGTAGGCATTTGTAGGCATGCATGCATGCATGTGTGCACACCCATGTGTGCGAGTGCACACCTGCTTGTATAGAGAAACATCCAGGAAGATGCCCTCAGAGTGTTAACCATACTTCCTTCCAGGAGGTGAGAATACAGGTATTATCCTCTTTCTACTTGCCTGGATTTTCTCCCCCTGGTATGTATCATCTTAACAACCAGAATGAAAACAAGAATGTCATTTTCACTATGGAAAGAAGGCCATAGGGCAGAGGCTCCTCCCTCAGGAAAGTCTCCCGGGGAAGGATGGGGCGGAGAGATCCCTGAATTTACTGACCATCAGTAACTGCCAATGGTTACTGAGCATTTCAGTCTGACCAGGACCTGTACCAAATGTTCTTCATCCAGGGCTGTATCCATGGCAGGTGGACGGTGCTGAACAACATTTGCTGAATGAATGAGTGAATAAATTAATGACTCATCATCAAACCCCGGGACCCAGGACCACTTTGCCTTTTCCTTTGCCCGGAATGCCCTTATTCAGACTTCAGTTAATGTTACGTCCTCTGAGAAGCCCTCTCTACACCAATCCATCAGCCCATTTACATTTTCTGAATAGCATGTTTCTTATTTTTATCACTCATCTCCCTGCTGAGCACAGACCTCACCTCTTTTATTCACCACTGTAAACCCAGCCCTCGCACTCAGTACCTGGCACACCATAGGTTCTCAATAAATATTTGCTGAAGCAATCGACACACCCTTTCCCATTACAAATGAGGAAATTGAAGCTCAGAGGTTCAAAGTCACCTGTTCAAGGCCACTGAATTTTTTAGGTGGTGGGACTAGGGTTTGAACCCTTGTCCTTCTGAGGCCAGAGCCTGTGCCATCAACCAGGACACTGCCCTCTCCCCCAGATGATACCAGGTCCTGTGCCTGATGCTCCAACCTGGGTCCCTGAGGCCGCTTGCAAGTGGACCAGCTGCCAGGAGAGGCCCCTGGGGATGATGGAAACAGTAGCTTTGGTTTATTGAGCACCTATTCTGTGCCACTGAGAGGGGCTCAGAGAGGTTGTGCCATGTGTTGGGGGCCCACAGCTGATCCATGGGACATGGCCTACATCATGGGTTGGATTGTGCTCCCAAAAAGACATGCCCAAGTCCTGTCCTCTGGGCCATGTGAATGTAGCCTTATTTGGAAATTGGGTCTTGGGAATTCCCTGGCAGTCCAGTGGTTAGGACACTGCGCTCTCAATGCCGAAGGCCCAGGTTCAATCCCTGGCTGGGGAACTAATATCCCACGGGCTGCACAGTGCAGCCCCCCAAAAAAAATTTTTAAAAGGAAATAGGGTCTTTGCAGATGTCATTAAGTTAAGGGGTGCAAGATCAGAGCATCCTGGATTAGATAGGTGGGCCCCAAGTCCACTGACAAGTGTCCTTATGAGAGACAGAAGAGAGAGAAGACACAAGAAGAGAAGAAGGGGCTTCCCTGGTGGCGCAGTGGTTGAGAGTCCGCCTGCCGATGCAGGGGACATGGGTTCATGCCCCGGTCCAGGAAGATCCCACATGCCGCGGAGCGGCTGGGCCCGTGAGCCATGGCCGCTGGGCCTGTGCGTCCGGAGCCTGTGCTCCGCAGCGGGAGAGGCCACAGCGGTGAGGGGCCCAAGTAACGGAAAAAAAAAAAAAAAAAAGAAGAAAAGAAGGCCATGTGATGATGGAGGCAAAGATTGGAATGATGCTGCCACAAGCCAAGGAATGCATAGAGCCTCCAGAAGCTGGAAGAAGCAAGGAACGATCCTCCCCTAGAACCTCTGGAGGGAGTACAGCCCTGCCCACACCTTGATTTCAGATTTCTGGCCTCTAGAACTAGGAGAGAACAAACTCCTGTTGTTTGTGGTCACTCAGTTTGTGGTCCTTTGTCACAGCAGCCACAGGAAACAAATACAGACTATTTTTCCATATTTTAGCATAAATGTTGTCAAATGTACAGACAAACTGAAAGAATTGTCCAGTGAATACTCACTCATACACCCACTGCTGAGAGTCTACAATGGACGTTTTGCTCTATTTGTTACTGTCTGTCCATGTATCCATCTATCTACCCATCTCTTTATTTTTTTTCTTTTCCATTATAGTTTATTACAGGATATTGAATATAGTTCCCTGTGCTTATACAATAGGACCATGTTGTTGATCTAATTTATTTATAGTAGTTTGTATCTGCTAATCCCAAATGCCTAATTTATCCCTCCTCCACCCCTTTCCCCTTTGGTAACTGTAAGTTTGCAAGTTTTCTATGTCTGTGCATCTGTTTCTGTTTTGTAAATAATTTCATTTGTGTCATGATTTAGATTCTGCATGTAAGTGATATCATATGGTATTTGTCTTTCTCTTTCTGACTTACTTCAACCACCTTTTAAAAATTTTTTTTAATTAAGAATTTATTTTTTAGAGCAATTTTGTGTTCACAGCAAAATAGTGGGGAAGGTACAGAGATTTCTCATATACTTCCTGCCCCGACATGTGCATAACCACGCCCACTATCAACATCCCCGCCACCGTGGTACATTTGTTACAATCAATGAACCTCCATTATTACTCAGTTTACAATAGAGTTCACTCTTGGTGTTGTATATTCTATGGGTTTGGAGAAATGTATAATAACATAAATCCACTATTATAGTCTCATACAGAGTAGTTTCACTGCCCTAAAAATCCTCTGTTCTCCAACACCCCTCATCCTTCCCTACCCCCACCAACCTCTGATCTTTTACTGTCTCCATAGTTTTGCCTCTTCCAGAATGCCGTATAGTTGGAATCATACTTTTTGTAGCCTTCTCAGATTGTCTTCTTTTTTTTTTTTTTTTTTTTTTTTTTGTGGTACGTGGGCCTCTCACTGTTGTGGCCTCTCCCGTTGCGGAGCACAGGCTCCGGAAGCGCAGACTCAGCGGCCATGGCTCACGGGCCCAACCGCTCCACAGCATGTGGGATCCTCCCAGACCAGGGCTCGAACCCGTGTCCCCTGCATCGGCAGGCGGACTCTCAACCACTGCGCCACCAGGGAAGCCCAGATTGTCTTCTTTTACTTAGTAATATGCATTTAATTTTTCTTTGTGTCTCTTCCTGGCCTGATAACTCATTTCTTTTTAATGTTGAATAATATTCCATGGGTATGGATGCACCACAGTTTATTTATCCATCCACCTACTGAAGTATAATCCACCTCACTTTTTAGTGCATTTCAAGGTATGACCCTACCTCCTTCCCATTTATGTTAACACAGCAGCCAAATCGATCTTGTAACAGTCAGATCAAACTCCTGTCCTGCTCAAAACCTTTCTGGGGTCCCCATCTCACTTAAGTGAAACCTGAATGACTCACTGCGCCCTCAGGGCTTGCTTATCCCTTTCACCTGTCCCCCCACCATCCTCCCAACCTACATCAGCCCACATGGTCACCACCAGCCACGTGTGCTTCCTGAGCCTTTGAAAATGACCAGTCCAACCTAAGTGTCCATCAACAGATGAATGGAGAAAGATGTGGTATATACATATACACAATGGAATACTACTCAGCCATAAAAAAGAATGAAATTTTGCTCTTTGCAACAACATGGATGGACTTGGAGAGTATTATGCTAAGTGAAATAAGTCAGAGAATGACAAATACTATATGATATCGCTTATATGTAGAATCTAAAAACTACAACAAACTAGTGAATATAACAAAAAAAGAAACAGACTCACAGGTATAGAGAACAAACTAGTGATTATCAGTGGAGAGAGGGAAGGGGGAGGGGCAATATAGGGGTAGGGGACTACTATGTATAAAATAAGCCACAAGAATATATTGTACAACACAGAGAACATAGCCAATATTTTATAATACCTATACATGGAGCATAACCTTTAAAAATTGAGAATCACTGTATTGTACACCTGTAACTTATATAATATTGTACTTCAACCATACTTCAATTTAAAAAAATGGCCAGTCCATGGGAATTCCCTGGTGGTCCAGTGGTTAGGACTCCACACTTTCACTGCTGGGGCCAGGTTCAGTCTCTGGTGGGGGAACTAGGATCCCGCATGCCAGCTGGAAAAAAATAAAAAAGACCAGTCGAAATTGAGGTATGCCCTAATAAAAATGTACAGGATTTCAAAGACTTAGTACTGCGAAAAGAATGTAAAATATCTCGTAAATACATTTTAAAATATTGATTATGTGTTGAAAGGATAATATTTTGGCTATATGGGTTAAATAGAATATATGATTACAATTAATTGCATCTATTTCATTTCGACTTTTTAAAATGTGGCTACTGGAAATTGAAAATTACCTATGTGTCCTCATCTTCATCATATGTTTGTCGCTGCTGGTCTAGGATGTCGGCTCCAGGAGGGGTGGGGGGTTGTTTTGTTTTTTAGGCGTCTTAGACACTCAGTAAATACTTGTTGAATGAATGAATGAATGAATGAACTAACGAACGCGAGCCTGAATGACATCAAAGATGTGGCTCTAAGTCAAGACTTATGGTCTGCTCCAACATTAAGACCTCAGCTCCCATCTTTCACGGAGCCACCTGGGCTCCCCGTGCCTCTTGTGTGGGGTAGAGGGGCGGGCAGTGGGCTCAGGCAGGCTCATCACAGTGCAGCCCCAGGGGCGGCTGCCTGGGTGCCCCGCTCCAGTCCCCGGACGAGATCAAGTCTCAGAGTCTGGGACTTCTGGGGACAGAGAAGGAGGGACACGTGGAGAGGGGGACCAGAGTCAGACGTGGGTCTGCAGAGCAGACCCGGATCCCCTGCCGGGGACTGGGCTGGCGGGAAGGGGCTGGGCTGCCCGGCAGGCGGGACTGGGACGGAGCCGGGGTGTCTGCTATCGACCGCCTGGGCCGCTGCAGGGAAGCTTTTAGACCCGCCAGCGAGTCCCTCCCAGGGGGGAGGTCTGGGCTTCCCCCTCCTCTAAAGGGGGGAGGCCACGGGGCTTCCTCTCACCTCCACAACCTGCCCACCTGCAAGGTTTGCAGGCTTTGCCTCGGAACTGAGTACGAAATTCCATTTGCTTCTCACCCCATTGTTATCACGCCGGGTTTGGAATCATTTTCCCTGGCCCTATGATTGAGAGATCATTTACATCCTTTAAGGTGAGATGCCTGAGTGCATTGCAGGTGCCTCTGGGCCCTGGGCTGCCACACCATCAGACTATGGAACATTCCCAACTAGAAGGTCCCAGAAGTTTCCCATCTGCCTCATCCCCAACCCTAATCACTATTCTGATTTCTGTCAACATGGGTTACTTTAGCTTTTGGGGAGAATTTCATACAAATAGAAATTCACACAGGGTGGCCTCTTTTGTCTGGCTGCTTCTCCTCCGCATGTAGCATTCTGAGATCTCTATCCAGTTCCCTTATTAGCAGTTTGTTCCTTTTTCTTGCAGCAGAGTATCCCATGGTATGAACGGACCTCAATTTGTTTATCCATTCTCTCATCCTAGACATTTGGGTTTTTTTCCAGTTTTTCGGCAATAACAAATAAAGCTGCTATGAACATTTGCCAGCAGATCTTTGCACCAACATATGTTTTCATTTCTCTTGGGTAAATACCTATGAATTGAATTGCTGGGCTGTATGGTGCGTATGTAACTTTATAACAAACAAACAAACCTGACAGACTCTTTTTGCACACCTGCAGTGGATGAGAGTTCCAGTTCCTCCACGTCTCGTCAACACTCGGTATCAGCAGCCTCTAATTTTGGCCAACATGATGATAGCTTGTAGCCTGGACCATTGCAGTCACCTCTGCCTCGAACACCTGCTTCCGTCCTGGCTCCCCCACTGTTGGTTCACACTTCAGAAATCCGATACATGGTTTGTCGTTAATATTTCCCTTTTTTTTTTTTTTTTTGCGGTACGCGGGCCTCTCACTGTCGTGGCCTCTCCCGTTGCAGAGCACAGGCTCTGGACGCGCAGGTTCAGCGGCCATGGCTCACGGGCCCAGCCTCTCCGCGGCATGTGGGATCTTCCCAGACCGGGGCACAAACCCGTGTCCCCTGCATCGGCAGGCGGACTCTCAACCACTGCGCCACCAGGGAAGCCCCAATATTTCCCTTTTTATTATAGCAAAAATTCGTGAATGTGCTAAAGTAGAGAGAAGAGTATGAAGAGCCCATAGGGTCCTGTCACCCGACTTTTATGATAACCCACATTTTGCCCATCTTGTTTCATCTCTTACCTCCCAATGTGTTTTTTCAGGGAGTATTTTATAATCTTTTTTTATTGAAGTATAGTTGATTTACAATGTTGTGTTAATTACTGCTGTACAGCAAAGTGACTCAGTTATACATATATATACATTCTTTTTCATATTCTTTTCCATTATGGTTTATCACAGGATATTGCCTATAGTTCCCTGTGCTATATAGTAGGACCTTGTTGTTTACCCATTCTCTATATACAAGTTTGAATCTGCTAATTAAGGGAGTATTTTAAAGCAAACCCCGAGTACCATATTACTTCCGCAAGCATCATAGGAATCGTCTCAATAAATTAGATGACGCATGCCTTGCCTAGGAATTGGCTGGTGGGTGCTCACTCACTGCTCTTAGAAAAAATTTCGGATTTCTTCTCATGGCCCTCAGGATGGCTGCTGGTCTCTCTGCCTTCATGCTCTACCCTTTCCCCTTACTTAGTCCCTGCTCCAGGCATACTGTCCTTTTTTTCCCAACCACAGTCCAAGCTTGTTCCTGTCTCAGGGCCTTTGCACATGTTGTTCCTTCTGCCTCAAATGCTCTTCCCCCAGGTATCTGCATGGTTCCTGTGGTAGGCAGCACCTAAGATGGTCTCCAATGGTCCCTGCTTCTTGGTCTTCAGGCACCTGTGTAATTTTCTCATCTTACGTGGGGGCTGAACCGCTCACTTCTAACCAGTAGGACATGGCAAAGGTGATGGGGTGTCACTTCCAAGATTAGGTTATAAGACTGTGACTTCTGTCCTGCTGGACTCTCCCTCTTGCCAGCACTCTTGTCTCTCATTCTGATGAAGCCAGTGGCCATGAGGTAAGCCACCCTATGGAGAGTGGCAAAGAACGGAGAGTAGCCTTCAGCCAACAGTCAGTGGAGAACTGAATTCTGTCTTCAGCCTAGTGTGTGATTCTCCCAAGTTGAGCCTTGAGATGACCATATAGCCCCAGTGGATGGCTTGAGTGCAGCCTCATGAGTTACAGGACCAGCTAAGTGGCACCCAGATTCCAGACCCCCAAATCATCACAAGATCATCCATGTTGTTGTTTACAGCCACTAGGTTTTGGGGTAATTTTTTACGCAGGACTACATAAAAAATATAACTCTTTCACCTCCCTCACCTCTTTGCTCAAAAGTCACCTTCTCCATGAGACCTTCCCTGGCCACCCAATTAAAATTGTAACCCATTCCCAGAACTCCCCATTCCTCTTCTCTGCTTTACCTTCCTCCTAGAACTTATCAACTTCTATATTATTTAACTAATTCATTGTCTCCCTCTCTGTTGGAACATTGGCTCAGGGAGGACAGGGGCCTCTGTTTTGTTCATTGCTGCATCCCCAGTCTTAGAACACTGCTGGGTACATAGTAGGTCTCGCTGGATCTAAAGACACACCTACCATTGACCCAGCAATCCCACTTTTGGGTGTACACACAAAAGAATTGAAGGCAGGGTCTCAAAGAGTTATCTGTGCACCCATGTTCATAGCAGCATTATTCACAGTAGCTTAAACATGGAAGTAAACCAAGTGTCCATCAATCGATGAATGGATTACCAAAATGTGGTATATTCACACAATGGAATATTATTCAGCTTTAAAAAGGAAGGAAATTTTGTGATATGCTACAACACAGATGAAACTTGAGGACAGTATGCTCAGTGAAATAATCCAGCCACACAAAGACAAATACTGTATGATTCCACTTACGTGAGGTTCTTAGATTAGTCAAAATCATAAAGACAGAAAGTAGAATGGTGATTGCCAAGGACTGGGGGAGGGGGGAGGAGGAGTTATTATTTAATGGAACAGTTTCAAATTTACAAGATAAAAAGAGTTCTGGGATGGATGGTGGTGTTGGTTGTACAACAAAGTGAAGGTACTTAATACCATTGAACTGTAAGCTTAAAAATGGTTACAATTAAAAAATGGTAAATGTTATGTTATATGTATTTTAACATACATACACACAAAGATACACTTATCATGCCATCCTGTCCCCCTGGTGGTGGGGCTTGGTTATCAGCTTCAAGTTTAATAGTCAGAGGTCATGGGTTGGGTTCCTGGGTGTCCCCACTCCCTCTGTTGAGTTGAGCAGTATGTGTATCATTCCTGCCTCTCATCAGGTCTACCTGCCTTTGGCATCTTCCCAGCTTCTCAGGAATTTTTCAGGGATGGGAAATCCCCTTCCTGCCCAAATATGGAAGCAGAAAGCATTCATCTATGTCTACTGAGCTGGAGGCCTTGGCTTTGACTCCACCCTTCGTCCCTTCTGCAGCTGTCTCTGGCCAGCCTTGATGGGCAGAGGGGTCTGGGAACCCATGTGTGTGTGTAGGGGGGGGTCATCAGCTCTGGGGACACTGTCCTGCATGAATCACATTTTGGAGGGGCCTCTGACAGCCATCCCCCCGTGCCCCATCCATGGATGTATCAGCCACTGCAGGGCCCAGCAGGCCCACTCAGCCCTCCTGCCCTTTGTTAACAGCCTACATTCACAAAGCAGTTGCGTGTCCAGCACCATACATCCCTGGAAGCTCACAGTTTGGCTCCATCCTGGATGCTCTTCCATTTGCCTTTTTATGGACTGAATTGTGTCCCCCCTCAAATTCATATGTTGAAGCCCTAACCCCCAGTATGACTGTATGTGGAGACAGGGCCTTTAAGGAGGTAATTAAGGTTAAATGAGGGAGTTCCCTGGTTGTCTAATGCTTAGGATTCAGCACTTTCACTGCCACGGCCTGGGTTCAATTCCTGGTCAGGGAACGGAGATCTCACAAGCCCAGTGGTACGGAAACCAGGAGGAGAGGTCTCAGCAGAAACCAACCCTGCTGGCACCTTGATCAGTCTCCTGATCACTTTCAGTCTCCAGAACTGAGAAAATAAATGTCTGTTGTTTAAGCAACCTGCTCTTTGTTTTGGCAGCCCAAGCTGATTGAGACAGGGTAGTAACAGCTCCCAGCTCCTGGCAGCCCTGGGGTACATCACCACCCCCTGTTGATTTCCCTGGATGTGGCCCACGCCTTCATTGAGGCTTCTTCCATTCTCCACTTTGGGTGCATCATCTGTCTCCCACCACTGGTCTCAACCTTAGCAGCCCACTGGGATCACCTAAGGAGCTTTAACAATGCTGACCCCTGACCCCACCCCCAGAGAACCTAAGGCAATTGGGTGGGGCTGGCTTTGGGGAGTTTTCAAACTCCCAGGTAATTCTAACGTGCAGACAGGGTGAAGAATTGCTGATCTAGAATGGTGTTTCTCAACCAGAGGGGATTCTGCCCACCCCCATCCCCAGGAGACATTTGGCAATGTCTGGAGACATTTTTGGTTGTCTCACTTGGGACATGGATGCTACCAGCATATAGTGGGTAGAGGCTGGGGTTGTTGGTAAGCATCCTACAATGTACCGGACAGGACCCTGTAACAAACAATGACCCAGCCTTAAATGTCAGTATTGCCAAAGTCCAGAAGCCCTGCTCTAGAGGTACATGAGCCAAGTATTCCCTCCATGAAGGTGCACGACACCACGTTGGGGGTAGATATTATTCTATACCCATTTTGCAGAAGGGAAAACTGAGGCTCAGAGAGAAGAAGTGACTTGGCCATGCTCAGACAGCAGAGCTGGTGCTCGCACTGCTCTCTAGCAGACAAAGCAGCAAAAAGTGCCTACAATGTACTTAGGAGGAGATGGAGGTGGGCAGTAATAAAGCCCAATTTTTACACGAATTGATTCAGCCGCCAGCCTGTCGCTCTCTGGCTCTGTGCCTCTAGCCCCGCGCTTTAACTTCCAGTGCCTCATGTTCCTACTCATAAAGTACAGATTTGGCAGTAATGATACCTGCATGGGTAGTCACTGTAGGGGGCTCAGAGGATGCTGGGCTGCTTAGGGGGCAGGGTCAGCAGGAGGGTGGGATGGGGTCTGCTCAGAGTGGGTAGGGAAGACTTGGTTATTATTTGGAGAAAGATCATGCCAGGCCGGGGAACAGTGAGTGAAATGGCCCTGGAATGGAAGGCAGGAAGGCCTGCTTCACCTTCCTCCTTCTCCTCCCTTCTTCCTGAGCCCAAATTGCAAAAGAACCAATTCCAGGCCAGTTGGTGTGCTTGAGTTGGATCAAACTGGCTCCCAAGAGCCAATTATGCATATCTCTTCCTAGCTCAGGGCTCAGATATCAGATATCACATTCACAGCCTGAAATCTGCCAAGATGGGAGAATTTACACCATGGAAATTGGCAAACACTATAAACAGATGCCCTTGCCCCAGCTGGTTTATGAGCACACTGTAGCTTACACCCATCTGGAGACCCCCTCATGCCTGCTGTCTCAGTCCATTGGGGCTGCTATAACAAAATGCCATAGACTGGGTGGCTTATAAACAATAAACATTGATTTCCCACAGCTCTGGAGGCTGGAAGTCCAAGATCAAGACACAGGCAGATTCGGTGTCCGGTGAGACTCTCTTCTGCTTCATAAATGCTGTCTTCTCACCATGTCCTCACACAGTGAAAAGGGCCAGGTAGCTCTCTGGGGTCTCTTTTATAAGGGCACTACTTCCATTGATGGGGACCCTGCCCTCATGACCTAATCACCTTCCAAAGGCCCCCACCTCCTAATACTATCACCTTGGGGGTTAAGATGTCAACATGTGAATCTGGCGGGGGGGGGAAATAACATTCAGTCTATAGCTCCCCCTTCTCCCTCTCAGTGACATCACTTTCACAGCTTGAAATTGACCAAGGTGGGAGAATTTACACCATGTAAATTGGCAAACATTACAAATCCCAGCTGGTTTACCAGCACATCATTGCTTACACCCCAGGACAGCTGCCCCAACTGACACCTGCCCACCCACCTTTCAGGATAGGCAAAACCCCTTGCCCTCAGGTGCAGCAAGGCAGGAGGCCAGCCTGGTGGAGGAGGCAGCTGACAAACAAGCATCACGTCAGAGAGTGACAAAAGAAATGTCATGAAGAAAACTAAAATGGGTAGAGAGAAAATGAGGGATGGGGCTGCATTTTAGTCTCTCTGCCCTTTATGTAGCCCTCCCCCACTCCCTTGCATCTTCCTGCATCCCACCCTTCCCCCATCAGTCACTTGAACGCCACACATGTCTTTGCATGACCTGAATCTTTTCTTTTACCCCTTCTTCCCTCTCCCCACCCTGGGTCCTTCTTAAAGCCCTGGCCCAGAGGCCCTGAGTCTGTCCTGCTCCCTGGAATTTTCATCCCACAGAAATTCATCAGGTCCAAGAACATTTCTGCTCAAAGAACTCATCTTCACCTGAAATTGGCTTTGCTGCCTGCTCTGGGAAGCGTCTTGGCTCCTGTTTGAATGGACGAACATAGCAGTGGCTTGAAGGTCACCCTGCCCTTTTGGGAGCTCCATGGTCATCGCCTTACTCCATCCACCCCAACATCATAGCCACTGAAGGGGTTCCGTGGCTGGTGGTAGCTCCCCTCCCCATCAGCCACTGGGCAGACCCAAGGCTTGTTTGTCCCACCATGAGAGTGGGTTGGGGAGAGTGCCTATGGTTTCTCCCCAGCACACACTATGGTCCAGCCTTCTTTGCTCTGTCCTGCCTCAGTTTCCCCATCTGCTCACCCCAGCCTCTCCCAGAGGAGGCTTTGGGGAAGAATTTCCAGACACACAAGGATGATGCAATGCCACCTCTCCCTCGTTCCTCCTCATGCCAGTGTGGGCCCAGCGCAAGAGGGCCCAGGGGATCGGGGAACTCTAGATATTTCTCAGATCATCACGCCAGTCAAACTTGGAGCCCAAATGATGACGATTCCCTCTGAGCTTAGACTAGACCACTCCCATCCTCCCAGCAGCTGGGAACCCTCCAAAATCTTAGACACCCAGATGAGCCCCCTTCCCCAGCTGTGCCCACACTGCACCCCCAAATCCTGCAGCTGAAGCCAGAAGCCATATCTTCTGTTTATAGATCAGTGAGGAGGGAGGGGGGTTGGCAAGTTTTAAAAGCTCATTAAGGCCTGAATTCTTTTTATAGATGAGGTTTCCTGCGTCTTTCCTTTCCTCCACCCCCTTCCGCCCCTCCCTGCTTTCCGAACGCCGTATTTATTTGAGTTAGAAAAATAATGAGGTCCCTGAGGTCGTACACAACACATTGGCTCTCTAATCAAAGTATTGCTGTGGAATTAAAAATATAGAGAAATCTCTGTGTGTTGGAGTGTGGGTTGCTGGCTGTGGACGCAGGGCACATTCACCCAATACCACCCTAGCTCCACCAGACTGGCTTCAGGGGAGGGACATAATTAGCTGTTTTCCAGCAAAGTCTCCGGGGTGGAGAATGGGGTTGCAATGCCCACGGGGTTCTGGGATGGAGTGTAGCCTACTCAGAAGGCATCCAGGGCTGAAAGGAAGAAGAACCAAGGGGCTGGATCCCGCCAGGCTGGATGTGGTCTGGGTTGGAGCCTCAGGGGACAGGGCCCCCAGGCGGGGAGGCCAGATTGGGTGCAGAAAGCAAGGAGACCATCAGAGAGGGAGACCCCCAGGAGTGCACCCAGTCTGAGGGGCCGAGGGACCCTACTGTTTCAACCCCAGTGTATCATATTGAATAGAGTTTCTCTCCCTCCCCAAATTCCTGTCCACTGGGAACCTCAGAATGTGACCTGGGTCTTTGCAGATAAAATCAGTTAAGGATCTGGAGATGAGATTCTTAAGCAATGGGCCCTAAATCCAATGACCGGTGTCTTTATTTTTATTTATTTATTTATTTTTTAAAGAAGGACTTTTTTTTTTTCTTTTTTTGCGGTATGCGGGCCTCTCCCATTGCGGAGGACAGGCTCCGGACGCGCAGGCTCAGCGGCCATGGCTCACAGGCCCAGCCGCTCCGCGGCATGTGGGATCTTCCCAGACCGGGGCACAAACCCGCGTTCCTTGCATCGGCAGGCGGACTCTCAACGACTGCGCCACCAGGGAAGCCCTATTATTTTTTTTAATATCCCTTATCGCGACCTCAGATACACCCACGTGTTTGTTTAGTGTCTGTCTCTCCAGGACGTCAGCCCCATTCAGGCAGGGATTTTTATCTCGTTCACCCCGGTGCCCCCAGAGAACAGAACAGGGTCGGACTGAGGAGGTGCTCAATCAAATATGCAAAATGAATCCGTGAAGGAACAATGACAAAGGACCTCAGTCATCCTCATCACCCCACAACCCCGGGGCTGGTCCTCCCCTGAGGCCCGTGGGGTGCTGGGTTTTGCCGGTTCTGGTTACAGAAGGGTGGCTCTCTCTCTAATTTGCCCAGTCCTAAAGCAGAGGGATCTGAGCGTCGTCAGGCTTGCGGGGAGCTGAGCGGGCCAGGGCTCAGCTCACTGTTCCCCTCCCGCCCTGGCCCTCCCCGGCCTGCCTGGGCCAGAGCAGCGCAGCCGGTGACATTTACACAGTCTTAGGGTGGCTTTGGCGGAGGGGAGTGGGGGCCCAGGCAGGGGAAACCACAAGTGTTTGCAGAGCCTGTGCGTGTTCGTGTGCACATGTGAGGATGTGTGAGTGTGGGACTGCTGCAACTGTGTGTGATTGTATGAATGTGAGAAAGTGTGAGAATTCGAGGGTGTAGGAGTTTTTGTACGCACCTCCTGTGCGTCTGACCCGGTTCTGGGCACCGGGGTGAATGAGATAAATCCCTGCCTGCACTGGGCTGACTGACATCCCAGAAAGACAGACACGAACCATACACCTGTGTGTGTAGGTGAAGTTGAGATAAGTGTGACGGTGTGAGTGTGCAAGAGTGTGTGAGAATGTGTGAGTGTATAGAGATGCGGATGTGCGTGTGACAGTGTATGACTGTATATCTATAAGAATGTGTGACTGTGAGAATTTGAGGGTGTAAGAGTGTGTATGTGAATGTGTGTGTGAATGTGTAGGTGTGAATTATGAGTGCATAAATGTGAGATTGTGTAACTGTGAGAATTTGAGGGTGTGAGTATGTGAATGTGTGCAGATGTGTGAGAGTGTATGAGAAGTTGTTTGTGTGTGATTGTGTGTGTGAGAATTTGTGTGACAGTGAGAGTGTGTATGCAAATGTGTGTGAGTGTGTGTGAAGCTACGTGTGTGGATGTGTGAGAGTGTGTGAGAATTTGTGTGTGTGCTGTGAATCTGTGTGATGGTGTGAGTGTGTATGTGTGTGAGTGCACAACTGACCATGTGTGACTGTATGAGAATTTGGGGTGTGGAGGGTGTGTCACTGAGTGTGTAATGTGTGAGTGTGTGGATGTGTGAGAATGTGGGGTTGTGTGGGAACTTGAGGGGGGCACGAGGGTGTGAGCATGTGACTGGATGAGTGTGAAGTGTGTGTTTGCAAGACCAGGTGACTTGCTTGCCCAGGACGCACATGCACCCTGAGCCTCGGCCTCCCTGGACCTACCCACAGGGCTCACTCCATTGCTGTCTCTCCTTCCCCACGTCCATCCCTTTCTCCTCAGGGCTTGCTTCTTCCCTCCTCCCAGCCTCCTCTTCCCTTCTCTTAATTTGGGTACTTGGACTTCACACTTGGGGCCTGTCTACCTCATCTCCATCCCCCGCAGGAGGGTCAGGAGGCCGGGCCACTGCGGAGTCCTCTGCGCCCGGGGAGGTGCCGGGACCAGGGAGGTGGAAGGAGACGCCGGCTGGGATCTGTGAGGCTGGTTCCACCCACAGATTCTTCCTGGCCCTTTGCTGACAGACATGGGAGCCCCATAGAGGAAAGAGGGAGGGGGGCCTGAAAACCAACTTTGCCCACGTGGTTTCCCACGTTGCAGGTTACAGGTACCAGGGGGACCTTCAAAATGTCCCTGGTGGGGCTTCCCTGGTGGCGCAGTGATTGAGAGTCCACCTGCCGATGCAGGGGACACGGGTTCGTGCCCCGGTCCGGGAGGATCCCACATGCCGCGGAGCGGCTGGGCCCGTGAGCCATGGCCGCTGAGCCTGCGCGTCCGGAGCCTGTGCTCCTCAACGGGAGAGGCCACAACAGTGAGAGGCCCGCGTACCGCAAAAAAAAAAAAAAAAAGTCCCTGGTGTCTTGTTGGCCCACCAACAGGCTGCACCCCGAGCCTGGGCGTAGAGTCTCGTCCTTAGCACTGCTAACATTTGGGGCCAGATCGTCCTCTGCAGGAACCCTCTTGTGCCCTGTAGGGTGTTTAGCAGCATCCCTGGTCTCCACCCACTACCTGTGGGTAGAAACACCCCCCTCCTTGAGTTGGGACAACTAAATATGGCTCCAGACATGGCCATATTGCCCTTGGGGGACAGAATCACCCCACACACACACCCCCGTGAGCACCTCTGGGCTGGGGGGACAGGTGGGCCTCGGATGGGTGCCCAGACCCAGTACTCCCAGAAAGCTCTGGTCCTTCCTTGGCATGGGTGGGGGGGATTCTTTTTTTGCCACATCCTCCCCCAAAGCCCCTGGGATGAGGAGAGTAAGGGGGGAAACAGAGACTAAATGGGACAAGGCTTGGCAGGGACTGCGGGCCCAGAACTGCTAGAAACTGGGGGTGGGGCTCCCCCTCAGATGCTCTTAGCACCGGTGGGCCCTGAAGGAAATGATTTCCACCTGCCTTCTCAGCAGCGCTGCCCCAAGGCTGCAGATTAAGAATCAATTAAGAGCGGGAAGGAGGATTTGCCAGGCGGAGGCGGTGAAAGCTGGGGGCGCTGGGCCGCAAGATGGATGGGGGTGACTGGCGGTGGGGGGTGGGGAGGGAGCGCTCAGTGGGCCCCGGGCGGTGACGGGAGGGTCCCTGAGACTGTGTTCCTGAGTGGTGGTAACAAAAATGCCTGATTTATAGGTTGTTGTGAAGATTTAAATGTGTACAGATCTCAGAACAGTGCCTGGAACACTGAAGATGATAGATAAGTGTTTGCTAAACAAAAATAAGATGAATGATGGGGCTAAGCCTGCTATATATGGCCGATGGCCACTTCTGGAGACACTGCTAGTGCCCCCACCCAAACCAGATTCCCTTTTCTGGGCCAGCACACCCATCTCCTTCCTTCAGTGGTGGCTGGCTAATGGCTCTCACCTGCCCCTTCTCTGGAGAATGTCTTGTGCTGGTGAAAGCTCCCTTCTCTGGAGATGCCAGGGGGGCTTCTACTCCCCACAGGTGCAGCCCACAGCCAATGGCTGTCTGATATAGGGCTGCTAAGGGCCAGCCCCTTTGCCTCAAGCTGAAACAACTATATGGGGCAATTCACACTCCGGAGCTCCCCCCGCCCCATGGGATCAGGCTGGAGCTGGACCCACATCCTGCCTGAGCCCCTTCCTCTGTCACATCCTGCTTCTCTCACTCTCTCTCTCTCCTGAGAGTTCTCTCCACCAAAAACAATTACAGACATCTATGTCCCCATTCAGGTTCTGTCTGCTTCTAGGTAGATGCTTTGACCTGGACTGAATGTATGTGTCTGTCCACCAAATTCACCCATCATTATCTATTGCTACTGGGATGAATTACTGCCAAACACAGTGGCTTAAGAACAACAAATGTTTATTATCTCACAGTCCCTGAAGACCAGGAATCTGAGCTCAGGGTTTCTCATGAGGTTGTCATCAGGATGTGGTGGGGACTACAGTCATCTGAAGGCTGGACTGAGGTTGGAAGATCCTTTTCCAAGATGGAGCACCCACATGGCTGTTGGCAGGAGGCATGGGTTCCTCACCATGTGGGCCTCTCCAAAGGGCTGCTTGAGTGTCTTCACAACACGGTGATTGGCTTTCCCCAGAGTGAGTGATCCAAGAAAGAGGCTGAAGCTCTGTCACTTGTGTCACTCTATTCATTAGAAGATGGTCACTCAGGGCTTCCCTGGTGGCGCAGTGGTTGAGAGTCCGCCTGCCGATGCAGGGGACACGGGTTCGTGCCCCGGTCTGGGAAGATCCCACATGCCACGGAGCGGCTGGGCCCGTGAGCCATGGCCGCTGAGCCTGTGCATCTGGGGCCTGTGCTCCGCAACGGAAGAGGCCACAGCAGTGAGAGGCCCGCGTACCCCCCCCAAAAAAAAAAAAAAAAAAGAAGATGGTCACTCAGTCTAGCCAACATTCAAGATGGGGTACAGGGGTGGATGGGGCTCCATTTTTTGAAAGGAAGAGTGTCAAAGTATTGTGGGCATATTTTATTTACTTGTTTTTAAATTTTCAAGTTGAGATATAATTGACATATATTGTATTAGTTTTAGGTATACAGCATAATGATTTGATATTGTATATTCTACAAAATGACCACCAAAATAATTCCGTTAACATCCATCACCACACAAGTTACAATTTGTGTGTGTGTGTTTGGGGCGGGGGGACTTTTAAGATCCACGCTCCTAGCAACTTTCAAATATACAATAGGTTATTGTTGACGATGGTCACCATGCTGGACACTCCATCCCCAGGAGTTATTTACCTTATAACTAGAAGTTTATACCTTTTGACTACCTTCACCCATGGGCGAAATGGGTGTGGGGGGACATATTTTAAAACCACTGCACCCTACTGTATTTTTATTCTCTTCTCATGTAGCCACCTAAAATTCCCTATATATATATATACATATAGATATACATATAGATCGATAGATATCACTCATTTCCTTATTTGTGGGTTGTCTTGTCTACAGCTACAATGTAAGTTCCCCAAGAACAGAAACTGTCTTCTTTGTTCTCCAGCACAGAACACCTGCTTAATAACTAGGTTTTAGTTTGGGATTCTTAGAAGCAGAGTCTGAGCTAATGATTCAAAGACAAGTAGTTTATCTACGAGGTGACCCCAGGAAACACCAGTGGGGGAGAAGGGAAGGGAAACAGCTGGTGATGGGTGTGTCACTCAGTCGCTGTGGGCGACTGAAGCTCAGCCGTGCCAGGGACCTCTGGGAGGTAGTGAAGGACACTGCCCAGAGGTGAGAAGCATGGCCCATTTGTCCACCAACTCCTGTTATGTTGAGAGGCGCTCCTGGGGTAGGGAGATCACTGCCTGGCGCTTTCAGCCCACCATGCTCGGGGCAGAGAAGCCTTCAAAAGCTTTGGAGAAAGTCCTCTGGTCAAGAGCTGCTGCAGACAGCGGCAGCTGGACGGCAGCAGGAGCCTGTTGAAATGGTGAGGCCGGAGGGATATGAATTGGGCATCAATAGCTTCTGCTACAAACTATTAGTTGAATAATTGAATAAAAAATTTTCAATCATTCCCCATAGCCTAAAGGACAAAATCCACACTTCTGAGCTGGCACATAAAACCACTGTGACCCAGCTTTATGTCCTGATGCTACATCAGGGATGGCAAACTCAAACATCTACAGAAGCCACTGGGCAGGAAAGACAAGGGGTAAAGCCAGTTGAGGGTGAGAAGCGCGTTGTCCTGGATTTTAAAAATTTTCCCTTTTTAAATGGAGTCATGAGTATGGCTAGATTTTGTAGGGAAAGCAGCCAATGCTGTGAGCAAGATGGTAAAATGGTAACGGGCCCTCGGCCACAGTGTTGGGAGACAACAGGGAGTGGTGGGGACTGGGGAAAACTGGAGAACACATTTCCGTCATGCCTTGTGGGAATGCAGGCCATGAGTTCCCAGATTTTCTTTTATTTATGTATTTATTTATTTTTGGCTGTGCTGGGTCTTTACTGCTGCACGAGGGCTTTCTCTAGTTGCGGCGAGCGGGGGCTACTCTTCTTTGAGGTGCACGGGCTTCTCATTGCGGTGGCTTCTCTTACTGCAGAGCACAAGCTCTAGGTGCACGGGCTTCAGTAGTTGCAGCATGTGGGCTCAGTAGTTGCGGCACACAGGCCCTAGAGTGCACAGGCTTCAGTAGTTGTGGTGCATGGGCTCAGTAGTTGCAGTGCGTGGGCTCTAGAGCACAGGCTCAGTTGTTGTGGTGTGCGGGCTTAGTTGCTCCACGGCATGTGGGATCTTCCCGGACCAATGATCAAACCCGTGTCCCCTGCATTGGCAGGCAGATGCTTAACCACTGGACCACCCGGGAAGTCCCCAGATATTCTGATTTTTGTAGAAAAGCCAGAAATCTGGATTTTTATACAGAATCATTAACTATTTAGATCTTGGCAATCAATCCAAACATTTCTTAAAACAAAGCACATCTGTGGGCTGGTTTCGACCAGTTCACACCCTCTGCACTACAATTATTGGTTACAGTTCCGGGAACCTGACATACCCTTTAAAAACTCCAAGCCTTTATACATGCTTTTCCCTCTGCCTGGCCTGCCCTCCCACTATTGTGGAAAGGTCCTATTCATCCTGCAAAACTCTACTCAGAAATTACCCAAAGCAGGACTCTCCTGGAACTCCTACTGAGTATTATTTTGTTGAGTAGATTTATTTGTCTCTCCCCCCAACAATCTATGAGCTCTGTGGGGACCATCTCTGTGAGTCTTATTCAGCTTTTTGCCCTCAGATTTCTGTCAGGGGCTAGCATGACAGAGCACAAATAGAGTTGGTTGAAAGCATGCCCTTGCCACACACGTCCTGTTACCTACATCCAGTGAGGTAGTGAATGGCTCTTTTTTTTTTTTTTTTTTTTTTTGCGGTACGCGGGCCTCTCACTACTGTGGCCTCTCCCCTTGCAGAGCACAGGCTCTGGACACGCAGGCTCAGCGGCCATGGCTCACGGGCCCAGCCGTTCCGCAGCATATGGGATCTTCCCGGACCTGGGCACGAACCCGTGTCCCCTGCATTGGCAGGCGGACCCTCAACCACTGCGCCACCAGGGAAGCCCCGGATGGCTCTTTTTTTAAAATATTAGTTTAACTCTGTTAATTCCAAGTTCCAAGTTTATCCCTCTCCCCACCCCTTTCCCCTCTGGTAACTGTAAGTTTGTTTTCTATGGTAAACTGGCTCTTAATTAAAAATCAAAAAAGCCCCGATTTTGCAGCATCTGTCAATTTGCATGGTGTAAATACTCCCACCATGGCTGATTTCAAGCTACCAATGTGATGTCACTGAACAGTGTTGGAAAGAGATGGGTGCATACAAGCCAGGTCCAGCACTGCCCGTATCCTACCTTCCACCTTCCCCACCTGCTTCACTGAGAAAATAGAAGCCCGTCCCCATCCTTTCTCCTTAAAGTGACCATAGCCATTTTTGGTTTTTTAACTGAAAAAACCCCTTTCTTATTGGAGCATAAAAAACATACTGCAAAGCATGCGTATCATAAGCATACAGTCTTGATAAATCTTCATGAAATGAATACTCGTGTGTTACCAGCACCAGATCAAGAATAGAATATTCCCAGTCCCAGGAGATGGCCCCCCAACACATGTTCCCTTCCAGCCACTACCTCCTTGTCCAAGGATAACCATTACCCCAATTTCTATCATCACAGAATAGTTTTGCCTGTTCGAGAACTTCATATAAATGGAATCAGACAATATGTCTTCTTTTGTATTTGCTTCTTTTCTTCAGTATTAAGTTTGCAAGATCCATCCGTGTTAGTGCAGGTAGCAATGGTTTGCTCTTTTCTACACCACAATTAATCTGTCCATTCTACTCTTATGGGTATTTGGGTAGTTTCCAGTTTGGAGCTATTTATTCAGGAGCAAAATTGCTTGGTCAATGAAGGAGGGGAATGTTCAGCTTTAGTGGATATAATGAAACGTTTTCTGAAGTGGTTTTATCATATATACCCTCCCTCTGCCATTGTGTGGGACGCTAGTGGAAGAGCCATCTTCTTAAAATGTAAATCAGACCAAAGGCCTTTATGACTCCCTGTGGCTTTTAGAATAAAGTCCAAACTAACCTTTTGGCCTCTGCTGGCCTTTTCCATCCCAGCTCTCTGCCACTCTCCCCTCCTTGTGGCTCTCAGGCCCTTTTCCTTGAATATGCCACATATTAGCCCATCTCCAGGCCTTCTACTCACTGTCACTCCTCTGAAGGCTACACCCTCCATTCTTCACCAGCTAACTTCCACATCCTCTTAACTCAGCTCAAATGCAAAGTCTTTTTTGTTCTTTTTTTATTGGAGTATAGTTGATTTACAATGTTGTGTTAGTTTCAAGTGTACACTAAAGTCAATCAGTTATACATATACATATATCCACTCTTTTTTAGATTATTTTCCCATATAGACCATTAGTGAGTACTGAGTAGAGTTCCCTGTGCTATGCAGCAGGTCCTTATTAGTTATCTATTTTATATGTAGTAGTGTGTACATGTCAATCCCAATCTCCGGTTTATCCCTCCCCCCACCTTACCCCCTGGTAACCATAAGTTTGTTTTCTACATCTGTGACTCTATTTCTGGTTTTTTTTTTTTTTTTTGTGTGGTATGTGGGCCTCTCACTGTTGTGGCCTTTCCCGTTGCGGAGCACAGGCTCCGGACGCGCAGGCTCAGCGGCCATAGCTCACGGGCCCAGCCGCTCCGCGGCACGTGGGATCCTCCCAGACCGGGGCACGAACCCGCGTCCCCTGCATCGGCAGGCGGACTCTCAACCTCTGCGCCACCAGGGAAGCCCTCTATTTCTGTTTTGTAGATAGGTTCATTTGTATCCCTTTTTATAGATTCCACGTATAAGGGATATCATATGATATTTGTCTTTCTCCATCTGACTTACTGCACTCAGTATGACAAACTCTAGGTCCATCCATGTTGCTGCAAAATGGCATTATTTCATTCTTTTTTTATGGCTGAGTAATAGTCCATTATATATATGTACCACATCTGCTTTATCCATTCCTTTGTCGATGGACTTTTAGGTTGCTTCCATGTCCTGGCTATTGTAAATAGTGCTGCACTGAACATCAGGGTGCATGTATCTTTTCGAATTGTGGTTTTCTCTAGACATATGGCCAGGAGTGGGATTGCTGGATCATATGGTAACTCTATTTTTAGTTTTCTAAGGAATGTCCATACTGTTCTCCATAGTGGCTGTAGCAATTTACATTTCCACCAACAGTGTAGGAGGGTTCCCTTTTCTCCACACCCTCTCCAGCATTTATTGTTTGTAGATTTTTTGATGACACTTTTCCCAGCTTCCCTCCCAATCTAAATTAGCCACCGAGGCTATCCTCCTAGTTCCCTATTCTTTTCTTCTGAGGCATTTATCACAATTTAGTAATGACAAATTTGTGTAATTTAGGTATTTATTTCATCAGTGTCTTAGTTATCCATAATGTTCTATTTCTTAACCAGGGTTGCAGGTATATAGGTGCTAGTTTATCAAATTATATATTTTAAAATATGTTGAACACATATATAGCTCTTAATTCCCTGTTAATCTAAGCATTTTTCAAATACAACTTCCTTTAATTGAGGTGAATTCATTTCACTTTTCAACTATTAGTGAGATGAAGGAATAGTGAAATGAATTAATTTCAATTTTCAAATATTAATTCATTCCACTGGATCCTTGAAATAGCCTTATGAGATAGAGGCTGTTATTATTCTATTTTATAGATGAGGATACAGAGGTACAGAGGCACTGCCTCCTCCCCACCCCCAGAGGTTCAGAGTCCTCTCCTGCATCCTTCACATCTGACTGGCTGATAGACTTACACCTAATGAGAGGGTCCTATCCTTGATGCAGAACAATTACTTTCTCTGTATCCCATTGGCCAGAACTCAGCCATATGACCCAGCCCAGCCACAGGGGAAGTTGGGAAATGTAGTCTTCCTGTGTGTATAGGAAGAGGAAACAGGTTTGGTGAGACCATGGCTTTGTAGTTGCCATATTTCATGAGATCCTACTAAGTGCCAGGTATTTTATCCATGTTATCCTGTTCAGCTCTGGTCAATACATAAATAAAGTGACAAACAAATAAATAATAATAAGTTATTTTAAAATGAAAACAAGTAAATTTTGAAATAAATTATAATAAATAAGGTAATTACAAAATTTGCATACATGGAGAGAGCATATGGGGTATAGACTGGGGGTGGCCCTTTCCCTCTACATGGGGCCAATGGTCCCATGTGGCAGATCCCACTCCCAGATGGAACAGATCCCACTCCCAGATGGAACAGATCCATCCAGCAGGGTGAAATTCTAGTTGCCTCTAGCATCCAGTCTCCTCTTTTTCCTTTTAGTATTAAAGTGTCCTGAGTTTTAGCTGGGCACTTGGCTTTCCTGTTAGAGACTATATTTCCAAGTCTCAATTATAGGTAAGCGTGGCCATGTGACTAAGTTCTACCCTATGGGTTGTGAGCATAAGTAATTTGTGTAACTCCCAGGTATGTCCTTTGAAGGAAGCTTTTGCCCTCTACTTCCTTTTTCCTGGTTCCCCTGGGAACCCCAGAGGGAATCCACAAGTGATGTGAGTGGCAAAGCTGTCTCATTAGCCCTGGACCACCAACCCCTGATGCTTACATGAGTAAGAAATAACCTCTCAAAGACTATACTTTCAGGGATCATTTCTATATTTACAAAACAGAAATAGAGTCACAGATGTAGAAAACAAATTTATGGTTACCAGGGGGGAAAGTGGTAGGGGGATAAATTAGGAGATTGGGATTGACATATACCCACTACTACATATAAAATAGATAACTAATAAGGATCTACTGCATAGCACAGGGAACTCTACCCAATACTCTGTAATGATCTATCTGGGAAAAGAATCTTTAAAAAAGTGGTTATATGTATATGTATAACAGATTCACTTTGCTGCACAGCAGAAACTAACACAACATTGTAAATCAACTACACTCCAATAAAAAGTTTAAAAAAAGAAATAAACTCTCATCTTGTTGTAGCCATTGAATTTTGGGGCCTCTTTGTTATAGCATCATGGCTAGTGCCAGACTAATGTGGCATCAGCCCTCTCCTCCATGCTAGCCCCTTGGGTCCTTACCTAGCTCCTCCATTCCTATCCCCACAGTATCTACCTCCCTCTCTCTGACTCTGGTCCTGAACAATATGCACAAATCTTCCTACACAGTATCCTGTGTAAACATCATTATGTAAGAGACAAGAGTCAGAGAGGTTATGTCCAGACTTCATTTGTTCAAGGTCCTAATGCTCTGGGCTGACTGCCCCTTCTGTTTCAATTACCAGCCTACACTGAGTCTAGGCTCATTGAAGTCTGATGCCTTCCTGGCATTGCTTTCCTTTTCTACAGTTTTCCTTTGAGGAATCACCTCTAAACCACTTTTGATCAATGTGGAACACCATGGCAGGCTTGAATTCCCCTCACTTCTATTAACAAGCATGTGGTCCAAGATCGGTCAATCAGAACATTCCATCCCTCCAGATTGGTTCAGGGATGGACCTGTGACCCAAGGTGAATGAATGAGAGTCTGCATTAAGTGTTTGCTGCAATTGTTGGGAAACAGATTTTTTTTGTCTGCTAGGGTTAGCAAGTTGTTAGGATGTAAGTCAGGACAAGTGGGACCATCTTGCCACCACTTTGTTGAGAACTTGACTGAGACAGAGAGGCTAACACAGGTAATATGATTTAAGAGATGGACAGAACCGGACTCCTGGTGACATCATCTGAGTGCCTGGATCCAGCCATGCCTGAAGTTATACTATCGTTGTGCTTTTCAGCTGTATGAGCCAGAGTCTTCTCCCTTTTAAATTAATTATGGCGAAGGTTCTCATATGTGCGAACAAAAAATGTTTTGGCTGCTGCAAAGACTTCTCCTCTGACCTCATCCAGCCAGAAGGGTGAGAGCCCAGTGTTTACCCCAGTAGAATGAGTATCCCCCTCCCACTCCAGGTCTCACCCTCTATCATAAAGGAAGAAGAAAACTCACTCAAGCCAACATAAACAATAATTGTCACCATCTAATTGAACAAGTTCAGAGTCAGGTTATCTCCTGGCTCTCACTGCTGGGGCCTGGGTTCGATCCCTGGTTGGGGAACTAGGCAGCGTGGCCAAAATATAAAAAATTAAAAAAAAAAAAAAGTGTTGTCAACATACACTTGCCCAGGGGTCAGCATACTCTATAAAGGTCCAGATAGGAAAGATTTTCGGCTCTTCGGGTTTCTGTCACAACTATTCAACTCTGCTATTTCAGTGCAAAAGCAACCATAGGCAATATATAAAACACGAGCACAGCTGAGTGCCAATAAAACTATTTGCAAAGACAGGTGGTGGGTGGTACTTTGCCCACCCTTGTGCTAGAACATCGAGCATTGAGTGGATATTGCAGGGCACCCACAGCCTCAGATGCTGTGCCTGACCAATCATCAGCGAGGGGAAGGGAACGCCAAAAAGGTCTGAACCAATTAGGACCAGCCCTCTGAATCACCTGACCACTCAACATGGAAATGTATTGGGCTTCCTGCACCCCCCTAGATTGTTGTGAGTCAGGGGTGGGCAAGGCCAGGAAAAGACTCCGAGTGCCCACGTTGACGAGGTCCACAGAGCTGACACTTGGCTCTAGGGTTTGGTTTGGCTTTTTTTCTCCACGGCCTGTTGGCGGCTGGAGCAGAAGCCTGAGACCCTCTCACCCAGACCCCGACACAGTCTGTCTGTCCCATTCAGGCGGGGCCAGCCAGAGACCATGCAGTTCCCAGCACAGAAAAGCTGGGAGGAATTGGAGTGTGGTTTCCCATCTCATTAGTTCAGGTCCGGGACTTCCAGGCAGAACATTCCAGAAAAGTCCTTTTTTTCTTTTAAAGCACATCTTCCAATAGTCTGCAGTCATTAAGCAGAATGAGGCGGTTCTGGATGTGCCAATTTGGGGAGGGTGTCCAAGGTATATAATTAACTGGAGAAAAAGCAAGTGTGGAACAGTGCGTCTGCAGCGATCCCCATTTGTGAAAGTAAAAGAGAGAATGTTCATACAGATGTTGGCGTGTGAATACAAAATGTTGGGTGGATACACCCGGCAGGCCTTACCAGGGCTGTATCAAAGTGAAGGGAGGATTTCCCTGGTGGCGCAGTGGTTGAGAATCTGCCTGCCAATTCCGGGGACACGGGTTCGAGCCTTGCTCTGGGAAGATCCCACATGCCGCGGAGCGACTGGGCCCGTGAGCCACAACTACTAAGCCTGCGCGTTTGGAGCCTGTGCTCCGCAACAGGAGAGGCCGCGACAGTGAGAGGGCCGCGCAGCGCGATGAAGAGCGGCCCCCGCTCGCCGCAACTAGAGAAAGCCCTCGCACAGAAACGAAGACCCAACGCAGCCAAATAAATAAATAAATAACATAAATTTATTTTTTTTAAAAAAAGGTGAAGGGAACAGCACAGAGGAGGCTCAATTCGACACGCTCCTCATTCGACAGGGCTCGAATACCTTTTCCTTTTATCATGAGTGTGTATTGCTTTTCTGAGAAAAGAAATTCACTTCATTCTCTCACTTATACTTCGTTGCTACAGTGGTGGGAAAGAGCTTATAGTGGGAATCCTGTAGGTCTTAGGCTGGGTTCCCCCAAAACAGACCCTGAGACAGGGGCTTAAGTGCAAGAATTTTAATTTGCAAGGTGATTCCAAGAAACACGGGTGGGAGAGACGGGGAGTGAGGCAGGGAAGGGAAGGCAGCCAGTACAGGGTGTGTTGTTGAGCAGGTTCCCAATGTGGGCAACTGGGGTGCAGTTCCACTGGGGACCTCTAGGAGGCAGCAGAGAACACATGCTTCAAAGTCATCCCACCGTGGGGGAAGGAGCTGAAGTATTTATCCTCCAAAATTCTGTCTCCTGTTGGAGACAGTCATTTCTGGGAGTGGCAGCTCCAATCACTTCCTGCCTGCAGGCCCCATCTGCTTGTATAAAAGCCTCAGGCAGAGAAACACAGGAGAATATGAGCCAAGGGGACATAGAAATAGCACCAACCACAATAGCTACACCATAATAGATAACAGAGTTTGTAGCTGAGCAGATGTGATGGTTAATTTTATGTGTCAACTTGGCTGGGCCACGGTGCCCAGATATTTCATCACACATTATTTGGGATGTTTCTGTGAGGGTGTTTTTTGGATGAGATTAACAGTTAAATCAGTGGACTTTGTGGAAATCAGATGACCCTCCATAATGTGGGTGGGCCTCATCCAATCAGTTGAAGCCCTTAAGAGACCAAAGACTGACATTCCCCGAGCAAGAAGGAATTCTGCCAGCAGACTGCCTTTGGACTTGAGCTGCAACTCTTCCCTGGATCTCCAGCCTCCTGGCTTCCCCTACAGAGTTTGGACTTGCCAGCCTCCACAATTGCATGAGCCAATTTCATAAACTAACTGACTCCCTCTCTCTCTCTCTCTCTCTCTCTCTCCACACACACACACACACACACACACACTCATACATCCTGTTGCTTCTGTTTCTCTGGGGAACCCTAATACAGCAGAACTTTCTAAATTGTCTCTCTAGTCTGCATCTACTCATTGCCCCTACTTTATGGATGAGAAGACTGAGGCCCATAGAAGAGAATGACTGCTCAGGGCCTCTGGAGACCCAGGACACTTTCTGTCCCTAAGAAGAGTGTGACAACACTCTAGCTTTCATTATATTTATTTTACACTTACTTTGTATCTGTGGCCACTCATGGTGGTTTTCTATTCATGGCTCTGAAAGTTCCTTTCATGCGTGAATTAGTTTAAGCTTAAAGCAAAGTCAAGTCAATTTTGTAAATAAAATTTTAAAAGTGTGAAGAGGCATTTCTTCTTGGTCGGGGAACATCATCTTTGTTCTCTTAAAGCCTTCAACTGATTGGCTGAGGCCCACCCACATTATGAAGGGTAATCTGATTTAAATGTTAATTTCATCCAAAAAACACCCTCACAGAAACATCCCAAATAATGTTTGATGAAATATCTGGGCACCATGGCCCAGCCACTTTGACACATTAAGAAGGAGCATGTCTCCACCATGGCACCTGGGTGACTTTGCACATATTCCCATAGGCCATGCCAGCAAAGGCTTGAACCTCAGCGAATCAGCATCCTTTTGTTTCATTCTTACCTTTTTTTTTTTCTTGGAATGTGGGATACAGGCTATAGGGGGGCTTCTCCTCCTTTCACTGTTCATGTAAGCAATAAACTCAGAATTTTTAAATGGCTTGTTGTGTTTTTACCAGGTGAATCCATCAGGCTGTGCTTGTTGTGTGCTTGACAAGGTGGTGTGCTGAAAATGTAGGTGAGTGGGTGAACTTTGGGAGACACTGGGGTGCCCACCTGGGCTGCTTTACCCTCACACTCATTCCTTATCTTCATCCCGATCTGCTTCTGTCAAGTGTTGGTGGAAGTGGCCCCTAAACGCTCTACATTCAGGCCTCCAGAACTTTCCACCCTTTCCTCCTTCTTCATGCTCTCTTCACCTTTGTCACCTCCTGGCTGTACAGAGAGAGTCACATGGAAGGTTCTGAGGTGTTAGAAGGAGGTGGTACCACAGCTCACAGGGAGGTGGGGTTTGCAAGTGGAACAGAGTCACCTGCCAAGTGAGTGAGAAATAAGCCTGGAGTGTGTTAAGTCGCTGGGACTTGGGGATTGCTTGTTACAGCCGCTGGGGTGTAATTACTCTGACCGATGCAACATTTGAACTTGCTTAATCTCAAAACAGTCTTCCGAAGTAAGTTCCATTGTTATCCCTGATCAATAGATGAGAAACTGGCACTTCCCTGGTGGTCCAATGGTTAAGAATCCGCCTTCCAATGCAGGGGACGTGGATTCAATCCCTGGTCAGGGAACTAAGATCCCACATGCCACAGGGCAACTAAACCCATGCGTTGCAACTACTGAGCCCGTGCACTCTAGAGCCCACACGCCACAACTAGAGAGAAGCCCACACGCCACAACGAAAGATCCCGCGTGCCACAACGAAGATCCCACGTGCTGCAAATAAGACCCAACACAGCCCAATAAATAAATGAGAAACTGAGGCACAGAGAGGGTCAGCTACACACCCAAGGTCATACAAGAGGTGGGAAAGCTAGAATTCTAACCCAGACCCACTGCTTTCAGAGCCCACTCTGACCCAACATAGGAACCTGCCAGAAGGTGCAACTCAGGACAGAGAAATTTCTCCTCCCTGCTCCCTGAGTTGTCTCCCCCTACAGTGGACGTCCTGTTCCTGTGGGGTGTGCAGCCCCAGCCCCCAGCCTTGTCCTTCCTGTTGTATCAGGCAGCGTGCAGATGCGGCTTGACCTCCCACTCTTCTGAAAGGAACCCGCCCTGATCTGTTGTGGGTGGGGCTTGGTGTAGTGCTGGCACAGAATAAACTCTCAATAAATGTTTGAGATTATTAACATCATTGATGGCGGTGGGGCACTGACCGAGAGGCAGCGTAACTCAGTGGTTAAGCCAGAGGAGCTGGATTCAAGTCACATCTCCATCATTTACTAGCTGTGTGACCTTGAGTAAGTTGCTTAACCTCTCTGTGCTTCGGTTTTCCCCATCCATGAAATGGAGATAATGATGCTATCTATTTCACAGCGTTATTGCAAGGATTAAGATATAAAATACACCAAGAGTGCCTGCTACTGATGTTTTAGGTTTTACTATTATTCTAACATTTTCCCTTACTCGGTCTCATCTCCCAAGTCCCCAGGCATGGCAACAGCTGGTTCTGTGACCAGGGCCTCTCCAGACTGCTCACTACAGGCAAGACTCCCCTGCCTTCCCCCTTTCTTGGCTCCCATGCACCCCTGCCCCCAGCCTGGGTTCCAGCGTCATCTCCTCCCCTCTCGTTTGCCCCTCAGCCCCAGGGTGACCAGAACTCCTGCCTCGTGGGACAGCTTTCCAGCACTTTCCCCTTTTTAAGAGATTGACTGCAATTTCTATAATAACATCACATTAGCAAGAAATTAATGTCCTCATTAAGACAGCAATTAGGCACATTAGCGCAGCAATAAAAGAGAAGCTTATGAAATAATTGCTGGTTCCAAAATGCCTTTAATTTAGTATTTTATATTGCACCGTGTTATTAATTTTTTCCCTCAGCAGAAGATAATAAGAAAAACGTTTGAATTGTGAGGAGGTTTAAAATAAAAACATTTTTTTAAAGGAAAGCAATGTTGATACCTACAGACAAACTGTCTTCTCCCCAAAGCCCCCTTAGATTCCCGAGTCCATCCACATGGTGATGCTAGTGGTGGAGCGGGCCAAGGGCCAGGCCGTGTCCTGGGACTTTTGGCTAAGCCTGGAGTCCGGAGGAGGCTGGAGTTGTGCAGTCTTTGATCCCAGAAGCAGGAGGAGTGGTGCCATGTTTCTTTGCCCTAAGCGATGAATACCTATTTGTTTCATTTTTCTTTTCCAATGGGCTCCATCTCCTGAATTCAAATTCTTTTAGCTAATGTTTCCTCGGTATCCGGTGGCTCTGTCGCTGGCAACGTGAGGTTTCCAGCCGGGTGGAGAAGACAGATGCATAAATGAGTGCACTGATAGACTGGAAATAACACTATTTTGCAACTGGTAATGAAAACATGGATCTGGGACACAATCATCCATGGATGGTTAAATCATTAGGGGAAAGGCAGATGAGGAATGTATTCCTGGAGGGCTCTTTTGCCCACATCTGAAGCCCCGGGTCTACCTTTGCATACCTAAATGTGACACAGATGGATGTAAAGTGGCTTCTGGTGGGAGCAACAGAAGGTACCCAGAACCACTGGGTGTGCTTGCTCCAAATCTAGAATCTTCTCTAGCTGTCTTAGATTGGGTTAGGCTGACCTTGAGACAAGGATTTGAGTAGTTTACTTGGGAGGTGACCAGGAGGTACATGGGGAAGTGAAACAGGGAAGGGAAGGATACAATTTCAGGTAGCAACAAGAGCTGTAACAACAACAAAAATTAAAGGAAAGGGCTGGTGAGGGATCAGAAGGCAGCATATTTTTCTGCGCAAGGAAGGGCCTCTCAGAGGAGTGGACACGTGAGCAGAGACCTAAGGAGGCAAGGGAGGGACCCACGTGAAGATCTGGGGGAAGAGGTTCCAGGCATGGGGAGCAGCAGGTGCAAAGGCCTTGGGGGTGGGAACAAGCTTGGAAAGTATGAGGATCAGCCAGGAGGCTAAACGGAAGCAAGAGAGAGAGGGGATGCAATCAGAGAGATGTCAAGTAATGAAGGAACAGTGAAGAATTCATAAGGAAGTGAAGAAAACGGCAACCAAAACGAGAGTTCCCCAGGATTTGAGTCCAGCTCTTTCCTGAGGAGGGGCAACTTGTGCCCAATGCACATGTGTGCCAGTCAGACCCCATGTCAGTTACCTATTGTCCATTATGCTATGTAACAAACAATCCCCAAATCCAGTGGCTGAGACAATCAGCATTAATTATGGCTCCACGGTCCATGGGTCAGCTGGACCATTCTTTGGGTCTTGGCTGGGCTCATTCATTAGTCTGTGGGCATCTGTGAGCCGGGGAGGCATGCTGTTTACCCATGTTGGGCTCTCCACACGTTTGGGGCTTGGCTGGTCTAGGATGGCCTCAGCTGGGCCGACAGGTCTCTGCTCCATGTCCCTCATCCTCCAGCAGGCTAGTCCCCGCTTTGGTCACGTGACAGAGGCAAGGTTTTTTGTTTGTTTGTTTGTTTGTTTGTTTGTTTGTTTTTTTCCAGACAGCTAGTAAAAACGTGCTGCATCTCTTGAGACCCCGATTCAGCAGGGCCCTTGTACTTCTGTGGCATTTGATTGGCCAAAGCAGGTCACAAGACCAGCCCAGATTCGAGAGGTGTGGAAATAGGCTCCTCGTCCAGATGGGAGGAGCTACCCAATGAGGCGGCCAAGAGAGAAGATTATGGGGGTTTAGAACTGGGTGCATTTAGCAGTCAATCCACACCTGCTCCTTTACTTCTCTGGGGGATTTTGATAATCACTCCCGGTCCCTCCCTGGTCATCCCAAGTCAGTCTACAGTCCTTGACCCCAGCCTTGGCCCTTTTAGAAGTTCCTCCTGCCCATGTTTGCTCTCTAAGGACCTGAAGGATCTGTAGCTTGTGTTGTTCAAAACCCCAAATTCCTGACAAGGCTTCCCTTCCTCTTCAGTTGTTTTTGTGTGTGTGTGTGTGTGTGTTACGCGGGCCTCTCACTGTTGTGGCCTCTCCCGCTGCGGAGCACAGTCTCCGGACGCGCAGGCTCAGCGGCCATGGCTCACGGGCCCAGCCGCTCCACGGCATGTGGGATCTTCCCGGACCGGGGCACGAACCCGTGTCCCCTGCATCGGCAGGCGGACTCTCAACCACTGCGCCACCAGGGAAGCCCCCTCCTCAGTTTTGACGTGTGACCAGAACCGGAAAATTTTTATTGACATAGTTGGCTCTCCTAATAGTGAACTCGAGATTCGGTGTCAGCTACGTCAGGGCAGAGGTTAGTCCATAGGGTCCCCCTGAGCAAAGGAGAAATGGGCACTCGCAGCATGGCTTGAGCTCACTCAGTGCCCTCTTGTGCAGTGTCCAACCTGCACAACCATACGAGCCAGCTCTGATTAGTTGATTAGAGAGGAAAAGGGAAGAGAAAAAGAAGGGGAAAGGAATTCCACTGGGAACCAGGGCACTATTTAACCTTAACCCTCTGGCCAAATGAAGGACCTTCCTCAAACTGATGAGGGACCCTGGGGGGAGCCTCAGCTCAGCAACCCACCCAGACAGGCAGCCTGGCCTCTGTGGACCAAGGCTGGACCAAGCCCTGTGGTGGGGCGGGGGACCAAGAGAGGGGGGAGGAGTAGGGTAGAAAGGTCCCTGCTGAACCAACCTAGTTGTTTCCCCGTCCCACACCCCCACCCCATCCTGTATCCCGGGGAAATAAAGTGTAGCTGGGTTCTTGGTTGCCATGGCGACTGCCACAAAGAATTTGGGGGGAAAAACACCCCGGGGCATGAAGAAGCAATTTGCTCTCAGCTCTGGGAGGCGGGGTGTGTGTGGGGGGAACGCGGATCAGCATCTCCTGAGGAGGAAAAAGCGGTGAGAGAGAGCCAGACCAGGGTAGGTGGCATCCAGAAACCTGGAACCTTCTGTGGCCCCCACCAGCCATCCGAAGGGAGAGAGCGCCGGAGCAACTCCGGCTCTGGCGTGGAGGTTTTCAAAGCCCTCACTTCTGAGCCCCACCAGGGTAGCCTCATACTCCCCAACCTAGGCCTTTTACACCCCTCCTTGGGGAGCGCGGCAGGGACGGCAATGCCATACGTATTTCTTTGTTTTCCTTTTTTAATTTGCGATCCCGCCTTGGGACAGGGCACTGACTGGGGGAAGGCACAGGCCTGATAGCCATCAAATTCCCCCAAATCTAGCAAGGGGCCCAACCTCACTCCCCAGCCCCTCCTCTCCGCTCTCCCTTCAGGCTATGGTGGAAAGGTCCAGAAGTCCTCGGATGTGGGGAGGAGGGCGAATTTAAACCCCCAGAGGGAACCTGCAGCCTAGTTCCCCCTCCTTCTAGTTTCCCTAAACCTCCAAGAAAGCAGAGTGTGGTGGCGGCTGCGTTTTTTTTTTTTTTTTTTTTTTAATCTGTTACTAAAACGCAAGTGAATCAAATCCACTCTGAGGGAAGGGGGAAGGCGGGGCGGAGGGGCAGGGGCCATGGTGTTTGCAGAAGTTGGAAATTTAATAAGAAGGAAAAATAAAAATAGCCACTGTGCTGGAGAGTCAGAGAGAGGGTTGGAAGAAATCCCGGGTGTGGGACTCCAGGCTAGGTGGAAAGGCCTGCAGAGCGGGAGAGGGGGTGAGGGTCCCCAGAGTCTGAAGGGGCAAGGAGGGTACAGCTGGGGGCAACAGGAAAGGAGGGTTTGGGGCACCACCCAGCATGGCCTAATTCCCTGGCAGATTTCCCACAGGGGTTAGTGGGACACAGAGATCGGGGAATGGCCATCTGAAAACCTAGGTGAGGAGGTACAGCTCCTGACTACTTGGTATTCACAGTGCCACCTACCTCCCGGCTGCTCAGATGATGCAACACACAGACAGGGTTGCCATGAACAGCTGTGTAGGTTGCTCACTGCACAAGAGTGCTTGACAGAAGTGTGAGCAAGGGCTGATACCATCTGTTCCCCTTGCTGCACACTTCCTGTGCCCAGAGGAAGGGGTGCCTTTTAAAGATCCACATAATAAAGGTGGAAACACCCTAAAAGTCCATTAACAGATGAATGGATAAACAAATGTGGTCCATCCGTACAATAGAATATTATTCAGCCATAAAAAGGAATGGTGTACTGACACATGCTACAATGTGGATGAAACTTGAAACTATCATGCTGAGTGAAAGAAGCCAGGCATAGAAGAGTGAATATTGTATGATTCCATCTATATGAAATGTCCAGAATAAGTAAATCCATGGAGACAGAAAGCAGATTGGTGGTTGCCAGGGGCTGGGGGTGGGTGGGGAGGGGAAGACTGGGAAATGACTACTTTAATGGGTATAGGTTTCCTTTTGGGATGATGAAAAGTTCTCGAACTAGATACAGGTGGTGGTCGCACAACATTATGAAGGTACTAAATGTCACTGAGTTGTATACTTTAAAATTGTTGCTTTTATTTTAGGAGATAAGCTCGGTGCTTTGTGACCGCCTGGAGGGGTGGGATAGGGAGGGTGGGAGGGAGGGAGACTCAAGAGGGAAGAGATATGGGAACATATGTATATGTATAACTGATTCACTTTGTTATAAAGCAGAAACTAACACACCATTGTAAAGCAATTATACTCCAAAAAAGATGTAAAAAAAAACAAAAAAACAAAAAAAACCAATCCATGCAAAGATAGAGGACTAGCTGGGGCCCTGCACATGGCTGATCCTACCCCGCCACTCCCCAGAAAACCCAGGATTGCTGACAGGCCCAGACCAGAGCAGTCCTGGGGGCCCTCTGGGAATGGCTAAATGGAATTCATTCATTCATTCACTCCACAAATATTTACTGAGTTGTTTATTTCATGACAGGTGCTATGCTGGATGGTGAATGAATAAACCCCTGCCCTGGGGCTGACACTCTAGTGGGGCAGACAGACAAACCCAACAGTACCTGAGGTGGTGGTGCATGCTATAGAGAGAAATAAAACCCACAGGGGTGTGAGCAAGCAGGGACACTGCCTTCAGTTTTAACTGGGTGACCTCACTGAGGAGGTGACATTTGAGCAAAGTTCTGAAGCAGGCAACTAGCAGTCAGTCACATGGCTATGTGGGGGAAGAGCACCCCAGGCAGAGGGAACAGCCAGCGTGAAGTGCTGGACCTTGTTGCCCGAAATGAGCACCTCTAAATGTGGGTTGCTCAATCATATTTAAGGTTCTGCTGGGGCTTCTTTTTTTTTTTTTTTGCGGTACACGGGCCTCTCACTGTCGTGGCCTCTCCCATTGCGGAGCACAGGCTCCGGACGCGCAGGCTCAGCGGCCATGGCTCACGGGTCCAGCCGCTCTGCGGCATGTGGGATCTTCCCGGACCGGGGCACGAACCCGTGTCCCTTGCATCGGCAGGTGGACTCTCAACCACTGCGCCACCAGGGAAGCGCTAGGGCCTTTTTTTTTTTTTTAAATTTCCGATTCTGACTTGGATGAGGCACCAGCTGGGAGATGACACAGATGTGACCCCCATCAAATCTCCCCCAAAGCCAAAAGTCTTGCATTTCTATCACCAGTAGATGATCCACAGTCTATGCCAGGACCAGGACAAAAGTCATAGGAGCAAATCCTACATAAGACTATCTTATCTGCCTCCTTATTCACTCACTTAACCTTCACAGTGAATCCCAGTGACGACAAAAATGTTATCTCCATTTTTCAGGTGCGAAAACTCACTTGAAACTGAGGGATGAATTGTCTCGCCCAAGCTGATGAGAGCTCTGGATCTGAACCCGGGACGCCTGTCTGCAGATACAGATGGGTGAGGTCTGTGAGTTTCCTCCAAGGTTGGACCTTGATGGGGTCCTCAGGCCTCCAGTCTTGTCTTGGAACTGCCTCTGGGTCCCGGGGCTCACAGAGGAGCCGAGCTCGGCGGAGGGTCCCCAGCTCAAGGGAGTCAGCGTTGGCAGGTGATTGATGGTTTAATATCTCGCGCTGCGACCCGGGCCCCTCCTCACCCACGCCGCGGTGGATGGCCCCCAAGGAGAGACAGAGATGGGATAATTCAGTTACCGAAAACAGAACGAAAATTCCGGAGAGAGAGAGGGGCGCAGAGCAGGGGCGAGCTGGGAACTGATTTGGCTGGGCTCGGATGAGAAGGAGAAAGCAGGTTCCCGGTCGTGTTGGGGGCTGGGGTGTCCCAGCCCCCAGTCCCTCTGCAGCCTCCACCTGACTTCCTGTCTTGAAATGGAGAGAGCAGATGCGATGAGTGAGAGGCCTCAAGGCAGGATCAAGACCTCAGAGGAGACGGCAGCATGTGGCCTCCACCTGAAAAGGCTGGATCGAGGCTGGGGGGACACAGGAGGGAGATGGGTGCTGGCGGAGCTTGGAGCTGGAGGGGGCTGGGGGTTCTAGGAACCCAGGTCAGAAGCCTCGGGTCATCCTCGACTTGATTCCTTTCTCTCTCTCTATGTCCACTTACATCCAAACCTTGGACTTTACTTCTCCCCACCTCCACGGCCCCACCCGCTCCAGCACAGCATTGCTCACCTGGACCTTGCAGCCTCTGCCTGGTCCCCGGCTCCTGCCATCGCCCTGAAGCCTACTCCTCTCACAGCCTCCAGGGTGAACACCTGAGCCAGGTCGCGTCCGTCTTCTGCTCAGAACCTGCGTGGCCCCCACCTTGGCTGAGTTTCCTGTTGCTGCCGCCATTAATTCCCACAAATGTAGCGGCAAAACAACACACATGTATCATCTCAGGTTCTGGAGGTTAGAACTTTGGTTCAGGTCTCAAGGGGCTAAAATCTAGGTGTCAATGACTGCGAGGCTCTAGGAAAGGATCCTGTTAATTGCTCATTCAGTTATTGACAGAATTCAGTTCCTTACAGTTGTAGGACGGAGGTCTCCGTTTTCTTCCTGGCTGTCACCTGAAGCAGTAACCTGCACTAATTGGCTCGTGACCCCTCCTTCCATCTTCAAAACCAGCAAAGGGGAGTTCTTTTCACATGGCATCTCTCTGACCCCCCTTTCTTGCCTCCTTTTTTTAAAAATTAGTTTTTATTGGAGTATAGTTGCTTTACAATGTTGTGTTAGTTTCTTGCTGTATTATCCACTCTTTTTTAGATTTCCTTCCTATTTAGGTCACCACAGAGCACTGAGTAGAGTTCCCTGTGCTGTACAGTAGGTTCTCATTAGTTACCCATTTTATACATAGTAGTGTACATATGTCAGTCCCAATCTCCCAGTTCATCCCACCCCCCTTCCCCCTTTGGTAACCATAAGTTGTTCTCTACATCTGTAACTTTATTTCTGCTTTGCAAATAAGTTCATCTCTACCATTTTTCTAGATTCCACATACATGCGTTAATATATGATATTTGTTTTTCTCTTTCTGACTTACTTCACCCTGTATGACAATCTCTAGGTCCATCCACATCTCTGCAAATAGCACTATTTCATTCCTTGTTATGGCTGAGTAATATTCCATTGTATATACGTACCACGTCTTCTTTATCCATTCCTCTGTCAATAGACATTTAGGTTGCTTCCATATCCTGGCTATTGTAAGTAGTGCTGCAATGAACATTGGGGTGCATGCATCCTTTTGAACTATGGTTTTCTCCGGATATACGCCTGGGAGTGGGATTGCTGGGTCATACGGTAGCTCTATTTTTAGTTTTTTAAGGAACCTCCATACCGTTCTCCATAGTGGCTTTACCAATTTACATTCTTACCAACAGTGTAGGAGGGTTCCCTTTTCGCCACACCCTCTCCAGCATTTATTGTTTGTAGATTTTTTGATGATGGCCATACTGACCAGTGTGAGGTGACACCTCACTGCAGTTTTGACTTGCATTTCTCTAATAATTAGTGACATTGAGCATCTTTTCATGTGTTTCTTGGCCATCTGACTGCCTCCTTCTTCCACATTTAAGGACTTGTGTGGTTAGATTGGGCCCACCCCATAATGAAGATAACTCCATCTGAAGATCCTTAATTACATCTGCAAAGTCCCTTTTGCCAGGTGAGGTAATGTATTCACAGGTCCCAAGGATTAGGACATCTTGGCGGGGCCGTTATTCTGTCTACCAAGCTCCACACTCAGAGCAAAACCCCAGGTTCTCACTAAGGCCACGAGGCCCTGCACACTCTGCCCCCATCACCTCCCTGCCCTCATCTCCCTCCACCTCCTCCCCTCACTCCCTCCCTGCTGCCACATGGGCTACTTCGCTGTTCTCCAAACTCATCAGGCACATTCCTGCCTCAGGGCCTTTGCACAGGCTGTTCCCTCTGCCTGGATCATCCTCTCCCTGATATCCACATGCCTTCTCCCTCACCTCCTCCAGGTGTCCCCCTCACATGTCCCCTCTCCAGGACAGTCTTCCCTGATACACACTACACGCCCCCCCAAGATTTACAACCACCACAGACCCCCATCATGGCTTTGTTTTTCTGCATTGCACTCACCAGCCTGGGATATACCCGAGGATATTTACTCATTGTTTGTCTTGTCTCTTGTCTCTCTCCCCTACCCAAATGTCAGCTCCATCAGGGGAAGTTCTTTAACAACACCATTCCCTCCAGACTCCTCAGCACCTCTCCACCACTCAACCCGACTCCAGCCCCTGGCACACAGCAGGTGCTCACTAAGTGTTTGTTGAGTGAATGGAGGGCAGGCAGTTAGGGCCCTAGCATGGAGGGGGACTTAGGGACCCCATGGAAGGCAGGAGGGCAGGTGGAGAGGGGTCAGTATGAGGTGGGGCAGAGCAAAAGACCTAGAAGAATCCTAGAGGTTAAGAGGACTCTATGGTGAAATGGACCGGCACTCACCAGTCCTACTCATGTTGTGGGATCAAATGCAACTCCATTTTGGCTTCTTGCTGCCCCTCTAACATGCTTTGTTGGGGGGAGCATCTCCCCTGCCCTGCCCCCATTGGATAAACTCACCCTCCTGACCCCCCACTCCCACCCCAGCTCATCTCAGATAACAGATGCTCCTGTGGTCACCTTAGGTCATGAGGTAGCTTGGGCACGATTCAGAACATCCGGACCCAGTCCCAGACCATAGCTTAGACTTAAATATTCTGCCCCCTTCCCAGGGCCAAGTTCTGGGGTCCCTGGAGTGGTGCTGGCCCATCCTCACCTCCGCTGTCCCTCTTTTGCTTTCACACTGTTAAAGAAAACCAGAGCCTGACACACATTATAGCGGTGAAGAAAATTTTTATTTTTTAAAACAACTATGGGACTTCCCTGGTGGCACAGTGGTTAAGAATCCACCTGCCAGCGCAGGGGACACGGGTTTGAGCCCTGGTCCAGGAAGATCCCACATGCCGGAGAGCAACTAAGCCCGTGCGCACCAACAACTGAGCCTGTGTTCCACAACTACCGAAGCCCGTGCCTAAAGCCCGTGCTCCGCAACAAGAGAAGCCACTGCAATGAGAAGCCCATGCACTGCAATGAAGAGCAGCCCCCGCTCGCCACAACTAGAGGAAGCCCACGCGCAGCATTGAAGACCCAATGTAGCCAAAAATAAATAAATAAATTTATTTTTAAAAATAATAAAATTAAAAATTAAAAAAATAAAACAACTATTGCAATAGAGGAAAAGAGACCTCAGTACAGAAGTGGGCTGGGCTTCCCTGGTGGCGCAGTGGTTAAGAATCCGCCTTCCAATGCAGGGGACATGGGTTCGGGCCCTGGTCGGGGAAGATCCCACATGCTGCAGAGCAACTAAGCCTGTGCACCACAACTACTGAGCCTGCGTTCTGGAACCTGTGAGCCACAACTACTGAGCCCGCATGCCACAACTACTGAGCCCGCCTGCTACAACTACTGAAGCCCACGCACCTAGAGCCCGTGCTCCGCAACAAGAGAAGCCACCACAATGAGAAGCCGAAGCCCGAGCACCACAACAAAGAGTAGCCCCCGCTCACCACAACTAGAGAACGCCTGCGTGCAGCAGCGAAGACCAACACAGCCAAAAATCAATCAATAAATAAATTTGTAAAAAAAAATAATTAATACCATTTTTAAAAAAAGTATAGAAGTGGGCTCAGTTCTGAATGCAGGATGAGCATGTGGGGATTTGCAGCCAAGTAGCAGGGTGTTGAGGCATTGGATGGAAAATTACTAAGAGGAAACATCAGGGGTAGGGGGGATTCTGGCTCCCCTGACTTAGTTGGTTTCTTGCTAAAACTAGATTCTACAAGGAAGGACCCAGAGAAGCCCAAGGTTGAGGCATCGCCGAAAAGATTACCCACAGGAGCCTGAGCAAATTTGGGTCAAGGAGAGAGTCTTTGTCAAGACCCAGGATCTGAGCTTAGGGAGGGAAGGGGAGTGTAGGGGGTGGAATGGTGGTCCCCAGAAGGATATGCCCATGCCCTAACCCCCAGAACCTCTGACTATGAATTTATTTGAAAAAAGGGTCTTTGCAGACATAATTAAGAATCTTAAGATCATCCTGGATTATCCGGGTGGGCTTAAATCCAATGACAAGCATCCTTATAAAAAAGCATCCTTACAAAAGAGAAGAAAACACAGACACACATGGAGAAGTCCATGTGAAGACAGAGGCAGAGATTGGAGTGATGCAGCCACAAGCCAAAGAAAGCCCGGAGTCACTAAAAGCTGGAAGAGGCAAGGAAAGATTCTTCCCTAGAATCTTCAGAGGAAGCATGTCCTGGCCAGACACCTTGATTTCACATTCTGGCCTCCAGAACTGTGAGAGAATAAATTCCTATCGTTTTAAGCCTCGAAGTTTGTGGTGCTTTGTTATGACAGCCCTGGGAAACCATGGGTCAGATGGTTCTTCTTTTTTTTTTTTTTTTTTTTCACATGGTTCTTCTTAAACTGGTTCTGCTGTCAGATGACACTGCCTTTCAGAACCTATAGCAGGTGGTCAGAGTGGAGACTTTCTCTTGTATATACTTTGAAGGAACCATCTGACCTGGCCCCCGCCACTCCCTTGGGACCTGCTCTCTGCTCAGGCTCTGACTCTCTCCCCACTGAAACCAGTCATAAACTTGCAGTTGGAGTCCCAACACCTCCTACAGGGAACCCTACTGAAAGTAACCCATATTTTGATCCAGCAGAGCAGTCACCAGGCCCTTTCTCCTGCCTTCCACAGGTCATGAGGTCCCCAAAGTCCAGGGGACCCACAGCAGATTCTCCAGGCCATTCCTGTTGGGTGTCCTTCCTACCCTTGCCTGCCTCCTCTCTCCTTTTTATTTTATATTGGCGTATAGTTGATTAACAATGTTGTGTTCGTTTCAGGTGTACAGCAAAGTGATTCAGCTATATTTATACATGTATCTATTCTTTTTCAAATTCTTTGCCCATTTATGTTATTACAGAATATTGAGCAGAGTTCCCTGTGCTATACAGTAGGTCCTTGTCGGTCGGTTATCTTACACACTGCTATATTTATTTATTTATTTATTTGGCTGTGCAGGGGTCTTTTTTTTTTTTTTTTTTTTTTGCGGTATGTGGGCCTCTCACTGTTGTGGCCTCTCCCGTTGCGGAGCACAGGCTCCGGACACGCAGGCTCAATGGCCATGGCTCATGGGCCAAGCCGCTCCGCGGCATGTGGGATCCTCCCAGACCGGGGCACGAACCCGTGTCCCCTGCATCGGCAGGCGGACTCTCAACCACTGCGCCACCAGGGAAGCCCTGTGCAGGGGTCTTATTTGCGGCATGCAGGATCTTCGTTGCAGCACTTGGGATCTTTTATTTGCAGTGTGCAGGATCTTTTTTTTTTTTTTTTAGTTGTGGCATGCGGACTCTTAGTTTCGGCATGCATGTGGGATCTAGTTCCCTGACCAGGGATCGAACCCGGGCCCCCTGCATTGGGAGCGTGGAGTCTTAACCACTGGACCACCATGGAAGTCCCCTCACACTGCTATATTTAAAATAGAGGCCCCCTTTCTCTTGAGGAGGAGAGCACGAGGCTTACAGCACAGCCCCCTCTGAAGAAATCCTCCTCATAAAATCCTCTCCAAACCTGCCTTCCCCAAACTATTCAGATCCGTCAAGGCGAGAGTCGTGAAACCCACAGTGATCCATCAACTTTAGAAATCTTCACTGTGGTCTGGCACCTCCCACTGTTTTGCGTCTACTTATTTTGGGGACTCACTGAAAATGACCATCTTAGCATCCTGTTACTCTAGTAATATCCACCTCTGGGGGTCACTGATGTTGACCACTAAATATTCCCAGCTCTCCACCTTTTGAGGGCATGATGGGTGACACTTCCTGGTCCTCTGTGACTGGCTGGAGCCATGTGATGAATTCTGGCCAATCAGCTGCAAGCAGAAGTGATGATGTCACTGCCAGGCTGGAGCTTTTAATGGCCAAGGCAAGATCCTTTGCTCTCTTTCTCTGCGGCAGTGACTAGGAACATTCCAGATGCTGCCTCATCAGCCTGGGTCCTGCCATGAGGATGACCCAAACAGAGACCCCAGGTGACCCCAAATTGTTATGTAGCATGAACAAGAAATAAACTTTTAAGTCACTGAGATGTTGGGGTTATTTGTTACAGCAGCATAACCTAGTGTCTCAGGCGGTATATTAGTATTCCTTGGAGACTGTAGCAAATCACCACAGACTTGATGGCTTAACACAATAAACATTCATTCTCTTACAGTTCTGGATGTCAGAACCCTGAGACTGGTTTCACTGGGCTGAAACGAAGGTGTTAGCAGGACCCTGCTCCTTCCGGAGGCTCTAGGGGAGAATCTGTTTTCTGGCCTTTTCCAGCTTCTAGAGCCAGGTCCCTTTCATTCCTTGACTCATGGAGCCTTCCTCTATCTTCAAAGCCAGCAGCATAGGATCATCAACTCTCTGCTTCATTATCACATCATCTTCTCCTCTTCTGTTTTTGTAGTCTCATCTCCCTCTGCTTCCTTCTTATAAGGATACTTGTGACTGCATTGGGGGCCCGCCCAGATAATCCAGGATAATCTCCCCATTCCAAGAGCCTTAACTGAATTTCATCTGCAAAGCCTCTTTTGCCACAGAAGGTCACATTCCCAGGTCCCAGAGATCAGGAACTCATATATCTGGGGGCCACTATTCAGCCTAAAACAGTGTTTCCCCTAGAAGCAAGGATTCAAGTGAAAATAGTATATTTGGAAAATGATTCCAGGAAGAAGAGTGAGGAAATGAAGAAGCCAGGATTGAGTATGTTATTGAGATTACTGCTGTGGGAAACTAGGCTCGATTCTACTGGAAAATTCTGGGAGAGAGTGTGGAACTGAGCAATAAAGGATTACCCTCACCCAAAGAGAGGTCTGGCCTTTACCTTTGGCTCCTGGTAGGTGATCTCTAAGCCCTAGGAATGTCTTGCTTGATAAGAGTATCTTTGTTTGAAAACTAACACAACATTGTAAAGCAATTTACTCCAATAAAGATGTTATTTAAAAAAAAAAAAAAAAGAGTATCTTTGTTTGGGACTCCCCTGGTGGTGCTGTGGTTAAGAATCCGCCTTCCAGGGCTTCCCTGGTGGCTCAGTGGTTGAGAATCTGCCTGCTAATGCAGGGGACACGGGTTCAAGCCCTGGTCTGGGAGGATCCCACATGTCGCGGAGCAACTAGGTCTGTGAGCCACAACTACTGAGCCTGCGCGTCTGGAGCCCGTGCTCCACAACAAGAGAGGCCGCGATAGTGAGAGGCCCGCGCACCGCGATGAAGAGTGGCCCCCGCTTGCCACAACTAGAGAAAGCCCTCGCACAGAAACGAAGACCCAACACAGCCAAAATAAATAAATAAATCAAATACTTTGCAACAACTTTCAGATTGTTACCTTATTAGTAACAGTAAATAGTTTTATGGAGTAAGTGGGGTAGAGATGATTACAATAATTTAAAAAAAAAAAAAGAATCCGCTTTCCAGTGCAGGGGACATGGGTTCAATCCCTAGTCAGGGAACTAGATCCCACATGCGTGCCACAACTAAGAGTTCGCCTGCCACAACTAAGGAGCTGGCGAGTCACAACTAAGGAGCTCACCTGCCAAGATTAAGACCTGGCGCAACCAAAAAAAAAAAAACTGTATGGGGATAGACAGGCTAATGAACAGAATAGAGAACCCCAAAACAGACCCACAAATATGCCTGACATTTTTTAAAAAAAAGAGAGAGAGTATCTTTGTTTATCTGGGGCCTTGGCGATGCCAGATAGCCCATGCTAACACTGTGATTTATGGTTGGAGCCTTGGGCCATACTAGATAGTAACAATGTTATTTATGATGGGGGCCTTGGACCACCCAGTATTAGCTCGACCTCTGGAGGGGCTGGAGACTGAGGTCAACCACATGGGTGGTCAATCATATCTATGTGACCAAGACCCAGCAAAAACTCTGGACATCAATGTTGGAGTGAGCTTCCTAGGTTGGTAGTATACCATGCGTGTTGTCACACATCACTGCTGGGAGAAGTTATTACTGTACGCACAACTCCACCAGATGGGAACAAGTGGATGCTTGCTCTTGGTGTCTCCTGGATCCTGCCCCATGCACCTCTTCCCTTGTCTAATTTTATTTTATTTTATTTTATTTTAGGCTGCACCATGTGGCTTGTGGGATCTTAATTCCCTGACCAGGGATTGAACCCGGGTCCTCAACAATGAAAGCACGGAGTCCTAACCACTGGACTGCTGGTGAATTTCCTCCCCTCTTGGCTGATTTTAATCTGTATTCTTTTCCTGTAATAAACCATTACCATGAGTATGAGAGCTTTTCACTAAGACTTATTGAAACTGAGGGTAGTCTTGGGAACCACAAACTTGCTGTTGGTGGTAGAAGTGAGGGTAGTTTGGGGGACCCCAATATTTGCAGTTGGTGGTAGAAGTTTTAGAGTTGGGAACTCTTTTTTTTTTTTTTTTTTTTGATAGGTAAGACGTGGATTTATTTAGAGAGAAACACACTCCACAGACAGAGCGTGGGCCATCTCAGAAGGTGAGAAAGGCTTTGGGAGAAACACACTCCACAGACAGAGTATAGGCTATGGCAGAAGGTTGCAGGTGTTGGCAGTACCGGCACAGCAAATGTCAGGGGGACATGGGCAGGACACCCACAGTGTGGGTGGAACACACAGCCTGTCCTGACTAATACTTGACATCTGTTGAGAGCTTTGTAAGTGCTAGACACTGTTCAAGCCCTTTATTTCCTTTTGGATCCTAAAGATACCCTATGGACTATTAATAAGCCCATCTTTCTGATGAGGAGACTGAGGCATGGAGAGGTTAGCTCATTCAAACAACATGCATTAGCCTGCTTAGGCTGCCATAACAAAATACCATAGACTGGATGAGTTAAACAACAGAAATTTCTCATAGTTCTGGAGGCTAGAAGTCCAAGATCAAGTTGTTGGCTGATTTGGGTTCTGGCGAGAGCTCTTTTCCTGGCTTGTAGATGACCACCTTCCTGCTGTATCCTCACATGGTGAGGAGAGAGAGCATTCTTCTGTCTCTTCTTAAAAGGGCACTTATCCTATTGTATCAGGCCTCCACCCTTAATGACCTCATTTCACCTTAATTATCTCCATAGAGACCTGGACTCCAGATACAGTCACACTGGTGATTGGGACTTTAACATATGCATGGTGGGGGAAGAACATTCCGTCCATAACACAGGATCACAGAGCTATTGAGTGCTGGAACTGATATTCAAACCCAAGCTCCTACCCACTGCTTCTTATAGTCAGTGGAGAAGCAGAAAGCTTGCAGAGGGGAAGGGAGAACAGATGAGGGAGGGCAGGTGGGGATCATAAGAGTGGCTTGATCTATACCCAGGAAGCCTGGGACTGTGGAAACCTGAACTTCAGCCTACTTGGGGCCAAGAGCACCCTAAGGTTTTGCAGCTTGAATAGTTACTTTAAACCCTAAATTGGACCTGGTCACTCCCTTGCTCAAAACCTTCCATTGGCTTCTCATCACTCTTTGAAAAAAATATGGGCTCCTCCCCACGACCTATAAACCCCTGTCACCTCCCTGCCCTCATCTCTTACCACTGTCCTCCCTGACTTTACTCCAGCCCCCCTGATGTTTCTCAAACACACCAAGTGAGTGCCAGCCTCAGGGCCTTTGCATATGCTTTTGCTGGCATTTGCAGTGCTTGCTCTCTCTCTTCACTCAGGTTTCTGATTGGGGCAAAGACTGTTTCCTAATATTCCTTTTCCTTGTCTTTTTTTCTTACTTTTTTTTTGGTAAGCAATTATTTTTCATTGTGATAAAATATATATAACATAAAATTTTAGTAAATGAAGTATTAGTACATTCACAATGTTGTACAACCATCACTACTATCTAGTTCCAGAACTTTTTCATCACTCTCAATGGAAACTTCACACCCATTATGCAGTCGCTCCCCATACCTCGCCCCCCACTTTCCTTGTCTTTTGTATTAATAGAACAAGTCCATTTTTAAGCTAGGTGCACCGCCATCCAAGAAAAAGAGTACATTTCCCAGCCTTCCTTGAAGCTATGGCCATGAGACATTCTAACCAATGACACGTGAGCAACCATGATGTGTGCACCTTCTGGGCAACGCCCTTGAAGGGGAAGAGCAGAGCCTCCACCTGACCTTTCCCGTCCCACTGGCTGGGAGGTGGATGTGATGAGGAATCATCTTGGCCCACCTTACAGATGGTGGAACAAAAGACAAAAAGAGCCTGAGCCTCCACCACAGTGTTGCTAATCATTCCAGCCCTGGACCACTTATACCTAGATTATTAAGCGAATGCTAAATAAAGTTATCTCTTATTTGAGCCAATGTAATGCTGGGTTTCTGTTCCAGCAACCAAAATGATATTGTAACTAACACAGAATTTGGTAATAGAATCTAAAATACATGGCATTTCCTTAGCAAGTGGGCAACTGGTGAGGATTCAGATATGACAGGCTGGGAAGCTGATGGCCTTTGTTATGCAGGGACAAAACATTTAGGAGGCTTGCTGCTATAGACTGAATGTGTGTGTCCCCCCAGATTCAGAGGTTGAAATCAAATCCTCAATGTGATGGTATTAGGAGGTGGGGCCTTTGGAAGGTGATTAAGTCCTGAGAGCGGAGCCCTCATGAATGGGATTAGTGCCCTCATGAAAAAGACCCCGGACAGCTCCTGGCCTCTTCTACCAAGTGAGGACACAGGGAGAAAACAGCCATCTAGGAAGCCCTCACCAGACACCAGATCTGCTGGCACCTTGCTCTTGGACTTCCAGCCTCCAGAACTGGGATAAATAAATATCTGTTGTTTATAAGCCACCCAGTCTGTGGGATTCTGTTACAGCAGCCCGAACAGACTAAGACACCTGCCATCTGTGCCATCCTTGAAGACAGCCTGTAGCTCTAGGGAGAGTGGTTGACTTTCTGGAATACAAGCCATGCACCAGCTATGGCTACTATGTGAGTCAGAAATAACCTTGTGTGTCCTTTAAGCCATGATAATGTTGCCCTTGCTATCCGTATCCACTCAGCTCCTGAGTTCAGATGGCAAGAGTCTGGATAGCAAGTTCAGATAGTGATGAATACTGCATTTTCCAAATAGCAAATGTTTGGACAGTGAAGGGTACCTGCCCTGGGGGACCTTGTTGTTACAACAGCCTAACATCTGCCTTAACTGATACTCACCCATAAAATAAACTGCTTCCTTTATTGAGTATTGCGGGGATTCAGTGAGGGAATACACATAAAGCACCTAGCATGTGCCAGGCACATAATAGGTGCTCAATAAATGTTCATTGTTTCCCCCACCACCACCATCTCTGGTTTAGGGAAGGAGATGTTCCTTCCCAAACTATCGGGGAAGATGCTTTGGTATCTCTTTTGTTTCCAGACAAGAAGCCTTGTCCCCAGACTGGCTTCCTCTGCAGCCACAGCTCCCGTCTGGCGGACCCTCTCCCCACATCTCTCTCTTTCTCTCTCCCTCTCTCATTCTGGTAACGCTGTTCCCTCCCTGTACCCCTTCTGGCCTGGTTATTGCCTTTCAATCTGCCCTTCCTCCTTCCTTGAACTCCCCTCCACTAAAACAGTAAGCACATGGGCAGCAGCACAGTCCAGGACCAGTTTCTCGCAAAACTTTTTATGAACCTCCCCTGACTACTAAGTGGTTAAAAATATCCACTCTGCCCAGGCAATTTTGCTAAGCTGGTGTGGGTGGGTGGGTGCGGGGGGTGGGAGGGGGAGACGCGGGAGAGCTCACAAATGAAGCAAATTGCTGAAAATCGGATTTTTACTGTCTTATCTAGGAGCCACATGAGAGAAGAGATTGCAATTTCTGCCAGAACTTTCTCACATCCCCGCATCTGGGGCAAGAAAGTGGCGGAGAGCAGGGGAGGAGCGAGTGAGAGAGAAGATGGGGAGCGAGAACAGAAGGAAAGATAGAGGCTCAGGAGGGAGGGATTGGGAAGAGATGGGGGAGGAAAAAATGAAGAGGAGGAAAGGAAAATTAGGGACAGCACTGAGAAAGGCATGGGTGCCCCCAGGAGGGTTGGATGCCACAACCTCAGCCTGGGTACCTACAGGGGCTGTATCCCTTTCAAAGCCCCTTTGCCCACAGCATTCAGTTGTTTTCTTCTATTTTTTTTTTTTTTTTTGCGGTACGCGGGCCTCTCACTGTTGTGGCCTCTCCCGTTGCGGAGCACAGGCTCCGGACGCGCAGGCTCAGCGGCCATGGCTCACGGGCCCAGCCGCTCCGTGGCATGTGGGATCTTCCCGGACTGGGGCACGAACCCGTGTCCTCTGCATCGGCAGGCAGACTCCCAACCACTGCACCACCAGGGAAGCCCAGCATTCAGTTTTAATTGCTCATCAAGCTGGTGCAATAGGTAGGAACAGCTCACCCATTTTACTGATAAGGAAACTCAGGCTTAGAGGAAGGAAGCCTTTGCTCAAGATCATAGAGCTAACTTATTCATCATAGGAATGACCAAAAGAGGGTCTAGGACAGGAGTGGGGAATCCTTTTCTGTAAAGGATCAGAGTAAATATTTTCAGCTTTGCAGGCTACACAATCTCTGTTGCAATGACTCAGCTCTGCCCTTGTATGGTGCCATAGACAACATGCAAAGGAATGGGTGTCTTTGCGTGCCAATAAAGCTTTATTTCCAAAACCAAGTAGCCCACTGGATTTGGCCTGGGAGCCTTAGTTTGCAAACCTCCAGTCTAGAACTGTACTGTCCAGTATGGTAGCCACTAGCTACATGTAGCTATTTATACTTAAATTCATTTGAATTAAACAGAAGTAAACACCTAATCCCTCAGTCATGCTAGCCATGATTCAAGAGCTCAATGTCTGCCTGTGGCCATGTATGGTGGCTACTCTTGGATAGTCCAGAAAGTGACCATTTCCATCATCACAGAAAGTTCTATTGCACAGCGAGTGCTGCTCTAGAGCTCTTGTCTCTAGATCATGTTTTCTAGTATGCTGCGTGACGCAGCCAAAAAAAAAAAAAAAGATCTTTGCAGATGTAATTAAGTTAAGGATTCGAGATGAGGTCATCATCTTGGATTATCTGGACAGGCTCTAAATCCAATGACTTATAAAAGAAGAGAAAGGGAGACAGGTAATGACATGATCCAAGCCAGAAATGATACACTAGTTCTGTTCAAAATTCATTGGCCAGAACTCATCATGTGGACCCACTTAATTACAAGGGGGCCAGGAAATGTGATTCTGCCTGGAATGGGGGTAACAAGAAATATTTGGAGGACAGCAGTCATGACTTAACCACATGGGCATGGAGGGGTGGTCTGGAGAGAGATGGAGAGCCCCAGACCCAACATTTAGTGACTGGTTAGATAAGGACCCTATAAAGGAGGCTATAAAGGTGGGGATGGGGAACTCTAAGACTTTTCTGTGCATTGGTGTGATGGCTGCTACAGGCAAAGGACAGGCAACCCCAGACAAGGGCCAGGAACTAAGCGATGAGAGCAGGTGAATGTCCATATGGCCAGGCTGGAGATCTTCCCTTCAGTAGCCTGATATTCCATCCTTCCCACAATCCCATTGCACTGGGTAAATTCAGGCTAGGAAGACAGAATCCGCTCTAGGTATTTCAACGGGAAGGGATTTAATGCTGGGAATCAGCCTGCAAACCTCCTGGTAGGGATGGAGAAAGTCCCGCCAGCATCCAAGAGGGCAGAGTGTACAGGAACTATGGAGAATCATTGCTGATAATCTCAACTCCCAGCTCTCAACATCAAAGTAGGAGATTTGCAGGAAGATGCCCAGAAGGTGCCAGCAAAAACCTCACAACTGTCATTTGCCAAGGCCTGAGTTTCTGCTCGCCATGGACAGGAACAACGATGGCTCCTGTTTCTCTTCTGACTGACAAATCTCGCATGAATGCCTCTTAATTGTAGGCTCCTCCCTAAAGCCCTGCTGACGACGGAGTTTCAGACATGTAGTTCCCAGAAGTGCAGAGTTGCTAGCAGACACTCCAGCACACCTAAAAAGGTGAAACATGGAGATGGTGGTCAGAAAGATTCAGGGCAAGAAGTTGGAAGTGATCCTGAGCCATGGTGGGGACTGGACCCCACTCCAGACTTCCAAGACAGCCCTCTTATTTCATGAGGTTATTCCTTCCCAGGCGTTTCTTGGATTGAAGTCCTCCCTACAAAGCAATAAGCATTAGGTGACAATGTAGAGCCCTGGTGATAAAATGGATGTTTAAAAGTAAAGAATGGGGACTTTCCTGGTGGTGCAGTGGTTAAGAATCTGCCTGCCAATGTACGGGACAAGGGGTTCAAGCCCCAGTCCGGGAAGATCCCACCTGCCACGGAACAACTAAGCCCGTGTGCCACAACTACTGAGCCTGCACTCTGGAACCCGTGAGCCACAACTACTGAGCCCACGTGCCTAGAGCCAGTGCTCTGCAACAAAGAGAAGCCACCGCAATGAGAAGCCCTCGCTCGCCGCAACTAGAGAAAGCCCGCACACAACAACGAAGACCCAACGCAGCCAATAAATAAATAAATAAATAAATAAAGAATGGAATAGTATTCAACGGTCAAAAGAAAAGAGCTACAAGAGGACATGGAGGAAACTTAAATGCATGTTGCTAAGTGAAAGAAGCCAGTCCCAAAAGGCTACAGACTATGATTCCAACTATATGACATTCTGGAAAAGGCAAAGCAATAGAGGCAGTCAAAAGAACTACTGTTGGACTTCCCTGGTGGCGCAGTGGTTGAGAGTCGGCCTGCCGATGCAGGGGACACGGGTTCATGCCCCGGTCCGGGAAGATCCCACATGCTGCGGAGCAGCTGGGCCCGTGAGCCATGGCCGCTGAGCCTGCGCGTCCGGAGCCTGTGCTCCGCAGCGGGAGAGGCCACAACAGTGAGAGGCCCGCCTACCGCAAAAAAAAAAAAAAAAAAAGAACTACTGTTGCCAGGAGTTCGGGGGAGAGGGGGGAAGGGTGAATAGCTGAAGCACAGGGGATTTTCAGGGCAGTGAAACTGTTCTGTATGATACTGTAATGGTGATCTGTGAAATCGTGCAGTTGCCAAAACCCATGGAACATGCAACACTGAGACTAAACCCTAGTGTAAACTGTGGACTTTAATTAGTAATACTGCGTCAAGACTGGTTCATCAATTGTAACAAATGTACCAAACTAATGCAAGATGTTAATAATAGGAAAAATTGGCAGGGGGTGGGGGGATATAGAAAGTGTCTGCACTATCTGTACGATTGTTCTATAAATGTAAAACTGCTCTAAAAACTAAAATTTAGGGACTTCCCTGGTGGCGCAGTGGATAGGACTCCATGATCCCAATACAGGGGGCCTGGGTTTGATCCTTGGTCAGGGAACTAGATCCCAAATGTATGCCACAACAAAGAGTTTGCATGTGGCAACTAAGGAGACCTCCTGTAGCAACTAAGACCTGGTGTAACTAAATAAATAAATATTAAAAATAAATTAATTAATTAAATCTACCAATTAAAAAAAATAAAGAGGAAGTTCCCTGGTGGCCTAGTGGTTAGGATTCCGGGCTTTCACTGCCATGGCCTGGGTTCAATTCCTGGTTGGGGAACTAAGATCCCACAAGCCGCAAGCCTCGGAAAAAATAAATAAATAAAGAGTGGCTTCTTGGGGCTGGATCATGCTCCATTGTGCAGGTGTTCTCTGATGAACAGGGGCTGATTGCTTGAGCTGCCAGGGGTATACTAGGCATTGAGTTTCCAGGCCCTATGACTGGCAGCCATGAACTTCTCACTTTGGGCAGTTGTGGGGACTAGCCTGGCCTGCTTCCTTTATCAACCTTGAAGGTCTGTCTCCACGATCTGGGCTCCCTCGGCAAGAACTACCTTGGTTTCTCCTAGATTAGTAAGCAAACTGGACCTCAGTTTCACCATCTATAAGTGGGGATATAATATGTAGTAGTCAGGACAGCCTAGGTTATGCTACATAACAAACAAGCCCAGATTGCTGAGCTAGAAGGGGCTGTGTTTCTGGGTTCCAGACACACTGCTTGTCAGTAATCAAGAAAATGTGACTTTCAAAAGACTATCAGTTATATGGCAGGCCCAGGTTTGCAGCAGGTCAGTGTGATAGGGCAGATATTTCTGAGTCTCCACTGCAGAAACAGCAAGCACAGAGATGCCGACACTTTTGTAAACACGGTTGCCTGCCCCCTGCCTGGAGCCAAACAAGGAGAAAGGACAGTTCCAAACCCAGCCTCTCCCAGCATCCACTCTCCCAGTCCCAGAGCAAGCCATATTCTGTCTTTCTCTCCTCTCTGCCCCACATTCCTTCAGAGCTGGAGGTTAATAAACTCATCACTGATGAGCAGGGAACACATCTACAGAGGTTTTAATTACAGCAGAAAATTGGCCCAATTGGTACTTAATGTAGAGTAAGTATCGAGTTAACTGGTCAGGACAGGAGTTGCTGAGGTTTGCGTGAAGGTGCCCTGAGCCCTGCTTGGCTAGTTTTCCCTGGGAATATCCAAGGGCAGGTGGAGGGCATGGTTCTGGTTCTCTGGGGACTGCAGGGGGACCTCAGAGACCCTGGAAGAGGAAAGGAAGCCGGCTGGGGTGAAGAGGTGAAAAGACATTTCTGAAACCTCAGCTCAGAGCTCTGCTCTCTAGTCTCGGAATTTTTCTCCCTTGTAATATCTGATCGCCAGCTCTTACAGGCAGCAGTAGATGAAGGGTTGGGGCTCCCACAATGAGGGTGTAGGAGGAGCTGGGGAATGGAGTGGAGGTCTGCGAGGATTGGTCCCTCAGAAGGTCAAGGCTGAGCTGAATGAATTAAACTTTCTAAGTGAGGATTGGGGGAGGAGAAATTTCCCTGGTCCTCTCATCCAGCCTCCTGTGTCTCCCCCAGAGGATGTGATAAATGGAAACCTTCTAGGAGAGCCAGTGCTCAAGAGAGAAAGGAATGAAAAGCCCCAAACAATCAGAGGAAACAGGATAGGAGAAACCAACCCCACCCAGGATCCACCGCTGTTTATGAATTTTCCATACATTCCAGGCCCCCAGAATGACTCCGTCTCACCCAGAGAGACAGTTTAGAAGTAAGAGCAGAGTCCCTGGAGTCAGACTGCCTAGACGCTATCTCTGAAAACTTCACTTACTAGCTGGGTGACTGAGGGCAAGTGACTTAACCTGTGTCTCAGTTTTCTCATCTGCAAAATGGGGATGTAATTTTGAATGGTTAGTAGAAACTAGGCTAGGCTGCAAAAACAAAGAAACCCAACCTCTCAGTGGCTGAAAAATCACAAAGTTTATTTCTCACTCATGTTTCATGTCTGTTTGGGGTCATTAGGGGGGAGGCTTTGCTCATCATAGCCACTAGTGGAGCATTCACATTCTGAAACACTCTGGAACATTGTTGGCTGTCACACCAGAAGGAAATACTAAGAGCTTTGGAAGTTCATGCACAGGCAATTAGATGCTCTAGAGGGAATGATGCGTGTCAGTTTCACTGTAGCTCATTGGTTAGAACTAGTCACACGACCTCACCCACAAGGTGGTCAGGAAGCACAATTCTTGGCCAGCAGCACTGGTTGTGGTTGTGAGTTAATGAGTGCAAGGTGCTTAGGTCAGTGTCTGGCATGAAGTGAGCACTCTTTACGTGTTCTCAATTTTGAGTTTCATCAGCAAAAGTGACCCCACTCAGGTGCCTGATGGCTCTCTGACGCTGGTTGAGCTGCACCAAGATGGACCAGTGGCTGGAAGCCTGGAAGGTGTGCTCCAGGTGTGCACCAGCTGTGTGCCAGGGAAGTCCAGCCACTGAGGTCCAGGTCAGGGCACACTCGTGCCTGACCCTGAACTCGGACAAAACCACAGAGCTACATCATGTATTCCAGGGTGGGAAATGTATTCCAGGGTGGGAAATGTGAACTGGAGCCTGCCCAGACTCTCCACCCCCTGGGCCAACAGGCAACCCCCCACCCCTACAGAGACCCACCTTACCCCCGACACCATCCATGCCACCTGGGCAAGGGCAACTGCAAATGCTCATGTCGGCTCCAGCCTGCAGCCCTCCAGGAGGTAGGAGCCCGCCATATCCTTCATTGTCCTTCAGGTATCTGCTGGTTGATATCCTTTTCTCTCTCTCTCTCTCTTTTATTTTTTATTTTTTTTATTTTTATTTTTTTTTTGTGGTACGCGGGCCTCTCACTGTTGTGGCCTCTCCCGTTGCGGAGCACAGGCTCCGGATGCGCAGGCTCAGCAGCCATGGCTCACGGGCCCAGCCGCTCCGCGGCATATGGGATCCTCCCAGACCGGGGCACGAACCCGTATCCCCTGCATCGGCAGGCGGACTCTCAACCACTGCGCCACCAGGGAGGCCCTCTCTCTCTTTTAATACATTTTATTTATTTATTTATTTATTTATTTATTTATGGCTGCATTGGGTCTTCGTTGCTGGGTGCAGGCTTTCTCTAGTTGCAGAGAGTGGGGGCTACTCTTCGTTGCAGTGCACGGGCTTCTCACTGCCATGGCTTCTCTTGTTGCAGAGCACGGACTCTAGGCACGCAGACTTCAGTAGTTGTGGCACATGGGCTCAGTAGTTGTGGCGCACTGGCTTAGTTGCTCCACGGCATGTGGGATCTTCCCAGGCCAGGGCTCAAACCCTTGTCCCCTGCATTGGCAGGTGGATTCTTAACCACTGCGCCACCAGGGAAGCCCTGCATCGGGTCTTATTTGTGGCACATGGGATCTTCGTTGCAGCATACGGGCTCTAGAGTGCAGGGGCTTAGTTGCCCTGTGGCATGTGGGATCTTTGTTCCCCGACCAGGGATTGAACCCACGTCCCCTGCATTGGAAGGTGGACTCTTAACCACTGGACCACCAGGGAAGTCCCCTGATATCCTTCTCTCCTGACTAACTCGGAACCAGGCCCTTTCACTCACGCAGGTGTTGACCCAAACAGAGGAGGTGACAAATAACAGGTGAGGAAACAGGCCCTGAGCGATGGTCACCTGCTCAGGGTCTCCCAGAAGAAAGTGATGGAGGCAGAATTCAAATCCAGGCTGCTCTGTTTACAGAGCTTGTGAAAACGTCACCGGGCTGCCTCTCTGAGGCTGCCCCTGTGCCCCCGACTAGCTCACCACATGTCCCACCAGCCTACCACAAGCAAACTTCCCCCTCGACTCAGCCCACAAGAGCAGGCAGCCCTGCAGAGCTCCTGGTTTTCCTATCACCCAACTGGAGCTCTCTTCCAAGTTGGGAGCTGAGGCCTCCCAGGCACCCAGGGAGCCCAGTGAATGATCAGCATCACCCAAGGGCCTGAAAAGCACTGGCAACTCCAGTAAAAGCCCAGGTGCCCTCCTCGGACAAAGCCTAATTATACCAGCAGAGCCCAGCCAGGCCCCAGGCGAGGCAGCTTCCTCCAGGAGCTTTGGCTTCAAGGAGGAAGCAAAGCAGTGCAGCTTGCCAGCTCCCAAATCCTCATCCAGCCCCGCTGGGGACGGTGGGAGGCCACGACTGGCCTGGCCAGGAGGGGCCGTTTACCCGGGTTTTGTAGCCAAATCCATTGGTGGATTTCCGGACAGGGGAGAGAAATGGGCAGTGTCCTGGCATGCTGTCAGGCAGAGGGGAAGAAGTGCCAGCCTGCCTTTCTCGGGGGGATGTCCCGGGGTACACACCACACTGCCCCTCTTGTGGTACAGGGGAAGCGAGGAGCCCACCCCCCCACCCCCAATCATACCAGGTTCCCAGCCTTCATTCCTGCGAGCTAAACCCTGCCTGGGGCCTCCCTGCCCAGAAAGGGCAGGAAAGGAGAGAAAAGGAGGATTTAGAGACCCGCCCGCCTGCTGAGAGATTAGATGAGAACAGTATACAGAGGCTGGATAAAGATCCGTGACCCTGAGGGTGATTAACAGGCTTGCAGGGGTTGGGCCAGAGCCACCCCACCCCCGCCACCCCGTCCTCAGCAGCCCCCCCGAAGCTGGGGCTGGAGTCCTAGCTCCCTCTTCCTCCTCCACACCAGCCCTGTGCGTTCAGAATCTGGGTCCTCCATCCAGCCACTCCCCCAGGGAGTCTAGAGGGATCACTGGAATAGTCGCTGCTATCCTTTACTGAGCGCTTGCTGTGTGCTGCTGGCTGTCAAAAGCTTTAGTTGGCTTCTCAGCTCTGACGCCAATTCTGGGAGGCAGTCACTATCACGGGGTCTACTTTTCAGATGGAGAAACTGAGGCACAGAAAAGTGAAGGAGCTTGTCCAAGGTCACATCACAAGTAAATGATGAATCTGGGATTCAAATCCAGGCCTTTGGGGGACAAAGCTTGAGCCCCCACCCTTCTGGATGACAGTTTCTTTTGCTTTCTCCCCACCCCCTGACCTGCCCAGACTCCTAGACAAGGTAACACCAATAACACCACCATATTGTCCCCAGTCCTTTTACTGGCACCTTTAACCATCTGGAACTCAACTGAGCATCGAAATGCAAGGAAAAAGTATCTATGCAATGAAGCACATACCACAAAGTCCATGCATCAGCCAAAGCACACGACCCAGAAGGTCTATAAGCTCCAAGAAGATGGGGATCCCATTAATCTTTTCGTGAGAATCATAAGGTCTGGCATGGGGTGGGTGGTCAATATTTTTTTTTTTTTTTTTTTTTTTTTTTTGTGGTATGCGGGCCTCTCACTGTTGTGGCCTCTCCCGTTGCGGAGCACAGGCTCCGGATGCGCAGGCTCAGCAGCCATGGCTCACGGGCCCAGCCGCTCCGCGGCATATGGGATCCTCCCAGACCGGGGCACGAACCCGTATCCCCTGCATCGGCAGGCGGACTCTCAACCACTGCGCCACCAGGGAGGCCCGGTCAATATATTTTTGTGGAGTTGAATTGAACTGATGGTTGTGGCCCTGACTTATAGCCTATTTACTCATAATTTAGACACAATAATAACTACTGTAATAATTGGTTATGTTAAATGAGCATAGGAAGCTACTCAAGGTGGACAAACCAACAGTGATGAAAGCAAGAGATGGGAGAAATCTTGCCTCTACCACTCACTAGCTGTGCCTGGATTCCTCCTTCTGTAAGATGGGTTATTATGAGGGTTACAAAAAATTATGTTTGTCAAGCATCTAGCATGGTGCCTATGCTCAAAAAACTTGAACATTAGCTTGAATTTTTGAGGAGACCAATGGAAAAACTATAAAAACCTACATAAGATCTCAAAAAGCATGGCGCCTAGCAACAAACTTGTGAGGTTTGAGAACTACAGAACGAGACCAGAACTTGTTTCTGCCACAAAAAGGAGGGCTGAAATCCTGTTATCTATAGAAAGCCTGAACGGGTATTTGAAAAACTACCTATAACATTGCTATATGTAATAAGAGGTAACAACTATCAACTCCTGGGCATTTGTAACTCCCAGCAATCCAATGAAGCATGTACTATGATAACCCCATATATACAGGAGGAAATGGAAGCTCAGAGAAGTTAAGAAACTTGCCCAAGATCACACAGCATGTAGTGATCAGGCTGGGACTCAGGCCCGGCTCTGCCTGACCCAAAGTCCTGTCCTGAGAAAGATTAGAAGGATAAACACCTAAAGATCAACAGTGATCTCCTCAAGGCCATAAATGTGGGCAAAACTTATTGTCTTCTGGTACACACTGAGTGTGCTTCCTGCCTGTAATAAGAAAAAAAAAAAGGGACTTCCCTGGTGGCGCAGTAGTTAGGACTCCGTACTCCCAATGCCAGGGGCCCGGGTTCACTCCCCGGTCAGGGAACTAGATCCCACATGCATGCTGCAACTAAGAGTTTGCACGCCACAACTAAGGAGCCAGCAAGCCTCAACTAAGGAGCCCACCTGCCGCAACTAAGACCCGGCGCAAACAAATAAATAAATAAATATTTAAAAAAAATAAAATAAAATAAAAAAATAAAATTACAGTGGAACTTTAAAAAAAAAGCTAAATATTTAAAAAGTCTCCCTAAATATAGGTAAGGGGAAAGCTCAAGAGGAAGAAGTCTTTTTGGTTAGGGTCCCCATGGGAAGCAAACTCTGCAGTTTAGGTACATGGCTTGAGGTCTGTTATAAAGATTAAGGAAGCTGTAGAAAAAGCTCATACATGCAACCTGGGGCCCTGTGAGGTTGGGGAGCCATCACCACCCCTGGGAGCAGTGGTTCTGGTCAGGGGAGTGACCAGTTTGCAGGACAGGCTCAGAGCTGACTCCACTCCCCTCCCATACTCCATCGCCTACCAGTGTCTCCTGGTGGCTGAACCCACTGGAAGCCAGAGGACCAGGGAGCCCCCGATCCACCCCAGCACCCCAAGCCGGATGGAGGAGGGTCTTGAAGGCCACACGGAAACTACCTTATCCTACCCCGCATCCCCCATGGATTGTAAGAGAGGGAGGGGCAGAATCAGAAAGCCATCGTGACTTTTGGGGACATACATCCTGAAGCAGCTGTGACTCTCGTAATGTATACAGGCAGAGAGCAGGCAGCCCTTCTCTGTACTCTCACTGGGGAGCCACGGGCCCATTTTACAGCTGAAGAATTGGGTGGTTCAAGGGTCCAGGATTACTGGGAGTCTGGAGAATGCCCTCATCTTCAAGGGAGCTCAAACATCAGTTCCCTAATCCATGAAATGGGTATGATCATGGCTCTCCCACAAAGCTGCCGTGAGGGTTACATACATCATTACACGTAAAAGTGATTGTCCCAGGACCTGGAACATTAAAACAGTAATAGATGTATTGAGTGACAGTTGTGTGCTAGAAGTTGCTTAATCGCTTTTCGCGTGTTAATCCATTTAAGTCCTCACAATAACGCTATAAAGTAGGAATTATAGATTCAGTTTTGTGAAAGAGGAAACAGAAAGGTTAAGGAATGAGCTGAGGCCACACAGTGAGGCTGCTGGACCCTTGACCTTCCTTCTGACTCCAAATGCAGTGCTCTTTCTACCGGCCACCCCACACCTCCCAGGGAAAAAATGAGTGAGAAAAACGGGAAAAGTCAGAGCTGGAGAAAGACTATATTTTCTCGGGCTTTTCTGGGACCTAGGACAGGGCTGGTATAACCCAGGGAGAGGTGTATGCCTCCCTCTCCTTTCTTAACTGCTGTCTGTGTTCCACTCAGACCCTCCTCTCCAAATCAGGGAGAGGTTTGTGGCAAAGCTTATGGGAGAAGCATCTTTTTCAAGATCAGAAGAAGGGGGTTCCCTCTCTCCACACTCCCATTTCACTTTTAAGGGGGAAAAGCTCCCCACGCAACAAGGCAAAGCAGTGGGTTCCTGGGGCCTCTCGGGCCCCGTTGCCACAGCAACCAGATTCAATAGCAGTTTCTGGTACAGGAATTGCCTGGACCCACAGCTTGGGCTGGAAGAGGTTGAGGGGTAGAAAAGAGACCTCAAGAGCATCCTCTTGCATTCAGACTGGACCACCCATTCCCCAGGGCCAGTAGAGACTAGAGGTCCAAGTCCCAGGACATGGGAGAGGGGCGCTCCCCCAACCTTGGACCTCTCTCCTGTATCTGGGGCCACTGCTTAAATTTTCCAACTTCTGTCCACACTAGAAGACTGTTGAGAAACGTCTGAGGAGGGAAGTATCAGGATTCACCCAGCATATGGGTCACATATAGCTCTAGGGAACGTTTTTCTTCTCTGTTTTCCTTCCCCCAACCCCCTTTGAATGAGGTATAATTTACAAAGGTAAAGTGCTCAGATTTTAAGTTTCAGCTCAGTGAAATTTACACGTGTACATACCTGTGTATCTGCCACCCAGATCAGGTTCATCCTTCCAGAAAGTTCCCTCATGCCCTTTCCTGGAAGTCAGTATTTCCCAATCTGACTCTGTCATCACAGATTAGTTTTGCCTGTCCTTGAACTTCATATAAATGGAGCCATACCATGTGTCCTCTTCTTTGTCTGGTGTCTTTCATGTTACATTAAACCTGTGGGAATCATTCTTGCTGTTGCAAGTATTATTAGACTGATCTTTTTCTTTGTTGTGTAGTATTCCATTGTAGGGATTACTCACAATTTGTTTATTTACTCTACTGTTGATGGATGTTTGAATTGTTTGCAGGTGTATGTGTAGTTTTAGGAAATATTGCTGGTTTTCCAAAGTGGCTATATCATTTTACATTCCCACCAGCAGTGTATAAAAGTTCCAATTGCTCCACATCCTGCCAACACTTAGTATCAGCAGTCTTTCATTTTAGCCATTCTGGTGAGTGTGATATTTCCTTGTGGTTTTATTTACATTTCTGTGACGATTGATGACACTGAGCATTTTTCCATGTGCTTATTGGCCATTTGGATAACTGTCCAAGTCTTCTATCATTTTATCAATTTGTTTTTCTTTTTCTTATTGATTTGTATGTGCTCTTTATATATTCTGGATATGAGTCCTTTGTCAGATATACCTATGGCAAATATCTTCCTTCTGGGGGAATATGTCCTACTCCAAATAGTCTCCCCAGGTTTTGGGCTGGGAGTGACCACAAGAGCAAATAGCCACAGATTATCCTTTTCTGGTTCCATCCTCATGAAGAAGGCAGGTGCTCTGGTTTATTGAATACCTGAGACATGTCAAGGACTTTACATCTGTCTTACCCTTACACAGTCACAACATTCTTATTTATTTAACTCACTTATTCAGCACATATTTGAAAATCTAGTAGATGCCAGATATTGTGGGACAAACTGAGAACAAGAGTCAGGGTCTAAAAAGAGATTGTGTTCCAGTGGGAAGTGGTGAGGCAGACTGTAAACATGAAAACACAAAAACAAGGCAATATCAGAGGGTGGAGAGTGCTGGAAAAGTGGTGGATGGAGAGCAACTGGTGGTGGCGGGGAAGATCCCATGGAGGTGACACGGGGCTGGGGCTTGAAGAAGGAGGTGGAACCAGCCATGTGAGATCTAGGGGGAAGGGTGTTCCCAGAGGGGGGAACAGCTGGTGCAAAGGCTCAGTGGAGTAAGCAATGGGAGGGGGATCCAGAAAAGGCTGAGTGAGGGATTTGGATTGAATCTAAGAGTCATCTTAGCATGCAGCATCCTGAATACACAGTCCTGATGGGGTGAAGGCAGAAGCAGGGAGTCCAAGGCAGAGGCAACCACGATAATCCAAGTAATCCTGATGGGGGCAGGACCAGGGTGGGGGCCACAGAAGTGGGAAGAAGTGGGTGAATTCAGGTTCTATTTGAAGATGGTTGTTATCGTCCTCAACTTAGAGGGAACAGAATCTCAGAGAGGTTAAGTGACTTGCCCAAGGTCACACAGCTCAGAAATGGGGAATGGGCAAGAAAATCCAAGTCTGACTTTTCAATTATATGAAAGATGTCAGGTTGTGGGCAGTGTGACCTGAGGTCACCTAGAGAGGTGGGGATCCAGGATGCTGGTGGGGTACTAGGAGGAGGGGTCCTCAGACCCAGAAAATCCACCTGTCGTTATGTTGGTCCCTGCTTGCCCCTGGACTGCAGGGCTGGCAAGTGACAAGCTGCAAATTGAACTGAGACCCAGTGGGGAGATGTATCAGAGGTGTCCCGAACTAGCCTGGACCCCGTATACCCAGTGTAGTGTAGCCCTTTCAGAGAGATGACAGGGGCCATGGGACCTCAGGAGAGCCTGGAAGCCCTGGCTGGTCCTTAAGTGGGAAGGGATGGGGGGTGGGGGTGGGCTTAGGATCTGAGGCTGCATCACCTTCATTATCCCAGATTTATGTGTATAATTCCGCCACCCCCAATAGCTCCAGCATCTCCTCTGGCTAGAAACTCAACTCCCCCGGAAGCAGCCGTGGAGCCGCCAGCCACCGGGCCATTAGCAAGCAGGGAAGGGGTGGGGGAAAGCAATCAGCAGGGGGGCACCGGGAGACGAAGAGGGAGGAGGAGGTAGGCGGGAACTGGAAAGGATGGGAGGGAGGTGGCAAGATGAAAGAGAACAGGGGAAGGAAACAGGGCCGGGAGGGGAGGAGGAGCCACGGCGGGTGCTTCGAGGCGGGAATGTGTCCCAGACGACTTGGTTGGCTTGGCCGCAGAGAACGGGCTCCAGGGGCAACCGAGGGTCTCCTGAGCCCTTTCTGGCCAATGCCAAGGTCGATGAGGGACTCTGTTGGGCTCCCTCAGTCCAGGAATTACTAGAAACCCAGGAGCCCCTTCTTCTGGGAACCAAAGCCCGAGGCCAGCTGCCGGGTCCCCGGCGTCCCCCGTGACCGAGCGAGCCCACCTGCGGGGGCTGCCCCTCAGAGCCCCGGGATTTGGGGGTGGGGGTGGGAGGGTCCCAACTGCAGGGCTCTCGGTCCGGAGCGATGACTACCCGCCACCCCCGGGATGACCCCCTCCGCTCTGCAAGTCCCTCCCGGCCCTCGAGCCCCTGGGTAGGGGAGCGCGCGAGGCCCCTCTATGCCGGGGGAAATCAATGCCGCACTAATGTAAGATTTCCAGGCGGTGGGTGGGGGGAGCGCTTCATAAAAGATGTATTGTTTCCATTGCACGCTCGCGGCTCCCTCCCCGGCAGCCTGCAAGATGGCGGCGGCCCCAGCGGCGGGCGCGGAGCCGAGCCAGTCGGCCCGGGGAGGGGGAAGTGCGGCCCTCTCTCCTGCTGGGGAATGTGGGAAGAGAGGCTGGGGTGAAGGAAGGAAGGGGAGAGAGAGAAAGAGGGAGGGAAGAGGGGGCCGGGAGGCTGGGAGAACTAAGGGGAGGCGGGAGCCAGTCAGAGGGAGAATGGCGGGCTGGGGGTGGGGGGTGATGGCTGGAAACCCGGAGGAGGCATGAGAAAGGGAGCCCAACGAGGTGGCACCTAGGGACGCAGGAGAGCAAGCCAGGGATTGGGGGTAGAGGGAGGACGGGGGGTCCAGGAAGGGAGGCGGGCTGGAGTGGGAGGGGCGAGGGAAGGACGGAGAACAGGAAAATGGGAGAAAAAGGCAGTCAGGGGAGCCTGGACAGGAGGGAAGGGACACCCCACCCCCACCCACAAGTTGTTGCTGGGCTCCACCCCGCCCTCCAGAGCCTCCCCTCGCTGGCTCTTTCCTGGTTCCGGTGCAGATACCCCCCACACACACAACGCGCCACCCCCGTGGACATGAGCCAAGGAGCTCCCCCATGGAGGTGGCTGCACCCCATTGGCCTGGCTCCCTACCCTCCTTCCTGTCCTGGCACCAGGGGTGCCAAACTGAGAGGGAACAAACCTCCTCCATCCGTCTCTCTCTGGGCACCCTGCCCTGCCCAGGGGCTGGCATGGGGCAATATCCCAGTGTCCTCCAACTCAGGGCCTCCAGGGTTGACCCCAAGAGCCCCCCTTTCCTTAGCAGGATGTTTGGGTACATCTACAAATATCCTACCTTCTGGAGAGGCATGCCGAGGTTCCAGAGAGGGGAAACTAAGGCAGAAGAGAGCCAAGAACACTGTAGATCTCCTTACCCCCCAAGGGTCCCACCCTCAGTGCCCCCTCTTCCTGGCCTACTCCCCATCCCCCCTGGCAAGCACGATGAGAGTTTCATCGCCCCCTCCCCCCATTCCAACCTTCCTGCTTCACCGTAGGGGAGCTCTCAAACGCCTGAAAATATCTTTAAATTAGGAAAAAGAGCTAAGCCGCCAGGGTCCTTTGGTCTATTAAAGGAGGAGCAGAGGCCACTGGCGCCACCACCCCACTTTACTCTGGTTTTGCATTTGAAGCCCAGACGGCAGATCCAGCTGGAACAATGATGGGGCCTGCCCAGCCGGCCCCAGGTCCTTCCTTTCAAGTGTCCCTGTGCCCCCTGCCAGGTGTGCCAAAATTAGGATGGCTCCCTTCTCCAGCCCTTTTCATCCCTCCTCTCCCCCACCCCCCTCCCTGTGCTCCTGGGACTTCCGAGGCGCTAATGAAGCTCTTGCCGCTGCCTTTCCTTTAAGCAGAGCCTGCCTGGGGGAACCCGAGTCAGGGCCGTGCATGGAAATCCGTCCTTGAAGAACTGCCCCCAGGGATGGATTCAGGTGCCATGTTCCATGAGGGTCTTCGTACAGGACCCTCCCTTCCCCACTCCCTGCCTCCTCCAATCTCTCTAGGTCCTGGTGACATCCACCTCCTCCAGGCAGCCCTCCCCGCCTGGTGGCACTTGCTCCCTACTGTTTCCCATGGGGTTGGGCAATGGAGTCAAGCTGCCTGGGTTCAGATCCAGGCCTCACCTCTTTCTGGCCGTATGTCTTCCAGGGCAGATTGGTTAACTGCTCAGAGCCTCAATTTCCCCATCTGTCAAGTGAGGATAGTTACAAAAATCTATGTCATGAGACTTTTATGATGCTGAAAGGTCATACGTGCAAAGTGGGTACAAGAATCCCTAGGCCTGTTGCTGCAGCCACACCAGCCCCTCACTGAACTCCAAACACACCCAGCATGCTCCTACCTCTGGGCTTCCACTGGCTGTTCCTTCTAGATATCCATCCCCACAGCTCCCTCCTCCCTTTAGTCACATCTCTGCTAGTATGTCACCTCCTCAGAATGAACTTCCCTAGCCACTTAGCCATCACCAAGTTGTTTACCATCACCTGTTTTATTGCCACCTGACATTATATTACTTAGCTTAGGCTCTGGAACCCAAGGGCCTTGGTTCAAATCCTGGCTTCACAGTTACTGGCTGTGTGACCTTAGGCATGTTATTTAACTTCTCTGAGCCTCAGTTCCCTCATTTATATAATGGGGATAGTAATAAAACCTGCTTCATACAGCTGTTGGGATGGATAAGCAACTTGGTAAATGGAAAACCTTCAGAAAAGTGCCTGGCCCACACTAGGTGTTATTCCCAAAACTAATATTGTTTCTATTATTTCTGGGTACCCTCTCTCCTTCCTTCTCATCCTCACCCCTGACTAGAATGTAAGCCCTTCTGAGGGCTAATACTTCAAGGGGCAGTATTTGTTTTATTCACTGCTGTATTCTCAGTGCCCAAATGGCCTGGTACATAATAGATGCTCAATAAGTGTTTGTTAAATGAATGAATAAATGAGGTTCTACTGGACCTGTCCAAGCCTCAGTTTTCTCATCTATAAAATGGGATGATAATAGCATGTACTTCACAGATGTTGAGGATTCCATGAAATAAGTGCTACTGTTACTATTTTTAGCAATAATTCACAGTGAGTCTACAACGTAATGCCTAGTACTTAGAGGGTATGCAATACAATTGATCTAGATCTAGAGGCAGGGAGAATTGTGGGAGACACATCTTATTACCTCCAACACTCTTGCTTTCTTCTTTTGCTAACAGAGCATTCGCTAGTCGATTGACTATCTGCCTTGCTCTATACTTGCTACCCAGCCTCCCTTGATTCTCACTGGCCAGAAGTGTGGCTGAATGACACATTTCTGGCCAATGAGACCCAAGCAGAAGTTGCCTGGGGGGTTCAGGGAAGGGTGGGCATGTTATTTGAGCCTCAGTTGCTTTATCTATAAAATGGGGATAAAAACAGCAACTGGCTGGAGTGAGGACCACACAACTGATATAGAGGGATATCTAGGTGACCATGATGCTGGCCTTGATGCCGTCTAGCTGCTGGCTTCCAACAGCACCAGGCACCAAAATCCAGATTGTTTGGTGAGGAAAAAGCAACCTTTTGGTTTAAGCCACTGCAGCTCAGGTATTTTGATACTTGCAGCCCAATGCATTCCCAAATGATAATACTGAATTTTTCTGGATCTCCAAAAATGCTCAGGATAGGGTAGATGTTTATTAATATTTTTTTACATTAACAAAGTATAGATTGAGGCTCAGGTGCGGGAACATTAAAAAAAAAAAAAAAGGGAAAGTGGATGCATTTAACTGGGCCCCTGTACAGTCCAGGAAGAGGTGACAAGAGACAGTCTATAAGGGAGGGAGAGTGTTACAAGGTGAATTGTGTCCCCCCCAAAAAGATATGTTGAGGTCCTAACCACCAGTACCTCAGAATGTGACTTTATTTGGAAAGAGGGTTATTACTGATGTATTTAGTTAAGATGACATCATACTGTAGGGTGGGACCTTAACCCAATATGACTGGATTATAAATTTAGGGAATTCCCTGACAGTCCAGTGGTTAGGACTCTGTGCTCTCACCACCAAGGGCCCAGGTTTGATCCCTGGCTGGGGAACTAAAATCCCACAAGACGCGCGGTGCGACCAATAAATAAATAAATAAATCTAAGAAAAGAGATACAGATACACGACAGGAGAACGCCACATAGTGATGGAGACGGACTGTAGTGATGTGTCTACAAGCCAGGGAACACCAAGGATGGCTGGCAACCACCAGAAGCTGGCAGAGGCAGGGAAGGATCCTCCCCTAGAAACTTCAGAGGGAGTGGAGCTCTGCCAACACCTTGATTTCAGACTTCTGGCCTCAGAACTGTGAGACAATACATTTCCATTACTTTAAACCCCCAGTTTGTGGTATTGTGCGATGGCAGCCCTAGGAAATGAATGCAAGAGTCGAAAACAGCAGGACACAATGCAGGAGGCTCCCTCAGGCTTTCAGCTCCATGACTTGGAGCAAATTGCCCACTCCTGGGTATCTTTAGCACTCTCTGCGGGCCCAGGGCACAAAGATGGATAACAAGGGTCCTCTGTCCATGGGCATGGCATCACTCCACATGCTGCAAAGTGCTTCCAGCCTTCCAGAATCTCCCCAGGCAGAATTAACACATCCCAGGGTGCCCTCAGTGCAGGTTTAGGTGGCTGCTGTCATTCCTGTGGATTTAAGATTATCGATGCCTTTGTCTCCCCAGCAAGTCAGGAAACCCCCTGAGGGCAAGAAATGACCCTTTCATCAATGCAGCCCAGCATGACAGAACCATCTTCTGGACAAAACCAAGGGGTGTAGAACTCCCCTAGTGGTCCAGTGGCTAAGACTCCGTGCTACCAATGCAGGGGGCACGTGTTCCCAATGCAGGGGTTCAGTCCCTGGTGGGGGAACTAAGATCCTGCATGCTGCACAGCGCGGACAAAAAAGAAAGAAAAAAGAAAAAAACCAAGGGGTGTAAACCCACTTAGGTGCCTGGGCACTCAGAAATGCCCCTCTGGTTGAAAGCAAGAGAATTCACACATAGGTCTCAATGAAGACCCCAATGCTGGTGTTGAAAATGCTTGGGTCCAAATCCCAGTCCTGCCTGGGACTGGCTGACTCACCTGTAGGTAAATGGCTTTGTTGCTCTGTGCCTTAGTTTCTCTAACTGTAAAATGAGGGACAATGGCAGTCCTACTTGGTAGGGCCATTTCAAGGATTAAGTCTTTTTTTTTAATTTTTGTTGGAGTATAGTTACTTTACAATGTTGTGTTAATTTCCGCTGTACAGCAAAGTGAATGAGTTATACATATATCCACTCTTTTTTAGATTCTTTTCCCATATAGGTCATTACAGAGTATTAAGTAGAGTTCCCTATGCTATATAGTAGGTCCTTATTAGTTACCTATTTTATATGCAGTAGTGTGTATATGAAGGATTAAGTCTTTAATCCATTTTGAGTTCATTTTTACCAGTGATGTAAGAGAAGGGTCTAGTTTCATTCTTTTGCATGTGAATATCCTATTTTCCCAGCACCATTTATTGAAAAGACTGTCTTTTCTGCACTGACTCTTCTTGGCTCCTTTATCAAATAGTAGTTGACCACATATGCATGGGTTTATTTCTGGGCTCTCAATTCTGTTCCATTGGTCTATATGTCTTTTTTTAATGCCAGGACCACACTGTTTTGATTCCTGTTGCTTTGTAATATAGCTTGAAATCAGGACATGTGATACCTCTGGCTTTGTTCTTTCTCAGGATTTCTCTGGCTCATTTCAAGGATTAAATGAGATCATGCCTATCAGATACTCAGAAGTCAGATGCACATTAAGTGCTTAATGAGTATTGGTCCCATGCATGGGTGGACAGCATTGGCTGAGTGTGTGCATGGAGGAAGATGTGAGGCCAGCAAGCTGCCCCCAGGGCCAGGAGGTCAGCACTGGTGGACTAAGAACTCTCCCCTTATATCATTCCCTTCCTTATGTAGGTACGGGAAGGGAAAAGGGCTGATTGGGGGGATATGAGAGACCCAGATAGCCTGACTTGACACCTAGCTTAACTCCATCATTACTGAGCACCCACTGTGTTCCAGGATCTGATTTATAATACAAAAGCCTCTCTGGCTGTAGCAAATCAGCTGGATGGAGACTGGTGGGGAGGAGAGGATTTGATGAAAGTGAGAGACAAGGATAACTTGGCATGAGCTGGTGGCAGTGCAGGTGGAGAAAGGTCTATGGATTCAAGATAGATTTTGGAGTTGGAGTTGACAGAGTTTGCTAATGGACCGGATGTAAGAGGTGAGAGTAAGGGAGAAGTCCAGAGCAATCAAGTAGATGGTTTACCAGTCAGTGTTTATGTGCCTTCCCTCATGTCCCTCTGGCACGCAGCATCACAATGTAACAAATTATCCCCAAACCTAGTGGCCTAAAACAATGTGCACTTATTATTTCACAGTTTCTGTGACTCAGGAATCCAGGTGTGGCTTAGCTGGGTCCCTCTGGCTCACAGAGATCCCACAGGGGTCCCACAGCTCTCACAAAGCTGCAACCAAGATGACAGCCAGGGCTATGGTCTTGTCTGAAGGATTGAATGGGGAGGATCCACTTCCAAGCTCACTCACTGTTGGCAGGATTCGGTCCCTCACTGGCTATTGGTCAGAGGCGGCCTCCTTTAGCTCCTTGCCATGTGGGCCTCTCCATAGGGCAGGTCACAACATGGAGCTGGCTTTCTTCAGAGTGAGCAAGAGAGGGAGAGTGAGAAGATACCTAAAATGGAAGTCACTGACTTTTTGTAACCTAATCTTGGAAGGGATATCCCACCAGCTTTGCCACATTCTTTTTGTTTTTCCTTCTTTAAGATTTTTTTTTATGTGGCCCATTTTTAAAGTCTTTATTGAATTTGTTACAATATTGCTTCTGTTTTAAGTTTTGGTTTTTTGGCTCTGAGGCTTGTGGGATCTTAGCTCCCCGACCAGGGATGGAACCCGTACCCCTACATTGGAAGGCAACGTCTTAACCACTGGATCACCAGGGAATTCCCACCTTAGCCACATTCTGTTGGTTAGAAACAAGTCATAGAGTCCCACCCATACCCAAGGAGAAGGAATCACACAAGGGTGGAGATTGATGGGAGCCATTTAGAGACCGCGCTATGCACATCAGTCCAATGGCTCCATATCGCTGGCACCTGCAACTCTTTGCCTGACAGCTCTCTCTGGCTGCAGAGGCAGCTCAGACCTGCCTGGGGGTAACCAGACATTCTGGAGGATCCATTCCCCTGCTAGCATACTTCAACCAATGAACATAACCCAGCTCCCTCATCCTTCACATGAGATGACTCTGAGGTGTGTGCCCCACAGATCTCAGGGGGGGAATTAAGCCCTAAGTGTCCCAGTATAACCTGCAAATGGATACACTCTGCTGGGTGCCCTCCCTCCTTTGTCTCCCCTCCCCTCTCCCCTGCCAGTGCTTCCTGTGGTTGCCTTCCAGGTAAATCACTTGTATTCGAATCAAGGTGGCTCAGAGCGCATTCTGGAGAACACAGCTGTGTTCATTTCCTAGGGCTACTGTAATAAATTACCACAAACTTGGTGGCTTAAGACAACGGAAGTATATTGTCTCACAGTTCTGGAGTCCAGAAGTCCAAAATCGAGGTGTGGGCAGGGCTGTACTCCCCCTGAAGGCTGTAGGGGAGAATCCTTCCTTGCCTCTCTCCTGGCTTCTGGTGGCTGTGAGCCATCCTTGGATTTCGTCGGCTTGTAGCTGCATCACTCCAATCTCTGCCTCCATCTTCTTCTCTGTGTGTCCTCTCCTCCTCTTAGAAGGATGCCTATCATTGGATTTAGAGCCCAGCCTAGATCCAATATCTATCATCTCAAGATTCTTGGCTAGTGACATCTGCAAAGAATAAGGTCACATTCTGAGGTTCCAGGTGAACATGAATTTGGGGGGGCATTATTCCACCCATTACACTAATGGAGAACAGTGGTGCTGTCATTAACTGAGCTGGGGAAGACAGGAGAGGTGCAGGTCTGGGGTGAGTGGAGGAGTCAAGAGCTCTGTTTCGGACATGATGCTTGGGCATACCCACCAGGTTTCCAAGGGGAGACACCCAGGGGGGCAGCTGAAGGCAGTGGAGAGGCCCAAGCTGGAACTGTCATTGGAAGATAACATTGTCAGACATGAGTGGCATTTAAATCCTCAAAACTGGTCAAGATCACCAGGGAGCTGATTGTAGACACAGGAAAGAAGAGGGCAAGCCCATGGCTCTCTCTCCAATATTAAGGACAGGGGATGAGGAGGAATCAGCAGAAGAGACTGAGCAGGGGCAGTCGGGGAGGTGGAAGGGGAGCTCAAGAAGCATACCGTCCTGGAGGCTGAGAAAAGATCCTTGAATTTGGCAGGATGGAGCCCTTTCCCTGGCTGGGCAGGGACAAAAGCTCAACTGGAGTGGGATGGAGAGGGGATCAGAGAAGAGGATCTAGAGCCGGGGAGGAGAGAGAGCTCTTGGAATGCTTTGCTGGGGACGGAGAATGTATTAGTTTCCTGTGGCTGCTGTAACAAATAGCCAGATCTGGGTGGCTTAAATACAACAGAAAACAAAAACAAAGCAAAACCAAACCAGAAAACACACAGAAATGTATTCCTGCACAGTTCTGGAGGCCAGAAATCCAAAATCAGTGTCATCAAGCCAAAATCAAAGCAACCCTCTGGAGTCCCTAGGGGAAAATCTATTCTTTGCCCCGACCAGCTTCTGATGGCGCCAGGTGTCCCTTGGTGTGTGACTGTATCACTCCAACCTCTGCCTCCAACTTCACATGGCCTTTTCCCCTATGCTTGTGTCTCGCTTTCTCTTCTCTTCTAAGGATTAGAGCTCATCCTAACCCAGGATGATCTCATATTAAGATTCTTCATTTAATGATAGCTGCAATGACCTTCTTTCCAAATAAGTTCACATCTGCAGGTTCTGCAGTAGGAATGTGGACACATCTTTTGGGGGGTCACCATTCAACCCACTACAGGAAGGAAAGGAACAGGGTTGGGGATGGGGAGGAATGAGGGGGTGACGTTAACAATCCACATGGCCTTCCACAGCTGCTGTTTCTAAATCAACAAAACAAGAACTGTCACTGGCCTTGAGACTAAAGGTTGAATATGCACAGGACAGTCATGGCTACATCTCAATACAGGAGAAAACCTCTCTGCCCAGAAACAGGGTGAAAGCTCCCAAGTCTCTGGCCACTGATACACGCCATTCCTAGGCACCTACCTAGCCCTCACTTACACTGGACCCCATGACTTTTCTCCTAGGTCTGATCCTGCACCATGTTCTTTCAAGCCTCAAGATGTTTGCCCAGGGGAGGACTTCCCCGGTGGCGCAGTGGTTAAGAATCTGCCTGCCGATGCAGGGGACACGGGTTCGATCCCTGGTCCGGGAAGATCCCACATGCCGCGGAGCAACCAAGCCCGTGCACCACAACTACTGTGCTCTAGAGCCCGCAAGCCACAACTACTGAGCCTGCATGCTACAACTACTGAAGCCCACGTGCCTAGAGCCCATGCTCCACAACAAGAGAAGCCACTGCAATGAGAAGCCCGGGCACCGCAACTAGAGAAAGGCTGCACGCAGTAATGAAGACCCAACGCAGCCAAAAAAAGAAAAAAAAAAAAAAGATGTTTGCCCAAGGGACATTCCTGGTGGCCCAGTGATTAAGACTCTGTGCTTCCACTGCAGCACTGCAGGGGGCACAGTTTTGATCACTGGTCAGGGAACTAAGATCCCACATGCCCTGTGGCAGGACCAAAAAAAAAAGAAAAGAAAAGATGTTTACCCAGGAAGTTCCCCCCACCTGGATGGCCTTCACTCCTGCAACTCTGTTCATCTGTCCTCCAAGTTTCAGCCTAAGGGTCTCTTCCTCAGTGGGTGGGGGCCTTAGTTATGCCCAAAATCCCGTTATCGATTCCATCACAACACTCACTCCCTCCTGAACAGTTTCCATGATTGTAATTACATAGTTTTGCACAATTATTGCTTTTTTATTATTTATTTATTTATTTATTTATGGTTGCGTTAGGTCTTCATTGCAGTGCACGGGCTTCTCATTGCAGTGGCTTCTCATTGCGGTGGCTTCTCATTGCGGTAGCTTCTCTTGTTGCAGAGCACAGGCTCTAGGCACGCAGGCTTCAGTAGTTGCAGCACTTGGGCTCAGTAGTTGCGGTGCATGGTCTAAGTAGTTGTGGCGCACGGGCTTAGTTGCTCTGCGGCATGTGGGATCTTCCTGGACCAGGGCTCAGAACCCATGTCCCCTGCATTGGCAGGCAGATTCTTAACCACTGCATCACCAGGGAAGTCCCATAGTTTTGCACAATTATTTTTAAATGTCCATCTCTCCCCCCATTCTAGAATGTGGGCCTGGGGAGGCCAGGCCTGGGAGACCACCATGTCCCTTACACCTAGCTCAGGTATGGCACACACACAGCAGGTGCTCAGTAAATGGGCCCAGGTTGCTGGAGGAATTCCTTTGTCCAGGTGAGGGGGATGCTCTGGGTATCACCCAACCCAAGAGGTGACTTGGTGTCTCAGTGGATGTTCTGGAATCTTCTCTGGGGTGAGGGGGACACCAGGCGCACATGCACACACACAAAATTATCACCCAGACCCCAATTTCTCGACGGAATATTTTCCTCCCCCAGGCAGAAAATGAACCATTATTAAAACAACACGGCGACCGGCTGGGAAAACCCATTTGCAGCGATTTATATCGCATCACCGCGGCTGGCTGCCGAGAGGAAATGGGAGGAGAAGCGCCGGGTTTAAGCACTGGGTGAAGAACCGCGTTCCATCAGAGGGAGAACAGATGGGTGTTTTTCCTCCCCTCTCTCCCCCTGCTCGGGCTCCGAGTCAGGAATCCATGTCAGCCCTGGGTATGTTCTTGGTGTGATGGGGGCGACTCCGGGAGTAGGCGGGCCAGGCTGCTGGGCCCCAGGGGCCAAGGGGGTCTTGGGACCCAGCCAGGACGCCCTGTGCTTCTGCCCACTTCCTGTGGTGTCACATGGGTCGGTGGGCCGCTTGATCTGAGCCCCTTCCCCCAATCACCTTCTTTTAATTTTTACATTTTCTTATCACCACCTGGGATTTTCCTCTCCTTTTATTTCCTCCCTCATCCATTGCCTCTTTCCTCAAAAGCAGTACCATGTCCTGTCCCTTCACCCCCATGGCGGAACACACAGCAGTTGGTCAAATATACGCAGACATGGGTTAACCCACCATTACCCCGTGCGTCATGTTCTGACGTTATCATTTATGCGTCTGCCCTCCCCGCCAAGCTGTGAGCACACTCAAAGGAGGGCGCTCTTTCATTTCTTTCACTCATTTATGGATCCACGGTACTTCCACCCCCAAAGAAAGCCTGATGCACAGCCAGCGTTGGGGTGGGGGTGGGGGGGTGATGCGAGCATGACTGAGTCATTTGGCTGTTTAAAAGCCATCAGTGGCTTCTCTCCTTCAGAGTTGAAACCTGTTAGCGTGGCTCTAATGGCCCCTCCCAATCTAGACCCAAAACACCTGTTCAGTTTCATCCTAACACCCCGCACCAGCCCGGGACCCAGGAACTTTCTAGTCAAATCCGCTGACTGATCTGTGGTCCCTATCTCACCCATGATGCTTTGCATGGCTACCTCTGAACATTTCCGCATCTGGATACCTTGCCCTGTCTGTGTCCACCTTTTTTTTTTTTTTTTTTTTGCGGTACGCGGGCCTCTCACTGTTGTGGCCTCTCCCGTTGCGGAGCACAGGCTCCGGATGCGCAGGCTCAGCGGCCATGGCTCACGGGCCCAGCCGCTCCACGGCATGTGGGATCTTCCCAGACCGGGGCACGAACCCGTGTGCCCTGCATCGGCAGGCGGACTCTCAACCACTGCGCCACCAGGGAAGCCCTGTGTCCACCTTTTGAAACTGGGAATTTGACACCCAGAGCCCAATCCAGCCCACGGATGTGATTTGTTTGGCCCATGCAAGGTTCTTAAAAATTGTAATGAGTTGCCACCTTTTAAATATCAGGCGATTGTTGCATAAAAATCCGTGTTCCTGGCTTTCCATCAAAAGACGCAGCCTCTGTGAAGCTGAGGGCACACGCCCAGCGCAAGGGGCAGTGCTCGGTAAGGGCAGCCCCACACCGAGGAGACAGCACAGGTTTGCCAACTCTCATGTGGTGAGTAGTTAAGGGGACTCTGGACCCAGACAGAATCACTCAATCTTCCTGTTCTGGAATCTTCTGCTTGCCCACCTGAAGCAATTCTCCTGGCTTCTCCACCTAGCTTGGTTTCCTGGGAGGCTGGGCTGTGTGGACCCCAACGGGCTTCTGGGTCCTCTGGCTCAGGTTGGATTCAGCCCATGAGGACCCCTGCGGGGGGTGGGGAGGGAAAGTGAGAGATATTTGTTCCTCAGTTTGGTCCCTCACCCTGTGGCCTCTGTGGACCACCTGTGTCCCTGTCACTCGAGGTCACAGGTTTTCCCCATCCACGCAACCTGTGGTGTTTCCGGCTTATGGCAACTGCTCCCTCTCCTTGCCTCTCAGACCTAGGTGTGCTAACCCTCCCCCCTTTACTAGCCCTAGGTGTGGCATTATTCCTGTGGTTCCCTACATCTGTCCATGCTTTATAAATTCATCCCTTCGTTGAACTCTGCTCAAATTACCCAATTTGAATGTACCAATAGTACATTCTATATGGAGGGCTAATGTACCATTAGTTTCCTGCCTAGGGCCCTGACTGTGATACGCCTCAGTTAACCCACCTGGTAAATAGGGATAATACCTGCCACTAGAGTTGATGCAAGGGTAAATGAGTTAATACTGTGTAAGGAGAGGGCTTAGCAAGTACTGATAAATGTTAATAATTATTATTAGTCTTTGCCACAGTCCTCACCACTCCTTATTGCCCCCCATCACTGAACTGAAGGTCACCTGTGCTACTGCTGATGCAGTTGTCTTCTTGACCTGGCTGCTCAGCATGTTTATACTACCTGCTGTCCTCTATAGGCGTGTGTTGTCACCAGCTCTCTGTTGTCACCTCTGCTGCAGGTTCCCAGGCAGTCCTCCACCCCATGAGATGTCCATCCCTCCATGCACTCCTCCATTAATAGTGATCCCAGGAATTCCCTGGTGGCCCAGTGGTTAGAACTCAGCACTTTCACTGCCATGGCCTGGGTTCAATCCCTGGTCGGGGAACTAAGATCCTGCAAGCCTCACCACGTGGCCAAAAAAAAAAAAATATATATATATATATATATATATATTGGAGTGATCCATTCAAATGTTTGCCTTCCCCACTGTACCACAGGGCCTTCCAGGGGTTTCATAAATGTTCAGAGAATTGAATATCAGGGCCTGTATTAGTTCCCTAGGGCTGCTGTAACAAAAGACCATAAACGGGGTGGCTTAAAATAAGGAATTTATTCTCTCACTGTTCTGAAGACCAAAGTTGAAATCAAGATGTCAGCCAGGTGGTGCTCCCTCCACAGGTTCTAAGGGAAGATCCTTCCTTGCCTCTTCCAGCTTCTGGTGGTTCTTGACTTGTGGCTGTATCACTCCAATCTCTGCCTCTGTCTTCACGTGGCCTTCTCCTCTGTCTTTGCCCCTTCTCTTCTAAGGATACTTGTCATTGGACTTAGGACTCACCCTAACCAGGATCATCTCATCAAAAGAGCCTTCATTATATCTGCAAAGGCACTGTGTCCAAATAAGCTCACGGTCCCAGGTTCTAGGTGGACATATCTTGTGGAGGCCGCCATTTGGCCCACCAGCCAGGTCCCCAGCTTCTGGAGCCCTTAGCTTGCTTGCTTTCTCTCTTCACTCATTCCATTTTTTGAAGCCAGTGGAGACTCAGAGCCTGGAAACCCAGCCCCTGGCCCCTGGCCTCCGGCCTCCGGCTCACAGTGGGTGGTTCCCTCCCCCACCCCCAGCCCTCCCTCTACGGGGCGCACAGGTCCAAATGTCACCCGATGGCCCTCTGTTTCCAATGCAGGCTGAGCTCTCAGGAAGTCTGCTTCTCTATGAGCTGCCGAAGAGCTGGGGTGAGCCCCCATCTGCCCCCCAGCTCGCAGAGAACACCCCCCCACCCCGCAAGTACTGTGGTGGGTGTTTATCAGCCCTCTGTGGCGTCAGGCTGAGCTGAGCGGTTGTCATTTCTCTTCCACGTGTCAGAACTCTGCATTCCCTTCGACAGTTCGCAGGCTGGCCTCTGACCTGCCTGCAATTTCTTTCCAGGGCTGACAGGTTGGGTTAAGAGAGACTGCTCCCCTGAGCCAAGACATACTTTTTGCTGCAGCCCTCCCCTTGCCAAGAGGGCCCACAGCTCCTGCTCTGCACTTTCTCTGGACAGAAGCTGTTACCTCACTTTCCTACCATTCCCTCCCTCCATTGCAAAATGGCCAAGCTGGCCCAGGGACCAGTTCTGTTCAGCCTGTTTGGGTTAACGCTTTTTTAAAAAAATATAATTTCTTTTTGAGGTAAAATTCACCTAAGATTAACCATTTAAAGTGTACACTTCAGTGCATTTTTGTATATTCAAGTGTTGTGCAACTATCACCAGTATCTAATTCCAGAACATTCCTGTCACCCCAAAGGAAACCCCGGGCCCATTAGCAGCCACTTTCCGTTACCCCCTCCCTTCACCCCCACCCCCTGGCAACCACTAATCTGTTTTCTGTCTCTATGGATTGTCCTCTTCTGGACATTTGATATAAATGGAGTCATGTAATCTGTGGCCTTTTGTGTCTGGCTTTTCCCCTCAGCATCATGTTTTTGAGGGTCATTCATGTTGTAGGGTTCACTCTTTTATTGTGAAGCACATACTTCTAAAATACAGTTTTGTGAATTTTAAAAAAATGTTCCACCCTGATCACCACCATAGCTTAAGATATAGAATTTTCCAGTCCCTCGAGAGCTCCCCAAGGCCACTTTCGGGTGAGTGCCTTGCCTCAAAATATCAATTTCCCAGTGGGCCTCACCTGAAGGTGATTGTGCCCTCCCACAAGGGACATTCATCTCAACTAGGCACATGCTACTGGCATCTAGTGGGGAGAGGCCAGGGATGCTTCTCAACATCCTCCAATGCACAGGATAGACCCCCTACAACAAAGAATCATCCAGCCCCAAATGTCAGTGGTCCAAAGTTAGGAAACACTGGGCTCCCCCGACTCCCCGGATTACTTCTGCCCAACCTTGAGTGTCACAGGTATGTGATCATGCAGTGAACCCTATTTGTGTCATGTGCATCATGCACAGGGCTGTGTATGAGTTCATACCTTGTTCTTTTCTTTTTGGCTGCATCTGGTCTTAGTTGTAGCATGTGGCATCTTCGTTGAGGCATGTGGGATCTTTCGTTGTGGCGTGTGGGCTCTTCATTGTGGTGCGCGGGCTTCTCTCTAGTTGTGGCATGTGGGTTTCCTCTTCTCTAGTTGTGGTGCGCAGGCTTCAGGGCGTGTGGGCTCTGTAGTTGTGGCGCGTGGGTTCCAGAGTGTGTGGGCTCTGTAGTTTGCGGCACGCGGGCTCTAGTTGAGGCGCCCAAGCTCAGTAGTTGTGGCATGTGGGATCTTAGTTCCCTCACCAGGGATGGAACCTGCATCCCCTGCATTGTAAGATGGATTCTTTACCACTGGACCACCAAGGAAGTCCCCATACTTTGTTCTTTTTCATTGCTGCACCATATTCCATTGAATGAGTAAACCCCAATTAATTTTCCATTTGCCAGTCGATGGTCACATGGCCGGTGTCCAGCATCTGGCGATGGTGAATGAATCTGCTATGAACATTCATGTATGTGACTTTTGGTGGCAGAAGCTCCCATTCCCATTGGGAATAAACCCAAGAATGGAATTGCTGGGTCAGAGCAATTGACAGCAATCAGTAGATCAGTCTGTGAGAGTTAAAGCTCAGGGAATTTTGCACAAAACCCCTGACTTCTCTCTTGAAGAATCTATTCTGTCAATTCCGAGCCTGACTTCCCATGTAGTAGCTCTCAGCTGAAGCTGAGTAGTAGCAAGCGGCTGCCGGCTTAAAAGGGGGTGCATATCCAGCTCCCCACAGCTGTCACCCTCCCTCCTCGCTGCCTCACACCTGCCCCATTTCTGGTTTTCTTCCCTTGTCAGCATCTGGCATTGAGGCCCCTGTCCTGGGCTCATGCAAGTTCGGGAATCACTTTTTACCTTCCTCCTGCCCTACTGCAGCCTGGACCCTGCTGGCATTTTTCTTGGCAACATCCTCAGAACCTCCTCTCTGCCCAGACCACCAGGGTCTTCTATCTTCAGCTGGTGGGTTCCTGCTGTCTGCTTATAGGTCACTTCCCCAGAGCAACCTTCTCTGAGCCCCCTGGCTGGGTAGGGCTTCCAGCTTGAACTCTCCCACAGTCCCTGTCTTCCATCCCTCACATCGTGGATTCCTTACCAGTTCCCAGTCAAGCAGGACTGCATCTGTCTCCTTCATTTGCCCACCACCTAACTCAATGCACAGTGAATACTGGCCATGGGGCGTGGGGCATGAAGAAGAGAGAGGGAGAGCCCTCCTGCCAGGTTGCAGAAGCAAGCTGGGTTCCTAGGCGGAGCTTGACATGCACACCTCACTCCTCAGAAGCTCCTTCCCCATTGCTGGCCCTAGGGGTCAAGGGACCCTTCCCTGGGGTCCTTAATTTCTCACAGGCCAGGCCCACCCCCCAACTATCCCAGCCGCCCATGCACTGTCCAAATGTCCCCCAGTCACGTCCTTCACCTCCAGGACTCTTCCTGACTCCTCACCTGTCTTCCCTCCACCAACTGTGCCCTACGCCCTCGGTAGTCCCCCACCTCCACCCCCCACCCCCGCCCTCCGCCAGACCCCTCAGCTTTCCCTCCTCACCCCTCCTCTCTCCCAAGCACTCAGCCAGCCATCGCCTTCTGCTCCTTACCTGACTCCTCCAACGTCCCCGTGGCGTTTTTTTCTCCCCACTTTCAACAGCCCCCAAGTCGGACACGCTCAGCTCTCTCCCTTCACCCCCACTTCGTCCCCTCATCCCGGACTCCTCCCCCGGCCCTGCGCTCTTCACCCTCCTCCCCTGGCCCCTGGGACTTGCCTCCAGCGCACCTGGTGGGGAAGAGGCGGGGCCTCCTCACCTGGCGGCCACAGAGCAGCGGGGCAGCGGCCCCTAGCGGCCGGGGAGGGAAGCGCAGCCCAACTGGCCTCCCCTCCCAGTTGGTGGGAATGGACCACCATTGCTGCCTGCCTGCTGTTGCTCAGACAGGACAGGGGAGGCTTCCTGGACTCTTGCCTTCCTGGAGTGAGGATGGTGGAGTGTTTGCAGTTTTTTTTTTTTTTTTTTTTTTTTTGCGATACGCGGGCCTCCCACTGTTGTGGCCTCTCCCGTCGCGGGGCACAGGCTCCGGACGCACAGGCTCAGCGGCCATGGCTCACGGACCCAGCCGCTCCGCAACACGTGGGATCTTCCCGGACCGGGGCACGAACTCGTGTCCCCTGCATCGGCAGGCGGACTCTCAACCACTGCGCCACCAGGGAAGCCCCTGCAGTTTTCAATAGCGTGATCAAGAGGTGACATTTGAGTAGTCCTGATAGGGGAGTGGGGGTGCATGGAGGGAGGGCATCCTGTTGGCTCTGACCCTATGCCTCAAATCTGACCACTTCTCCCCAGCATCCTGTTCCAGGCCTCCATCGCCCTCACCTGAATTGACTGTGAAATCCATCTCCCCAGTCTCCTGGCTCCCTCTCAAATCCTCTCTATAATTTTGTTTTAATTGAGGTAAAATTCACAAAACACAAAATTAACCACTAACCATCTTAAAGTGAACTATTCAGTGGCATTTAGTACATTCACAATGTTATAATGTTGTACAACCATCACCTCTATCTAGTTCCAAGGCATTTTCATCATCCCAAAAGGCAACTCTGTATCCAGTGGCAGTAACTTGCCCTCCCCCCTCCCCTAGCCCCTTGCGATCGCCAATCTGCTTTCTGCCTCTAGGGATTTGCTGGTTCTGGACATTTCATATCAATGGAATCATACAATACACGACCTTTTAGGTCTGATTTTTTTTCACTCAGCATAATGTTTTCAAGGTTCATCCACACTGTAGCATGTATCAGAACTTCATTCATTTATACGGGTGAATAATGATTATACAATATTTATTTATCTGATCAACCATTGATGAACATTTGGGTTGTTTCCATCTTCAAGCTTCTGTCAATAGTGCTGCTGTGACGCTGGTGTACAAGTATCTATTTGGGTACCTGTTTTCAATTCTTTTAGGTACTTAATTAAGAGTGGAATTGCCGGGTCATATGGTAAGTCTATGTTGTATTTATTGATCCTATGATCTGTTAAATGTTCAAATAAGACCATGCCACCCCCCTGATCATAGTCTTCCCTTAGCTCCTCCTGTCACTGAGAATCTAGTCCAGACCCTCCCCACAGCCTCTCAGGCTGTGTCTGGTGGTCCCACCAAGCTGGCCCTCTTGCTCTTCAAATAGTCCTGTCTGTTCCAACCACAGGACCTTTGCACTTACTGTTTCCTCTTCTTGGAACACCCTTCCCCCAGATTGCACATGATGAGCTCCTTTCCGCTTTCAGGTCTCAGCTCAAATGTCTCCACATGCACAACCCTCCCAGCCACCTTAGCCTAAATCATACTCACCCACATCCCATCTCATGATTCCTCATTGCTTTTTCCTTCATAGAATTGTTCACATTCTGAAATTTTCTTCTTGTTACTAGTGAATCACCAGCCTCCCCAATAAAGTGCAAGCTCCAGGAGGACAGTGACTTTGTGTCTCTTATTCACCATCATACCCTCAGCTTCCAAAACAGGGCCTGGAACCAGTGTCAGGACCAGGGTGAGGCAAAAAAAGAGAAAGCATATTTTAATGCAATACTTAAAAAAAATTAAAATTCATGCAAAAATTCATGATGAACAAAATGTCAAAATCTTCAATAAAAAGATAGCACCAATTTTCCCAATGTTCCCTTTCCCCTCTGGCTCCAACGTGGCTCCATACGGCATTCATATTGATCCTGCCTTTATTTTTTCTTTTTCTGCGGTACAAGGGCCTCTCACTGTTGTGGCCTCTCCCATTGCGGAGCACAGGCTCCGGACGCGCAGGCTCAGCAGCCATGGCTCACAGGCCCAGCCGCTCCGCGGCATGTGGGATCTTCCCGGACCGGGGCACGAACCTGTGTCCCCTGCATCGGCAGGCGGACTCTCAACCACTGTGCCACCAGGGATGCCCCTGCCTTTATTTTAAAAGTTGATGATTTTGGTCAGTGTGGAATTTTTACATGAATTTGGGGTTTCTTAAATATTGCATTCCAATATTATTTTTGTTGATCACTGAGTTTTTTTGGCATCCTCTTAAGTTTTGTGGCCTAGGAAGTGCCTCATTCGCCTCATCCCAGTGCTTGTCCTGTCTGGAGCTTAGTATTCACTTCCTCCATCTGTTGGTATTTGAGGATGAATGGATGAGCCAGAGGGAAGCTGGGAGCCAGGCGACCACCAACACTTGAGTAGCAGGGCAGCGGCTCCAAGCGAGGTCCTGGGTCAGGCAGTCCTGCTCAGAAGCTGACTTCAATTTTTTTAACTACTTGGGCAAGCCTCAGCTTTCCCTTCTGTAACATGGGGAGAAAGTAACTACCTCACGGGGTGATCATTAATAGTAAATGAGGGACTTCCCTGGTGGTCCGGTCGTTAAAACATGCTTCCACTGCAGGGGGCACAGGTTTCCCTGGTCAGGAAACTAAGAGCCTGCATGCGGTGCAGCAAAAAATAAAAAACAATAAAGATAACCATTAAAAAAAAAAGACTAGTAGATTATATGATATGTGAACTATACCTCAATAAAGCTGTTTAAAAAAGCCAAAAAATAAAGACTAAATGAGACTCGGTCCACTTCTCAGCCAGCCTGGGTCTCTCCTCAGTCACCTACTCAGACACCTCCACTTGAATATCTATTAAACCAAATGTAACTCCTGGATCTAACCTCCAAAACCACCCCTCCTTCGAGGGTCTCCATCCTTCCAGGTGCTCAGGCCACAGGCTTTGACTTGCCTCTTTCCCTTGCATCCCACTTCCCATATATCTGCTCCACCTTCAAAGTACACCCAGAATCCACCCGGTGCTCACCTCCTGTCACCTCCCTGCTCCTACCCCAGTATTGATCACCTGGACCAGCGCAGTCGCCTCCTCCCTGGTCCCCCAGCTTCTGCTCTTTTTTTTTTTTCTTTACATCTTTATTGGAACATAATTGCTTTACAATGGTGTGTTAGTTTCTGCTTTATAACAAAGTGAATCAGTTATACATATACATATGTTCCCATCTCTCTTCCCTCTTGCGTCTCCCTCCCCCCCACCCTCCCTATCCCACCCCTCTAGGTGGTCACAAAGCATGGAGCTGACCTCCCTGTGCTATGCGGCCGCTTCCCCCAGCTTCTGCTCTTGACCCCCACACTCTGTTCTCCCACCAGGGCCAGAGGGCACCTGTGAACATCTAAGTCAGGGCACATCCCTTGTCTGCTCAGAATCTTCCATTGCTCCCAGCTGACTCCAAGCAAAAATCAGTTCTTCCCAAAGCACACTAGGCCAGCATGATCTGGCCCATTACCTCCCTACCCTCACCTCCTCCTCCTTTTGCCCTTACACCCCACCTCCAGCTACACAGGCCCTCTCATGGATCCTTTGAACACCCAGCATGTTTCTGCCTCAGGACCTTTACATGGGCTGTTCCCTCTGCCTGGAACCCCCTTCCCCCAGATCTCCCCATGACTCCTCCCATCTCTTCAGGTCTTTACCCAAATACCACCTTCTCAGTGAGGTCTTCCCTGACCTCCTCTATCTAAAATTTCTGTCTTCCTTCCTTAATTTTCTTCCATAGCACTTATCATCATCTGACACCCTGTATCTTTTGTCTGATTTCTCATCTGTCTTCCTGATTGGAATGTCAGCCCCAAGAACAGAGAAGCTTGTTTGCCTTGTTCACTGCTGTGCCCCCAGTACCTAGCAGGTGCTCAATACATGCTTGTTGACTGAATGCATACCTCCCCCCACACCCAAAGATAGCAGTTGGAATTAATCCCCGCCCACGCAATATCCTCCCAGCTCACTTCTGAGGCCACTTTACCTGGCTTTTCATTTGAGTGAAGGCATAGGACAGAACGGGGCTCAGTCACTGCCCAAGGTGGGGGTACAGGGAGCTTCCAGGAGAGCCAGGGGCACACAGAACCCCACCCATCCACCCCTCAAGGCTTGGACAGATTCACCATCCACCACCCTAGCCCCCTGCTCACTTTCCAGAGCTACTTCCATCATGCTTTCTGAGGCTGCCTTACCCACGGGTTGGGGATGCACCCTGAGAAGGCCTCCAGTTCTGCTGCCAGGCCACTAGGGCATTCTCAGCACCTAGCACCCGGCTACACTAAAGGCTGTCAGGGGTCCTCTGTGTTTGAAGAATGAATGGAAGGAATGAATACATGAACCGAATGATGAGAAGACCCTCAGGGTTGTACATCCTGTGCTGAGCGGGCTCTAGGAAAACCCGGGCCGGGGACGCCTGCTGGGCAGTGGAGGTCTGCGCGCTGTTCCTGAATCCAGGAGCGTGTTTCATCCCCAACCCCAAGCCCCGCTCCCCCCTCGCACGTGTTCTGGGTCTGTGCCCCACACCCACCCCCCACCCCGGAACCCAAGGTAGGACACCCATGATTGAGGGCGCCAGGCCTGAGACAGGACACAGAGCTCTGGCGACAGGGGAGGGTGGAGGAGTGCAGCGCCCTGGACGGTCAGCATAAGAGCCTGAAGCAGTGGGCACAACACATGGAGGACACAGGGCGAGGGCAGAGGGCACAGGTGAAAAGAGCCATCCACGTCTGAGTACAGGGTGCCCCAGGTGCTAGGTGCGCAGAATGTAGGGTCTCCAAGACGCCGGGGGATCGCTACGTGGCGTGTCCTAGGCGTGGGGCAACCTGGGTGCGGGGGTTTTCTGGCACAGGGTGCAGAGAAAAGTGGGACGTCCAGGCTCAGGATGAACAGGACGTTGGGTATCCAAGGCGCGGGTCACGCTGGCCGTGGGAATCCCGAAGCACAAGGTAGGATGCCTGAAGCGAGGAGCGCCCTGGTAGTAGGGAGTAGGACGTCCTGGGCGCGGGGACGGACACGCGCAGTGCTGGGCACTCAGAGCCCGGGCGAGACTGCGCGCGCGCGGACGCGTTAGTTTCCGGAGCCGGGATGCTGGCGCGGCCTCCACTGCGACTGCGCAGCCCAGGGTCTTGGGAGGGAAGAGGCGCTGGGGCTGTTTCGCGCCCCCAGCCTCTACTTATCCTTCGCCTCGTGAGCCCCTCGCCCGTGAGGCCAGAAAACCGAGATGGAATGGAGACTAGTGAACTGATCCCGGCCACGACCAGGGGTGCTCCGCTGACCGCGGGCTTTGGGAGAAATAGGAGGGGCTGGGAGGGGGTCCTGGCCAGGATTTTTCCAAACTGAGCCGAGGGGTTTCTTAAAGCATGTCACTCCTTGCCCTCATGTAAGTTAAAGACACTGCTTCTCGCAGCCACTAAAGAATGCAAGTTAGAGCCATCTCCCAGGCACCCTCATAGGTTCCTAGGGTTGCTCCACAGAGGGAGGTGGGTGGACTGCTCAGGGCCGGAGGGTGGAGTGGTGGGAGGAGGCTTGGAGCCAGAGGGCTCTGGAGATGCTCAGCTTTCCTTGAGATGCACGTTCTTCCCCCTTTCAGTCCTGCTGGGTTTATAGAAAGCTGACTGTGTGGATGTGGGGGGAGGGTTCCTGGTTGCCCCCTGTGGCACTGCCCCCTCTTCCCAGCACCCCAAAGCCTTCCATGGTCCTACCAGGTGCTGTCGAGAGGCCTCAAAGTGGGAAATTGATGTGTGGAGACGTGGAACCTCCCCCATCCTCCCATCCTGGTATTGCACCAACCACAGATGGATGGGATCCTTTCCGCAGCCACCAACCTCAACTTCATACGTATTTGGTCCCTCAGATCCAGCTGATGGGCCGGGTCACCCAGATTTAAGGCCCAAAGTCTGCAGCCAGGGAACCCTGGGTGTGAAGGAGGAACAAAGGTAGCCCACCTACTCTCTCCACCTCTGAAGTTTGGGGGCTGGATTTGGCCCAGGTTCCAGGCTATAAGAATCCCTGCCCTGAAATGATGGCTGCCCACAGCAGGGGGTCAAAGGGTGGTGGGTGCCTTAGAGGTAGCCCCTGGTTACCCAGCCAGCCTGGAAGTCTGGAGTCTCTGCCTTTCCCTAAATTCAGCCACAGCCACCAGGACAGGCTTCTGGGAAGGGATTCTTAGAGGACAGGTTAATTCACTTGCAGATGTTCCCTTTAGGCTTTCTTAGATATTCATAGTTCCCATCCTAGTCTGCCCCCAGTTTTGTGTATTTACCACACTCTTTCCCAGTTCTTCACCCATTCTGCAGAGCCAAGTTGGGGTGGTAATGCATTCTCTTCCCTGGAGGTAGAGACAAGGGTTTGCCCCCCTCCCCATCCTCAGCCAGTCCCCTTCCTCTGTAATCCAGATCAGGACTTGTCTGCCCTACTCCCCCCACTGTTGCCCACTGTGTCTGCCAAGATTCAGCCCGGACTTTGTATGAACTGGCCGGTTTACTATTTAGGCCTCCCTTGGATGGACTCCCTTCCCCGAGGATCCAAGCCAGGGATTTGCTCCTTCCCACCCATCAGTCTTCGCGTTGCACCCATCTTTCATAAAATGCCAGGCTTCCAGGTTCGCTCTCCCGAAATCCTCACCGGATCTTACCTCTCAGGACCTTCCCGTACCCGCTCCCCTCAAGGATCCTTGCCACCCCCCTCCAGTTTTTCCTCAGCCCCCACCCTGCACTGACCTGTCTATTCTGCCGAAGTGCCTATTTTTGGCCTGGGACCCGGTTTTATAGTCCCCACTGTGGGTCTTGGCAGTCACAGCTCTGGCTCCGGGGATCCAAGCCAAGTCGGACTGCCTTCCCCACACCGGGGTGGGGTGTTTCAGGCCTCAGCCTGAAACCTGCCCCTCGCCTCACTCGGCCAGATGCCTAGGAACCCGCTGGTTCCTTGCCCTACTTCTTCAAGTCCACCAGCTGCAGTGCAGTTGTTAGGCTGTGGAAATCCGTTCCGAGTTTTTGCTCTTGCCGAAAACCTAAAATTCAATTTTTCCCCCTTCCCCCTTCCCCCTCCCAAAGCGAGACGTTTGAGGTGTTTATATAGATACTAACACCCCCCTCCCCGCTCCTCCGGCCCGGTCAGCTCCAAGCCCTTGTCCAGTTGCCAAGGGTCTTTTGCTGGGGTGGGGGGGGGGGGTCTTGTCCCATCCCGCTTATTCCAGTCCTGGCTTTGCGGCCCTCCCATGCCTTTCATTGTAGGTCTGGTCTCCCAGGGTAGCGGCCTCCTCATGGCATTCCCTTCGCATCACCCCTGGATCCTGAAACCGCTTTTACCTGCCCGCTTCGGTGCAGCCAGCGCTCCGGATCCTTTCGTGTCCGAGTCCATCCCTCCTTTTGCCCCTCCTTCTTGCACGTCGCTGCCAGGAAGACGGCCCACGCGCCTCAGCCGCTAAGCAGCCCCCTCCTGGAGCCCCCTGCGAGCCCAGGTCTGGGAACTCTAGGCCAGGTCTTGCTTGTTCCCACTGCATTAGGCATGACGCATTACTCCGTCTCCCGAGGAAGAATCCGGCCCGAAATTTGCGTGCCCCGGGTGCATTTGGCCTTGCCGCAGCTCCCTTCGTTCCTCCCATCTCTATCGAATCCAACCCGGGTTTTGCTTACCCCTTCCAGATCTCTCCCATTTCTCCCCTCACCGGGCTCGGCGCCTTTCCTTTACTTCGCTACGGGCAAAATCCGCTCCGGGTCTTCCTTGAGCTTGTCTCCCCTCCCCCACTTCCCGTTCCAACGCCGGGATCCAGCTCGTCTCCTTCCCTCTCCGCGTTTTTCCAGAGGGGCTAGAGGGGGCGAAGGGGAGGAAAGTCCATCCCGGGTTTTCGGGCCGGCCCCCGGTGCGCTCGGGCAGGTTGCTGCGGCCGGTCCTGGGCGGCGGCTCCGCGCCGCGTTTTATGCGCGCCCGCGCCCCCCTCCTGGAGCTGGTGCGCCGGAGAGAGGGGCGAGCAGGCGGCTTGTCATTGCTGGTGCCCGGCGCCGGCTCTGTCCGCGCGTCCTGCGGTGCCCACGGGCCCGGCTGGGCGCCCCCCCTTCACACCCCGGGGGCGCGACACCGCCTCGCCCGCCTACAGCCGCGCTCCCCCTCAAGCTTCGCGGCGCCCGCCCCCTATCCGAGCCCCCTGCGGCCACTGCGGGGAGCCCGAGCCGTCGGCGCGGGAGCTGTCGGCGCTGCGGCGCCCCCGCCCCGCCGTCTGCCGAGAAGGCCCCGGCGGATGGGGCCCCGCGGGCCCCGGAGCGGCGCCGCCGGGCCGCGGGGGGCTGCAGGGGCGCCCCAGCTGCCCCGTTAACCCCTCGGCTGCCACCGTCGGAGGGGGCTGGGAAGTCGCCTGGGCGCACACGTGCAGCCTCCGTCGGGGCAGCGGAGCTGCGGGGGAGATGCGGGCAGCTGCTAGCGCCTCTTCGGGGGGCTCCGCCTCGCCCCAGCCTCCGGAGCTTTGACACCGCCCCCGCCCCGCCGCCTCCGCCGCCTCCCTCCCTGGGAGGGGCGCGGACCCGGTCGCCCCCAGCCCCGAGTCTCCGCTGCCGCGAGGGGGCCGCCTTTGGAGCTGTGTAATCCGCTTTTTTTTTTTTTTTTTTTAAATTTTTGTTTGGTGGCGGCGGTGCTGGGCCCCGCCAACCCTCGCCCGTTTAACCCCCGCCCCGGTTCCGGGAGATGTGCCGGGCGGGGGGCCTGGGTTCGCGGAGCCGCAGGAGAGACGCGCAAAGCCGACCCCGGAGCGGCGCTGGACAGGTGAGTGTCTGCGGGCCCAGGGCGAGGGGGACGCCGTACCTGGGCCAGGTGTGTGGGCCGAGGTAGGGAGGATGGGAGCCGGGGCCTGTGCTAGCCGGGAAGGGGGAGGGGATGCTGGAGCCGCGGGTCACCGCACAGGAGCGCTAGGGGAATCGAGGGCGGCCTGCACCTCACCCGCACCGGCCAGGGGACCGGGAGAGGCAGCCCCCATGGAGTGTCGGGGGTGCGGATGTGCGGCCGCGGGGTGCCCGGTGGGGGGAGGGGACCGCGAGTGTGCCCGCGCGTGGCTGCGTGTGCCCGCGCGCGCGCCAGCCTTTGTGGGGAAGCGGCGCGGCGGTGCCTGCGTGTCCCCGGTGCGTGTGCGCGCGGGTGCTTGGCGCCCTGTTTGTGTAGGTGTTTGGGTGTGAGCGGAGAGGGTGCGTGTGCGCGCCGCGCGCGGGCCCCGGCCCCCAGAGGAGCCGCGTTGGGGGCTGGCACCGCAGGATGCCGGGCTGGGGGTTGTTTTTCTCTGGGAGGCAGAGGCGCGGGGGATGGGGAGGGTCTGTCTGGGTGTCTGGCCGGCTGTAGCCACCGAGAGCATCTTCTCTCCGCGGTACCCGGTTAAGCGTGGGAAGCTGCTGGGTTTAATCCACCCGGATTCGGGCTTTGAGAGCAAGCCCTCCCTCCCTCCCAGGTGTTCACTGGGTAAAGCCTGAGGGTTTCAATTGTCATCTTTCCATCTGAGGGTCCTGTGACAGGAGTCCGTGCAGAAGAGGGTGGGCAGCGCTGTGTGTGCTCCAGCCCCTGCCAAAAAGTGGCCCCACAGGCATTTCTCCAGTGCACCCCTGGCACCCATCTGAAGACAGCCAGCCCCCTGCCTGCACACAGCCCGCACGCACATCCCTGTCCCTAGTCTTCCAGTCTCGGTCAGCACCCAGCCCCATCCCTACCCAGCACCTCACTGTACCTTCCCCGCAGTCCACTCCTCCCTCCCCCACCTCTCCCCCCCCCACAGTCATGGCAGCTGAGTGGGTGTCCCTCCATCCCAGCCTTGAGAACAGGGCCCCCTTTCCTCCTGGCTTCTGCAGGACCCAGGGCCTGGGTTCCGCTGCCCACCTCCAAACATGTGGTGTGCAGGGGGAAGCAGGGGGAGGGGTTCAAAATGGCTGCCAAGATGGCTGGTTGTCTCTCCGCCTCTCTCTTTCTCTTTCTCTCCCTCTCTCTGCTTGCCCTGTTCTCTTAGCTGCTTCAGGAGTCATCGAGGAGACGGGGTTGGACAGTGTGAGGATAGGTGTGGGGTACTACGCTTGAGAGTGGATATCTGCTCGGGGCCTGTGGATCTCCATCCTCCTTGGGGAGAGGCCGTTGATCTCTGCTCCCCTCTCCAGCACCCAAGGGCCGGCATAAGCCCGTAACCTGACCCCAGTCCCAACTCCTTCACCCTGGCTAGCAGCCTGGGGGCTCCCTGCCCTCCACGTGGTCTCCTAGGCCTGATGCCCTGAATCGGCCATCGGGGTGTCAGGGTGCCCCACGGAGGGTCCCCGTCTCTCATCCTCTCCATCTGCCCCATGGCCAGGGGCTGAGGACTCCGGGTTGGCCTGGGTCAGGCCCCAGCCCTGGGGGCAGGTGACTTCTCCTTCCTCCCCACTCCCCTGCCACTAATGCCAAATTTATTACTTAAAAGTAGGATGAAAACAGGGAGACTAAGAGAAGGAATACAACTTTCATTATCATATCGAGAAAGTTATCCGTGATCTTCCTAGCTAGTAATTTGCCTGCCATGCTGTTCAGAACTGACTTGCCCATTAATTACAGAGATGAAAAATCATCTGGAAAGCAGAAAAGGGAACCAATTCGATCCCTGGCTGGCAGCAATGGCCCCCACGCACCGAGCACATACGTGTGTGCTCACATGTGAGTGCCCGGCCCTCCTGCTGGCATTGCCACCTTCTTCCTCCTCTTCCTCATTGGCCTCCCACGGGGCCTTAGCTCACCCCATGCTTGTTACTCCTGCTCTCCAATGCCCTACCAGGCCCTTCCTCACTCCAGGGGGTGCCCATCCCAACATCCACTCGTGGAGAGCTGGCCTAAGGCAGGATCACCCGTGCTGTGTCTGCCCTTGGACGTGGAGACGATGCCCAGGGTTGGGGGAGGGCAGGTAGCTGGGGACCAGCGCATCTGGGCTGTGGGGCCTGCAGGGAGGAGGTGGAAGGCAGGAGACTCGAAGCCTGGTTTCTATTCCCAGCCTGCCCTGGGGAGCCTCTTCTCCTGGGGGGCCCAAGGAGGACCCTGCCGGCCAGTGGGGGTGGTGGCAGCGGGCGCCCTGGCTGCTCTGGAGTCTGTTCGCATCAAGCGATCTGGTCCCGGCCTGGGGTCCACCTGCATGTGCGGGGTCGCCTGCTGCCTGCGCCTGGCATCTGCGTCCTCCCTGGGTGCCCAGTCTGGCAGGAGAGAGGGTGGCGCTTCAGCCCCAGCCTGGGCATCTGGGGGCGGGGGTGCCGATCCCAGGAGGATGTGCTGCTTGGCCCCAGAATGGGTGCCCGTGATGGAGAACAGGAGGAGCGGGATCCCCGATGTCCCCACCCTCTGGCCACGGGGAGCTGAAGTTTTCAGTCTCTGCCCCCTCCTACCTCTCCAGCCAGACGTGTGGCCAAGGACACACAGAAGGCTCTGGTTTCTGTGTGGGCTCCTCTCAAGGATTCAATTTCCAGACGCCAGACATTTCCCCTCCTCCAGACCCTCCAGGGAGGTGGCGGCGGGGGGGATGCTCCTGAGATGGGGGTTCCCTGGGTCTGGAGCTGGACCTGACTGCACCAGCACTCCTCCCAGCTCTCGCCTTGGCCACCCTGTTGAAAAAGAAAGTGGGGTCCCAGGTGGGAGGGGGCTGCTGAACAGAGGTCTGGAAGTGGCTCCCACTGCCCCTAGAATCCAGTCCTCTGTTACACATCTGTCTGCACCTGTGTGTACCTGTTCTGTGTGATTTGGATGGTGACCTGGACGAGCCTGTGTGCAGCCGGCCACGTGTCCGACAGGCTGGTCCTATGTTCATAAGGGTCTCCTGTGTGCTCGTGTTTGTGAGTTTTGCAGAGGGGCTGGCAGTGTGTGTGTGCGTGTGTGTGTGTGTGTTTCCATGTGTGAACAGCTCTCTGCATCTTGTGGGCACCTGCAGGCATGCTCCCAGGCATATGTATGTAGGGCTCCTTGGAGTGAGGCTGGGTGCACCTTTTCATGAAATCTGTGAATATTTGCCAAGTGTCTTTTCACTAGGCGCTGTGATGGGGACGCCGTGGGGACAGTGCCCAGTCCTGTCCTCAGGGAACACACAGTCTAGTGAAAAAAGCAATTTCAGTCAAGGGGCTCCTATCGTAGCAGTGGGGGAGAAGGCTTGTATCTCCCCATCCAGAAGGGCCAGAGTCCCAGCTGGGGAGAGGCAGCCCTTGACTCGGAAAACAGCAGCCCCTGCGTCTTGGCACCACAGCAAATCCCAGTCCCGTGGGGTGTCCTGTGGTCCAAACCTGCATGACCTTCTCTATCACCTCTTCCCTCTCACCCCCTCTCTCCTCACTGCTCCTAAACGCAGTCCTACCCCAGGACCTTTGCACTGGCTGCTCCTTCACTTGGACCCCTCACCCAGACATCTGCCAAGACTTTGTTCCCTCACCCGCTTCAGATGTCACCTCCTCAGTAACCTTTACCCATGCAACCTGTTTAAAATTGCAGCCTCCCGCCCGCCTCCTGACTTTCCATAGCGCGGATGGCTTTTCGCACACTCTGTGATTTCCTGATTTATTGTGCCTGTTTGTTTATCATCTGTCTCCCCGACCAGGACCCAAGTGCTCGGGGAATTTGTTACTTGGTTTGCTTTCAGATGCCAGGTGCCTAGACTTATGCCTGGCCCACAGTAGGTGCTCAAGAACTCTTAGCTGAGTAAGTGGGAGGGGGCCTCTCAAAGGACTGGAGACCCCAGGGGACTCCCCCCAGGCTTTGCACAGTGAGGGCTCCCCATCGACCCCGGTCCCTTTGGGGGATCCAGGGCTACCCACCAGGGGCCAGACCAGGCCAGCTGTGCACCTGTCCCATGCAGACACCTGTGAGGCCTCTCCCTGAGGTAGCCTCATGGGTGCTCTTGTGTGTGAGGGTGTCAGTGCGGGCAGGCGGCTCCCCTGCAGGGCGGCATGCATATAGGGTTTAGAGCCTGGAGGGTAATGTGGGGCCCCCCTGCCCTTGCCAGGGGTAGGAGTGCCATGGTCAAGGACTGAGCAACCCCTCCTTCGTGGGGACACGAACCCAGGCTCTCTCTCACGCCCCACCCTTGTTTCAGTGGTCTGTCCCGGCACTGGAGAATTAGCCAAGTAGAAGCCCCCCTGCCACCTTCCCCCCAAGTCCAAAATTTGGGGAAGATAAAAATTGCAATAAATACATGCCCAGGCTAAAAATAGCCAGGGCCTCTCCCTCAGAGGCTAAAAATACCCGGTAGGCCAGGCAGCCAGGTGGGTGCTCCTGTCCAGGATCGGGGACATGGTGCAGACAGGTGAGGGGCCCAGGGCAGGGTCTCCCAGCTGTGGCGTTCCTGACGTTGGGGCCGTGTCATTCTTGGCAGGGGGAGTGACCTGTGCATCATAGGACTTTTTAGCATCCCTAGCCTCAACCCTCTAGATACCAGGACCCTGCCCCCCACCCCCCGCCAGTTGTGACACCTAAAAATGTCTCCAGACAGCCTGGGAAAAGGAGCAAAATTGTGCGCCCTCCCAGGTGAATAGCACTGCTCTAGATCAGGGGTTGGTAGAGTCCCTCTGTGAAGACCCAGACAACAAGTATTGGAGGCTTTGGCGGGCTTACTAGTCTTCTTCTCCCTCTTCTTCTTAACCCTTTGAAAGTGGCAAAACCATTTTTAGTCCATTGGCTGCGGGCAGTGTCCAGGCCATAGGTGCCCCACTCCCACCCTGGAGCACCACCCCGCTCCCGCCCCATTGCCCCTGGTGGTGGAGGTCAGGGCATCCTTGGATGCACCCCCATCGGCAGAGGGACAGCCCCACTGGGGGCATGTCTGGTGCTGTCTGTCCCTTTCACCTCCCTGCCCTCACCTCCTCCCACTCCCCTGTGCTCGCTCCCTCACTGGTTCTCAAACATGCAGGCCCTGGCCAGCCCCAGGGCCTTTGCAGAAGTCTTCTCCTCCCTGGGCACCTCTGTGGCTCCTCCCTCAGCTTCCCAGAGCTTTGCTGATGTGTCCAGCCTTTCCCCATCACCGTATTTAAGATTGCATGACACACCCCCACACACATACACACACACACACAACGCTAGTACCTCACGGGATTGACCTCTTTAGTGTTTGTTCTTTGTGTCTGGCTCGTGCATGGCTGTCTCTCCAGCACCTAGATCAGCACCTGGTACACAGTATGTGCTCTAAAAGAGACGCGTAGGATTGCTGGATATCACTTCTAAGCCCCATAACCACTGCTGGGAGACTTTCAACCCGTTTCCCTGGGGAAGAGACAGAATGCAGGGGAGGGAGGTGGGGGCCGTGTCACACAGCCTACAGTGGGCACAGCTGGGATTTGAACCTAGGGCCCTGAGACCCAGGGCCTCTTTCCTCTTGCCCTGCGGAGCACCGTTTCCCCATCCCTCTGGTCTCTGCCCCTTCACTGCTAGTCTGGTGGTAGCAGAGGGCCCCAGAGCCTTCTTCCATGCACTCTGCCTCAGGCCCTGGCTCCCATGACTGTTTTCAGCACTGCTCTGCATGCCTGGAGTGAGTGCGAGGCTTGTGGCCAGTCAGGGAACACCTTGGGGTGGAAATGGACCACAGGCCACCATGGTACCAACCCACTGTGGCGAGAAGCATCAGAGAGGTGCCCGGTTGGCCTGCAAGTCAGGGAGAGCTTCCTGGTGGAGGGGGCTTCCCAGCTAAGATCTGGAGGGGAAAGAGGGATAAAGTGGAGTAGAGGGAGAGTTTGTGAGAGGGAGGGGCCTGCCCTGAGGTCAGAAAGAAGGGGGTGGCTCGCGGGGGAAGGAAAGACATTTCCTGGCCAGGTGGGGAGAGAGGACGCCGGTCTTGGGGGCCGAAGGACTGTTTGTGGGTTTGCGTTTCTACTTGTCCATGGGGCTGGGGAGGCCTGTGAAGGGATCAAGGCCCATGAGACATGGCTGGAATGTTTAGCATGCGCTCCCTCTGGCTTGCTTTGTAGGAGAGAACTTCAGAGGGCGGGTGGGTGGGGCAGGGGAGGGTAGTGGAGAGGCCAGTGTGGGTAGGAGGCCGCCACAGCTGTCAAGGTGAAGGCCCAGGTGGAGGCCTTGAGACATTAGAGATGGACCCGTGTGGGGCTTTCAAGACAGAGTTGACATGATTTAGTAGATGATCGGTTGAAAGGGGAGGGTGAGGGGGAAACTGCAGGTTTCTGGTTCTGACAGCAGTGTGGAGCTGGAGAAACAAAGAGGGAGGGGGTGGGGAACACCCTCTGCTCTCAGCAACACCCCTCCTCACATACACAGTCTGATCTCCCCTTGCCAGCAGGAGTCTGTGAGTACCCGAGTCAGGGCACGTCTTGTCCCCACTCAGAACCTCCACGGCTCCCACCTCACTCCCACAGGCCCTGCTCGCCCTGCCCTGTAAACCCGCCCTCACCTCTTCCCTCTCTCCCCTCACTCACTGGGCCAAAGCCACACTCCAGCACATTCCTGCCTCAGGGCCTTTGCATATGCTGTTCCCACTGCCTGGATACCCTTTCTCCAGTACCTAGATGGCTCCCCTCCTTGAGACCTTTGCTAAAATGTTACCCGCTTGACCAGGTGTTCCCTGACCACCCCATCTACATTTGCACCCACGCATACCCCCTCCACTCTCTCTCTCCCCTACAAGCCTATTTTCCTCCAAAGCACTTGTGACCAGGTGGGAGCTAGGTAACTATCCACTGAATGGACAACCTCTTCTATGGGTCTGTTTCATCTTTGTTCATTAAACAAATTAACAAGAACCCTCTCCTTGCCCAGGGCTGGGCATGCAACAGAGAGCCAGGCCAACCCACGATGGAACTTTCCCTGGTGGGATAGACTTTCAACTGCAGAGCCCAAGTCCCATTAGGGGAGTAAAATGTGGAGCCCCAGTGTGCCGCTAGTGTGGGTACAGGAGGGACCAACACAGTCCTGGCAGGCAGAGCCTTTTGGAGGAAGAAGGGACAGAGGGCAGGAGTCCTCTGGGTATGTGAGAGAGAGATGTGGAGGGTGAGGTTAGGCCAGAGCAGAGAAGGTGATGAGAAGGTAGCAGGAGACCAGGGCCTGAAATGCCATGTTGAGGCCTCTGAGGCAATAGGGAGCCATGGAGGACTGTAGGCAGGGAGGGACGTGACTGGGTTTTCATTTTGCAAAGATCACTCTGGCTGCAGGGTAGAGATCGGAAGTGGTGGGAGTAGCAGATAGATGGGGGAGACCAGGGAGGAGGCATCCAGGGAGAAGGGGAGGTTTTGATGGTCCCACCCCCTGCAGTCCAGCGCCACTTGGCAGCCAGAGTGACCTTTTTAAAATTTACAAGACAGGGGCTTCCCTGGTGGCGCATTGGTTGAGAGTCCGCCTGCCGATGCAGGGGACGTGGGTTCGTGCCCCGGTCCGGGAGGATCCCACATGCCGCGGAGCAGCTGGGCCCGTGAGCCATGGCCGCTGAGCCTGCGCATCCAGAGCCTGTGCTCCGCAGCGGGAGAGGCCACAACTGTGAGAGGCCCGCGTACCGCAAAAAAAAAAAAAAAAAAAAAAAAAAAAATTTACAAGACAGACAAACCCCACCCTGTGGCGCCAACATCTAGTGGGAGAGAGATAATAAGCAAATAAGTAAAACGCGTGGCTGGCATGCTAGCGATGAGTGCCATGTAGAAATAAAGCCAGAGCAGGATGCAAGAGTGCTGGAGCCAACAGGGCCTCCCAGAGCCAGCAGCGTTTGTGTAAAGACCTGAAGGAAGCAGGGGAGAAGCTATATGCAGCTATCTGGGGAGGAGGGACCGGCCAGTGCAAAGGCCCTGAGAGGGGACTGTGCCTGGTGTTAGTGAGTGAGGGGGAAAGTGTAAAGAGGTGAGGGTAGGGAGGGGACAGGGCAGAGTGTGCAGGGGCTTGTGGTCCGAGGAAGGGCTTTGGCTTTTGCTCTGAGTGCGGTGGGAGCCATGGACGGTTCTGAGCAGAGGAGGGATGTGCCCAGACTCGGGTGCTCACAGGCGCCCTCTGGTGGCTCTATGTGGAACAGACTGGGCAGCAAGGGTGGAGAGCTGGGAGAGACAGGGGAGGAGGCGACAGGGCTGGACCAGGGAGGGGACCAAGGAGTCAGGAGAAAGTGAGCAGATTCTGAAGAAGGAGACGAAAGGAGCTGCTGTAGGGATGAGAGGAGAAGAGGAGTCTGTATGGTTCTTGAGCGCCTGGGAGGACTGGGCTGCCCTCTGCTGAGATACGGGTAGATGAGGGGGTGGAGCTGAGGGTTTGGTGGGGACCCTGCCCTCCCTGAGCCCACAGCCCACTTCCTGAAGGAGGTTATGTGCAGACACTCTCTGGGCACTTGCTCCGTCTCTGTGAGGGAAGTCTGTTAGTCCCAGAGTAGGGATAGGGAAATGGGCTCAGAGAGGCCAAGAGCCTGGCCCAAGATCACACAGCAGATTGACACCCAGGAGTCAAGTCCTTGGACCTATCCCAGGGCCTGCTAGTTACCCACTCTGCCATGCCCGAGGGTTTCCTGGAGGAGGTGGGCCTGTGGAGCTGGGCTCTCGGGCTGCTGGGTTTGGGGAAGACTCAAGGCTGCTGGGGATGGAGCAAGAGGCAGGAAGCTTGTGTTGAGGGGCCCGGAACCCTGCTGTTGGTGCGCGCGCCGCCCCCCCGCGCCCCCGCATTCAGACTCCCACCCACTCAAGCACTGCGCGTTGCCATGGCAACCTCACTCGAGGGCAAGCTAGCAGCGCCTCCCGTCCTCCAGCAGCTTGTTCTCCTCCTATCACCCACCCTCCCCTGCCCCATCCCAGGGCACCTGAGGACAGAGCCTGGGCCGTGTCACCCAGCTCTGGGACCCCTCTGCACCCTCCCCTTGACTTGAAACTGATGTGGGGCTCAGGCAAACCCGGAGGCAGGTGTGGGACCAGTGGGTGGTCCACGTGACCTGGGGGTCCGACACACCTGGGGCTCAGAGGGTGGTGGGCCCTGTTTCCCATGGGTTAAATTGGGGTCACTCACGCCCTCTGAGGCTCGAGGTGGGGACAGACACAGGTGGGGGCTCACCTGACCCCTGTGTGCATGTCCACTTGTGAGGATGCTTACACAGATGCAGTGGGGGCCTAGAGGAGGGAGCTTTCGAGGGCCCCCAGTTCTCCCCGTGCTCAGCCTGGGGTTCAAAGACCCCTTGCCAGTCACGTGCCCCGGGATCTCACTTTCCTCTTGTGTAAAATGTGGGTATACACCCCCCACCCCCTTACTAAGTTCTTCTGAGGATTAAAGGAGATACAGGCATGCAGTGCTCAGAATGGGGCACAGAGGTGTCAGCCACTGCCCCTGGCATCGTGGGTGGTTCTGGCAAACTGGAGATCCCAGCTGGGTCCCCACACCTTGTAGTTGAAAGGCTCCCCTGAAGTTGTGTGGTTCAGGGCCCTGCCCCCATCTCTGCCTCAACTCCCCCACCATGTGCCCTGACACCCTGTGCGAGTTTGCTAGGGCTGCTGTGACAACATACCCCAGACTGGGCTCTGACAACAGAAATTTATTATCTCCCAGTTCTAGAGGCCCAGAGTCCAAGATCAAACTGTCAGCAGGGTTGGTTTCTTCCTCTCCCCTGGCTTTTGGTGGTTTGCCAGCAATCCCTGGCTTGTAGAAGCATCACCCCAATCTCTGCCTCTGTCTTCACGTGACGTTCTCCTTGGTGGGGGGTGGGGGGTGTCTGTGTCCAAATATCTCCTTTTTATAAGGACACCAGTCTGATTGAATTAGGGTCCACCCTAATGACCTCATTCATTTTAACTTGACTACCTCTTTATCTCCAAAGAAGATCCCATTCTGAGGTGCTAGGGGATAGGATGCCAGTGTATCTTTTTAGGGGGGGAACACAATTCCATTCATCCCAAGGCCTCAGGGGTAGTCAGGCCTGGGCCTCCCAGGTGGTTCCCACCTATCCACGTCTGACCTCACTGCCTCGCTTAGGTGAGCACCAGGCAGCAGGCAAAACTCCCCAGGGCCGAGTGGGCATGCAGTCAGGCCAGGACGAGAGGGAACAGAAGCTGCAGTACCTAGTTCCCCCTGCTGCAGCCCTGAGGTGTGGACAGTTCTGGGGGTGCCTGGGGCTTCCTGGAGGAGCTGCTCTAGGGAAGGGGCTTCAGGGAGCAGCAGGCAGCCCATGGGGAACACTTTCTGTGCCCCTGAGGCAATGGTGCCCAGCCTGTGTGGGCCAGGCCTGGGTCCCAGGTCACAGGGCAGATGCCCCGTCCAGCTGCCCCCACCACCATCCTTGTGTTCATCTGGTCAATATTTGTTTGAGGACCTACTGCACGTCTAGGCACCAAGGGACGGCCTCCGGAGCTTCCATTCTCCGGGGGCTACAAAGGAAATCCATGGGCGGACAAGTCAAATCACACAGCAGTGACGTGATTGGTGGAGATGGTGATGACAGTTTGGCCCAGGACACTCTGTACTCACTCTACACCAGGCATGGCCCTGTGTGTTTCACGGGTATGAATTCATCTTGTCGTGCAGCTACCCTATGAGGTAGCCCCATTTTACCGAGAGGAAGATGGAGACGTGGGAGGTTATGGGATGGTGGGGACGGGACAGACGGGCACTGAACGCAAGGTGCTATGGTGTGGGGTGGCGGAGGCCCACCCACATCTCTGAGGAGGGGACATGAGCTGAGATCGAAGGGACACAGGCCAAGACTGCACGGTGGGAAGCAGCGTGGCTGGAGCAGCGGGAAAGGGGCAAGAGCCAGGTGTGCGCGACCTCGTGGGATGTGCAGTGGGAACCTTGGCAGGGGTTTAAGCAGGGGAACAGTGTGTCGAGATTTTTTATTTTTTATTTTTATTTTTTTGCCGTGCCGAGCGGCTCGTGGGATCTTAGTTCCTCGAACCCGGGCCCTCAGCAGTGAAAGCACTGAGTCCTAACCACTGGACCACCAGGGCATTCCCGATGTCTTTAAAAAGTCCCTCTGTGGAAACAACCTAAGTGTCCATCAATGATGAATGGATAGGGAATTGCCTGGCGGGCCAGGTTAGGACTGCTTGCTTTCACTGCCGAGGGCATGGGTTCAATCCCTGGTCAGGAAACTAAGATCCCGCAAGCTGCCCGGCGTGGCCAAAACAAAAACCAAAAACTTTGACATCTACACACTACTACATATAAAATAGATAACTAATAAGGACCCTGTATGACACAGGGAACTCTACCCAATACTCTGTAATGGCCCATATGGGAAAAGAATCTAAAAAAGAGTGGATACAGGTATAAATGATTCACTTTGCTGTACACCTGAAATTAACACAACATTGTAAATCAACTATACTCCAATAAAAAATTTTTAGGACTTCCCTGGTGGTGCAGTGGTTAAGAATCCACCTGCCAATGCAGGGGACACGGGTCCGATCCCTGGTCCAGGAAGTTCCCACATTGCCGTGGAGCAACTAAGCCTGTGCACCACAGCTACTGAAGCCCATGGCACCTGGAGCCCATGCTCTATAACAAGAGAAGCCACCGCAGTGAGAAGCACGTGCACTGGAACTAGAGAAAGCCTGTGCGCAGCAACGAAGACCCAACGCAGCCCCCCCAAATTTTTTTTTTAACTTTTTTTTTTTAAATGATGAATGGGTAAACAAAATGTGGTCCGGCTGTACAGTGGAATATTACTCAGCCAGAAAGAGGAATAACTGACACAGGCTACAACACAAGTGAACCTCAAAAACATTTTGCTGAGTGAAAGAAGTCACACACAGAAGGCCACAGGTTGTATTGGGATTAGCCAAAAAGTCCATTCGGATTTTTCCGTAACTTCTTATGGAAAAACCCAACTGAACTTTTTGGCCAACATGATATGACTCCGTGCATATGAGATGCCCAGAACAGGCAAATGCGTAGAGACAGAAAGCAGATGAGTGGTCGCCAGGGCCTGAGGGGAGAGGGGAGAGGGAGTTCTTGATTAACAGGAACCAAGTTTCCGTTTGGGGTGATACAAACGTTTTGGAAATAGATCGCAGTGGTTGTGGCACAGCATTGAGAATGCAGTTAATGTCACTGAATTCTATACTTAAAAATGGTTAAGTGACAAGTTTTATGTAGTGGCGGGTGAGGGGAGGCGGGGGGAGCCTGGGCTGCGGGAATGAGAGGGGCTGGAGGGCTGCTGGGAAGAGGTCAGGGCCGTTTGGTGGAGATGGTGATGCCCAGGTCTGCAGGGGGGCTGCCGAGGATGGACAGGTGGACGCTGGGGTGTTCTGGAGATGCAGACCCAGGACTTACTCCTGAACTGGCTGTGGGGGTGAGGGAAAGAGGAACCCAAGATTTTGACTCCTAGGGTTTTGGCCCAAGGACCTGGGGTGGGGGGAACCAGGCACTGAATTGGGGGACTGTGTCCAGTGTGGTCAGACTCCAGATGCCTTGGAGACCCAGATGGAGGTGTAGACATGAGGAGAGAAGTAGGGCTGGGACTCAGTTGTGGCAGTCGTCACGGTACAGATGGTGTCTAAAACCATGAGGCTGGTTGGATCCCTGAGGCAGGGTGTGGATGGGCAAGAGGCCTGGGGTCCTGGGGTCCCGGGGTGCAGCCCGGGAGGAGGAGAGGAGCCGCCTGCTTCAGATGGATGCTCCCCGTGCCCTGACTCGCGCCGTGCTGTGACAGCACCCTCTGATGGGTCCCTGGCCGGTCTACTGTGTATGTAGACTGTTGTCCTTACCAGAACCCTGCAGATTCGAGGTTTCGAGGGAACTGGGGGCATGAGTGGGGAGGACCCGCTCAGGGTCACGGGGCATGAAATGGCAGGGTCGGGCTCCAGACCCACATTGGCCAGCTGCCTCTCTAGCATTAACCAGACGCTAACCAGTTTAACTCCCTAAGGGAGAGTCAGGGAGGGGAGCATCCATCAGCCTAGGGTCAGTCCCCCCCCAACCCCGCATCTGACCATGGCTGGAAGATGGGGTGCAGGAGAAATGAAGCGGTGAAGAATGCCCCCCGCCACCATGTAAAATTGTAAAGTGCTATGAAATGAACCAAAGCCCATCAAAGGCCGTATCTGGACAGGGTTGCAGGATAAGAGACAGTTGTGGGCTGAGGAAGTAGAGGGGGGAGTTTCCTGAAGGCTGGGCGCTGGGCAGGGTGCAGAGAGCTGCTGCGGGTCAGGGGCGGGGAACAGGGCTGCAAGGCTGCCCTGTGAAACTACCTTCCCATTTCCCATGAGACGAGACAGGCCTGGAGGGAGGGATGTCCTGCCCTATGAGCGAGCTGCCCTAATCTTTCTTGAGAACCCGTGCTGAGTCCCTGCCCTCAAGTTGCCCATGGTCCTAGTGGGGAAGGTAATTTATACAAGAATGTAATTTCAGGTGCCGTGAATTTAAAATGGGGCTAAGGAATTCCCTGGCGGTCCAGTGGTTAGGACTCCGTGCTTCCATTGCAGGGGGTAAGGATTCGATCCCTGGTTGGGGAACTAAGATCCTGCATGCGACGTAGCCAAAAAACAAACAAACAAAAATGGAGCTGAAGGATGGCAAACGAGGGGGCGGGAGTGGTTAGGGTGGTCAGGGTAGGTCACTCTTCTGGGGTGACCTTGAGGTTGAGCCCTGAATGGTGAAAAGCTCCAGCAGGCGTGTGGGGATGCTGGGAGAGCATTCCAGGCAGAGGAGCAGCCCAGGCAAGGGCTCGGGCTGGAAGGAAGCTGGAGCTTCTAGGAACGGGAAGTGGGTAGGCTAGAGAGCATGGTGTTGCTGGGTCACCAGTGGCCTCTAGGCCCTGATGAGGAACAGAGACCCCAGGGGAGGGCAGAGTGGGAGGTTAATACTTGATTTACATCATTAAATGGTCCCTTAGCACTGAGTGGAGGGCATGCGTGGAGGCAGGGAGGCTGGGAGGAGGAGGAAGCCAGGACAAGCATCCAGATGCAGCAGGATGGTGGCTTGGTCCTGGTGGTGGCACTGAGGGCCAGAAGTGGGCAGGTTGGTGAGATACTTCGGAGGCAGAGCCCGTGGGACTTGCTGATGGAGTTTATGAAGGGGAGGGGAGGGGAGGAGTCAGGAATTGAGGAGGATTCCTAGGTTTGGGTTCTGAGATTCATTCAACAGACATTCATTGCTGTGTGTCAGGCCTGTTCTAGAAGCAGGAGCAAAACAAAGCAATTCAATGATCCCTGCCCGTGCAGGGGCCCTTCCATAAAAGGGAGAAATAGTTACATTTGAACTAAGGCCCAAAGGGGGTGAGGGAGCAGAGGAAGAGGCCATGTGAATAAATGGTGGACAGAAGATACATGCAGAGGAAGTGACAAGTGCAAAGGCCCTGGGGCAGGAGCTGGTGTGATTGAGGAATAGCAGAAGTGGCTGGAGCAGAGGTGGGGACAGGGAGTTACCTGGACTGGCAGATAGGCTTTCATTTTGGGGGTGGGGGGAAACAGTAGTCAGGGTTCTTTTGAGAGATTCCAAACTGGAAATAAGGAATTTGGAAAGTATTGTCTGGTCGGTGGTGTCGAGACCATAGGACAGGCTGGGGTGACGGTGGGAGAGGACAGACCAGGGGTTTGCACACTGGAGGGCCGGTTAAAACACAGGTGCTGGGGAATTCCTTGTCGGTCCAGCGGTTAAGACTCTGTACTTCCACTTCAGGGGGCACGGGTTCGATCCCTGTTAGGGGAACTAAGGTCCCGCGTGCCGCGCCGGCACGGCCGAAAAACAAACAAACAAACAAAAAAGCATGGGGTGCTGACCCTCCTCAGAGAATGTGCATTTCTAGCAAGTTCCTGGCCAGGCTGGTGCCCCTGGGCTGGGGCCATATTGGAGAACCGGGGTGTAGATAAAGCAAAGGACTAAAAGTAAAGATCTGGGTGTCCAGTCTCGAGAGGATCCAGGGGAGACGGAGGCAGTGAGATGAGGAGAGGCCGTGAGGGAGAAGAAGTGGGTCAGAACCCGGCTCTGTGCCCTCAGAGCCGCTGTGCCTGAGGATGGGCAGACGGGGTGGGGTTGGGGAGAATTGCAGGGGTCGCCACACAACTTCCACCCCTCCTTCACCCTCCCTGGCCCCTCAGGAACTGCACTCACCCCTGACCCTGCCTGCTTGTCTCCAGCTTACCCTGAGGGTTCCCCCTGAGAGGAAAGAGGGGACTCAGTCATCCCTGGCTCCTGATCTGTGGCGCCAGCCAGCTGGATTCTAATTAGCTACCAGAGCCAGAGAAACGGGAAGCAGGGGATCAGGGGTGGGGACCTGGATTCCTGCCCAAGACCCAGAGGCTGCAAGCTGGGGCCTAGACGCCTGGGTCCCCCACCCTGGACGCTGTGCTGGGTGAGAAAGCTGGGGCGGGGGAGACAAACAGGCAGAGTCTTGATTTCGGGTCGGGGAAGAGGCTTCCAGAGGGCTTTCCTCCGTGATGGAGGGTCTGAGGCCTGCCTGGGTACAGGTGGGCCATTCATAGCTGTGACAGTCTGAAGCGTTGCCCCAGCCACCCGAGGGGGGCTGTCAGACCCCAGGAGGTGCTTCCAGGAGGTCCAAGATGCCCAGATGGGTGGGTCCACCTGTTGGGGTGGGAGTGGAGGGTGCAGTGTAAGCCAGAGGCCTTGGAGGGGGTCAGCCTCTGGCCCAAGGGTGCAGCTTCTGTCAGATACAGCTAACTCGAGCAGGTTACATCGCCCAGCCCCTCTTGGGGCTGCAGGATGGAAGCCCTCAGCCAGCAGCAGGAGGAGAGGGGACCGGCCCAAACACCCCTCCTACTAGGCCCGCTGGGGGTCGGCCGCTGCCCCCACCTCACTCTTCCTGTCCTCCCCAGACTGGTGGGCCAGGCCGTGGTACCCACCTGGTGATGCGGGGCGAGGCCGCCTGCACAGGCCACTGAGAGCCCCGAACGCGCCCCAGCCGCCACCATGGCCCGCCTGGCCGCCGTGCTCTGGAGTCTCTGCATCACTGCCGTCCTGGTCACCTCGGCCACCCAAGGTAGGTGCTGCTGGGGCTGGGGAGGGGCCTTGCCTCCAAAAGCCTGCTAGGAGGGCGGATAAAACAGTGAAATACCTCCCGACCACTCATTACAGTACCCGCTTCAGACCACTCAGAACCAGACCAGAGGAAGACTTGGTGATTATGCCCCCTAGCACCACCAAGGGGTCCCTGGATCGGCCCCTCACCTCCCAACCCAAAGCACCAGGGTCCATCCCACCAGGGGTCCTAGAGCCTGGGATTTGGGATGTGGCCTCGCAGGACCGGGACAGGCCTTCCTGGTGAGCTAATGCTCTTCTGTCTTGTGTGTGTCTCTCTCAGTGTGATTACATCTCCGAGGCTCTCGCTGGGAAGAAGGTTTAATTAAAGCATGCCCGCTGACGTTTATTTAAAAACAACTAATTACCCGGCTCGGCCCTATGCCGTTCCCGGGATCCTGCACACACCACAATTAGTGCCCCGAGCCTGCCTGCCCACCCTCACCGATTACTCAATTACAATCCCCACGGTGGGCCCAGGCAGGGGCAAGGGCAGGACGGGAAGAGAGGCAGCCAGAGGAGGCCCGCTAGCCTCGCCCTCGCCCTGGGTCTGCCCCCTGCCTGCCCCTCCCAGCCCTGTCTGGAGGGCACTCATGGTGGACCCTGCTCCCCAGTGCTCCCTCATACAGCCCCATTCTCCAGGGAGCCACAGAGGTGAAGGGGGCATTGTTCAGCCGTGCCACAGGGCCTTGGCACTGCTCCAGCCAGCCGGCACCCTCCCCTCCCCCAGCACCCGTGTTCTCTACCTATCCAGGTCCTGCCCCACAGCACCAGCTGGCCTGGGAGGGGCTGCTTCCACCCCCAGACCCATCCAAGCCAGCCCTCCACCCCCGGCCTCCTTCCCGGGCCCGGGAAGGGCTAAAATTAGCTGCGGAAGCAGATGATGCTAAAGGAACGCACGTAAAACTTGCCTGCGAGTGGGACTCAACTCACCCCAAAAAACTGCGAGGGCCTAGCTGTCAACCCTGTTGGGCTCCCAGGTGGCATTGGAGGCACTAGATTTTGAAAAATGGGCCCATTTGGCTCTGCTGCCATCATGCACTGGTGCCTTCTCTTCATCTACAAGTGACAGTCCCCACATTGGAGCCCAGGGCCACTCTGTGCATCCCCACTTCCCTCTGACACCCTGCAAGGCTTGGCTGGGACCAGTGTCCAAGAAGGTGGCTGCCCCAGCAGGCATGGACAGTACTGAGCCCACTCTGTCCAACAGAGACTAGCTGCCTTAATCATCTTAATGATAATAGTAATTAGTGGCTTGCCATCTCACTATGTACCATGTGCACTGCAACCCTCTGCATGGATATGTGAGATAGGCGTTATCAGCTCCTTACGGAAAGAAACGGGAGCACAGTGGTGGTCAGTGACTGGACGAGGCCAGCAGCCAGGGAGTGGCCAAGCCGGAATTTAAACCCCAGCCAGGGGCTTCCTTGGTGGCGCAGTGGTTAAGAATCCGCCTGCCAATGCAGGGGACAACGGGTTCGAGCCCTGGTCTGGGAAGATCCCACATGCCGCGGAGCAACTAAGCCCGTGTGCCACAACTACTGAGCCCGCGCTGTAGAGCCTGCGAGCCACAACTACTGAGCCCGTGTGCCACAGCTACTGAAGCCCACATGCCTAGAGCCCGTGCTCCACAACAAGAGAAGCCACCACAACGAGAAGCCTGCACACCACAACGAAGAGTAGCCCCCACTCACCGCAACTAGAGAAATCCCGTGCACAGCAACGAAGACCCAACACAGCCATAAATAAATAAATAAATAAATCTATACAAATAAATAAACAAACAAACAAACCCTGGCCATCTGGCTCCTGAGTCCCAGCTCTCAGTCTCCGAATGGCATGGGATGGAGACTGACGTGTGACAATGCAACCCCTCTGAGAGCAGGGCATGCCCATGGCAAGTTCTTTCATTGTCACGGCAACCCTGGGAGGTTTCCTAGGTGAAAGCAAGGAAGCCCCTCCCTGTGACGTCCTCACCGAGCACAGCACCATGCACGGCACCTCCTTCAAGAACATTTTCTAGCACAGAATCCTCCCAGTACAGCCCTGGGCTGTGGTGGCCCATTTTACAGATCCAGAAACTGAGGCCTGGTGAGGCTCCAGCAGTGGCTGTCCAAACTATAGTATACATCAGAATCACTGGTGGGTGTATCCATTCAAAGGCTCCTGGTTTCATCCCCGAGATTCTGATTCAGCAGGCCTAGGTCGGGGGGCCCAGATTCTACATTCTGAACATGATGTGGATGCTGCTGATTCTTGGGACACACCAGGAGAAGCCCTGGTCCAAAGGACACACCTGGCCTGTCAGCTGGGAAGTGGCAAAGCCAGACTCTGTGGTTTCTTCCAGAACATGAGCGCATTCCCTCTCGCACCGTCTCTGGACCTTGCATGGGGTGATGTGAAGTTAGGGAAGTGCACCACGCCACCCTTACCTCTGACACTAACTGCGAGTTTGGGGGTCCCCCAGACCACCCTCAGCTTTGATGATTTGCCTGAAGGATTCACAGAATTCAGAAACACCATCATACTCGTGGTTATAGTTTATTACAGCGAACAGATACAGATTAAAATCAGCCAAGAGGTGGGCTTCCCTGGTGGCACAGTGGTTGAGAGTCCGCCTGCCGATGCAGGGGGCACGGGTTCATGCCCCGGTCCAGGAGGATCCCACGTGCCGCAGAGCGGCTGGGCCCGTGAGCAACGGCTGCTGAGCCTGCACATCCGGAGCCTGTGCTCCGCAACGGGAGAGGCCACAACAGTGAGAGGCCCGTGTACCGCACACACACACACACAAAAATCAGCCAAGAGAAGCGGTGCATGGAGCAGCATCCAGGAAAGTTCCATGCACGGGGGTTCTGGTGGTCCACTCCCAGTGCAGTCATGGGCAGCAGGAACTCTCCTGGCAATGATAAGTGACAACACGCATGTTGTATAGCCAACCCAGGAAGCTCCCCTGAGCCTTGGTGTCCAGAGTCTTTACTGGGGCTCAGTCACGTAGACATGGCTGACCTCAGCCTCCAGCCCCTCCAGAGGTCAGCTGATACCGCATGACCCAAAGTGCCTACCTGAAACCACATTGTTAGTGTACTAGTTTGCTAGGGCTGCTGTGACAAAATACCACAGACTGGGAGACTTAAGCAATAGAAATGTATTCCCTCCCAGTTCTAGAGGCTAGACATCCAAGATCAAGGTGTCAGCAGGGTTGGTTCCTTCTGAAGGCCACAAGGGAAGGATCTGTTCCAGGCCCCTCTCCTTGGTTTGTAGATGGCCATCTTCTCCCTGTATCTCCACATCGTCTTCACTCTGTGTGTGCCTCTAGGTCCAAATTTCCTCTTTTTATAAGGACACCGTTCATATTGGATTAGGACCCAATAGGGCCCTATTAATGGCCCACCTTAATGACCTCATTTTAATCTGATTACCTCTGTAAAGAAGCTATTTCCAAATTCGACCACATTCTCAGGTACTGAGGGTTAGGGCTTGATTTCAGCATTTGAATTTGGGGAGGGGGAAGACCCAGTTCAACCCATAACAGTTAGCACAGGCTGCCTGGCATGGCTCAAGGCCCCCAGGTAAACAAAGACACTCTACTCAAGCAGGACACTTCAAGGGCTTAGAGGGCACCGCCCAGGAGCCAAGGCAAAGGCCAGACTCTCCTTGGGCCAGGTTAATGGCCTTACTACACAGGTGGGCACACTGAGAAGCCCATTTTACAGATGAATAAACCGAAGTTCATACAGTCCGCATCCCAATACAGTCTAGCTGGAGGTGGCGCCTCTTCGGCGGGGGTTTTCCCTCCCTTCCTGGGCCCTGGTGTGACTCCCTCCCCCTCCTCCCTGCAGGCCTGAGCCGGGCCGGGCTCCCGTTTGGGCTGATGCGCCGTGAGCTGGCATGTGAAGGCTACCCCATCGAGCTGCGGTGCCCGGGCAGCGACGTCATCATGGTGGAGAACGCCAACTATGGGCGCACAGATGACAAGATTTGCGACGCTGACCCTTTCCAGATGGAGAATGTGCAGTGCTATCTGCCAGACGCCTTCAAGATCATGTCCCAGAGGTGAGGGGCCCCACCCTGCGGGGCTCCTGGGAGATGGGGTGGCAGCAGTCCCTGGGGTCAGTAAGGTGCCTGTCCTCCATGCGCCCCCTGGCCAGCACATCCCGTTCACCTTTAGTCTTCCTTTTATGCATTCGACCCCTGTTTCCTGAGCAATTACTAGGGGCCGGGTCCCATGCAAACAGCAAATAAGACCCAGCCCATGCCCTGCCAGCCTGTCACCTCCCCAACCTGTACCCTCTGCCACAAGCCCGTTGCCTCCAGAAGCTCATCCCAAGATTAGTGGGGGCTTGGAGAGTAAAAACCATGGCAGGACAGAGTGAGATGTCATGGGAACTGACAGACAGCCCAGAGGTCTGGTCAGGCTTCCCTGAGGAGGTGATAGTTGAACACAGATGGCAGAAATGTACGTGCTTGTGAGTGTCTGAGAGAACGTGTGTGAGTGAGGGAGTGTGTAGACTGTTTATGTCTGTAAGTGTGTGAGTGTGGGGTGCATGTGTGCAAAGCTGCAGAAGCCTCTTTCACACTCACACCCGCACCACCTAGAGCTGGTCAGCTCTTCCTTCAAATTATACCCTGGGGCTTCCCTGGTGGCACGGTGGTTGAGAGTCCGCCTGCCGATGCAGGGGACACGGGTTCGTGCCCCGGTCCGGGAAGATCCCACATGCCACGGAGCAGCTGGGCCCGTGAGCCATGGCCGCTGGGCCTGCGTGTCCAGAGCCTGTGCTCCGCAATGGGAGAGGCCACAGCAGTGAGAGGCCCGCGTACCGCAAAATAAATAAATAAATAAATAAAATAAAAATTATACCCTGATGTGACCGCCACTTCCACCACCAAGCCCCCCAGGACTAGTACAGTATCTTCTGCCCCCCTCTCCTTGCCTGCTATAGTCTGTCCCCGCCCCCCCATAGCAGCCAGAGGGTGCTTGTGAGCACCTGAGCCAGGTCCTGCCCCTCCTCGGGTCACAGCTCTCCTTGGCTCCAACCTCACTCAGAGCAAAAGCCTAAGTCCTCCCCTGAGGCCCCCAAAGCCCTGCACGTTCTGCCCTGTCCTCTCCCGGCCCTCACCTCCTCCACACTCCTCCTCACTTGCTGGGCTTCAGTTACCTGGCCCACTCCTTACACCCATCAGGCATCTTCCACTAAGGGCTCCCTCAGGGCCTTTGCACTGGCTGTTCCCCCTGCCTGGAATGCTGTTCCCCAACACCCGCACGGCCCCTCCCTCTCCTTGCTCAGGGATTTTTTTTTTTTTTTTTTACCTAACTAACCTCTCAGCGAGGCCTGCCTGACCACCCTCTAAAATCACAGCAACCCGGCCCCCACCCCTGCCACTTCCCAGCCCCTTCCCTGTGTTCTCTCTCTCCTAGTCCTGACTTCCATCCACAGTCCCACTGGCTATTTTGCCTCTCTATCGTGTCTTTTTTATGTCTTCCCTCGCTAGGCTGTCAGCCCCACAGGGAAAGGGAGTTTTGTCTGTCACCACTGTGTCCACAGCCAGATACACCACAGGCGCTCACTGAATTTTTGCCAAATGCCTGAGAGAATGCAGGGTTCACTCCAGGATCCTGAGCATAAAACTGGAAAAGGGAAGGAGGCCTGGGGCCAGCTCTACAGCTCCTTGGGGATTCTAGAGTATGTCACTGGGTGGGGTCACTGAAAGCCTCCCGAGAGTTTTGGGCAGGGGACAGGCGTGATCAGGTGGGTGGGCCAGGCCAGAACCCCTTCATCCCCTCCCTCCCACTGTTTCTCTCTCAAACATCCATTCCGGGAATTCTCTGGCGGTCGGGTGGTTAGGACTCTGTTCTCTCACTGCTGAGGGTCTGGGTTCAATCCCTGGTCGGGAAACGAAGATCCCACAAGCTGCACAGAGCGGCAAAAGAAAAAAAAAAAAAAAAAAGGAAAAAATCAAACATCCATTCCCCTCCAGCAATCTTGTCCCTCTTCCCCGCTTCCCGTCTCCCGACACCCCTGCATGGACAGTCCCAGTCCAGCCTCTCTTTCCTCCTACCTCCTGCCTCCAAATTCTCCCTGCCCACTTCACTCAGCACCGGCCTCAGGGTCCGTGATGTTCTCTGCCATGTGCCCAAGTACCTAGCACAGCGACTGACCCAGTTCTGACGCTCGTGGGGTCTCAGTCCTAGATGGGGGGACACTGAGCAGGGTGGTCACTGGGGCTGAGGGATTGTGATGAGGCCACTGCTCCACTGTCTTCACACCTGGAGGCTCTTTATATTAGTTAGGGTCCAGCTCCACTACTCTGACGGAGACACCCCAGAATAAATATAGTGACCTGAACAAGATCAGAATTGGAAAGGCCCTCAGCACCCGCTTCTCTCTGTCTCAGCACTGCAACCCACCCACCCCCCCAGTCCTCCCCTCACCCCCACTCCCACCTCCTGGGCCAGAACTCAGTCACGGGCACTTCCAGCTGCACGGGAGGCTGGGACGTGCGGTCTCCAGCTGGAAGGCCAGCGTTTTTGTGTTTTTCTTTTTGTTTTCATCCTTAATGGAGGTGAAATCCACATAAGATAAAATTCCCATTTTAAAGTGAACAATTCAGTGGCATTAATTACATTCACAATATTGTGCAACCTCTGCCCCTGTCTAGTTCCAGAACATTTTCATCACCTCAAAAGGAAACTCTGTCGCCCTTAGCAGTCACTCCCCATTCCCTGCCCTCCCCCGAGTTCCTGGCAACCACTAATCTACTTTCTGTCTCTGAATTTGCCTGTTTTGGACATTTCATATAAATAGAACCGTGAAACACGTGGCTTCTGTGGCTGGCTTCTTTCACTGAACGTGATGTTTTCAAGGCTCGTCCACATTGGAGTGTGTATTAGAGCTTCCTTCCTTTTTATGGCTGAATAATATTCTACTGTATGGATGTACCATGTTTTGTTTATCCACTCATTTGTCGGTGGGTTGTCTCCACCTTTTGGTGATTGTGTAAATGATGCTGCTATGAACATTCGTATACAAGACTTTGTACAGGAATACACCTGCAGTGTTACAGCAAATGAAAGCACTTTGGGGAATATAACTAGTTCTTTGGGTCATAGGTAACTAAGTCTCTGTTTGACCTTATGAGGTCAGTGTTATATTTTTAAAGAAGGGGGTTGAGGTGGGTGGGTATAAGCAGATCCTCATTAGTTAAGCACTCATTGGTTAAGGGCAGGATTGAAGGGAAGACACGGGAGCCCCCTCTGCCCTGTCAGGAAGCACCCCCCCAAACCACTTTAACACACCCACAGTCAAGTCACTGTCCTGCCCAGCCAAGACTTGGCCTGCTCCAGGGAAACGGAGACCTTGACCGTGGGAACAGACAGCAAGAAACATCTTTTGTTGTCATTAAGTAGCCCTCCTGTTACATGGTAGCCAGCCTCCCGAGAAGTTGACAGGGACTCAGGTGTGTTCCCCATGGGGAACCAAGGATGGCTTCAGCGTGAGGTGAAGACTCCGCCCCTGTCCTGACTGCAGAGCCTCACAGCAGCACTGTCCAAAGGGTAGGACATGTCAAGAATGGTCTGAGGTGGACACAGGCAAGCACTGTGAGCATTTCATTAATAGCGTCTTTGCAAAGACACCACCTTGTGTGTATGGCTTCACATCTTACTCTTCTGTGAACAAAGGAGGGGCTTTATGGTCAATATAGGAAAAAAAACAACAACAAGGACATAATGGCACTGGTGACACTCAGGATGAAAGTGATGAAGCGTGGCTGGGGAAGCAGTTTATGGGGCCACCCCTCTGGCCCAGCCCTGAGCTTCATGCCGTGCCAGGGCTTAAAAATAGAAGAATCCTATCTGGTAGGAGAGAGCAGGCAGGAAACAGAAAACAATGCCCACACAAGGTCCCTGGCGTGGTCTCCACAATTCCTTCCCAATTTGGGGGTGTCCATTCCTCTCCTGATCCTGGCCCCACCCCACCCCCACCCCCCCGCAGTTCCAGGCCTGTCTTTTGCCAGCTCCCTGTCTCTCCTCTACAGGTGTAACAACCGCACCCAGTGCGTGGTGGTCGCTGGCTCCGACGCCTTTCCCGACCCCTGTCCCGGGACCTACAAGTACCTGGAGGTGCAGTACGACTGTGTCCCCTACAGTGAGTCATCTTGTTCCTCATGCGGACACGGGCCCTTCCCCCTTCCAGAAGCGAGTGAGGAGGAGACACCTTGAGCGCGGGCACACACACACACACACACACACACACACACACACACACGGCCAAGTCGGGGCCAGGCACACGGGGGACAGCTGGGCCTGCTCCCTCCCTCACACATTCTCTTCACCCAGACACCCTTGTCCACGCTGGTGCCTGCCCCATCCACACCCCCACGCTCACAGACTCTGTCCCCATCCACTGGGCACCTTCTCCAACTCTTGTTACCCTGGCCTGCTCACCCTGCTTCTTCGCATGCCCTTGGCTTATTTATACACTCCAAGGCCACACCCACATACTCCACTTGGCACACTTACATTCTCCTCTCCTCTCCCTGGACCTTGACCTTGCTGCCCTCTAATTCCTCCGCCTCCCTCCTCTTCTCTCACCCCTTCCCTTTGTGACCCCCTCTTACACACCTGCTCTTCCCTCTCACTCACCCCCCTTTCTCTGAGTTCCCTTTCCTTTCTCTTGTCCCCCTCACCCCTCACGTGCCCCCAGTCCTGCCCCTTCCCAGTCCTGGAAGCTGGACTCTGTACTCATACAGAGGCAGGCCACCCTCTGAGGCCTGGTGGCAGATCAGGGGTGAAGGGCTAGGGGCATCTTCCACAGATTCCTAACTCTTGGTTTGTTTGCCCGTTACCACAGTAGTACTTCCTGTCTGCAAAGGAAGTGCCACCATGTTGGACTGAGGGTGGCACCAGGAAGCCTGATCTGGGGAGCCAGCGGCCTGCCATTCTTGCACCTGGCCAAGGGGAGCAAACAATGACAGGGTCTCTCCTCCTCAGCACCCCACCCTTAACGTGTCCCTTCTTTCCAGCCCTTACTCTTCCCTCCCTTTCCCCCATCATCCATCCCCTCCCCTCCACCCCCAGCTTCATGTAGGCAACCTGGAGGTAGGGCCTCCGGGCAGAGGGGGGAGGAGGCAGGGCCACCAGGGTGTGTGAGTGTGGGGGGTAGGGGCGGGGGAGCAGGAGGCCCTGTGACTCTCCCTCCTCTCCCCTCCCACCCCAGCCTTCCCCTCCTCCCCCCAACCTTTGATTTCTCCTCGCAGGTGACTGCAGACGTGCTGGGGGAGACGGGACAGCTTATGTGCTTCCATAACCTTCTTCTTTTACTCCTCACCCTTTCCTTTCAGCGACCAAGGCCTCCAGCCACTGCCTGAGAGGGACGCCCATCTGATCCTTGAAGCCTCCCCACAGCACTGGGGACACTGCCCACCGCCATGGCTGGGGCAGCAGGGAAAGGGGGCAGGAGTTGGGGAGCGTAGCACAGTGGGGAAATCAGGCTGGGTTCGAGGCTCGGCCCCGGCCCTTGGGTTTTCCGGCTCTGAAACTTGAGCAAATGACTTAATTTCTTTGGGCCTCTGCAGAAGGAGGCGAAAGTCCAGGAGATCATGTGTGCAAAGCGCCTAAGCCAGGGCTGGCCACAGAGGCTTCTCCTGGTGACAGAGTGCTGGATGTAAACTCCTCCAGGGTAGAGGCCTCATCTTCACCCCCCAGCGCCCAGGCCCAAGCCTGGTTCAGGATGTGCTCAGTAATGGTTTGGGTGCCCTTTTGATCCAACTGAACCTATACCTTCCTCTTTAATGGCGGGAGGGGAATCAAACACCTTCCCTGAGGTGTTGCCCGGAGTACAGAGAACGTGGGTAAAAGCTCCTTGTGCACCCTCAGCCACAGGTGTGAAGGAAACGGTGCCTGCTTTTTTTTTTTTTTTTTTTTGCTGTACGTGGGCCTCTCACTGTTGTGGCCTCTCCCATTGCAGAGCACAGGCTCCGGATGCATAGGCTCAGCGGCCATGGCTCACGGGCCCAGCCGCTCCACGGCATGTGGGATCTTCCCAGACCGGGTCACGAACCCGTGTCCCCTGCATCGGCAGGCAGACTCTCAACCACTGTGCCACCAGGGAAGCCCCCCCAGTGCCTGCTTTTGATGGCCATGTGGCCTCAGCCGTGTTGCTTCACTTCACTGATCCTCTTTCCCCCTCTATAGACAGGGTTCTCGAAAGGCTGCCCGAGAGGTGCTTAGCACGGTTCCTGGCACATAGTAAGCGCTGGGCACGTGGTAGTTGTCGCTTTTCTTGTGACTCCTCATCATGATTTTTACCAATTATTATAATTGCTATTGGTAATCAAAAATAAAACTAACAACAGATGAGAAACCCAATTTCTCCTGAGGCAGGTAAGATAAAGGGCAGGAAAAAAAAAAAGAAAAAATCCCCTGATCCAAGTGGCATCCAAAGCAAGTGGATACCATGCAGGTAAAGGAGCAGGAAAAAAGTTAGAGGGTGTGGGGAGGGGAGGGGCTTAGAGACCTCCTGGAGCCAAACCTCCAAGTGTGGGTGGGAGGGCATGACCCTCAGAGATCAGGAGGGCTCAGGGGATGGGCAGCCCCCAGTCTGATGGGAGAGAGCTAGCCTGAGCCCTGGGAGAGGCAGGGGCACACACACATACACGCACTCGTAGTCACAGACATGAAGGATGTGTCTTGGGGGGCGGAGCTAACTCCCAGTCCCAGAAGAAGAGGGCTGGTGTTACAAGGGTGATGGAAGCCACGCCGCAGAACAGGGAAGCCAGGCACTCCCTTATCCCCCAAGGTTTCTCTGAGCACCTCCTGCGTACCAGGCCCTGGATGAGGCGCTGGGAAGGGAGCCAAACGCTACTCCTCCAGAGAGGTGGCAGGAGAGCGAGGCCCTGGTCAGAGGTTCCTAAGGGGTCAGGGACACAGAGCCTGGAGGGGGAGCGGCCTGGGCAGACATCTTGCCCTGGGCTTCAGAGGCTGGGGTGACCCCAGTGCTGGTCAGGGGTGGGTGCAGGGGCTACCGTGGGAAGGGAGCAGTGGGTGTGCGGGGCTCCCTGCCACACACACATACCGGACAGGCCCGACTAACACTGGATTTGCCTTGCAGCTGAGCACAGTCTAACCATGCCCCCTTCCTCCCCCAGGTGCCGCCTGCCCATCCCAACAGCGGGCTGGGGAGCTCCCGGCTCCTGGGCCCCCAGGGGGGAGCTGGGCAGAGAAACTGAGCCTCGGGCTTGCCCCGGGGGAGTGTGGGAGCGTGTCTGTGCCCCACCTGCTGTGCTGCCCCATCTGTGATGTCCCCCCACCCCAGCCTCTTCCCTCTCTGCCTCTGTCTCCCCCACCGGGCTCTTTGAGGCCCAGGGGGCTCTGCCTGTCTGCCTCTCCGTCATTCTGTGTCTGATGCTGCCACCCTCTCTCTGTGTTGGCTTGTTTGGGGTTCTGAGGATTTGGGGAAACTCAGCTGGACTCTTGCAAGGCCAGCACAGAAGGGGAAGGAGTCCAGTGTGTTCTCTCTCGTGGGGCTACCAGGCCCCAGGAGGCACTGAACCCCCTCCCCTGGGCCCCTGGTTCTAGCAGGAGGGCAACAGGCCGGGCTGAAGGGGATCTAAGTGGTTCCTTCACCACCCCCCACCATCCCTGCCTGGTGCCCCCCTAAGCGGAGCCGCCTCCCAGCTGGGGCTCCCCTCCCCAGTCCCCACTGCACTGAGGGTGCCCCTTCCCATCTGAGGGCTCTGTCCCCCTGCCTGCCTGTGCACCCCCCCTTCCCCCCCCCACCCCTCGTCTCTCTTGGTCTCTGTCCTCTCATGTGTCTCCCCTCCCTGTGACTGTCTCCCTGACACCCTCCCTGAAGGAAAGGACTTGGGGGCGGGGGCTGATGCTACCTTCGGGGTTGGGGAACCAGGAGTGAGGAAAGAAAGGAAAAGGGGGCGTGTTGCCAGAAAAGAAACGAAAGCAATTTAATCTTTTTTTTTTCTCTTTTTTTCTTGCACATTTTTTTTTTCAATTTGTTTTCTCTCTCTCTTCCGATGCTTAAAGTAGAAGTGGAGCAGAAAGGTAAACGCACTGTTACCAATGCTAACCCCTAACTCAGACTTTGTTTTACCTGTACCGTACTTATGTGACCCACCCTCCCCTCCGGCCCCTTCTTCTCCCCCCACCCCAAACTTGGTCCAGTCGCTATTCCCCACCCCGGTGTCCCCCTGGTGGGGCAAGCCCTGGTGCAGCCGGGTGACTCCACCCTCCAGACACCTGAGGAAGCTCCTCTCTGAGCCCGGGCAGGATCTTCCGTCTCTCTCTCTGCCTCTCTCTCTCTCTCTCTCTCTCTCCCTCCCTCCCCCCCGCCCAAGCCTCCCCCACCCCCGGCCCACCTTCCTAGTCCCTGGCCCTTGCGGGGCCGGGGGGGACCTGGCCTTCTCTCATACTTCTTTTGCCTCCTTCAGGAGAAGTGTGTAAGCATCCAGGGCGGGTGGGGAGGGAGGGACCCCCTTCCCTGGCTCCCGACCAGGGGTGGAGGGCACCGGGTGAGCCGTCTCTCTCCTCTCTTCCTCCTGCCCCCGCTTTTGTAACATGTGTCGGGGTTCAGGGGAGGCAGGGTGGAGGGGACACCTTTGTTTTCCTTTTGGGGAGCAGATTCCTCCTCTCTCTTTCTCTCTCTCTCTCTCTCTCTCTCTGGCTCCTGGCGGCTTAAGTTCCTTCTGGTTTGGCGTTTCCAAGGCCCAGAGCTGTTTTGGAGCATGGAGTACCAGTTTCCCCCAGTCCCAGCCCCTGTCCTCCACCAGCGGGGGGCCCAGCCCTGGGGAGGGGTATAAGCTGTCCCCAGCCCGGGGAGGGCAGCCTGCCAAATCGGGACGAGGGGGTGGGGGCGGGCCTCAAGGTTGGGGGAGTGAGGGGCGGGGGAGCACTTTACCTGGTTCTGAAATACTTGCGAAGCTGCAGTCAGGGTTTCTTCTGGGCTGTTGTGGTTAGAGGACCAGGGAGAGGGAGGCAGGGGAGGTACAGGCTGGGTCTGGGGACTTCCACGAGCACCATAATTTCTTGCGGGTGAAACCTTCAGCGGGGGGTGGGCAGAGCTCCATGGTGGGCAGAGCTGTCCGTTAGTGGAGTCTGGCAGGGCTGCCGCTGCAGGCCTGGGCTCTGGGGGATGGTCACTTCCTCCCCTGAAAGTTTTGGGAAATTTGAAGTTCTGAGGCAGGCAGCAGGGGGCACGGATGGAAGGCATGACCTTTCAGGATCACTTTTGCCTTGAAATTACGGTGGTCGGTGGAGCATCCCCTTTGAGGGAGGTGGGGTGGGGTCCCTCCGAGCTGCTCCCCTCCCCCTTGTCCCTTCCCCCATCTCACTGAGGCCTGGGCAACTAGCCCACCGCCCTGCCCCTCACTGCACCCCTCCACTCTCTCCCTTTCTCCTGGAGTCTCTCTCTCCCACCCAGCACCAGACACTCTTCTTGCAGGCCCGGTGGTGGTTTGGATACGGCAGCCTGGGATCTTTTCTCTTCAAAGGGCGGGTGGGAGGAGGCTGGAGGGCAGAGGAGGTACTGGGAGCTTGGTGCTGGGGAGGGGTCCTTGCTGGCAAAGGCCCCAGGCAGACCCTTCCTCATCTTCTCCCCCTTCCCCAGGGTAACCTCTAACCACGTTTTCCTCCGCCCTGCCCTGCCAGCCAGGCCAGGCTCTGAGACCTCCCACTGCCCACCCCCCCAACACACACACACAAACACACATCCGCTCAGTCGTCACAAAGCTGGCAGGGGACCTAGCTTGGGGAGAGGGGAGACCCAGGCACAGGGGAAAAGGGCAGAGGCCAGTGTACTGGACAGAAGGTGCAGGCCAACCCCTCAGGGCATTGGGGACAGGGAGGTGGTGGAGCCCCAAGCTCCCCTCCCCCTCCTAAAACAGGGCATGCTCCTGGCTGCTTTGTGCCTGGAGACCCTTGGGTCAAAATGTCACCCTGCTGCTGTGAAGGGAGGGCTGGATATCCGCACCCACCCATCTGAGCCTCCTGAAGAATGAGGCTGGAAGTGGGGGAATGAGAAGCGTCCAAGCCCCTCTAACCACTGGGGCCAAGCCCCCACGCCCCAAGCCGGCACCAAGTCCCAGCCCTCCCTGTCCCCTCGGGGCCAGCTGCTTTGGTGACAGACCAAGCAGGAGCAGAGAATTCACTACAAACTCTCACCCTGGCCTGTCCGTGGGTTCTGCTAGCAGGGAGGTGGGAGGGAGGCCCCCAGCCGTTCTGGATGGAGGGACATCACCTCTATAGAGGAGGAGGGGAGCCTGGCCACACCGTGAAAGTCCAGACGCCCCACCGGGTCAGTAAGGGGAGGCTAGGAGTAGGCGGCGCTGGGACGTGACCGGGCAAGGGTGGGCAGGCTATTGGTGGCCAACGAGATGCAGTTGAGGTTTTCCTCCTTTTCAGGGAATGGGGGGGTGGGGCGGGGCCCCCCACCTTTCTGACATCAGCGCTGCCTTGGTCCCTCCTCCCGAGCCGGGGATGGTTGCAGGTAAATCGGGGTCAGGGCAGGGGAGGTGGGGGGGCCTGCTGGGGGCGGGCTGGGTCTTTATCCTAGCACCTGGTTCCCTCCCTTGCCCCTTCTGAGCTGGACCTGGGACTGCCCCCCCAAGGGACCCTCAGTCGGGCCTGGGCCTTGGAGTGAATTCTCTGCTCACCCCCCTCTCTCCTCGCCAGCACTAACCCTTTCTTCCCAGGTGCTCTCCAGTGTGCCTCCCTTGGAGCCAGGACCTCGCCGAGCCCCCCCACCACCACCTTGTCTCTCTTCCCTCCACACAGCTCTCCTCCCCCCCACCCAGCTCTCCCGGGAGTCCTCTCCCTCCCCAAGTTCTCCCCCTCACCCCTGTGCACCAGTGTCAGTGTCTGCTGCTGAATAAGCCCCATGAGAGACCCTGCCGGCTGGGGGCAGGGCTGGGCACCCTCAGGAGGGGCTGGACTTTTCCGAATACCCTTCCTCAGCTACTGATTTCATGGGTACTGGGGGTGGGGGCTGCCACAGGCTGCATCAGGAACCTCGGGTGCCTCTCCCACCCTGGAATAGAAGTGCGCTCCTGACACCCACCCACAGTGGGTACGGAAACATCACTCTACCTTGCAGTTTTTGCAGGAGGAAGAAAATGGAGTTTAAAAAAAAAATCTGTGTCCTGGTGTGGTTGGTGAAGGATGGGACCCTTGACCCTAGCTCTTCCATAGGGGGCGCAGATGATGGCGAAGGGGCAGGGCCCTGAGTCCCTGGAACCTCAAAGCCACCAGTGGCTGCAGTGAGGAAATCTTTCCACTCCTGCTTAAGACACACGAGATCTTCTCTGGGATGCCTCTTGCCAAACCCCTTATCCCCAGCCTGTGGGGTCTCTAGCAGCCAGGGAAGGAAAGAGGGGCACTACCTCCCGCCACTAACCCTGCTCTTAATGGCCTCCAGGGTTGACATCTCCAGGGAGAGGGGCAGCTGGGCGGGGCAGGGGTCCCAGCCCGGAAACCCCCTTCCCATCACCAGCCCTACCAAGCAACCGTGACTGCAGCAGCAGGAGGGGACAGCCTGGCATCCCCCTGGCCGCGTGACCAACTTGCCTCTCTGTCTCCCCCTCCCTTGCCCCTGCTCCTCTCCCCATGTCCTCCCCGCCCACCCACCTGGCCCAGTCTTCGTGTGCCCAGGGACTCTGCAGAAGGTGCTGGACCCCACCTCGACACACGAATCGGAGCACCAGTCTGGCGCATGGTGCAAGGACCCACTGCAGGCGGGTGACCGCATCTACGTCATGCCCTGGATCCCCTACCGCACCGACACGCTGACCGAGTACGCCTCATGGGAGGACTACGTGGCGGCGCGCCACACCACCACCTACCGCCTGCCCAACCGTGTGGATGGCACGGGCTTCGTGGTCTACGATGGCGCCGTCTTCTACAACAAGGAGCGCACGCGCAACATCGTCAAGTACGACCTGCGCACGCGCATCAAGAGCGGGGAGACGGTCATCAACACGGCCAATTACCACGATACCTCGCCCTACCGCTGGGGGGGCAAGACCGACATCGACCTGGCCGTGGACGAGAATGGGCTGTGGGTCATCTACGCCACCGAGGGCAACAACGGGCGGCTGGTGGTGAGCCAGCTCAACCCCTACACGCTGCGCTTCGAGGGCACGTGGGAGACCGGCTACGACAAGCGGTCGGCGTCCAACGCCTTCATGGTGTGCGGCGTCCTCTACGTGCTGCGTTCCGTGTACGTGGATGACGACAGCGAGGCGGCCGGCAACCGCGTGGACTACGCCTTCAACACCAACGCCAACCGCGAGGAACCCGTCAGCCTGGCCTTCCCCAACCCCTACCAGTTCGTCTCTTCCGTTGACTATAACCCTCGTGACAACCAGCTGTATGTCTGGAACAACTATTTCGTGGTGCGCTATAGCCTGGAGTTCGGGCCACCCGACCCCAGTGCTGGTGAGGACAGCTCAAGTTCGCTCCCAAACGCCCCCTAGGTCCCAGGGTCGGGGGGGGGGTGCACTCTGTGACATCTTAGGGGACCTGGAGGTGGGTTCGGGGGAGCCCTGGAGGCAATGGCAGTGTGACATGGCAATGTGACAGAGGCTGTTCTAAGCACCCAATTAACTCCTCTGATCCTCGCAGCCTAGGAGACAGGGCGTATTATTGCCCCGTTTTACAGATGAGGAAACCCAAGCACTGAGTGAGTATGGGATTAGCTTGCTCATTTGAGGATTTGGACCAAGGACTCTGGGCTCTTAACCAAGCTGCACTATGTCTCCTAGAGGCCTGTGCATTTTGAGCCCTGGAATCCCTTCAACCAAAATCTTGGGTGGAAGCCCAGTATCAGTAAAACAGCAAAGCTGAGCTGCTGATGTTGGCCAGGATTGGGGGCCCCTCTAGTCTCATTCTGCCCCCTCAGCTGCCCTAAACCAGCTCTGAGCAGCTCCACAGCTCCAGGGAGTCCCATCTAATCCAAAAGGAGGAGCTGAGGCCCCCAGAGGGAAGGGACGTGGCCAGGTCAGAGAGACCAGAGTAAGAGTAGAATGAGGATGGGAGGTGGCTGTGTACAGCAGCCGCCAGACACCTCCTTCCTGGCCCGTCTTCTGTGGTTGCTCTCTCAGACTTCAAAGTACAAATGAGTGAATTTTTGCCACCTTCCAGTGCTTCAGGTGGTCCCAGGGGTACGAGGGACCTCTGTGGGCAGACGGGCCAGGGGAGCTCTCCCAGACCTAGTGGGGACCAGGATATCTTTCAGTAGGCCTGAAGCAGGGGGGTAACCCCGTCTCATCTCCCCTCTCCCTTCCAGGCCCAGCCACTTCGCCACCCCTCAGCACGACCACCACAGCCCGGCCCACACCCCTGACCAGCACAGCCTCGCCTGCGGCCACCACCCCACTCCGCCGGGCGCCCCTCACCACGCACCCCGTGGGTGCCATCAACCAGCTGGGACCTGACCTACCTCCAGCCACTGCCCCCGCCCCCAGCACCCGGCGGCCCCCCGCCCCCAATCTGCACGTGTCCCCGGAACTCTTCTGTGAACCTCGAGAGGTGCGGCGGGTCCAGTGGCCAGCCACCCAGCAGGGCATGCTGGTGGAGAGGCCCTGCCCCAAGGGGACTCGAGGTGAGTGCAGAGCCAAGGTTACCTCCACTGCAGCTGGCTTGGGGAATGGCCACTGCTGGGTCTGGCCAGGGAAGGGTCAGGGGACGTGCCCCTAACTCAGCTCAGCATAGATGCACTTACCTGTCCATCTCCCCTGGCAGAGTGTGGGTTTCATGCAGTGGTCACGCCTGATGTCTGCAGCTGTGTCCCCAGAGCCCAGCAGAGCTCCCAGGACACAGCAGCAGCTCAGTTAGTGCCCCACGCCTCGTCCCCCATCCCCTCCTGCAATACTAAGCACCCGCCACGTGCAAAGCGGTGGGTGGACCCTGCAGGGAGCCCACGGGAGGTAACTTGAGTCCTGGCTTCAGACTGAAATGGAACAGGCCTGGGAGCAGCTGGTGACAGGACACAGCAGCTGAAGTGCCAGAGAGGGTGGGGCTGGACCGCATGCTTTAGGGATCCCAAGGGGAGGGTCAGAAGAGGCTTCGTTTGGTGGGGGGGGCGCTACCAAGGCGAGCTTTGCTAGAAGGTTCCAACTGTGGTACCCAAAGACGGAAGAGGAGCCAAGAGGGAGGGTTTAGGGGAAGAAGGAGTGGCTTATGTCACCTCAGAGTGACACCTCTCTTGACTGTCCGGCCTGCTTCATGTCTGGTCTTCCATGTTCCCCTCACCTCTCTCCTCACCCACTCGTCCCCCTCTCTCTGTCATCTCCTTTCTCCCTGCTTTGGCCCATCCTTCTCTCCTTCCCTGTGGCTCCCTTCTCTGTTCCTGTGTGTCTGTCCCTACAGGAATTGCCTCCTTCCAGTGTCTACCAGCCCTGGGGCTCTGGAACCCCCGGGGCCCTGACCTCAGCAACTGCACCTCCCCCTGGGTCAACCAGGTGGCCCAGAAGGTACCAGCAGAAGCTGCCCCTCCCAGTCAGGCGCACGTGCTCACACAGCAGGCCCTGGGTGCCCGGGCACAGGGCACAGTGGGGGCAATGGAACAACTGGGGAGACAAGCAGGGGTCCACTCCCTGGCCTGCAGAGGGAGCAGAGATAGATGGGGAGGGAGAAGGCAGACAAGGAGAAGGGGCAGCAGAGAGAGGGATGAGAGGGGCTGAGCAGGCTGGGCGCGTGAAGAGGGAAGCCAAACGGTCCCTGACAGAGCCGGGGCATCCCACTCCCGCCTCACACAGATCAAGAGCGGGGAGAACGCAGCCAACATTGCCAGCGAGCTGGCCCGCCACACCCGGGGCTCCATCTATGCGGGTGATGTGTCCTCCTCTGTGAAGCTGATGGAGCAACTGCTGGACATCCTGGATGCCCAGCTGCAGGCCCTGCGGCCCATCGAGCGCGAGTCAGCTGGCAAGAACTACAACAAGGTAGGGCCTGGCGGCAGGGCCAGCAGGGCAGGGGGCACTGCCCTGGGAACTTAGGAGATAGCCAGCCTGTTACCGTGGAGCTGGGCTGCCACCCACGGTGACGAGAGAAGAAGGAAGGACAGACCCCAGGTCTACTGGGGCTCCCTCCTGAACTGCCCTGGACGGTCCTGGGGGTGTGGGCTCCCTTAGGAATGGCTCTTGCTCATGGCCTAGCCCCAGGTCAGTGGCAGAGGCAGAGTAGCAAGCTCCCTGGGGCCCAGACGTGAGTGTCGGGGTTAGAGGAGTGGGGCTGGGAGACCAGCCCTGAGAGCACCTCCGTCTCTTTCCCCAGATGCACAAGCGAGAGAGAACCTGTAAGGACTACATCAAGGTGAGGCTCAAGGGCTCCTGCTGGCCGAGGGGGTGGGGCAGCCCTTGTCGCTCCTGGGCAGGCCCCAGGTGGCGCTGGGAGTTTCGGAGCAGAGGGCGCAGAGCCCAGCCCGGGGAACTGGAGGATGTGGGGGATCACGGAGCTGCCCCCGCCCCGCTGCAGGCCGTGGTGGAGACGGTGGACAACCTGCTGCGGCCAGAGGCTCTTGAGTCCTGGAAGGACATGAATGCCACCGAGCAGGTGCACACGGCCACCATGCTCCTGGACGTCCTAGAGGAGGGCGCCTTCCTGCTGGCCGACAATGTCAGGGAGCCTGCCCGCTTCCTGGCCGCCAAGCCGAATGTGGGTGAGTGCTACAATCGTGCTAGGGCAAGTCCGGGTGCAAATCTTGAACAGTGGGGCCCACTCGGCCTGGAGACCATGGGGGATACCCTGGCCCTCGACCTTGGACCTCTTGCCACAGCCCGGGCCTCTGGACTGTGGACAGACCCCCAACCTTGTGTGCCCTGCCGTCCCCTGTCCCCACAGTCCTCGAGGTCACAGTCCTGAACACAGAGGGTCAAGTGCAAGAGCTGGTGTTCCCCCAGGAGTACCCGAGCGAGAACTCGATCCAGCTGTCCGCCAACACCATCAAGCAGAACAGCCGCAACGGTCAGTGTCCGAGCCCCGTGCCGGCACCTCTGCTCCTCTCGTGGAGGACGGCAGTGCTTAGCTTTTATCGGATTGAAGAATCTGAAAGGAGGTTGGGACCCATGGCAACACACAGAGATGTCCTTCATTCAAGCTAGTGTTAACATTTCAGGGATTCATGGAGACCCCCCTGCCTCAAAGCCCCACAGAACCAAGGACACTTTGCAGTTTGTAGGGCTCGCTCCTGTGCAATAGCAGTTCATCCTCATAGTTCAGGGAGGATTGTGCCATTTGAGATTAAGGTCCAGAGAGGTTAGGGATTCGCTCAAGGTTACACAGTAAGTGAGAGGTGGGCCAGGGACCCAGCCTGTGTATCCTGGCCCACTGCCCTGCCGTTGGAAACTGCCTATAACTGAGCAGTGGTCCCATAGAAGGGCTCCCAGAGCCCCACTTGCCTGGGCTGCAGCCTGCCTGGCTTCAGAGGTCCTGGCGGCCAGCGTGGTGGAGCTGCCCACCAGCCAGGGGCTGACAACACGCCCTGCTGCGCCTGTTCTCCCCAGGAGTGGTCAAAGTTGTCTTCATCCTCTACAACAACCTGGGCCTCTTCCTGTCCACCGAGAATGCCACGGTGAAGCTGGCAGGTGACGCGGGCGCGGGGGGCCTGGGGGGCGCCTCCCTGGTGGTGAACTCCCAGGTCATCGCAGCGTCCATCAACAAGGAGTCCAGCCGAGTTTTCCTCATGGACCCTGTCATCTTCACTGTGGCCCACCTGGAGGTGAGCCGAGGTGCCCCCTCCCTCCGTGAGGGTCCCAGCATCCCCCATGGTCCCTACCGTGTGTTCACCCACCCCAAGAGCAAGTTACAACCCCTCCCTGGGGCACCAGCCCCCACCTCAGCAGCTTGGGCCATTTTGTCCCCAGAGTTCTCAGACTGTCACCTGGAGCCCAAAGCCCTAGGCACTTGTCTCCCACTGTCGCTATCCCCATGGCTGGGTGTGTGGGCTGGAGTGGGACTCCCCGGATCTGACCCCGCGGTCACCACCACACAACAGGCCAAGAACCACTTCAACGCTAACTGCTCCTTCTGGAACTACTCGGAGCGATCCATGCTGGGCTACTGGTCAACCCAGGGCTGCCGCCTGGTGGAGTCCAACAAGACCCACACCACGTGTGCCTGCAGCCACCTCACCAACTTTGCCGTACTCATGGCTCACCGCGAGATCGTAAGCTGGCCAGCGCTCCACTCCTCCGGGCGGGCCCACTTTCTGGCCCGGCTTTGCATGGCATCATAGAAAGTGCTGCATGGGCGGTGCCGGGGAAGGCCAGCTTCGTGGGCATGGGGGGCCTGAGTCTTGCCCGGGGCACGAGGCCACACGTCTGGTTCTCTTTGGTCACGGTCCCACCTTCTCCCAAGGCACTCTGGAGAAGCACGTTGGTGTCACCTTTGTCATCTCTCCACGAGCCTTCCAGAGCATGAGGAAGTGAGCGTGCCGCCTGCAGAGGGGTGGGGGCCGGCAAGTTGGCCAGGGGGGCAGGAGGCCGGGTGGGCTGCACCAGTGGTGCTCATGGCCCACGGCCTTGCCCGTAGCTGGCACCTAAGCTGAGCCCTGGCCACGTGCAAGACCAGAGGCGCTAAGTACACCCCCTGCTCCTTCCCCCAGTACCAGGGCCGCATCAACGAGCTACTGCTGTCAGTCATCACCTGGGTGGGCATCGTCATCTCCCTGGTCTGCCTGGCAATCTGTATCTCCACTTTCTGCTTCCTACGGGGACTGCAGACTGACCGAAACACCATCCACAAGAACCTGTGCATCAACCTCTTCCTGGCCGAGCTGCTCTTCCTGGTTGGGATAGACAAGACTCAATATGAGGTGAGCAGGACTCCAAGGCAGGAGAGGATGGGGGGAGAGACGACACCGGCCGGCTGGGGCAGCCCCTCACCTCTGGTGTTCCCCGCTCTCTAGATTGCCTGCCCCATCTTCGCTGGCTTGCTGCACTACTTCTTCCTGGCTGCCTTCTCCTGGCTGTGCCTGGAGGGCGTGCACCTCTATCTGCTGCTGGTGGAGGTGTTTGAGAGCGAGTACTCCCGCACCAAATACTACTACCTGGGCGGGTACTGCTTCCCAGCCCTGGTGGTGGGCATCGCAGCCGCCATCGACTACCGCAGCTACGGCACCGAGAAGGCGTGAGTGCCCCCCTTCACCCCCCGAGTCTCTCCTCCTTGCTGGCTCCCTGCTCTGCAGCATCCCTTGGGCCAGGACCCTCAGGGCACTGGCCTCCCTTCTGAGCCCCGAGGCCGCAGCCAGCAGAGTCCCTGGGCTCCTGGAGTCAGAGGGAGGGAAGAGCCCGCCCCCCTCACCTCTCAATACCCCGGCCCTGCTTTCTTCACAGCTGCTGGCTCCGAGTGGACAATTATTTCATTTGGAGCTTCATTGGGCCCGTCTCCTTTGTTATCGTGGTAAGTTGGAAGGCAGCACCCCCAGGACTGAGTCTCTGTCCTTCATCCAGCCTAGCTCTGACCCCAAGGCCCCCATTCTCCCCAGGCCCTTGAAAAGCATCAGAACTGAGCAGCCAACTAAGAAAATGAGAGCAGAGTGGGCCTGTAGAGCTCCAGCACTGAGGTCCATCCTTCCAGGAGCTGTGATTTGAGCCCCTGCTCTGTGTCAGGCTGTGGGCCCTGCCCGCCGACCCCGGGAGCCACATTAACAGTTACACCAGTAGGCAGGCACCTGGGGGCAGGTGCACCAGCAGGGGGGACCCTGAAGAAGGGGGTTCGTGGCTGAGACTTGGCCGGGAGCTGACGCTAGGAGGCAGAGGGACCCTGGCCCAGCCCCGCCCCTTGTCCCGCCCCCAGGTGAACCTGGTGTTCCTCATGGTGACTCTACACAAGATGATCCGGAGCTCGTCCGTGCTCAAGCCCGACTCCAGTCGCCTCGACAACATTAAGTGAGCACCCCCTCGCCCCACCCATGCCCTGGGATTTTCCAGGCCTCTCCCAGCATTTCTTAAAAGGTGGTGTTCTCACCTCTGGTGTCACATACTGTGATCTTAAGGACAAAGATGGTGTTTTACTGTTTTCGTTATGTATCTATTTAATGAGTATTAGAAAACACGGTATTAGCACATCCAGCTGTGGCTTTAGGCACATAATTGTTAAGGGTGAGACTGAGTTCAAAAAGTGAGTGCAGGGAATTCCCTGGCGGTCCAGTGGTTAGGACTCCGCACTTTCACTGCCAAGGGCACAGGTTCAGTTCCTGGTCGGGGAACTGAAGATCCCACCAGCCATGCGACTCGGCAAAAAAAAAAAAAGAGTCCATTTCAAGGCAACTTAAAGACAGATAGGCAGCAAAAGATAGTTTAAAGGTCCGGAAATGTGGCCAGAAGGATGAAGGATGCAGGAGAATGACTGGCCATTCACAGAACCCTGACCCCTGACCTCTGCCTGCCCCTCAGGCTCAGCTTGGGTGAAAGTGTCACTGGGCAGGCCTGCTCATACCAGGGCAGTGTCCAGGCCCGCTCAAAGAGGGACACGCAGCAGGGCTCTGGGGGAGGCATCTCTGCTGGCGGGGACTTTGATGTCCCTGTTCCCTCTCCACCTCTCCCCAGATCCTGGGCCCTGGGGGCCATTGCGCTGCTCTTCCTGCTGGGCCTCACCTGGGCTTTCGGCCTCCTCTTCATCAATAAGGAGTCGGTGGTCATGGCCTATCTCTTTACCACCTTCAACGCCTTCCAGGGGGTCTTCATCTTCGTCTTTCACTGCGCCTTACAGAAGAAGGTGAGGTCCAGGGAAGGGACCAGGTGCCTGCCTTCTGTAGTGGGAGGGACCTGGGTCTGCCTGGAGGGAAGCACAGGCTCACAGGGAGGATTTAGGCAGGGGTGAAGAGGGTTCTGGAAAAGAGCAAGATACAGGGGCCTAGAGGAACAAGAAAGCGAGGCAGATTTGGGGAGTTGGGAGGGCACAGGGCAGGGACATGGTTGATGGACCCTCCCCAGGGTGTAGGGCACAAGTCAAGCATGTGGAGGGAGATGACTCTGGCTGCCACCCAGACAGAACATTTCCGACTTTAATATTCGTGGGATAAACTGTGAATTTTGTGGTGATAGGAAATTTATTTTTAAAATAAAGTGTGTTCAAGTCTGAATCTTAAAAAAAAAATTAAGGAGATAACAGAAGCAGAAGAATGTGGAGAAGGGTGTATGGGCAGTAGACTCAAGACTAAAGCCGGGGAAACTGAGCCAAGGCGTTTGTAGATTCATCCTGAAGGCAGTGGGGAGACCCGGTCAGACTGTTGTTGGTCTTAGGGGACAGTGAGGTGGGTAAGGCTAAGGAGGGGATGAAGGAGGCAGTGATCACAAGTCTTGGATGCAAGGTTGACTGTTCTGCTCAAAACTGTCCCATGGTCCTCATCGGACACACAGTGACATCCTTACAGAGGCCCCCAGGCCCATACGGTCCAACCTGGGCTTCCCCTTCTCTTCCCTTCCCTCCAGCCACGTTCTGTCTTCTGCTCCCTCAGACACCTAGACATGGACCCTCCCCAGGGCCTGTCCCCTGCCCCTCCCGATATCCACAGGGCCCACTGCCTTATTTCTTTTAGGTCTTTGCCGAAATGTCTCCTTAGTGAGGCCTCCCCTGATCTTTTTGGAATCGTGCCCCCAACCCCCACCGACAGCACTGCCTGACTCCCGGCCATAGTTCTCGGCAGCACCTCACACCATCAGACGCCCTACATACCGTACTGATGTTTCACCCGTGTTCAATCTCTGTCTGCTAGAAAATACCAGCTCTGAGAAGTAGGGCCTTGGGTCTGACTTGTGTCTGTCCTCGGGGCCTAAACCACGCCTGGCGTATAGAGGATGCTCATTAAAGATCTGTTGAGTGAATGAACGGATGAGAAATTATTGGTGGAGGTGGAGAAAGAAGGATGGGCCTGAGTGAGAAGAGAGCCTTCTTGGCTGGCTGTTGGGACACAGGAGACAGTGGGGCTTCTGATGCCCACCAGGAGCTTGGTTGCTGGACCCCCAAGGCGGGGGCACCTACTGCCTGTCCTCCTCACCCCACCAGGTGCATAAGGAGTATAGCAAGTGCCTGCGTCACTCCTACTGCTGCATTCGCTCCCCGCCCGGGGGCGCTCACGGCTCACTCAAGACCTCAGCTATGCGGAGCAACACCCGCTACTACACGGGGACCCAGGTATCCGGGCCGGGGGCTGGGGCGCCAGGCAGGGCTCCCTGGGGCTGAGTGTTGGAACCGAGAGCCCAAGAGGCAGGGCAGTCCTCTGCCCAGGTCCCTGGTGGTGCTCATCAGGCAAGTGGTCTCAGAAAGATCGTGGAGGGTGGGCGGCCCAAGGGCCCCCTCACGTCTGAGCTGTGTCCCCAGAGCCGAATCCGGAGGATGTGGAACGACACTGTGAGGAAACAGACGGAATCCTCTTTCATGGCGGGCGACATCAACAGCACACCCACCCTGAACCGAGGTGAGACTGGATCCCTCACCCCCAGCTTCAGTCCCTCAAGGTTCCCGAGCCCGGGTCTCCTGGCCGCCTTGTGACCTCTGACCTCCTGGGCAGGTACCATGGGGAACCATCTGCTGACCAACCCTGTGCTGCAGCCCCGTGGGGGCACCAGCCCCTACAACACTCTCATCGCCGAGTCGGTGGGCTTCAATCCTTCCTCACCCGCCGTCTTCAACTCCCCAGGTGAGAGCACTCTGGTGCCAGGAGAGGGTGACAGCCCAGGTCAGGTGGCATCCTTGTGCCTCCTGAACTGGAGCCGAGACTTGGCATCCTGAGCTCGCTCTCTCCTTCTCTCTTTTCCCTCCTGGCCGGCGCCTGCAGGGAGCTACCGGGAACCCAGTAAGTGTGACTGTTTCCTGGTAACATTTCCAAGGCCGGGAGGGGAACGTGACAGTGGCCTCCTCAAATGGCCTAACTTAGAGAGAAGAACTCGAGTGCCCCCCCACACACGCACACACACACAGACAATCTCTGGCTTGGCAGCTGGCTGGAGGGTGTTGCGTTAGGTGGGGAATGAAAGTGATGGGGGGGTCAGAGCGTTGGAAAGGGACCTGGTCACCCAGATCTCATACTGCTGAGACTCTAAGCCCCCAGCTGGGAGGGGACCCTGAGGGAACTGGTCCCCACACGTACCTCCACTAGTCTTCTGCTGAGCTGGTGTCCTCACTGCCAGTGAGGAAGAGAGGGAATACAAGACCCCTGTCCCCAGGGGCAGGGGTGAACCCAGGGAAAGCCAGGTGAAAGCAGGCACCCCCCTCCACATGGCCTGCGCCCCTCTCACTGCCCGGCTCTCCTTCTGAGCAGCTCCCTTCTGCCTGCAGAGCACCCCTTGGGAGGCCGAGAAGCCTGCGGCATGGACACGCTGCCCCTCAACGGCAACTTCAACAACAGTTACTCCTTGCGAAGTGGGGATTTCCCTCCAGGGGATGGGGCCCCTGAGCCACCTCGAGGCCGGAACCTGGCCGACGCTGCTGCCTTCGAGAAGATGATCATCTCAGAGCTGGTGCACAACAACCTTCGGGGTGGTGGCAGCGGAGCCAGGGGCCCTCCACCGCCTGAGCCCCCCGTGCCGCCAGTGCCAGGGGGCAGTGGCGAGGAAGAGGCAGGCGGGCCCGGGGTTGCTGACCGGGCAGAGATCGAACTTCTCTACAAGGCCCTGGAGGAGCCACTGCTGCTGCCCCGGGCCCAGTCGGTGCTGTACCAGAGCGATCTGGACGAGTCGGAGAGCTGCACAGCGGAGGATGGGGCCACCAGCCGGCCCCTCTCCTCCCCTCCGGGCCGGGACTCCCTCTACGCCAGCGGGGCCAACCTGCGGGACTCGCCCTCCTACCCGGACAGCAGCCCCGAGGGGCCCAGTGAGGCTCTGCCCCCACCCCCACCTGCACCCCCTGGCCCCCCCGAAATCTACTACACCTCGCGCCCGCCGGCCCTGGTGGCCCGGAACCCCCTGCAGGGCTACTACCAGGTGCGGCGGCCCAGCCACGAGGGCTACCTGGCGGCCCCAGGCCTCGAGGGGCCAGGGCCCGATGGGGATGGGCAGATGCAACTGGTTACCAGTCTCTGAGGGACCTCACGGACCAGGGGCTGGTGTCCCAGGCCGGGGACTGAACCCTGGGTAGGGCTCTGGTGGGAGAGGGAGGCTGATGGAGACTGGCTGTTGGGCCACTCTCTCCATGTGCCCCTTGGCCATGGGCCCTCCAGGCCCCTCGGGGGCTCTGCTCTGGGGGCCCAAGGTACAGGGTTCACAGACAGGGTTTCCCACCAGCCGTGTGCACCAGCTCAATTTGGGGCAAGTGCAGTGAGGAACCAGGAGGTCCCCAGGGGAGTGAGGAAGGAGAAATTGGAAGGGTGCAGCCCACTCTTGACTTCCCCCTCCCACCCCCTACTCATCCTACTCCCCGAAGGGAAGTGAGGGCTCTGGCTTCCCTGGGTCGAAGGCCCTGCTGGATGGAACCCATCAGCTGCACCTCTCTCTGCAGCCAGAGTGCTGCCAGCTGCACCGGGATGGAGCAGTGGGGACAGGACAGATGGACAGGTTCCTCTGCACTACAGTTCCCTGCTCCACGGAGACTGGGGCCTCTGGCCGGGGAGAAAGCCCCGGGGCAAGAGGAATGGGCGGTTGTGGCTGGTGGTTTAAAGGTGGAACTTTCTCCGAAGCTCCTTCTCTCTGCTCTTCGTCCCAGCCTTCCCAGCAAGCCTGCCCCCTCAGCCCTCCTTGAGTGCACCCAATGACCCCCTCCCTTGGGGCGACTCCTGATGAAGCACAACTCCCCGCAGGGCCCCCAGCCCACAGGGGTGGCCATATTTGAGCAGTTCCCAGTCCTGTGGGCTTGGCTATCTGGGGAGCAGATTTTGGGTCTGGATCTCCCTGGGGAGTGGGTCCTGGGCTTGGATCTTTCCCTAGGGGGCCCTCTTACCCCTTCCCTCTCTCCTCTTCCTCCGTCCCCATTGCTGTAAATATTTCAATGAAATGGAAAAGGAAGAAAAAAAAAAAAAAGACAAAAAAAGAAAGAAAATCTCATCACTTGAAGCCACCAGGAGCCTGCGGCCCGGCCAGCCCGGGATTTCTCCGGAGCAGAGCTGCGCCGCCGGGCCCTGGCAGCCAGGACTTCTCTGTGTACGTGCGCATCCCCAGCCGGGTGGGCGGGCCGCCAGAGCAGCTTTTTACAATCCAGAGACAGAAAACAAAATCTAGAAGCAACATCGAAACAAAGAACCCGTTTCCTTTCCGGCACCCGGCACCTGTTTCTGTTGCCTCCTTCCCTGATCCGCCTCTCCCTGGCATCAGTCAGCCCTCCTGGGGCGTGTACCTCACTGCCTGCCCCAGGACTTGGGGCCTGTCTCCCCGTCCCCTCCCCACTGGCCCACGGGAGGCACCCTCACACCCAAAGATGCTTTTGCCAAGGTGGCTGCACTGTCCCTTGGGAGTTCCTCCTTCTTGTACATTGCTTCTGGGACTCGGCCTGGGAGGAAGGGGCTGATTTCCCGCCTAGAGAGGTTGAGAGGGGAAGGAAAATGAGGGCAGCAGGGTTTGACAGATGACTGAGGAGGGAGGGCTGGAGGCGGTGAGGCGGTTCTCCTTCATGGGGTGGGGAGGCCAGAGGTGAGAGATTGCCTTCCCTACCCAACACACCCCCGCAGGGGAGGCAAAGCCAGGTACCAGGGTCTGGCTGGGGTCAGGACACCCATGTTCAGAGGGCTCAACCCCAAACCTGCAGATGCTGGAAGCTCCAGGCTTGGGATGTCTCCTGAGTACCTCTCCCGGTCCCCTCTCCAGTCTGTCACCCTGTCCTTCCCAGCAACACTCCCCCCCCCCAACTCTTGGGGGTAGCACAGTCCCACTGCCATACTAGCCCAGCCCTGTCATTTGCCATTTCCCCAGGGGTGGCCCTCCACCTCTGCTCTGACCCCTCATCTCTTTTGTCCCTCCCTCTTTTCTCACAAGTGCCATGAGTTTTCAAACATCTTCGGGTCTCAGCCTGCTGCTGCCATGAACTTTGGGTTAAGGGGGAGGAACTCCAGGGAGGAACTGGGGGAAAGGGACAGATAGGTGGCTGGAGGGACACTTTTTGCTGCTAGAAAGCCCCTCCCTTCTCCTGAGGAGCTAGGGCTGGCTTGTCCCCATCAGTTAGGGGAGAAGGGGACAGACCCAAAGATGGTGGTTTGTCCCACATGGGGGGACAGGTGTGGGGAGAAGGTAAAGGTGGGTCTCATCTGTTTTCTGGTAGGGAGTTTTAACCCATTTCACCAGACCATGGGTGAGTCTGGACGGGCAGGTGAAGTAAGGATAGGAACGGCCTTGCACGGATGGCTCTGTGAGGAGGGCAGGAGACAGCTCCGTGGCTTTCCTTGGCTTCGCTAGGCCAGGAACTCCTCTTTGGGGAGGGGTGGCTAGAGACCTGTGAAGAGATGGTGGGAGACAAGGGTAGATGGAAGAGTGGGCCCGGCCCAGGCATCAGCCCAGCTAGAGTCAGAGAATGCCTCTGACCAGCAAAGAGGTCTGGAAGAGAGGGTGGGGTGGGGGAGTTCCCAGGGGGACTGGGGGGCAAGCAAGGAGTCCTGCGTCCTCTCCCCTGCCCAGTCCTCCTTTTGTCTCTCCAGACTCCGACAGTCAAGGGGAGAGAGAGGGTACAGCGGGTCCCTTGGTTCCCATTCCAGCCAGAATCACCAAGGTGGATTCCCAGGCCTCAGAGTTGTGTGGCAGGGCCCCCTGGTAGGGCTGGAAACCACTGCAGTCCAGCGTAAAGCTACCCCGAGAGCCCAGGTGTCCCCCCACCCCAACCAGACCTGGTGCCTTGATGCCCCCACCCCAGCTGGGACGGTGTAAAGAAGGCAGGCTCTTGGTTTCCTCTCCTACTCCCTTTCTTGGGCTCCTGAATTCATTTGCTTTCAAATCTTGTTACTTTTCTCTGGGTTTGGTGGGGGTTTTTTGGCTTTGGTTTTGGTTTTCCTTGCCTTTTTCTCTGTGTCTCCACCTCTTTCCCTGTGTCTTTCTCACTGTCTCTGTGTTCCCCTTCTCTTACCCTCAATTTCTCTCTGTCCATTTGGGCCTCCTCCCATGCCCCCAGTCCCTCCTTGGTCTCCTTTTCGATATGCCAAACCAATTTTGGGTCGAGTGCATTTAACGAGAACAAAACAAAAGGCTCATAACAAGAACGTTTCAGAAAAAAAAAGTTTAAAAAATTGTTGAGTCAAAAAAAAATCAAACAATAAAGAAATTAAGATTTCTTGGAATGACAAGAGTGGCGTGACTCATTTGCGGGGGGAGGCAAGAAACAGGTGAGTGGATCTGCACGGAGCATCCCCATGAGGCTGTGACCGAGTGAGGAACCTGCACTGCCGCATTTAGAACGCACAGCAGAGGACTGGTGAGTCACGGAATCATTAATGTTTATAGAACTTGGTAGGTTCAAGGGCCTGCTAGGCAATGCAGGTGCAGTTTCTCTCTGAATCCTCATAAATGCTCTAGGCGGAGGTTTTTCGAGCTCCATTTTACAGATGGGGAAACTGAGGCTTATAGCACCTGGACGCACATCCAAGTCTCTGTGGGCCAGGCCACTGTGCCATGTTGCGCCTCAAGCCCTTCTCAGCCTGGACTTCCGTCCACAGGCTATGTTAGAGCATAGCACAGGAACTGTATGCTGTGCCTGTCTGATTCCAGCTGCTATTTCTAGACTCCCACACGTTACTGGAATGGTGCATTTTTGATCATGACAGCACAGTGGAATTACATCATGTGTATTTCACATTCTCACAGTGCTCAGAGAGAGAGGAATGACCAAGCAGTGCAAGCACCTCTCTCCATGCCCCTCTGCCCTCAACACTGGCGTCCAGGATGCCACACTCAGCCATTCCTCCTCCCCACTCCCCAGCTACTCCTTCCCAGTCTCCACACTGGTTCCTTCTCATCTCCTGACCTCTTAATGTTGGCGAGCCCAAGGGCTCAGCCTTGGACCTTAACCTACACTCACTCCCTGGAAGATCTCATCCCATTAAATGGTTTTTAAATACAGTTGACCCTTGAGCAACACAGGTTTGAATCACACAGGTCCACTTAGATGAGGATTTTTTTCAATAAGTATATTGGAAAAATTCTTGGAGATTTGCGACAATTGGAAAAAACTCGCAAATGAACTATGTAACCTAGAAATACCAAAAAAATTAAGATGCAAGTCATGAATGCACAGAATATATGTAGATACTAGTCTATTTTATCATTTACTACCATAAAATGCACACATATCTATTATAAAAAGTTAATCAAAACTTATGCACACACTGACAAACCGTACACAGCCCCATCGACTGCACTAGGCTACCATAAAGCAATCATATTGCTGCTTCTTCATTATCAGTGCATGAATCATTATACCTGTAAATAAAAATGAATTTCTTTTTCACATTTTCTTTTCATTTTTGATGCCTAGTGTTAGTAATATGTGTAATATCTACAGTATTTTTTATAAGACAATATTGATGTAGGTACTGACAGATGATTCATCTTGTAAATAGATGATGTACGCTTTCGGTATTGATAAATACAGTACCGTATTGTAAATGTATTTTCTCTTCCTTACGGTTTTCTTAATAACACTTTCTTTTCTATTGCTTACTTTCATGTAAGAAGACAGCATATAATACATACACAAAATATGTGTTAATTGACTGTTTATGATGTGGTTAAGGCTTCCACTCAACAGTAGGCTATTAGTAGTTAAGTTTGGGGGGAGTCAAAAGTTATACATGGGGCTTCCCTGGTGGCGCAGTGGTTGAGAGTCCGCCTGCCGATGCAGGGGACACGGGTTCGTGCCCCGATCCCGGAAGATCCCACATGCCGCGGAGCGGCTGGGCCCGCGAGCCATGGCCGCGGAGCCTGTGTGTCCGGAGCCTGTGCTCCGCAACGGGAGAGGCCACAGCAGTGAGAGGCCCGCGTACAGCAAAAAAAAAAAAAAAAAAAAAAAAAAAAAGTTATACATGGAGGGACTTCACTGGTGGTCCAAGTGGTTAAGAATCCATGCTTTCACTGCAGGGGGTACAGGGTCTGGGAACTAAGATCCCCGCATGTCACAGTGTAGCCAAAAAAAAAAGTTATACATAGATTTTTGATTGCCCAGGGGTCAGCACCCCTAACCCCTGCATTTTTCAAGTGCCAGCTGTACCATCTATTATGCTGATGACTTCCAAATGTAGAGCTCCAGCCTGAACTTCCATCTTGAGATCCAGATTCATTTACATCCAACTACCCACTCCACATCTCCCCCTGGGTGTCCGGTAGGATCTCAAACTTAAACCCAGTTCCACGCACATGTATACACACACCACTGTTCCAGTTCCTCCCATGGGCTTCCCCACCTTGATTAATGGCAAGTCCATCCTGAGACTCAAGATAAGACCGTTGGAGCCTCCCTTGAACTCACTCATTGTTTCATACCCCATATCTAATCTGACAGTAGATGCAGTGCCTCTGACTTTGAAATATCCAGAATTAACTAGTTCTCACTACTTTGGTTCAAGCCACCACTGTCTCTCACCAGGACCACTGTAACAGTCCCCTAACTAGCTCCCTTGTCCCTCTTCAGGCTTTTCTCAACACACAAAACAGAATGATCTCAGTAAGCATATTTTTGTCCCTCCTCTGCTCAAAACTCTCCAAAGGCCTCCTCTCTCACCCAGACGAAACTAACGTCAGCACAATGGCCCACAAGGCCCTACAGCGACAGATCTCATCCCTACGGCTCTCCTCCTTCCCTCCACTCCAGCCACACTGGGGTGGCTCACTGTCCACAAACATGCAGGCACCTTCCTGCCTGCCTCAGGGCCTTTACACTGGTTGTTCCTAGGGTTCACCTATTCTCCCTGCAGGGCTTATGAAAATAAGAGCTTCCCAGCAGGCCTTCCCAGGCTACTCCATTTAAATTGCAATTGGCCACTCCAGAACTTCCTAACCCCTGTCTTGCTTTGTCTCCCATAGTGCTCCCATCTCACAAACTGTCTTTTTTGCTTGTTTATTGTCTGCCTCCCCCAACCAGAAAATAACGTACAATGGTCTGTTTTTTCACTGCTGTTCCCTACTGTTTAGCACAGTGTCTGGCACACACTAGGTGCTCAATAAATATCTGTGAAAGGACACACAGCTGAATGGAGCACAGGACCCAGAGTAGGCCTGAGAGGAGAGTTAAGACCATTCCCGCAGCTGCTCTCAGTTCCCAGGCGCCTCTCACTGTGCGATGCTGCTGTTTACTTCAGCATGGCCCGGAAATCTAAGTTCAGCAATTTAGCTGGTGCCCAACCCTACCCTATGCTGAAGAGGAACTGGTTCTACTGGACTTACTGAGAGATGCTCTGTGAGCAAATTCAGGAGCTTTAAGCGTAAACTTAATTATTTATGATTTTGACCTCATGCTCTGACCTTGAAATTTAATCCTAGCATAAGATGAGATTCTACAACACAGCCAGTTCTTCCACCTTTTTGTCCTTTACTTTCCCGGCACTGTACACATCCGACTCCTCTACACACACGGTGAAACCTGCTGTGCGGGACAACCTGTGACCCTCAGCAGTTGTTAGTGGCACCTGTACACACTTGGGGCAACCATTAACATGTGCCCAGGAACAATAACATTTATGTTGATATTCATTTCACAGCTCTTTCCTACATTTCATCTTATTTAATTATCACAAGATATATATTATTATCCCCCTATATCAGATGAGGAAACTGAAGTTAGGGTGATTAAATGACTTACTCAAAAAAATAAGATTACTATGCAGTTCAAAGTGCCCACACCCTGTAGATGCTTTACATATGCTGTCCAGTTTAATCCTTTCAACCACCCAGTGAGGCAAGTTTTAGTTAGCTCCAATATACAACTGCAGAAGCTGAAGCCCAGAAAGGTTCAAGAACATACCCGTGTTCACTCAGCTAGTAAGAGAAAGATGGACCAGGCCTCCATCTTGGTCTTCCTGTCCCAGGGGCTGCATTGAGGCCTGTGTGCACCCAGCCGCAGTTGCCCAGGCCCCATCGCTGCCCACCAACCCCACTCGGCATTCACTAAGGGAAGATGACTATCTGGCTCCCCACATCAGAGATGCCCATTAATCATGCCACACCCTGATGGTCCCTATGTAGCTAGTATGTTAGAACTGTCCAGAGTGGACTCACGTGAGTTAAGCCAGAGGGAAGGTCTTAATGCAGAGCAACAGAGGATTCGCTTCAGATCCCCAAAGGCTTGAAAGCATTGGAGCCTCTGCCGTTAGGAAAACCTCCTCTCTCCCGTGAACTCTTGGGAAGGCCTAGGGGTGCCAGGCTGAGGCTCCTCCTTTATCCCTACAATATCCTCAGGCTTATTCTGCTTCTCTCTTACCCTTTCAAACATCTCAGTCATGGCAATGAGCTGTGATGACAGGACCCTCCCCCATTTATATCCCTTCTTACTTCACTGGGACTCACCTTGACCAAAACCCTTGCAAGCACTACTCTTTTCTGTCTGTCCTGCCCCACTGTCTTCCATCAACCTTTGCCTCTGTCCAAGTGATCCCAGCTTCTCACAACTGAAGCCCTCACTTTAAGCCAACCAGTCCTCTCCTGGGAATTGATCCTAAGGAACCATGCATGTGCATGAAGACAGCGACAAGAAAGTTCACTGTAGTAAGGCTTCTAAGAGTGAAACACAAGAGAGAATCTAAAATTTTAGCATAGAAAACTATTATATATATAATGCACATCCATAAACAGAATACCATGCAGCCATTCAAAATGATAATGCAGAAGAACACTAAAGGACGTGGAAATATATTCATAATAATACTAAGGGTAAAAACCTAGATATAAAAAACAAGGTAAAGTATGACCTTACTTTTGTTTTGATGGCATGTATATACAAAAAGTGTGTGTATACAAATATGAAACTGTGTATATATACAAGTGTATGTGTGTATGTGTATATGTGTGTATAAATATAAAACATATACAGGGACTTCCCTGGTGGCGCAGTGGTTAAGAATCCGCCTGCCAATGCAGGGACACAGGTTTGAGCCCTGCTGCAGGAAGATCCCACATGCCGCGGAGCGACTAAGCCTGTGCGCCACAACTACTGAGCCTGTGCTCTAGAGCCCGAGTGCCACAACTACTGAGCCCACGCGCCACAACTACTGAAGCCCGCGTGCCTAGAGCCCCTGCCTGGCAACAAGAGAACCCGCTGCAGTGAGAAGCTCACGCACCATCTCTCTGCAACTAGAGAAAGCCAGCGTGCAGCAACGAAGACCCAACGCAAGCAAAAAATAAATAAATAAACGTTTTAAAAAAAGAAAAAAATTTAATTGTTTTTAAAAAAAATAATAAAATATATGCAAAATATAAAGCTACACACCAGAATATTAACGGGGTAATTTTAACTTTCTCGCAACTCTGTATTTTAAAAATTGTTTGCATTAATATGTATTACTTTTGTAAGAGGAAAAAGTATTTGTGTGTCCCACTTTCTATGGAAGACCAAAGACCAAGACTAACCAGCACAAATGGAAGAAGAAAGAACAAGGTGGGGAACCAGCCTTACCAAGACTGGTTATAGTGTGGTCATATTTAAGTCAATGTGGTATTTGGCACAGGAAGAGACAAAAAGTCCAATGGAAAAGACCTGTGACTAGATGGAAACTTGCTCTAGGCAGAGATTACAAATCACTAGGAAAAGGATGGATTAATCCAGAGGATCTTATATTTTTTTGGTGTTGAGATCCCTTTACCCTTTTAAAAATTAATGAGGATAGGGAGGGGGATGACTGGGAGGAGCACAGAGGATTTTTAGGGCCGTGAAAATACTCTGTATGATACTGTATGATATGTAATGATGAATACATGTCATACATTTATCCAAACCCATAGAATGTGCACCAAGAGTGAACCTTAACATAAGCTGTGGATTTTAGGTGATAATGATGTGTCAATATAGGTTCATCAATTGTACACAAATTCACCACTTTGGTGGTGGATGTTAATGATGGGGGATACTATGCATGTGGGAGGGGAAGAGGTATATGAAAAATCTATGTCATGAACCTAAAACTGCTCTAAAAAAAATTAAATCTTTTTAAAAAAAATTAATGTGGGGCTTCCCTGGTGGCGCAGTGGTTGAGAGTCCGCCTGCCGATGCAGGGGACACAGGTTCGTGCCCCAGTCTGGGAAGATCCCACATGCCGCGGAGCGGCTGGGCCCGTGAGCCATGGCCGCTGAGCCTGCGCGTCCGGAGCCTGTGCTCCGCAACGGGAGAGGCCACAACAGTAAGAGGCCCGCGTACCGCAAAAAAAAAAAAAATTAATGGGGACCCTAATGAGCTGTTGTTTATGGGGATAGAGATTATTTATATTTACTGAATTGGAAAGTAAAACGGAGCAAAATTTTTAAATATTTAACTAAATTAAATTGGTTAATAAATCTATTAAATGTTAAAATAAATAACCTATTTTATTTTTTTTATTTTTTTATTTTATTTTATATTTTTTTTGCGGTACGCGGGCCTCCCACCGCTGTGGCCTCTCCCGCTGCGGAGCACAGGCTCCGGACGCGCAGGCTCAGCGGCCATGGCTCACGGGCCCAGCCGCTTCGCGGCATGTGGGGTCCTCCCGGACCGGGGCACGAACCCGTGTCCCCCGCATCGGCAGGCGGACTCCCAACCACTGTGCCACCAGGGAAGCCCTAAATAACCTATTTTATTAAAAAATAACTATATGTATATTTTAAAAACAAAGTAGTGCAAAGAATGGCACTGTTTTACATTTTTGTAAAACTCCTACTGTCTGGTGTAATGAAAGGCAGCTGTATTCTCACATCAGGCTTCTGCAATCAATCTGTTGCAATATGCTGTTTTGGTTGAAGTATGTGAAGAAAAGCCAGCCTCACAAAGATACATAGTTGGAAAAGGGAGGAGTGTCATAGCCTTTTCAGCTAATTGGGGATATTTTACTTTGTTACTATACCAAAACTCAACAAGTGGTGGTGTATTAAAGTTAGTTACGGCTTCCCTGGTGGCGCAGTGGTTGAGAGTCCACCTGCCGATGCAGGGGACACGGGCTCGTGCCCCAGTCCGGGAGGATTCCACATGCCGCGGAGCGGCTGGGCCCGTGAGCCATGGCCGCTGAGCCTGCGCGTCCGGAGCCTGTGCTCCGCAACGGGAGAGGCCACAACAGTGAGAGGCCCGCGTACCGCAAAATAAATAAATAAATAAATAAAGTTAGTTACAATGTTGAATATGAAACTGTATCAATAAACTTTTCATACTCTGTTACACTGAAACCCATTGGTCTATCTTACAAATTTTAATTGATCTTTTATGACTGATTTTGTAACATCATGCATTGGTCTTTAGGAAAATACTGATATGCTGAGTTATTACATTTCACTCTACAGTATTTTTTAAATATATCTGTTAATAATATCACCACTGATCTCATCAGGAAAACCTTTAAGTTTGAAAAGTTGTCAGGTTGATGGTGGTGAATAAAAGTTTCCTAAATGTCTAAGTTTTGCTTAAAAGCTCAAATATTATCATTGGCAACACACTGTTAATTTTCCTCCAAGTGACCACTCACTGCATTTGTTTCTGAGAAAATACACAGCATATATCCTAATCTGAATAATTAATAATTAGCAATTATTCAAGTAAAAATTGTGTTCATAAAAAGTCAGCAGTTCCACCTCCACTCAAACTACTGTACATTACCTCAACTACCATCATTCTCCAGCATGCAATAGAAGTGCTCTATGCAAGCGTCCCATTTCACCACCCAGAATATTAGAAAGACCTGCTGTAGGGCTAAGCTTTAACACAATTACTACTTTCCCTGCTTCTTCAAGGACATTCTTAAGTGAAAGCATTTTAACACTGAGCATGTGTGTGGTGGTGAGGAATACAATGACAACCACTACCACAATATGGTGACACTGCACTGTTTCCTGCTAAGGGGCCAGAAGTTTTACCCATTGTTTTGGTACCAATAGTGCAGACAACACAGCACAAATGAGAAAGGCAAATAATGCCTTAGAATTATTATGAAAATAGTTTATCTCATGGATTCCCTAAAAGGTTCTTGGGGATCCCCGGGGGATCACATTTTGAGAACCACTGGACTACTCAATAAATGGAGCTGGGACATGTGGTTATCCAAACGAAAAAAATTAAACCTACCTCACATCATAAACAAAAATAAATTCCAGATTGTTTTTTGTTAAGCTAAATATGAAAAGTAGACCTTCCAGAAGAAAATACAGTAGGATATCTTACTGATCGCAGCGTAAGATTTCTTAAGCAAGACACAAAAAAACACAAACTATAAGTAGATTCATAATTCTGATGACATTAATGATGATGATAATAATAATAATAAATTCTGAACATCAGAAGACACCATACAAATGAAAAGGCATGCCTCAGATGTAAGAACTCCTGCACTCAGTAAGATGAAGACAATCCAGCAGGAAAATGGGCAAAGATATGAACAGGCAATTCACGAAAGGCAAATGGTAAATAAACATTAAAAAAGCTCAATCTCACTATTAATCATGGTAATGCAAACTGAAACCAATAATTCACACCCATCATAAAGACAAACATGTAAGAGTCTGACAATAGCAAGTATGGATAAGGACACTGAGCAATAGCAACAATGCTGGTGGGAGTGAGAACTGGAACAACCATTTTGAAGAACAAACTGGCAATATCTAGTAAAGGTGAATATTCCCCAAACCCAGCAGTTCAACTCCTAGGTATGTAGCCTAGGGAAACTCCTGCATGTGTACACAAAGAGCCATGCACAACAATAAACATTACAGCACTGTTTGTAAGAGTAGAAAACCAGAAACAAGCTAAATATCAAGCAAGAGGTAGATGGGTAAGTACACTATCCAACAAAACTTTCTGTGATCACAGAAGTATTCTTTATCTAAGCTGTCTAATGCGGTAGCCACTAGCCACAGGTGTCTATTAAACATATGAAATGTGGCTAAGTGACTGGGGAATTGAATTTTTCATTTAATTTCGATTAACTGAAATATAAATAGCCACATGTGGCTAATGGTTACTACATCAGACAGCACAGCCATACACCAGTGAAAATAAACGACTAGAGCTATACACGTGTCACATATATACCTCTGAAAAGCATCACGTTCACGGCTTCCCTGATGGCACAGTGGTTAAGAATCCGCCTGTCAATGCAGAGGACACAGGTTCGAGCCCTGGTCCGGGAAGATCCCACATGCCGCAGAGCAACTAAGCCCGTGCGCCACAACTACCGAGCCTGCGTTCTAGAGCCCGCAAGTCACAACTACTGAAGCCCGCGCACCCTAGAGCCCGTGCTCCACAAGAGAAACCACCGCAGTGAGAAGCCCACGCACCGCAACGAACAGTAGCCCCCGCTCGCCGCAACTAGAGAAAGCCTGCGCACAGCAACGAAGACCCCAACACAGACAAAAATAAATAAATTTATTATTTTTTTAAAAGCATTATGTTTGACCCAAAAAAAGCAGCTTCAGAAGGCAGGGCTGGGGGACTTCACTGGTGGCACAGTGGTTAAGAATCCGCCTGCCAATGCTGGGGACACGGGTTTGATCCCTGGTCCGGGAAGATCCCACATGCTGCAGAGCAACTAAGCCTGTGCACCACAACTACTGAGCCTGCGCTCTAGAGCCCGTGCTCTGCAACAAGAGAAGCCACCGCAATGAGAAGCCCATACACTGCAACGAAGAGTAGCCTCCGCTTGCCACAACTAGAGAAAAAGCCTGCGTGCAGCAATGAAGACCCAAGGCAGCCACAATTAATTAATTAATTTTTTAAAAAAAATGAAGGTAGGGCTGGGACCAGAGTGAAGCAAGTTAGGTGTCTAGAATGAAAATTTTAGGAGGCACTCACCCTCAGAGTCATGCAGGTATAGGTTGGCACTTGTGTGACTTGGAGGGTGTGTCTCTTTAAATGTTGTGCCCTTGCTTTCCTCATCCTAGTTCCAGCCCTATCGGGATATATGTGGTATGATACTGTGTTGGGGGTCCCCAAGATCATCCCTGACTCACTAGGAGTATTCACAGGATTTAGCATATAGCCTACTCAGGGTATGATTTCTTTTTTGTTGTTGTTGTTTTGGTTTGGTTTCGTTTTTTGCTTTTGTGGGGTTTTTTTGGCCACACCATGTGGCATGTGGGATTTTAGTTCCCCGACCAGGGATTGAACCTGTGCCCCCTGAAGTGGAAGCTCAGAGACCTAACCACTGGCCCACCAGGGAATTTCCCAGGGTATGATTTCTTACAGTGAAAGGATACAAAGCAAAATCAGCCAAGGGAAAAGGTGCATGGGGCGAAGTCTGGAGGAAACCAGGCACAAGCTTCCAAGAGTCCTCTCCCAGTGGAGTTACAAAGGACGTGCTTAGTTCCTATAGCAAGGCTGTGACAACACGTGTGAAATGTTGTCCACCAGGAAAGCTCCTTAGAGATACAGTGCCCAGGGTATTGGGGGGGGGGGGGCAGCTGCTCAAGTACCAAACTTCCAGACTCCAGAAGAAAAGCAGGTGTTCGACAAAAATCACATTGTTTGTACAGTTTAGGCACCATGAGCCCCTTGTATTATTTAGGGAATGGTGTGAACCCTCCTGAAATCCAAGTTCCTAGACACCAGCCAAGGGGCAAGCTTGCAAACAGGCCTTTCTAAGGAGAGCAGTCTCAGGCCTGCTATAGTTGACTCTTTTGTATCAAGTTGTAGAACATGACATACAATACTATACATAGTTTAAAGGCACATATTAAAGATATACAAACGTGCACTGAAAAATAAACACCAAAACCAGGATTGTAGTTACATCTGAAAACAAGGGGAGAGGAACGGGTTTGAGGCAGGGGTATAAAAGACCTTTCAATTGCATCGCTAATGTTTTACTTCTTAAGCTGGGTAATGGGTAAAAACATATTTGTCATAGCATTTCTTATGCTTGTTTTTGAGTGTGAGTGCACCTGAAACACTACATAAGAAAAATGATGACTTATCTCCTAATTACTATGCGCTACTAACAGTTCATGTTTATGGTGTTTATGGAGTACTCTTCACATTCCAGGTACTATGCTAAGTCCTTTATATGGATTTACACTTTTTTTTTTTTTTTTTTTTTTTTTGCGGTACGCGGGCCCCTCACCACTGCGGCCTCTCCCGCCGCGGAGCACAGGCTCCGGACGCACAGGCCCAGCGGCCATGGCTCACGGGCCCAGCCGCTCCGCGGCACGTGGGATCTTCCCGGACCGGGGCACAAACCCGCGTTCCCCGCATCGGCAGGCAGACCCTCAACCACTGCGCCAACAGGGAAGCCCTGGATTTACACTTTTTAAAAAAATTTATTGAAGACTTCCTATGCTAAGCTCTGGCAATACACTGAGAGTTCAGCGTGAGACAGGTGAGATCTCTGTCCTCAGCCAGCTTTCAGTCTCCTGAGGGATGATGAAAGATAAGAAGCACAATTAGGGAGTTCCCTCGTGGTCTAGTGGTTAGCATCCGGCGCTTCCACTGCTGTGGCCCAGGTCCAATCCCTGGTAGCAGAACTGAGATCCCGCAAGCCGTGCGGCCAAAAAAACCCCACAAAATCAACATATCTACAGATTCTGGTAAGTGCTCCTAAGATAATAAATAAAGCAGGCTTTTGTAATTAATGACAGTCTACTTTAACTAGGGTGGTCCAAGAAGGCTTCTTTGGGAGACATCTGAGGTGAACCATAAATGATGAGAATGAGACAGCCACGCAATTATCTGAAGGAAGCACATTCCAGGCAGAGGGAACAGCACGTGCAAAACCCTGCAGCAGGAATACGTTTGGTGTGTTAAAAGACGGGAAATGAAGCCAGCAGGGCTTGAGAGTGGTCACAAGAGGGACACTGGTAGCTGAGGCTTGAGAGGTCAGCTGAAGCCAGTGTGCAGGGCCTCCTAAGCCAAAGTAAAGATCCTAAGTTTCATTCTAAGTATGATAAGCCTTTGAAGGTTTTAAGCACGGTAATGACATGATCTGGTTTACAACTGAAGATTATTCAGCCAGCTGTAGGGAGAAGGCATTATAGACAGGGCCATTTTCTTCATTAGCACCACAGACATAATGCTTACGGCTGATGAGCTTTTCAGAGGCTATGAAAAGGTTGGGGCTGGGGATACAGAAAAAAAAGTTCCACAATGCAAAAAGAAAACTATGAAGTTGTAATGAATAAATGTTTAATTAAATGTCTAGAAAACATATCATAACAACTTCATTCATCAAATTTTGTATTCATAAACAATCGAATTACATTTGGAAATAATTTGAAAATTAGATTTTCTCAAGTCACAAAAATTCCCAAGGATGCCCAGTGACTGCCAAGAAATCATAACCGATTGTAATGTGAATTTTCTTGCAGCCAAATCGTTTCAATGGGGGAAAAAAAATCCTTTCGATTAAAAAAAATTTTTTTTTTTTTTACTTAATGTGAGATAGAGATACAAAAAAAAATAATAAAAATAATGCCTAGCATCACGAGGCCACAGAAGAAGCTGGATAAGAAATGCTAGTGGCTTGCTCAACCCACCCCCACCTCTGGGAGGGGTGAAGGGCTGGAGATTGAGCTCAATCACCAGTGGTCAGTGATTTAATTAATCATGGCTAATGGAGCCCCCGTAACAACCCAAAAGGACAGGGTTCAGAGAGCTTCTGGGTTGGTGAACACGTGGAGAATGGGGAGAGAGAGCACACTCAAAGAGCATGGAAGTTCAGAGAGCGTGGAAGTTCCACACACACACCCCCTTTCCCCATACCTTGACCTCTACACCTCTTTCATCTGGTTCTTCCTGAGTTAGATCCTTCTATAATAAACCTGTAATCTAGTAAGTTTAAAAAAAAAAAAAAAAAAGCTAGTGGCTTGAAACAGTACTGTTCAGGCTTACATTCTGAGTCTGAACACTGTCCAGGGGACCCTTGGAAAGGTTTCTCCCAGGAGAGGACATCTCCCAGGAGAGGACATCAGAGACCTGAATAACAAGAAGGCACCAGTCATGGCAAGAGCTGGAAGAAGAGGTGGGGCTGCCATGTCAGATTTTTACGAAATTAAAAGAGGGTCAGTTTGGCTGGACTGAAGTTGGGGGCTGGGTGGCTAGTAAACGAAGCATGTAGAGTCTTGAAGACAATATTCTCATACTGAGAACAATAGAAAACCACTCACATTTTAAGTGGGGGGGTGACTGATCCAATTTGTTTCAGATCTGCACTGTCCAATACAGAAGCCACAGGGGATCACGAGCTCCTGCATGTGGCTAGTGCCGCTGTGAAACAGAACATTCCCGTGGCTTAACTTTCATCAATTAACATTTCAATTTAACACCGACAGAAGACTGAGCTCATGGGAAACTTTTAAGTATGCTGGGAACAGCTTGGGCATGTGAATCTACATTTCAACTGTAAATTTTATGAAACCTAAACTATTTCCGGTGAAAATGCTGCATCCGGAGCACAGATGTGGTATAATGTGTAAAACACACAGGATTTCAAAGCCTTAGTACTAAGTAACAAAATGTAAGATACCTCAGTTGTATTTTTTTATACAGATCACATGTTGAAATGATATTGTAGCTATATTAATTTTAGTATATTAAAATTAATTTAACTTTTTAAAACTTTTTTTTAACGTGGTTACTATAGAAAAGTGTAAAATTAGGTATGTTGCCGCTGGTGGAAGCACAGTGAGTGAGTGCGGAGGTCCCTCGAGTCTTCCAGACTGGGGGCCACGGTGCTCCAGCCTACGCCTGGAAGCGTGGAGAGAAGTTTCTAAATGTATTATGTAATCATAAGTCAGGACAGTCAATTTTCACGACCCCGTTCACTGGGCTGGGAAACGTGGCCTCGGGTAGTGAGTAGCAAAGGCCAGACTCGAACTCCCACTTACAGCGTCGTCCACATGAAACCTCCCCAGAGGCTCTCGAGGGTGTAAGAACTGGATTCGAACCAGGCCCGACTCCCGGTCCCGGGACTCAGCGCGCCGCGTACCGGCCCCAACCGTCTCCCCTCAAGGGTGAGTTAAACGTTCACAACGTTCTCCCAGGCCGCTGGGCCTGAGGAGCCAGGAGCCCCCTTCGAGAAACTTCCAGCAACGCTCACCAGCTGACAGACGCCAAAGGTACAAACGCTCCTCCTTCCTCTTCACACGCGGCTCCGCCGCGCTAGCAGCCGACTTCCGCTCCACTCCCACGAATCCCCGGCCGATTCTTCTCTCCTCCCGCCTCCCGCAGCCACCTCAGCCAATCACGTCTCATAGAATTTGCTTTATTCCCTCCCCACTCCTGCCTGCCAATCACCGCAGGTAAAGCACCGCCCTTCTTTCCCTCTTAAGCGAGCGCCGCGCGCCACCGCTCGGAGGTTGGCTGCGCTGTCCCCAGCTGGATGCGTCTCCCGGAAGGGCGGGGCTAAGCGCTGACCTCGCTGGTGCGGGGACCCTCAGGATTGGCCAAGAGGAGCCCTGCGCCATGACCCCGCCCAGCCCTCCCTAGACTTCCGAGTCGGAGACTCTGGGGATTGGTTCTCCGCGGACACCCAAAGAAGCTAAGAGACGGTTCCGCCTCCCTCCCGCATCCCGGAGAGGGAGCTCCACGGATTGGTCCCGGGAGTCTCGGCGCGCGCAGACCGACGCTCCAGGATTGGCTGAGGGGGAGCTCGCGCAGTCGTGGAGCGTTGACTGTGATTAGCCGGAGGGTGGGACCTGCTATTTGAAGGAGGCGCGCGGAGGAGATACGCACTTTAGATCGCGGTCGGAGGGAGCGGGAGCGGCTTTGGGCAACGCTACTCCGCTGACCCGATAGGACCCAGACGCGGGCTCGGCCCCAGCTCTGGCCTCGGCTGCGATCCGACGAGGCGATGGCTAAGGTGTCGGTGTTGAACGTGGCGGTGCTGGAGAATCCGAGCCCTTTCCACAGCCCCTTCCGGTTCGAGATCAGCTTCGAGTGCAATGAGGCCCTGGCAGACGGTGAGGCTGGGCCCGTGTGGAGACCCCCTCTCCCTTGGGCCAACCCCGACCTCCCCTTGGAGACAACCCCGAGGCCAACCCTGTGAAACACACCCCCCCTCCCCCAACCGAGATCTCCGGTGAACCAAACCCCCTCCCAGCGCCAACCTGCCCTTAGAGACTACCCCACCCCCACCCCCACGGTTACTCCCGTTCTCCCCTGTGGAGACCTCATCATTCCCCTCTTTCTCCTGTGGCGCTCCTCCTGGGCACCTGTGTTCTATGTAGAGACCTTCTCAGCCTCCGTTCTTTAACCTGCAGAGACACTCAGCCACCCCGTCTTCCCTGTAGCAAAAAACGCCCCACCTTCTGTTTCTGTACGGGTAGGCTGCCACTGCAGCCACCCAGTCCTCCCCACCAATCCCCTGTCCCCTGTGGTGAGACACTCCCACCTCACTCTTTTCCTATGGCGATCCTAACCTCCAGGCCCCTCGAATTTCCCCAACGGAAACCCCAGCCCCCTCCCAATTTCCCATATGGAAACCTCAGCCCCCTCCCCCATTTTCCCTGTGAAGATCCTCTCCCCCTGTGGCAAGACCTCACTCGTCCCCATCTCCCCATTTGTCTCCCCATAATCTCCTCCCCTACCTGCTGATACTTAACCCCAACCCCAGCTACTTCTGCTTGTTCTCTACCCCAAACCACATACCCTAGAACCTGGCTTCCCTCCTTAGTCTGGCCCCAACCCTCTACTCCACCTGGGGAGGCATGGCCTGGCTTCTGGCTCCAGTCTTTGAGGATAACCTGATCTCCCCAGCTCCTGTTCCTTCCGCCTCTCTGACTGTGGGCTTCAATGAACATACTCAAATCTGAGGGTTGGCATGGCCAGGCAAGCATTAGCTGGTTCCTTCTGTTTGCCTGCCAGACTCCTGCTGACCTACTGCAGCCATGCCCCCAACATTTTTGATGGTCTGACCTAGTCTGGGGGGGTGGGTGTTCCAGGCTGAGCCGTGAAGGTATCTGGCTTCAGACAATCATCTGGGAGGTCACAACATTTTGTGCATCTTTTCCAAGGTGCTTTCACAGATGTACTTACTCATCTGTGTAACAAAGGTGGACATGGCTCTCATCTCACAGATGAGAAGACGGGAGCCACAAAGAGTAAAAGACCTTTCAAGTAAAGGTCTATAAAAATCGAAAAATCTGAGGTCATTTCAGCTAGTCTTGGCACCGCTTTCAGGAGGAAGTACTCCATTAGATCGCTTCTCCACTTGGTGGTTAAAAGAAGAGAAGAGGCAGCGGCTGAGGAGGTGGAGATCTGTGAGGCCAGGGTGTGCTAAGCAGCACCTCTCAGTGGTAGGTGGGTGGTTTGCCTGCATATCGGCCCGTGGACTAGCCTGGGGTTGATACAGTTTTAATGTGTGTGTGCTTGGGCTGGGCCATTGGACCAGTCTCTCCCCAGTTTCTCTCCTTTTTAAATTAAGGGGTCTACTTGTGACTAACTGTAGAATAAGCCCAGTTAAATCCTTTCTGGAACAAGGCAGGGTGTAAATAAATAAATAAAGTGTAGAATGACCCTGTGGAATAAGATTTAATTTTAAAGCCAGGAGGAGATGTAAGGAGCTAATAGGTTAAGGGATTCACAGTTCCCAGATGGCAGGAGATCAGGTTTCAATCAGCCTGTTTGTGCTCCTTGCATTTAAAAATGGTTGCATGGTCATTATCTGTCTAGTACTTTCATTCCTACAAAGCTCCTGCTCTGTTACTTTACTAATCTGTTTATAGAATCAGAGCAGGAAAGGCTAAAGTCAACCTACAGGTTATTATTTTTTAATAGAAAGTAATGGAATGACTTCTCCAAGGTCACACAGCCGGTTTGTAGAATTATTAACCCTAGGTTTTGTCTCTGAGTTCTGTGTCCAGGGTTCTTTATCTTTGCTATAACCTGGGAAAGAAGGCATCCTATTTTAGAAGTGGAGCATAAACAGGACTCAGAGGAGGAAAAGGGAGGTGCTATTATTATTTATACCTGGACAATAAAGCTTTTGCTCAGAGAAATTCCAGTTGGAAAGCCAACTCTGGCCTAGAAATCTAGACTCTTTGGTTGTACCTGTTGAGCTGTCCTTCACTCTAACCTGCCAACTTCCTTTCTGCCTCTTCCCACAGAGCAGAGAGAATTTGTTTCCTGCCTCCCAGACAGATGGAATGGGCCTGGCTCTAGAAGTCTCTCAGATTCTGGAGGAATCTCAGTCTTGTTACCTGGTGACTTCAGACACTGGCAACTGAAGAGCTGAACACCCAATCCCCAGTCTGACCCATTTCTCAAGGGTTCTTTTGCTCTCTTTTCTCCTCAGCACCTGGAAATAGATGCTTCCAAGGCATGGGTCTACATTCAATACATTGGGTGTGTTTTTCCCTTGTTTAGTTGAGAAATGCAACAGGTACTACTTGAATAAGTCTTGGAGCCAGATGGCAGGAGATCTGCCACACCTAACACCCTGAGGTCAGGCCAAGGTTCATCTGTGTGATTACGAACAAAGGGAAAGTGATAAACAGAAAAAGCCCTACTAGATAAGTTGTTGTTTTTATAAATTTGTTTATTTATTTATTTTTGGCTGCCTTGGGTCTTCATTGCTGTGCCCGGGCTTTCTCTAGTTGCTGGGAACAGGGGCTACTCTTTGTTGTGGTGCGTGGGCTTCTCACTGCGGTGGCTTCTCTTGTTGCAGAGCACGGGCTCTAGGCGCACAGGCTTCAGTAGTTGTGGCTCGCAGGCTCTAGAGCGCAGGCTCAGTAGTTGTGGCGCACAGGCTTAGTTGCTCCACAGCATGTGGGGTCTTCCCGGACCAGGTCTCGAACCTGCATCCCCTGCATTGGCAGAAAGATTCTTAACCACTGCGCCACCAGGGAAGTCCTGTCGTCGTTTTTAAGGCAGGAAACAGATTCTCCAACTAGTTCAACTACGATATATTTTTTTTAACATGTCTTTCATCATATCATTGGTTTGGGTTTTGTTTTCATACATAGTAGAGTGGCATCTTGTGCAGTGGTTAGATTATAAAGTTAAGGCATAAAGACAAAATGTAATATAAGGAATTCCCTGGCAGTCCAGTGGTTAGGACTCTGCACTTCCACTGCAGGGGGCCCGGGTTCAATCTCTGGTCAGGGAACTAATCCCACAAGCACTTGGCATGGCCAAGAAGAAAAAAAAAAGTAATGTAGTCATTTTACCCTTGAAACTCAGAAGGTTAGGCACACAATGCTACATGTGTGTGACCGTGTCCCATATTCAGTAAGAGTGAGTTTGTGCTGTGTTGGTGATTGACGCCCCATATCTCATTCAAAAATGAAGTCACTTCAGTATGCTTCTCCTTAAGACACTTGAGCAGGTTTCAGGCAATTCCGATTTGTAGATCCTCATTTCAGTCATCTTCTATCTTCCATAGGTGATCTTATCAGCTCCTCTAACCCTTGAGTGAGTGAGTATTTCTCTGCAGTCCTTGGTTAATTCTCTGGTTTCTTTCTGGCCTGTGTGGAGGGAGCCATCGTGATCCATTTGCTTGTCCACCTGCATTTCTCTCTTCTGGTCAGCCAGCATGCTTTCTTGGTAAACAAAATCTTTGTTTAGGTTTTGCTGACGGTATTTTTTTTTTGGCTGCACCATGCAGCTTGTGGCATCTCAGTTCCCCAACCAGGGTTTGAACCCGGGCCACAGCAGTGAAAGCCCAGAATCCTAACCACTAGGACACCAGGGAACTCCCTTGCCGACAGTATTGAACGCTGAGAGCCCACGGCATACACCCCGGCCTGCTCTATTAAAATCTCCTTTCTGTCTCCCCCTGCAGCACATTAGTTAATACACACATGTGTGACTCCCCTGGTGATGGGGGAAAAGGCCAGAAGGAAAGATATCAAATGATAGAGCTATGTTAGAAAGGTGAGAACAGAGCTAGCTTGTTTTCTTTTCATCCAAAAACGTTATTTCTGGTTGTGTCACTACTGGTAACAAAAATAAATCAGTAAACTTAACTCCTCCCTGCAAATAATAAGAGACTGGAGTTTGACTGAACCCCAGTGAGCCCAATGGCCACCACCTCCTACAGATCTGTTAGGGTCCCTGAGTAGAAGGCCTGGGTGTCAGTTGCAAAAGGACAGGAGGCCAGTGTATCGAGAAAGGGCATGGAGCCCAGGTGACAAACCTCCATAGTCATGGCCCGGCATTGCTGTGCTTCCAAAGTTGGGTGCTCCTGTGGGACACGAGACCAAGGAACAGGGAAGCTTCTAAGACAGTTTGCTTCCTGTGAAAATCACAGCTTGTGAAACTTCCCCCGGCTGCTGGAGCCATAGGTTGTGTAATTTCAAAGAACCTAAAATAAGTTTCAGGTCTCCTGCCAGATTTCCGTGTAGTAGCATGACCTTGCCCCTGATACACTTGGACCTCCTGCAAGAGGCCGCAGTCACTGGGAATTTCCTGTGATTGATGGGCAGGGTCTCATTGAGCACTTTCCCTTTTATCTTGCCGGAACATACCCGGGAATGTGAGTCCCCTACTGGATGGGATGCAAGAAAATTGGGGTTCAGAGGATGGCCGTATGATGCCATATTTGTTGACTGAGTTGCTGTTGCCCTGATGTCTGTGAGCAGGCATGACTTGGTGCTGGATCTGGAGGACCTGGGGACTGGCTGGCTCCCCCAGCGACCTTATCTTCCCCTCCTGCCGGCTGGCTGTCCTACTGCATTGCAATCTGCTGCCCTGCCCCAGTTGTCGAGGGATCTACTCAGTTCGGTGGCACTGGTCCCTGTGTGTGAAAGAGGATGCTGCTTCCTATCCCGCCACCCAGTGGGCAGGGCCCTCAAATGGCCCAACTCCCTGCTGTTCCCTCCTCAGCACGCCTCCATGCCTCTGTCACGTGGCTCTTAATTCAACCTCTGCCATACGGTTCACCCTCAGGCTCTGAGAGGCCCAAGTTTACCCGGAGGTGCCGAGTCAAGGTCGCCTGGCAAAGCTAGGCCCACAGGAGAAACTTCCCCACCGGAAATAGAGCTTCGCTCCTGCCCCAGTGATTGGGACCGCAGTGCCTGGCACTTAGTGCCCAGTGGGTGTCAGGTGTCCTTGAGAATAAAAATCTCTCAATATATTAAGGACCTATCCAAAACTAACATGAGAAGGCCCTTTCCCAGCCTTCTTTCTGTCAAGCTGTTTCAGTTCTTAACACCCTGTATCCTTGCAGACCTGGAGTGGAAGATCATTTACGTTGGCTCAGCCGAGAGTGAGGAGTTCGATCAAATCCTAGACTCAGTGCTGGTCGGCCCTGTCCCAGCAGGGAGACACATGTTCGTCTTTCAGGTAAGAAAGACTAGGCCTTAGGCCTTGACACCTAGAAACATCCTCTTCTACCCAAAAGCACACAGAATGGTTCATTGGTCAAAGTTCAGGCTCAAATCCTGGCTCTGCTCTCAAGCACTGTCTGACCTCTCAAAGGTACTTCAGACTCCTCCACCGCTGTGTCATAACTGTTACCATGAGCCACTGATTTACAGTGGATTCTCATTACTCATGGGAGTTATGTTCTGTAAAGTTGCTGCAGACACTGAATTAGTGAATTAGTGAATACTAAATCCTTGCCCCTAGAGGAAATATAGTGTTATTTTCCTGCGAGTCACATTTTTATCAACCAGTCAATACATAATCTTGTTTTATGTTTTTCTGTTTAAGGACAACTTATTTTGTATTGTTGATTTATTCACATTGACCGCATGGCCCACATCACTATAACTCATGCCTGAACAAAGCTTATCTAACACGTTTTCTCTATGAGGTACATCCCTTCTTGCTTTTAGAAACAGGGCAGCACTCAGCACTACGCTTTGGGCCCCCCCCCCGCTTTTTTGTTTTTTTTTGCGGTACGCCGGCCTCTCACTGCTGTTGCCTCTCCTGTTGCGGAGCACAGGCTCCGGACACGCAGGCTCAGCGGCCATGGCTCACGGGCCCAGCCGCTCCGTGGCATGTGGGATCTTCCCGGACCGGGGCACGAACCCGTGTCCCCTGCATCGGCAGGCGGACTCCCAACCACCGCACCACCAGGGAAGCCCTGGGGCCCTTTTAAACAGCAAAATTACCAACAAAGATGCAGAAACCGTGGCCCTGAGACCAGAAAAAAGACACGTGTTTACAGTCTGAGACTGCCTGGTTCTACCTCAGCTGGGAACATGCACACTGAGCTACTCAAATTCCACCCCTGCTCTGTGCATGTCCTTAAATGACCGTGAAAGCCCCTGAATATTGATTTGGGGGTTACAAATACATTGTAGCAAGTAGTCGAATTGGCAAATACAGGATGCATGAATAATGAGGATCCACTGTAGCTGCTAAATAGCTCTCTAACCCAGCATCACAGGGGTTGTTGTCAGAAATGCAGGTTTCATGTGCTTCTTAGGCACACTAAAGTTTGAGAGCCTCTGCTCAAATCCATTCACTTACCTGATCTTGGCTATTCCGGCCCCAATCTAAGCAACCTCATCCCATCACCTAAGCCCGCACCCACCCATATCCAATCCACCTAACCTACCCCACAGCCAGGACCGGCTTCCTAGGCATGCGACCCATGCAGTCACACTGGGCCCCACTCTTGGTATGATGTTCTGCTGTCACTGGCTGAAACTTACTAATTTTTGAACATGAGGCCTTGTGTTTTCATTTGTTTGTTGCTTTTTTTTTTTTTTTTTTGCCTGTGTTGGGTCTTTGTTACTGCGTGCAGGCTTTCTCTAGTTGCGGCGAGCGGGGGCTACTCTTCGTTGTGGCGCGTGGGCTTCTCACTGCGGTGGCTTCTCTCGTTGCGGAGCACAGGCTCAGTAGTTGTGGCACACGGGCTTAGTTGCTCCGCAGCACGTGGGGTCTTCCTGAACCAGGGCTCAAACCCGTGTCCCCTGCATTGGCAGGCGGATTCTTAACCACCAGGGAAGTCCCTCGTGTTTTCATTTGTGTTGGTCTCATTTTGCACCAGTCATACAGCTGATCCTGTCCTTAACGACACACCCCACATCTGTCCACTCTCTCCCCTTCTCTACTGCCTGATCCAAGCCACTGTCCTCTCTGCAGGATGACCTCTGTAGCCTCCTGCCTAGTCTCCCTGCTCCCGCTTAGCCCTCTTCCTATCGCAGCTCCACTGGCCTCCAGGGTCGTCTTTTCAGACGGCAGGAGTGATGCCACACTTATCTCCTGCTAAACATTCTCGATCTTTCCCAAGCCCTTAACTGACGGGTACCTACCTGCTCACCTGTTCAGCCTCATTTTATACCGCTCTCCCCCTTGCCTACTATACTCCTCCTCAACACCATATACTTCTCCTTGATGGCACCTGTCACATTCGGCACTTTACAGGCATTTGTGCGATTGATTCTGTCTTCACCACTGGGTTGAAAACCCCTGAGAGCAGAGACCCATACTTTTGGCTCAGTAAACATACGTTGCTTGAGAATCGTATTACCTGTCAAGGTGTGACTGGCAATCAGTGCTAAGGCCCAGCCTGTGTTTCCCCTAGGCCGATGCCCCCAACCCATCCCTCATCCCTGAGACTGACGCCGTGGGTGTGACTGTGGTCCTCATCACCTGCACCTACCACGGACAGGAGTTCATCCGAGTGGGCTACTACGTCAACAATGAGTACCCTAACCCTGAGCTGCGGGAGAACCCGCCCCTAAAGCCAGACTTCTCTCAGGTGGGTCCTTTCTCCATGCTTCCTACTTCAGATAGTCTGGCTCCTTTTTTATTTTTATTTTTTTTGCGGTACGTGGGCCTCACTGTTGTGGCCTCTCCCGTTGCGGAGCACAGGCTCAGGACGCGCAGGCTCAGCGGCCATGGCTCACGGGCCCAGCCGCTCTGCGGCATGTGGGATCTTCGCGGACCAGGGCACGAACCTGTGTCCCTTGAATCGGCAGGTGGACTCTCAACCACTGCGCCACCAGGGAAGCCCAGGCTGGCTCCTTTGCACCTGGGGGTAGTTGAGTCGTTGGAATTGGGAGCCAAGGTCACTTCTTAAGGTTTTCAAGTAGTGCTCCGCTCTTGCAGCGCCGGGCTAGAACAGGAAAGAGAAAGGTCTTTGTTTCTCAGAATTTTGCCTTGCAGAATCAAGATTAGATAGGCCCTGGCCCTAAATCATGGTGCACAGGCACTCCCTGGAGTTCTACACATATTGTCGGTGGGGATGGAATAAACAAGGTCTGCTCTTCCTGGGCTTTTGGGGCAGGATCTCAGAGCGCCCTGCTGTGTGGGAGTAATGGGAGGGCATGCTAATGAGGGTTCACGTTCCTTTTCCTGCCCCAGCTCCAGCGGAACATCTTGGCCTCAAACCCCCGGGTGACCCGCTTCCACATCAACTGGGACAACAACACAGACAGGCTGGAGGCCATAGAGAACCATGACCCAGCCCTGGGCTGCGGCTTCCCCCTCAGCTGCACTCCCATCAAGGGCTTAGGTCTCCCTGGCTGCATCCCTGGGCTCCTCCCTGAGAACTCCATGGACTGCATCTAACTGTGGGACTCTAGGCCCTACCTGGGCCCAGCTGGGACTGCGGGCCAGTCTCCTGGCACATCTGGAGGGGGCAGCCGGGCCTACCAGAGAGTCTCAGGGAGGCCATGTGGAGGACTTTGGGGCCATCAACTATATCCAGGCCAGTCAAACTTGGCACCAAGGAAGGAAGGGGCTTCAGGTCTCTCTCTCCCAGCTCTGGCCCAGAGGATCATCTCACCTCTACTGCCCAGGCCTGAAAGAAGCAGGTACTTCAGTTCTTAATTCTTTCTCTCTTGTGTCCTTTCTCGCTTCCACACACATTATAAACTCCACCTGCGGGCCACTGTGCCATCGCACTCCAATAGTACCGTTGACCCAAAGCTCTTCCCACAGACCTCCCTGGCCTGCCTTGAGGATTTCTTGGTCTATGCCTGGCAAGGCTTCAGCCCTGTTGGGCCAAAGGCTCTGTCGTTCATCTTCCTTCCCAAACATCTGAGCAGACCCACCCAGCTTTCTGGAGTCACAGGCCAGGAGCCTCGGTAGAACGTGGACTCGGACACAATTTCTGTCCTTCTCCTAGGATGATTTTTAGGTCTTTTCAATCCAGTAGCCCTCTGGAAAACTCTGTTCCCAAAAGGGTGATCAGCAGGATGCTGAGAAAAGATGGTTGATGCTCCTCTCAGTCGCAGCCACCTTCCTGCTGCCTCCCAGCTGGATCTGGCTTTCCCTGGAGGCTGCCCTTGTGGGAAGATGGTATGTTGGAGGGGCCTTTTGTGGTCTGTCTCAATATCGGTATCAGGGCCCCTCTGCTTCTGGCTGCCTTGATCTGCCCTCTGCTAAGACCTCATGCTCTCAGAGGCCACAGTGCAGACAAGAGAAGCAGGAGGGACCCTGAAAACCTTCCCCCCTCCACCACGCTCCCCACCCTTGCCCGCATCCCCTCGTTGCTACATGGATGCTGTTGTGGTGGCAGTTTGTCTATTAAAGGGTTTTTATATTAAATATGTTTGGTTGGTCTAAAAATAAAAAGCACTTCGTCTAGACTGTTTCTGCTTTTGTCTTGGGTAGACTGAGGCAGTTTTGTCCATCTCTCCTCATGACTGGGCAGCCTCCTTCCCCAGCCAGTAGGTTGACTGCTCCTTGTCCGCTTGCTCAGCTTCTTACTCTTGCTTGTTATAGTTGTATTCCAGACTGAGGTCCAGGGAGGGGTTTTTCTTTGTCAAAACTTAAGCAACCCAGCTGTTCTGTAGATAGAGCATAACCAGTGATTTTTCAGACTTTGACCTTGACCCACAGAAATTAGTTAACATTGTGCTCCAAGGATACACACAGCAACACTTTTAGTAAATTTTACTTAGCCTTACTTTGTAACTCCACAGCCCCACGTGGAGTGGTTTGGCTGATGAGCCATTTCCCCACAATTCACAGAAAAACATAGACTCTTCGCTCCCTTAGACTATGGTGGACTTAGGAACACAGACAGCTGCTGGGTGGGGTGCAGGTTGTATACAAGTCCAGAGGCAGAGCAGTGAATTGGCTTGTAGACCTGAGACGAGCTAGCCTCCCCAAGCCAAGGAGAGCTGGCTCATCCAGTCTCCTGCCCATCGTGTCACTTCCTGTTTGGGCCTTCCTCTACTTCAGTGGTTCTCAACTGGGGGCAGTTTTGCCCCCCAGGGCACATTCAGCAATGTCTAGAGATGGTTTTAGTTGTCACAACTGCCGGAGGAGAGGGAAGTTCTACTGACGTGCCGTTGGTAGAGGGACTGGAGATACTGCTAAACACCCTATAGTGCACAAGACAAACCCCCAACCTCCACCCCAGCGTAGGATGATTTGGCCCTGAATGTTAGACATGTGGCAATGGGAAACTGACCGTCCTCAGGGTGTATTTAAAGGGCCCCCTGAAAAGGGGGGCATCTTGCACTCCTCTGCTCCAGGAGAAGATGTTCCTTGTGCATTGCCCAGACAGAGGGAATCCTCAGTCTGGCTGTGCCCCAGATTCCTCATCTGTAAAATGGGAGTGATGAGACTAGTACCTACGTGATAGGAGTGTGGTACGAAGTAATGTATTTAACAAGTGCCAGCTCTTACTACTGGCATGAGCCCAGCGTGGGCACCCAGGAAAGGGATGGCTACTGAGCGCCCCCCTCCTGGATCTCAGCATCCTCCTGAAGCTCGGGCTGTAGCTGAGGGAGACCCAGGAGGACCCCGGCATGGACCCTGGGCCTGCTGCTGCTGTCCTGCACCAGGCCTTATGAATGACGTCGGCTGGCGGCCCGGAGACCTGTGACCCAAGGCGCTCGCCGCGCCCCTCCCCCGCTGGCAGGTGGACAGCGGCTGCGCCGGGGTTGGGGTGGGGGAGCCGCGGCGCCAACCTTGGCTGGCCGGCAGCCGCTGCAGCACTGAGCGGGGGCGGGGGACTGCGGCGCGCACGGGCCCGGGCGAGCGCCCGCCTGGACCGCCTTCTGGGCCTCGGAGCGCGGCGCCGCCGCCCGCCAGCCTCCGCCGCCCCGCCGGGCGGGCCCGGGCAGCAGACTGCACCTCCGCCCCGCCCTCTCACCCCCGGATTGACACTGAACGTTCTGCCGGGGGCTTGCCGGACAGCGCGCCTCCGCCAATTGGCGGCCTCGCTGGGCGGACCCCAGGCCCTGTCGCGAGCGTCGGCCAATCAGGCGCGTAGGCCCGCCCAGCTGGGGCCTCGCAAGCGCGCGAGTGGCCAGGCGTCTTAGGGGCGAGTCATGGGGCCGAGAGCCTATGGCAGCACGGGAGGGTCACGGAGGACCAATGGGCGGCGACGCAGCACCGTCAGTCAGGGCGGCCTAGGCCAATGAGCTGCGGGCTGCGGGGGCGTCACGGACAGCAGCAGCGGACTTGGGCTGAGGTTCCCGGGCGGGCGGGCGCGGAGAGACGCGGGAAGCAGGGGCTGGGCGGGGGTCGCGGCGCCGCAGCCAGCGCAGCCAACCCGAGGGGCCGCCGCCGCCGCCGCCCAGCGCGCTCCGGGGCCGCGGGCCGCCTCCAGCACCCGCCGCGCCGCAGCTCCGGGACCGGCCCCGGCCGCCGCCGCCGCGATGGGCAACGCCGCCGCGGCCAAGAAGGGCAGCGAACAAGAGAGCGGTGAGTGCCCGGGCCGTGACCCCGATCCCGGCCCCGCGCTGCCAGCCCCCTCCCTATCCATCACTGCCTGGCCCCTCCCCCTACGCGCCCCCCCATTTCTCTCTGCTTACCCCCCAGCGCCCCTTCCCCTGCCTGTCCAAGGTTGGGGCCCAAGGCCCGCAGATGGCCCCGTAGGAGCCCCCTTGCCTAAGACCGCCCCCCACTGCAAAGACTGTGCTCCCCCCCAGCTGTCACTGCCAACCATGGCACGTATGACCGCTGGGGCCCCACATGGGGCCCTGTCACCACCCCACTGTCTCCTCTCCTGGTCCCCTCTCCCCAGATTCTAATCTCTCCACTTCCTCACTCACCTCTTACACAGATGTGACCCACTGCCAAACCCCGACCCAGACCTCTGCCAGTCTGGGAGTGCTATGGGGTATGCCTCCACCCCGCAGGGACCTTGGCCACTTGGTGACCACACCCCTCCCCCCCTCCAGCCCCCGCCATCTTTCTCCTGCCCTTCCCCTCTTCACCTTATCACAGCCCCCCTCCAAACCCACTCTGTCCCCTTTGAGCACTTCCCAGAGCCACCTCCAGCATTGTTTTTCTCTTCTGTGTCACTTGGCATGGGGGACAGGATCTTTCTGGGTCCCTCTGCCCCTCTCTCACTCTGTCCCTCTGCTTCTCTGCTTGTGCTTCCTCCTCCAAGCAAGCGTCTGTCCCTGGCTGGGGTAGCAGACTGTTTATGAACCTAGAGAACTACTTCTGTGCTTCAAAAGCCAAGTTTGAGCCGATCTTGCTGGAATTCATTGCATCCTCTTTTCGGGGTTGGGGCGGGGGGCGGGGGCAGTGTCAGCAGAGAGCCCCTTCCCATCTCCTGCTGTTCCGTGAGCTCTAGGCTCCTTGGAGGGCCCTTCAATAAATGGTTGTTTCACAACTGAGGCTCTGTCATTCACCCAGTCCCCCAGGCTTCTTCACCCGCTCCTGGCTTGGGATGAAAAGTAGAGGATGAAGAGGGTCTGGGTTTAGCAAGGCTCATTCAGCTTGAGCTGGGATGGTGAGAAGGAGGACTCAAGGGATGGCAGTTGGGAAGAGAAGTGGTTGACATCTAATGACTTGCTTTGCCAAGAGACAAATAGATTCTGATCATTCCCAGCGTTCAGCCAGAGAGGGGACTGTTTCCCCCTCGGCTCCCAAATATATTGGCCTTTTCCAGCCAGCCGGGGAAAGAGATTCTTTATCTGGAAATGCCTTCAGAAATGGTCTCCAGCCCCTTCCTCAAGTCCTCCAACTCTTAAATTGTCATCACTCCAGGCCTAAAGCTGGACCTCAGCTAGGATCCCCTTACAGTTACCCAGAAATAGAGTTGAAAAGGAATGGCCACATCCAAATATGCTCTTCCCAGTTACTTTTCTCAAACCCCAGTGTCTGAGTTCCCTGAATGCTCCCTCCCAGAAACACCCAGGCATGAAAGCCAGGGAACTTTATTCCCACCCAGACTCAAATGGCAGAACTCAGAGTCACTGAGCAACCATGGAGAGGCCTGACATGTCACCGATGGGTGGGGGACGGGAAGGCAAGTGCCTGTAGCTGAGCGCTTGATGACAGAGGAGCAGGTGGGTAGTGACCAAAAAAGGTCTGGGCATGAGCTTGGAGGGGACTAGGCAGATAGGCAGAGGGGGAGCGGCCGGGCCCCCAGCAGGTGAGACCGGCTGAGAGGTGGAAGGTGGAGGCAGGCAGCTGTACATTTCAGTGGCTCAGTTGAAAGTTGGGGAGATGACATAGTCCTGGAAAACTTTCAAGGCGTATCAAACACATGCAGTGGGGAGTGGGGGTGGAAAGCCACACAAGGAAAAGGAGCCCTAAGAAAAAGGTCAGAGGCTTCGGAAGGAACCGCTAATTCAGAGCACAGGCTGGACACCCAGGAATGGACTATCAAGGTGAAATAGAGCCACTGTTTATTGGGCATCTAGGATGTACCAGGCTAAATGGTCTCCACAGATCTATCTGCTCGAGTGATTTTTCATAACGGGCGCTTATCTGCATTTTCCAAACGAGCTCTCTGAGTTTGACATAGATGTTGCCACAGAGGCAGGATTCACATCCAGATCCACCTACCAGACAACTTCCTGGACCCCAGGGTTTCCCAACTCAAACATTCTCAAGCCGCCTCCCTGATTTTTACTATATTCACTTCTATTTTGTTAACTTAAATAAAAATTTTGACTCACTTTTGTTCAGATGTAAATTTTGATCCGTCCTAAGCAATATTATAAATGAAGTCATGGGATTGCTGTGCCAGTTATATTCTCTCTGATATGCATTAAAATACAACGTAACTAGAAAAGTGAAACATCCCTAAAATCATTTCATGCCCTGCCAGTGGGACCTATGTCACACTTTAGGAAATGCCCTAAGCTATACTTCCTTCCAGAGGCTTGCAGGGGCTCTCAGAGAAGGAAATAGGATGAGGAAGGAAGCCCCTCTTCGCTTCAAATCTCCAATTCTGAGAGGATGGAGTTAAGACAAAATTTGCCTTCTCGTAACTAGGGTCGGGTGGGGGTGGGGTAGTAGTAGCCAGGCCAGCCTGCAGGGGGCACCTGAATTTCATCTGCCAGATGTCAGCCCTACTGGAGTAAGGAAGATGACCAAACCTTAGTAGGCACCAGTTCAGCATCCTGCAGCCCCCTATACTACCGGCTCCATGCCGGGGCAGGACAGCGTTGGCTTCCTCCCAAGAGGGTGGGGATCCAGAATGAGCCCTGGGGTGGGGTGGGGGAAATCTGTACCCAAAGTTGCCAGAGCCATTGGCAGGGGCCTGGGTAAGATGCTAAGAGGGCAGAGAAAAACAAGACCAAGCCCTGGGCCCTGAGCAGCAGGAGGAATTGAGAGAGGGCAGTGGCTTCAAGAGGCCCTGGGGACAGGCGGCCAAGTGGGGCTCAGGCCTTGGCTGCCCTGGCCAAAGGCACCCCTAAGAGCTGGTCCATGGGAGAAGGGACAGGTCTGGTGAGAAGGAGCCCTCCAGATACCACCCCCCCGCCTCCCAGGTCCCAGGGATAAGCAGATCCAGGCTCCGAGAGTGAGAACTGCCCCCAAGAGGTCCCTAAATGGGAAGAATTGCGGCCCTCTGATGTACTACAGAAGTCCTAGAGGGCCAAATACTGTCTGTGCGTTGGCAGTTGTATGGGTGCCCAAGAGGGTCCTGCCAAGGCAGCTTTTCCTTTAGCCCAACCAGGCTTACAGAAGCTTGAGGGTCCTCTCTGCCCCTTCCCTGCACCCACTGGCCCCAGGTTGGGTTTCTTTTCCTGGCACCACCCCACAACTCCCTGGCTCCCCCTATAGGCAGGGCTCTGGGGATGGGCAGCCAAGCTGGTGCAGCAGGTCTCATGAGCCTTCCCAGCCACCATAGTCCTGGTGCCCTGAGAGGAAGACTGAGTGATGGCTTCCAACCCCAGCGATGGTGAGGCTGAGCCCTGTTGCTATAGCAACTTACCAGGCACTCTCTGACACTCAAGTCAGGGAAGGATTGCAGTAGAGTTTAGGGAACAGGTGAAGAGGAAAAGTCTGTGGACCCCTGGCTGGCCCTAGAAACCCTCCCTTACTAACAACCCTGAGCTGGGGGGCCTGGGGAAGAGCAGGCGAGATGGGTGGTTCAGTTCAGACAAGGGGGGGATGGTCACCCAGAGCGGGGGTCCAGCTCAGAGCCAGGCAGTGGGGTAGTCCAGCTCAGTGTTGAGGTTCAGCTCAGATTGGGGGTTGGTCCAGCTCAGTGATGGAGTCCACGTCATAATGGACAGTGGCCCAGTATAGAATGAGGGTCCATCAGACTGCGGGTCGGTCCAGTCCAGTGTTGGGGTCCAGCTCAGGCTGGGGGTTGGTCCAGTCCAGGGCTTGGCGTTCCTGCCCCAGAATTTCCAGGACAACCAGGTTTCAGGGAGCAGCAGGTCCTGAGATTGTTGTCTGGCGGGGTCTGAGGCTGGGCTCCTGCCTCCTCATGGGGCCCTGGCTTTTTGAGGGATGCTCTCTCTGTGAGCTCTAATTGAATCCGGACCACGGTGGAGGCTGGCACCCCTCCTGTGGGAGACATGGGCCGGCTGACAGGTTCTAAAGACAGCAGCCAGCTGGGTTTCCCTTCTCTGCCACTTCCTGTTGTCAGCAGGGGCCATGGGTGCCAGGCGCTCTCGGAGAGAAGCTGCCACTGACCCTCCACTTCTTTTGGGATCTGGAAAGAAGGAGGAAGATGGTCAAGGCTGCCTCCCCCTCCCCCACCCCGGGGTTTAGCGTTTCGTTTCCGGTTTGGACTTTCATGGCTGAGAGCAGAGCCAAGCACAGGGCAAGGTTTGATACAGGCCAAGGACATCCCAGGATGCCATTCCCCTCTCCGCCCCTGCATAGAAGCAAGACAAAGTCAGATGTACCCATTTCTTTCTCAAAGTAGCAGAATTTGGGGGCTCCAGGTTCAAAGAGCACTTGGGGGAGGAGATAGGGTAGCTCTCACTGCCCCCCAACTCCCGCCTTTCTCTCCAGCTGCTCTTTCGGCTAATTAACGGAGCTCTGGGGCCTCTTTGGCCCCCAGGGAGGCCCCAGCTGCTGCCTGGGCCTGAGCCTTAACTCCTTCCCCTCTGCCCAGTGGGCACTGCCCTGGGCACATTGGGTGTCATCCTCAGGGTAGTCCAGCACCCACTGAGAAAGGCAGGGCCTGGCAGCCCGGGAGCAGTGTAGTCCCTGGAACGGGAAGTTAGCTTTAGCACCCCGCCCCCCAGGGCAGGCAGGCCAGCCTGAGGAGGGACACCCTCAGGAGAATCTTCCCACCACATCCTGCCAAGGAGGGGCCTTTACAAACCTTGGCCAGCGGGAGCAGGTACCTTTAAATGCTTCCCTGGCAACCAGCTCCTCCTCGCCTGTCCCCCCGAGGCCCTCCCGAGGAAGCCAGCTCAGAGGCTCTGCGTCTTCCTGGTTTCCCTGCAAAGGGAAGGTTCCAGGGAGAACTTAGGGAGGCCTGGGATGGATCTGGGGTCAGGTAGAGGCTGGGATGGGGACTCAGAGACCACCTTCCAGCTGTGGCTGCAGCTGCTTCTCTGGGGCCATGTGACTGTCCGTTTCCTGGGCTACCTGTGCCGCACCCTCTGGGCACCTAAGCCGCAGCCAGCACCCTGAGCCTCACTGGCCAGGGGTAGATGGGCCCCAGATCACCCCATCCCACTCTATCCCCCATTTTACCCTCTGCTGGAAGAGGCAGGAAGCAGAGGTGAGTATGGGGGCTCCTGGCTGGGGTTCCCCCCATCATTATCCCTCTTTATCTGCCCACTCTTTCTGGCACTGCCACACCCTGTGCCCCATCCCCAAATCTGGCAAGCTGATGGCACCAGAGAGCACACAGCCTGGGCCCTTCAGCACGTTGAAAGGCCAGAACAGGGCTGTGTCAGAATCAAGGCACCGTATAGAGCCTCTTAGTGGGGTACCAGCAGACAGAGGCACAGACGCACCAAGTTGGGAAAAACAGGACATGGCAGTTCTCAGGGATTGCCGAGAGCAAAAGAGGAAGCAGGGCCAGGCTTTCTCCTGGATTCCTCTTAAACTCGCTCCTCTCTGCCTTTTTGGGTGGGTGACGGTAGAATCCCCAGAGGGTGCCTTCACCCCCACCTTCATCCAGAATTCAGTGTGTACGTTTGGAGGTTTCCAAGGAAGGTGTTGTGTGTCAAAAAAGATTCTGCCAGTGAAAGCATTGGATGTGGTGCAGCCCCCAGGCTCAGGGAGGTCTCAGACAGTTGGTGGCTCAGCCAGGCACCAGCCTAGGACTCTTGGCCATTCCTTGATCACCCCCTTTCTGCCTGGTCATTCTTTGTAGGGCTTTCCTAGCCCACAGTCTCTCCTCCATCTGCCACGCTTACAGCTCCACGGAAGGCTCTTCTCTGCAAACGCTGAGGGAGAGCCTTGCGGGTGATGGGGGGGTGGGGGGTGGCTACCCACAAGGCTGTAGGGATTCCTGGCACTGCATATGGGTGAGATAGGCAGATGGCAGGCAAGGCCAAAGTACCAGTGTGCAGGACCCCTCAGGGTGGCAACTGTCCCAGGAACATCAGGGTTGAGGACAGCTCTGTCCATGGGCCATCCTGGTGCCCTGCAACCAGTCAGAAGCAAAGCAGTTAACCTCATGGGCAGTGGGGTCCGGGAAGTGATCTGAGACCAGTCTTCTCATCTGTACAATGAGAGTAATAGCAGCTCTGAGCCATCAGTGTAGGAATTAAGCGTGGAAAGCACTCAGCACAGAGCTGGCACACAGGGAGGGTCCCTGAACAACAGCGCGCCTGACTCCAGGGGGCGGTTACAAGGACACGTCCATACCGTAAGAATCCATCAGGTTGAGCATTTAAGATTTGAGCACTCAGTGCTCCTCCTGTATTTTATACCTCCATTTTAAAAACTACTTAAAAGCAAAATTAATAGCTGACATTTATATGGCACTAACCCCTGTACCCGCCACCATCCAAACCCCCTTTGCCAAGATTAACTCATTCGGTCCTCACAACCACCCCACCAGGTCATTACTATTATTATCCCCATTTTACAGATGAGGAAAACCAAGGCCCAGAGGTGCAATCAGTTGCCTAAGGTCACACAGCTCATCAGGGACCAGGCTGGGATCTGAACTTGATCTTATCCCAGAGTCCTGGCCCTTAACTGTTTTGCCGGGCTGCCTCTCCACATGGGCGGGAATGCCTGTTTCCAGGCCTCAGTTTCCTAGGGTGGTAAACAGAATGGTTAAAATGAAAGTTGACAAGTGAACCAAATGAGATAGTGGATGCAAAGCAGCAAGCCCAGGGTCTGCCAGGAAGTCTTCAGTGTTAGCCAGATGGTGATGTTCGCCTTGGGGTGCTGAAGGGCCTGTAGGGGGCAGGCATCAGGCGAGGCTTCCCTTGAGCAAGCTCTGGAACGAGGGCCCCTCCATTGGCAAAGGTGGGAATGGAGCCAGCTGGGGGCCAAGGCAACAGCTGAACCCCCCAAGGGCGCCTGCTACCCGAGCCCCAGAGGCCTCCACCCCGGGCCGGCCTCCCCAGAGAAGGGGCCAGAGGAGCAGCCAAATCCCGAGGCTATAAATACCTCGGCTGGCGTCGTCCCTCGCCCTGGAATGTCAGTCAGAACTGGAGCGAGTGGGGGTGGGCTGGCCTGGGCGACGCTCTCTGTCCCCCTGAGAGTGACCCCCGAGTTGCCCTGTCCCCCATTTTGGACAGAATTGAGGCTGGACCCCACCTCTCTGTAGTAAAGGAGACCCCAGACCCCAGCCCAGATCAGGGCCCCCCCCCACCAGGCTACCCTCAGACTCAGCCAGGACACCCGAAGGCACTGGGAGAAGGTCAGGCTCTGGATTGAGACGACTGCACCCCACTTTCCACAAATTGGCATCTCCCCAGGAGTAGCCCAGGCCCACGCCAACAAGATGGGGTCTCCATCTCACTCTCTCCTCTTTTCCTTTCAGTGAAAGAGTTCTTAGCCAAAGCCAAAGAAGATTTTCTTAAAAAATGGGAAAATCCTGCTCAGGTAAGCCCCCTGGGTACAGAGCCCTGGGAGGGATAGCTGACAGCCCCCTTCCCCTCAACTGCATCCCTATGCCATGGCTAGGATTTTATGGCCCCATGGAGGGCTCCAGACCTGCCCTCATTCGCTCCCTAGATGCCCATGGGGGCACCTGATCACTCACTGCCAGGCTCCCCCACCCCACCAACCCCGTCCAACTGGCGGCCCCTGCCCCCCAGGCAGCTGCCAGCAGCTCCTGGGCCCCAGGCCAGGGCCGGATCTGGCCCCTGCCACCAGCCTTGAGGAATGTACCCTCCGCCATCTTGTTTTTCCACCCCCTGTCCTCACCCCACTAGCTCCACCTGGTCCCCAGGGCCCCCTCTGCTGGTGGCAGAGGGAACACCCCAAACTTTGGCCTAGCAGGCTAGACAGGGTGGGGGGCTGGTCCCTGACCCTCCAGACCCTTGTGCCCACAGAATACAGCCCATTTGGATCAGTTTGAACGAATCAAGACCCTCGGCACGGGCTCCTTCGGGCGGGTGATGCTGGTGAAGCACAAGGAGACCGGGAGCCACTTTGCCATGAAGATCCTCGACAAACAGAAGGTGAGCCCAGCCCTGCCACAAGGCCCTGGTCCCAGCCACCAGGGCTTTGCCTGGGCTGTTCCCACCACCTGGAGTGGTCTTCCCACCTATCCACTCACCAGCTATTTCCTGAGCCTCCATAATGTGCCAGACCCAAGGGCGGGAAGGGTACCATGCTGCCTTCAGGAAGCTTTCCCCAGGAGGAAAAGTACCCTAAGACGTAAAGCCCACACGGGCTCAGACACCTAGGCTGTATCGAGGAAGCCAGAAGTCTTCCTGGGGGAAGTGATGCTTACACAGACCTTCTTTCTGTAAATATTTTGTTTTTGAATTTTATTTTATTTATTTTTTTATACAGTAGGTTCTTATTAGTTATCCATGTTATACATATTAGTGTATATATGTCGATCCCAATCTCCCAATTCATCACATCACCCCCTGCCCTTTGTAAATACTTTTGAAACCCTACTTTTTGCCAGGCAATGCTCTAGAGCAGCACCATCCAGGAGACATATCACACAAGCCACATATGGTTTTAAATTTTCTAGAATCCTCATTTTATTTATTTGGTAGCACTGCGTGGCTTGCAGGATCTTAGTTCCCGAACCAGGGATCGAACCCCGGGCCCTCGGCAGTGAGAGCATGGAGTCCTAACCACTGAACCACCAGGGAATTCCCTAGAATCCTAGTTTTAAAAGTTTTAAAAAGGCAGAATTCATTTTAACAATATGTTGTAATTAAGCCAGTATATCTACAATATTATCATTTCAACGTATGTATCCAGTGTAGAAATATCCTTAATGAAACATTTTACATTCTTTTTTTCCGTACTAAGTCTTAGAAATCCAGCGTGCATTTTACACATATAACACATCTCCATTCAGATGTTAATTTTCACTGGAAAGACAAGAAAAAGTAGAGAAATTGAAAAAGCAGATTCACATAGCCCACGTTGTTCCAAACAGGCTTGAAAGTTGTCTGGTAACTGTGCCAAGTATCAGTTTTTAAATTTTCTTTTTTTTTAATTTCTTTATTTCTTTATTTATTTTTGGCTGAGTTGGGTCTTCGTTGCTGTGCATGGACTTTCTCTAGTTGCAGCGAGCGGGGGTACTCTTCCTTGCGGTGCACAGGCTCTAGGCGCGAGGGCTTCAGTAGTTGTGGCACATGGGCTCAGTAGTTGTGGCTCACAGGCTCTAGAGTGCAGGCTCAGTAGTTGTGGCACATGGGCTTAGTTGCTTCACAGCATGTGGGATCTTCCCAGACCAGGGCTCGAACCCGAGTCCCCTGCGTTGGCAGGTGGATTCTTAGCCACTGTGCTGCCAGGGAAGTCCCTAAATTTTCATTTTATATATCTATATAGATATAGATATAGATATAGATATATTTTTTTGGCTGCCTTGGGTCTTCGTTGCTGAGCGCGGGCTTTCTCTAGTTGCAGGGAGCAGGGGCTACTCTTCGTTGCGGTGCGCGGGCTTCTCAGTGCGGTGGCTTCTCTTTGTTGTGGAGCACGGGCTCTAGGCGCAAGGGCTTCAGTAGTTGTGGCATGCGGGCTCAGTAGTTGTGGCGCACAGGCTTAGTTGCTCCGCGGCATGTGGGATCTTCCCAGACCAGGGCTCAAACCCGTGTCCCCTGCGTTGGCAGGTGGATTCTTAACCACTACGCCACCAGGGAAGCCCTAACTTTTCATTTTAGATACTTCAAATTTTAAACTTGGTTCCCCAGTCAACGAACCACATTTCAAGTACTCAGCAACCGTACGTGGCTAGTGTGGAATCTACTGGACAGTGCAGGTATAGACCCAAACGATGTAGCTGTGAGCAAAGCAGAAAACGCCCCAGTGCAGTGGGGCTTAGAGCTGACCAAGGGGCCAGGCTGCCTGCGTGTGACAAGCTGCACTGATGTTGACTAGCTGCATGTGAACTTGGGCACGGCACTTCCCCTCTCTGCATCTGGGCTTCCAAACTTGCATGCTCCCATTGCATACCCCGCAGGGCTCCTGTCAGAGAGTGTGAGACGGCTGCTGGGGACAGCTGAGGGCTGAGGAGGAATTAACCCTGGGTTCAAGTGGATGTGGGGGGCGGGGTGTCCTCTAGATGCAGGGAAGGTATTTCTAAATCCCCCACCCCTTGGGTGCTACTCCCACCTGTCTGTTTGGTTTCAACTCAGCTGCCCCTTCCTCCAGGAAGCCTTCTCTGACTCCCCAGCCTTCACCAGATGCCTTATCTGGGCATCCACAGGCCCCAAGCTTCCCCCACCACAGCTCTGACCCCTGTGGCCTGGTGACTCATGTGTTCTTGCCCTGAACTGCATGCCATGTGGGGACAGGCACCCAGCCCAGGGCTTGACAGGCCCCAGGCACTCAAACGATTCTGGATGGAGGACCCAGCCCGGCCCTGGCACATCTACTTTTGGGTGGCAGGGAAGAAAAGAGCTCTCTCACACCCCCTCCTCTCTCCTCTCCCCTCCCACCCCTGCAGGTGGTAAAGCTGAAACAGATTGAGCACACCCTGAATGAAAAGCGCATCCTGCAAGCGGTCAACTTTCCGTTCCTTGTCAAACTCGAGTTCTCCTTCAAGGTGGGGTCCCAGCGGCCGCAGACCAGGGCCACTGCCGGGTGATGCAGCCTCTGGGTTCCCAGAGCTGGGGCTCAGCCAACCACAACCAGTGGTTGCCCAAAAAGGCAGACCCACTGATGGGGGAGCGGTGAAGAAGACCCCTGGGGGTGGAGGGCAAGTCAACCTGGGGCTCTGATAGACCCCAAGTTCAGCTGGGCCTGCCAACTTACAGCTTGATAACCTTGGGCACGTCCCCCAACCTGGATAACATCCCTCAAAATCATCGTTCCATTTACAGCAAGAACCTGACACACAGCCACAAACTGCCGCTCAGCCTGGGTTCAAATCCCAGCCTTGCACTTCCTGGCTGTGTGACCCTGGCAAGAAATTTCACTCCCATGAGCCTTAGTTTCTTCATCTGTAAAATGGGGATCATGGCAGGCCCCACCTGGTGGGGCTGCCATGACAGTTCGAACCACATCATGAGCACCCTGCGTGAGCTGTTTTGGGTGCCATCCTAAGCCATGACTGTGAGAGTTGGGAAAGGCCCCTCAGGGCCTGTGACCCTAGCAGTCACAAGGACCCCACGCTTTGTTTAAGGCTCTGCTGCCACCATCTTGAAATTCATAATCATTTTTTTAACGAGGGGCCTCACTTTTATTTTGAGGGAGGACTCACAAAATCTGTAGCCCATCCTGGTCCCATTTGACAGATGACAAAACTGTGGCCCCAAGAGCCTTGCTCAAGACAGTCACAGACAGGAACCACCACAGAGTTCTCTCTGCAGCCCAGGCATGCCAGCCAGGTCCCTGGTGTACCTCTAGCCAGCCCTCACTTTTGGCCCCCGTAAGCAGGATCATGGCTGCCCCTTCTTTCTCATGGGCAGAATGAAATGAGACAGGTAATCAGTGAGCACAGTGCCTGGCGCTTGGAACGTGCTTCACATGGGAACCAAAACTGTTGTTGTTGCTTTTGTCTGACACCTGCCTTCAGATGGGGCCTGGGGCTTGGGGAGTGGGGCCCTGATCAGCTGCTGCTTCCCACAGGACAACTCAAATTTATACATGATCATGGAGTACGTGCCTGGTGGGGAGATGTTCTCACACCTGCGGCGGATCGGGAGGTTCAGGTGAGCCCGACGCCCCCTGCCACCCTGGGCCTGGGGTGTGCATGGGTGTCGTCTGTGGAAGTGGCCTCTCCAGGTCCCTGTGGGTTCTTGTTCCCCCGAGCTGAGGAATCTACAATGTCTCAGCCACCACGAAACAAAACAAACACGGTGACTTAGGCGTCACCACGTAAGTGGGCAATTTCATGTCGTTTTTAAATTTGTGCTATCTTATTTATATAGATATGCACTTTACATACAATAAAATGCACAGGTTTTCAATACCCTGTTCCATGAGTTTTGACAGCTGCATTCACATGTGTGTAACCACCACCCCAGAAAATTCCCTCAAATGCCTTTCTTGGCAAATCACCACCCCAACAAAGGCAAACGTCCTTTCTGGCTTCAAACACCATAAATGTGTTTGGTCTGGGTCTGGACTTGATATAAATGGAATCACACAGTTCATATTCTTTTGTCCCTTTCTTCTCTTGCTTCACATAAGCGTTTTGTGATCCAGCCACATTGTTGGGTATATTCATCATTTGTCCTGGTGGTGGTGTTGGGTAGGATCCCATTGTAGGAATCTATCACAATCTGTGATTCCATTCCTCTGTTGATGGACATTTGGGCTCTTTCCAGTTTGGGGCTGTATATGAATAAGGCTGCTCTGCTGATGCATTTCGATCGCTGGGCTGGAGGCAGCTCGATAGGCCCACCTGCTGGACCATTTGGGGGTGGGCAGGTCCTGCTGGTGTGGCCACCCACTCTCACCCATCCTCTCCCCGCTTGTCCCCATCAGTGAGCCCCATGCCCGCTTCTACGCAGCCCAGATTGTCCTGACCTTTGAGTACCTGCACTCGCTCGATCTCATCTACCGGGACCTGAAGCCGGAGAACCTCCTTATCGACCAGCAGGGCTACATTCAGGTGCCCACTGGGCTGGGCGAGGGGCAGCCCCAGGTGGCCACAGCCTGAACCCTCCCACCCTCCCGGCCAACCGCCCATTCTTGTGCCCACAGGTGACAGACTTCGGTTTCGCCAAGCGTGTGAAAGGCCGCACCTGGACCTTGTGCGGCACCCCCGAGTACCTGGCCCCCGAGATCATCCTGAGTAAAGTAGGCGCTTCCCTACCCCTCCCACCGCTCTGAGGCCTGCTCCACTGCCGGCGGCCCCCTCCTCACCCTTCTCCCCTCACCTGCTCCCCTCCTCTCACTCCAGGGCTACAACAAAGCTGTGGACTGGTGGGCCCTGGGGGTTCTCATCTATGAGATGGCCGCTGGCTACCCGCCCTTCTTCGCTGACCAGCCCATCCAGATCTATGAGAAGATTGTCTCTGGGAAGGTGAGGCCCGGATATGGGGGCTCAGGCCTAAGACTGACCCTTCCCTGCCTGTCCTGCTCACTGGGGAGCCCTGATCGTCATTGTCAGAACAGTCTAGGGAATTCCCTGGCAGTCCAGTGGTTCGGACTCTGAGCTTGCTTCCACTGCCGGGGGCACAGGTTCGATCCCTAGCTGGGGAACTAAGATCCCGAGTGCTGTGTGGGGCGGCCAAAGAAAAACAGAAAAAGAACAATCGAGAAGTTCATCAAGTCAGGCCAGGTGGTGAAGCCAGACACACCCACTACGCTAACTGAGGCCACCACTTCACACAACCTCGCTGTCTGATTCTGGACCACAGTGCCGAAATCCTAAGGGTTTTCAAAACCCCAGGTCTCACCCAAACTCCTGCCCTGCCTGCCAGGAGGCTCATCTCGTCTCTAGTCGGCCCCCTTAGCATGAATTTTCACAAGTTTCACAGCAAAAAAGCGAGCATGTTCAGTTCCCAGGCGCTACCCCAGACCCCTCTGGGGAGTCACTTTGGACGTAAGGCCCTGCCTCCTTTCCCAAATGCAGACTTTCTAACTTGCAGGCTGTGGGTAAGGGGTGGCGGAACCGTTAGAGCCCCGGAGTGCATTAAGTACCTGCTGCCCCATGCACCCCCTCGGTCGTACCCCACCACTCTGAGGGAGTGAGGAAGCTGAGGTGCAGAGATTGGACATGTCTGGTTCAAGATCACATGGCAGCATCGTCTCAAAAGAGGTTGGGGACCCCACCTCTGACTGCAGCTCACCCACCTCACCGGGAGGACCAACCATCCCTCCATCTGGCCCAGGAAATGGTGTGAGTGGCTCCCAGCTCAGCCTAGGTGGGCTGACCTGGCTCTAAGTCCCAGCTCTGCCACCCATCAGCTTTGAAACCTCAGGCCAATGTCTTCACTTCTCTGAGTCTTATCCATCTCAGAACTGGGGAACTAGCCACTTGCCTCTCAGAGAGGTTGAGAGAATCACCACCTGCAAAGTGGGGTCACTAAAAAAGGGAAAGATGAGGTGTCTGCCACGAGGCAGAATAGAAATTGCCAAGAAAATGGCCCAGAGTGGGGGAAAAAAAAAAAAGCCATAGAAGTTTTCGAGGGGGAAGAGAAGATGAGCGTGACTCCCTTCTTTGTAGCATTTCACAGTTCCCACGCACCCTCAGCAGGATTATCTCCCTCATGCAACCCTGGGATATCTGCCCCATGCCAGAGAGGCAGGCACAGGCCCAGAGAGGTTAAGGGCCGTGGCCAAGGTCACACAGCATGGAAGAGGCAGAGCAGTGCTGGAAGTTGGTTCTTGGAGCTCTAAATCCAGTGACTGCTTACATACAAAGCTGTGGACTCAGAGCATTTGGGGAAAGTTTCTGGAAGAGTTGAACTGAGCCTTAAAGAATGGAAGAGCCTTAGCTATGCAGAGAGAGAGAGAGAGAGAGAGAGAGAGAGAGAGAGAAATAGACAAACAATTATTTCTCTTAGAAGCATGAATATTTCTGAAGTCCCCAGACCCTAGCAGAGCTGCCTTTGGAAGCAGTGGCTAAGAATGCAAGTTCGGAGTCCAACAAACCCCAGATGGAACCGACTTGCCCTGCTCCTCCATGAGATCTTGGGCAAGCTGTTTAATCCTTCTGAGCCTCAGTTTCCTCTTCTCAGGAAACAGAAATGGGAACCTCAGGAATTCCCCGGCAATCCAGTGGTTAGGACTCGGGACTTCCACTGCCAAGGGCCTGGGTTCAATCCCTGGTTGGGGAACTAAGATCCCACAAGCCGCATGGTGCAGACAGAAGAATAAAATGGGAACCTCATAGCTCTTACCTCTCCAGCAGCATCAGCATGGCCCAGGAACTGGCTAGAAATATAGACTTTCAGGCCCCACCTGAATCAGATATCCTGAATCAGAAACTCCAGTGGGCCCAGCAAGCTGTTTTAACGGAATTCCGATGCACACTCTGGTTTGGGGTCCTCCACCCAATAAGACAATTGGATGGTGAAGGCAGTGTTCTGGGCTCCCCAAGCTCCAGATCAATTTCCCAATCTGTCTGTGTTACCCCCTCTCCAGGTGCGGTTCCCGTCCCACTTCAGCTCCGACCTGAAGGATCTGCTGCGGAACCTCCTGCAGGTGGACCTCACCAAACGCTTTGGGAACCTCAAGAACGGGGTCAATGACATCAAGAACCACAAATGGTTTGCCACGACTGACTGGATCGCCATCTACCAGAGGAAGGTAGGCCCCCCCTTCCCCTTGTGCTCTCAGGGTTTTGGAGGGGGCTGGGCAAGAGCCAGGGAGTATTGCCAATGGAGAGATGAAAAGGGAAGGGGAATTTGAAAATAGGCTGCGGGCTCTGGGCTCTGCCCAGAGCCAATCTAAATTGGCTCTGCCTCAATTTAGATGAGGCAACTTAGAGCATTGGGGGTATAGAAACAGAATTGTGGGGTCATTTGGCCACTCTGTGACCTTGAACAGACTTCCCTCTCTGGAAAGTAATTTCCCCATGGGTGAGTTGGCTATAATAAGATTCTTGGGTTGTTAAGATGAGTCCACACCCTAATGCTAAGATCAGGCCTGGGTCAGAGTAAGTGATCTCATGAATGTTAGCCCATTCGCATTTATTGTTGTAACGATGATTATGTTGACTGCTGAGGTCTGAATGGCTCTTGACCCCTCTCCAGGTGGAAGCTCCCTTCATACCAAAGTTTAAAGGCCCTGGGGACACAAGTAACTTTGACGACTATGAGGAGGAAGAGATCCGAGTCTCCATCAATGAGAAGTGTGGCAAGGAGTTTTCTGAGTTTTAGGGGTGTGCCTGTGCCCCCATGGGTTTTCTTTCTTTGTTTCTTTTTTTTTTTTTTTTTTTTTTTTGTGGTGGGTGGGAGGGTTGGATTGAACAGCCAGAGGGCCCCAGAGTCCCTTGCATCTAATTTCACCCACCCCTGCCCCACCCTCCAGGGTAGGGGGAGCAGGAAGCCCAGATATTTGGAGGGAAACACCAGCTGCTCCCCCTCACCCCCTTCTCCCTCCTGCCCCCCCATCCCCCCTACTGCTTTTGCCTCCCTCCTCCCCCACAGCCCCCCACCCTAGCCTACTTCTGCCTGTTTTAAACGAGTTTCTCAGTTCTTCCCTTCTTCAGGTTAGACCAGGTCTTGCTGGTGTGTCAGGGACAGGGTGTGGAAAGAGGGGCCCAAACAACTCCAGCCACCTGCCCCCCACCCAAAAAAAACCCACAGGCACCACTCTCTAAGGGCAAAAGAATGAAAGGCTAACCTTCCCTTCAGAGCAATCTTGCCAGGGAAGGAAAGATTTTAGTGACATGTTCAGCGGGCTACTTAATACAATATTTTAAAAAAACAATTTACAATCTTATTTAAGTTCCACCAATGCCTCCCTCCCTCCTTCCTCTCCCACCCCTTCCCATGCCCCTCCTCCCCAAGTCCATTTTAATAAGGCTGGGAAGCAGACTGTAAAGGAAGGAGCTGGGGTTCAAACCTCTCCCCCAAGCTGCTAATCTCCCCCGCCACCCTGCCCCCTCGGGGTCCCCTGCCAAGCCTGGAAGGGTCTCAGCCCCTTTAGGAAGCCCCCACTCCCTTCTGCCCCAATAGACCTGTCTTCACCCTTGGGCTTCGGGACCCAGACAAAGCAGCTGCCCCTCTCCCTGCCAAAGAGGAGTTGTCCCCTGAAAAGATAGAGGGGGAGCCCCAAGCCCAGGGTCTTTCCTCCCAGTAACACTCTCCCCAAACTTCTTAATTTTATTCTCAACTAGATTTTAACGTCCAGCCTCCTCTCAGTTGGGAAGGCCACCCCCGCAAAAGGAGGCAAAGCCCCCCCCCCCCACCCCAGACGGCCCCGAGTTCAAGGCCAAGGTCGCTGGGGAGGGGCTGCTTGTTTTACTCACCCAGGAGCCTCCGCCCCCCCCCCATCCTGGGCGCTCCTCCTCTGCTTAGCTGTCCGCTGTCAATCACCCATTCTCCCCGCCCCCCCATTGTGGTTTTTTTCTCTCAATAGAAAAGTGGGGAGTCACCCCATTCATCCCCATATTTGTCCCTCTCATAATTTCTCCCCATCCCAGGAGGAGCTCTCAGGCCTGGGGTGGGGCCCCGGGTGGGCGCGGGGGCGATTCAACCTGTGTGCTGCGAAGGACGCAACTTCCTCTTGAACAGTGTGCTGTTGTAAACATATTTGAAAACTATTATCAATAAAGTTTTGTTTAAAAAAAGTGTCGCTGGTGTTCCTGACTTCGGTCACCCACCCACACACCCCCAGGGGGTTGGAAAGGGAATTTCGGACCCCAGCGTCCAGGCTGATCAGCACCTGGTCTGCAGTCCTTAAAACCGGGTTTATTTGGAATTCTGCCACTCTCCCCGCCCCGCAGGAGAAGGGGGCGTCAAACTGCCCTCTGACCCCAGATTAGGGGTCCCCACATTCTGAGGCGCGCCCCCTCTGCGTCCAACCAGAGGCCGAAAGGGCGGGCGCTCTAGGGAGAAGCTGGGGCCAGCGCGCCGGGAGGCCGAGCGGCGGCGGGGGCGGCCCTGGTAGGGGGATATGGGGTGGGGGTGACGGTGCGCGCCCCCCTTCCCGCATCCTCCCCGCGGAGCCAAGCGCGCCCAAGGGGCGCGGAGGCGTCGGTGGTCCGAGGATCCCCGCAGCCCCGGCAGAGCGCTGTAGCCCGACCCACAGGCGGCGAGTTCCCGGTAAGTGCGGTCCCGAGAGCGGAGCGCGCCGGGGAGGCGTGGAGAGGGGGGCTGGGCGCCGGGGACGTCTGGGTCCCGCGCCCAATGGGTGGAGGGCGGCCGAGCACCGCCCGCCCGCCCCCTCTCCCCTCCCCCAGGAGCTCCCCTCCCCCTCCCCCGCCCGCCGCTTTCCCCCGCCCCCGCCCCGGCGCCAACTCCGCGGCGCCTCCTTAAAAAGCGCGCGGGAGTTGTAAGGGGGGGCCGGAGCGAGCCTGAGTGAACGAAAGCGCAGGGTAAAGGGGGCGGGCGGGGGGCCCGGGCTCCACCTTAAAAGCGGGCGCGTGGGGGTGGGAGGGAGGAAGGCGGGCGGCGGGGAGGAGGGAGGGAGGGAGGGAAGGAAGGGGGGCCGGAGTGTCCCGGGCGCAGGGCGCGCGTGCGGCGGCGGCGGCGGCGGGGAGGGGCCGGCCGCGCCGCGCTCCCCTCCTCCCTCCTCGCATCCCCGGCCCCGCGCGCGCCCAGCAGAAGCGGGTCTGTGTGTGCGTGCGTGCGAGTGAGTGAGTGTGTGCATATATTTTTCTCTCTTTTCTTTCTCTCTCACTGTTTTTTCTCTCTCTCTCGCTCCCTCTCTCTCGTTCTTTTTTTTTTTTTTTTTGCAAAGAAACAGCAGCGCCGCCGCCGCTCCGCCGAGGCGCTGCGCCCCCCGGGGGGGGAGGCGGAGGAGGCGGGCAGCGGCGGAGGGAGGGGAGCCGGGGAGGGGGGCGCCGCGCTGGGAGGGAGGCAGCGCGCACGGTGCAGCCGGGCCGGGCGGGAGGCATGGCGGGGCCCCCGGCCCTACCCCCGCCGGAGACGGCGGCGGCCGCCACCACGGCGGCCGCTGCCTCGTCGTCCGCCGCTTCCCCGCACTACCAAGAGTGGATCCTGGACACCATCGACTCGCTGCGCTCGCGCAAGGCGCGGCCGGACCTGGAGCGCATCTGCCGGATGGTGCGGCGGCGGCACGGCCCGGAGCCGGAGCGCACGCGCGCCGAGCTCGAGAAACTGATCCAGCAGCGCGCCGTGCTCCGGGTCAGCTACAAGGGGAGCATCTCGTACCGCAACGCGGCGCGCGTCCAGCCGCCCCGGCGCGGAGCCACCCCGCCGGCCCCGCCGCGCGCCCCCCGCGGGGGCCCCGCCGCCGCCGCCGCGCCGCCGCCCACGCCCGCCCCGCCGCCACCGCCCGCGCCCGTCGCCGCCGCCGCCCCGGCCCGGGCGCCCCGCGCGGCCGCCGCTGCCGCCGCCACAGCGCCCCCCTCGCCCGGCCCCGCGCAGCCGGGCCCCCGCGCGCAGCGGGCCGCGCCCCTGGCCGCGCCGCCGCCCGCGCCCGCTGCTCCTCCGGCAGTGGCGCCCCCGGCCGGCCCGCGCCGCGCCCCCCCGCCCGCCGTCGCCGCCCGGGAGCCGCCGCTGCCGCCGCCGCCACAGCCGCCGGCGCCGCCACAGCAGCAGCAGCCGCCGCCGCCGCAGCCACAGCAGCCGCCGGAGGGGGGCGCGGCGCGGGCCGGCGGCCCGGCGCGGCCCGTGAGCCTGCGGGAAGTCGTGCGCTACCTCGGGGGCAGCGGCGGCGCCGGCGGCCGCCTAACCCGCGGCCGCGTGCAGGGGCTGCTAGAGGAGGAGGCGGCGGCGCGGGGCCGCCTGGAGCGCACCCGCCTCGGAGCGCTCGCGCTGCCCCGCGGGGACAGGCCCGGGCGGGCACCATCGGCTGCCAGCGCCCGTGCGTCGCGGAGCAAGGTGAGCGCGCCGCGGAGGGGGGCGCCGCGCGGTGGGCAGGTGCGGGCGAAGTTGGTAGCGGGGCGCGAATACCGGGAGGAACCGGGCCGCAGGCGGCCGGGGTTTTGCGCTACTTCCCGGCGGGCTTGGCGGGTGGTGACCTTGGCAAGTGACTTGATCTTCCCCAGCCTCAGTTTCCTCTGCTGTAAAACGCGACTTAATAACAGTAGCGACTCTTTGGGGTTGTTGAGCGAGTTTAGTGAGATTTGGCTACTGAGGGCTTTATTAACACAGAGCCTGGCATGGAGTGAATGTGTAAAAGTTAGTCCGTGTTGATATTAAAGGTGGTAGTGAGGCACACCACTTGGTCCTAGATCCCAGGGATTGGGCCCAGGGCCAGAACAGCTACTAACCTTGCGTGCCCGTCTCCCTTGCACCAGAGAGGTGGAGAAGAGCGAGTGCTTGAGAAGGAAGAGGAGGATGAAGATGATGAGGATGAAGATGATGAAGACGAAGTGTCTGAGGGCTCCGAGGTGCCCGAGGGTGACCGTCCTGCAGGTGCCCAGCACCAGCAGCTTAATGGCGAGCGGGGCCCTCAGAGTGCCAAGGAGAGGATCAAGGAGTGGACACCCTGTGGACCCCACCAGGGCCAGGATGAAGGGCGGGGGCCAGCACCAGGCAGTGGCACCCGACAGGTGTTCTCCATGGCCGCCATGAATAAGGAAGGGGGATCAGGTAAGGACCCCGCTGGGTGGGGGAGGGTGCCTGGTGGGAAGGAACCGAGCCCAAGACAAAACCACAAGCATATGCTTTTTATTTCCCAGCCTCTGCTGCCACTGGGCCAGACTCCCCATCCCCCGTGCCTTTGCCCCCAGGAAAACCAGCCCTACCTGGGGCTGATGGGACCCCCTTTGGCTGTCCGTAAGTTGGGGTGTTTGAGACACAGGGGTGCCGCCCAGGTGTGTATAACAGAACCAGAGGAGCATCACTGCTCACTGGTTCCCTTTGTTCCAACACAGTTCTGGGCGCAAGGAGAAGCCGGCTGATCCTGTGGAGTGGACAGTGACAGATGTGGTAGAGTACTTCACCGAGGCCGGCTTCCCCGAGCAGGCAACAGCTTTCCAAGAGCAGGTGAGTTCCTGACCCTCAACTTAGCCCCAGCGTTCCAGGGCCTTAGTGGGGGTGTGTGCTCTGACCCTGCTTGCTCGCTCGCGCTCTCTCTCTCTCTCTCTCTCTCTCTCTCTCTCTCTCTCTCTCTCCCTCCCTCCCTCCCTCCCTCCCTCCCTCCCTCCCTCTCTCCCTCCCTCCCTCCCTCTCTCTCTCTGTCCCACCCAGGAAATCGATGGCAAGTCTTTGCTGCTCATGCAGCGCACAGATGTGCTGACCGGCCTGTCCATCCGCCTCGGCCCAGCCCTGAAAATCTACGAGCACCACATCAAGGTGCTGCAGCAAGGCCACTTTGAGGATGACGACCCCGATGGCTTTCTAGGCTGAGCGCCAAGCCTCACCCCTGCCCCAACCCATTCCATTCCCCATCTTACCCAAGACCCCCAGAGTCCGGGAGCTGGTCGGGGACACCCTCAGCCCTCATAACAGATTCCAGTGAGGGGGCATTCCTACTCATCTTTTCCCTGTGTCTCCCCAACACACACACCTCTGGCCCCCAGCACCTCCTGTACTCCCTGATAGAGGAGTGTCGGATGGGACAGGGCCTACTCATTTCACCCCAGGAGGCCAACCCTCCCCCTCACCCAGTCTAGGACATTTTTGGAAAAATGAAATGGGGGCTTCCCATCTTCCCTAGATCCTCTTCAGTTCAGCCAGATGTTTCCTATATAAATGTTTTATTCTGTCCATTTTGGTGGGTGGCCGTTCCTCCCTCCCCCACCACCCAGGCCCCTTCCCAGTCTGTCCCTGGCCTCCAGCCCCTGGGAGCAGCTGGGAGGGGGTCCCTGGATCTTCCTTACCCCTCCCATTTCTTTCTGTTCATTGTCGCTCCAGCTGGCTGTATTGCTTTTTAATATTGCACCGAAGGTTTTTTAAATAAAATTTTAAAAAAAGAGAGAAGAAAAACATGCCACAGTGTCCATTTTATGAATGTAGTCAAGGAGGTGAAGATCCACAGCAGCCTTCTGGGAGTCGGGTTAGGACAGAATTGTTTGAGGAGGGAGACAGGTAGTGAATGGGGCTGCCCCACAGCCAGCTAACTGCTCCAGGAGGACAGGAATATTTGCTGCTTCTGCCATCTCCCCATTCCCAGAACAGCGCCTGGGCACACAGTAGGTCCTCAAATATTTGTTAAGTGACTAGCAGTTAACTCTAGGCTTTTCGGGCATTCTCTGGGTTCTCACCACAGCCCCATGAGGCAGGGCTCGTGAAAAATCCACTTTACAGACGGCAACTGGCTCATCACAGCAAAGATGCTTGCTCAGGGTCACACAGGGTGCAGCCTGACACCTGTCTGAGTTCTTTACCCAGAGTCTTTAAGTATAATTAATGTGTTTGGCTTCATAGCTCTATTATCTGACAACCTTTGCATGTTACAAGGAACCCAGCCTACAACTGTTGCGGGCAGGGGTCTGTTTTGGGCCCATGGTAGGGTCTCCAGGCCTCCTGGCCCTCTCCATAAAAGGGGCAGAAAGGACTGGGCCATCAGATGAGATCATGGGATGGGAAAAATTTTCCAAGTGAAAATTTTTATTATTGTTAGTAACAACCACTACATCACAAGTGCTACTAAGTTCTAATGCAGTTTCTCAACTCCATTAGTTTTTTTAAAAAATATACAGATTCCGTGTCCTGGGAGTCAGAGACACAGCGAGTGGGGCGGGGCCATCCTCGTTTTCTATACCTGCAACCCCGGGGTTTGGACGCTCGGTAGAAACCCCTCCTCCCTAGGAAACCGCCTCAGAGAGTCAAATGCGCTGGCCCCGGGCCGCACTCCCAGGACACTGCCGCTCTAGCAACGGCCCAGGTCGCCTCCCCCGGCGCGTACCCCACGGCCAGGTTACGGGAGCGCGCGTGTGCGCGGGGCGGCGCGGCTGGGCCCCGCAGCGCGAGCCGGAGCGGCTCGCCCCTCCGTGTTGAAATTCAAATGAACCGAACTCCCTCCACGCTGCGCCGTTAGAGAGGTCGAGGCCCGAGTGAGATGGAGGGGGACGCGCTCCCAGCCAAGTCCGAGGTACCCTGGGTGGGGTCGAACCTGCGGCCAATGTGAGCAGCGGAGGCTTAAAGAGCTCTGGTCCCCGCCTCCCGCCGCAGGATGGCAACCAGGCAGTGGTTCTTGGGGCCGCTCCCCGCGGGCTCTGGGGAAACGCCGCTCCCGGACGACTTGGAACCTGGGATACAGCCCTGCGAAGACCCCTCATGGTCGCCTCCCACTGGCCAACCTGGGGACTCAACCCAGGCGGAGCCCGAGGATATTCAGGGACAGCTGCCGGAGGCCTCCACCTCTACGCCTTTCCCTGAGCCTCTGGCCCCAGGCCCCGGGCCCGCCCCTCCTCGCCTACCCTTGGACACCATGTTCAGACCCATCAGTGAACAGCTCCGTTACCTGCTCAAGAAGGCAGATGACTTCCAGAGCTACTTGTTCTACAGGTAATGTTGGACGGGGTCCTAGGTTCTACCCATGGATAAAGAGACGGAGGAGGGGATAACAAAATAGGTGACATACACTAGATTTACAAACTCAAAAGCATTAGGAGCCAGAGGAGGTAAATGAAGCTAGCTGATTAGCAATCCCATTTCGAAGAGTTACGAGGACTGTGTAGAAATTTGGGGTTAGGGAGTGCGGGCTATTATGTGGGCCCTTGGGGTTGCCAAATCGCTAGAACTCTTCTCCCACTTTGTAACCGTTGGCTTAGGTTTTGAACCCTGGGCAGGCTAAACAAAACCTATCTGAGCAAGATTTGGCCTACTGGCTACCAGTTTGAGACCTCAAAGGATAATATGATTCCCAGACCAAGGGAAAGGGGACTGTGATTCTCATATATCAATGTCCATGGGAATCCCCTGGGAGGTTGTTTAAACCCTAGATTTCTGGGCTTCACTCAGGGAATAGTAAGTCAAAGTCAGTCTTGGGACTCAGGTGTCTGCATTTTAACAAGTATTTCAAATGTTTTTGAGGCTGGTGGTCCTGGAAGATGCTCTGAGAAAGGCCTGACACTGGGGGATTTTGTTTGTAGTGGGGGTCCAGGCCAGGGATACAGGTGGGCAGTGAGTGGAATAGGAGAAATTGGTGGGGGAGCCAGGGACCTCAGGCAAAGGCCCCCTTCTCCCTTCAACAGGGACCGAGTGCAGAAGGAACAGCTGGCGAAGGCCATGCCCACCTTCTTGCAGATGTGTGAGCCCTACTTCCTGTACCTGGAGGCAGCTGCACGGAGTGTGCCCCCCATCTATGGAGCCCTGCAGGAGCTGATCCGAAAGGGGGTGTGTGGAGCAGTTTTCCTAGATCCTATGCCCCTTTCTTCATCTCTCAGGCCTGGGGGATGGGGAGGACGCTCACGGCAGGCCAGCTAATCACATTATGCCCCCTCTTTCATGCAGCTGTTGGAGATCTCCCAACAGCTGACTCTGCGCCTGGAACAGCTGGTCCTTATGTATGCATCATTTGGGTTTGTGAACCTGGAGGAGACTGAACCCCTAAGGTAAAAGGTTAGGAGACTGGGATTGGGGTCAGGGGTGGAGGAGGCCAGAGCATACCCTCATTCCCCACTCTCCCATCTCCTGCCAGCATCTCCTGTTTCTTCTGCGGGAGGTTCTCCATCAGTCCTTCCCACGAGGTGTCCATCTTTAGATACTGTGCCCCTGCCGCCTACACCGCCAGCCGCTTCCCCCGATACCTCTATAAGAAGATGCGCTGGAACCTGGAAACCACCCCAGAGTCCAGCAGCCAGGGGCAAGATTCCCGTGTGGATTAGTGAGTCCCCTTATCAGAATCAAAGTCCTCCCCTCTCTATGGAGAATGCCAGTTTGGGCCACTGAACCACCACCATCAAAGCACGGAAAGCCAAGCAGGAAATCAAGGACCTTTGAAAGGTCATCCCCACCTTTAAAAATATATATATGCCCCCATCAAAATAAAAGCCCTCATCTTAAAAGTAGGCTGACAGTGAGAAAAAGCCTCAGTATTGAATCATATCCCTACCTGAGAACTTGAAGGCAACTTCTGATGAGTTTCCACCTTACCTCCAAAATTAAAGCCCTCCAACAGAAGTTAGGAAACTGCTCACATTTAATTGCTGCCCCTTCTCCTCCCAGCTACTTCCTGTGCTATAGAGATACATGGGAAGATGCAGGCAAGAGTCCAATCAACTCATGCCCCCAGATTCAGAAGCTGTGGTCCATCGGCCGATGGGTGCCCCTAGGACCAGCTGAGGATGACCTTTATTCATGGTAGGAGCTAGGGCGATGGCAAGGTGGGCGTGGGGTCTGGAGGGAGGGGCAGAACCCAAACAAAGACCATCTACCTCCCCCAACACTGTTTCCATTGGTAATAATGATAGCATTTTATTGTGCCCTGAAAAGCGCTTTATGCAGACTCGTGTAACAACCCACTGAGATCTATACTACTAGCCCCATTTTACAAAGAAGAAAACAGGTGCTCAGAGAGGATAAATTACCTGCCCAAGGACACACAGCTAGCTGAGTAATTGGCCAGGTCAGGGCTAGAGTTGTTCAGCCTCCCAGAGCCATTACCCTCTATGTTTCTCATCAACAAGAAAATCACTTTCCCCCAGGGTTTTTCCCACCCCTAGCTGAAACAAAGCCTCTCTCAGCCACAGCCTCTCACTCAAGGGGAGGGGCTCCCGAGTAGCAGGGGGCGCTCACATCCAGGCCTGTCTCTCCCCGGCGCCCAGGATTTTGTCCCCGCAGCCCCCTGGGGACTACGAGCAGCTGCTGACCATCGGCTTCGAGGAGCCGTCGCACATGCTGGCCACCGACCTGCTGGTGCAGATCCTCACGGGCCAGGCAGGCACGGCCCGGCCCCCGAGCGCCGCCGGGCCCGCGGCGTGGGCCGTGCAGGAGTCTTGAACCTGGAGAGAGGGTGGGAGCTGGAGCTTGACAGTTCCAAACTCCAGGAGAGGGAGTAGTGGAGGGGCTCACTCGTTCTCCTGGTGCAGCTCCGCCTCGCCTTCCAAGGGGCCAGGCCGAGCTAGCCCGTCCGGACTGGGTCCGGCCCGGCCGCGGGGCCCTGCGGGTGGACACACCGGCTTTATGTTAAATAAAAGAAAGAAAGAGGTCACAGTCTCAACGTCCGCTCGGATCGCCTCTCCCCTCCCCTCCCCTTGGGGAGAGGGGGCCCCGCCCACTCGCGCGGCCTTCTGGGAAATGTAGTCTCTGGAAACAAAACCATAGTCCACCGACTGGCGGACGGAAGCTCAGAGCATGCGCAGAGGTGTGCATGAAGCAAAAAGGGAAGTAGCTGCTCCTGTCAACAACCGGAACCCAGAAAACCGCAAGTTTCGGGTAGCCGGGAAATTCAACGCCCACTGTGGGAAGGGACGCAGAGCCACGCCCACTCTTATGTTTTGACCCGGAAATTATGTCCCTGTACCGAAAAAGACTATATTTCCCAACGTGCCCCGGGAAAGGGCCAGCCATCAGTTTCCTAAGAGCCGAGGTTAGATCTTTTCTTCCAGCTTTTGGGTCTTGTCTTGTGCAGGTCGCTGTACCCCCTGGGGTGTCCGGGGCACGGGCTGGGTGGGAGAGCCGGGAGGCAATCCAACTTAGGGTCGCTAAGACTCACCCCAACCTTGGACTGGAGAGAAGACACAGGTTGAGAGGTGAACTCGCCTGCCGAGAGCTACAGTGACCAAGTGGCGGAGCCTGGACCTGAGCTGGGTTCTTCTGATAGCAACCGGTCACTTGCGAGGGGAGGGGTGTCCTTGCTGACCCGGATGTCACTCAGCTGCGAGCAACCCCCCCTTTAAACTAAGGGACACCTTTTGGTTCCCCCTAGCATTTTCAGAGTGGGAGGAGAGACTTGGAGCCCTGCTTCATGGAGCAAAACACTCGCTTACCTAATAGTCCCTGGTACATAGTATTATCATAAGTATTATGATTATTCCAGTTTACAAATGACAAAAATGAACGTGAGAGGTGAAGTAAATCAGGATTGGACCAAAACCCTTGTTCATTCGGGGTGGGATTGGAGGCTTCTGGTGACAATTTCTGACTGCATCAAGGATTTTTTAGTCCACAACCCAGGTCTGAACGGGTCCAAAGGGGTTCTGAAGTTCCCTGACACGGATTTGAGGCCCCACCACCACCACTGTTTAGACTAGCCCAGTCCAATAGAAATTTAAAATGAGCCACAAATGCGAGTCACATATGTAATTTCAAATTTTCTAGTAGCCACATTAGAAAAATAAAGAGGTCAGAATTTTAGTGATATTTTTATTTAACTTCATATATCCAAGATATTATTCCAACGTATAGTCAATGTAAGAAATTATTAATGAGATATCCCTCTTTTTTTGTACTAGGTTTTAAAAATCTTTTGTGTATTTTACACTTACAGCACATCTCAATTTGGACTAGCGACATGCAGATTTAATCTATCTCCCTTAAGACAAATCCACAAGCCACTTAAAACTAGATTTCTGGTGGGTGGTGACAACACTGGGAGAGGAAGGAAACAGGTTTAATTTCTTGGGTCCTGTCTACACCCATGATTCTCTAACTTTAGAATCATGTGGAGGGTTTGGTCATTAAGTCTGGGATGGAGTCCAAGAATGTGTGTTTCTTACAAGTTCCCAAGTGATGCTGACGTTGCTCGTCCAGATACCACACTTTGAGAAATGCTAGCGTACATCGACCTCATGGCTCTCAAACTTGGCTCCATGTTAGAAGCACCTGGGGAGCTTTACTGATGCCAAGGCCTCTATCAGATTCTAATTTATCTGGCATAAGGGTGCCTCAGGTAATTTTAATATGCAAGAAAGTTCAAGAACCCAGGTCTACACTTAAGCAGTTCTGTCAACTCTACATACTTAATTCTTAGCTCCCTGCCAGGGATTAAGAACAGGTTCTTGGCGTTTCCATTTTCCACTTTGGCAGTGCTGGCTCTTTCCTGCTTTTCTCTCCCTACCTCCCAGAGTCATGGTCAGCCATGTGGTCAGTGTGCTGATGATGGGGTCAGGGGTGGGTCCTTGGGCTGAGCTACTGTTGGGGTGCAATGCTGTGTGAGCTAGACCCAGGGCATACAGAATTGGACAAATCCAGGAGTTTAAACAATGATTCTAAAAGTCTTTTCTGGGTCTCAGCACACCTCTAAGAAGCTGATATACTAACACCGCAGAATATACTGCACAGATGCAGTCTTACAGCTTATCTCGAACCCCATCCAGGGGAGCCTTGGACCCCTTGTCTTGGGACAGAGGGAAATTAAGGAGGGCTTGCCAATTGACAGCCATAAGCCCTACTGCAAACAGGTGTTGCTTGCTGTCCCCTCCTGCCCCCCACCAATTAAGTTTTCTAAATAGTCACAATTAAAGTTTGGTAGATTTATCTTTTAAAGCCTGGGTTTCCAGTTGCTTTGGGGTTTGTTTTTTTTGTTGTTGTTTTTAATTTTTTTGGCTGCACCATGGGGCTTGTGGGATCTTGGTTCCCAGACCAGGGATTGAACGCAGGCCTTGGGCAGTGAAAGAACAGAATCTTAACCACTGGGCCACCAGGGAATTCCCTCCACTTGCTTTTGGAAAGCAGAAGCTTGACACCACTAAGCTCACTCACTCATAGCACTGGTGATATGGAAGAACACCTACCTGCCTGTTGAAATGAGGCATTTGTTTTACAGCACACCCTGTCTCTCTCTCTTAATATCTGCCTAAGGTCTGTAGGCATGTGAGGTTTGCAATTGCTAGGCAGATTATAAATGGCCTTGCATGCCCTACTAAGAAGCTTGAACCAATACCACTCCCTTTTTTTTGTAGCCATTGTTTATGTCCCCAGGGCGGGAACAACCTCTTATCACCTCTGTCTAGCCAGCACCCTGCGCGGGGCATGTCGCTTGGCACCAATAAATGTTGACGAAATCTGGAAAGGGTGGGCATGAGTTCGTTTGTCCCAACGCCGCAGTTCGCGCCCGCGTCGCCAGGTGGCACTAGGACCCCGGCCGGGCAGGGGGAGATATGCGGCCCAGGAACAGGGAGATAGGGGACATTCTGCATTCCGGCCGGCGCCTCCGGCGACTTTCTCAAGCCTTGCTCCTCTCGCCGCGCTCCCGCCCCACCCCACCGCAGACGAAGAGGACCCAGAAGAAAACAGCCTGCACTGCCCAGGAAGAAGGGGCTTTATTGGGGAGTGGGAACAGCCGAGGAGGTGACCCCTATCTAACAGTCAAGGCCGGAAGGAGAGGCTAGTTCCGTTTGCAGTTAGGTGGAGAAGGGCGGGGCAGTTTTACTGGCGGGGTTGTGATGGTGGTTTTCCAATTGGGACTAACAGTTTTATACAAGATTCTGGTCAATTTCACAAAGTCAGGTTCGAGGAGGGGCTGATCGATTGCGTCTTTCCTGGCTCAGACCTGTAGCCCCTCTCCAGGCCTTCCGCCGATCCGGAGGGCACACCTGGGCGCCCCTGCCTGGGTCCTCTGACGGGCATGTTACCTTCGTCCGGGGACCCCAGCCGGCTCGAACCTCAAGGCTTCCGCTCCTCCTGGAGAGAGGGGCCAGACCGAAGGCATGCCTCGGGGGCCCGCGCACCGCGAGTGGGGACACCCAGGCCCCGGGTGGGGCAGTTTGAGCCCCAGGACCACCGCCTTCTCGACACCCCTGGGCCACGTCGGGACTTTGGGTCCTAGCGCAGAGTGACTTCCCAGGGGGTCCTTTCCCCAGCCCAGCGTTCTCGCACGCAGAGGGTTGGGGTGGGGGGCAGCGACAAACGCCTGAGGCAGGAGGGGAAAGGGGTTCCCACCTGCTCCAGACCGTTCTCCGTAGCCTTTCTGCGGGGAGGCCAGATCACCGCCAGCTTTCCGTCGCCCCTGCTCGCTGCGGGAGAAGGGGCGCTCAGCCGAGATTGCCCCTCCTCTCACCAGCTGGAGGCGGCCAGGACGAAGGAGAGCGGCCGCGCCCCTTAAACACACACAGGCGTTCACCCCCCTCCTCCCCATGGAGGCCTCCATCATGAGGGAGGAGGGAGGAACCCGAGGGAGGAGAGAGGCAAACAAACCCAGGGTGGGGAGGTAGAAACCCGAAAATTCAGAGGGAGGATCCAGGTGTGCCAGAACCCAGGGAGGGTTCCCTGGAACCCGACAAAGACATCTGGAATCCTCCTCCCTTCCCCCACCACGAGCCTAGGGGGAGTGGATCTGGGAGTCCGACGGGGGCCGGGGGTGTGGAGCATAGGGATGGGCAGCCCAGAAGGGGTGAGTTGAGAGGGGCCCGAGGAGTCTGGGAGCCAGGAAGGGGGACCCTGAGGATAAGAGGGCCACTGGAGTTGGGCAGTCGGTGAGAGCGGCTGGAGCCCTGGGAATTCCCAGCGTAGGGGCGCCAGTGGCTTACCAGTTAGGCTGGGCGCGGGCTCCTTGAACTCGGCGGTACCGTAGACGCTGAGGCGCTGGCGCTGCAGTTCCCGCTCCCGCTCATTCACCTCGCGCACCTCCTGCTCCAGCAGCGATGGTGCGATGGGCGGCGGGGCGCGGGCCAGCACCGGGCACCGGCTCTGCACGGCTGAACGTGGCCGGCCTCCGGGCTCAGGCAGCCGCTGCGGGTCCGCGCTGCCCTCCGCCGCCGGCGAGGAGCCGCACCCGCCGGCAGCCTCGAAGAAGCGCTTGAGCTCGCCCAGCGGCTGAGGCGGCTGCCGGGCGCGCTGCTTTGGGACCTCGGGGCGCGCTAGCGCCGCCTGCCGATGGGCCTCCCGCTCGATGTCTCGCTGCATCTGCGCGCCCGCCCGAGCGCGCTCCAAGGCGCGCGGGAGCGCGGAGCCGGGGCCCGGCAGGCTGAGCACCGGCCGCACACGCAGTTCGACGAGTTCGCGGCCCGCGCGACCTGGGCTCAGGCCCCGGCTCCGGCGCAGGCTCTCCTCGCGTTCGCAGCTGCGGCGGATTTCGCGCTCGATGGGCGTCTCCATGAGCGGCTCCTCTGGGGGCTGTTGTGGGGTCTCGGAGAGCAGTAGAAAACGCAGCTGAGGGGATTCCGAGTTTGACTCAGAGGAGGTTTCCGGACCTTGAGAGGGACACTGCTCCAGGACCCCCGCGCCTCGCGCTTCACACGGTTCAGCGTCGTCGCTGCCTCGCCCAGGACTCTCAAAGCCCTCAGCTGCGGTCGGTCCAGGGCGCTCTGCCTCCTGCCCCGCTGATAGCCCGAGGACTTCGCTCTCTTGCTTGGGGGTCTCCGCGCCCTGGTCTGGGGAGGGCACGGGGACCTCGCCGCCTGGCCTGGGGACCTCGGTATCCTGCTCTGCGGCAGGCCCGGGAATTTCTCCGTCTAACCCGGGGGGCTCAGGGCCCCGCGCTTCGGACGACCCCAGGGCTCCGCTCTCCGGCCCGGGGGCCTCGGTGTCCAGGGTTGGGAGCAGCTCGGAAGCCTTAGCTCCCAGCGCTGGAGTTTTGATGCCCAGAGCTGGGACACACTGCCCTGCGCGGCACCTGTGGCTGCAGTCGCCGTCCGCGGGTTCCAAGGCGTAGCCTGCACCGGCCGCTTCTCTGACCCGCCCCTGGCCTTCAAGAACTGTCCCCGGGGGCAGGGCCGGGCAACGCCCCCTGCACCTGCAGACAGGACTCTGGGCTCCGCCCTGGCCCCGCCCTCGAGACGGGGGCGCCTCAGCTGGGCGCTGGATTTCTTCCACTAGCACGCCTCAAGTCAGCTCAGGGCATTGGCCCTTTTAGAAGAGGACTTCCCTAGACCTAGCCCGCTACCTGGGACGCCAGTCTGGGTGCAGTGTTCACTCAGGGGGCGCCACCCTAGAACATTTTCGGCCTCACGTCCCCGGCATTGCCAGGAGGCTTGGCCCTAACTGCACGCCTGGCTGGGCCTCTGAACAACTGTCCTCTGGTGGCGAGTCCCCCGAAGCCATCTTTCCGGGGCCTTGCCTGTCCCGCGCAGCAGCAACGCCCACGGCCTCTGGGCTGTCCTTCCACCTTCCACTCCTGCAGCGCACAGCTCGGGCTGGAGGGGGCGCCAGGAACCGCCTCACCGCCCGCCCCAGTCTCCCTCCCAGTACCTGGGTTCAGCAAGGTTCCGAGCGGTGAGCCAGCGCCCGCGACAAGCCCAGAGGTCACTTCCCCTCACCCCCTCCAGGAAAAGTCCGCGAGGCATCCACCGCCAAGTGCACTCCCAGATTGAGGGACGAGGGAGGGACGCACACACAGAACGCCCAGGGCTCAGCAGAGCGGCTGAGGTTTGAAAGGCGGTCACCTTGGGCCCAGGCGACTGGGAAGGCTCAGAGAGGTATCCAGGCTTGCGGGAGGAAGTAGCTCCCTGCAGCTGGGGCCAGATTGTGACGTTCAAGGCCGGGATCGATGCCGGGAGCAGGCGACCTACCCTCAGGGACATTTTCCACTCTCTTCCCCTGGGCTCTCTCCAAAACCTGCCTCCACCCCCCACCATTTTGGGGTGACCAGTAAGAAAGATATAGTTACCTAAAGAAAGTGGGGGGGCTACACAGCCTCAGGAGCCCCAATAATCCTCCAACTCTCTGCCTACCCTGGTGACTCCCCTTTCTGTCCATCCTCCCACTCTACTCTCTCCTTGATCCCAATCTCAAGCTGCTACTCTCCTCCCTCTGACCATCTGAACTTCCTCCCTCTGACTCTATTGACCCAATTGGAATCAGACCCACCTGATTCCTGCCCACTCAGAACCTAAGTGTCAGCCTTCTCCAAGGCTCAGTTTCCTTGTCTGTAAAATGGGGATAATAGTGCTTACTCCCTCGGGAGGTGATGAGGATGAAAACTATACTTCCGGAATGAGTTGTCTCTACAGTGGACTCTTTATCACCTCCTGTCCCTCTTCTAGCCATGCTTACTGGGTTCTTGGTTCCACCATGCCACACTGAACCTTCTCTGTCCAAGGACCTCCGTGACCTCCATTTGCCACACCTGATCACTGGCTCCTCCCTGATTCCCTCTCCATTAGCTCCTTGGTCTTGGAGGACACCATCCTCTCCTGATTTCCTTCCTACCTCCCAGGCACCCCTTCTCAGACTTCTGGTTCACCTGCATCAACGGGCTTCCTTCCCTCTGGCTTCCATTGGGTTTGGCTGATGGGAGAGAGGTGAGTGAGGTCCGGATGTTTATCCCATGCCCCCTTCCTCCAAGCTTTGTTGGCTGCGTCCCTCCACAGCAGGCAGCAACTCCACCTAGTTCTCTCCCTCCAGGGCCATGGGGTGGTAACAGCTCCTGGCTGTGGTGAATCCAGGGTATGCACTATGCCTTGATTATTTCCTTCTATTGAGTTCTCATCAATTACTTGGTTTAAGTATACAATCTCTTTCCTGCCAACACTCAGACCTTGACAAACTCCAATCTCATGCTTTAAGTACCATCTCTATGCTGATGTCTCCCAAATTTATATCTCTAGCTCTGACTTCTCCCCTGGGTTTTGGACTCATATCCAACAGTCCCTAGTCTAATAGATAACGCCAAAATGAACACTTTAGAAACTGAACTCTTGGTTTCCCCCAACTCTACTCCTCTCTACTATGTATAGCAACTCACTCATTCTGTTTTTCATGCCCAAAATGTAGAAGTCAGCCTCGGGGCTTCCCTGGTGGTGCAGTGGTTGAGAGTACGCCTGATGATGCAGGGGACACGGGTTCGTGCCCCGGTCTGGGAAGATCCCACATACCGCGGAGCGGCTGGGCTCATGAGCCATGGCCGCTGAGCCTGCGCGTCCAGAGCCTGTGCTCCGCAACGGGAGAGGCCACAGCAGTGTGAGGCTCGCGTACCGCAAAAAAGAAGTCAGCCTCAATTTCTCTTTTTCCCTCAGCCCCTGCCCCAATCCATTCATATATTGGATTGCTGTTTGCTCTGCCTCCAAAATATATTCTGAATTCGTCCACTTCTCGCCACCCTTGTCCCAGACATTCACTGTCCTCCAGTGACTCCCCACCAAACTTAGAAGAAAATTCCAAATTCCCTACCCTGGCTCAGAAGGCCCTTCCCACTTCTCAGATCTCATCTCCTGACATCTCCCTTGATCAATCCTCCATCCCAGCCTTCATGCTTTCCTCAAACCCCCCAGCTGCATTCCCACCCCCAGGGCCTTTGCACTTGCCTTTCCCTCTGCTTGGAATGACTCATCACATGGTTGGCTTCTGCTCTTCAGGTCTTGGTTCTTCAGAGAAGTGGTCTCTGTTCACCCAGCCTACATCAAACACAGCTGTTCTTTAACCCTATCCCTGTTATTTTCTGTAACTCACCCAATACTGCAGTTATCATCAATTACCTTTATTTCTCCCTTTATTTGTATATTAGCTGTCTCCCCCCACCCCAGGCTGGAAAGTGAGCTGCAATACAGCATTTTCTGTTTGTCATGCTCACCCAACTCCCCCATGCCTAAAACAGCGCCTGACACATAACACTTGTTTAAGAATGTTCCCAATGCTGGGAACAAAGAGATAAACCAGACTTGGAAGTTGCAGTTGAGCTTGGGAGACAGACACAATTGTAAACAGAACAATCTTGCCTCAACGTGGAACACAGGCCAAGGGTACAAAGGGAAGCCTATATATTATACATCCAAATAATTAACAGTTATAAAATCAAACTACAAGCAATTAAGTAAAATACATTCTCTCCTCCAAAAGGTGGGAACAACCTAAATGTCCATCAACAGATGAATGGATAAACAAAATGTGATACATCCATACAATGGAATATTATTCAGCCATAGAAAGGAATGAAGCACTGATTCATGCTACAATATGGATGAACCTTGAAAACATTATGCTCAGTGAAAGAAGCCAGACGCAAAAGGCCACATACTGTATGATCCCATTGATAGAAAATGTCCAAAATAGGTAAATCTATAGAGACAGATGCAGATCGGTGGTTGCCAGGGGCTGGGGGGAGGGGGGAATGGGGAGTGACTGCTTAATGGGTACAGGATTTCCTTCTGGGGTGCTGAAAAGGTTCTGGAACAAGATAGTGGCAAAAGTTGCACAACACTGTGAATGGACTGAATGCCACCAATGGTAAATTTTGTTGCGTGTATTTTACCACAATTAAAAACTAATTTTTAAAAATATGTTCTCTCAGGGGAATTTCCTGGCGGTCCAGTAGTTAGGACTCAGCCCTTTCACTGCCGAGGCTTGGGTTCAATCCTTGGTCGGGAAATAGATCCTGCAAGCTGTGTGGCGCTGCATATATATTATATATATATATATATTATATATATATATATATATATAATATATATAATTTCCCTCTTCCTATCATGACAAATATACTTGTAGAATGACCTAGAAGATCACGTTCAATTGAAAATATTTTGAATCCCTAGGAGTTTTGTACTTGAATGTGGGACACAGGAAAACCCCAGCCCTCAGTCTGGCCCCTTTTGCTTCCCACCCCCAACTGTCCTAGACAGCGAGCAGCCTTGTGCATGCACCTAGGGGGCCCATCCCACATGCCCATGCTCTTTCCTCACCCCTCTGCCCATAGCTGCCCTTGACCACTTCTTGGCCACCCTGCGTAGGATCTAGAGCAGGGAGGGACGATTTAGCTGGGTACATTCCCTTTGCCCCATGGGGAGCAGGCCCTCTAAAACAAGGGGCCCAGGGGACTTCCCTGGCGGTCGAGTGGTTAAGACTCTGCGTTTCCATGCAGGAGGTTTGATCCCTAGTTGGGGAACTAAGATCCTGCATGCAGTGCAGTGTGGCCACAAAAAATAAAAAATAAAAATAAATGAATTTAAAAATTTTTTAAATAAATAAGTAAAGCAAAGGGCCCAGGACAAGGGCTCTTCTCATTGAGGTTTATGTCAGAATTGCGAAGTGTGACCAGGGCTGTGATGAGGGAAGCACTGGGGGCTGCAGGATACCGGCCTGGAGAAATGATTTCCCCAAGAGGGTGGTTGGATGAAACATATAATCAGCTGAGAAAAGGGGTGCTGGCCCTTTAAGAATGGAATGTGGGGTAGAACAGGACCCCTCAAGGTTTGGGTAGGAAGCTCTCTAGACCTTTCCCATCACCACACTCTCCCAACAGTTATCACATCTAAGGGGTGTCCAGGGTCCTAGAGGCTGTTTGATCTAATTCTCTTATTCTCCCAAAGGGGAAACCGAAGCCTAGAAACCTAGGGGAAGTTGCCCAGAGTTGTCCAGAACCCAGACGTTCTGGTTCCCATGGGGCAGAGGCTCTGGTCTCCAGAATCCTCTAGCTGGATCAGCCCTTCCTCCTAGCCCCAGAACCAGGTTCCAAGAAGGGAGGGCAGTTCGCCTGTAAAAGTATCCCTTGTGTGGTGTACAACAGTACTCAAAGGTGGGTGACCCTTGGTGGGCAACTGGACTAGAAATGTCTAGGGTGGCAAGTGGAGGTGCCATTGTGTGAGGGGGTCAGGGACTCCCAACGCCCGTCTACCCGCTAGACCACACATGTGAGAGTGTGTTTGCCAGGAGGCAGCTGAGTGCAGCAACGAGGCCACGGGCTGGTAAATAATTGATCAGGACAGCTGATAGTGCCTCCCCAGAACTGCCCGCCAGCCCCCGGCCCCCCTCGTCCCGGCCCATGCGTCTCCCGCCTCCTGGCCCAAACCAGCTGGACCAGCTCTCCCAGTGCCCGCCTGCAGCCCCCCCCCACTCCCGACAGCCAAGTCACAGCCTCCAGGGCACCTTTCGGCAAGCGGGTGGTGGGTCCTGGACTCAGAGACCAGAACGTGGGCTTCTGGGCAGAGATGGCCCTGCAAAGCCAGGTGTGGTCTCCGGCCACACCCATGTAAGTGTCTGGGGTCAGGGGGGCCAGTGGGCAGGGCCTGGGAGGGGCTCATGGAAGACACTGGCCTTTCCACGGAGCAGGGGAGGTGAGAGCTCCAGCTAGCCTCTCTAAGGGGGCCAGGGAGAGTGAAGGGCGACCGGCAGCCAACCCCCCAGGCTCTTCAATGCCCCCCTCCCCAGAAAGTCGGGTGGGAGGTGTGAACCCTCACCCCCTTCTTTTTTGGGGATTTTCCACTGGCAGGCCGAAGCCCAAAGTCCAGCCTGGGGGGTGGGGCTATTACTTGGGTGAGGGGCAGGGAATGTCAAGGTCTCTCACTCCTATGTTTTGCCTCTAGAGTCATCCCTCAGTGTCCAGGGTGGGAGGAAATGCTTGAGATCCAACAGGAAAAAGTTAACAGCTCCCAAACTGGGAAAGAGAATGGCAAAATGGAAATGATCACATGCTTAATGAAATGACCACCAACTGTTCCTGGTGGGGCAAAAGCCACCACCGTGAATGTTCTTCTTGTAGAGTTAGAGATAAGCAACATCTAACGAAATGTGCAGATTATTTTAATATTCGAGGTGTGAGGGCTTTTTAAAGTAAGAGGGTGGAGGGGCTCCAGAGGTTTGTAGAGTTCTGGAAAAGGGGCTCCCCCCAGGGACCCCAATTTGGTTCTTCACTCTTTTGGGTTCCCCGTTGCATTTTTTTATTCACCAACTACAAACCTGGTTGCCTAGCAACGGGAATCTGATCCTCCCCCCAGCAAGGAAGAGGCAGGGAGATTACATCTTGGGGGTGGGAGAGCAGAGGGGGGACTTTAGCCTTCCCCCCAGTGGCAAACTTATTAACAGGGGGTCTGAGCTTCCTTTGGGATACCTTGTAAAGCATGACTTCAGCATCCTGCCCCAACTGGAATTGGAGACACCCCAGACTGATCTCCTGTCTCCTGGCCGTCAAGAGGAGGATGCCTAGACTTCCCTCTTCCCCACAGTGTTCCCAGTATTTGGGATCTGAGAGCCTTGAGTTCCAATCCTGACTCAGGGACATTAGGCAAGTCTTTTTGCCACTTCTTGGAGCCTCAGTATTCTCATCTGTCAAATAGGGACAGTACTACTATTGATACCTACCTTCTAAGATGGTAGAGAGGGTTAAATAAGTTACTGTGAGTAAAGCATTTAACAGTGCCTGGCACGTGGTGTGCACTGGCTAATGGTTGGCTGATTTCCTTCTTAGTTGGAATGTCAACTCAGCAAAAAGTTGACTACAGTGTCCCAAGATCAGGGCAGGGAGGGGGAGGGGGAGGTGGCTGTGGGAGCCTAGCGAAAGCCCCATAGAGCATTTAAGAGCGCTATAGATAGTAAGTGCTAAATGTGAACTCACTATTATACCCTCATGGTGAGGCCAGAGAAGATCTGGGAGGCCCTACCAGAGTTTGGGCAATGAGGTTAGTTAGTGCTCAACTTAATAAATGCTTGAAGGCTTGCTCTGTGCCCACCCTGGGCTAAGTGTCAGGGCCAACAGGCAGACATATATATCCTTCTAGATATTGGCCTGTGAAGCACCTGCACATAGTCAGTGCTCAATGCATGTCTCTGATGAGAGGCTGATGTAATGATGACTGTCCCTGAAGTGCCCTGCAGTACCAGTCAGCCTCCAGCTTCCAGGGGGAGCCCAAATGGACTAGGGGTGGCCCTGGAGGCTGGGAATTGGGGATCCTGGGGTGCTTTGAGGAGGGCAACAATGGGGGTAATCTCAGGTTAAGCCTTAAATGGTGAGTCCCCCTCCCCCTCCTCCCAGTTCAGAGTCCAGTACTAGGCAGTGTGACCTGGTGACCCTTGCCTCCAGGGATAGTGGCTTGCAGGTGGAGGAGGCAACTCCGGAGTCACCATGGCAGTGGCATGTGTCCATGGCGGGATGGACACTTTTCTCCCCAGACTCCCTCACCCCCCAGCACTTAAGGGATGCTGAGTAGAAGCCAAGGTCCAAAAAGGACCTTGTTCGGGTTTGGTGGGATTTGAGAGTTTCTGGGAATGGTTATTAAAATTAATCAAAAACATTATTAGTCATGGGAATTATTTAAAAATTTTTTTTCTTTTTCTTTTTCTTTTTTTTTTCTTTTTGGCTGCGCTACACGGCACGTGGGATCTTAGTTCCCCGTCCAGGGATTGAACCTGGGCCCTCGGCAGTGAGAGCATGGAATCCTAACCACCGGACCGCCAGGGAATTCCCTAAAATTATTATTAATAATAAACTATGCTACTGTTTTTGGAGCACTATGTCCTCAGTTTTTTCCTGCATGGATACTTCCTTGCCAGGCCATCTCTCTCTGCAAGGTGAAGGTCAAGCTATCCCGGTCCATTTTACAGATGGGGAAACTGAGGCTCAGAGAGGTGTTGTCAAGCCTAGGAAGGGATTTATCTCAGTCTGTCATGGTCTCTGCTCTCTCTCCCTCACAGAACCCCTGCCCTCTGCCCTGACCCCTCCCAGGCGCAAAGGGGAAATAGAGGAAAGTGCTGGGTTTTGGTTGGTTTCCAAGCAGCTCAGGGATCTTGGCTCAGAGAGGGGTATTCGAGAGGTGAGACTGCTGAGGCGTGGGCCCCTGGGAGACCCCTTTGGCAGCCCCCTCCCTCTCCCTGCAGGCCCATGGCAGAGAGCTCCCTCTACCGGCAGCGGCTAGAAGTCATCGCGGTAAGTGAAGCCCTACCAGTGCGGTCAGCCTGGAGCCCTGGGCAACCCTAGCCTTGCCCCAAGCCCTTTCCTCTCCTCCCTCCTATCACAGGGAGCAGGCCTAGGGCTCTGAAGGTGCGGGGAGCACCCTCAGCTCCAGCCTTTCTCGGGGCGCCCCACCTAAATCCTCAGGCCCCTCCGCTCCCCAGTTCCTCTGATCACTGACACCCCTAGAATGGAGAGCTGCGAACTCCGCACTCTCGAAATCTATAGCATCCGATGCTCCATTCTTGACCCCCAGTCTCCAAGATACCCCATGTCTGAACCCCATCTCTCAGACCCCCATATCTGAACCTCATCTCTCTGAACTCCCATATTTAAATCTCCATCTCTGTGGACCACATCTCTCTGAACCCCCATCTCACTAACCCCCATCTCTCTGGACCCCTTCTCTACATCCTAGTCTCGCTGGATCCCCATGACTGCACCTCCATTTCCGACCCCTCCATCTCACTAGCCCCCTCCCTTTGATCCTCATATCTGGACCCCCATCTCTCTGAATCCCGTCCCTCTTTAACCCCATATCTCAGACACCCCCTACCCCCGGATTCCCATTCCAAGGCCCTCCCATCCACAGACCCCAGTTCCGCGCGGGCGAGGCCTCTGCAGCATCCCGGGCGCGGCCGGCCCCGCCCCCGCTGGCCCCGCCCCCACCCGCTGCTGAGTCAGGGCCTCCGCAGCCCCCTCCCGGCCCGGGGCCCAGACTTGTGTTCCGCCCCCGGCGCGGTTTGCAGCCCCGGGAGCCCCCGGGAGCCCGGCGGAGGAGGGAGGGAGGGAGGAAGGGGGGAAGGCGGCCCCGCCCGACCCCACCCGGCCCGCGGGCAGCTCCGGGTCCTCTGTGCGCAGGAGAAGCGGCGGCTGCAGGAGGAGATCAGCGCCGCGCGCCGGGAGCTGGAGGAGGAGAAACTCCGTGTGGAGCGGCTCAAGGTTGGGGGCGGGCAGGGGCGCCTGCTTAGCCCGGGGAAAGAAGTGGGGGTGTCTGTGAGAGTCAGTTCTGGGAACCAAAGGAGGCTCTGTCTAAACATGGGGGGCGGCACTGGTTCCAGCTTTGGGGGCGGGCGTCCTCCCCAGCTTGGGAGAGTGGGTGGTTGTGATGGGGACATTTGTCCCACCTTTGGGAAGAGTATGGGGACAATGGAGGTGTTTGTTCCGCTTTGGGGTAGGGAGGGGCTAGTAGGGACATTGAGTTCACCTTTGGGGGTGTTTGTCCCATTCTGGAAAGGTTGGGGAGATTGATGGGTGTTTTTTTTCCAGCGTGGGAAAGCTATGGGTTGGTAACGGGGTGTCTGCCCCACCTGGCATTGTTGGGGCACGTATCCCAGCCTGAGGGAGAAATGTCTGTCCCATCTGGGTGGTTGTAGGGCAATAAGAAATCTGCCCAGGGTGGGACATCCAGATGGGGTGCTACATGAGGTGGGGTAGTCCATGTGCCCCTTCCCATGCCCAGAGGAAGTCTCTCCGGGAACGCTGGCTAATGGACGGGGCAGCTGAAGAGCCAGAGCAGCCCCAGGACCCCGCCTCACAGGACCCCCAGTCACCTGAGGACCAGGCTCAGGCCCGCATCCGGAACCTGGAAGGCAGCTTGTTCACGTGAGTAGGTCCCCTGCCTGACAGCTTTGCCCCAGCCTGACTAGGCCAGGCCCCTCAGCCCACTCCAATTGACACTTCAGGTGGGGTTGGTCCATAAGCCTGAGGTCCAGGCTCCCAGCAGCCCCTTCTCTTCCCCAGACTCCAGTCCCAGCTGCAGCTGTTACAAAGTGCGTCCACAGGTGCCCAGCACAAGCCCGCAGGCAGGCCCACCTGGCGCCGACAGGTGAGGAGCTAGGGGAGCAGGCGGTGGGAGGAGGGAGTGTGGCAAGCAGACCCCAAAGCAGGACCTCTCCAAGCACAGTTTAGACTCTGGGTCCTCTGCTCTGTGGTCTTGGGCAAGTCGCTTTCCTTGCCCAAGCCTCAGTTTCCCCATCTCTAAGATGAGCATAACGACAGCACACACCTGGAAGAGGTGTGAGAGAGGGTTGGTGAGATCATAGCTTAGCCGGAACAGGCACAAGGGACCATTTTGATATATGATGGCCAATATGACCTGAATGAGGAAAGCAGTCAGCAAATGTGGGGAAGTGTTCATGGAATTCAGTCTCAAAGGTGGGAAAGGGTCATCGTGAGATGCTGTCATGATTTGGGGCATCTACATGGCTTTTGGAGTTTGGGGTTTTGTTTTGGTAATGCCTCTATTAAGATACAACGCAGGCCATACAACATACGGGTTTTTGAAAACCAAGACAACTTCACATTAAAATCTGGCTCTCTGGGCTTCCCTGGTGGCGCAGTGGTTGGGAGTCCGCCTGCCGATGCAGGGGACACGGGTTCGTGCCCTGGCCCGGGAAGATCCCACGTGCCACGGAGTGGCTGGGCCCGTGAGCCATGGCCGCTGAGCCTGCGCGTCCGGAGCCTGTGCTCCGCAATGGGAGAGGCCACAACAGTGAGAGGCCCGCGTACCATTTAAAAAAAAAAAAAAAAATCTGGCTCTCTGGGTTGTCCTTGAAGTCCAAAGATCCAGTAACATTTGCACCTGGCCGCAGTGATGTGTGGGTTTTCCACAGTCCCCACCTCTCCCTGATGCTTTACCTTGGCTCCCAGGTGCCTGTCTCAGGACAAAAGGGGAGAGGAGACCTTTAATTGGGATAGGAAGCTCTTGTTGGGTTTTTAGTCTAAGCCGGGAATTCCCTGCTAGAGATGCACAAGGCATGATTCCTGGCCCAAGAGAGCTCACCGTCCAGATGAGGAGATGGGGTGCAAAGAGTCTGTGAGGGGGGAGCCCAGGATATAGGGGAAGCTCATAAGAAGCACCTGAGTGAGGTTGGGGGCTCAGGGACAGCTTCCTGGAGGCAGTGACATCTATGCTGAATCTGGAAGGGAATCAGGAATACAGGCAGAGGAAACAGCCTGGGCAAAGGCCTAGAGGCTGGAAAGAGGAGGGTAGGATAGGAGATCTGTGGGGTTTGGCATAGGTGGCTTGCAGAGCTGTCCTCAGCTCCCCTCCCTTGGGCTCATCTTTCCCTTGATCCCTTCCTTCACTCCACTCTAGCCACCCTGACCCTCTGTTCTATTCCTTGAACTTGCCTAACTCACTATAGCCCCAGGGCCTTTGCATTTGCTGTCCCCTCCGCCTGGAATGCCCTTTCCCACCTCTTGACTCAAGGCTGGCTCTTCTCACCTTTCAGGCCTTTGTTCAATGTTACCTCCTCCAAGAGGCCCTTCTGCATCTTATACCTAAAGGAGGCACCCCATCACCTCCCAGGCATTCCCCAGCCCCTTATCCTGCTTTTCTTTTCTTTTGTTTTTTTCCTATCATAGCCCTTCTCACTCCCTGAATTACAGATTTGTGTTTTATGTTTATTACCTGCTTCCTCCCACTGGAATGTAAGTTCCAATAGCAAAAGGCTTAAGTGTCCCTTAAGTAACCTCAGTAGCTGGCAGAGTAGGTCCCCAGTACAGAGGGATTGATTGGCTGCATGGCCACAATATTGATTGGGCACCTACTGTGTGCAACGCAATGGAGCAGAGGGAGATGAGACAGGTAAGGAAGGCTGAGGTACAATAGAGGGTTTGGTCCTGAAGGTAATGGGGAGCCATCGATGGTGTTTGAGCAGGGGAGGGGTACTGGCATGCAGGAGGCTGGAAGTGGAGATGTGGGCTGGCCTGACCTTGTTTCTGCCATCCCTGCAGGGTCACCGTCCTCTATCCCAGTCCACCGTGGAGGCAGGTCCTGCAGGTGGGTGTTTTGAGGTCTGGGGGTCGCAAGAGGAAGGGCCTGAATCTCACTCTGTTGCCCCATCTCTCCTTTCCCCTTCTCCCCTGATGCCCCCAGGCCAGACTGATCTAAACAAGAGAGACTCCATACCAGCCGGACCAGTGGGCACATACCCAGAGTCCCCCTCTAAGTCCAGAGATGAGTCTGTCGGGGTTCCACCAGCCCCAAGGAGGATCCCTGGGGCAGCAGGGGCCTCCTCAGAAGCCAATGGCCCCTGCCCTGGATCCAGCCCCCCTCCAGAGCAGGTGCCGAGTCAGGAAGTGGCAGCATCTGACGGGGAAGTGAATGAGGCCAAAGGGGGAGGCACGGTGAAGGTGGTCTGGGAGGGGCTAAGGGCTACAGAGGACTGTACCATGGGGGCCACAGGCCCAGAGCTGGAGGCTAAGGTGGAGGAGATGGTCATGGAGGCCATCGGGGACAGACAGGAAGCCGGACGCCGAGAGCTCCCTTCGTGGGTCAGGGAGGACAGGGGTATCGTGGAGGTGGTCTGGGAAGGGGTGGGAGGCACAGAGGGCAGCGACTCAGAGGCCACGGGGGAGGCGGGCAGAGGCCTGGAGGCTGCACAGACCAGCTCACTGAGGCTCCAGGAGGGACCGGGGGGAGCAGCTTCTGGAGAAGGGGAAGATGCCCCCAGGGGCAGCCCTGATGGTGATGGGCAGGGGGGCTTTGGAGGAGAGGAGGGGCCCTTCATTTGGGTGGAGAGAGTGACCCTCAGTGAGCAGTGGGAAGAGCTGGTGGTGGAGGGGTTGGAAGGGCCAAAGGCACGGGGAAGGGAGGGAAAGGATGAGAGTCCACTGGGCGCAGGCAGCAGAGGCGGGGAGGAAACGTGGGAGGCAGAGAGGAGGTGGGCAGAGGAATCAGCAGGGAAGAGAGGAAGTGAGGGAAAGGCAGGCGCGGAGCCAGAAGGAGCAGAGATGTCACTGGTGGTGGAGAGGAAAGGAAGCGAGGAATCCTTGGAGCCGGAGAGGAGGGGAGTTGAGGAAAAGGTGGAGACAGAGATGGGAGGAGGTGACGAACCACTGTCGGCAGACAGAAAAGAAGTTGAAGGACCTCTGAGGGCAGAGAGGGAAAGAGGGGAGGAGCCGCTGGGAGTACAGCAGAAAGGAGGTGAGGAAAAGTTAGAGGCAATTGAAGAACCATTGGTGACAGAAAGGAAAGGAGGTGAGGAATCACTCATGGTAGAGAGAATAGGAGGTGAGGAAGCATTGGAGGGAAAGGAAAAAGGAGATGAGGAACCACTGAAGGTAGAGAGAACGGGCAGTGAGCAGCCGTCAGAGGCAGAGACAAAAGGAGATGAGGAACCACTGAAGGTAGAGAGAACGGGCAGTGAGCAGCCGTCGGAGGCAGAGACAAAAGGAGATGAGGAACCACTGAAGGTACAGAGAACGGGCGGTGAGCAGCCGTCAGAGGCAGAGACAAAAGGAGATGAGGAATCACAGAAGGCAGAGAGAAAGGCAGGTGAAGAGCCATTGCAGACAGAGAAGACTCAAGGGGTTGAGGAAGATCTGGGTCCAGAAGAGCAGAGAGAGTCAGGAGGAGGAAAGGAATGTCAGGCAGAGGAAGTGAGTGAGGAAGTGGCTCCCCTGGGGGCCAAGGAGGAGCCAAGGCCCGAAGAAGAAGGACAGCAGCCCCAGGAGAAGCAGGAAGGCTCCCCAGAAGCAGAAGCAGTGAAGCCCCAAACCTCTGATGAGGGCCAGGACCCCTCTGGGGATGCCACCCCCCTCCTGGCAGAGACCCCAGCTCAGGAGCAGCCTGCTGAGTGCCAGCCACTGCTTCAGGTGGAGGAGCCCAGGGCCAACCCCAGTGCCCACACTGTGCCCACCTACGCGCCTGCCCGGCAGCCGGAGCCATCTGCCCCTCCTGAGGGCGAAGAGGCGAGTGGCCCTAAGCAGAAGACGTGCCAGTGTTGTGTGGTTATGTGAGCCCACGCCCTCTACCCCACTCCCAGCTCCTCTCACAGCTACCTCGGCCTCTTGGCATCAGCAGATGGTCCCAGGCGCAGACAGGGCACCACGGAACTAGTGGTGGCACCTGGGAGCCAGCTGGTCCACATGTCCATCTCCACCTGGGCTTCTGGACCCCTTGCACACTGCCTGTGACCCTGGCCCCCTTCTGTGACAAAGCCTTTATACTTGAAAATAAAATGTTGAGCATTTGGACAGTGTGAGTGTGTGTGTTGTTGGCACAGAGCCACCTCACCGTCTCCTGGTGGGAAGTGGAGGGCTTCACTCTGCCAGAATCAAAGATTATGAATCAGTGAGAGTATAGATATGGCTACTGTAACAAAAAGACCTCAAGCTACAGTAGCTATCAAAACAGAAAGAATTTATTTCTCTTGGCACTTCTGATCCATGCAATCACTCAGGAACTCTGGTTCCTTTCCATTTCTTGCTCCACCTTCACCTTGGGTATGGCCAAAGCTGAATCACAGGGCATATCAATGCTCCAGCTCATGGGAAAGGGAAGGGAATGCAGAAGAGCCCCCACGCAGACCCACTGTAGGCACATGTCACTTCTGCTTATGTTCCACTCGTAAGAACTCAGTCCATGGCTGCACCTAGCTGCAAGGGAGGCTGGGAGTGCACCCAACTACAGTTCTGTTATAGCAGCAGGACAGATTTGGGGAGGCAGCTGCCACTCTGGATTTTATATATTTTTCTTTGCTCCCTCATCCATCCGTATATTCCCTGTAGGGCCAGGCCCTTTTCTGTAGGGGTCCTTCAATCTCAGCTCTTCCTTGGCTGGGTGTCCTCAAGCAAGTGACTCAGCTTCTTTTGAGCCTCAGTGTCTTCATCTGTCAAATGAGCACCCCTCTCCCCTCCTGGGGTGGGTTCAGTCCATAACCTGGAACCTGGGGTGTGGCCCAGAAAGCCCAGCTCCTCGGGTGTGGGCAGGAAGTGTTTCTCATACCCAGAGTCCAGTGGGGCGGAGGCCTGGGGGGCCTCCATAATCGGTACCTGCTCTATCTCCTCCACTTCCAGGATGGGCGAGTCCCCAGGGGGCTGGGCCTGGGGCACCTCCTGGGAAGAGAAGAGGCTGAGATTCCTCCCCTCATACCCCCCAATTCTCACCTACTCCCCACTGTCCGAGCTTTCCCTAATCCCCCCAGAGGGCCCTGACAAGCCAAGCTTTCTGCTCACCTTCATGTGGGGCAGGCTGAAATTACTGTTGGCAGGATCAGGAACCTTCTCCCAGACCCAGTGGGGTAGTACCTTGTGCCGCAGGTGGACGCACCTGGCAAGCAGGTAAGAGTCAGGGCAGGGAATCCAGGCGGCTAGACACGCATGCCCAGATCGTAGGGTCCAGGAACGTCACAGGGCCCTGAAGCATCATCCCCTTCCCACATCTCTCCCCAAGCTCAGCTAACGCCCAGCTGCCCTCCCAACCTGGGCAGAGACCCATGTGTCCGACAGCCTCACCTTCTGGAGGTAGCTAAGCTGACGCCACAGCCCGTCAGGAGCAAACCCCATATGAGAAGGACAACTGGCAGAACTTTCCATTTCAGGGTGTTATCTGGAGGGAGGGGGGAGGGGCAGAAGAACATTTGGACACCAGGCAGGTGGGGAGGGGTCAGGTAAGGCTCATGGGTGGAGCTGGGAATGGGTAAGGGAGGTGGATAAAGGGGCAGGGCCTATGAATGGGTAGGGGCTAAGGGTGGGGGAAATCTTGGGGTGGGAGTGGGGCTTGTGAAAAGGTCAAGGTCAGGGATGGGGTGAAAGGGTCAGAGACACACATTGCTTGATAATCCACAGCAGTATTTAGCGGCATCAAAATGCATCATCAACATCCCGAAGTCTAAATGTTGTCCACCCCCTGAAGTTCAGTAATGATTATATAACCCCCTCCAATGCCCCTCTCTCCCGGCCCCCTCCCACGGCAGTCCTGCCTCAGGCCCGTACCTGGTAGGTGAAAGCGGAGGCTTGGACCCGGTGGGCCCTGTCCTGCGATGGTGGACGCGGTCACCCACAGCTCACAGGTACCCCAGTGAAGGTCGGGCAGGGTGATGGTCTGGGTGCTGCCACTCACTGAAGGATACACCCAGAGCGGTTGGAGAGGCAGTCAAGTCCCATCTCAGGACCTTTGCACGTGCCATATCCACATGGCTCCCTCCTCATCTCCTTCAGCTCTTTGCTGCAAGGTCACCTTCCAGTGAGGCCTTCCCTAACCGCCCCCGCCCCGCGATTAAAATAGCACCTGCTTCACCACTCACCTTCCTTGCTTTATTCTCTATCCACCACTTATCACCATCTGACACACTGCTTAGACATTATTTACTTTGTCTATACCTTCATGTCCCCCATTAGAAAGTTAGCTCCACGAGGGCCATATTCCCAGCACCTGGATCAGTGCCTGCACATAAAAAGCACTCAAAAATGATATACAGGGGACTTACCTGGTGGCACAGTGGTTAAGAATCCGCCTGCCAACGCAGGGGACACGGGTTCGAGCCCTGGTCTGGGAAGATCCCACATGCCGTGGAGCAACTAAGCCCGTGAGCCACAACTACTGAGCCTGCATGCCTAGAGCCCATGCTCCGCAACAAGAGAAGCCACCACAATGAGAAGCCTGTGCACCGCAACAAAGAGTAGCTCCCGCTCGCCGCAACTAGAGAAAGCCCGCGCAGCAACAAAGACCCAACGAAACCAAAAAAAAAAAAAAAAAATTGATATATAGTTGACCTTTGAACAATGCAGAGGTTAGGGGTGCTGACCCTCAACTCTTTTAAAAATCTAGGTACAGTATAATTTATAGTCCACCCTCCTTATCTGTGGTTCCTCTGTACGCCCAGTTCCACATCTGCAGATTCAACCAAACGCAGATAGTACTGTACTATTTACTATTGAAAAAAGTCATGTATAACTGGACCTGCGCAGTTCAAACCTGTTGTTCAAGGATCAACTGTATATTTGAATAAATAAAAGGATGCATGAGTATCATATCCCTCACCTGCACAGAATCCAGTGAAGGGAAATTCACCCCAGACGAGGGGAATACATTTGCACCTCCCGGATATGTTTTTGTTTACTTTTTAACTGAATTGCCCTTTTTAGTTTTTAAGCCAAGAGAGGAAGCAGCTTTTTGGTTTGTTATAGGATTACAGGAGACATGAATACAGATCAAGATATACTGCCATAGAAAGATGTCCAAGTTAAATCATCAGGTGAGAAAAAGAAAGTTGCAAAACATCACGTTCATAAGCTTCAGGGGCCTATAACATAGTCCTCTTTTAATTATAGGTACATGTACACATAAATATATATGATTTTTAACCTAATGATATCTATATACTTGTGCAAGGTGCAATCATGGCAAAGTATCTATGTTAAAAAAAAAAAAGTAGGCTTTATCGGTTAGAGACAAATGCTGAAGTACCAAATTATTTAGGGGTGAAATGACGCCAAAGGCTCTAGAAAAAAAAAGTGTGGGGATAAATTGAAACAAGATTGATAAAATGCAGAAAACCACTGAAACTGGATGGTGGGTACACAAGGATTTGTTATACTATTTTTCCGACTTTTGTTTGTGCTTGAAATTTTCTATAATAAAAAAGTTTAAAATTTTCAAAAAACACAACTCCTATCTCTATGTTAACGTACACATGGCAAAATATGGAAGCTGCATTGTCAGTATCAGTGAAATGATGAGAATGACGATATACTTGAGTATACTTCTTTAATGTGTCGGTTTTTAAAAAAAGAACAGATAACTTTGGTAATTAGAAAAAAAGGGTACTTTGAATTTTTATTTATTTTTTTTTGCTTTTTCTTTTTATTGTATCTATATGAGATGATGGATGTTAACTAAACTTATGGGAATCATTTCACAATATTCGTAAGCCAAACCGTTACACTGTATACCTTAAACTTACACCGTGATGCTGTCAATTACATCTCAATAAAATTGGAGTGGAAAGGGTAAAAAAGATATTTTAAAACGGAATTTGTGGGGCTTCCCTGGTGGCACAGTGGTTGAGAGTCCGCCTGCCGATGCAGCGGACGTGAGTTCGTGCCCCAGTCCGGGAAGATCCCACATGCCGTGCAGCAGCTGGGCCCGTGAGCCATGGCCGCTGAGCCTGCGCGTCCGGGGCCTGTGCTCCGCAACAGGAGAGGCCGCACAGTGAGAGGCCCGCGTACCGCAAAAAAAAAAAAAAAAAAAAGGAATTTGTGCTCAGAGTAAAAATTTAGCCTACACCCAAACGTATGAAAAAGAAATAAAAGTCATCTTTAGGGACTTCCCTGGTAGTCCAGTGGCTAAGACCCAATGCAGGGGACCTGGGTTCAATCCCTGGTCAGGGAACTAGACCCCACATGCCACAACTAAGACCCGATGGAGCCAAATAAATAAATAAATAAAATTTAAAAATCATATGTAATCCTACAGTCCCTATTGACATTGTGGGGGAATTTCTTTTCGTATTTGTGCCTCTGCTTCACTCAGTGCTGGGTTTTTTTACAAAAATGGAACCATCCCACAAAGTTTTACAATCCTTTTATCTTTTTCACTTAATAAAATATGACAGGCATCTTTCAATGTCAATAAATATAGATCAGAGTCTTCATTTTTAATGGCCAAATGACAGTCTATTACATTGATAGCCACCTGGGTTATTATCCACTAGGGAACCCATGATAGCGTGTGTTCTCCCAGGGGCTGAGAGGGAGCCAAAGGGGCCCATCTGGAGGTAAGGGAAGCGGTAGGCTGATGGGTGGGTCTTGTGGGGGCTGGGAGCAGGGGCAGGCGGCAGTGGAGCTCACCATTCATGCAGACAGAAGGCCTGGTCCCACTCTGTGCACACAGGGTGTAGTGGGTGAGATGGCCCCGAAGTTGGTGCCTTGGGACCTCTCCCCACGCTACAGCAGGGGTCCCTGGGGGGTTATCCTGGAGTCGCCAAAGCACTGGCCCTGCCAGGGGTACTGATGAGAGAAAGTCAACCGGTCAAGTTCTGCCAGGGTTCCAGGACCCTCCATCCTCCAGCCCCACCACTTACCTTGTTCCTCTCTGAACTTCCAGACTGAGGGGGCAGGGGCCAAGCCCCAAGGAGAGACTGCTGTCACCGTGATTTGGTAGGGGACCCCTCCTTCGAAATCCCCTGAGTGGGGGAGGAGCAAAGACCAGTTAGAGTTGGCTCCCCTCCCCGACTCATTTCTTATTTTGTAGGAATCTTCATTTGTGTCCCCAGAAGGACACCTTGATATAAGAATTTGAATGAATGTAATTTATCTGGGAGGCAACCCCAGAAAACACCAATAGGGCAGTGGGGAAGTGAAGCAGGGAAGGAAAGTCACCCAGTAAATATGTGTTAGAGAACAAGTTCCCAACATGGCCAACCAAGGCTCAGTCCTGCTGGCGAACTCTGTGTGGCAGCAGAGAGCACAATCCTGAGCACCATCCCACCTGAGGAGGGTGGGAGCTGGGGTATTTATCCATCAGCCATTAACAGTCATTGGTAGAGGGCTGCATCTGAGGGGCCTTGATTCCTCGGCACTTCCAGCTGTCCAGGCAGGCAAAATGTTTCAGATAAGAAAAAGCCCTCAGGTCAGGAATGCAGGTGCCAGAAGCTGGGAGATAGTCAAATGCTGGACTATGAGTGGGGCCCTGACACCACCCATCACAGTAAGTAAGGCTCCTGAAATCCTTTCTCAAAACCTAATGCTGCCATACGGGCTTCCCCAACTGGGAATTTTCCAGAATCGGGGCTCCTCTTCTTTTGTCCATATATACTTATGGGTCTTGGGACTCTGTCCTAAATCTCTCGCTCAACACCTTCTCATGCTCTCCCAAGTTCTTTACACCAAGGACAGACTCCCCAGTGTTAAATCTCCGCCTAGAACTTATTGCTAGACCTGAGACTTGAGTATCTGATAGTCCCATGGACAATTCCACTTGGATGAGCACATGAGGTGCAACATATCCAAATGGGTCCCCAACATTCTGCTCTAAGACTCCCCAACAAGAATCTGCCTGCTTCTCTCCTTTCCTTGGTCCCCACCTGGTCCAGTCCCCACCATGTCCCACCTGGACATACACAGTCCCTTCTCCTGGGTCTCTTACCTCCAACCCTTGCCCTCCCAGTCTGTTCCTCCCACAGCAGGCAGGGGGCGCCTGTAAGCACCTGAGTGAGGACACATCCTTCATCTGCTCAGAACCCTCTGTGGCTCCCACCTGACTCAGAGCAAAAGCCAAAGTTCTCCCCAGGACCCACAAGGCTTTGCACACTCTGCCCCATCACCTCCCTGCCCTCACCTCCTCCCACTTTCCCCCTTGCTCATTCCACTCCAGCCACGCTGGCCTCCTCACTGCTGCTCTAACACATCAGGCACAATCCTGCCTCAGGGCCTTTGCACTGTTTGTTCCCTCTTGGTTTTCCCTTAGACATCCTCATGGCTCTCTGTCTCGCCTCCTTCAGGTCTTAGTTCAAATGCCACTTTCCCAGAGAGGCCTTTTCTAACTTTTGTTTTCTGAAATAGCTATCCTCCCTCCTCTCCCTTACCCTGCTTTACTTTGCCCCAATTACATTACAGATGTACTTGTTTTTTGTTTCATTGGGTGCCTGCCCTACAAGATGAGGATGGAGATGTTGGTGAGGATGAGGGTGGGGATGCTGCTGAGAGGAGAGTAGGGTGATGGTTCAGGGTTTAGCTTCAGGAGCCTATGTGGTTCAAATCCTGGTTCTACCACATACTTGCTGTATGGCCTCCGGTGAGTTGCTTAACCTCTCTGGGCCTTTTTCTTTATCTGTATGCTAATAGCAGAAACCTACTTTATAAGGAAGTTTGAATGATTTAATGCTTATGATAAATGCCAATACACATCAGCTGCCATCACTGTGTACCAGTGTCTAGAACATGGCCTGGCACACAGTAGGTAGTCAATGAATATTTCTTGCATGAATTAATGATACTTTAACACTCTCTTCTGCAAATCCAGCCATCAGTCTGCTCTCCAACAGCTGAAATGGGAACCCAGGTGTCCTGGGGCCTCACCTGGCAACACAGCACTGAGGTTTCCAGGAGGAAGCCAGACCCAGTTGAGATCCTCCAGGGGGTCACCATCTCGAGCCCAGTCCACCACATGCTCCTGCAGCCCCCCAGACCCCTGTTGCCAAGTCACCAGCAGATCCGAGCTTGCAGGGATGATGCTGACCACCACACCATGAGGGGCAAAGCCTGGACCTAGAGGATGAGGAGGAGAAATCTCAGCTGTCCACTCGGGAAGTCCCCTCTTGCACCTCCAGGGCATTGCTCAGAGGAAGCTCACAGCCTCTTACCCAAGCAGGCCAAAGAGAGGTTGGTAGGAGGCTCCCAGCTTGTGGCGTTGACGGCGGACACCCCAGCCCACTCCGCCTGAGTGGGGATGGAGAAGCTGCAGCATGAGGTCTCCTCCTGGATCACCTCCTGATCTTTAACCTGGAACCAGACTCTGTAGCTCACCTGCACGCAGTGCCCCAAGGCCTGAGGGATGAGGGGAAGAAGTGGTTAATATCTCCCATTTATCAGGCACATACTGTGCTTCTCAGTGAGGTCTCCTGACAAACCAGTCTGTGAAACATTTTTGTTTCACTCTAAGATGAAGATACCGAGTCTCAAGAGTGGCTCAGTGGCAGAGGTGGAATTAGAATACAGCTCCTGAGCCAGAACTAGGGTGAGGTGAGGGAGGCACTCACCTTGGCAGCAAAACAAGAGAAGATACCAAAAATCCAATCAAGATAAATTATATTTTAATGCGATATTTAAAAAAAATTTGGGGGGGGCTTCCCTGGTGGCGCAGTGGTTGAGAGTCCGCCTGCCGATGCAGGGGACACGGGTTCGTGCCCCCGTCTGGGAAGATCCCACATGCCGCGGAGTGGCTGCGCCCGTGAGCCATGGCCTCTGAGCCTGCGCGTCCGGAGCCTGTGCGCCGCAACGGGAGAGGCCACAACAATGAGAAGCCCGCGTACCGCAAAAAAAAAAAAAAAAAAAAAAAATTAATGCAGGGATTTCCCTGGCGGTCCAGTGGTTAAGTCTCTATGTTTCCAATGCAGGGGGCATGGGTTCGATCCCTGGTCGGGGAACTAAGATCCCACATGCGGCTCGGCGCAGTCAAAAAAAATTTTTTTTTGATTAAAAAAATTAATGCAAAAAGAAAAACCATGACAAACAAATTATCAAGATTTTAGGGGGCTTCCCTGGTGGCACAGTGGTTAAGAATCGCCTGCCAATGCAGGGAACATGGGTTTGAGCCCTGGTCCGGGAAGATCCCACATGCCAGAGAGCAACTAAGCCTGTGCGCCACAACTACTGAGCCTGCACTCTAGAGCCTGCGAGCCACAACTACTGAGCCCGTGTGCCACAACTACTGAAGCCCGCGTGCCACAACTACTGAAGCCCGCGTGACTAGAGCCCATGCTCTGAAACAAGAGGAGCCACCGCAATGAGAAGCCCACACACCGCAACGAAGAGTAGCCCCTGCTGGCCGCAACTAGAGAAAGCCTGCGCACAGCAACGAAGACCCAATGCAGCCAAAAATAAAAATTAAATAAATAAATAATAAATTAAAAAAAAAAAAAGATTTTAACTAAAGACAGGCAGGATCTGACCATGCACTTATATGACCCTGTCTTCCCTCACCTTACCTTAGTCTGTCGTGTGCAGTTCTTAGGGACTGCAAAATTCCCACTGTTGTATAGAGGAGTAATTATGCATAGCAAAGAGGATAGTACCCTCCAGAGTACTTTGGGGAAACTTGTGAGAATATCTGATTGCCTCAATGACTGGTATTTGATGGGCAAGAGCCAGGGACACTACCCTCTCCTAGAAACAAAAAAATTGTCCCACGTCCCTTGTGACTTTTGAAGGTCATCCCAACTGGAAACTTCTGTAGATGAAAAACCCTAATAATTTTAACTGATCCTAGAACCAAACACATTTTGATGTATAAATACAGAACCTTTTGGGACCTGTTTTTTTTTTTTTTTTTTCGGTATGCAGTCCTCTCACTGTTGTGGCCTCTCCCGTTGCGGAGCACAGGCTCTGGACGCGCAGGCTCAGCGGCCATGGCTCACGGGCCCAGCCGCTCCGCGGCATGTGGGATCTTCCCAGACCAGGGCACGAACCCGTGTCCCCTGCATCGGCAGGCGGACTCTCAACCACTGCACCACCAGGGAAGCCCCATGGGACCTGGTTTTAACAGTCACTGAATTTTGAAATATCCTGAACATATGGGGACTTTCTAAGCACTTTTTATTATCTATTTCCAGCACAATCTGTGTTCTGATCAGAGAATTTTTCAATGTACCCAGCATCACCTCATCCCTTTGAAGTCCTTGGAAACCAGCTCAATAGCCTAGCATGTGGATGATTTTGGTAAATGTCCTGTTTGCATATGGAAAGAATGCATGTTCTGATGTTTCCTATGTGAGTCCATTCGGTTGTTTGTTATGCATATGTTCATATTCTCTGGATCTTGACTTGTTTTTCCATCTGCTTGTTATGAAATTACTTAGAGGGGCATGTTAAAATCTCCCACGACGGTTGTGGATTCATAGAGTTCTCCTTGTAGTTCTGTCAATTTTTACTTTATGTATTTTAAAGCCATGTTATGAGGTACATACAGATTTAGTATTCCTATCATACTGGTGAACTGAATATTTTGCCATTATGTAGTAGCCTTATTTCCCTTTTATTTTCTACTGAATATTATAATACACTGTACGCTATAATACAATACACTGTATTATACACATTTTAAAATATATGTATATATGGGTTATATTAGCTATGTATTTCATTTCAGTATAGTAAAGGGGCATTACAAAGTATGTGTTATAAAATAGAGGCACGAGGGACTTCCCTGGCAGTCCAGTGGTTAAGACTCTGCACTTCCAATGCAGGGGGCACAGGTTTGATCCCTGGTTGGGGAACTAAGATCCCACAAGCCGTGCAGCATGGCCAGAAAAGAAAAAAAATGAATTAAAAAAAAAATAAAACAGAGGCACTGAAACTGTGAATTAAGGTTCGAAAGCCAAAGAACCTCAGCTCTGCCACTTAGCTGTTGTTTGGTTTGGGGTAGCCTCTCTATGTCTCATTTTCTCATCTGTAAAGTTAGTTAATGTAAATAAGTGTTGTAGGCGAGGACCTGGCACATAGTAAGAGCTCTGTAAGTATTATGCATGGTTAAAGTTAGTGATATTAGATTGTGTGGCCCAAGAAAGTATAAGCCCTGTTGTTTTGTTTCTTGCCATATTTACTGTGAGCCAGGGCCTTGCAATGTCTGGAACACGGTAGGTGCTCAGCAGATTTGCATCAGTGAGGACTGTTTCACTCTTGTCTGTCATCTCACAATGCCCTTTAATACTAGCATCAAAGTCCTTAGCATATTCTGCTATATTTTGTGGAGCTGAGCCTAGTCTTGCTTCTAAATCTTTGCACCTGGTGTCCCCCCTGACTGGAACACTTGTACCCACCTTCATGTCTCAGCTCAGATCTCCTAGATTCAGCCAACATTGGTGGAGTCTTTCTCTGCACCCAGCACTGTGCCAGGACCTCTCTGAGCATCCCCTCCTTGAAGCCCTAAAGCAACCTCAAGAGGGCAGCATAGTAACCTTTGTCTTGTTTACATCATTTTTTGGGGGGGGGGTTTTGGTTTGGTTTGGTTTGGTTTGTTTTCTTGGTTTTTTTTTTTTTTCCCCCACTCCTCAGCTTGCAGGATCTTCGTTCCCAACCAGGCACTGAATCCAGGCCCTCGGCAGTGAAAGCCCAGAGTCCTAACCACAGGACCACCAGGGAATTCCCTACATCATTGTTTTTTGGTTTTTTAATATTTATTTATTTTATTTATTTGGCTGTGTTGGGTCTTAGTTGCGGCATGCAGGATCTTCGTTGTGGCATGAGGAATCTTTTAGTTGCAGCATGTGGGATCTTTAGCTGCAGCATGTGGGATCTAGTTCCCTGACCAGGGATCAAACTCAGGCCCCCTGCATTGGGAGTGCAGAGCCTTAGCCACTGGACCACCAGGGAAGTCCTCTACATCACTGTTATTTGGGGTTTCCTGACATGTGCAGAGACATGGTCCTCACAACTCACCTTCCACAGAAGCAGGGGTTCCTGTCCGCCTGGTGCCCCACAGATGTTCCCTGATATCCACACATCTTTTGGAGCTGGCAAGGATGAAAAAAGGAGAGACCATGTGGCTAAGTTCTAGCCAATGAGATACGAGATGAAAGATACGTGCAACTTTGGGGTTGTGCTCTTAAAAGTGCAAGGGCAGGGCTTCCCTGGTGGCGCAGTGGTTGAGAGTCTGCCTGCCGATGCAGGGGACACGGGTTCGTGCCCCGGTCCGGGAAGATCCCACATGCCGCGGAGCGGCTGGGCCCGTGAGCCATGGCCGCTGAGCCTGTGCGTCCGGAGCCTGTGCTCCACAACGGGAGGGGCCATAACAGTGAGAGGCCCGCGTACTGCAAAAAAAAAAAAAAAAAAAAAAAAAAAAAAAAAAAAAAAAAGTGCAAGGGCAGGCTCCCCGACTCCTGGGGTCCCACTGCGCTGGAGTTGTCTTCCATTTTTTTTTGCTGTGTGAGCTTGGGAAAGGTGCTTACCCTCTCTGAGGTTCAGCTTTCCCAACTATAAAATATGACAGATGAGAATGGCATGATTGGCCAGACTTCCAGGAGAGGGGCTGAGGGTGTAGGGGTAAGCCCAGAGATCCTCACAAGAGGGTGGTGTCTGGAAGGACAGAATGGGGCTCCACTCGCTCCACAGATCCTCTTCTTCCTCCACTTGACAGCGGCCAGATACCTCATAGCCAGTAGCTAGCTCCAGGTCCTGGATATCAACAGGGGTCAGGGGTATGGACTTCACTTCAGGTTCCAGCTGGGGGAGAGAGAGGGGAGAGTGATGAGGCTGAAGATTGAATTTAAAGTACCTGACCTTATATGTCAATAGGATGACCAATACTGTCCTGCTCTGCCTGGAATCAAGTGGGTTCCTAGGACACAGGGCTTTTGGTTTTAAAATTGGGACAATCCCTGGAAAAAAGAGACAAGTTGATTATCTTCTGTGCCAGGTATAGCAGTAGGTGGCAAATTCTATTATTAATATTATTCTCATTTTACAGATGAGGAAAACTGAGGCCAAGAGAGGGGAAGTGACATACCCAAGGTCACATAGCTGGTGAGTTCTGGAGCTGAGATTCATACCCAGGCAGTTAGATTGCAAAGTCTGCATCTTAGCATTGCTCTGAATTGCATGAATATTCACAGTGACAACAACTCTGCTCTATATTGTAGTGTTTTGCATGAAAAGCTATGACTGAGACAGTGGGTTATCCCCAATATCCATTCTCCCCTTCTTCCTTTGGAAATAGAACCCTTGAGTATCTGTCAGGAACATGTGTATCAAGAATAAAGACTACATTTCCCAGTCTCCCTTGCAATCAGGTGAGACCATGTGACTAAGTTCTGGCCAATGAGATATGAGATGAAAGATACTTGCAACTTTGGTGCTCTGCTCTTAAAGTGCATGGGCAGGCTCCCCAACTCCTGGGGTCCCATTGCACTGGAGTTGTCTTCCATTTTTTTGCTGTGTGAACTTGGGAAAGTTGTTTAACCTCTCTGAGGTTCAGCTTCCCCAACTATAAAATAGAGATCTTAAAAGCATCTACTATATAGGGAGGTTGGGGGTACTCATCAAGATAATCCATGCAGATTGCTTAGCTTGGGCCCTGATGTGTGGCAGGTGCTCAGAAATGTGAGCTGCTTTTATTACTTTTGAGTGTTTACTGAAAACCAGGCTCTGTCCCTCATCTGTAAAATAGGTAGGCATAAAATACACCTACTCAAAGAGTTCTTGTAAGGATTCAACAGATAGCTTAGAACAGTGTATGGCACACAGTAGATGCTAAGGTCTGCTGTTAACCTCTTAGTTTAAGGTTAATGTAATAAGCTATTTGAGGATTTTTATTCATTCACAAAAATGTTAGAGGAAGTTTACTGAGTTTCTCAAAAATTCCAAGTGGAAGGAATTCCCTGGAGGTCCAGTGGTTAGGACTCCTTGCTTTCACTACCGAGGGCCCGGGTTCAATTTCTGGTCGAGGAACTAAGATCCCACAAACACAACCTCGCGGCATGGCCAAAAAAAAAAAAAAAAAAAAAAAAAAAATTCCAAGTGGAATTTGGATTGGGACTGCATGGAATTTATAGATTATCTTGGGGGAACATTTTTAGCTGAACAAGATGCATGTACAGGCCTTCTGTGAGGAATGTGGACAGACTCCAGGGCCAGCTGAGGAATGAGCTCTGAGCTAGGTGTCTGATTTGGGAATGATGTCCCGGGCCCCGCCCAGAGTAGGGTGGGGGAAAAGGGTCCCTGACACTCACCAGCATCCAGGCCATCTCCTGGCATCTTCGGTAGTAGAACTGGCAGACCAAGACCTTATGGGGTGGCCACATAGGAGGGGCCCATTGGACAATGGCCTCTAGGGGGTCATCCTCTGAGAAGTCCACATCAGGGTACAGTTGGGGGGCATCCGGCTTCACTGAGGAAGGGGAGATGCATTGAGCCAGGGCCTCCAAGACCACCCACCCCACACATAGCAAACCCCCACTCCCGCCTGTTACTTCGGGTTTCGAGGTTCACGAAGACTGGGGGCCAGAGAGGTTGGCCTGCCTTGGCCACCCAGACAAGGAGTTCGTCAGACATGGTGAGCTGTTCCCGTGGAATGGTCACCCAGCTCTGCCCAGTGGGCACTGCCACAGTCCAGGTTTTGTTGGAATGGCTGTGAGGAGAGATGCGAGAATCAGGGCAGCATACAGTGGGCTGGGCCCAGAGCTGTAATAACATATTTTCTACCTGGGTTCAAATCCCAGTTCTGCTTCAGAGCTGTGTGACCCTGAGCAAGCAACTTAACTTCTCTGTGCCTCAGTTTCCTCATCTACAAAACGAGGGTGATAAAACTGCCTCCTGAGGGACTTCCCTGGTGGTCCAGTGGTTCAGACTCGGTGCTCCCAATGACCACGGTTCAATCCCTGGTTAGGGAACTAGATCCCGCATGCCCCAACGAACATCAGTGTGCCACAACTAAGACCCGGCACAGCCAAATAAATAAATAAATAAATAAATAAATGTCTTTTTTTAAAAGTACCTGTTGAAAGGGCTGAATAGGGGAGGGGAACAATGAGATGAGAAATGGACTGCATTTAGAACAGCAAATGTCAGGGGCACAATACATGTTATATGAGCATTGGTTATTTTGTTTACTGAGCACCTATTACATATACGCACATTTACTTCTATGCAACTGCTCAGTCAGCAAATATATATTTCTGTTGTAGAAGCTGAGAACAGGACTATGACCAAAGCAGGCAAGGATCCACTATCCGGAGCTGGTGTTCCAGTGGGGGAGGCAAATGAGAAACTCATAAACATATAACTGATGGTGGTATAAGTGATATAAAGAACAATAAAGCAGGGTGAGGAGGATTCAGTGTGATGATAGGATGAAGAATGACAGCGCTATTTTAGGAAAGGTGGTCAGGAAAGCTCTCTGATGAGACATTTGAATAAAGGCCTGAAGGATGTGGTGTGGAACCATGCAATACCTGGGGAAGAGCATTTTAGGAAGAGGGAGCAGCTGGTGCAAAGGTCCTGAGGCCAAACTGTGCCTGGTGTTTTACGAAGAACAGTGGGGAGGAGGCTTGTCCTCTGGAGTAGAGTGAGCGAGAAAGTGGGAGGAGGTGAGGGCAGGGAGGTGACAAGCAAATTATACAAGGCCCGATGGGCTGCAGGAAGGATTTCGGCTTTTACCCTGAGTGAGGTGGGAGCCCTGGAGGGCTGTGAGCTGGGGAGGGACATGCCCTGATTCAGAAGTTCACAGGTGCGGGACTTCCCTGGTGGTCCAGTGGTTAAGAATCCGCCTGCCGATGCAGGGAACAGGGGTTCGAGCCCTGGTCCGGTAGGATCCCACATGCCCCGCAGAGCAAGTAAGCCCGCGAGCCACAAATACTGAGCCTGCGTGCCACAACTACTGAATACTGCGCGCCTAGAGCCTGTGCTCCGCAACAAGAGAAGCCACCGCGGGCTTCCCTGGTGGAGCAGTAGTTGAGAATCTGCCTGCCAATGAAGGGGACACAGGTTCGAGACCTGCTCTGGGAAGATCCCACATGCCACGGGGCAACTGGGCCCGTGAGCCACAACTACTGAGCCTGCGTGTCTGGAGCCTGTGCTCCGCAACGAGAGAGGCCGCGACAGTGAGAGGCCCGCGCACCGCGATGAAGAGTGGCCCCCACTCACCGCAACTAGAGAAAGCCCTAGCACAGAAACGAAGACCCAACACAGCCAAAAATAAATAAATAAAAACAAATAAATTTAAAAAAGAAGCCACCGCGATGAGAAGCCCACGCACCGCAAAGAAGAGTAGCCCCCAATCGCCACAACTAGAGAAAGTCCGCGCACAGCAATGAAGACCCAACGCAGCCAAAAATAAAATAAATTAAAAAAAAAAAAAGACTCCGTGCTCCCAATGCAGGGGGCCCGGGTTCGATCCCTGGTCAGGGAACTAGATCCCGCATGCCGCAATGAAGATCCCACATGCTGCCAGTAAAACCCAGAACAGCCAAATAAATAAACAAATAAATATTAAAAAAATAAATAAAACAGAAGTTCACAGGTGTCCTCTGGATGCTGTGGTGGAGAAGAGACTGTGGGGCTAAGGGTGGAAACCGAGTCCAGGGAGGAGGTGACTGCACGGTCCAGGCCAGCGATGATAGGGACTGGACTATGGTGGGTGCTGAGGAAGTGAGGAGTGCCAGATTCTGGATAATGTAGAAGGTAGAGCTGGTAAGGCCTGCTGATGGATCAGATGTGGGTGACAGAGAGAGAGAGAGAGAGGAGTTGAGGACATCCCAAAGGGTTGGATTTAAAAGGTTCAAATCAAGGTCTTCAGAAAAAACCAACAAAAGCACATGTGTTATGTTATGCTGCTGGTAGGAACATAAAACGGCATAGCTGTTGCGGAAAACAGTTAGGTGGTTCATCAAAAAGTTAAACACAGAACTGCCATATGACCCAGCAATTTTACTCCTAGGCATATACCCCGAAGAACTGAAAACAAGGACTCAAAAACTTGTACACATTATGTTCAAAGCAGTGCTAGTCACGATCGCCCAATTGCAATTGCCCAATGGTGGAAACAACCCAAATGTCCATCAACAGATGAGTGGATGAACATAGTATATCCATACAGTGGAATATTGTTCAGCCACAAAAAGGAACGAAGTTCTGATTCGCTACGACATAAATGAACCTGAAAAACATGCTAAGTGAAAGAAGCCAGATACAAAAGACCACATGCCATATGATCCCATTTATGTGAAATGTCCAGAAAAGGCAAATTCAGAGACAGAAAGTAGATTAGTGGTTGCCAGGGAATAGGGAGTGACTGCTGTTGGGGATGGAACTTCGTTTTGGGGTGATGGACATGTTTTGGAACTAGATAGAGGCACTGGTTGCACAACATTGTGAATGTACTAAATGCCACTGAACTGTTCACTTGCAAATGGTTTATTTCATGTTATGTGAATTTCACCTCGTTAAAAAAAAGGGGGAAGACCTTCTCTTACTCCTTCATTCTCTACCAATTAAAACCCTAGGCACCCCCCTTCTGGACATGGATGGTGGTGATGGTTGCACAACAATGTGACTGTACTTAATTCCACTGAACTGTACACTTAAAAAAGGCTGAGAAAAAAAGTGGTAAATTTTATGTGTATTTTACCATCGTTAAAAAAAAAAGAGACCAGCCTCCCATCCCAGTTCCCATCTTCAAATGTTCCTCTCCTTCTCCTCTCACTTAGCCAAATTTGAAATGAATTTGTGTTTCCAGGTGTGATTCATTGTGAAGCAACATCAGTCACCCCCTCAGAATGTGGGCTCCACAAGGCTTTCTGTGTCTCTTTCACTGCTGCATCCCCGGCACCAGACCAAATGATCTTTTCATATGCTCAGAGAGGTTAAGCTATTTGCCTAAGGTCACACAGCAATAAAAACAGCTTCTAATCATTAAGCATTTTCTTTCCCAAGTGCCTAACTCATTGAATTCTCAGAACCAGCCTTGAGAGGCAGGTTCCATTATTATCACTACTTGATAGAGGAAGAAACAGAGGCTCAGAGAGGGAAAGTGACTGGTCCAGGGTAACACAGCAAGGAAATGAGGGAACTTGGAATTGAAGGGCTTGAGAGTGGGGCAGGACTGGGGGGTGCGGGTGGGCAGGACTAATGGGTCCTCTCAGCCTGAGAGGTCTAAACCTGAGTGGTCACTCTTCCAAAGCCTCTGTTTCCCCAAATCACTCCATTGTACTCACTACTTCTGGCTCTGGAGGTACAGCGTGGAAGGGGTTCTCAAGTCCCCAAGAGGCTCCCATGAGCAGTTCAAGTCGCCCAAGGGTCCAAATCCATAGCACTGCAATGGCCCAGGGCTGCCTGGAGAGAGAGGAGGGAGGGTCCGACGGAAGGGGGTCAATTCCCCCAGCCGCCCTCACACCCCAGAACTTGAACTCCTCCCACCCCTTACGGAAGTGAGCAGCAGGAAGGGGACGCTGGGCACCGCTCCCCAGGCTTCGGGCATAACTCCTCCCCTCCCTCTACCAGCCACATCCTGTTACCATCCGAAGAGCCCTTTCCCCTACCACCCCCCAACCCCGGACCCTGGCTCCCACCTCGCTGCCGCCCATTCCCCAGCTCCTCTCATCGCCCGGCCCCTGCCCCGGGGGGTAGCAGAGTGGCATCCGGATCTTTGTCATTCATTCCACAAACTTGCGGTTCACCCTGGAGGATGTGCGCTTTCGCGGAGCGCGGCGGCAGAGCGCCGACACGAGTTCGCTCCGTAACTCACCCTGGGGCCGAGTCCTGCAGAACAGCAGCATCAACAGAGGCAGCAGAACCAGCTTCGGCCGCGGCCGCGGCGGGAAGGGGGCGGCCCGGGTTCCCCTCATGGCGTCCCCGCGCCCCCAGTCCGGCCCGGCCCGGCCCTGCCCGGCCCAGCGCTGCAGCGCCGCCCGCTTAGCTCTCGGGGTCCAGCGCCCGAGCAGCAACGGGAAGAGGAGCCACCCCTCCCAGCCGCCTCCGCACCTTGCGCTTCGGCTCCCCGCCCCTTCGCTGCGCTGGAAAGTCCCTCGCCCGGGCTGAGGAGGGGTAGTGCGGGATGGGCGGCGCTGAGGAGTGGCCGAGCTCCGCAGACACCTGCCCCTCCCCCCGCCCCCCCGCCCCCCAAACAGGCTGCCGAGTCCTTTGGAACTGTTATCTTTGGGGTTGGAGAAGGTTCTGATCCGTTCCCCCCACTGAGATTCCCACCCCAGGATATGAAGGGAACCCAGGGGTCCCTCCACCAACCCTGGGGTCCACAGCTTTAGAACCCCCAGCAGGCGAGGTCGGAGGGAGAGGGGCTGGCAGACAGGGGGAAGGGAGCGGGCAAAGGCTGGAATCGGGCGGCGGTATAATTGGGGCTGGCAAGGGGACAGTGGCCACAGTTGGGACAGGAGAGAGTCACAGTTTGGGTACGGGTCTCAGTGTGGCCAGTTTGGGTAGAGTAGGGGCATCCATTGCAGCAGGAGACAGTATAGGGCAGGAAAGGCATGATATGGGCTGCGGAGAGGTCAGGGTCCCCATTTGGCCAGGTAGGGGCACAGCTTGCTCAGGGTCAGGATAGGCAGGCTGCTCAAAGGTCAGGGTTGGGTGGGGGGACTCTGTCCAAGTCCACAGTGCCTGACCTCTGAGACTTGCTGATGAATGAATGCATGAGGGGCCAGAAACAGGTGCCCAGCTGGATACTGGTTAGGTGGATGGCAGGGCTGGGGCGTTCACCCTGGTGCTCCCTGGCTGCCCAGTTCCCCTTCTAGCAGAGGCTGCTGATTTCACTCTTGCTGCACCCGCATTTGCAGCAGTTGCTGGAGAGGCCAGCCAGGTCATCGCGGCTGCCCCGCAGAGCCCCTGGGGTGCCCTGCCAGCCCGGTCAACCTCCATAGAAGGCCTGGAGGGACTTGGTCAGGGCCAGCCACTCGCTGGAGGCCACTGCCTCATCCAGCTCGCTGTCTGCATTGGAGTCTGCATCTGGGAAGGCATCCCCTGCAAAAGATGAAAAGAGTTAGTGCTTGGGACTCTGTCATACCCAGAGTCCGGGCTCCTGGCTGGTCCAGCTACTTCTCTGTTCTTGTGACTCAGCCTCCTGAGTAAAGATTTTGATTCCACTCAGGCCTGGGTTCCCACTTTGATGGGCAGCTTACTCAACCTCATTGAGCTTGACTTTCCTCTTCTGTCATATCTTTTCCCCTACTATTTATTTACTGAGGACCTGATGGTTAAGAACATGTGTTTGGGAGCTGAACTGACTGAGCACCAGTCCCATTATCATCTCTCAGCTTCCGTTTCCTTGTCGGCAAAACGGGGATAGTAATAACTCCTACCTTCTAGGGTTTTTATACAGAGTAGATGACTTAATTAATACCCATTTTAAAAAAAAACAAAACTTAGAATAGTGTCTGGCACATGGTAGGCACTCAACTTTGTCCTAATCTGTTTTCACTCAATTTTGCCGCTTAACAAACCTGCAAGATACAGGGGCTGTGCCTCCCTTTTGCAGATAAAGAGGATCAGGGGAGGAAAGCAACTTGGTAGGAGGGTCACCTACTAGGTGGCAAATCTAGCCTTGTACTCACCACACCCCTCACACTCCCTTCCCTGAAGGCTTGGAAAGCACTTTAGTTTTGGCTTCTGAAAGGCACTTCCCAGTGTTGTGCAAAGAGCAGCCTTGCCTAATGCAGGGCACAGGGCTCCCAAGTAGCAGCAGACTTTTAGCTGGTGTGGATGGCTTACTGCCCTTCCCCCATCCGGCTCCCCCAGCCTTGACACAGCTTTGAGGGCCTGGCCCATCTCCCCAGCTGCATGTGGTGGAGGAGGGACTCTCCTGCCCCAGCCCCTCATCTCACCTCCGTCCCTGGCTCCTTGGACCCATCTTGTGTCCTGTCAATGCCCCTAACACACACACAGCACCTCCCCAGCCTCACCCATAGCTTCATAGGCCAGGATGTCTGACCGTCTCCACCGGGAGCCCCCACAGGTGAAGATGACTGCTCGGATGAATTCACGGCTGCAAAGCTTCACTCCGTAGGGTGCTGCCTGGGCCTCGGTCCACAGCTCCCCAGCCAGCACCCCCATGGCCAGCAGCAGCAGCAGAGGACGTTTGGCCATGCTGGACAGGGCTGCCTGAGATGTGAGAGGTGGCACAGCAAGGCAGCTTCCTGTGGTTGGTGCCTCCACCGCCTCCTGGCCCCCCATTTATACATCTTAGCTCCCCCCGCCTGTCATGGAGGAGCGAAGTGACCTCCTTTATCTCCACTAGCAGAGAGGAGGCAGGCACGCGGCCCCCTCCACCCCTCCAGCACTGACCTTTCCCGTTTCCCAGACCAAGCGATAACCTTTCGCCAGGGATGGGGTGACGTGGTCCAGCTCACTGTCACCTTCAACAGAAAGAAGTGAGAAGGCCTCCACTTAGCAGAGACCAGGAACCCAGACCCCCACCAGACCGGGAGAGAGGGCACAGCCAGCCCCCCATCACCACCATACTGCTAGGGTCCCAGGCCTTCTCCGTAATAACAACAATGAGTGCTTACACAGTATGCGCTGTGGGGCCAGGCACTGCTCTAAATATGTTTATTTGTTTAATTGATTTCATCCTCCCAACAACCTATGATAATAGTTCTTAAAATTTGAGAAGCCTCAGAATCTCCTGGAGGGCTTGTTAAAACACAGATCACTGGGCCGTACATGCGGAGTGTCTGAAAATCTGCATTGGCAACAAATTTCCAGGCCATGCTGATGCTGCTGGTCCAGAAACCACACTTTCTCTTTTTTTTTTTTTTTTTTTTTTGCGGTTTGCGGGCCTCTCACTGTTGTGGCCTCTCCCATTGCGGAGCACAGGCTCCAGGCGCGAAGGCTCAGCGGCCATGGCTCACGGGCCCAGCCGCTCTGCAGCATGTGGGATATTCCCCGACCGGGGCACGAACCCATGTCCCCTGCATCGACAGGAGGACTCTCAACCACTGCGCCACCAGCGCCACCAGGGAAGCCCTCTTTTTTTTTTTTTTTAACTTTTTATTTTATATTGGAGTATAGCCAATTAACAATGTTGTGATAGTTTCAGGTGCACAGCAAAGGGCCTCAGCTATACATATACATGTATCCATTCTCCCCCAAACTCCCCTCCCATCCAGGCTGCCACATAACATTGAGCAGAGTTCCCTGTGCTCTACAGTTGGTCCTTGTTCAGAAACCACACTTTTAAGAGCCACTGGACTATGAGACTAAGACTAAGACTGTCTCCATGTTACAGGTGAGGAAACAGAAGAGTGACCTAAGGTGCCAAGATCAGCTAGTAAGTGGAGGTGGGTGTTGGGGTTCAAACAGAGCCTCTGGTTCCAGAGCTCATGCTCTCCAAGGGAAAAAATATTTTTTTAAACTTTTATTGGAGTGCAGTTGATTTACAGTGTTGTGTTAGTTTCAGCTGCACAGCAAAGTGAATCAGTTATACATACACATATATCCACTGTTTTTTTAGATTTTTTTTCCCATATAGACCATTACAGAGTATTGAACAGAGTTCCCTGTTCTATACAGTAGGTTCTTATCTATTTTATTTATAGTAGTGTGTGTATGTCAGTCCCAATCTCCAAATTTATCCCTCCCTCCAGGGAAAATTTTTAAGGATTAAAAAAAAAATGTTGGGACTTCCCTGGTGGCGCAGTGGTTAGGAATCTGCCTGCCAATGCAGGGGACACGGGTTCGAGCCCTAGTTCGGGAAGATTCCACATGCCACGGATCAACTAAGCTCATGCACCACAACTACTGAGCCCGCACGCCTAGAGCCCATGCTCCCCAACAAGAGAAGTCACTGCAATAAGCCCGTGAACCACAACGAAGAGTAGCCCCCACTCGCCGCAATTAGAGAAAGCCCGCGTGCAGCAACAGACCCAACGCAGCCAAAAATAAATAAGTAAATTTATTTTTTTAAATATTGTTATGGAGACAGTTTCAGTTTCGTAGATGAAAATGGTTCTGGAGATGGATGGTAGTGATGGTTGCACGACCATGTGAATGTACTTTATGTCGTTGAACTGTACACTTAAAATGGTTAAGATGGTACATTTCATGTTATGTGTATGTTACCATAATTTTTAATATAATTTTTTAATGTTTAACTAATATCATATACAGAGAGGAACTGTCGTGTGCTGGGCAATGTTTAACAGTGGGCCTTCCAGATACAAATGAACTTATTTACAAAACACAAATAGGCCCACAGACATAGAAGACAAACTTATCATTACCAAAGGGGAAAGGGGTAGGGGAGGGATAAATTAGGAGTTTGGGGTTAACAGATACACATTACTATATATAAAATAGATAAACAACAAGGACCTACTGTATAGCACAGGGAACTATACTCAATACTTTGTAATAACCTATAAGGGAAAAGAATCTGAAAAAGAATATATATATAAATATGTATATATGTATATACACATATATATGAATGTGTGTATAACTGAATCAATGTTCTATATACCTGAAACTAATACAACATTGTAAATCAACTATGCTTCAATTTTTTAAATAATTTTTTTAAATTATTTATTTATTTATTTATTTGGCTGCACCCGGCCTTAGTTGCAGCACGTGGGATCTTTAGTTGTGTCATGAGGGATCTAATTCTCTGACCAGGATCGAACCCGGGGCCCTTGCATTGGGAGCACGGAGCCTCAGCCACTGGACCACCAGGGAAGTCCCTATACTTCAATTTTTAAAAAATAAACTTATTTATTTTATTTTATTTATTTTTGGTTGCGTTGGGTCTTCATTACTGCATGCGGGTTTTCTCTAGTCGCTGCGAGCGGAGGCTACTCTTCGTTGCGGTGCGCGGGCCTTTCATTGCGGTGGCTTCTCTTGCTGCAGAGCACGGGGGCTCTAGGTGTGAGGGCTTCAGTAGTTGCGGCTCGTGGGCTCTAGAGCACGAGCTCAGTAGTTGTGGCACACGGGATTAGTTGCTCTGCGGCATGTGGGATCTCCCCAGACCAGGGATTGAACCCATGTCCCCTGCATTGGCAGGCAGATTCTTAACCACTGCACCACCAGGGAAGCCCCCTACACTTCAATTTTTTAAAATATTAAAAAATAACAAAACAAAACAAGTAAACCCCAGTGGGCTCTCCGGAAAAAAAAAAAAAAAGGCCTTGATTTATAGCAGTTATAGGTTTCTGGCCAATTTCAAGCTACCAGCGTGATATCAGTGTGATGTTGCCAAATTCCTGAAAAGGTAACAGTCAGTTTTCACAAGTTAGTATAAGTCGGCTCCAGGACACCACCAAAATGTGAAAAACATTGCAATTTGTGCAATTTAAAAAATAATGATTTTTTAGGGGCTTCCCTGGTGGTGCAGTGGTTAAGAATCTGCCTGCCAATGAAGGGCACACGGGTTTGAGCCCTGGTCCTGGAAGATCCCACATGCCGCGGAGCAACTAAGCCCGTTAGCCGCAACTGCTGAAGCCCGCGTGCCTGGAGCCCGTGCTCCACAACAAGAGAAGCCACCGCAATGAGAAGCCCGCGCACTGCAACAAAGAGTAGCCCCCGCTCGCCGCAACTAGAGAAAGCCCGCGCGCAGCAACGAAGACCCAACGCAGCCAAAAATAAATAAAATAAATAAATTAAAAAATGATAATAATAATAATGATTTTTTAAAACACCCATGTCATCATTACCCAGATCAAGAAGAAGGACAGTGCCAGCACCACAGATGTCAACCCCCCCTCACCCCGCATCCCTGGTCACAATTTATTCCCTGCAGAGGTAACCACCATCCTGACTTCAGCCATCACCACTTCTTTGCTTTTTATTCGTTTTGTGTTTGTTTGTTTTTTTTTTTTTCACCGTGCCACATGGTTTATGCGATCTTAGTTCCCCAAGCAGGGATTGAACCCAGGCCCTCTGCAGTGAGAGCTCGGAGTCCTAACCACTGGACCACCATGGAATTCCCTGCTTTTAATTAGTTTTAACACCAACCTGGGCATCTCTGAAACAGATAACTGAATCTCTGAAACATAACTGAGTCTATTTCTTTTTTTTTTCCTTTTTTTTTCATTCTAACAAATTGAACTTTTTATCAAAGTTCATACAGATCTGGGCACATACAGAAAAGTGCCCAGATCATCAGTGGACACCGGGAAGAATTTTCACAAACTGAACACACTTCTGCATCCACCCCTCAGGTCCAGAAACAGAACATTCCCAGCCTCCATCCAGAGCAGGGAAATTTAACTCCACCATCTGGGAGGAGGAGTATGGAAGAATTTGTGGACATATGTTAAAACTATACTAACTAATAAATGCTTTGAGTGAGATGCTTTGAGGCTATGCAAAGACCCTGTTTCCCGTTCCACCCACTGATGTTAGCATTCATTGGTGGATTGTGTGCATTTGCTATTATTTATTATTTGGAATTCTTCTGTAAGGAAGAGTTGTTTCATCTCCATTTATTTACTTGTTCAATTATTTGTTTATACCAATATGGACTCATGAATAGTTATTTTTATTCTTTGGGTTAAAATTCAATACTATTATTATTTATTTCACTGCCCAAATTGTTCCAGCTTTGGCCATTGGGAGCTCTTTCAACTGGTTCCTGCTCTAAGCATTTTCTTTCAGGCGCTGCTCTTTTGACATGACTATCTCTCTCTGTCTCTCTGTCTCTGTCTCTGTCTCTGTCTCTCTCTCTCTATATATATATATATATTTTTTTTTTTTTTAAAGTACTTCCTTACTGTCTGGCACCACAAGATGTTCCAGGCTCATCTTGCATTTCCCCTGCCCCAGTCCTAGTATCAGCCATTTTCCCAAGGAGCGTGTGTTCCCTTTACTGGAGAGTGGCATTGAGAAGCCAAGACCTGGATGCTGAGTCTGCTCATTGCTACTGAGGGTGGGAGTTGATGTTGTTGCTTCTGGGCCTTCTCAGCTGATAGCATCACTTTAAAAAAAATATATTGAGGTAAAATTCATATGAAATAAAATTGACCATTTTAATGTTACATGTACATGCATGTTCATAGTAGCACTAGTCACAATAGCCAAAAAGTGGAAACAACCCTGATGCCCATCAACAGATGAATGGATAAACAAAATATGGTCCATCCATACAATGGAATATCACTCAGCCTAGAAAGGAACGAAGCAATGACACATGCTACAATGTGGATGAACCTTGAAAGCATTGTGCTGAGTGAAAGAAGCCAGACACCAAAGGTCACATAGTGTATAATTCCATTTATAGGAGATGTCTGGAATATGCACACCCATAGAGACAGAAAGCAGACTAGTGGTTGCCAAGGGTTGGGAGGAGGGAGGAATCGGGAGTAAATCCTACTGGTATGTCTCTGGGGTGACGAAAACATTTTGGATCTAGACAGAGGTGGTGGTTGCACAACATTATGAATATACTAAATACCACTGAATTGTTCACTTTACCACGGTTAATTTTATGTTATGTCAATTTCACCTCAATTTATTTATTTGTTTTGTTTTGTTGGTTTTTGTTTTTTGCCACACCGCGCAGCTTGTGGAGCTTCCCCAGAGAGGGATCGGAACTGTGCCCCCTGCAGTGGAAGTGCTGTCCTATTTAATTATTTATATTATATAATTTTAAATTTCACCTCAATTTACAAAAAACAACAATAAGGGCTCTGGTGATGGGCAGAGCTGGGTTCGAATCCTGTGTATGCCTAGTTCCTGCTGTGTGTCCTTCGGCAAGTCACTTAAGCTCTCTGTGCCTTGGTTTCCTCACCTGTAAAACAAGGAGGATTCAATGAGTGCATCAAATTCTTAAAACGCATGCAGTAAGTGTTGCTTAATTAAATGTTATTTCTTTTTTTTTTTTTTGCGGTACGCAGGCCTCTCACTGTTGTGGCCTCTCCCGTTGTGGAGCACAGGCTCCGGACACGCAGGCTCAGCGGCCATGGCTCACGGGCCCAGCCGCTCCATTGCATGTGGGATCTTCCCAGACCGGGGCACGAACCCGTGTTCCCTGCATCGGCAGGCGGACTCTCAACCACTGCACCACCAGGGAAGCCCAATTTTTAAATTTTTATTTTTATTTTGGCTGCATTGGGTCTTTGTTGATGCACGAGGGCTTTCTCTAGTTGTGGTGATCGGGGGCTACTCTTCATTGCGGTGTGCAGGCTTCTCATTGCGGTGGGTGGCTTCTCTTGTTGTAGAGTGTGGGCTCTAGGTGTGCGGGCTTCAGTAGTTGCGGCACATGGGCTCAGTAGTTGTGGCACGCGGGCTCTAGAGCTCAGGCTCAGTAGTTGTGGTGCATGAGCTTAGTTGCTCTGCGGCATGTGGAATCTTCCCAGACCAGGGCTCGAATCCGTGTCCCCTGCATTGGCAGGTGGATGCTTATCCACTGTGCCACCTGGGAAGCCCCTTAAATGTTATGTCTACTTGACGCATCCCCTTTGGATTCGAACTTTATTCCTTTGTCCTTTTCTTCATGACGGACTCCTGGCCTTGGTTGCCCCCAAGGCCAAGGACAACGCTCCAGAAGACAGGAGTCATATCTGACTGTACTGCTTCAAAAGGGCTGATGAATAATATGCTCCCCTCCTCTGCCTCTTCTCCTGGCCACTCTCTAGGGATGTACCCTTCTGCCCTTTTCTCCATATCCCCAATCCTGGCCCAGGGGTTGCTGATGAACAAACATGTCAGGAAATATTTGTTTCCTGACTGTTTGACTTTAACTGACTGTCCCAGAACCAGAAGCTTCTTTTGTGCCTCACACAGAATCAGAATTTTGAGCCCATCACCGCTGAGTGCAAATCCCACTTCCTGCGAGCAAGGCGCTGCATCTCTATGCGTTCATTGGGAAGATGTAGATAATAAGCGTTCTACTTTATGGGATTGTTTGAGGACTTGGGTGAAATTATGTAAAGTGCTTAGCACCGGGCAAAAGACCCAAGTGCAGAGGGTTGAATGGTGATCACCTCCTGGTGATATACAGCAGGACCTGTGAACGTGATCTTATTTGGATAAAAGGATCTTTGTGGATATAATTAAGGACTTTGAAATGAGATCATCCTGGATTATCTGGGTGGGCCCTAAATTCGATGACAAGTGTTAATAGACAGAGACAGAAGAGATAAGCCCAAGTGAAGATAGAGGCAGAGATTGGAGTGATGTAGCCAAAGAGGCTAAGTCATGCCAGGAGCCACCGAAAGCTGCAAGAGAACGAAAGATCCTCCCCTAGAGCCTTGGGAGGGAGCCACAACTCTGCTGACACTTTGATTTCAGACTTCTGGCCTGCAAAACTGTGAGCGAATAAATTTCCACTGCTGTAAGCCACGCAGTTGTGGTGAATTGTTACAGCAGCCATAGGAAACTAATATATAAGAATTGGGAAATATTATCTGCTACCAATATCATTATTGTTACTGTCATCATCATCATCATCACCACCATTATCATGGGCAGCATAAAAATGCACTTAAGGGACTTCCCTCGTGGCACAGTGCTTAAGAATCCGCTTGCCAATGCAGGGGACACAGGTTCGAGCCCTGGTCTGGGAAGATCCCACATGCCACAAAGCAACTAAGCCCATGCACCACAACTACTGAGCCCACATGCCACAACTACTGAAGCCTGTCCGCCTAGAAACCGTGCTCTGCAACAAAGAGAAGACACCTCAGTGAGAAGCCCACGTACTGCAACAAAGAGTATACCCTGCTCATGGCAACTAGAGAAAGCTGGCTCGTAGCAACCAAGACCCAACGCAGCCAAATATAATTAATTAATTTTTTAAAAAAAGAAACAAAAATTAAAAAAAAAAACTCCTAGAAATCAGGAAGGAAAAGATCAACAACCTAAAAGAATAATGGACAAGGAAGGTGACCAGAGAGGAAAAAGAAAACTATAAATAGCTCTTAAACACATGGAAATATGGAAACATGTTCTGTCTTGTTTGTGGTTAGGAAAATGCAAATTTTCTCTACTCTGAGATACCATTTTTCACTTGTTCTTTTGGCAAAAATCCAAAGTTTGATAATATTCTGTTGGTGAAGCTAAAGGGAAACAGGACTCTTATCCATTGCTGGAGGGAGTGTGAATTAATCTAACCCTCAAGGAAGGAAATTTGGTAATATCTGTAAAAATTACAAATGCACATAATCTTCGAGCCAGAAATCTCACATTGCAGAATTTATATACAGATACACTTGCATACGTGTGAAATGACATTTGTGCAAGGTTCTTCACTGCAGTGTTAACCTAAGAACAAACGAATGAAAAAAATGTCTGTCTCTGGCAGTGAAATTAACTATGGGGTATCTACATGGCAAAATACTATCCGGCTGTAGAAAATGACAAGGGTGCATAAAGAGAGCTTTGGAAAGGGGAGCACTCCAGCATTTGTTGTTAAGTTGGGGGGGTGGAGGAGGAAGGTACAGAAGAATATGTAAAACATGTTACCTTGAACTGAAATTCTGACACATTCTACCACATGGATGAACCTTGAACGGTTACACTAAATGCAAGAATCTAGACACAAAAGGGAAAGTCCTGTATTGTTCCAATTTGCAATCTACCTTGAATAAGCAAATTCATAGAGACAAAATGTAGAATGGTGTTTACCAGGAGCTGGGAGAGGGAGGAATGGGGAGTACCTGTTTAACTGGGTACAGAGTTTCAGTTTGGGAAGATGAAAAATTTCTGGAGATGGATGATGGTGATAATTGCGTGACAATGTGAATGTACTTAATGCCACTGAACTTTATACTTAAAAATGGCTAAAGTGGGGCTTCCCTAGTGGCACAGTGGTTGAGAGTCCGCCTGCCGATGCAGGGGACACGGGTTCGTGCCCCGGTCCAGGAAGATCCCACGTGCCGCAGAGCGGCTGGGCCCGTGAGCCATGGCCGCTGAGCCTGCGCGTCCGGAGCCTGTGCTCCGCAAAGGGAGAGGCCACAACGGTGAGAGGCCCGCGTACCGCAAAAAAAAAAAAAAAAAAGGCTAACGTGGTATATTTTATGTTATATATATTTTACCACAGTAAAAAAGCCCGTGCTCTGCAACAAGAGAAGCCACCGCAATGAGAAGCCCGCTCACCGCAATGAAGAGTAGCCCCTGCTCACCACAACTAGAGAAGGCCTGCACATAGCAACAAAGACCCAACGGAGCCAAAAATAAATAAATAAAATAAATTTAAAAAAAAAAAGAAGAAGAACGAGCCTGCTAATCATTCACTACACCTCATGTTTAATAAGCAGAAATGCACAGGCTTTTAAGATGAATTTCCAGCATAACAGAAGGACATCTTGTTTGCATTTCAATGCACCAAGTGTCAGATTCTTATTTCATTACTCACTGGCACATTAATGGATGGCTCTTAATTTCTTTTTTTCTCTCTTTTAGCAAAACTCCATGAAGACCTCTCACTCCTGCCACTTGGGTCAGGAGCAAGGTTGCCTTATTTTAAAATGCTATAGTGTCTGAGTTTCACCGCATCAGCATCACATTTTTTAAGAGCTACTTTGCTGCTTTCACTGTTAGATTAGTACTCTATATCATTCAGCATTCTTATTTCATCTTTCTAGTCCCTGAGGGATGGACACCTACATTGCTTCCAACTTCCTGCTTCAATGAGCATTCTTATCTGGTGCAAAACTCAGCGACTATAAAAACTTGGAAGAGAATTACCAAAGTTGTGGTTCTCTCAATTTAACAGGGATCCAATAACTGGCTTAAACAAGAGAGAATGTTTGTCTCTGCTGGCAGACAGCCTGGGGACCCTGGGTCCTTCTGTCAGTTGCTCCACCATCCTCCAGGGCAGTATCTCCAAGGACATTTGGCTGTGTCTGGAGACATCCTTGGTTGTCACACCTGGCAAAGGGAGGGGGTGGGAGGTTGTGTGCTACTGGCATGTAGTGAGTGGTGGCCACGTATGCTGCTCAATACTCTACAGTGCACAGAATATCCCCCTGCGACAAAGAACAATTTGGCCTCAAATGTCAATGATGTCGCCTGCCCTACAATAGTCCCCACTCTTTTTTTTTTTTTCTTTTTTGGCCTCACTGCGAGGCATGCAGGACCTTAGTTCCCCGACCAGGGATGGAACCTGTGCCCTCTGCAGTGGGAGCATGGAGTCTTAACCACTGGATCACCAGGGAAGTCCCCCACTCCTTTTTGTCATGACTGACGCGTTGAAGACACTGGGACAGTTGTCCTGTAGCACACTCCACCCTCGGGGTTTGTCAGTTGCTTCCTGATGTCATTTAACTTGTTCCTCTACGCTTCCCATTTCCTGCAAACTGGATGTTAGGTCAAGAGAACTGATCAGAGTCAAGTTTAACATTTTGGCAAGATGTGTCCCAGGGGAAGCTGTGAACTTCCATTGGTATCGCATCAGGAGGCCCCGGAGGCCCAAGGGTCCCTCTACTGTGATGCTCAGCTTCACTGCAGCTAACACTGGTGACAGTATGTCCTCTGTGATGAAGTCTGCACCCCTACACCAAGTGAAGCCTGGGTGTATCTTTTTTTTTTTCCCCTGGGCGTATCTTGCTCCCCATCATCTTCTCACCTGACGTTTGATAACACCCATCGATGAATGCTGCCCAAATCAATTATTTCATTGGCTTCTGCAAAATGGTGATTGTTCTAATTCTCCCATTCCTTCCAGTGTTTTTGGTCATGTCACACAGCTTGCGGGATCTTAGTTTCCCGAGCAGGGTTGGGGCCAGGGATCAAACCCAGGCCCCCTGCAGTGGAAGCGTGCAGTCCTAACCACTGGATCGCCAGGGACTTCTCTCCTTCCACATTTTTTAGCTGGCATTCTTAGACTGTTTGGTGACCATGAAAAGTTACTACTGGGAAGGAAACATCGTGCCTAATTCCTTACTTTTAACTACCAACATTTTCGGAAAGGAGTTGGTTGAGAGCTACTTCCAATGGGTTAATAAGTGTGTGTGTGTTTTAACTTTCAAATCGAGGCATAACATACATAAAGTGCACAGATCTTAAATGGAGAGCTCAGGGAATTTTTACGGCTATATACCCGTGCAACCACCACCAGATAAAAATATAGAGCATTTCTAATCCCACACTGCCTTCCCTGCCATTAAGTTTTTTGTTTCTTTTTTTGTGGTACGCGGGTCTCTCACTGTTGTGGTCTCTCCCGTTGCGGAGCACAGGCTCCGGACGCACAGGCTCAGCGGCCATGGCTCACAGGCCCAGCCTCTCCGCAGCATGTGGGATCTGCCCGGACCGGGGCACGAACCCATGTCCCCTGCATCGGCAGGCGGACTCTCAACCACTGCGCCACCAGGGAAGCCCTATAATGAGTAATTTTAATTGAAGAAATGATTTCCAGGCTTGGTTGCACCCATCTTGGGGGGTCAAGGACTTCAGGAAGGTGGGGAAATGGGTGAGAAGTAAAAATAGGGCTTCTTGGCACTCCCCCACCCAACATGGCTGGCTCTGGCACCCAAACCTGTCTCACAGAAGTAGCTGCAAGGGTCAAGCGACTTGCTTTGCCAGTCAGGATTTATCCCGGGCACCTCCTGCCTGGAAGTCTCATTAATTCTTGGGGCTCAGCTAGCATTTCCAAGCAGAGGGGGTCTGCCCCTTCTAGTCTTCCATCGAGGGTCACACCCAGGGGCAGAAAAGCACACTGGCAAGTCCCAGAAAAGGAGACAGGCTGTCTGGGTTCTGCAGCCTTCAGTTACATGATCCTAGAGGAGGTACTTTCCCTTCTGAGCCTTTGTTTGCCCACCTGTCAAGTGGGGGGAATATTCCGCTTTGCTGGGTTCTTGGGAGGATTTCTGCAGAACCATCAGACTACCTTTACATTTCTGACCTCACCTCTTGGCACTTTCCTCTTTGCTAATTCCGCCCCTGCCAGATGTTTGTTCCAGTCCCCAGGCCTTTGCTTCTGCAGTTCCCTCCACCTCCGTTTTGTGGGGCTTGCTTGCTTTCTACAACCCAGGCACAGTTCGAATGACCCCCTCCTCAGATTACATGCGCTACAGTGGGCTCTCTTATCACACACACTCTAATGTTGCTTTTTTTTTTTTTAAGAGTTTTTGTTGTTGTTGTTTTGCGGTACTCGGGCCGCTCACTGCTGTGGCATCCCCCGTTGCAGAGCACAGGCTCCGGACGCGCAGGCTCAGCGGCCATGGCTCACGGGCCCAGCCGCTCTGCAGCATGTGGGATCTTCCCGGACCGGGGCACGAACCTGCGTCCCCTGCATCGGCAGACGGACTCTCAACCACTGCGCCACCAGGGAAGCTCTGTTGTTGTTTTTTAAATTGAAGTATAGTTGATTTACAATGTTGTGTTAGTTTCAGATGTAGAGCAAAGTTATTCAGATATATATATATATATATATATATATATATATATACACACTTTCTCAGATCCTTTTCCCTTATAGGTTATTACAAAATATTGAGTATAGTTCCCTATGCTATATTATCAGTCCTTTCTGATTATTTTCTATATAGTAGCATCTCACAGCTCTTACGAACCTATCTTGAGTATTAATTTCACTGCTTATTGTGTCTCCTCCTGTAGTAGAATGCAGAGTCTAGGGACTTGTCTGCTTTTTTCACTTTTACAGGCAGGGCCTTGCACGAGGAAAGTGTAATGTTTGTTGAACTAGGAAACATAAGCCCAGAGAGGTGGAGCCACTTTCTCATTTGTCACACAGCAAAATCTGAATTAGAACTTAAGGCTCTGAGCCTTTGCTTTCTTTTCCCTCCCTCTTTGGTGGGGATTAGGACACAAAATTTAAGGGGTGTCAAAAAAATTAGTCATCAAGATATTTTTAAAAGTCAAAATTGGGGGCTTCCCTGGTGGCGCAGTGGTTGAGAATCTGCCTGCCAGTGCAGGGGACACGGGTTCGAGCCCTGGTCTGGGAAGATCCCACATGCCGCGGAGCAACTAGGCCCGTGAGCCACAGCTACTGAGCCTGCGCATCTGGAGCCTGTGCTCCGCAACAAGAGAGGCCGAGAGAGTGAGAGGCCCGCGCACCGCGATGAAGAGTGGCCCCCGCTCGCCGCAACTAGAGAAAGCCCTCCCACAGAAACGAAGACCCAACACAGCCAAAAATAAATAAATAAATTTAAAAAAAAAAAAAAAAAGTCAAAATTGGGAATTCCCTGGTGGTCCAGTGGTTAGGACTCTGCGCTTTCACTGCGGAGGGTCGGGGTTCAATCCCTGGTCTGGGAACTAAGATCCTGGCCAGCTGTGCCGCCGCCAGGAAAAAAAAAAAAAGTAGAAAGAAGCAAGCTGTGTGTCGCCGCCAGGAAAAAAAAAAAAAGTAAAAATTAATGTCAACAAAAAGCAAAAGATAAGATTCGACCTTGCACTCGCATGACTCACCCCGCCCGAATCCCAGTCCTGGCACATCCCGTCTTTATTTAAAATTTTGCTATTCTGTTCACCATGGATTTATTTTTTCCCCATTAATTTTGATATTTAAAAAGTATTGCAATATTTCATTAGAATGTTATTCATCTTGATGATTGAGTTTTTCCACCCAAGACGCTCACCCTAGTACAAGCCCCGCTTCTGTCTCTTCTCCTCCCCTAGAGAAACTGAGGCACGGACGACTCGGGGTGGGATTCGGGGAAGGATGGGGGAGCTGTGTGGAGCCGGTTGAGCAACCCGAGCTGCCCCGGCAGGGGCTGGACGCTGACCTTTGCTTATCGTCCGCGGTAGAAGCAGCTAATTAAGTCTCCCCCGCCTGCGGGAGACCTTTCCCAGGTCGGCCCGCGCCTCCTGCAGGGCCGAGACAGCCGCCGTAGCCCCGGCAGCGGTGACCTTTCTGGGTCCAATGGGGCGGGGAGGCGGGAGAGAGCGGGATGGGTTTAGGCGGAAATGGTGGCGGGGGTGTCGCGCCCCTGGGATCGAACCCCGCCTCGGCCCCCCACGTTCATCCTACCACCGTAGGGTGATGGGGGAGGGAAAGAGCGCCCGGTGACGTCATCGAACCCCGAGACCGGCCTCCGCCGCCAACGTCACAGACAAGAAGCGTAGCGTCACCGCATTCCTCCCGTGACGTCAGCGCGCAAGGCCAAGAACTGGCCCATAGGGGAAGGGAGAAGTCTGAAGGAAGAGATCATTCCTTTCACGCACTTCGTATTTGGTAAGGCGTTTGAAGTACGCAGAAACTGACTACCACTCCCATCTGGCCTTGCGTGCTGCGCATGAGCGCAGCTTCCAGCGAGAGAGGGCGGCAAACCTTTGGGCTAGATTGACGTCCCTTTAGTCGAACCAAAAGGCAAGTTTTACGGCCGCACAACAGTCCCGACCTTACAGGCCCCACCCCTTTATTCTTAGCCCGCAGCTTCCTTGAGGGAGTGACGGGCTCCTCTGCCTTTGAGGGCTTAGTTTCCCTTGATGGACATTCATACCAATGAATCAGAGCGCCGGGAAGTCGAGAGGATGTTGAAAGATGTGCCTTGGAGCCAATAGCTTAGCGGTAGGGCCTGGCGCCATCCAATCACTTTTCCCAGTGCCGCCAATCACCCTGGACCCCGCCCCCGGCGCGTGACGTAAGTAGGGTGGGTAGCAACAGTTGCCCCGGTGAGGGAAACGGAGGCGCCATAGCCACGGTAGTCGTGGCGACCAAGCAACCCGGCAACGCGAGTCAACAACAACAACCGACCGGCCGACCCCCACCCCCACCCCCCCGGCCCGGCCCGGGGACCCCGGCACGTTCTGTCCCCCTCCCAACATCGCCTCCGAGACCTGTGGAAAGCCCTTCCGCGGACAGAAGTAGGGAGAAGCCGAGGTAACCCGTGCAGCCCCAGGGTGGCGGTCCGGGCCGGGGAGGACAGCGAGGCCCGGGCGGCGGGTGTCTCTGTAATCATAATCTTGGGGGAAGGGGCGGGCGGTCAAAATGGCGGCGGCGACTGTCGGGGCCGTGGGGGAGGGGGCTGGGGCCCGGCCGGGGCTACACCACCCGCCCCCGGGCCCCGCAGCCCGGCCCCCGCGAGGGGCGGGCGCTCGCAGGCAGACGGCGAGTGGAGGTAGGCCGGCCAGCCGGGGCGGGGGGCTTTTATATGTCGGGAGGTGCAAGGGGGCGGGACTGGGAGGGCTGGGCCAATGGGAACGAGGGAGGGGCGAGGCGGGACCGAAGTGGGTGGGCGGGACCAGGTCATAAGGTGTGGGCGGGACCGGCCGGTGCCCCGGGAACCGGGTGGGGCAGCTGCCCCCTAGGCATTCCTGCTCGCCTAAGCGATGGAACCTGTGCCTTGTCACTTTAGAACCTACCAGGACTCAAGTGTGTACCACATGTGAGGCCTCAGTTTTCTATCCTGTAAAGTGGGGAGAATCACTGCCACCGCCTCTTTTTTGCATTTCAGGGACTCCTAATTCCTAGGAATTTCTCTAGGGCTCATTCTTGAACTTTTTACTCCTATCTACTTTTTCTGAATTTTTTTTTACAGATTAACTGTTAGTCTTGATTTCAACATTGCTGTTCGCTCCTAAATCTGTCTTCTCTCTGAGAAGAGGTGAAGGTAGACAATTTCATGAAGCTGTGGGATAGGGGTATGGCTTTAGTCTGGACGATCTGGTTCGCAGAAAGCGAAGCCCATGGCAGAGAGGAGTGATCTTGGGTGACTGAGTTAGAAGGACAGAAACTTGATTGGTTCTATGTGGGCAGCTCTAAGATCTAAGATCTCGTCTTGTTCCTGGGCAGGGTGCTTGTTCCCGGAGATGGGACCATTCCTAGCTGTTCTGCCCATTCTGGTCTTCCTTTGGGGAAGGAAGTAAATGATGGAGTAAAGGGCGCCTGAGGAAGTTTCTGACGCTGCTTCTCTTGGCTAGACACATGTTTTTGTGTCAGTCAAGTTGGTGTCAACTGGGTCACATGTCACTGAGGAGGTACCAGCTTCCAGAGCCACGTGGGCAGGGAGCCGGGACACCGAGGTCAGAGGGAAGGGGAAGTGTTCCACATTTGTTAGAGGAGAATCTGAGTGACTGCTTTGCCGGGAGACAAGATCTGCCAGCTTGGGGAAGAATTTTTTTTTTTTTTTTTTAAATAGCAGCTGGGCCAAGTCCACTGTGCTTATTCTCCGTCTTGCTTTGGAGCTTGACATCAGCAGAGCCGAGTGCATGCTGCAGCCGTTTTCTTTTAAAATCAATCAGTAAACTTCAGGGAGAAGGAAAGTTTCAGGTTCTCCCACAGCTTTCCCTCAAGAATTTGAGATAAGGCTTAGGAGTGTCACTTCTCCAGGGACTTCTCCTAGGTCAGGAAATAACCTGATCTGGGAAATATTTCTAAAATCTAGAAATAACCAAGTTGCCAGGTCATCGGCACCTGTTAGAAAGGCGAGCTCTGAGCAGAAAGTGATCTAGTCTTGTTAACTGCCCCTCCCCCTTCTTATATCTTATGCATTTGAAAGGCCCAAGCCCAGAGGGGTTATTAGACTCCTGAAGGGAACACTGGCTTTGGTCACTTGTCCTTGAAACAATCAACTGCTTTCTAGCTGTATGCTCCTGGGCAAGTAACTTAACTTCTCTGGACCTTAGTTTCCTCCCATCTAAACTAGGGACAGTGATCACTGGTAATGATTTTAATCTCATATTACTGTGCTGTGGATCCCATAAAAGAATACATGCTGAGCATCAAATACATAGTAATTGCTCAAACTGTGTTGGCTGCTACTGTTATTATGATGGTTGTTGCTTCCTGCTCAGCCTTTGGAATTATACCATTCGCATTTATTTTTATCATTTTGAATCGGGTGACAGCCTAGTGGCTTTAAGGCTTGACTCACTTGCTGTGTGGGCCGATGACTGGGATCCCGGGAAGCTGAGTGCTAGGACTCTAGTTTCTAGTGGGAAAGTGTCACTCTCCTAAGGCCCTTCTCCAGCTTTAGGAGTGTAGCCAGAAAGAAATTTTTTCCCTGCGCCCAGGCTCAGACTCAACCTTCCGGGAGGCAGCTGGATGAGCTGGGGCTGTGGGTGTCATGGGAAAGGTGGGGACCTGGGAAGGGTGTCTCTGGAGCTAAGGGTCTCTCCCTGCCCTTCCTGCCACACGCCCCAGCATTTTGGGGCTGAAGACAGGGGTTAGGCTAGGCAGGATCCACCCCCTCCCCATCACCACCTACTAGGGACACGGCCTCCAGATAGCAATCTCACAGCGCATAGTCTTCCTGGCCTAAGGGGCCTGTTCTGGACCAGGAGGCATCACCTGCCCCTGTAGCACAAGCTTGCTGCTGGCAGGAGGCAGTAACTTTTTCACAAGGTCTTACCAGTCTGTAGATTTGAACCGGCTTTTGACAGTCACTAGCGGTGTGTTCCCAGCATTGTGGACACTTATTTGACAGTAAAAGTTGAGCCCCAGCTGTGTGCTTGTCAGTGTTTTAGTAGCTGGGGATAGAGTCATGGGCAAGGCAGGTCACATCTCCACCCCTGGGGAAAGTTTACCTTTCTTGTCGTGGAGGGAAGAGGAAAATAAACAGGATACAGGGCCAGGAAAAAAAATAAAACAGGAGTATGTACTCCAGAGGGCTTGGAAGGGGGTTACTTGAGACCTGAGAAGGTGGCATATGAGCTAGGACATGAGTGATAAGGAGCCAGCAGGTGGAGGTGAGGAGAGCATGCCAGTAGATGGAAGAGCTGGTGCAAAGGTCCTGAGGCAGGAGGAGGCCTGGAGCATTTGGGAAGCCACATTGTGGCTAGAACATTCAGAATGAGAAAGGGGAAAGGGCCAGATCCCACAGGGCCCTATGGGTCATGGGGAGGGCTCTGGATTTTATTCTCTGTGATGGGGAGCCTTAGAGCCTTCTCAATAGAGAAGTGACACGATAGGGTTTGTGTTTTCAAAGGATCTTATAGACTATACAGGCAAGAGTAAAGCCAGGAGCCAGTGATGAGAGGGTCCAGGCAAGAGATGATGATGGCCCAGACTAGCATGGTATTGATAAAGATGGAGGGAAATGCCCAGCCTTAGGATCTATTTTGGAGGAATTATTGACAAGTCTTAAAAACTAAGTGGCTAGGGAATTCCCTGGCAGCCTAGTGGTGAGGACTCCGTGCTTTCACTACTGGGGCCTGGGTTTAACCCCTGGTTGGGGAACTAAGATCCTACAAGCTACGTGGTGTAGCCAAAACAAAAAACAAAAAAACCAAAAAAAACTGGATATAGAGGATGAAGGAAACACACATTATTATATTTAATTTCCCCATTCCCCAAAAAGTTCATTTTTGAAGCCAGTCTACAAGTGAGGGAAGTGAGGTTTTCTTTCCATTTCCTTGGGAGGGCCTTGTCCAAGATGTAAACCATTCAATTAAGTATCTGGCATCTAAAACAGTTGGCAAACTACAGCCTTCACCTGTTTTATATGGCCTGTGAGCTAAGACTGATTTTTACATTTTTAAGAATGATATTTTGTGGCATGATTAATATATCATGATATGTGAAAATTATGAAAATTCAAATCTAAGTATCTAGAAATAAACTTTATTGGCACACAGCCACACTTGCTTGTTTACATATTGTCCATGGCTACTTTAACACTCCAGTGGCAAAGTTGAGTCATTGCAATAGGCTGTCTGCCTTCAAAGCCAAAAGTGTTGACTGCACAGAAATTTGCCAGCCCCTGACCTAAAGAATTGATTCAAACATGCTCCAAAAGCAGGTGTTGGCTTTGAAGATAGGTGCAGCCATTGGTGCTTTTTTTTTTTTTTTTGGCAGTTTCGTTGCTAAGGGACAGATTTGCTGAGTCATGCTCAGATAGACGGGGGAATGCCTCATCCTGTATAAATATTTGTGACTTATTCCTCTCTAGGGAACACCCTACAGAACTCTGCTTAACCTAGTCTTCCACAAATGGCAAAAAAAAGGGTGCAATAATTATGGGAAATATGTCATTCTGTATCATTCTTCCTGGAGACTAACAATGACAGTGCTGAGAAGGTCTCCAACAGAGAAGTTGGTTTAACTGTTTTATCCATCTCCTCTTCCCCTTTTTGAGCTCAGCCTTTTAGTTGTCTCATCGCCACCTCCCCCTGCCCCTGAGGGGAAGGGAGGAGGCCTGCAGGGTTGGCACCTCGAGGAGGAGAAAGCACCAGTAAGTGTGGAGCTTTTAAAGCCCTTTTGTGGTGGGAGGGGCCCCTAGGGGCCAGCTCTCCTAGGGCTGGGAAAGTCCAGGCCAGGGTTTCTCAGTGCCCCCAGAACCACCTGCCTCTGAATCATCCAGGGGACTAGCTCAAATAGTAGACTCCAGGGTCATCCCAGACTCTGGCAGTGGAGCCTAGGAACCTGCATTTAACTAACTCCCCAGGTGAGGCTGATGAACACCAGAGTCAGAGTCCCCCTTGGCACCTCTTTCCAAGAGCTTGAGGATTGTGTCTCTCTCCCCCTTCCAGCCCCAACTGGCATGGATGTTTGTTGAATGAATAATAATAATAGCAACTTCCATTTCTCAGTGCTTATTGGGTGCTGGGCTGATCACATTGGATCTTTACAACAGCCTTATGAATCAGGTGTTCTCATCATCCCCAGGTGACGGATGGGAAAACTGAGGCCCAGAGGAAAGTCAGTTACATGTTTATGAATTAAGAGACAGGCCAGGGTTCATGTGGAGGTGGGTCTGATACTGGGCAGACAGGTGCTGATCAGCTGCAGTGACTTGAGCACCTGATCTGGGCCAGAGTTTGGACCCAGTAGTATGAGACCTGAGGAGGTGGGCCTCTCTAATGCTGGCAGAAAAGAGTTTGGGAAGGGCAGGGGCTGGGGGAAGATGTCTTCTCTGTGTGCATGGCAGGCAGTAGCCTCTTCCCTCTCCCGGTGGGCAAGCTCCCCTGCTGCCTGAGCCCCTGGCAGGCCACCCTTCCATCCTGCCCAGTGGGAAAGCCCAGAACAGCTCCCCTGGACCTGAACCAGGGCCCATTCCCCCTTGGCAAGAGAGACCATGTGCCTCACCCAGCTCCTGGGAGAGGGACCACAACCTTTTAGTAGCCACAAAAGCTGCCTCTGCCTGGTCAGGTGGGCCCCATTCTGAGGTCAGCGGCGGCTGCTGGGCCTGCTCTGTGGCCAGGACCTGTTCCCAGCCCAGCTGCCCCTGGTCCTAGAAGGCCACTTTCCTTGAGGAGCTCACATCTGGTGTCACCACCCATAACTGCCCTCACTTCTGTGGCAGCAAGCAGCTCAGGAGGCTTTTTGGACTCAAACAGCTTCCCTGTGTCTGGCACCCCACTGGGAATGATACTCAGCCAAGAATCCAAGCCCAGATGGCAGGCAATTAGGGAACTGGCACAGGTTGGCTGGGAGATAGCTTTCCCCATGACTTTCCTTTCTGGCAATTATCCAACTAGTCAAGTGCTTAGAATGCCCAGGGTTCAGACTCAGTCTTGCCACTTCCCTGCTGTGTGGCCTGGGGCAATCTCAACCTCTCTGAGCCTCAGCTCCTCCTCGGGCAGAAGGAGCCCAAATTCAGATGAGATTGTTGCAAAGTTTTAAATTAAGTAATGTAGGGGGACTTCCCTGGTGGTGCAGTGGTTAAGAATCTGCCTGCCAGGCTTCCCTGGTGGCACAGTGGTTGAGAGTCCGCCTGCTGATGCAGGGAACACGGGTTCATGCCCCGGTCCGGGAGGATCCCACATACCGCGGAGCGGCTGGGCCCGTGAGCCATGGCTGCTGAGCCTGCGCATCTGGAGCCTGTGCACCGCAACAGGAGAGGCCACAACAGTGAGAGGCCCGCATACAGCAAAAAAAAAAAAAAAAAAAAAAAGAATCTGCCTGCCAGTGCAGGGGACACATGTTCGAGCCCTAGTCCAGGAAGATCCCACATGCCGCAGAGCAACTAAGCCTGTGCACCATGAGTACTGAGCCCGCGTGCTGCAACTAATGAAGCCAGCGCGCCTAGAGCCCATGCTCCACCGCAATGAGAAGCCCGGGCACTGCTCGCCGCAACTAGAGAAAGCCCGTGTGCAGCAACAAAGACCCAATGCAGCCAAAAATAAATAAATTAATTAATTAAAAAAAAGAAAACCACAAGCTTAAAAAAAAAAAAAAAGTCATGTAGGTACTTCCCTGGCATGGCAGTCCAGTGGTTAAGACTCCACGCTTCCACTACAGGGGGCACAGTTTCAACCCCTGGTCAGGGTACTAAGATCCCATATGCCACGTGGTGCGGCCAAAAAAAAAAAAAATTAAAATTAAAATTAAGTAATGTAAAGAAAGCACTCAGCACCAGTGCCCAGCCTGCAGGAGCCTGCAGGAGAACTGTATTATTTGTTTTGGGGTGAGAGCTGGAGCTCTCCCAGCACAGGGGTCCCCCAGGCGCTGGGGCCTAGGAAGGAAGAAGGCAAGAAACCTGTGCAGGGAGGAGTGGAAGAGGTGCAGACCAGCTCCGGTCCATACTCAGTTGCCCTGCAGTGATGGATTCGTTATATCTTGCCACCAGCCTCGGGATTTAATTAAGTTACTGATGAACTCAAATGTGTCTCTAGGGAGCCAGGAGCTGTCCCTGGTTTCCTCTGCCTGTAGATTAATTCTTGTTTTTCCTTCTTTTTTCTTCCTCCTCTTCTCCCCCGCCCTGCCCCACCTTTCTTCCCAAGCAAGCAAAAAAAAAAAAAAAGAAAGAAAGAAAAGCCTTATTTATTATCATTTTCCCCACTGTTGGCATGGCAACACAGGCGTACGTTACTGAGCTACAGGCAGCCCCGCAACCATCCCAGCCGCCACAGGCCCAGCCCCAGCCACCGCCACCACCCCCCTCAGCAGCACCCCAGCCCCCCCAGCCCCCCGCCACCACTGCCACCCCCCAGCCCCAGTATGTCACCGAGCTGCAGAGTCCGCAGCCTCAGGCACAGCCACCGGGCAGCCAGAAGCAGTACGTGACGGAGCTCCCGGCCACCCCCACGCCCTCGCAGCCGGCTGGCACACCCGCCCCATCCCCGGCGTCCCAGCAGTACATCGTGGTCACCGTCTCCGGTAAGTGGACACGTGCTCAGAGCCAGGGCACTCAGTGAACAACCCCAAAGGGAGTTTTGGGGAGCCTAGCATCCTGGATGTGGGGGCACCCTGGCGCCCTCTCATTGTCACTTATTATGCCTGTTACCAGGAGGGCAGCTTTTAAACTCTCTGGGGTTCCCAGGTGGGATGTGGAGGGCACCTCTGGGGAAGGAGTAGTCAGACCAAGCAGGGAGGCCTCTGTGCCCCCAAACTCCTCCCCACCGGGGCAGCTCTTAGAGCTGTTTCTGTCTCTATCCTCAAGTAAGGTGTCACTTGAAGAAAGGATTGGGCAGTGGAGTTAATTTGCAAACGCCTGCTGGAGATGGAGGGTGAGCACACAGCCATCATCCATAAAGGGATCATAACAGCTTCGAGCGCTCAGGGGCTGCGTGTGAGGTGCTCCCTGTGGCAGTTCAGGGAGGTCCGCTGGGAGGCCTGGAGGGACCACTTCCCCTCCCCTCCCATTTCATTTTTGGCAAGACTCAGGCCAAGCGGGGCTCTTGGCTGAGCGAGTTTGTGAGCATGTGATGCGGCCAAGGGCTCCTGTTTGTCACTGTGGCCGCCCCTTGAGGCTGTGGAGCAAATGACTAGGAAGCTTGGGTCATGGCACCCATGGTTCCTGCCTAGAGCATCTTCCCCGTGCCCGGTTATTCTAGAATGGGGGTGGGCTGAGCAGAGGGAAGTGGGAGCACAGGGTCACGACAGGCAGTCTCTCCCCTAAGGGAGAATGTGGAGCTCCGAACAGGGCTCGGCGTCATTAGTGGTTTCTGATGTGCTCTGTGTAGAGGGGAGGATGCAGCGAAACCTCATGTTGAGGCTGGCCCTGGTCCTCCCAGAGTGGAAAAGGAAGTGGTGGGGATCCTAAGGGCATCCTGGGAGGCAGCGGAAGGAGCAGGTCAAGACTGCATTTAGGACCATAGGACAATAAAGAGTCAAGATTTGGGGCAGTTGACATGGCCCCATAGGACCAGGACAGAAGCAGCTGGGCCCCGGCAGCATCCTGGAGGCTCCTGGCTGTGTCGGGGTCCCCAGGGAGGGCCAGGGGGCGGGGCACGCAGGGGCTCAGGACAGTGACTCTTTAACACACAGACTGGTGTGGAGGGATGGCACGCGAGAGTCAGCTGGGTGCAGAGTGAGGCCAGGCCAAGGACGTGGCCAGGGTCACCGGGCCACAGATCTCCAGGGTGTTCTCGGTGCTGCACAGGGATCCTGCTACATTTCCTAGCCAGCATACCCATCACTCTCCAAGGAACCCACTCCCGCATCTCTCACCTCTGTCACCTCCCTCTCACTCTGTGCTTTTGACCCCTGACCCTGCTACTGACCTCACTGGGGACAAGGTATTATCACATGACAAGAAGGACCCCTTCTCCCACCCAGCCAGCCTCCCAGCACCCAGGGTCCATCTGCACCCACCAGCTCTGCTTTCTGGCTTCTGGAAGGGTGAATCGGTGCCCTGCCTGTTCCAGGCTGCCCCCTCCAAGACTTGCTTCTGCCATCCCGGCCTCTTCGCTTGGTCCCTCTCTTGCTGATCTTTTCCACCTGCTTGAAAAGATGCAACAGCTCCCATTTTAACCGGGCCCCCCCAGGCCCTGCACCCACTTCAGCTGCTGCCCGATTCTCTTCCTTTTAAGTTAGAATTCCTCAAAGGATTCATGCTCCCTTCCTTAGTCTCTTCTCCCTCACCTCAGCCACTTGCACCTTCCCTCGCCATAGTCCTAGTCAGGGTCACCCATGGCCCCTATCTTGTCGATCCACTGGTCGCTCTCTGTTCTTCTCTTCCTTGGCCTCTGGGCAGCGCCTGACACACTGGTCCCCCTCCTCCCAGAGGTGCCCTCCTGCCCTGGTATCTGCCCACCTCCCTCCTTCCTCCTCATCTTCCTGACTTTGTCAGCAATGACCTCATCAGGCCTGAGGCTTCCTCTCTGCTCCCGTAAGTCTCCCTTCATGGTGGCCTTGTCCGGTGTCTCAGCTTGCGATGCCACCTCTTATGCTGACAGTGCTACATTGAGGTCTGCATCCTGGGCCTCAGCCCTGAGCCCTAGCTACCTGTGAGCCATCAAAGGGCCCTTTCAAACCAGCATGGCCAAATAGAAGTCTGGATTTTTTTCCTTCTTCAAATCTGGCCTCCATTGAGACTTCCTTGTCCTTGTCCCAGACCCCAGGTCTGGGTCAACCTTGATTCCTGTCTTACCCATCCTTTTTTTTTTTTCTGGCCGTACCGTGTGGCACGTCGGATCTTAGTTCCCTGACCAGGGATCGAAACCTTGCCCCTGAAGTGGGAGCACAGGGTCTTAACCACTGGACCGCCAAGGAAGTCCCCTGTCTTACCCACCCTTGAGCAAGCAAGATCTCTTGGCTCCACCTCCTAAATGCAGCCAGAACCCACCACCTCTCCCACCTCCACGGCCCCCTACCCTGGTCCAGCCTCTGCTCATACCCTTCACAGTCCTCCCCCCACAGCAACCAGAGGGAGCCTCTTGCCAGCTGTTGATTAGGTTCCATCATGTCCCAGCTCAACCCAGATTATTCCAAGGCAGGTGGCCCTGGGGGCACTCTCTGAGAAACCTTGGCCTGGCCTTCCTTGGCCCTAGGAGATCTGGCCCCCTGTGGCTCACAGGAAGGGGCTTAAAAAGCTCCACACTCCCTGTGCCCCTGCTGACAAATGTCCAACCTCCTGACTCTGGCCTTCAAGGCCTGCTGGCCACCCAGCCCTACCTGGTACTAACCTGCCCCCTAGCACACCTGCTTCAGCCCCACTGGTCTTCCTGTGGCTCCTCAAACCTTCTGGGCTTAGTTCGTCTCTGGGCCTTTGCACTCACGTTGCCCTCTGCCGGGAGCACTCCCATCCCAGACCTTCTGGTGGTTCATCCCTCGTGAATGCTGGCCTGACCCAGCTCAGCCCTCATACCCCATCAGCCCCTGGGCAGCCAAGAGCAGGTAGGAGGGCATGTTTGTCACTGCTGGAGGACTTTTTGTAGCCTACAGGGTATCTTATTGGCCCTGAACCTCCTGAGTGCTGGCTTTTGCTGCTTCAGGTGTCCAGGGTCCCCAGAACAAGGGTCTGGAATGGATGCACATCTCCAGACCCCAGAACACCCCAAGTCCCAGCCTACCTCCTCTCTTCCCCTTGTCTTCAGCTCCTCCTAGCGCTCTCCCCAGGGAGTCCCTGGTGCTTACAGGTCAAAGCCTTTGTTTCCCTCCTCCCCTGGTTCCCCCATCTTGCTGTGGGGCACTCAGTGTGGGCGGGTTGCAGTGTTGGCGTGAATGGCTGTTGGCGTGAATCTTAGCCTCCCTTCTTTGGTCAGGCAGTGGCTTAATTGTCTTTCACAGTGGTCCTGGGGAATTTCATTTCCCTTCTGCTCCCAGTTCTGCCAGGAGCAAGCCTGTCCCCGGAAGGCTTACTGGGCAATGCTTCCTTGATTTGTTCTAAGAGGAGGTTGGGTTGCGCCCTGTCACTGAACTTGTGCTGCTCCGTTCACCCCTCCCCCATCCCCCTTGCTGTGATTTCCTAGGGTTCCTCCATAACCCTCTCCCAGTTTTAGTGTCCCTTTTAACTAAGGGTGGCCTTTGGGCCATGTGAGCCAGTCCTAGGGGTGGAGGTGTGTAACTGACACCAGCAAAGGCTGCAGCAAGGTGCCTGGGGTTCCTCCAGAGCCAGAAGCAATCTGAGCTGAGCAGGGACCCAGGGAGTGGCAGGGAGGAGGCAGGGAGGGGCCCTGGACCCAGACCTGGAGCCTAGACTGGAAGCCAGCCAGGAGCAGCACCAGAAGCAGCTCAACTAACCCGATCCTTGCAAGCTCTGCCCTAAGGTGACTTTGGAGGTGATGGGAAGGAAGCTCAAATTTCCCGGCTTAGGAACAATTCTCTAGATCCATAAATCCCTGTCCTCAGAGGGAACCGGACTCCCACCCAAAACCCAGGTGGAAGGAGGGCATTTTGGGTCCTGCCAGCTGTCCCTAGGAAAGTGAAAGTGAGCCTGTGGAAGGGGATAGGGCTGGGCTGAAGAGGCTGGAGCCTCTCTTCCCTGCTTCTGACTTGGAGTCCTTGGGAGTCCAACAAGACTTGTGTCCAGGAGAGGGACATGGAGGGTGTTTGTCAGTGTCCCCAAGCAGATGGGGAAACCGAGGTCAGGGCAGACAAGGGACTCAGGACGCTGGGGGCAGCAGGAGTCCACAGGCCCCCCAAAGAACCTTTGACTGAAATCATCGGCAGGATGGGAGCAAAGGATCAGGAGGGAGAGGGCCATGACTGCCCCATCTATTGTCCGTGGTGAACTGGGTCCCAGCTTGGAGTCGAGCCTCTCAGGTTTCCCTCCGTCTTCCCCCAAGTAGCTCGCGACATTTGAGGCATGAGTAGGTCTCAGTGAGGAAGTGCAAGGCCCAGGGAGGAAGAGACACTCATCAGATTGAGGGACAGGAAATCAGCTGCTGCTTCCTGACTGGAGACTTGAGACAGCGGGGCCCTCTCTGGTCTGGTGCACATGCCCAGAATGGAGTTTGCAGACAGATGCAGATGCTTGCAGACTCAGTGACCCCCTACGCGCGCATGCACACACACGCACACACACGTGCACACACACACACAGCCAGGGCTAGACACAATGGTAGGGAGCCTGCCCTTGCTACAGGCAGACAGGGGCTCACACATAGGAAGCCCCTTGTCCAAAGAGTAGACTCTGGAACCTCACCTGCCCAGCATGCCCTCCTGGCCTGGCAAAGCTGGGGATTCCGGCCTTTAGGGCTACCCCAGAGGCAGGAGATGGGCAACACTGGTTCCCAGGGCTTTCCTGTCCCAGGCAGATGCTTGATCTCAGCAAGTCCCCCGGCCTCCAACTGCTCAGGGTCCCGCTTAAGGATCAGCCTTGGCATTTTCATCAGAGCACCGGGGCCTAGGAGGTGGCTGGGGCCAGCCCCCCATTCGCTGCCCACCCTGAGCCAGGCTAAACCTGCCACGGGCCTCCTCTGTCAGGCACTATCCCTTGGGCTGTGCCTGGCTTCCTGTGCCTCATGGACACCCAGGTGTGCCGGGCCCCTCACGTGACTTGGGGCTTTCTCAGGTTCCTCCCAGCGGGCCAGCTCAGTGAGGGCCTCCTCTTTTACCATTCAGGGAAGCCTAAGTACAATAGATGCGAGGGACAATTCCAGCAAAACATAGGAATCGGTGCCCCCTGGAATTGGTTGCAGAGGCAGCTGGCCAAGCAGGCCTGCGGTTCTACTGTCCGCCCCACATCTGGCTACCACTCCCCCACACCCAACATGTATACATTCGTGTGCTCTGCCCCAGACTTGGCCCCTGAGGTCCTTGCTTCTACCTGGGGTGACCTTTCTGTCCCGGCCAGGCCCTTCTCCATGTCTCCCCACAGCAGCTGAGGCCCAGCTCCCCACTTTGGAGGCTGAGCCCCAAAGGGACACTCTGGACCTTGTGGTGTCCCCATAGGCCCCTGGCTCACTGTCCTCCGGTACCCACATGCCTGAGTCTGCACACCACTGCCTTTGGGCCCTCAGCCTGGGCCTGACCCTTGACTCTGGGTTCCACACATGGTGTGACATTCATGTGGGCACAGACACGAGCCTGTGTTCTGGTCTGCCAGTTCCCGGCTGGGCGACCTCGGACAAGTTACTTCCTCTCTTCCGGTCTCTGTTGCCCTCTCTAAAAACGGAGGTAATAAAAGTTCTTTCCGTTTCCAGCTGCCCAGGAAGACCCTACTGCAGTGCCTGGGGCACCGGAAGTGCTATAGTTACTCTTATTATTCCTTGCCCACTGCCCTCCAGTCCCACCAGAGGGCTCCCAGGGGATGGGACTGGGACCTTGGCTCCCTCTGGCAGCACACTGGAGGAAGGGCAGGCGCATGTGTGCCCCCAGCCCTACCCCACAACTGAAACTGCTGGGAGCAACCAGGCGACACAGAGCGGGTGGGGTGGATTGTGTCCCAGCTGGGGTGAGGGTCTCCCAACCAGTGCCTCTCAGCGACACTTGTGCTCCACGCCCCTCCCTCCCCGCCAGCTCGCCTGTTAATCACTTAGCGGGATGTGCATGAAACTCGACCTGTGCCTTCCTGATAGCATCTCTGGGTACCAGCCTCCCTCCTGACCCCACAGAGTGGCCCCAGCCCCGCGAAGGCCCCACTCAGGCTCTGCCCGCTGGGAGGGAAGTGTGTTTATCCCAAGAGGACAGCCAGGAACTCTGCACCCAGTGGGGGGGATTAGCTCCCCAAGGTTGCAGGTATAAAGCCGCCCGCACAGCCTGCTGTTCCCCAAGAGGTGGGCGAGGAGTGCCGGGCAGGCTCCCCGGGACAGACGGGGCAGTGGGGCAGGTGGGCACCATGTTCTATGATGGCCTCTTCTTGGCTGCCTGTCAGCGTGAGTACCCGCCTGCCCAGCTCCAAGCCCTCTGCCCCCCCACCCCACCCCAGTGAGGATCAGGAAGCAGGGACGGTGGAGAGGGAGGGGGTGTTTGGCTGCAGGCCCGTGAGACCTTCTGGGGCGACTTCTCTGACCAGCTTCCATCCCTGGGAAGCCAGGGGTCATTTCAAGGAAGGTGGCCCCGACGCCTTGCAAGGCTGTGGGACCTGGTGGGGGGGCGGGGGGCGGGGTCAGTCACGGTCCACAGTCCTGCCTGTTGGGCAGAGGCATCCATCCCTCCGAGCCTCCGCTGCATCATGGCTTCTCAGTCACCGCTTCTGGTCTGACTTCGGGACAGTGAGGGTAGGGGTGAGGAGGGAGGCTGCTTATGGGTGTTAGGGATTATAGGCCCTTGGGGCCCCCAGCCCACCCCAATGGGCAGTGTTGGGGCTGACCATGGGCCAGGCAGAATTCTTGGAGAGCCTAGCCCCATCCAGAGCTGGCTTCAGGCTGCATCGTCGCATCCCAGCGGGCTCAGGCTCAGGGTGAGGGCAGTGGCAGCAGGCAGAGCTGACCTGGTGACCTTTCCCTACAGAAGGTGCCATGAGGGCCAGCGAGACTGTGTCAGAGGCCAGCCCGGGCTCCACGGCCAGCCAGACTGGAGTCCCCACTCAGGTGGTGCAGCAGGTGCAGGGCACCCAGCAGGTAGGACACACACCCCTCCCCCAGGGGTGTGTAGAGAGGGCACCTGAGGGGGGCAGCGAGGCTGTGGCCTTGGGTACCTTGCTTTCCCCCGGTCCTGCTGCCGGAACCATCTGCTCACCTGTTCTTATCAAGCTGTTCACTGCTGCTGCCCCAACAAATCCCCCCCCCAACCCCGCCCCGGGCCGGGCCTCCCAGGGGAAGCCAGCGTGGCTCAGGTCCTTCCTGCTTCTCCCGCAGCGGCTGCTGGTCCAGACGAGTGTGCAGGCCAAGCCGGGCCACGTGTCACCCCTCCAGCTCACCAACATCCCAGTGCCCCAACAGGTAAGCGCCCCGCATCCAGCCCCCACCCTCAGAGCCTCCCCAGGGTGCAGAACCCACCCCTGTGGCCTGCTCTTATCTACCCTCACCAGCATCGAGGCTATGGGGCCTATCCAGGGGCTGCCCTACCTGTTGTCTCCAGCCAGTGAGGCTGTGTCAGTCAGGGCCCATTGGGGAAGGAAGAGCTGCAGGAGTCATCTTAACAGAGAGACCTGAGGATTGACAGTAAGGAACATGGCTGGTGGGTCCAGCCCCAGTGTCCCAAAGCAGAGAAGCCAAAGCCGGTTAGGAACCAAGAACCCATAGCCAGCACAGGGGCGTGACTGGATGGTGGTCTGTCACCTGGAAGGCTACACACCGGGTGCCGGCGTCCAGCATGGACCGGGACAAAGTCCTGTCAGGTTTCAAGGGTGAGAGCACATTTCATGTGCCCTGTGGAGCCAGGCTCCCTGAACACAAACTCCAGCTCTGCTGCACATGGGCTCCAGGATCTCGGGCAAGTACTTTCACTGTCCTAAACCTCTGTGAAGTGGGAGAGCGACTGCAGCATCAGGACTGTCAGGGCGATTCTGTGAGCTAGCAGGCATGCAGCACTAGAACGGCGCCTGGCACGGCACAGGTGCTCATTAAAAACACACAGGCAGGGCTTCTTGGTGGCACAGTGGTTGAGAGTCCGCCTGCCGATGCAGGGGACACGGGTTCATGCCCCGGACTGGGAGGATCCCACATGCCACGGAGCGGCTGGGCCCGTGAGCCATGGCCGCTGAGCCTGCACATCCGGAGCCTGTGCTCCACAACGGGAGAGGCCACAACAGTGAGAGGCCCGCGTACCGCAAACAACAAGAACAACAACAACAACAACAACAACAACAAAACACACAGGCCGTTGTCAGTGAACTGTGGTCCTTCTCCCTTCTGGCTCCAGGCTCTCCCCACACAGCGTCTGGTGGTGCAGAGCCCAGTCCCAGGCGGCAAGAGCGGCCAGGTCTCCCTGACGGTGCATGGCCCGCAGCAGGTGCACTCACCTCCTGAGGTAGGTGGCGGCCCCTTTGGCCACCCTCCCCACCCCTCTCCCCAGAGGAGTCAGGACTCACTCTTCCCAAGTCCTCGTTGACCCTGGCTGGGGTGGCTCAGCCACCAGATCCTAGCCCTGCTGGCTCTGAGCTGAGCCCAGCTCCAGGAGGAGGAGGCAGCTTGTCCCCTGGGTCGAGATGGGCCTTGAAGCTCCAGCTCAGGGCACTGCATCCCAGGAGGCAAAGTGGGCCCCTCTTCCCTTGACAGGGTGGGTAGAGGTTCCTCCTCCGACCACAGGATGGAATCCAGGGACCCCTGAACACCAGTGAGGGTGTGGAGGCAGGCGAGCCGTGGGTGGCCGGGAGCATGGGTGTCAGCAATCAGAGCTCAAGGTCAGATCCCTGGCTCAGCCATTCAGTCCTGGGGACTCTGGGCAGGCCCTCAGAGCCTACTGAGCCCAGAGTTAGAAATGTGTAAAACAGTTAATGATACCCACTGTGACACAGCACGGCCCACAGCTATCGGGTTCTGCAGCCAGCCCACCTGGGGTCAGCACCTGGTGCCACCACTCACAACTATGTGGCCCTGCACACGTCCCTTCCCATCTGTGCATCAGCAAATCATCTGGAAAGTAGGGGTGCCCTCACCTATCCTTTCTCACTTCAGGGCTGCAGCCCATCTGATGATGGAGGCAGCAAGTGGCCCATGAGCTGAGGCTAGAGTCCCAGCGCTCTTCGCTGGGGAAGATGGGTCTGAACTCTGAGCCTTGCATCTGGGATGACTGGGGCTGTGGGCTGTGGTGGGGACCAGGCATTTGGATGCAAAGGAAGGTTACCAGCTTAGGTGGTTAGATACGTCCCCTCTGGCTGCTGCCCTCCCCTAATAGCTCTCTGGACAGCCCTTTCGAGCAGGGTTTTGTCAGGCCCCGGCTGCTCCACACACACACCGTGTTTCCTTCCATTGCAGCGGTCGCCAGTGCAGGCCAATAGCTCCTCCAGCAAGACGGGCACGGTGCCTCAGCAGCTGCAAGTCCACGGCGTCCAGCAGAGTGTCCCCGTCACCCAAGAGGTGCCAGGCAAAGGCGGGCAGTGGCAGGGGCGAGGGTGCTGGCCAGGCGGCCTCTGCATCCTCCTTCAGTTGTCAGTGGGAGTTGCAGTGGGGAAGGCCTGTGAGAGACAAGCAGCTGGGGGTCCAGCCCCAGCCTGCCACCTAGGCCTTTGGCAAGCACCTCTGCTTCTCTCCAGACTCCGCGTTCTCACCTAAATAACAGCTCCTCCCCGAGGCCCTGGGAGCAGGGTGGTTGGGGCCGCCGTGAGGATGAAGCGCGTCCTCGTGGAAAGCACCTAACACTGAACAGGCACTGGAAACAGCTTTGAGAAACAGCCTTGGCCTCTCTGGGCCCATTTGCCTGGAGGAAACCCCAAGGCCAAGTCTTGGCTCGCCCCTAAGGGGCTCAGGGAGAGGCCTCAGCCTCCACTACCATGCCCGGTCTTCTGGAGGAGGCCTCACTCTGAGCTGCCAGCCACGGCAGCCAGAGCAGGTTAAGAGGCAAGGGCTGTCTGCCATCTGGTCGTTACCACTCAGGTTGGGATGTTCCCAATCCCTCGGAGAACCAGATGAAAGCCATAGACCCTTTCCCTGGAGGAAAGCAGAAACCCCACCCTGAAGGATTCATAGATATTCTCCTGCCTGGCACCAGAGCCCCTCTGAACCTCTAGGCCTGGGTTCAAGTCCCGGCCCCATCACTCAGCAGCTTCCCGCCTCCCAGCCTCTGTCCCTCACTCTGCCCTGAGGATAATGCCGGCATCCCCTCCATAGCATGGAAGTAAGGACAGCCAGTATCATGGGCGTGTGGGACAACCCATGTAGGGAGTGGGGGTAGAGAGCAGGGAACCCCTCAGTCAGTCCCAAGTTCAACTCAGTACTACTTCCCATCAGCCTCACCTTGTTGAGCCTGGGTTCCACACCTGTAACGTGGCGCCCAGAGGCAACCTGGTAATGAACCTGGAAGGCACTTGGTGCAGGGCCAGCAGTGAAAAGCTGGAGAAAGGTGGCATCTTTCCTTATGGGGCTGCTGTGAGGCTTACATGAGTTCACGTGGGCAGGGGGTGGTGCTTAGGGGCAGGTGGGCAGCCATCATCGCCATCGTTACCATAGTCTGACTTGCCTTTCCTTCCCCAGAGGTCCGTGGTCCAGGCCACTCCACAAGTGCCCAAAGCTGGCCCCGTGCAGCAGCTCACAGTGCAAGGGCTCCAGCCGGTCCACGTGGCTCAAGAGGTGTGTGTCTCCCCCACCTACCTCTGGGCAAACTGGAGCTAGGCCTGGGCTGAGCTGGGGAGGGGTGCAGGCCCCTCAGGCCGCAGGGAGGGAGTGGAGCTCCCCTGGGGGGATGTGGGTGGGTAGGTGGGGAGGCAGCTGGAGCCTTCAGAACCCCAGCCCCATCCTGGGCTCCACCTCTGGCCATGGGCTGCGGACCCGGTCCTGGAGCCTTACTCTTTCCGGGCACCTGGCAGTTTAAGGCCCAGGTTTTGCTGAGAGAGATCTCGGTTCTCCCTTCGCTCACACGGGGTGGGGATCTTCTGGTCGGGTTGCTGAGTGAGCTCAGCAGCCTCGTGGGAGGTGGAGGCCTGGAGCCCCACCCGCGGCCGCCCCCGGTGACCCCCCAGTGTCTCTGTTTGTCCTCCAGAGCTCAGGCAGTCAGTTTCCCGCTAGGAAGGCAGAGCAGCAGGAGCCCCGGCCCACGCCGCCACCGGAGCCGCCGCCCCGGCCGCCCACGCCTGGGCCCGGGCCTGGCGTGCTGGCCCCGGAACCGCCAGCGTGCAGCGGCGAGGCCCCGCAGCTAGGCAGCCCCGAGCCGCCGCCGCCCCATTACGAGACGGGCGCCGAGCAGTGGGTGGAGCTGGTGGGCGTGCTGCCCCCGCACCTGCTCCTGCAGCAGCAGAAAGTGGTCCTCGAGCCACTGCCCGGGCTCCCGGCCCGAGCCAGCCCCGACCAGAGGGTCAGGATCCAGAGAGTCCCCCAAGTGCTAGTGTTCGGCACGGCCGCCACGGCCCTCAAAGTAGGTGGCGGACGCATGGGCGGGGTGCAAGGGGCGGGCGGGGGCGGGATCCGCCGGCCCCGGCCCGCGCCCGGCCCCGGAGGCCCTGTAGACCCCACCTCCACCCAGCCAGTCTGGGGACCCGCCTCTGATTCCCCCTAAATCGGGCTCCACGTCCCAGGCTCTGCCACTACAGACTGGGGTGGGGGATGGGGTGGGGAACTCAGGCCCCTTTTGTGGGCCCCACCCCTGGCCCCGGCTCCGCCCCTAGCATCCGGTTCAAGGTTTCTAGGCCCCGCCCCTGTAGCCAGGGGTCTGTCCCTGATGCAGGCTCCAACCCTGAAGCCATGTCTGTAGTTCCAGGCTCCGGCTTTAGTGACAGCCTTGTACCAGGACTTGGCTCTGCCCCTGGGTTTCAACTTTCACGCCCACGGTAGGACCCTGTCTGGGGTCCCCCCTGCGCACCTCAGGCCCTACCTTTACTGTCCCCAGCCTAAGCAGAGAGTCCTGGCTTCTCCTGACACAGCTGTGCCTGATTCCCAGCCCTGGCCCCGTCCAGGGTATTCAGAGAGCCCAGAAGTGCAGCCTTCCAGCTGGGGAGCTGCCAGACTTTTAGAAGCAGAGGCGAGGAGCTGGCCCACCCCTGACCCTCTGTGTACCCTTCCTCCTGTGCCAGGTGCAGCAGCTCCAGCAGGTGCCAGTCCCACATGTGTACTCCAGCCAAGTGCAGTATGTGGAGGGCAGTGATGCCAGCTACACAGCCAGCGCCATGTGAGTGGGGAGGGGACTGGGGGAAGGGACAGGAGGAGGGGCATGGGTCTGCTCAGGACCCCCTGGGACTTGAGGCCCCGGCCCCCAGCGGACCAGCCAGCCTTCAAGGCCTCAAGTGGCGGTAAAGCAGAGCGGACCCTGGCAAGTTGGGAAGGGCATCCCAGCAAAGCATAAGAGCTTTGGAATCAGGTTGGTCTGGTTCTATGCAAAAAAACAGAAAACAAAAATGGAAAAAAAAATTTTTTTTAATTTCACAAGATAAAAATTTCTAAGGAATAAGGAATGTTAAACTGTGAAAAAAAAGTTTCCTTCACTCCTGACCCCCAACCCTGCCCCAGAGGGGATGCTGTGGCCCATTTCTTTGTTTCCTCCCAGAGATACCTTGAGAATAGAAATTACCCCCTTTCTTTGTTCAGAAATAGAGGCAGCGTGTTCTGTCCCCTATCTCTTCCCCTGCCATGTAGCTCGAAGCTCTTCGACCATGTGGGTCCCAGTCACCCTCTTTAACCGCTGGGTGATACTCCACCATACAGTCGCAGCATGAAAGACATAGCCAGTCCCCACCCAGCCAACACGTAGGTGACTTCCACTCACTGGTGCTGCACACAGCTCAGCGTCAGCATGTGCCACATCAGGCAGATGTCAGCCCCAGGCCTGCCTTAACCCCGGCTCTGGCTCCTTGCTGGGGATGCTCCATATATATTACCATGGAGGAAGGATCATGGTAATAATTCCAGGACTTATAGTCTCTAGTTGTTCTTTCAGTTTTTGGAAGCTTCATTTGGCTTTTTTTGCATTTGCCTGATTTTTTTATGTCCCTGCCACCTGTTCTTGTGGGCATGACACTGGGGATGGATTAGCTCATGGAATGACTTGGTCTCTGGGTCCTGATGCTGTGGCTGACCCCAAAGGGTGTGACCCTGGCACCTGAGTCGTGGTCTACAGCATCCAGCTACCTCATAGTTCTGTTGATTTATTTCCAGTGCTGCCAGTCTCTCTTATCTGTGCAGTTGACCAGAGCTGGCAGGGACCACAGAGGACATTCCAAAGAGGAGCCGGGCTCCCGAGGGCCCCCAGGGGCTCTTCTGCCTCTCCTGGTCTGTCTTTTGCTTCTTCTTCTTTTTTTTTTTAAAATAAAATTATTTATTTATTTATTTTTGGCTGCATTGGGTCTTTGTTGCTGCACACGGGCTTTCTCTAGTTGCGGTGAGCGGGGCCTATTCCTCGTTGTGGTGCACGGGCTTATTGCGGTGGCTTCTCTTGTTGCGGAGCATGGACTCTAGGCGCACGGGCTTCAGTAGTTGTGGCACACAGGCTCAGTAGTTGTGGCTCGCAGGCTCTAGAGCGCAGGCTCAGTAGCTGTGGTGCAAGGGCTTAGTTGCTCCGTGGCATGTGGGATCTTCCCGGACCAGGGCTCGAACCCATGTCCCCTGCATTGGCAGGTGGATTCTTAACCACTGTGCCACCAGGGAAGTCCTGGTCTGTCTTTTGCTTCTGGTTCAGTTCTTCCTTCTGTGATTATGTGTTTGATCACCCGGAGTCCATTGTTGCCATCAGATTCTTCTGCTATGTGAAGTTTTTGAGGACACTGTATCTTGTCTCTCCCTCATAGTGGGTCATTACCATGTTCCCAGCCCTTTGCTGGTCCAGATCCCCACGCTGACCAAAGCCACAGCCCTTGGGCCTCCGTCCCTGGCCCTGGTCCAGCTTGTGTCCAGAGATACACACATTCATTTATTCAGTCATTCAGCAGTTACCAAAGCAATGTTTTCTGGGAGCACATGTTGCGTGTAGGATGCTGGGCTGGTTTTGGCTCCTACCGAGGGGGGCATGGGCACTTACCAGCCCCTGCTCAGGTCACGCACTCTGGGTGTCACTCGTGCAGTAGATGTGAACTGATGCGAACCAGGGCACAGTGATCAAGAGCTGCATCCTGGTGTCTGATGGGCAATGCTGCGCACCTCAAGTGATCACATCCCCCACCCCAGTCCCTCTCCTTGCTGCCTGCAGAGGCCCCCAAGACTCCCTCCGCTGCATCCTTCAGCACCTTCTGAGCCAGGCCACTCCTGACGGGCCTCCCTCCCTTTCTGGATGCTAAAAATTTAACTTATGTTTTTACATCAGTAATACATTGAGAGGGCTCAAAAATCAAAACTGTGTCCAGCCACGTTGGGTGAAGTGCCTGCCCCCAGTCCGCAGGCCCTCCACCCTCACAGTTGGCAGATATAGGTACGAAATGCCATGTAATCTCCCCCTTCTTCCCACTCTCTGCACCCTTCCCTGCCTTTTTTGTTCACCTAACCGAATGTTCTGGAGCTGGTTCTTTGGAAGGACCCCAAGACCTTCTTCCTCCTCCCTCACCCCTGTGTAGGATTCCATCACCTTTTAACTTGACATCCCACTAAAGATGGACCCCCCCCCCCGAGTCATTTTTACTCTCTTGCTACGATTTGCAGCCTTGAGCTCATGTGACCTGATGCAGATCCTGGGATAGCTGGAGAAGTCTCCGGGGTGGGGTGGGTTTCTGGGTCAAAGGGAAACACATCTGTACCCCGATAGTCATTGTTGACCAGCCCCTCAGGGTGACGGCTGCTGGATTTAGAAGTAGAGCCCCCACTTCTCCAGTACCCTCTTCCTGCCTCATGTACCTTGGTGCGTACCACCTTCTGAAGTGCCCTCAATTTACCTTTGCACTTGGCTTCTCCTCTGGCTCCCTCGCTAAGGCATTAACTCCCCTGTGGGGGACCTTTTCTCTCTCATCCACTGTTGGGTCCAGCGTACCTAGAACAGTGCCCAGCATACAGCAGGCACTCAATAGTTCTTTTTTTTTTTTTTTTTTCTGGCTGCACTGAGTGGTTTGTGGGATTTTAGTTCCCTGACTAGGGATTGAACCCGGGCCCCTGGCAGTGAGAGCGTGAGTCCTAACCGCTGGACCACCAGGGAATTCTCTCAGTAGTTCTTTTTATGATTGACTGAAGTGTGTAGCCTATTGCAAGTTACTTAGCTCTTCCAGTTCCACTTCCTCCCATCTGAAGTAGGGACTCCCAAGTCAGGGGGCCGCTTTGAGGATTAAGTGAAAATTTGCCCATCATGCACCTGGGGTGATGCACGGGGCTGTTGCTTCCTGCTCTCCTTCTCCCCCCGCTGCAGGGCCCCCCTCAGTCATGCCCCTGTGCCACCCAGCTCTTGTCCCCTGACTCCCTCGCTCTACTTTCGCAGCCGCTCCAGCACCTACCCCTACCCTGAGACGCCACTGTACACGCAGACGGCAGGCACCAGCTACTACGAGGCCGCGGGCACGGCTGCCCAGGTCAGCACACCTGCCACCTCCCAGGCGGTGGCCAGCAGTGGCTCTGTGCCCATGTACGTGTCCGGCAGCCAGGTCGTCGCCAGCTCCACCAGCAGTGGGAGTGGGGCCAGCAACAGCAACAGCGGCGGCAGTGGCAGCGGGGGAGGCGGTGGCGGTGGCGGTGGCAATGGCAGCAGCAGTGGCAGCGGAGCAGGCACCTACGTGATCCAAGGCGGCTACATGCTGGGCAGTGCCAGCCAGTCCTACTCCCACACCACCCGTGCCTCACCAGCCACTGTAAGTGCCAACCGAGGCCCAAGGGGAGGTGAGGGTGGGAGGGGGACCCTGGGTAGGAGTGCTGGGTGGTGGATGGTGGTTGCTGGCCACCGTCAGCTGGAGCCTGGGTAGCCTGGTGTCAGGGTGCTCAGGTGAAGATGGCCTGGGGCTGAATCCTCGCTGTGTGGCCTCAGACAAGTTACTCAGCCTCTCTGGGCCTCAGCTAATATGCATGACGCTCTTGGAGCTATTACCCAAGAAGTGTCATCTACTCTGATAGTAACTGGTGTTGGCGGATAGATAGCAAGGGGAAGGAGATGCAGGCACCACCATGCAAGGAGCTGCCCCAAGCAAGGTTCTGTGTCCATCCCGAAGGCAGCGAGATAACCTTCCTCTGCCTAGTGTGGCTCTGTGGAGCAGCCCTAGATCCTAATCCTGACTGGGCCCCTCACCAGCTCTGTGACTGTAGGTGGATTTTCCTGGGGTGGTCCCCGTCCCCTTGGAGCTTGGCGTCTGGAGCGATGGCTTCCCCTCTTTTTTTTTTTTTTTTAATTCATTTATTTTTGGCTGCGTTGGGTCTTCATTGCTGTGCGTGGGCTTTCTCTAGGTGAAGTGAGCAGGGGCTACTCTTTGTTGTGGTGTGCTGGCTTCTCATTGCGGTGGCTTCTCTCATTGCGGAGCACGGGCTCTAGGCGGGCGGGCTTCAGTAGTTGTGGCGCATGGGCTTAGCTGCTCCACGGCATATGGGATCTTCCCGGACCAGGGATAGAACCCATGTCGCCTCCAGTGGCAGGCAGATTCTTAACCACTGCACCACCAGGGAAGTCCCTTTCCCTCATTTTTAACTATCGCCCTCTCCCATGGCGACCCATTGTGGACCCCATAACCAAGACAGAAGGTTTCTCAGAAGACAGGACCTCCCTCATGCACCCATGCAGCCTGGCTTCTAAGTCTAATATTTGAATGCTGGTCATAACCCACATAACTGATTTCATGACTCCCTGATGGGTCCTGAAAACATGCTTCGCTAGACCAGTGCCGTCCGATAGAACATCCTCCAGTGATAAATATTTTCTCTCTGTGCTGCCTAGTGCAGGGGCCTCTGCCACATGAGGCTATTGAGCACTTGAAATGTGAGTTTCAAGGTCCCAGGAACTGAGTTGTTTTTTTAAAAAACTATTTTGAAAGAATTATTGTCACAGAAGCTGCACAATAGTACAGAGATCCCTGTGGACCCTTCACCCAGGTTACCCCACTAATTACATTTTACGTAACTGTAGTACAGTATCTAGCTAGGAAACTGACATTGGTACAATGTGAGGGTGTCTACTTCTGTGTCTTTTTATCACATGGGTAGGTTTGGGAAACCACTATCACAGTCAAAATGCAGAACTGTTCCGTCACCACACACCCCTCCTGCTAACCCTTTTAGTCACCCTTGCCCTCCTCCCTCCCAGCATCCCTAACCCCCGGCACTCACGAGTCTGTTCCCCATTTCTCTAATGCTGTCATTTCGAGGATGTTCTATGAATGGACTCATACTTTACGTGACCTTTTGACATTGGCTTTTTCCATTCGGTGTAAATTAATTTATCAGCTCTGTGTGGCTGGTGGTGACTGATTTGGACAGTACAGTTCTAGAGAGTTCCACTGGATTTAGTTCCCATGGGTGATTGTGATATGACACCCTCTCCAGTGTGGTTGTCAAGATCACAATCAGAAATAAATATAGAGAGCACTTAGCAACGAGCACTTGAGAAATGGAAGCAATTCTTAGCATTCTTCCATCCCTCCTCGGGCCCCAGGTCCAGTGGCTCCTGGACAACTATGAGACAGCCGAGGGCGTGAGCCTGCCTCGGAGCACCCTCTACTGCCACTACCTGCTGCACTGCCAGGAGCAGAAGCTGGAGCCCGTCAACGCCGCCTCCTTCGGCAAGCTCATCCGCTCTGTCTTCATGGGCCTGCGCACCCGACGTCTCGGCACCAGGTGGGACCACCTGCCCCTGACAGTCCCTAGCAGCCACAAGGCCCAACCTCACCCTAAGTTATCGAGGTCCTCAGCTCCCCTTGTCCCCTCACTCACTCCACTCCAGCCCCACTGACCTCTTCACAGCTCCTCTGACACTTGCATGCTCCTACCTCAGGGCCTTTGCACTGCTGTGCCTTCTGCCTCACGTACCTTTCCCCACCTCCTGACTCAAACGTCCCCTGACCCCCTTAACTAAAACTTCAGCCTCCCCTCACCTCCTTGGCCTCCACCCCCCTTACTTGATTCTCCTTAGCACTGAGCACCATCCAACATGCCTCTTACGTTACTTCTCCTTTCTGATCTGTCTTCCAATGCTGAAATGCACGTCCCTTGAGAGTGCAGGGGCTACACACAGTCAGTGCTTAATCAGGGCCTATGAGTCAGTGAATTCATGTAGGAAGGAGCAAGGAGCCCTCCCATGAACCCGCTCTTCCCTGCCTCTCCTTTGCAATCCCCCACACCTCTCCAGGCTGAGCCCCGCTCTTCTCTTGGTTCCAGCTCCCAGCTTAGGCCTTAGACATCACCTCATTCATGCATTCATGCATGTGTACATGCAGAACCTTGGGCAAAGTACTGCATGTCTCTGTGCCTCAGTTTCCTCAGCTGTCAATCTAGGATGCTAGGAGTACCCTTCATAGGGTAGGGATGAGGAACACATGGATTCGAATATGCTAAGTGCTCAGAACAGTGCCTGGCAAATTGTTATGACTAGCAGGCAGCAAATACCTGCTAAGTGCCTGCCCCTGACTCTGGCCCTGTCTTCACAGAGCTCAGTCTGCAGCTGGGGGCCTCTCCTGGCACCCATAGACCCTGTGGCTTCCCCAGCCCAGCACCCCCAGCTCTGTGGAAATATGGGTCTCATCCCCTGGGCTCTGTTCAGCCCCCTAGCAGAGAGGAGGCAGGTGTGATGTGAAGCTCCCGGTGGACAATCGGTGACCACCCCCAGCCCAGCCCTCATCCTCTGCCTCCCTCTCAGGGGCAACTCCAAGTACCACTACTATGGCCTGCGCATCAAGGCCAGCTCACCCCTGCTGCGGCTGATGGAGGACCAGCAGCACATGGCCATGCGGGGTCAACCCTTCTCGCAAAAACAGAGGTAGGAGGGCAGGGCTGGCCCGGTGCTGGCGGGCAGGGAAAGGCATGGCAGCCCATCTCCACTCCAGTCCCCTGCCTATCCCTTCTCCAGGCTCAAACCCATCCAGAAGATGGAGGGCATGACCAACGGTGTGGCCGTGGGGCCACAGCAGGCCACTGGGCTGTCGGACATCAGCGCCCAGGTCCAGCAGTACCAGCAGTTTCTGGGTGAGGGCTCCCTGGACTCTGGGGTGGGCCCAGGGCAGGGTCTGTGGCCCCCGGAGAGTGTGCAGATGGTTCACTTGCCCTCTTGGAACCTCTTCGCCCCCAGTGCACATGGGGGAACTTCTGCTTGGTAGCAAAGTGGTGCCAACTTAGCAGGATCCCAGGATGAGGCTCGAGGGGGCAGGCAGCTGTGGGATGAAGGGGCTCACGGTGTCTCCTCTGCCCCCAGATGCCTCGAGGAGCCTTCCTGACTTCTCAGAGCTCGACCTCCAGGGCAAAGTGCTGCCCGAAGGCATCGGGCCTGGGGACATCAAGGCCTTCCAGGTCCTGTACCGGGAACACTGTGAGGTAGGGCATCTGGGCAGTGGGCAGGGGCGAGGGAGGGCCACACTGCCGCTCAGCCCCCTTGAGCATCCAGCCTCCCCAACAGGCCATCGTCGATGTCATGGTGAACCTGCAGTTCACCCTGGTAGAGACGCTGTGGAAAACCTTCTGGAGGTACAACCTGAGCCAGCCCAGCGAGGCACCGCCGCTGGCTGTGTGAGTGCCTTTGGGGGAGGGGGAAGGAAGGGAGGAGGTTGGGTACCATGTGAGTCGGCCCCCAAGGCTGGGGTGGCCAGACCTCAGACTTCATGCAGGAGTGGGGGCTCCTCTCTACCCCTGCAGTTTGTGGGGTGCACATGGCCTTCTGAGCCCGCCTCGAGTGTGCATTGGTACCGGTCTGATGCTCGGTGTTTGGGATGGCGTGCCCCACTAAGCCATTTCCTCTCTGCGGTGGGCAGATGCCTGTGCCCTCATGTGCAGGGTGTTAAGATCCCTGTCTGACCCTGGGGGCAGTGGGGTCTGGGTCAGCCTGACCCCGGGGTCTTCCAGAGACAGAGAGTACCTGCCTGACCCCAGGGTGGGGTGAGGGTGCTGTGCCCTTCTGACCCTGGGTACAGGACCATGGAATGTCCTCGTGACCCCCGGGTGGGGTGGGTGCCCACAGGCATGATGAGGCCGAGAAGCGGCTGCCCAAGGCCAGCCTGGTGCTCCTCTCCAAGTTCGAGCCCGTGCTCCAATGGACCAAGCACTGTGACAACGTGCTGTACCAGGGCCTGGTGGAGATCCTCATCCCCGATGTGCTGCGGCCCATCCCCAGTAAGTGCACGGCCCCCCGGTCCCCGCACCCCACCCCAGCCCTAAGTCCTGACCAGCCCCCCTACCGCCCACAGGTGCCTTGACCCAAGCGATCCGGAACTTTGCCAAGAGCCTGGAGAGCTGGCTTACCCACGCCATGGTGAACATACCTGAGGAGATGCTGCGGGTGAAGGTGAGGGCGTGAGGGGGGGCCGAGGGGCCAGCTTGGCCCACAGCCCGGGGCCTCCCTCCCGGCTGGGGGGCGGGTCTCGGGGCCTCGGTCTCTCCTGCCTGACAGAGGCGGTAAGATTTGTCCCCGTGTCTGTCCCCTCAGAGTGAGCTTTGGGCGTTGTCTTTACAAACCAGCTTCCTCAGGAGCCCACTTCTGAAACACAACCTGTGTGTGGTGTTTTTGTATGCAACACAGCATCTTAAAAAAATAAAAACCAAATGCACACTTGAAGTAGTTCTCTTCAGAGAGCTTCAACAGAAAGTGCTTTAGGTGTTCAGAAAGAGATAAAATCTTAAAAAAAACAAAAAAAAACAAAAAAACAGAAACATCTATAAGGAAACAGAATAGCCCTCTTTGTCAATGCTGCATTCACTAACTACCAAGATGTGAGGAATTAGATGGGGTGTGCTTGCTCTTGAGCAAAAAGAAAAAGAGAGAGAGAGAGAAAAAAAGTTTGTTTTCAAAGTCCTGAAAATGCCAACAAGACAGCTAAACAGAAAGGGATGTCTGAAGAATGACCCCTGGGTATGATGGACACAGGGCTGGGGTTGGGGGCCTGTGGAGAGGGTAGAAGCTGGATCCCGGGGGAGCCCTTCAGAACGGGCAAGACTTACGTATTCATTCATTCATTCCACACACATTTATTGAGCACCTGCTGTGTGCTCGGCATGGTTCTCAGTGCTGGGAGCACAGCAATGACCAAGAAGCACAAAACTCCGGCCCTCCCGGAGCTGACATTCAAGGGAATAATAATACAAACAAAATGAAACCAAAGGTTAGTTATGGAAGCAGTGCCCTTTCTGGGCAATGCCCTCCGAGATTTACCTGTGTCCTTTGATGAAAAATAATAATGCTGTTCAGATACAATACACTGATTTTTTTTGGAGGCATTCTTTGGGTGGGTGGTCGCCCAAAGTTTGAAAACCCCGACCCTTTGATCTCCCAACGAAAGCAACAAGGTGCATTCCTCCCTTTTAGGAGAAAGAAGCAGGCTCAGAGAGGTCGCATTGGGTGGGGCAGGGGGCTGTGCGGGGTGGGTTCCGCGGAAGCCACAAGCCCTGGGCCCCACAGGTGGCAGCGGCGGGCGCCTTCGCGCAGACCCTGCGGCGCTACACGTCGCTCAACCACCTGGCGCAGGCGGCGCGCGCTGTGCTGCAGAACACCGCGCAGATCAACCAGATGCTGAGCGATCTCAACCGCGTGGACTTCGCCAACGTGCAGGTGAGCGTGGCCGGGGCAGGCGAGCGCGGGAGGGCCCGGCGGTCCGGGCCCGGGGCGGCGGTTGAGCCCCGGGCACCCGCCCGCTGTGTCCCAGGAGCAGGCCTCGTGGGTATGCCGCTGCGAGGACCGCGTGGTGCAGCGGCTGGAGCAGGACTTCAAAGTGACTCTGCAGCAGCAGAACTCACTGGAGCAGTGGGCGGCCTGGCTGGACGGCGTCGTGAGCCAAGTGCTTAAGCCCTACCAGGGCAGCGCCGGCTTTCCCAAGGCCGCTAAGCTCTTCCTCCTCAAGTGGTCCTTCTACAGGTGCGCGCTGGCTGGGCGGGATGCGGGCGGGGAAGGGGCTGGGCGGGAGGACTTTCCTCCCACCAGGGCGGGACCCAGAGAAGGCTCCTTTGCTTTGGGATCAGGCCAAAATGGGACCAGTGAAGGCCCCGCCTCTTCGAGGAGGGTGGGGCTGGATGAGGGCCCCAGCCCCACCCTCTCGGCTGGACCAGAGAAAGCCCCACCCCCTGGGGGACTCGGGTGCCTTTTAGGAAGTCGAGGGTCCTGCTGGTGGTGGGCGGGCTCGGGCCCTCCTCCGTCTCTGAGGGACGCCTTTCCTCTCTGACTGGGAAGCCTGTGCGGGGCCGGGCGGTGGTAGCTGGGCTTGCTCGGGTCTGGGGTCCTTACGGCAGGGAAGAGGGGCGCGGGGCGGGTCTCGGCCTGAGGATTTCCTCTCTGTCGCCTCCCCCAGCTCCATGGTGATCCGGGACCTGACTCTGCGCAGCGCCGCCAGCTTCGGCTCCTTCCATCTCATACGGCTGCTCTACGATGAGTACATGTACTACCTGATCGAGCATCGCGTGGCCCAGGCCAAGGGCGAGACCCCCATTGCCGTCATGGGCGAGGTGCGCACGGCGGGTTCGCTGAGGGCACGGGCGGGGCGCCCCTAGGCAGGACCCTCATTCCTTCTCCTCTCTCCTCCTTCCAGTTCGCCAACCTGGCCACCACGCTGAACCCCCTGGACCCGGACAAAGGTAGGTAAAGCGTGCCCCTACCGAGGGCCAGAGTCCAGGGGGCGGCGTACAGCGAGGCTGGGGTGGAGGAGGCGGCGGTTGGGGCGCCATGTGGCGGCCTGGTGGCGCTGCCGCCCCGCGCTGAGCCAGGCTTGGTCCGTGTACCCCAGACGAGGAGGAGGAAGAGGAGGAGGAAAGCGAGGACGAGCTGCCGCAGGACATCTCGCTCACAGCCGGTGGCGAGTCGCCCGCGCTGGGCCCCGAGGCTCTGGAGCCACCAGCCAAGCTGGCGCGGACAGACGCACGCGGCCTCTTCGTGCAGGCGCTGCCCTCCAGCTAAGCCCGTGGCCTCCCCCCACTACCCCGCCGCCCCGCCCGCCCTACCCTGCTGCCCCTCCTCGCCAGGGTCCCTCACAGCTTCTGTGGCTTCGCTGTCACCGCTCCAGCCTCGGCCGGGGCCGGGAGGGGGTCTTCGAGACAGGGAAGGTAAAGGGGTCCCTGCCCCGGATGGGGCGGGCACAATCACAGGGCCGGGCGGAGCCGCAGCTGCAAACTCTGACACAAAAGACGTGCCTTAAGGAACCCGCCGACGTGCCCAGGTGCCCCCTGGGGCAGCCAGCTTGGCCCCTTGGCCCCGAAGGCCGCATCTCCCTCCCCCAGCCCCCCCCCCCCCAGGGGGCAGGCAGGCAGGCCCCCTCCCTTGCGGAACTGTTAACTTATTCAGCTCGCTGGCTTTGCACAGCCTGTCCTAGGCCCAGCCCTGAGCCCCGGGTGGGCGCAGGTGGGCATCACCTGGGGACCCGCCACTGTCAGCAGCAGCCCCGGGATCCCTCCCCCAGCAGCCCCACCGCTTCCCACTCCTTGGTATAAGTGCAATTAAAGCTGTGGGTGTCGCATCTTCTCCAGAGCTGGGCCCTCCCTTGCCCCGCAGCCCTAGAGGGGCACTGCCCGGCCTGGATAGGGGGAGGGCAGAAGGGGCACCACCTCCAGCTTCCAAAGAGCAGCAGGCTGGACCGGGCGCCAAGCCCAGAGGGACCTGCTGCAGGCAGCGGGCCCGGAAGTGCCCATGCCTGCCCCAGCCAGGGCTGGGTGCTCCACTCTCTCAGATCCTGGACCCCCAGTCCTGGGCCCTCCTCGCCGCTGGTTTGTAATGGAATCTCTATGCTCCTACTCTCCCTGGAGACCGTGCTTCTCCTCCATGCGTGCGATCCCCGCCCTCCACATGACTATTGTGCGATTTGTGAGCGCCGCCTGAGCGGAGTCGGTAACTTCTTGGGTTTTTTTCCAACCATCATGGCCTTATCTGTTCCGGTTTTCTCAGTGTTTTCAACCTGTGAGATAGATGTTTATGGCAAAAAGCGAAAAAAAGGAAAAACAAACCTGATCTATTGTATAAAAATCACTATTTTGTGTGCTCCGTGTGCTACAGCTTTTGGGGTGGCTTGCCGACTCCCCCTCCCTACCCCTCGGGGCCTCCCTTCTCCTGGTGGTGAAAGTGTCCACGCGTGTGGTAGTCTAGTGTGCCGAGCTGTTTTCTACCTTTTTGTAGTCTTTCTTAAAACACAATAAATTCCGCTGTGATATTTGGCTACTGCTGACTTGCCGGGCCTTGGTGGGAACCTTGGGGCTGGGGGCTCCAGCTGGGCCCCGAGCACCTGAGTGGCAGGCAGTAAAGGGAACTCAGTGAGGTTCAGAAATAAAACATTTATTATGTGAAGAGGAACAACAGGGACGGGAAGGGGAGGTGTGATGGCCACGAGGTTCACCACCTCGGGTCGGGGGAGAGGCTGGGGGGTGAACAGGGCAGGGGTATGGGATCCATCTGGCCTCCCTGGGGTGGGGGTAGGGGGGCAACGTCCACACCTGTAGCCAAGAAAAGGGGCAAACTCGTGAGGAACGAGGGCCCATGCCCAGCTTAGGGTGAAGGTGGGCGCTCAAGGCTGGTGGGGCAGGGGGCTCCCTCCCTCTGCCCCTTTCCAACTTAAATAGGCATAAATAAGAAGCGTCCAGACTCTCAGGCCACCAGGGGCTGCCCCGCCCAGCCCCCTTCCCGCAGCCTAACACTAGTGCCGGTCATCGGTCGGTCGGCAGAGGCTGCCGGGAAGGCGGCCAGCTCCCAGGCCGCGGAGGTAGTTGGAGTCAGTGTCCAGGGCGGCCGGGCCCTCACAGCACAATCCACGTGTATCGCTCACTGTCTGCCAGAACCTTCAGTGAGCACCCTGCAGGGAAGGGTGGGGACAAAGCCTTGGAACCTTGGCCTGCCCAGGCTGTAGGAGAGGCCTCTTTCCCTGACTTGATATGGGCCCAAAAGGTTCTGGAAGGCAGGCACCCTGCAAAGTTATCTCTGCCTCCTGCCTGCAGCCTTTCAATAAAATGTCTGCTGAATGACTGAATGACTGGCTGGGGGCCCCCAGGTGCCACACCTGAGCTGGCCCCCTGGCCCTGGCCTGGGCTGCCCTCCCCTCACCCAGTGCCACGGTGTCCACTAGCTCAGCCAATGTGCTCCTCCATTCAGCAACACTTAGGAATTAGTGCATGCTCTGGGCCTGGCCTGGCCCCGGGATGAGGACCTCGGTCCTGGACTGTCGTCAGGTCACGGGGCCCACCTTTGTGCAGCGCCTCGTTGGTCATCCTGTTGACATAGCGGCCGCTGCTCTCAGGCACCAGCCACTTCATGACCATGTCCACGCAGCTCTTGCGGTATGAACTCCAGACGCTGCCGCTGAGGGAGAGGGGGTGAGCAGTTCTCCTCACCCTGGCCCAGCCCACCCCCAGCCCTGGCCCCCGGCCCTGCCTCACCTGGTCTGCCCTTTGACCTCAGTGAGGTCGCCCACGCTGACTGTCACAAAGATGCCCGTGTTGAGGTCCCATGCCACCTTGAGGCTGGTGTGATAGGTCTTTGGTCTACAGCGGGGAGGGATGGTGAGCAGAGGAGAAAGGGAGTCGGACCACAGGGTCCCTGAGCTTGAACCCAGGCTACCCAGAGGGGCCTTTATCTTTGGAGCAGTAATGGAGTGGCCAATCCAAGTTTTGGTGGGCAGGGGGAGTCTTCTCACCCCCCCCTTCCCCCCACTGAGAGGTCTTGAGTGCAGGACGCCGCTGGGCAAGGGTGAGGGTGGGGTCCCTGCCCACTCACCGGAGCTGGCCCTCCTCGGTGGGGGACGGGAATGCCAGGAGCAGCAGGCCAATGTTAATGAGGACCTGGTTGGTTTCTGGGCAGACCTGGGGGGCGGGGTGTGGATGGTGACACATACTGAGAGTGCTGCCCAGAGCTGGGAGGCCCTGGGCCTGCCCTGCCCGACACCTGGGCCCACCTCCAGGATGACAATATCGTAGTCGCTGAAGGAACAGAACTGGTGACCCCAAGTGGCATCATGGCGGATGACCTCGTTGATGACATACTCGAAGTCCAGTGTGAGCTGCTCCACTGTCAGGTACTGACCCTGTGGACAGTGGGCAGAGGGGTAGGGGGAGGATTGCGCCAACTGCCATCCCAGCAGGTCCCCCAGGAGCTGCCCCTTGGCCTGCCCGCTGCCAGCACCAACCTGGACGGCAGCCTGCTCCCGCATGGGCCGTAGGTTGCGGCCACGGAGATCAGTCACCACGAAGGGCAGGGAGATCTTGTCATCCTCCAACTCTGAGGGGGCAGGATGTGGGGGTAGGGGTGGCGGTAGGAGGCCTAGAGGCCCCTCCAGGCCAGCCTCCCACGCCTGGGACCCTACCAGGTGGGCTCCCCGCTCACCATCCTCTGGCTCCGTCCCCTCACCGGACCCCAACACATAATACAGCTTGGTGTAGTTGACGTATCCCGGCTCGGAGGCAGGCACCTCTGCTGCAAGGGGGCTGTCCCGGGGCACCGCCTCCCCACCTGGGGCTAGGGGCTCAGAGGGCAGGCGGCAGCGGCTGCTCGAGGGCCCCGGGCAGGGGGGTGGCCGGACTTCCTCCGAGGTCCCACCCTTGGCCTCTTTGGCCCTGCGGAAGATGTCAGCCACAAACTCCTTGGCTTTGGCGATGGCAGGCGAGTGCTCGGGGGCCCCAGAGGGCCGGGCTGGGGCCACTTCGGGGCAGAGGGTGGGGAGGACAGGGGGCATCTCTGGGCTCTGGGGCCCAGGGGGGCTGGGAGGGGCCGGGGGGTAGGTGGTGTGGTCGTACAGGATTTGGCAGAAGCTGCTATCACCTGGAACATAAAGATAAAAAGTGATGGATGTGAGAAAGAGGTCAATAGATGAGTTCAAGTCCAGAATGCTCTTCCGACCTCCCTCATTATGCTGGGGGGTTCTTAGAAACCCACCATGAGGAGACCCCTCTAGAAGATGTACATATTCTGAGATCAGTCTGAAACACCCAAAAGGGAAAAAGGACTTTTACACACACACACACACACACACACACACACACACACACACAATCATGTTCATTCAAACCTTACTCTTGAGCATCTGCTCTATGCCACATACTGAGGACTGAGGAGTGAACAAGACAGACAAAAATCCCTGCCCTTGGTAAGCTGACATGTCATCATACCAGATAAAAGCCACTTAAGTTTGACAGTTTACTACACAGCCCTCTGTCCTTCCCAACGCGAGCCAGACCAGCACAGGCACAGACTGCCCGAATCCCAGGCCTCTATGACTCCATCTGACTGGGAGGCAGATCCCCCTCTGGGGAATGTCAGTGTGGAGAACCCAACGCATTCACCATGGCCAGGCCCTGGGCTCTGCCTGCCCTGCTTCATTTGGGCCCCCCTCAAGCAACCCTTGGAGAGGGGAACTGTCCTCCCAGTTCAGACGCGGGACTGAGGCTCAGAGAACCTTGTCCAAGGTCACACTGAGAGACAATACAAGTCTGCCAACGAACTCCTGTCTGCCAGAGTGGTGGCACTTCTTCCGAAGGGGAGGGGGAATGAGTGGAAAATGTTCAAGTCAAAACTCCCCCTCTGTGTGAACACCCTCCTAGAGTGAGATGAGTGTTAAACACTGATGACAATGCCCCTCACCTGGGCTGTGTGCACACAGGCTGAATCCTGTCCCATGTGGTCCTTCCTAACGGGGCAGGGGGTGGCGGCCCCATCCAGGCCTGGCTTCTTGGGGGCTCACGGCTTGGCGAGAAGCAGGGCCTTGCCCATGCTGGCACAGGTGGCCAGGGCAGGGGTGGGAGGCCCCTGGACAGGCCTGAGGACAAAGCACCCTGCCCCTTGCTGGTCTGTGGGCTTAGTTATATACATAGAATCCTCTTTTCATGTCCATTACCCTCCCACACCCCCAGGGACAACCATTTTAAATGCAGTTAGTGGGCATCTTTTTTTTTTTTTTTTGGCTGCACTGCGCAGCTTGCAGGATCTTAGTTCCCCGACCGGGGACTGAACCCAGGCCCTAAGTGAAACCACAGAGTCCTAACCACTGGACTACCAGGGAATTCCCAGTGGGCATCTTTATTTGCATTCTGGCAAAATTGGAACACGTTTTAAATTTAAATATAAGTGGTATCAGTATCAGGTGACAGATCTTCTTGTGTTTCTTCTGCACTTGAACATGTCTTTAAGGTACACTCTCCACAGATGTGCACGTTGGGGCTCTCCCTGCTGACCTAAGGGAAGTGCCCACCCTGTCCTACCTCCCCAAACCCCAGCGATGGACACCAGGCAGCCCCTGGCTCCCGCCACCAAACCTTCAGACATGTCTGGGTGCAGCGCTGCTGGGCCACAGGCACCTCTGTTGCCATAACGCCCTGGGAGAGCGGGAGAGCCCCTAGGGCCCCACGCTGCCACCAGCCAGTGGCACTATCCAGCTTTTTAACATCTGCCACTCTGCTGGGGGACATCACCTGATTTTCACTGGCATTTCCGCGATCATCAAAGATGTAAGAAGGCCGTTTGTCCGCTAACCACTCCCTGAAATTTTTAATCAACATTTCTCTTTTTGCAGAGAACGCACTGCACTGTCCAGCATGGTAGCCACAGATCGCATGTGACTACTTGAACTTAACATGACTAAAATTAAATTTAACAACTCAGTTCCTTGGTCACATGAGCCATGGTCAAGTGGCTACTGGTGGCAGCTATAACAGATACAGCAGATCTGGAACATCCCAGCCCTGTGGAAAGTTCTAGCGGACAGCGCTGGGGTGGGGAGTGGCTGGGTTTGGATCCCACATTCCCACTTCCTGGCTGTGTGACCATGGATGAGGGACTTCACCTCCCCAGGGCCCTGGTCTCCTCATCTGTGATGCGGGGTAGTGACAGCACCGAGCTCGCAGGGCCGCTTGGCCAAGTCATTAGGTCACAGGGCCCCGAGGCTGACAGCGCACGTGCGAAGGGCCTGTCCTCAGACATGGGGGCCTACCTGCCGAGTGGACCGAGACGGCGCAGGCCACCAGGGAGTAGCTGGTGTTGAGCAGCACCACCTGGTCCTTCTTGAGCTGGAAGGCGGGCTGGAAAGTGGGGAAGGGGTAGACCACCTGGTACTTGGTGTGCAGCATGAAGCCATGCCGCAGGCACTGCGCGCTCGGGTCACCTGCAGCGACACAGGCCATGCAGGCTCAGCTGTGGCCCCAGGGCGGGGAAGCAGGCAGCCTGCGCCCCAGGCCCCAGCCCCTCACCTGGGTGGGCGCGGCTGGCGTCCCGGCAGGCGGCACAGCGTCCTGGCGGCGGCACGGCCACGGTGCTGATGTAGATGTCCCGGTGGTTCTCATCGCTCATCATCATCATGTTCATGAGCATGCCGTTGGCTGAGCGAGTGCTGGGGGCCAGCACAGCCTCAGAGCCTGGCCCACGCGCCCGCCCTACCCACCCCCGACCACCCTATCCCTAAGTCTCACTTGAAGCCGAAGACAATGACCTTGGAGGCGTCACTGGGCCACTCGCACACGGTCAGGTACAGGTCACTGTAGATCTCCTCATCCTGGAAGAGCCGGACCTGCCGGACCTGAGAGACATGTTCGGGTCGGGGGTCCGAGCGGGCCCAGGGCCCACCCGAGGCTGCACCAGCCAGCAGTACCAGGCCAGGGAGCCCCAAACAGCCCCCACCAGCACCCCTCTGCCTTCCTGAGGACAGGCTGAGGAGACTCACAAGCGTTTCCCCTCACAAGTGGGGGACACAGGGAGGCCGGGCCCAGGATAGGACCCGGCCAAGGAGAGCCCTGCCCCAGCAGAGGGGGCTCAGCCAGACACATCGGTTCCAAGCCCAACCCACCCTGAAACCTGTTCACCTCTCTGAGCTCATGTGTAAACTGGGGTTAATGGCACTCACCTCCTGGGGTGGGGCATTTGAGGAGTTGAGGTCAGGGCTAAATTGGGTGTGGCAGCCTGCTCCTTCCTAACAAAGCTAATGGGTCCCTCCTGGCTTGAGCCATCAAACCATATGAAATTGCTGCCGTTTACCCATTTTCAACTCTAAAAATGGCAATTTCCTACACTTCGACCTAACACTTGGAGTCTCAACAATGGCCCCATGAGTACACTGTTTTCATTTTGCGGACATGAAACCTGAGGCTCAGAGGGGTGCCGTGACCGGTGGGAGTCATGCTGTTGGAAGGGACAGCCCAGCGTCAGGCTTGGCCCTACCAGCTTGAGCTTGCTGTGGACGTTGAACTCCCACCAGTACAGGTGGTAGATGTAGAAAGAGAAGTCGTCGTCCCCGCTGCTGCTGGTGTAGGAGAGAACGTAACGGCCGCACTTGGAAAAGCCCAGGAAGATGTGTCTGTGTGGATGGGGGGAGGGGCAGAGTAACCAGGTCAGGGCCAGCCTAACGCCCCACCCAGCCACCCCCCTGCCTGGCCCCAGCCTCACCCTGCATAGAGAAAGTCTTCATCCACAATGTTCTTGAGAGAGACGCAGACCCTGGGTGGCAGCTTCCGGAAGAGGCGAGGAGAGAGCTGCCCACTGATCTGAGGAAGGGGCAGCCAGGGCTCTTGAGGCACCACGTGGCAGAAACGGCCTGCAGCCCCCCAGTCCCCTCACCCAAGGCCGAGCAGCACCTTTGGGGTCCAGCCCAGCCATGCAGGCCTACTCCCTGCCAACCATAATGGTCCAGGGAGGTCCAAGCTCTGGAAGGTGCAAACGGCGTGAGACTGACTCTCCACCAGGGACCCGAGCCATCCTCCCACCTCCATAGCCTCAGGGTTCCTCTTGCCTAAGCCCCCAACCTTTGAGGACTAGAACTGGCATCACCTCCCCCAGTCACCCCTGGCCCACACTGGGCCATGGAGCTGCCTTCTTGAAGGCTGCCTCACTGCACAGTGAGCTGTGGGCATCGAGAACCGCTAAGAAGCCTGGGATGGGGGCTTGACCAACTACACTCACCTGTTCCCGACCCACTAGCCTATACACGGGGCACAGAGGCCCCTCGGGGGCCAGCTGAGGCAGACAGAAGGATAAACCTGACCAGTGACCTTCCAACTCCTGCCCGATTCTCCCTTCCAACAGACTCCCTCATCCCAAAAACTTCACCAAGTACGGATTTGGGGGGCCAGGCAGGCACAAGTTGGGCACTGGGGGATCAGAGCACCTTGGACCCTGCTATCCAGTCTAACGGGGGAGATACAGCCCAGCCCTCAAGGAGATCCCAGGGTGGAACAGCCCTGTCAGCGAGGCCCAGGCTGCCGGGGAGACACAATCCCTGTCCAGGGAGCTTCCAAGCTAAGGGCGGAGCCACAGCCCAACCCAGGGAGCCGCCAAGCTGAGGGTGGAGACTGTCCCTGCCCAAGGAACTCCAGTCAAAAGGAGAAGCCACAGCCCTGCGTTCACAGAGTTCCCAGCCTAATGGACAAGGCACACTACTCCCGATCCATGGAGACACAGACCTGCCCCAGTTGCTGCTGACCTGACAGCAGACTGTCCGCCCTCCCAGAGCTCCCAAACTGATGGGGGAAAGATCCCAGCACACTGAGAGTTTACAGTCTCATGGCGAGACAGAGCCCTGCTCAGGTAGCTGAAGATCAGGCCTTCTCCAGGGAGCTCCCTCTCATTCAATGCGGGAGGCAGATGCAGCTACAGGAACTCTCAGCTCCCCTGTGGTCAGAGCTGGACAGAGAGAGGAACCCCAGGCGGAGGAATCCCAAAGCCGGTAGCAAGGGCTCTGCCAAGGGGGCGGTAAGGCTCCATAACGGAAGGGCCGTGGGAGCAGGGTTTTGAAAAATGAGTCTGACCCTGGATCGCCCCCTTCCTCCTTACTCCCCCAGCGGCCTCTAACGCCCCCTCCATCCAAGCCCCCTTCACGGGGCCCCGCCCCCAGCCCCTCCATCCAAGCCCCATCCCCGGGACCCCGCCCCCAACCCCCTCCATCCAAGCTCCCGCAGCAGCCCCCCCAATCCAAGCCGTCTCCCCGGGGCCCCGCCCAACCCCTTCCTCAGAGCCCCCCTCCCCCGGGGCTCCGCCCCCAACCCCTCACCCCGCGAACGCCCTCCCTCCCTCCGCCTCCCTCGTCCCTCCTCCCCACCCTTCGACGCGCTCCTCCCAGACTCCAGGCCTCACCTTGACCCGCTCCAGTTGCTTGAGGACGTGCTCCCGCCGCCGCCCCGTTGCCCGCTTCCCCCCGGCGCCCCCGGGGCCGCCGCCGCCGCTCCCGGCCCCGCTGTTCCGCTCCGATTTCGAGCTGGGCGCCATTTTCACCCCCTCCCTCCACTTCCGGAGCAACCGGCCTCTTCGCCCCACCCCCGCCGCCTCTTCATTGGCCCTTTCCCGGCACTGCCGCCCGCGGGTTGGGTGAAAGCCCGCACTCAGGTCCTTTGCCCGCTACGCCTGTCCATCACAGCCATCTCGGCCCTTGATTGGTAGAGACGGTACAGTCCCGCGGCCTGTCGCCGTGTTCCCGCCTTCCCGCAAGGACGCCCCCGTCAGAGGCCCCATTTGCGCCCCTCGCCGAGATGACTTTGACTCAATAGGCAGGGGCGCCCATCAGTCTCCACGGCGTCACGCCCCCTTGTGGCTGGTGGGTTTCCATGGAGACCCAGGTGGTCCAGGCCTGTGGGCGGGGCGACGGGAGCCTGTCGTCCAGAAGGGCCAGAATTCCCAGCCCAGGGATCTCCGCGCCCCGTCCGGGTGCGCGGAGGCCTGGCGAGCATCCCGGGGCCACCGGGCCGGGCCGAAGGAAGGGATTTTCAAAATAAAAGGAAGAAATTCGATTAAAACATCTTTCAGATGGTCTGGGGGGCGGCCTGGCTGGATGATGATGATGGTAATAATGACAACATTAATCACTGGTATATCACTTTACACTTGCCAGAAACAGTTCTGAGCTTACGGTTCTATGTAGTAGGTCGCTGTTATGCCCCTTTTATAGATGATAGTAATAACAATTGTTTAATGTCTGTTATGAGTATCATCTTCCTGTGCTTTTAGCTCATTTAACTTTCAAAACCGTTTTGGAGATGGGTCCTTTTATTATCTTCATTTTACACATGATGAAACTGAGCCTTACAGTGTAGCGCTCCTGAATGGTACATATATACCCCAGATGCGAACTGTTACTATAATTAAAGAATCAAATGGATCTGGCTCTCATATTCTTCCAAGCCTCTCACATTCATTTATTCAACAAATACTTATTGAGCACCTACTATGTTCTAAGCGCTGGGGATACAGCAGTAAACAAGACAGATAATAAACAAGGAAATTAATTTATGTTATCTAATGCCAGCTAGGATCAGAGAGGAAGGAAGAAGGCTGCTTAAACAGGGCAGTTAGTGAGGGGCCCTGTGAAGGTGAGGAGGAGGAATATACCAGCAAAAACAAAGGTTTCAGGGTGGCAAGATTGAGAGACCATAAAAAGACCAGTTGGGCCAGAGCAGGAATAAGCAAGGAAGAAATTAAGAAAGGAAAACAGACAAGGACCAGGAAGCAGGTAGGGAGTGTATGAGGCTTCTAGGTAAGAAAGACACCTGGATTTCACTCTTAAGCATAGAATGAAGTCTCTGGAAGGTTTTTAATAGAAGATGATGGAATCTGAGATGAAATTTAAAAGATCATTGTGATCGAAAGAATTAAATACCCATGAGTCCATACTGGTATAAATAAATGATTGAATAAATCATTGAATAAATAATTGGGGGGAAGGGACCAACCTTCCTTATAGAAGATGAGGGATTAATAATAAAAGTAGGGGACTTCCCTGGTGGTCCAGTGGTTAAGAATCTGCCTTCCAATGCAGTGGACGCAGGTTTGATCCTTCTTGGGGGAACTAAGATCCCACATGCCATGGGGCAACTAAGCCTGCCCAACTAAGCTCTAGAGCCCACGCGCCACAACTAGAGAGCCCTGGCACTCTGCAACTACTGAGCCCTCGCGCTCTGCAACTATTGAACCTGCATGCTCTAGAGCCTGTGCACCACAACTAGAGAGAAGCCCACATGCCACAATGAAGAGCCTGCGCTCCACAATGAAAGATCCCGCGTGCTGCAACAAAGATCCCGCAACTAAGACCTGACGCAGCCAAATAAATAAATAAACAAATAAATAAAAATAATAAAGGTAGAAGGAATGAGGGAGGGAAATAGAAAATCATCATCACACAATTACCACAGTAATCATTGCAGCAAGCAAGATCTACCAATGGATGCTAAAATTCATGGATGAAACTTGAAGGAGAAATAGGACTTTTGCCTACCCTAAAGGTATCTCTCCTAAAATATTTATTCAGTACTGGCAGTTTTAAAATATATGTCCACAAATTATTTGATGTGCCTCCTTCCAGGAGGTGGAGCTTAATTCCCCTCGTTGGGTGTAGGCTGGATTTAGTGACTCACTTATAAGGAAGAAAGAATGGAAAGGGGACAAGTAACCTGGCACTGAAGAAACCTGGCAGATACCACCTCAATCAAGTGATCAAGTTTACCATCATAGTGAAAAGTCATGTGCATGTCATGGTCTCTTGATGTGATGTGATGACACTCGCACCTCTCTGGCATCCTCTCCAAAACCCATAACCTCCCTCTAATGAGGAAACATCGAGTGATTGTCCCAAATGGAGGAACAGGACATTCTACAAAAGTCCTGACCAGTAGGGCTTCCCTGGTGGCGCAGTGGTTGAGAGTCCGCCTGCCGATGCAGGGGACACGGGTTCGTGCCCCGGTCTGGGAGGATCCCACATGCCGCGGAGCGGCTTGGCCCATGAGCCATGGCCATTGAGCCTGCGTGTCCGGAGCCTGTGCTCCGCAACGGGAGAGGCCACAACAGTGAGAGGCCCACATACCGCAAAAAAAAAAAAAAAAAAAAAAAAAAAAAAAAAAAAAAAAAAAAAGTCCTGACCAGTATACTTCAAAAGTGTTCAGGTCATGAGAAAGAATGACCAAGAAACTGGCACAGTTTAGAGGAGTCTAAGAAGACGTGATAACCAAATGAAATGTGATGTCCTAGATGGGATCCTGAACCAAAAAAGGACATCAGGGCTTCCCTGGTGGTGCAGTGGTTGAGAGTCCGCCTGCCGATGCAGGGGACACGGGTTCGTGCCCTGGTCTGGGAAGATCCCACATGCCGCGGAGCGGCTAGGCCCGTGAGCCATGGCTGCTGAGCCTGCACGCCCGGAGCCTGTGCTCCGCAACGGGAGAGGCCACAACAGTGAGAGGCCCGCGTACCACAAAAAAGAAAAAAAAGGACATCAGAGTGTCCTTTTTTGGGGAAATTCATATTAAGTCTGTAGTTTGGTGAATAGTATTATACCAACAATTGTTAATCTCTTAGTTGTGACAAATGTGCCATGGCTAGGCAAGATGTTAACATTTGGGGCAGTTGGGTGAAGGGTAGACAAGAATTCTTTGTACCAACCACCTCTGCAAATTATCTTAGTCTGTTAGAGCTGCTATAACAAAAATACTATAGACTGGGTTGATTTACAACAAACATTTATTTCTCACAGTTCTAGAGGCTGAGAAGTCCAAGATCAAGGCGTTGGCAAATCTGGTGTCTGGTGAGGGCCCACTTCCTGGATTGTAGACAGCGCCTCCTTGCTGTACCCTCCTATGGCAGAGAGACAGACAGACAGACAGACAGACAGACAGAGAGCTTGAAAGCTCCCTTATAAGGGCACTGATCCCATTCATAAAGGTTCCATCTGCCTAACCTAATTATCTCCCAAAGGCCCCAACTCCTAATACCATCAAATTGTGGGGGGTTAGGGCTTCAACATTTGAATTTCAGGGGCACACAAGCACAGTCCATAGCACAGACCTGTAAATCAAAAAATTCTTCAAAATAAAAAGTTTTTAAGAGTTTAAAAGTTTTTAAAGAGTTTAAAAGTTTTTAAAGGGGGAAAGGTCATTATGGCTGTGATGGTGTCTTGAATTCAGATGGTAGCAGCAGAAAGAGAAAAGGGGTCATATGCAGAGATGAGGGGCGATGCTCATGGATTGGATATTGGGGTGGAGGAGAGAAGGGAGTGAAGTCAGTGACTTCCTTAAGCAAGATGAAGGAAACCAGACAGGGAGTCCCCCTCATCCCCTTTCCAGAGCCCCACCTACCCCAATGGAAGAGACCTTGTATCCGTTATCCATTGTTGTATAATAAATGACACCAAAAACAGTGGTATAAAATTACAATAATCATTTAGTATTATTATCTCTCAGTCCTAAGTGTCGGTTGGGCTCAGCTGGGCAGTTCTCACTTGAGGTCGCTCATGTAGTCAGATGGTACCTGGGGCCGGAGTCACCTCGAAGGCTTTCTCATGCCTCATGCTGTCTGTCAGCAAATGCTGTTTGTCAGCCAGAACAGAACAGAGGTCTGTCCAAGTGTCTTGGGCTTCCTCACAGCATGGTGGAGGGGTTCCAAGGTCAAGTCCTATGAGAGAGAACTAGAAGCAATCTGTATCACCTTTCATGATCTAGGCTCAGAAATGGCATTGTATAACAACTACCAAACTCTATTGATTGCATTAGTCACAAAGGTTCACCCAGATTCAAGGGGACGGGACATAGAATCCACCTCTTAATGGGGGAATGGAAGGATATATTGTAAGAAAATCATGCGGTCCCAAAATTTAAATAACTATGCAGTAAACTTTTAATATTTTTTCTAAAAGCACATGGCATTTGAGTTATTGTTATGGCCGCCTTTGGAAATTACAATCTGCCATAGTCCTATTATCAAATGTTGATAAATGTGAATTATCAAATATTGAATATACAAAATAATAATTTTAAATACATGTATATGCCTTGTATAAGAATAAAAATTTTACCAATATCCTTGAAGATCCCATTATCTTTATTCCTCCTCAAGGTAACAATATCCTGGAATTTTGTTCTATCATTCTCATGTTTCTATCCCTAAATAATATATTATTTATTTTGCCTGTTTTGTACTTTTATATAAATGGATTCATAATGGTGGGGGTCTCCTATGACTTGCTTTTTTCACTCAACAATATGCTCTTATGATTCATCCATATTGTGAGTAGTTGGGGACACTTTTATTTTCACTACCATATAGTGAATGCCCCATGATTGATTTATTCATTGTCCTGTTGGTAGAAAGTGCAGCTATTTCCAATTTGAGGGCTATCATGATCAGTGCTTCTATGAGCCTTTTTGTACATAGGGTTCCCAGGGAACCTGTACAAGAGTTTATCTGAGGCTCATACATTGGAGTGGAGTTGCTGGTATGTGTCAAATTGTTTCTCCAAAGTGGTTGTGCCAATCTACACCTGTAGCAACAATGTATGAGCGTTCCAGTTGCTCTACAACTGCAGCGACACTTGACGTAGTCAGACTTCTTCAGATGTGTCCTTTACCAGGTCAGAAACACAGCACTGATGTGTCATTCGACCCTGCTGGGAGCATCCCAATCAAGAAAGGTATCCATATTCTAGTTATAAAAAGGTGTAACCTCCCTTAGGAAGCCTCCTCCCCCAAGTTTGGTGCCCTCTCTGTGTTTCCTTCTCCCATAATGGCATTGTTACTGCTTCCATGGACTTGTGGTTGATACACATTTAAGATATGTAGATTTTACTGTATGTGTAGAACCCACAGAAAAACATGGTAGCTTCTGAGGAGGGGTCCACCTGCTGGGGTGGAGGCAAGCATGGGGTCAGAAGAAGGATACAAGATGCCCTCATAAAGCCACTATTAATTACTGTGGCCAAACCTGTATGCAAACTAATACAATATGTACATAACATTTCTTTTTAATAAATATAGACAATTTGTATACATATTGTATATAGTATATACACATTTCATATACATTTTGTATTCCAGTGTACTTAAGTTTTTTATATATACATATATAAATACATTCGTTTCATTGTATTTAACTTGTTTTTTTTTTAACTTTTTGGCCATACCACGCAGTATGTGGGATCTTAGTTCCCCAACCAGGGATCAAAACCGTACCCCCTGCACTGGAAGTGTAGAGTCTTAACCACTGGACTGTCAGGGAGGTCTGTACTTAAATTGTATGTGTATGTGTATACATATATATTACACACAAATTTGTAACAAGTACAATTTATTAAAGAAACCACCATTTAAGCTTGCCTATTTGTAGTAAAAAAAATTTATCACATTTGAAAATTGTGGTAAAATGTATATAACATAAAATTTACCATCTTAGCCATTTTTAGGTGTACAATTCAGTGGCATTAAGTAAATTCATATCATTGTGCAACCATCACTACCTCCATCTCGAGAACTTTTTCATCACTCCAAACAGTTTCATCACTCTAAACACCCCTTCCCATTCCCCTCCCCCAGTCCCTGGCCACCACTGTTCTACTTTCTGTCTCTATGAATTTGGAACTCTAAGGACCTCAAATGAGTGGAATCATACAGTATTTGTTCTTTTGTGACTGGCTTATTTCACTTAACATAATGTCCTCTAGTTCCTCCATGTTGTAGCATGTGTCAGAATTTCCTTCCTTTTTAGGGCTGAATAATATTTCATTGTGTGAATATAGCACATTTTGTTTATCCATTCAGCCACCGATGGACTTGACTATTGTGAATAGTGGTGTTATGAACATGGTGTGCAAATATCTGTTCGATTCCCTGTTTTGGTTTTTTTGGGTGTATACCCAAAAGTGGAATTGCTGGAACATAATTCTATGTTTAATTTTTTGAGGAACTGCCATACTATTTTCCACAGCAGCTGTACCATTTTACATTCCTCCCAGTGCTCAAGTGTTGCAATTTCTCTACAACCTCATCAACACTTGCTATCTTCTGGTTTGTTTGTTTGATACAAGCCAACTTAATGGGTGTGATCATTTGATTTTTAATAAGTATTATATTCACACGATTGAAAATTCAACAGGAGGAAGACATAGAATGGGCAGTAAGCACATAAAAAGTTACTCAACATTATTAGTCATTAAGGGAAAGCAAATAAAGTCACAATGATATACCACTACACATTCGCTAAAATGGCTAAAATTAACCAGACTGACTACACCAAGTGTTGGCAAGGATGTGGAGGAACCGGGACTCTCTTAGACTGCTGGTGGGAGTGGAAAATGACACAACCACTTTGGAAGACAGTTTGGCAGTTTCTTAAAAAGTTAAATGTACACTTACCATACGATCCAGCCATTTCACTCCTACATATTTACCGAAGTTTCTAAAAGACATATGTTTGGGACTTCCCTGGTAGTCCAGTGGCTAAGACTCTGTGCTCCCAATGCAGGGGGCCTGGGTTCCATCCCTGGTCAGGGAACTAGATCCCACATGCTGTAACAAGGATCCCACATGCTGCAACTAAGACCTGGCAAAGCCAAATAAATAAATATTTTTTAAAAAGACGTATGTTTACTCAAAGACTCATATATGACTGTCCACAGCAGCTTTATTTGTATCATCCAAAAATGGGAAACAAGCCAAAAGTCCATCAACATGTGATTTAAAAAAAAAAAGTTGGTCTATCCATTCACTGGATACTATCAAGTAATAGAAAAGAACGAACTATGGTACACGTAAAACTATGTTTTATGTCAATTATATCCTAATTTAAAAAATAAAGATAATTTAAAAAAAACACTGTGGTTACATTTGACAACATGGATAAACCTCGAAACTGCTACCAAATGGAAGAAGTCAGACAACAAAAATTACACACTCTATGATTTCATTTATATTAATTTCTAGAAAATGCAACCTAATCTATGGTGACAGCAGACCAGTGGTTGCCTGGGGTGGGGAGTAAAGGGAGGGAGGGAGAGAAGGCTGACAAAGGGGCATGGAGATACTTTTGGGGGTGATGGAAATGTTCACTAAACCATGGTGATGGTTTCATCACAGGTGCATCCATGCTGAGTTTTGAAATGATGAGGTTTTTTTAAATTGAAGTATATTTGATTTACAATGTTGTGCTAATTACTGCTGTACAGCAAAGTGATTCAGTTATACATATATATACATTCTTTTTTTTTTTTTTTTTTTTTGCGGTACGCGGGCCTCTCACTGTTGTGGCCTCTCCCGCTGCGGAGCACAGGCTCCAGACGCGCAGGCTCAGCGGCCATGGCTCACGGGCCTAGCCGCTCCGTGGCATGTGGGATCCTCCCGGACTGGGGCACGAACCCGTGTCCCCTGCATCGGCAGGTGGACTCTCAACCACTGTGCCACCAGGGAAGCCCCTATATACATTCTTTTTTAAAATATTCTTTTTTATTATAGTTTATCACAGGATATTGAATATAGTTCTCTGTGCTCTACAGGAGGAACTTGTTGCTTATCCATTCTATATAAAAGCTTCCATCTGCTAACCCCAGCCTCCATTCCATCCCTCCTCCAACCCCGTCCCCCTTGGCAACCACTAGTCTGTTCTCTATGTCTGTGAGTCTGTTTGTGTTTCATAGATAGGTTCATTTGTGTCGTATTTTAGATTCCACATATAAGTGATATCATATGGTATTTGTCTTTCTCTTTCTGACTTACTTCACTTAGTATGATAATCTCCAGTGGCAGAAATGAGTTTTGACTCATGTATGCTTTAAATATTTTCATTTTTATTGTATGTCATCTATATCTCAATCCAATTTTTTATTCAACAGATATACAAGGATATTTGGTGGCATGCCCCCTCTCCTCTCAGCACTAGCCACCCAGTTCTCCCCTCAGAGACAGCCAACTTATGAAAATGTTTAGTTTATGAAAATGATCGCTATTGTTAGCCTGGCCCTGCAACTTTTTTTCTTCACAAGATTAGCTCGACTCACACTAATCCATATAGTGCTTTGAATGGGGATCCACAAAAAGATGTGCTGACGTCCTAACCCCCAGAACATGTGAGTATGACCTTATTGGGAAAAAAAAGATATGCTTAAATGAAGGATTCTGAGATTATCCTGGATTAACCGGGTGTGCCCTAAATCCAATGACCGGCGTCCTTAAAAGAGACAGAAGAGGAGAAACACAGACACACACACAGAGAGAAGAAAAGGCCACGTGGAAACTGAGGCAGAGATTTATTTGCGTGATGCAGCTACAAACCCAGGAACAGCAAAGATTGTCAGCAACCACTAGAAACTGGAAGAGAGACAAAGTAGTCTCCGAAAGGAACCAACCCTGCCAGCACCTCGACTTTGGACTTCTAGCCTCCACAAGTCCAAATAAATAATTTGGACTCCTGAAATGAATCCGTTGATACTGTTTAAAGCCATCCAGTTTGTGGTCATTGGTTACAATGGCCACAGGAAATGAATACAATATGTGTAGACAGAGTCCCTTGTGCATCCTAGATCTTGCTGTCTATTATTTTAATAGGACACATTTTTTTTGTCTGTTTATCTATTCCCCTCTTATGGGATTTTTTTCACTCGCTCACACAACACATGTTCATGGATCACCTGGTACTCAGGACGCACTGTTCTAGGTTTGGGGAGACATTGGTGCCCACCTCCATGCAGCTAATATTCAGGTGGGGGAGACGGCCAGTGGGCAGAAATATAAATTAGGATGTGAGAAATGCCAGGAAGAAAAATAAGGCAGGGAAGAGGAAACAGAGTCAAAAAAATTGCTTCTGGGGCTCCCCTGGTGACTAATAAACATGACTTAATGACTTAATGACTAATAAACACCCTCACAGATGTGCCCAGAAAGAATGTTTAATCTGGGGGGTCCCATGACCCAATAAAATGTTATCATATCATTTTATATTTGACACATTTAACCATCACCAACCAGTATGTGGCAGGCACATCTTCAGTTTTACCAGATACTTTCAGGTTCCTTTCTGACCCTCCTTCTCCATGGCCATTGCTGGCTTCTCTTCTGCCCACCCCTCAAGCATAAGCATCCCTCGGGGGTCTCCCTTGGACTCCCTTCTGTTTTCCTTCTAGACTTTCTCCTTGGTGAACATCATCCATGCTGTGGCTCTACAGTGAGGTGAGAGGATGGGAGGAAATTCCCTGGTGGGCCAGTGGTTAGGACTCTGCGCTTCCACTGCAGGTAGTGTGGGTTCAATCCCTAGTCAGGCACAACCAAAAAAAAAAAGAGAAAAAAGAAAAGAAAAGGGTGGTGGGGGGGAGAAGAAATAAAAGAGAGATGGGCTTCCCTGGTGGCGCCGTGGTTGAGAGTACGCCTGCCGATGCAGGGTACACGGGTTCGTGCCCCAGTCCGGGAAGATCCCACATGCCACGGAGCGGCTGGGCCCGTGAGCCATGGCCGCTGAGCCCGCGCGTCCGGAGCCTGTGCTCCGCAGCGGGAGAGGCCACAACAGTGAGAGGCCCGCATACCGCAAAAAAAAGAAAAGAAAAAAGAAAAGAGAGAGAGAGAAATGGTGGCTTAAACAAGAGAGATACCTCTTTTTCACGCCTGGTCAAAATGACTGGTGCTGGTTGTTTGGAAAAGCCTGAAATTCCAGGGGCTGCTTTGATATCTTTGAGCCTCGTAGGGCCTCAAATGTCTAACTGTGTTTCCCTGCTTTTGTCAGATATGCATCCCCACCCCCAACCACCTGACTTGTTTCTGTATCAGCCAGACCAGCCACACTCCATGTGGTCCTCGACCTAATGGGTTTCACCTCTCTGCCAGACTGAGAAATTATTCAAACAAGACAATCACATCCTCTGATGGGAACCAGAGGTCACCCCTCCCTTTTGTCACTACCAAGCCCATCTCCCACAGCCCCTGCTTCTTGGTTCAGCTGCTGAGTGTACCCCCAACCATGTGGCTCAGTGCCCTCCTCCAATTCTTGCCTGTGAATGTGACTAACTAATCATCAGATGATCTCATCTATCCATATTAGGTGTCATGTGTTTGGCCATCTTGTACTATTTAGGGCATGTGATTCCTCTTTCACCAACGGGGTCAATAGGAGGTGATCAAAACACTGGTCAGTCCATGGGTAGCACAGCCTTCCACAGTATGTGAGACCCAGGTTCCTGCTATCTTGTTGCTCCACCATTCAAGGCCTCTAGTCCCAAGGCAATGTCATGGCCCAAAATGGCTGATGGAGTTCCAGCCATCACATGTACATTCCATCAGTAGGAAACAGAAAAGCACCCCCCTTTCCTCAAAGTTGTACATACCTCTTCTGCTTACATACGGCCACATCCACCAGCAAGGGAGCCTAGGAAATGTAGTTCTTTATTCTAGGCAGCCATACGCCTGGCTAAATATCAGTAATTTTATGGACTGGGTCCAGATCCTGAGGGGCTTGTGAGCCAGATGAAGGCTGACTGAGGAATTTGGCCTTAGCCTGTGTCTCAAGGCTGGATGCCATCATAGGATGAGGAGGGGCAGGCCCAAGGTGTACCTTGGGATCATTAACTGCTACTGAGTTAAGACCCCTCCTTTCCTCTTCTAATTGGGAAAAAACTACATGTTCCATCAGCTTCTTTTTTTTTTTTTTTTTTTTTTTTTTTTTTTTTTTTTTTTTTTTTTTTTTTTTTTTGTGGTATGCGGGCCTCTCACTGTTGTGGCCTCTCCCGTTGCGGAGCACAGGCTCCGGACGCGCAGGCTCAGCGGCCATGGCTCACGGGCCCAGCCGCTCCGCGGCATATGGGATCCTCCCGGACCGGGGCACGAACCCGTATCCCCTGCATTGGCAGGCGGACTCTCAACCACTGCGCCACCAGGGAGGCCCTCCATCAGCTTCTTGCTCCCTCCTACATCAACCCTGCCTCTTCTTCCCACCAACCAAAATAAGAACAGATTGCTGTACTAGCTGCGCACAGTGTTACTGCAACCCGCTGACTCCACAGTCATCCCTACTCTGAGATCAGAGCCTCAGGGAAACCAAGAAACACCAACAGCCCCTCCCCATGCAAACTTCCCCACACGTACAGACACAATTCTACATGCATTTCATAAAGGTGTACTAAATGCTGATTCTGCCAGGCTCTACAATGGTGGACCATACTCCTTTGCTGTCCCTGCAGAACTCCCTCCTGGGCTGGGCAGGGCAGGGCAGTGGAGGACTGAGTTGGGCTGGGCAGAGCTGGGATGGGCTGGACTGGGCTGGGCACGGCAGAGTGTAGAGAAGAGAGTTTGTTGCAGGAAGATAAGGCCAGTGGGTCATTTACAAGAGTGGTGATTATGTTCCTAACCAATCAGCACATTCCATCTCTCTGTGGCCACAGGGACTGATTCCAGATGGACATGTGACCAAAGCTAGGCCAATGACATATAACCTTGGGGCTTTCAGCTGGACTAAAGCTGGAGATATCTTGGCACTGCACAGAGAATCCTGCCAGTAGAGCTGAGAGGTAGAGAGAGACTCCATCCTTAAGGTGTCATTTGAGTCCCTGGATCCAGCTATGCCTGAAGGACAGCCCCTCAACATTTCCATTCATGAGTTAATAAATACCCTTGTTTGTATTAGTTAGTTCGGCTTGGATTCTCTATCCTTTGCAACTTTAAGAGGCCTGTCAGAAACTCACACAGCTTGGTTCTCATTGCCACTTCCCTGGGGTTAGGATCAGTGCAGTAGTTCAGTAACTCTGTGGGGCTGGCCGCATTACTCTGTTAGGGAGACTAAGGGGCTTCTACACAATGTCCAAGCTAGTGGTGGTCAGTCCCACAGGGAGAGCTTGGAGTGGGGCCCATTGTTCTCTTCTGCTCGAAGCTAAGACACGTCTTCTGTCCTAGCCCTGAGGGACCCCTCTCCTGAGGCCACACAGTCCTGGGAAACGTGGTCAAATGAGTACATTTTTGGGTCCAAGTTTCCTCCTCTGTGGAAGAGGGATTAATAATACAGACACCCTCTGTCTCCATCATTCTTCCACATCTTAGTCCCTTCTTCCCGCCCACCTGATATACTTCACTTCCATCACCCCATGGCTTGACCCCCCCCTCAAGCCCCCTGTAGTTGGTGCTGTCTGGGGCCTACCATGCCCCCCCTCCGGCCTCACCAGCAGGCATGTAATATCTCTTTAGGGATGGAGTCTGCTCTACCCAAACTGCCAGGGAATTCAGATCCCTTGGGGGCAGCCCTCAAGCAGTGACTGATGGAGGGAGTTGGAGGATCAATACCCCAGGTCTCTCACCCCTCAGGTGAGACGACTCTGACCCCCCAGGGTTCCCCAGTGGGACTGAGCCCCAGCTGCCTATAGTGAGAATTTGCTTAATTACAAGAGTGACCAAACTATCCCAATGTGACCAGGACTGAGGGTTCTCCAGATGCAGGATTTTGAGAACTAAAGTTGGCAAGTTCCAGGCAAGTTGATTACCCCAGTGATAACTCATCGATTCAGACTGCTCCCTTCCTTCTCTCTGCCACATCCCTGCTCCCCTACAGCTGCTGTCTCCCAGACAAATGCACTCAGTCCTCATCTCAGTCTGTTTTTGAGAGACCCCAATCTCCTTCATGCCCTTTGAGCAGCCCATCAGCCACTCCAACCCAAGCTGAGCACTTGTGGGGCAGATGCTGTGCTTGGAACTTTCTGCCCACTACCTGCCTTTGCCTTGTGACCGCCTTTTGAGGAGGGGTCTTCTGTCAGCTCCATTTTATGCGTGGGAAAGCTAAGGCTTGGCAGGAAAATGACTTGTCTGAAGTCTCGCGGGTAAGTGGCGTGTCTTGGGGGATCGGACCTGGGGCAGAGAAGGGCTTCCTCACCCCTCAGCACACACTTCCGCTCTGCTGTTGAGGGCCTGGCATGTGCTGGGCACTGTCTCACCCCCTTCTTATGCATGATTTCATTTAATCCTTACACCACTCCCGGGAGGCAAGGCAACCATTCCCCCACTTTGCAGAGCGGGAAACCAAGGCCTGGAGAGGTGGCAGAACCCAGGTTCAAGCCCAGGCAGGCTGCCACTGAGTGCACATCCTTAACCACCAGGCTGGTGCCTCAATACGTGTAATTTCCTTTTGGGCGGTGGCTGTGGCTATTTGGGGATGGGGGAGCCTGGCTGCCAGTGAGGCCAGCTGGCAGGGGGGAGGAGGGGCCCAGATGGCAGACCTGGCTGGGAGCCCACAGACCGGTGTCTGGACTGGCAGGCTGAGCCCAGGCCTGCCCTGACCCATCATTGCCAGCCCCGGTTCCTTGGGGACCCTCCTGTGCCCTGAAGCGTCCTCCACTCCTCTGCCCCCACCTCTACTCCTGCGGTTGGCCCAAATACCAGACAGGGCAAATCTCAGCTTTCCCCCAAACATTCCTCGCTCCTGTGGCCCAGCCCAGGCTGGCCGAGGTTACGCAAGCAGAGCTGGGGAGGTGGCGGGGGGGGGGGGCGCGGAGGATTGGGGGGAGGTGGGTGGGACCGAGGGGACAGGCTGGCCTGTCCTCATCACCCCATCCGGCGCCTGCCTGCCCTCCGCAGGGCGGGGAAAGGGTGGGCCAGCTCCCCTGAGCCCCTGGGAGAACAGGCTGTGGGGGGAGGGTGGCCAGTGCCAAGAGATGGGGGGCGGTGGCGGCCACAGCGGAACCTCCAGGAGGTGACCGCCTGCTTTCCATTAGGGAGCCCTGGTCAGCAGTTCCGGCAAGACGGCAGACCTGGGGCTGGCTATGGTAAGTTGGGGCAGGGGAGGGTCTGAGGGTGGGGCCTGCCTGCCCGCCCCCCTCCATGCGGGGATGCTCCTGTCGCCATGGTGACCCGGTGCCCAGCCTGGGGACACCCTGAGCCGTCCCTCAACTCCCAGTGGCTGAGCCTACTGCTGTTGCCCCTGCTGCTGCCCGGGCCCCCGCCCGCCCTTGGCATGGAGGACGCCTCGTTCCCCCACCTGGGGGAGAGCTCGCAGCCCCCGCCCCGGGCCTGCCCACCACGCTGCTCCTGCCCCCGGGCTGACACAGTGGACTGTGCCGGCCTGGACCTTCGGGTGTTCCCGGACAACATCACCAGGGCAGCTCAACACCTCTCCCTGCAGGTGGGGCCTGGGGTGGGGGGGCAGGGTGGCTCCCAGGGGAAGCGGGGAGCCTGGGGAGTGGTTGGGTTGAGGGTGATGGGGTGTGGGGTCCACGTGCAGGGGTGAGGCATTGGGCGTGAGGGTCTTGGCACTGATGCGAGTTGGCCTTGAAGAGGGTGCAGGGCTCTGTTTGTCCAGTGAGAGGAGGTGGGGGCATAGATATTGGAAGTGGGAAGGGCTGAGGGTTTAGGGGTGTCGAGGAGGTCAAGGTCTGGTGATTACGGGGTTGCTTGGGGTCAGCGTGGCGGGGCATTTGAGATCAACTGTAGGGGTGCATGGGGCACTGGGGGCCACTCTCTTTTTGGTTACAGGGTTGTTCCGAGGTAATAAGGCATTTGGGATCAAGTAGAGGGTGATGGGGTGTCAGAGCTCACTGCTTAGGCTGACGGGAAGCTGAGAAGCAGGGCCCAGGGTCACGGGGGTCAGGGTGTGAGCACCCCCCTCCCTGCCCCACAGAACAACCAGCTCCAGGAGCTCCCCTACAACGAGCTGTCACGCCTCAGCGGCTTGCGGACCCTCAATCTCCACAACAACCTCATCTCCTCCGAGGGTGAGAGGGACAACGGGAGGCGGCCCCTCCCCACCACGGTCCCCGCTGCCCTCTCCCTCCCCAGCTCGGTCTGTGGGCAGGTCTGCGGCAGTTCCCAGCACTGTCCTTTGCTGAGCAGGATGGAAACTCAGGGGATGGGGGGCAGGGGCTGTGGCTTTTGAGGACGTGGGGGGCGGGGCCTGGAGGAGCCTCTGCCAGTCCCTGGCTGGGTGGGAGCACAGACTGCGCCCTGCCCCCACCCCACACCAGCGGTCCCCTCGCTGCCCACCTCATTCACAGGCCTGCCTGACGAGGCCTTTGAGTCCCTCACGCAGCTGCAGCACATCTACGTGGCCCATAACAAGGTGAGCCCCCCTCACACACACACAGGGGTGCAGCCGGGCTGGGGTCATACAGCACAGAGGGTAGATGGGACAGCGGGCGGTGGGGTGCAGGAGGGGGGCCACCAGGACCAGTGCAGCTCTGCTCCCACAGCTCTCTGTGGCCCCCCAGTTTCTGCCCCGCTCCCTCCGTGTTGCGGATCTGGCTGCTAACGAAGTGACGGAGATCTTCCCGCTCACCTTTGGGGAGAAGCCGGCGCTCAGGTAGCCCCTGGCCCAGCCCAGGCCCCAAGGGTCTCAGATATGCCTGAGGTCACTCCCCACCCTGGGGGGGTCTGGTGGGGAGACAGGGCCCTGGATGCTCTGTTTGGAGAACTCAAGACTGAAGCAGAGAGCATGCACGCTCACACACACACACACACACACACACACACACACACACACACTCTCACACTCACACTGAAGGTGGCCCTGAGCTGGGGTGCGGGGCGGTGGGGAGGCCAGGGCGGGGCTGGTGGCCGGAGCCTGGCTCCCCTCAGGTCCGTGTACCTCCACAACAACCAGCTGAGCAATGCGGGCCTGCCCCCCGACGCCTTCCACGGCTCCCAGGCAGTCGTCACCCTCAGTCTCTCCAGCAACCGGCTCAGCTATGTGCCGCCCAGCCTGCCATCCTCGCTGGAGCGGCTCCACCTGCAGGTGCCCCTCCTTCACCTCACCATCCCCGAGTCCCCACCTCCCTGGGCTCCCTGCACCTCTCTCCTGGGGGACCCCACCACCTCCTTGTTATCCCAGTAGTCAGAAATGTCTGAGAGTCCCTTCCACTGGCACTGGCCGCTCACAAGCTGTCTGTGGGCAGCCTTGCTCAAGCGAGCTCCTCGTCCCTTACTCAAGAGCCCTCTGTGGCTCCCCACTGCCCTCTGTCCCGGACCCTCAGTCTCATGCTCGCCCCCCTTCCCAGAACAACCTCATCTCCAAGGTGCCCCGAGGAGCCCTGAGTCGCCAGACCCACCTCCGTGAGCTCTACCTTCAGCACAACCAGCTGACGGACAGCGGCCTGCATGCCACCACCTTCAGGTGGGGCCTGGGGACAGGGGGTTGGGGGGTGCGGCCTCGTGCCGGCAGTAGGGGCTGAGGATTCAGCATCTGGGGGCCCCAGGCCTCCATCCCCCACCTCTGTATGACTCCTAACTCAAGGCCTCACTTGGTGAGCGCCTACGATGGGCCAGGCTCAGCCAAGCACCTGGCAGCATCCCTGTCTCCAACCACCCTGGGCCTCGGTCCTACTACCCAACGACACGGCTGCCACATGAACATCTCAGACCCAGAACTCTGTCCCGGTCACCCCTACATCTAACCCTCAGGCTGGCATCTGCCCTGATCACCCCCAGGGTTACCTCCTACCCAGATCTCTCAACTCATCACCCCCAAGTTGGAATCTCCAGCTTACGTCTCTCAGGACCAGTCCTCAACACCCCCCACCAAGATCCATCCGGCCGCCCACTCTGGGTGCCCAGCCCGACGCCGACCCTCTCTCTCCTGCCAGCAAGCTGCACTGCCTCGAGTACCTGGACCTGTCCCACAACCAGCTGGCCGCGGTGCCCGCCGGCCTGCCGCACACCCTGGCCGTGCTGCACCTGGGCCGCAACCGCATCCGCTGGGTGGAGGCTGCCCGGCTGCGTGGCCTGCGAGGGCTACGCTACCTGCTGCTGCAGCACAACCAGCTGGGGGCTGCAGGGCTGCCGGCCAGGGCACTGCGGCCGCTGCGGGGCCTGCACACGCTGCACCTCTACGGCAACGGGCTGGACCGCGTGCCCCAGGCACTGCCCCGCCGCCTGCGGGCCCTGGTGCTGCCCCACAACCGCGTGACCACGCTGGGTGCCCGCGATCTGGCCGCCACGCCCAGCCTGGCTGAGCTCAACCTGGCCTATAACCGCCTGGCCAGCGCCTACGTGCACCGCCGGGCCTTCCACCGGCTGCGCGCCCTGCGCAGCCTCGATCTGGCCGGCAACCAGCTGACCCTGCTGCCCTCTGGCCTGCCCGCCAGCCTGCACACCCTGCGGCTGCAGCGAAACCAGCTGCGGGCCCTCGAGCCTGAGCCGCTGGCCGGCCTGGACCAGCTTCGGGAGCTCTGCCTGGCGCATAACCGGCTGCGTGTGGGTGACATCGGGCCTGGCACCTGGCATGAGCTGCAGGCCCTCCAGGTCAGGGGTGGGCTGCTTGGCCACACTGAATGCCCGCAGGTGTCCCCACGGCCCCTCCACTCCCCGGCCTGCCTGCCCAGCAACTCCCCTGCAAGGCCCTGAGATGCCAGAAAGAGAGCTCCCACTGCAGGCCAGCCCTGGGGTGGATAAGACAGATCCAGCCCCCAGGCCTTTGCCCGTGCTGCCCCTGCCACCTGGTCCTCCACGACCACCCCTCCACCTCCCCAGCTTCTAGCTCTTTCTGAGCGCTGTTGATGCCACATAATTTAGGCCATCTGTGGGTACCAGGCACTATTCTAGGTCCTGGAGATGCCACTGGGCACAGAAGGACACAGCTCCTGGCCCCTGGCACAAACATCCTAGTTAGGGAGAAAGCAGTCAGCAACAATCATAAGCAAACAATTGTTAGAAGGGCACGAGGAGGTAAAGGAAGCACCATCTTTGTGAGGGATTAACTGAATCAACGGTTCCCACAGCAGGCAGGGACCCTGCCTGTCTGGGCCCCCACCACCTAGAACAGGGCCTGCCCCAGAGGGGACTCAGTTTACCTCCGTTGAGGGCAGGATCTGGCAGCCACAAAGTAGCTGAGGGAGGGGGCAGAAGCACCGGGCTGGGAGGAGAGCAGTTTGGGGCTTGGCTAAACGGGTGGCCCAGGGCCTGGGGCCGCCACGGCGCCATCTCTGCCCGCCTGCCCAGGTGCTGGACCTCAGCCACAACGAGCTGTCCTTCGTGCCCCCCGACCTGCCTGAGGCCCTTGAGGAGCTGCACCTGCAGGGCAACCGCATCAGCCACGTGGGCCCCGAAGCCTTCCTCAGCACGCCCCGCCTACGTGCCCTCTTCCTCAGGTGCCCTGAGGGTGGCAGGGCCAGGTGGCTCCAGGTGGACAAGGGAGGGCTGTGGGGGACGTGAGCAGGCCTGGGGGGGCACCTCCCCTCAAAAACGCCCTCACGCCCACCTCTCGGTCCAGGGCCAACAGGCTTCACATGACCAGCATAGCACCCGAGGCCTTCCTGGGCCTCCCGCACCTTCGCATGGTGGACACAACGGGTAACCCTGAGCCAGTCCTGGTCCAGCTGCCACCCACAGCCCCACGTCGGCCACGGGCAGAGGGCCCCTGAGCCTGGAGGGGCCCAGTAGAGCAGCCCAGACACCTGGGGCTCTTCTGGGCTGTGGACTAAGGAGACAGCGCCCAACCTGGGGCCTCGAGCTGGCTCTCCCAGGCCTGGAGAGCTGGGCCCGCCTAACCCATGCTGGCCAGGATGCTGGGACAGGGGTGCCACCTCGACACACAAGGAGCCCAGGGAGAGACTGAAGCGTGCAGCTCGCACACTGGGTGTGCAGGCAACTCCGACCCTGCTGGACACTCTCCCACTGCCCGTGCAGATGCACACAGCAACAATAAAGCCTAGCCCGGGACCTCCCTCGCTGTCCAGTGGTTAAGACTCCGCGCTTCCGGGCTTCCCTGGTGGCGCAGTGGTTGAGAGTCCGCCTGCCGATGCAGGGGATGCGGGTTCGTGCCCCGGTCCGGGAGGATCCCACATGCCGCGGAGCGGCTGGGCCCGTGAGCCATGGCCGTTGAGCCTGCGCGTCCGGAGCCTGTGCTCCGCAACGGGAGAGGCCACAACAGCGCGAGGCCCACATACCGCAAAAAAAAAAAAAAAAAAAAAAAAAAAGACTCCGCGCTTCCACTGCAGGGGGCGCAGGTTCGATCCCTGGATGGGGAACTAAGATCCCACATGCCACACAGTGCAGCCGACAACAACAACAAAAAGCCTAGCCCTTTCAAGTGTTCACCACCGACCAGGTGCCCTTCAGCTTGTGGGAGGGGCTCTCATCTTCCCTGCGTCCAGCAGAGGCAGCTGAAGCTCTGGGATGCTAAGTGGGTCAGGCAATTTGGCCCAGGTCCTGTGGCCAGTGAGCGGCAGGGCTGGCTGTCAAGGCCCTGAGACACACACGGGTCACCAAGCAGCACCACGTATGACCTGACCACACATGTAAACCCAGATACGCCCAAGGCCACCAGCTGAAGAGACACTCGCAGATGCCCCCCAGGTGGGCCACAGACGCTCATGACACGTGCACAGGCCTTCACACACGTCCTCGCAGCAAGTGTGCGCGTAGCACACATCCTTCACGGGCACACCCCCTGCCAGCCTGCTCTTCTCGCAGGCACCTCTCCATCAGCCCGCAGGGGAGCTGTGAAGGAGACCCAGTCCAGGCACTGAGGGCAGGAGCAAGAAACAAAGGCAGGACAGAGTGAGCCAGGTATGGCCTGGCTGTTTATTCCGTGTGTCAGCCCTGGGGGCCCAGCTGGGCCAGGGCAACCCTCTGGGGAGCCAGCTGGGCTCTGCCTGGCCTCAGTGGCTTCTTTGGGGTGTGGGTGGGCGTCAGGGTTAAGGCTGGGGATGGGCTGGAACTAAAGTGCTTGCAGGGGCCCTTGAGGTTTGGTCCTAGCTGTCCTCCCACCTCGGAGGCAGGCAAGGGGCCGCACACCCCTGGGCTGTGCAAACGGACTCTCAGGGGCCCACCCGGCCAGGCCTAGGTGAGGGGCACACACAGGCGGACGCCCCCAATGTCCCCTGCCAGGGAGGCTCCAGTCGCGCCAGGTGGGCCCAGCCGGGGGAACGTGTCCATCCAGAGCCGACTGTCCACTGATTGTCTGCTTGTCTGGTCTGAGGCTGTGGCCGTGTTAGCTCCTCCCAGCGCCGGGGCCTTGGACCCGCTCCCGGCTCTCCAGGGGCCGCCCGCCCCTTTGGCCCCTCACCTGCGGAGCCGCTGCAGCTGAGGGGAGAGGCCGCCGGGGTCAGGGTGGGGGGGACGTGGCCACAGCTGCCCACCCCGTCCCCAATACCCAAGCCTCTCACCTCACTCTCGACCAGGTTCCGTCTATACAGTGCCTCCTTGGCAGCCTCCTGGGGGGCCAACAGGTGGTCAGTGGGCAGCCCCTGGCAGCCCTGGCCCCCCGGCCCCCCGATGCCCACCCGCCCGGCCCGCCTGCGGCTCACCCTGCTGCCATCATTGCCCAGGCGTCGGGCGGCCTCTGTGTAGAACTGCAGTTGCCGCTCCAGCTGGGCCATGTACTCTGAGGGAGGGAGGGGGTCACGATGGGGCCCCCTGCCTCGCCCCTCCCCCACCTACTCATCCCTGAGATCCTACCCTGCCGGATGCTGGGGCCCCCCTGCTCCAGCTGTGCCCTCTGCCACTGGCTGCGCTGTATGATGTCCTGGTACTGCTGGGCCACCTCGGGGGGCACCGGCCGCCGTGCCTGCCTGAAGGCCAGGATCTGGGGGGTGTGTGCAGAGGGAGTTGTGAGGGCCCTGCCCGGGCCTGCAGACCCCCAATCCTGCCCCACTGAGCCTTGCAGGATGGGTACCCACCTTCCGCTCCAGACGCTCTTGGTCGAAGGCCAGCACGCTGAGACTATGCAGGGGCCGGGCTGATCTATGGGGTTGGGGAGGGGTGAGGGGCTGCAGGGATCTCCCATCCCCGACCCCATTAATTCAACAGACACACTGGGCACTGGGGAACAGCGGGAGACAAGCCAGGCCCACCCCTGTGTTGCCGAGTCCACAACCTAATAGGGACAATGGTTGTACACCCAGGCAACTGTGATGCCAGGTGTCAGGGAGGGCTTCCTGGAGGAGGTGAGAGCCAGGTTGGGACTCAAAGGAGTCAGAGTTGGGCAGAGGAGCAAGGAGATAGTGTGGGGATAGGGGTTGTAGGATAGGGATACAATGCTCAGGACATTGTAACCCAGAGAAGCCCAGAGGTCAGTGAAAACTAAGTGTATCCATGAACCAACAGGAGGAAGTGGGGAGAGAGAAGGCTGGACATATTGACGGAGATCACAAAAGGTCTTAAAGATCAAGCTGAGGAGTTTAAACTAGATGCTCCAGGAGAAGGGAAGCCAGGAAAGGTCTTGAAGCAGGGGAGAGACATGCTCCAATTTGTGCCTGATGGGAAGTTGTCCAGGACAGGCTGAGATAAGAAGAAGGGGGTTCTCTCCAGCACAGCCGGGCGCAGCCACCTACCTGTTCCCTGGCTCCCTCGTAGGAGCAGGCACGGGAGGGGCTTTCCCTTTGGGCCCAGCAACCTGCTTCAGAGGACAGAACCAGTCTTGTGAGCCTTGGCCCCCTTGAACCAAGCCTCCCTCCTTCCCTGGGGCTGCCGATGGGCAGGGCTCTCACTGTGGGCACAGCTGCTGGCACGGGGTCGATGACCAGCCACCTCTCAGTTGTCGTCTCCAACTGCTGGGCTGTCAGTGGCTCCCGAATCCGAACCATCACCTCCAGCCGCCCCCCTGTGGGCCTACGACCATCCAGGACCTGGGTGGGAGTAAGGGGAGCCTGTTAGGAAGCAGGCAGTGGCTGCAGGCTCAGGGCTGGGCTCAGGGAGACCAAAGCAATTTCCAAAATATGAGTCCATGGGTATGGCTGACACACCAGCTGCTCATAATGGAGCAGGGTGCTGAGGGTATTTAAGGCTGGGTAGCAGGGAGGTCTGGGGCTCCCGGGGAGGGGCTGGGTCAGCAGAGGGGACCCTTGGGGGCTCAGGGCAGGCAGCACCTGGGCGGTGTTCCTGAGCGGCACGGCCATACCGGAGCATTCAGACGAATGTCCACCTCTCACCTCAAGGATCTCCCGAACCTCGCATGCTGCCTCCAAGGCGTCCAGCTTCAGCTGGGCTGTGCCCAGGACCCGGTCGGTCTTGAACAGCCCCCTGTGTGTGTGAGAGGGGACAGGATGGTTGGCCCAGGGAAGCTCCCCCTCCTCTAGAGCCCATGCAGCACCTGTGGCCCCAGCTTACCCCTTGTGGACCACTTCGAACTTGATGCCTTTGGTCTGGATGGCCCTTCGGAAGCCACGGTGGCTGCGGTTGATGCAGAGTTTGAACTGCTCCTTGAACTCTGCCCAGGGAAGGAGGGAGGGAGGAAGGAGGGGTCAGGCTATGGTCTCATGGGCTTTCGGAGGAGGACTGCTTCCCGTCCAAGGCTCACCAGGGGAGTCTGTGTTCTTGATCACACTGGTCTTGTCTTTCTGAGCTTCCTCCTGTGACCAGACAGGAAGCGAAAAAGCTCAGGGGCTGAGGCTTGCCCTTGAACCCCGGCCAGACTCACTCCCGGGCCCGATGGGGCTAGAGCCCGTCCCTCCTCAGCTCCCCACATACCACGTTGGGATAGGGGAAGTCGAACCGAACAAAGACATCCAGGTCACCGGGGGACAGCCCTGTGGGCAAATGAGGGTCAGAGCTGGGCAGAGGGGTGGACCCCACGGCCCCACCCCTGCCTGAAGCCCCCTCACCTGGAGGTGTGGGCAAGTTGATGCCCTTCACAATGAACAGGAGCATGTCGTTGCTGCTGAGGTCAGGGAAGATCCTTCCAGGAGGGCGGGCAAGAGACAGAGGCACCTCAGTGCCACTGCCTGCCCGCCTTCTCTGCCCTCCCCCCGGTCTCTTAGGGCTGTCTCAGCGCCTAGGCTTGAGTTTTAGGACCAGACAGAATTCTCTATCCAGGTCCACCACTGGCTACCTTTTGAGTCCTTTCTCCACTCTGCACATACTTATTTGGGACTTACTCTGCACCAGCCAGTGGCCCTAGCTGCTGTGGGACCTGCTCTTTCTTTGACAGTATTTCTTGAGCATCTACTATATGCCAGCCAGTGTCTTCACTGCTGGGGATACAGAAGTAAATGAGGCAGACCCCATGCCTTTGCTCATGGAGCCGGGGCTAGAGCTGAGTGGACAGATGACCCATGAATATATAAATAAGCAAACAAAACAACAACAACTCTGCAGAGAATTAAAACAGGGGAGAGAGTGGAGTGTGCTCAGGAGGGGCTGCTTTAGACAGAGTGATCAGGGAGGGCCTCTCAGGGGAGGTAACATCACAGGTGACTCTGAATGTCAAGAAGAGGCCGCTACATGGTAACCTGCATGAGAGAGTCTGAGCAGAGGAAATAGCTGGTGCAAAGGCCCTGAGTGGGAACACGGCTGGTGTGTCTGATTGACCAAAAAGAGGTCTATGTGGCAGGAGGTGAGTGAAGTGGGGACAGTGGGAGGAGATGAAGTGATAGGGAGCCAGGCTATGCAGATGCAGGGGGGCCGGGGTAAGGGGTGTGGGTTATCCTAGATGGTGATCTTAGGTTATCCCAGTGCCTGCACCTAATCTCATCTACAAGTGGGAAAAAACAATCCCAACTCCCTGGGGTGTAAGAAGACTTAACAGGAGCAGGACCAAGATCACCATCCCACGGGCTTGCCCAGGCCTTTGGGACCAGGCACATGCCTGCAGTCAATAGATCATCCCCACTTCCAAGTGTGTCACTGTCAACACCCTATTGCCATCCTTCACTCGCGTGTCACGTCTGCCTCAGGACCCCTGCACACATTGTGCTCCCACCAGCTCCCCAAACTCTACTCCAGAGGCAAATCCTCTGCTGGCTTCCGGGGAGCACAAACCCCTCTCCAAAGGGCTGGGGGGGTCCCAGGGGCCTTACTTGATGATGCTGAAGGTTCTCTGCTCAAAGCGAGCAGCGGGTGTGGGGAGACCCCGGGCAAAGGCCTGCTTCAGCGTCTCCATGCTCCGCTTACAGTCCTCCGCCAGCTTCTCAAATCTGCCGGCAAGAGGGCCCTGCTCAGGTCCCGGGTCCCAGGGGCGGGCTGGGGGTGCAGATGTCTGGTGGGGATGGGGGCGGGGCCTCTTACTTGCTGGTTTCAGCGATGTTGCCCAGGTGGGTGAACTGGTTAGAGTGGTTCAGGCACATCTGAGGGAGCAGAAGAAAGTGAGGGGAGGGTTGGGGGCCCATGCCCTTGTAGTGACTTGGGCAGGGAATCCCCCTTCACCTCGTGCTGCTGCCTTATGAGCTTGGTGAGTTCACCGTAGCGCCGGACAGACTCCTGAGAGAGACCTGGGCCGGGCCGCTGGACCAGGGCGAAGTCGTCCTTGTTGACAGGGGCGGGTGGCACCTGGGGAGGACGAGGCTCATGAGGTAGGGTCTGCTGGTCAGCAAGGAGCAGGCCCACCCAGGTCTCTGCCGAAACGTCACCCCTCCTTAAAGAGGCCTTTCCTGACTATGGCTTCATCCCCTGTCCCTGTTCTTCCTTCTTTCCCAAGGAGAAAAGTAATGCTCAAAGAGAAGTGGATGGTCCTGCCCCAAATGGCAGAATCTGTTATCCATTTTCCTCCAAGTCTGATCCCCACCCCCTCTTCCCTAGTAATGGAGTCCTGCCTGGGCACACAGCACACATGTAGTCTACATGTCCCAGTCTCTGCTGCAGCTAGGTGTGGCCATGTGACTCAGTTCTGGCCAGTGGGAGGCAAGCAGAAGTGATGACAATTCCATGTAACTTCTCATAGCCGGGATGCAGACAAGGCATCAAACCACTTTGACCATGTGGACAAGACCTAGGGTGCGGCAGAGCAACAAGATAAAAGAACCTGGGCCCTGAAGGGCTTTGTCTTTTAGAGACCAGAATGCCCTGAATGTTACATGCAAGAAACATAAATGTCTGTCTTGTTTCAGCCACTGTCTTGGGGAGGCCTATTTGTTTCAGCAGCTTAACCTGGATGCTGATTAATACACTCCAAGTCACATGGCTGCTAAGTGGCATGAGCCTGAAGGGTGAGTGCTTGGGAAGGTCCAGCAGGCCTAGAGGGTTCACCTTGGCGATGTCCACGGGCAGTCCGTTGCGTGAGGCCTCCAGCATGGGCTCCAGCCCCTTGGCCTGGCGCAGGTGCATCTTGGCACCCTCCACGTCATTCTTCTGCTTGGCTCGCAGCGCCGCCTGCAGGAGCTGCTTCCTGCGGCCCTCCAGGAAGGCCAGCTGCTGCTGGGCTGTGGGCACAGGGGCGTCTGCGGGTGCTGCCCAACCCGTGGCCAGGCAATAAATAGGTAGCCCAGGTGGGGCAGGTGTACCTACCTCTGGTGGATGTGCCTTTGGGGGCTGCTTTGGCTGCTGGGGCCGATCCTGACTGGGGTGCCTTTGAAGGTGGGGCTTTGGGCTGGGCTGTGGGGGCTGCAGGGCTGTTGAGCTGCTGAGGGATAGAGAGGAAGTCAGAGCTTTCCCAGCACCTGTGATGAGTCCACTCCCCAAAGGGTCAGGGCCCGACACTGACAACACTGACCGTCTTAGTTTCTGTTTCCTCAGCACTGAACACAACATATGATCTTGTTCACACTGAATCTTTGCAACAGCCCTGGGAGGTAGGGACTATTACTGTGCTCAGTTTACAGAGGAGGAGCCCGAGGGTCAGAGAGCAAAACGACTTGCCCATGGCCACACAGCCAGAAGGCAGCAGGGCCCCGATGTGTAGCCGGTTCTTTCTGGCTCAAGGCCAGGACTGCTGGGGCTCGGCTTTGCTGCCACTCCCTTGCCTCACCCCAAGGCCCCGGGCCCTCACACCTTCTTAGGCTCCTCATCCTCTTCGTCCTCTGGGCCTTCATCCTGGTTGGCCAGCTTCACGGCAGTCTCTAGGACCCCCACCAGGCTCTGTTGGGTGGGTTCAGTGGCCTCCAGGCCCTGGATCGGGGGAAAGCCTGGGCGGCCAGTTGGGACCCAATCAGGAGGGAGAGGCCAACACCATAATGGCGGAGACTCAGGTTCCTCCCCCGATAAGGAGACTCAGGCCATTGAGTCTACTTTGCATGTAAGAAAGGAGATGCTGCTGGTTGGGTGGAGATGGCCAGACCATTCCAACCTCCCTCTTGCCCTTCCTCTTGCCTGACCCCGACTGGGCCTTGACCAGACTCCAACAAGCAAGCACTGTGTGAGGTAGTGTGCTGGGCATAAGAGGTAGTCTTGGGCCTGGAGGGACTCCCACGGGACCAAGGTGCAGACACATAATTGCTCTCATGGGGGACACACGGGCAGCTCTGAGATCCCAGAGGAAGCCTCCTACCCACTGGGGGGCTGATGGGAGGCTAAGCAGGGATCTGTAAAACTGAGAGCTGATGACTAGGAAGGAGTTGAGTCAAAACAAAGAAGAAATGGAGGGAGCAGGCAGTGGTGGGCTGGTGAACAGGCTCTGCAAATAAAACCTCCTGATTTTTAGTGCTTGCCAATTTCCGTGGTATAAACTCTCCCATTGCGACTGATTTTAAGCTACCAACTGTCTAACAAGCTTGCAGAATTTCTGAATGTGCAAGCCATTGGTTCCCTGAGACTGCAGAGTCGGAAGGAATAGCACCTGCAAAGGCTCAGAGGTTAGAGGGGTAGGGGCCGGAGGCGGGGCCTACCTGGGGGCACAGGCAGCTCGGCCACATCCACGGCCCGACCAGCCTTGTGGGCTCGGATGGCATCTTGGTATTGCTGCAGGGGACGCAGGTGTTAGGGCTTCCTGGGCAAGGTTTTGAGGGGCTGCCGACCCGCCCACTTGGTCTCCACACACCTTCACAATGCGCTCGTGCATGCGAGCCTTCCGCTGGTCCCCCTTGGTCTTCGCCTGAGCCGCGGCCACACAGTACCGCTCCATCCGCTGCTCCAGCGCCTCCAGGAGAGTCCTTGGGGGTGCAGGAACCTCTGGGCCAGACAAGGGGGTAGAGTTAAGAGTCTAGGGGTGGGGAGACTGTCTTGCTCTGGCTGGCCCACCCCACAGGGTCCCAGAAGCCTACCTGGCATGGAGGGCACGACGGCAGGAGTTGGAGGCTGTGGTGGCAGTGATGGTGGGTCTGGGGGCAGCTGGTCTGGGGGCAGAGAGGTCCAGTCCGATGGGGGGCTTGCTTGTGGCCGCCCTTTCCCCCACCAGGCTGGCCTGGCCTGAGGGTGGGGTCCCTGGGCCTGACCAACAGGGGCGGCAGCATTAGAAAGAACTTCGTGGAGGCCTCCAGCAGACCTGGAGGGTGGGCAGGGTGGGGTCCTCACCAGCTGGAGGGGGCAGGCGTGACAGGTCCACAGGCTCCCCCCGGCTCAGGGCCTCCAAGACAGCGTCAAAGCTCTGGGAAAAGGAAGATCAGGGGAAGAGGCTGCAGCTGGGGGCCAGGACCCTGAGGGGAGTCCCTATGCCCTGCCCACAACAGAGGACTCCCCGCTCTGTCCCTTCCTTTGCAGCAACTTGCTCAAGCCTCTTCCAGACACTTATGCCCATTTCACAGAGAGGGTAAACTGAGCCTTCAAGAGGTGCAACAAACTACAGCTACAGAGTGACCAGGATTCAAATCTGTCTGACTCCAGAGCCCCTGTTCTTTGCCATCACACAATGTCAGGAGCATCCTGTCCTCTCCCTCTGACCCTGTCAGTCAGTCTGGGCACACCTTGGCCACGCGGAAGTGTCTTGCGGCAGTGGCGGTATCTCCCTGCTGCTTGGCGCGGAGGGCGGCCAGCTTGTACTCGCGCTGGCGGCTCTGCAACTGGGCCAGGGGGCCAGGGCTGCAGGGACCTGGGAGGGGGAACAGCACGCAAACCATTTCTACTTAATTCTCACAACAAAGACTGTTCTTAGGCCCACCTTATAGATTTGAGAATTAAGGCTCAGAGAGGGGATACTGCCTCCCCAAGGTCACACAGCCTGAAGATGGCATGGTGGGGACTCAACCGCATGACTGTCAGTCTCTGGAGCCATTTCTGTTTTGCCCCCAAGAGAATTCTGGAAAACTTTATGTACCCTTACACATTTTTAAGTTGACAACGAAAACTTTTCATTTTAAGTTGAAAAAGTAGCAAGGGTTGTCATTCCCAGTGTCTCCAAATATTGACATTCGATAAAGAAAACCATCACACCACTCTTTTAAATCAAATGTATCCTAACTACTATGGTGATTTGAAACTCACCAATATTCCCTTTTTATTTTTTCAAATTGCGGTAAAATACACACAACATAAAATTTACCATCTTAACCCTTTTTAAGTGTACAGTTCAGTGGCATTAAGTACATTCACATTGTTGGGCAACGTTCCCCACCGTCCATCTCCAGAACTCTTTCATCTTCCCCAACTGAAACTCTGTCCCCATAAACACTAACTCCCTATCCCCTCTCCCCGAGCCCCTGGGAACCCCCATTCTACTTTCTGTCTCTACGAATTGGACTCCTTTAGGGACCTCCTGTAAGTGGAATCATATAGTATCTGTCCTTCTGTGACTGGCTTATTTCACTCAGTATAATGTCCCCAAGGTTCATCCATGTTGTAGCAGGTGTCAGAATTTCCTTCTTTTTTAAGGGTGAATACTATTCCATTGCATGAATGGACCACATCTGTTTATCTATTTACAAGCATACCTCTGAGATATTTCGGGTTTGGTTCCGGACCACCGCAATAAAGCAAATACCGTAATAAAGTGAGTCACTCAATTTTTTTGGTGTCCCAGTGCATACAAAAGTGACTACACTATACTGTATTCTATAAAGTGTGCAATAGAATTATGTCTAAAAAACCAACGTACATACTTTAGTATAAAAATATTTTATTGTTAAAAAATGCTAACTACCAACAGAGCCTTTAGCAAATTGTAGCAGTAACATCAAAGATCACTGATCACAGATCCCCATAACAAATATAATAATGAAAAAGTTTGAAATACTGTGAGAATTGCCAAAATGTGACAGAGAGACACACAGTGAGTAAATGCTGCTGGAAAAATGGCGCCAACAGACTAGCTCAAAGCGCGGTTGCCACCACCCTTCAGTTTGTAAAAAACTGCAATATCTGTGAATCACAATAAAGCAAAAACTGGAAAAAACGAGGTGTGCCTGTATCCGTCAATAGACGCTGTGTTTCTTCTACCTTTTGGCTATTGTGGATAATACTGCTAAGAACACAAGTGTACAAATACCTTTCCACGTCCCTGCTTTCAATTCTTTTGACTATATACCAACATTTACTTCTTTTTTTTTTTTTTGGCTCGGTAAAAATTTTTAATTTCTTATATAAAAAATAGCAAAGTTAAAACTGACTGGGGAAAAATATATAGAAAAAGGTAAAAATTATTTTTTGCTATTTTATTAGTTTCCTGTTGCTGCTGTAACAAATTACTGCGAAGTCAGTGGGTTGAAACAACACAAACCAACATTTACTATTTAAATATGTGTCAGGTTTCACATTTAGCAATCAGGAATTTCAGATCTTCTTTTGACTATATACCAACAGTTACTATTTAAATATATGCCAGGGTTCACATTTAGCACTCGGGAATTTCAGATCTTCCCTTATTTACATCCACGTCTCCCACAGAACTGTATCATAACATGATATATGTGGGTACTTGAAAGGCTTTTTTTGACAACCCCATCGTACATTTAAATGTACATCTATGCACTGTATCAGCAAAGTTGGGAAACAGGATTAAATGGCTTATTAAACAGTATGTTAGTTACAGTTTCAAACAATATGCTCAGTTTTTAGGGGAAGTATCCCTAAATTGAAAACAATAGGTACAATTGTCAGTATATTAAAAAAAATACAATAGATACACCACCCAGTGTCCAGAAATCCTAGAAACACCTGAAAAACAGCATGCATTGTACTTTTTCAGACTGACAACTGGACCCACTGCTTTAGTTTTGGAGGACTTGTCAGAAGAGGTGTCTAAAACACCTTAACGTTTTTTTAAAATTGAGGTATAATTAATTTACTACATTGTGTTAGTTTTAGGTGCACAGCAAACTGATTCAGTTATTTATATATATATATATATATATATATATTTATTCTTTTTCAGATTCTTTTCCATTATAGGTTATTACAAGATACTGAGTACAGTTCCCTGTGCTATACAGTAGGTCTTTGTTGTTTACCTATTTTCTATTTTATATATAGTAGTGTGTATCTGTTAATCCCAAACTCCTAATTTATCTACCCCTCTCCCCAACACCTTGACATCTGATTCGCTTTGTTTACTGCCATCGCAAGTCTCTGTGTTAAAGAATTTTTCTTCCAGGATAGAATTACTGTTACAATTATTATCAGCATGAAATTGAGCAAAGCCTAAATATATTGAGCTTTTTTGACAAATAATTTTTATATACTAAGAGTAAAATTTTATTGGCAAGGCAGCTCTTGCTGACACAGTGGTGGCTGGGTCTACCTCCTAAGATTTATCTCTGTTTCCTTGTTTATTCTTTTCCTGCTTTCCTTTTTTGTTTTTAATATGTAGAGAAACCTGCTCCACATCAACAAATAGAAGGAAAGAGACAGTCTTATTATTGTGATGTCACGTGATTCTCAGAGCCCCTGCCCAGCTACATACCAAAAACTCCATTATGAAAAATTATTGATGATTTCAGCTGAGAATCTCAGGTGATGATTTCTGATAGTCGTCCTTGAACTTTGCCAAAAACAAAAGCTTAGAAACCAGCCTGGCTGCAGAAGGATTTAGAGACCAGGGGTTCACTTTCTGAACCCCAGGCCAGTGTTTCAAGTATCTCTTTGGTTCCCACCGGGGCAGCGTTTGCCCCTGGGACAGATCCCCATGTTTCTTTCCTAAAGGGGGAGAAGGGAGGTTGGGGGAAAGAAACTTCTTGGGAGGTACATCCTCCAGCAGGTGAGTTTTATAGGAAAGACAGACAAGCTGAGGGCTTGGGAATTATTCACTCAAAACCCTATGTGTGGGAATCAAAAAATCTACAAACAATAAATGCTGGAGAGGGTGTGGAGAAAAGGGAACCCTCCTACACTGCTGGTGGGAATGTAAATTGGTACAGCCACTATGGAGAACAATACGGAGATTCCTTAAAAAACTAAAAATAGAGCTGCCATATGATCCAGCAATCCCACTCCTGGGCATACATCTGGAGAAAACCATAATTTGAAAGGATACATGCTACAGGGTGAAGTAAGTCAGGAAGAGAAAAACAAATACCGTATGCTAACACATATATACGGAATCTAAAAAAATGGTTCTGAAGAACGTAGGGGCAGGACAAGAATAAAGACACAGATGTAGAGAATGGACTTGAGGACACGTGGAGGGGAAGGGGAAGCTGGGACGAAGTGAGAGAGTGGTATGGACATATATACACTACCAAATGTAAAACAGATAGCTAGTGGGAAGCAGCCGCATAGCACAGGGAGATCAGCTCGGTGCTTTGTGACCACCTAGAGGGGTGGGATAGGGAGGGTGGGAGGGAGACACAAGAGGGAGGGGATATGGGGATGTATGTATACATATAGCTGATTCACTTTATTATACAGCAGAAACTAACAAAACATTGTAAAGCAGTTATACTCCAATAAAGATATTAAAAAAAAAAAAGGATACATGCACCCCCAACGTTCATTGTAGCACTATTTACCATAGCCAGGACATGGAAGCAACCTAAATGTCCATCAACAGAGGAATGGATAAAGAAGATGTGGTACAGGGACTTCCCTGGTGGCGCAGCGGTTCAAGCCCTGGTATGGGAGGATCCCACATGCCACGGAGCAACAACTAAGCCCGTGCACCACAACTACTGAGCCTGTGCTCTAGAGCCCACAAGCCACAACTACTGAGCTCATGTGCCACAACTACTGAAGCCCACACGCCCAGAGCCCATGTTCCACAACATGAGAAGCTACGGCAATGAGAAGCACGTGCACTGCAACAAAGAGTAGACCCTGCTCGCCACAACTAGAGAAAGCCTGCTCGCAGCAACAAAGACCCGACACAGCCAAAAATAAATAAATAAATTAATTAATTAATTAATTTAAAAAAAGAAAAAAGAACATGTGGTACATATATACAACGGAATATTACTCAGCCATAAAAAAGGACAAAATACTGCCATTTGCAGTGACATGGATGGACCTAGAGATTGTCATACTGAGTGAAGTAAGTCAGACAGAGAAGGACAAATATCATATGATATCAGTTATATGTGGAATCTAAAAAAAGAGTACAAATGAACCGATTTATAAAACAGAAATTGAGGGCCTCCCTGGTGGCGCAGTGGTTGAGAGTCCGCCTGCCGATGCAGGGGATACGGGTTCGTGCCCCGGTCTGGGAGGATCCCATATGCCGCGGAGCGGCTGGGCCCGTGAGCCATGGCTGCTGAGCCTGCGCATCCGGAGCCTGTGCTCCGCAACGGGAGAGGCCACAACAGTGAGAGGCCCGCGTACCACAAAAAAAAAAAAAAAAAAAAAAAAAAAAAAAAAAAAAAAAAAAAAACAGAAATTGAGTCACAGATGTAGAAAACAAACTTACGGTTACCAGGGAGTAAGGCGGGGGAGGGGGGAGGGATAACTTGGGAGACTGGGATTGACACATACACACGACTATATACAAAATAGATAACCAATAAGGACCTCCTGTAAAGCACAGGGAACTCTACTCAATACTCTGTAATGACCTGTATGGGAAAAGAATCTAAAAGAGAGTGGATATATTAACATGCATAACTGACTCACTTTGCTGTACAGCAGAAACTAACAGAACATTGTAAATCAACTCTACTATACAAAAATTAAAAAAAAACCTAAAAGGTCTTGAGATTTTGAACATTGCCGATGTGAAAAAAAATAAAGAGGTCATGATTAAAATTACAGTGACTAATAAAATAATGTTGTGTTTCTGTAAGAAACAAACCAACCCCCCCCCGAAAACCCTATGTGTGGGAATGTTACTCTGTCATAGAAAGGAATGGAGTTCTGACACACACACTGCAACATTATGCTAAGTGAAGGAAGCCAGACACAGGAGGGCAAAGAGTGGACTGACGATTCCACTTATGTGAAACGTCTACAGAGGCAAACCCATAGGGACAGAAAGTAGAATGGTGGTTACTAGGGGCTGGGAGAGAGAGAATGGGGAGTTAGCATTTAATGGAGACAGAGTTTCCGTTTGGGGTGAGGAAAAAGTTTTGAAAACAGAAGTGATGACTGAGCAATATTGTGAATAAGCCAAATGCCTCTCAATTGCACATTGAAACACGGTGAAATAGCAAATGTGTTGTTAAATATATTTTACTGCCACCACACACACAAAACCTCTCTGTGAGCTCATGTCCCCCCTGGAAAGTAGGCTCCGGGGAGGGAAGGGTGTTAAAAATATCTAACAGTCAGTGTCAGGCCTGCAACCCCGCAGAGCGCCCTACCACTGAATAAATACCCGGCCCATCCCACATCAGCCCAGCCCTGTCCTTGGCCTACCTGGGGGCAGCTGGGGCTTAGCAGAGACCAGGGACGAGGCTGGGGCAGTTGAAGGAGGACCCTCCACGATGACCCGGGAATCTGGGGCCGGTGGGTTCGTAGGGACCGGCTGGGTGGGTGCTGGGATGTGGCTGGGCGTAGCCACTGGGCCCTTCCCCACAGCCACAGGCGGCGGGATGTCCCCTTCATCGATGGCTTTCCCCTTCTGGACAGAGGCCAGCAGGTTTTCAAGTGTCTGGGAGAAGATGTGAATGTGGGTTTGGCAGGGGCCTGGAGCTGGGTGGTGAGGTCCCAGCACCCTCCCGTCTGCCCGCTCACCTTAAGCCCCCGGTCGTAGCGCCGCATCTTGGCACCATCTCCAGCTTGCCGGGCGCTTTCGATCGCTGTCTGGTAGAGGGTCAGCCTCTCCTGCAAGGTGGCCTCCAACCCTGGGCTGGGGGTTGTGGCCTTTGGCTGTGGGAGGGGCCGAGCACACAGTCTGGGCAGTGACCCCACTTGGGCCCGCCCTGACATCTTCCTTGGTTGAGTACCCACTGTATACCAGGCATGTTGCTACCCTAACCCCAAAGGGGCAGAAATCATCATCCCATTTCCCAGGGCAGAGAACTGGGGCTCAGTGGCATCCCGCCACCTGAGCGAGGTCCCATGGCTGAGAGGGGAAGAAGAAGGCCTTGAACCCCGGGCTGCAGGGACCAGTGTCTTCGGAGGTATACCTGGGCCACAGGAGGGTGGGACTCCAAAGCCTTCTGTTCCTCCCCAAGGACCTCATTCAGTTCCGCCTAGAGGGACACACAGCCAGGGGCCAGTCATGAGGGCCTGCCAGACGGGGCAGCAATGGAAGGGAGGTCCCCTGCCCCATCCTGGGTGCTCACCAGCAGGTCATCATCAGCCTCCACATCCTCCTCGTCCGTCCCCTCCTCCTCATCCTTGTCCGGGTCTCTCATGCACAAGCTGGCCATCTTCTCAATGGCCTCCATGGGCATGGGACCTAGAGGCAGGGGGAGGCCCCAGCTGGACCGGGATCCTTCAAGAGTCCCCAGTCTCCCATCCTGTTCACCCACGGCCCCGAAAAATAGGGTAGCAGGTGGTGGGGCAGCATGTCCCCTTCCTGGCCCTTCATGGCACCCCATTGCCCTCGGGCCAGCCAGGCATGATCCCCCTCCCCGCCAATCTCCCTGGTCTCATCTCTTCCTTATCCCGCCTGAGTTGGAATCCCAGATCTGCAACTTTCTCACTGTGGGACCTTGGGCAAGTCACTTCACCTCTCTGGGCCTTAGTCTTCACATCTGTTGGATGGGGACAACAATAGTCTCTCCCTCATAGGTAGCTTGTGGGGACTAAAGGTAAAAGAAGCTCTTAGAACAGCATACTGTCAGCATTTTGTTGTTCATGTTATTCTCGTTATCCGCAGTATCCATGTGCTATAAAGTTGCTGCAAACATGGAACGAGCGAATACTGAACCATTGTCCCTGGAGGAAATACAGCATTAGGTTCCCGTGAGCCTCTGGGGCACATTTTTGTCAACCAGCCAATACATAACCTTGTCTTATGTGTGCTTCTATTTAAAGATACCTTATTTAATATACACTGTTGATTCGTTAACATTGAACTCGAGGCCAACACCACTATAACTCATGCCTGAATGAAGCTTATATAGAAGGTACGTCCCAGCCTTCTCACGCTTAGGAACAGGAGACAGCACTTCAGCACTACGCTTGGGGGCCATATGGATTCACAAAATCACCAACAAAAAGCACAAAAAAGAGAAAAATGTGGCATTAAACACACCAAAGAAAGGACACTTATTTATGCGCTGAGACAAGAAGGCGGAGTGTCGCCTCAGCTGGGAACGTGCACATCGGGTGACTCAAGTTTTCTGCAGCTCTGTACACTTCTGTGAATGACTGCAAAAGTACTACAAGCACTGATTTGGGGGTTACAAATAAATTTAAGCTAGTAAGCGAAATAACAAATTCAGAATCCATGAATAACGAGTATCAACTGCATTAGCTAGAAAGTGTAAAGGCTCCGTCTGCCCCGAGCTCCAGCCCCACCTGACCACTGCAGAGTCCCCTGGCCCCTGCCGTCTCCTCCAGGGCCTCTGCATGTGCTGTGACCCACCCTCCAGAAGCAGTCCCCCACTCTTCACCTGGCTCTCCCCACTGCAGGTGCCTCCTCCGGGAATCCCAGTCCAGCTCACAGGTCTCCCCCATTGCTCTGTGCCTTCCCTATCCCAGCCCCGATCACGGAACAGTGGGTTGGAGGACATGACACATCCTATGTGAAGTGCCTGATGAACACTAGAAGATTAACTCCTGTGATGTAAGTGTGGTCATTATTCCCATTTTACAAACAGGGAAACAGAGGCCCACACAGATGCTGGAATTCATCAAGTCACACAGCCAGTAAGTTGCAAAGGTGGGATTCAAACCCTCATTCTGGGTCCAGAGTTGATTGCTTAACTCTTACCCAGACTGTGGATGCCAGAAGGGCAGGCACCTTCTCTGTTTCCATTTCACCATCGCCCCAGAGCCCAGCTCCAAGCCCCGCCCACAGAGGGAGCTCAGAAAATGTTCAGGGGTGTGTTGAGAGTCTTACCTTTGCCTTTAAGCTTCTCCAGGGCTTGGGGCCGGCCCCCCACCAAAGCCAAGAACTCAGCCTCCAGTTCCTGATCGCTAACTCCCTCCTCAGGGATCATCAGGCCATCTGGGGAGAGGTCAACTAGCAGGCCCAGCTGTGGGAACAATGGGGGTTCAGTCAGACCTTGGGATGCACCCCAGCTAGCTAGAGGCAGCCATGATGGACCTGGAGTCCCCTTGGAAGGAAGGGAACCCAGAGCTGGGGAAAGTCATTTCCCTGGGGAGTGCCAGGAGGCCAGAACAGGCCCAGAATACAACAGATGTCCCAAGGTGGGCAGGCCCTCTGGCACAGATCAACATGGGGCAAAGGGCAGCTAGAGAGACCCAACTGCCCGCTCTGAGCCCACACCCATGATGTGCTGCTAGCCAAGGTCAGTGGGGAAGGAAGGCCCCACACCCTGCCCCATGGCAAAGCCACTCTGCACACCTTCGTTTTTCCTTTCCAGCATCTTTTGCAGAGCGAGTCATGAAGGAAGGTTGGAGGCGTCAAGAGCAAATAGAAGCCCAGACAACGTAGAAGTTGGAATTGGGAGCTTTGCTGTGTAACATACCTGTCTTCCTATCCTATCCTGGTTAATGACCAACCATGATGTGATAATATCAGGTTGAAGTACACAAAATTACCCCCCTTTCTTTGGATCAAAAATGGCCAAATATTGGCAATCATATATGTCTCCATCTAATAGTAATAATGATGATGAAAACACTTATTGAGTGCTATGTTCTAGTACTTTCCATAAACTATCTCAATGAATTTTTGTGACTATCCTGTGACATAGGGACTCTTAGGGGCTCCATTTTACAGATGAGGAAACTGAGGCTTAGAGTGGTGAAGCCAAGTGTCCAACGTGTAGAAGCCGGGAGGGAACTTCAGGTCACTCAGACTGTAATACCTGGGCACTAAGTTATGGCCTGAGCTCCTTCCATCAAAGCTGAGAAAAATCAAACTCTCCCAGTGCCTGGGGTAAAGGCAGTGAGGGAGGGAGAAGGGGCCCAACCACAGTTCAGTGGGCTCATGGCAGCAGTTCTGGATTTGTGCTTAGCTCTGGCCAAGCATTTAATCCTTATGACCTTGGGCAGGTGTCTTCACCTCTCTGGGTCTCAGTGTCCTCATCTGTACAATGGGGATAAAAGAGTCTGACCTGGCCAGGCTGATGCGAGAGTTCCACGAGTGATCAGGCCAGGAGACCCATAACTGTCTTTCTTACCCCAGGTCGGAGGCCTTCCCCTCCGGGACTGGAGCTGCTGCGGCAACAGGTGGCCCTGAGCCCTGGGAGGGCGCTAGAAGCTGGGGAGCAGGGGCCAGTAGGCCGCACTTTGGGGGTCGAACCTAACCAGGGGGGCGGGACCGGGGCTCACCTGGGGTGGAGATCTGGCTCCCCTGGGGGTGGGGCCCTCCCTTGAATGTGTGACAAGGGTGGGAAGGGTCCCCTGGGCCGGGCCGTGGGGTACAGACTCACCTGGCGGGCGGTGGCGGCTCCTCGGCCCGGGGGTCCCGGGGGTCCCTTCCTCTTGTGCATCTTCCAGGCTGGATATTCGGACCACCGGACCCCTGGCCTGGCCTCCCCCGGGGCCTATGGTCGCGCACGAGCCCTTCCTGAATCCCACGTCCCTCGTTGGCGCCCCGCGACCGCCGACCTCGCGCCCTCGGCCCCCCGGGTGGCCGCCCCACTTCCGCCTCGGCCCTTGGGCTCCGCGGAACCCGGGCGCAGCCACCGGACTTGCAGGGCCCGCCGCATTGAAACTACAATTCCCGGCAGGCAGTGCGCGAGCGCGCAGGCGCGCTGCGGAGCGATGGGCGGTGCCGCGGGCTGCGCGGGAAAGAGGCGGAGCGTGCGCAAGTGCGAGGGGGCGGTGTTGGCGTTGCGCGTGCGCGCGACGAGGCCTCGAAGTGTGCGGGAGAGAGGCGGAGCGTTTTCTTGTGTGAGGGTTGGTGGTGGCCGCCAGGTTAGTCACCTGCGAGCTCCGGCCTCACCTGGCGGTCCTGGTCTGGTCATTCCTCGCTTTTCAGTGGACGGCGTAGGGTTAGGGTGGGCCTGGTCACCGGAAGCCGGGTCCACAGTGGTCAGGCCTCAGACCCCCAGCTGCCTGGCCTCCGTGAGGGCCAACTTTGCCTTTTCTTACCTCAGAAAAATCCTACGCAGATTATTTAACCGAATTATCCCCCAACAGATCCAGGTAGATCTTCCCAGTTCCCGTTAAGGACAGAGGGACCTCGACAACTTCTCTGGCCCAGGTCGGGTTTGGCCTGTCTGGCCCCCTAGGCCGGAAGGAATTGACCTCTGGCGGCGACTCCTGCCTCCCCAAGACCCCAGGCATCCCCCGAAGGGCGCCCCACCCCTTGAAGGGTTCCCCGGTGGCCCCTCCAAAGTCCTCCGATGACCCTGAAGGGCCCCACGTGTCACCTCGAAAACCCTGCGTTGTCCCTAGAAGGGTCCTAGGTAGCCCAGCTTGGAGGGAGGGGGCTTCACACAGGCTGCCCCATCTTAGAGACTAGAGGGGGGCGGCCCAGGTGTTCTCAGACCCTGGACAGAAGATAGGCAGTTCCCTCTCTGCTCTCAGCAATATGGAGGAGTTTAAATTCTTAACTCGGCCATAGTCCAGGGTAGCCATGACTCCCACCCTGTGTCCTTTTGGGGCCCAAGTGACCCCTGGGGCAGCCAGATGGGCCCAGGTGGGGGTGGGGTGGCCTCAGCCAAGGCCACTGGGTCTGTACCCAGAGACAGGAACTGCTTGTAATGATGAGATTTGCTCCTTGTTTTCAGATTTCTCTAGGGAGGGATAAAATGAGTAAGAGGAAGAAGCTTCGGACCTCAGGTATTTGGACATTCAAGTTGACACCTCTTTATTGCTGCTTCTGCTTACAGGAGGAAGGTGGGCTTATTGCAGAAATGCTAACATGATCACACCAAGCTCCTTAAAATAACAACAATGACTTAATACAAGTGTAAATCATGGAGAAGTGCTTACAGTAAAAAGTGAAAGCTTTGTGGAGCTTCCCCCAGCCTCTAGTGGGATCCCACAGCCTTGGGGAGGCCCCCAGGCTTCAGGGCAGGGGTACAGCCTCTATGCAGGCCCACTCTCAGAGACGACCCATGAACAGAGCTTGATGTGCTGGTGTGTGGCGAACTGCTTCACTCTCGAACCAAAAACCTGGGTTCATCTCACTGTGATGGCAGATGACTTACTGTGTGTCTCACTTTCCTCCTATTTGTAGGGGATAAGAGCACCTACGCTTTACTTTCGAACAGTGATTCTCAACCTGTTGGGGGGAGCAGTTTGACCTCCAGAGGACATTTGCCAGTGTCTAGGCACATTTTTAGTTTTCACAACTGGTGTGTGGGCAGTGGCAGGAGTGGGGGGGGCGGTGTTGGTACTGGCATTTAGTGGATCTAGGCCAGGGATGCTGCTCAAAATCATAGAATGAGGTGGACAGTCCCCACAACACAGAATGACCTGGCCCCAAATGTCAATAGTATCCAAATGTCAATAGTGCCAAAGTAGAGAACTGTGCCCTAGAGCTCACATGTGGATTAGTGTTTGTAGAGCACGGAGAATAGATCCATGGTAGGACACAAATACATGCTGCTGTTATCATTACCCTTTCAGATTAAGAAGAAATTTTTCATTCTGAAACAATTTTAAGCTTACAGAAAAGTTGTAAAAACAGTTCATTTCTGTTTGAATAAAAAAAAAAAAAAAGAAATCAGGGACAGTGGCTAGCTTTGAAGGAGTTGTGCCTGGAAAAGAAACATGAGAGGAACTTCTTTGTTCCTGGAAATGTTTTGTTTCTTGATCTAGATGTAAAATACGCTGTTCATTTTATGAATTTGCAGTGAGTTGTACACCTATGCGAACTTCTCTGTTCTATATTATTTGTTATTAAAAAGCTAAAGAAAAAAAGAAAAAAAGTTCAGAGTTCTGTCTACCCTCCCCCCAGCTTCCCCTAATGTTAACATCCCCCTCAACCATAGGATGGTGATCAACCGTATAGTGTAGCATAAAAAACAGGAAATGAACCTCAGTACACTACTTCTTCCAAACTTTTTCTTTGTATACACAAATACAGTGTTTTTATTGGAAAATAGAATCATCACACATACTGATCTGCAACCTCTGTTTTTCAACTTCATGGTATTTCGAGACTGTCTTTACTTCTCAGTATACGTGTAGAATTTCCTCATTCGAAAAGGCAAACACCCAGTGTTACATAGTATAGCTTCATTTTCCTGTCATTGGCTAAGGTAGTTTAAATGAAAAGTTTAGAAATGACCCCTTCACTTGGTGGTTAATGAACCTCGAGAGGAGCACTCATTTTTTCCCAGGCTGTGGGACAGGAAAGATGCAGATTGAAGATGTTTTGTGCAGAGATGAGTAACAAGCTTTTTGGAGGCACAGGAATTTTTCTGACCTTCGAGGGGGAAGCTGGGGCCAGCCAGGCCCACCCACAGCAGGTCATATGGGGCCTCTCTTCGCAGTGGACTCCCCTGCTCAGTGGACCCTGGGCTGGCCCAGGACAGCTCTTTCTGTGTGTCCTGGATGGCGTGGAGAGAAAGGAAGAAGATTCTGGCAGGTGGTGAAAGGAGCCCTTTCCCTTGTGATGTCTTTGGCCTCTGGTGTTGAACACAAGGTTCTGCCTTAGTTTTTCTTAAATTAATCCTGTGGGAACAGATCACAGGAAGGAAATGGGAACCTCTTCACTTCTGATATTTTTGCTTTTTATTTGGTACAAATAAATGTCCATTGGATGAGCAAAGCAAGCTAGTGTTTGGACATCTTAAAGAAACTAAATGAAGCTGCTGTATTTTTGCATTTTATGGCAGACCACAAGGTGGAATGTGTTTGTGTTAGAAACATTCATCGCAGCTTTGCTCTGGGTGCAGCGCTGGCATGGGTACCTGAGGTGGGGGGCGGGAGGCAGGGTGAAGATGAGATCAAGATGAGACTCAGTTCCTGCCCTTGGCAGCTTCAAGGTCTAGTCGGGGGAAAAATAAAAATGTTTCTCACCGAGAGAGCTAATCAAATAACAGTGGGGTGAAGTTCTAAATGGGCATACACGAACCATAACTGACAGACTTGGGAGAAACTACAGGAAAGCCACTGTGGTCTAGTGAAGCCCCAAAAGCTGAATGGATGCTGAGGAGGACCCTAGCATTCAGTGTTGGAGAGAGGGGGCTCATTCAATGGTTTTACTTCAAGGTATGTAAGGAGCTGAGTTTGGGAAGGGTCTACGTGATTGACCTCCAAGAAAATCAGACCTGGGTCTGGTTTGTCTGTTTGTTCGCGCTGCCTAGTCAGAGATGCAGTACATAGTAGGTGCTCAGTAAGTGCTCGAGTATACTTAGGTGTGGAGGTTCTGGAACTGGACTGCGTAGATTCTGTTGCATATTCCTCAGCCTCCCTGTACCTCAGCTGTCTCGTCCATAAGATGGGCCTAACATCAGGGCCCTGCCTGAAGTTTTGTCATAGTGCACCTGAGTTCTCAGGACAGTGTCTGGCATGGAACTCACTAGAGTCAACCGTTATTATTTGTTCATTGAATAAATGGTTCAATTGGGGCCAGATTTGGGGGAGGTTTTACAAGCCAGCCACTATTGGCAGTTTCTGTATAAGGGCATTTCCTTCATTCAACAAATAAATGTTAATCTGCACCTTTAGGCTCTAAATTGCTTTCAGTGATGGGAAAGGTATCGTAGGGATACAACAGGGACCAAGAGGCAGCAGAGAAGTCACCTCCTTAGCACTCGATGACTCTGGGTCCCAGTTTTCCCAGGATGGATATTCTGCAAGCATCATGGAAAACCAGAGTGGTACATAATTTAGTGTTGTCTGCATTTCCTGGGAGGTGATCTGGGTTTTCTTGTGCGTTTATTCAGTCATCTGCCAAGTATTTATTGAGCACCAACAGTTTATTAGATGCTCTTCTAGCTACTTGAGACCCAGCAGAGAGTGAGATAGATGAGGCCCCTCCTTGCGTGGAACAGGTTGTAGTGGAGGAGACAGAAAATGACCCAGTGCATCGGATACTTGCAGAAAAGTTGTGAAGTGAGTAAAACAGAGCATGGGGCCAAGAGGAGTTGCTCTATAGAAAAGGCAAGGATGCCTCTGCAGGGACATTTGAGCTGAGACCCGAAGGAGCCAGCACACACCTCTCAGCACTTCCGCAGAGCGACAGTCGGCTGGGCCAGGTTGTCTCGTGTGGTTCCGAGCCAGGCCCGGTCACCTCAGGATTGAACGTCAGTTATGACCAGTCCATAGATTAAAAGCCTTTGGATCCCATAGCCATGTAAGCTCCTGGGTTCCACCTGGATGAAATTCCATCTCATCTCTCACTCTCCAGGCAAGCGTCAGAGCAGGGATTTCCTGCCCTTTGCACAAGCCTGCTCATGTTGCATCAGTGGCCCAGATGTGTTTGGTGGTCGTCCATGGCAGTGCATGCTCCCGCCATCCCCCTCCCCTTCATCTTCTTTTGTCTCTAAACCAGGAGGGAAAGGAAACCATCCTCCAAAACTTCCAAAGAACCCAAGGTTAGGAGACTCTGACGGGGACCCCCAGAGTTCCAAGTTGGGCCATTGGCATCACCCTGAAGAGACAGAAAGCAGCTCAGGACCCGCTCCCTCTGCAGAGCAGAGCAGGGAGGAACCAGGACAGGCAGCTTCCAGGTAGGTGGCTCAGAACATTCCAGCAAGCCTCTCCACTGACAGTGGGCACAGCACAGTGGCCTAGTGGACAGGATGCAAAGGGGAGGGGGCCAGTCAACACGACCCATCCAGTGCCATGCATCCGCCACAGGGGCTCGGGGCCCTTGGATTGAGCTTCTCGAAGTTTTGCTCTGGGGACTCTCCTCTTCAGCGAGAAAGGTCGATATTTTAACCACGGGCAAGGAAGACCTTGAATTTTTCAAGGTCACTTAGTTACAGAATGCACCTTGTCCTGCCTGTTGGTCAAATCCATATTTATCCCACATTCCTTCTTAATCAAGAGGAGACTGAAGGAGTTGTGGGTCTGTGAAATAATAACCCATAAGAGAGAATAACGATCTTTATGTTCCAGGCAGCATTCTAATAATAAATACTTTACACGCATCAGCTCATTTAATCCTCACGGCACTGTGACATGGGTTTATATCCCCATTTGGCATATGAGGACTCTGAGACTTTGAGAGGTCAAATGACTTTCCCAAGGCCACTGAGCTGGTACAAGGCAGGCTGGGGTTCTGGCTGCGTCTGGTTCCTGTGCTCCTTACCACAGTGGTTTCCCAGTTCCCTTATTTTTTCAGGAAATATGTAATTAAGCACGGTGGGGGAAAGGAAGAAAGATCTGAAGAACCATTCAGTCTCCACGGGGTTAAACCACGTGTAGCTATAGCAGAGTAGAAAGGGTTAGCAGGAGTTAGGAGAAGGAAGGTTCCTGCTACCTGATGTCTTCAGAGAAAGCATCACGGATTGGACTAGCAACGTTTTCTGAGTGAAAAATTGAGGCATGCAGCCTGGCTGACAGAACCATTTTCTGGGGTGTGTGTCTGTCTGATCTCAGGTCTTTGCAATCTTAGGGCTGAAGGCTGTGTGTGATAGGAAGAGAGGGGCCATGTGTCACACCTAAGCTGTTCCCCCAGACAGACACAGTGATGTCACACTGTGCCCCTCCCCCTCGAGAGGCCATATCGGGGCTCATGGGGTCACGGCTGCTGCCCACCCTGCTGTCCGAGACCATGAGAATAATCAGAACCCACAGAAGTGGGTTCCTACTCTTCTGTTTTTTAAATGTTTTATTAAGAAATACCACACGTGCAGAAATATAACAGAAGAAAGCAACATAAAGCAATCCGTTTAACACATTTATGTTGAGAAATGAAACTTTGCCAGTACCCCAGAAGCTCCCCAAACAACCCATCCCAATGAAAAATTTTGAAACAGGCGGTTGCTATCTATCTAGAGTTACTCTGTCTCCATAACCTCCCTTGGCACGATTCAAGCCCATTAGTGTAGCTTCATGCGTTTTCCTGCTCCACTTCCAAAGTTGAAACCATGAAGTTTCAGTTCCAGATTTTGATCTTTTTTTTACAACATACATATCCGCATTTATTTAGACATAACCATAAGTCTCACCAGTTTTTTTAAAAAGAGTTTATTTCTTTAGAGCAGTTTTAGGTTTACAGTAAAATTGAGAGGAAGGTACAGTGGTTTCCGCTACACCTCCTGTCCCCACACATGCACAGCCTCCCCCATTATCACCATGACTCACCAGAACGGTACATTTTTTAACCAAGGATGAACCTACATTGACACAGTCCACGGTTTCTTCAGAGTTCATTCTGTGTGTTGTACATTCTGTGGGTTGGCACAACAGTATAATAACATACATCCATCATTACAGTATCATACAGAGTCTTCTTATGGCCGTAAAAATCCTAGCCTATTCATCTCTCCCCCCAACCCCAGGTAACCACTGATCTTTTCACTGTCTCCATAGTTTGCTCTTTCCAGAATATCATATAGTTGGAGTCACACAGTACGTAGCCTTTTCAGATTGGCTTCTTTCACTTGGTAATATGCATTTAAGGTATCTCCACGTGTCTTCATGGCTTGAGAGCTCGATCTTTTTTGATAAAGCAGATGGCATGATTTTATTTTTTAAAATTTTTATTGGAGTGTAGTTGATTTACGATGTTGTGTTTCAGGTGTACAGCAAAGTGAATCAGTTATACATATACATATGTTCACTCTTTTTTAGATTCTTTTCTCACATAGGCCATTACAGAGTATTGATTAGAGGAGAGCTCGTTTCTTTTTAGTGCTGAATACCGTCCCATTGTCTGGATTACCACAGTTTATTTATCCACTCACCCACTGAAGGCCATCTCGGTTGCTTCCGCATTTTGGCAGATATGAATACACCCGTTTTTTTAGACACTGTGTTTTTTGTATCTACAACTTGTTTACTGTTTGCAGAGTTGGGGGCTGGAGTGTCAGTCAGTCCAAGTGAGAATTCCTGTTCTTACTTCAGGAGCCAGTTCCTGGGATTATAAGAGTTTAAGTGCTGCCAGAGCAGGCAGCTTGGATTCTAGATGTGGGACTCCACACCCTTCTTGGCAGTCACATGTCCCCTTCTCCATCCCACCCTCTCTAAGCAGGTGCTCCAGGGCCTCCCTTTTAGGAGACCCTGGGCGCTACTTTGCATTTGGATTTCATTCGCCGCTGTTTGTCTTACTATGCAAGTTAACAGCATAGGAGGACTTGCGAACCTCCTCTTTTGTCTTTCTCCTCCCAGTTCTCCTTATGAGGAAGCAGGAGCTCCCTCCAGGCTTCTCGGGCAGCCAGAAAAAGAGCCAGTTCACCTTCCTCCTTCCCAGGTGAGCCTGTTTTGCAGCCTGACATATGTACAAAAGGTGCTGCCTCCCTTCAGCTGGAGATCTTGTCTCTATTCCTCATCAATAACTGCTGGTGGGAGGGTGTGCTGGGGATGGAAGGCAAGGGCCTTGAGAGTTTGAGATTGCAAGAGAGAAACTTGTTCTGGTGTCTGCTTGCTTGATTTCCGAGACGTCATTCCTCCCTCATCTTTACTGCTGTTTTGTTCTTGTTGTATCTGGTTCACAGAACTCAGTCAGGAGGTTTGTCCCCCAGTTTACAAAACCCAGGAAGACAGTGACAGGACGAGCAGAGGGGAGGGAAGAGGACCCCAGGAGTGGGGCCTTCAGCTTGGTAAGGTCCTACCACTGACCTTCCTCTTGGCCCAACCTTGGCAGCCAAGTTCAGCCTTGATTTCCTTTGGCAGTGGCTAGCCCTGCATCTCTCCACACACACACCCCGTTTTTAGCACTACAGATGTCTGTGGATGGCAGGTGCCATGCCAGCAACTCGCAGGCCTGTGAGAGGCACTCAGGACAGCTGTGCCTGCCCTGAAGCTCTCGAGGCCAGAGCTCTCTTCCCCAAGTTGCATGAAAGTAGTGAAACTCAGAAAGGCAGCCCACATTCCATCCCTGAACCCCTAAGCTTCTCAGAAGCTTTTGTGTGAGTCGGGGTGAGTGGGTCTTACAGCACACTCTCTTGTCCTTGCACCATGAGCTCCAGGGGTCACGATGTCTCTGGAACACACACACCTAAAAAAGTGAGTGGGGGCTTCCCTGGTGGCGCAGTGGTTCAGAGTCCGCCCGCCGATGCAGGGGACACGGGTTCGTGCCCCGGTCTGGGAAGATCCCACATGCTGCGGAGCGGCTGGGCCCGTGAGCCATGGTCACTGAGCCTGTGCATCCGGAGCCTGTGCTCCGCAACGGGAGAGGCCACAACAGTGAGAGGCCCGCCCACCGCAAAAAAAAAAAAAAAGTGAGTAGTGGGCATTCCCAGCAGCTTTGTTTGTAATCGCCCCCAACCAGGAACACCCCAGATGTCCTTCAGCTGGTGAATGGTTGAACAAATCATGGTCCATCCACACCATGGAACACAACCCAGCAATAAAAAAGGAACAAACAGGGCTTCCCTGGTGGTGCAGTGGTTGAGAGTTCGCCTGCCAATGCAGGGGACACGGGTTCGTGCCCCGGTCCGGGAAGATCCCACATGCCGCGGAGCGGCTGGGCCCGTGAGCCATGGCCGCTGAGCCTGCTCGTCCAGAGCCTGTGCTCCGCAGCAGGAGCGGCCGCAACAGTGGGAGGCCCGCGTACCGCAAAAAAAAAAAAAAACAAAAAAAGGAACAAACAGGTGTGATACACATAACCACCTAGATGGATCTCCAGGGCATTATGTGGACTCAGAGGAGGTTGCAGAAACAGTATGCTCAGCCATAAAAAGGAACGAAATTGGGTCATTTGTAGAGATGTGGATGAATCTAGAGACTGTCATACAGAGTGAAGTAAGTCAGAAAGAGAAAAACAAATACCGTATATTAACGCATATATGTGGAACCTAGAAAAATGGTACAGATGAGCCGGTTTGCAGGGCAGAAACTGAGACACAGACGTAGAGATCAAACGTATGGACACCAAGCGGGGAAAGCGGCGGGGGGTGGTGGTGTGATGAATTGGGAGACTGGGATTGACATGTGTACCCTAATATGTATAAAATGGATAACTAATAACCTGCTGTATAAAAAAATAAAATTCAAAAATACAAAAGAAAAAAAACAGTATGGCTACAAATGTCCATCGATGGATGAATGGATAAACAAAATGTGGTATATCCATATGATGGAACGGATATTTGTGCATCCATGTTCACTGCAGCATTATTCACAGTAGCCAAAATGTGAGAGCACCCAAAGTATCCACCCAAAGATGAATGAACAAATAAAATATTGTATATTCACACAATGGAATGTTATTCAGCTTTAAAAAGAAATTTCTTTTTTTGGCTGCACCATGCAGCATGTGGGATCTTAGTTCCCCAACCAGGGATCAAACCCGTGCCCCCTGCATTGGGAGCATGGAGTCTTAATAACTGGACCACCAAGGAAGTCCCAAGGAAGGGATTCTGACACATGCTACAACATGGATGAACCTGAAGGACATTACGCTAAGTGTAATAAGCTAGATACAAAGCAACAAATACTGTATGGTCCCACTTATACAAGGTCCCTAGAGTAGGCAAATTCTACTGATTCCACAGGAGGTAGAATGGGGGTTGCCAGGAGCTGGGAAAGTGGGGAGTTAGTGTTTCATGGGGACAGAGTTTCAGTTTGGGAAGATGAAAGAGTTCTGGAGATGGATGGTGGTGATGGTTGCCCGACCTTGTGAATGTACTTAATGCCACTGAACTATATACACTTTAAAATGATTAAAATGGTGGGAACTTCCCTGGTGGTCCAGTGGGACACGGGTTCAATCCCTCGTCAGGGAACTGAGATCGCACATGCCGCGGGGCAACTAAGCCCGCACGCTGCAATTACAGAGCCTGTGCCACACTGAAAGGTCCCGCGTGCTGCAACTAAGACCCAATGCAGCCAAATAAATAAACATTTTTTTTGAAAAAGATCACTTCCTTCAAAAAAGATAAGTAAAATGATTAAAATGGCGAATTTTAGGTTATGTGTATTTTACCAAAATCAAAAACAAAACAGCACAGAGAGGCCCCCGTGTGTCCTCCCCGAGCATCCCCTGGTGGTAGCATGTTATGTAACTGTAGTCCATTGGCAACACCAGGCAACTGACATTGACACTGGTGCGATCCACAGGACCTCCTTGATTTTTATATCCTTGATCTTCCCGAGAGCCTCCACGTGCCTGGTGCTGGTGGGGAGAAGGAGCTGGTAGAAAGGGGGGTTCCTGGGGCTTCCCTGGTGGTCCAGTGGTTAAGATTTTGCACTTCCACTGCAGGGGGTGGGGGTTCAATCCCTGGTTGGGGAAGTTCCACGTGACGTGAGGTGTGGCCAAAAAAAAGAGGGGTTCCTGTGCTTCCGGTTCCCCCTCTAGCCCCTGGCACAAAGCTCTGCCCGGCATTGGGACTGATCGCTATTTGGGTGCACCGTCATCCGTGCAGCATCTGAGACTTTGTGCAGGGTCAGTAATGACTAGAAAAATCCTCAGAGCGGTTGATTATTGAAGGCCCAAGGCTGACTCTTTTTCTCTCCATAGGAAACACTGCCAGAACCCAGTGCCCAGCAGCCCAGAAGCCAGCCTCAAGAGGAGTCCCCAGGGCTTGCCCTCCAGGAGACCAGGGACCCAGGAGACCAGACCCAGGCAGACAGCGCCTGCCCCGAGCCCAGCAGCCAAAACCCTGTTGCGCCTGTGCCTGGCAATGGGGGTCCTCAGCCCTTGGCCTCCAGCATTGCCTCTCTGGAGTGGGGGACAGTGCCCTCGGCCTCAGAGAGGGCCAGCCAGGACCACCTGTCAAAGCATGGGATCAACGTGCCAGATGGTGGAAGCACGGAGGAGGGTTGGGTTCCAGGTGATCATGACCAGAAAGGGCACCTGCCAGGCAGTGATGCTGAAGAGGAGCCAGACCAAGGAGCCCCTCAGGAGGGAGGTGCCCGAGGGGAAGCAGGAGCTGAGCTGCCTGAGGAGCGCCAGGAGGAAGAAGATGGCATCCTGGGCCCAGAGCCCAGATCTGCAGCCCAGGGCCCTCCTGACCCTCTGCAGACACCCAGCTGGACTGGCGGGGGAGCAGAGTGGAGCTATAGCAGCCCAAGATGCTCCCGCCTTGGGGCTGTTGTCATCGCAGGTGTGAGCACAGACCCCACGGAGCCAGAACAGAGGGCTCTTGGGGTGGCTGGGCCAGACGGGACGGTCAACGCCAGGGTGACTGCCTCTCCCAGCGGGAAGGCTCCTGATGGAGGCCACAGCAGAGCCCTGCTCGGGTACATGCCTCGCAATGGGGAGACCACAGGAGGCAGAGAGGAGTCAAGGCGGGAAGACAAGCCCCCTGATGACGTCCCGGGGGGCCTTGCAGCCTCCCTGGCTCTGGCTCACGAGATCCAAGAGTGCACAATAGGTGTTGGGGATTCCAGCCCTTTAGCCTTGGAAATGGGTCCAGGTGTGGGTCAGACACAGGTACCAGGCCCGGATCAAGAAGGGCTGGGAGGTATGTGCTTGCTGCCTTTGCTATCACAACCTGTGGCTAAAAAGGCAGCTGAGTTAGGGAGCCGTAGCCACAAACAAGACCTCAAGGGGCACAGTTTGTCCCTCAGAGCCTGTGCTCCACCAGTGTACAGAGAAGCAGTGGACAGCCCTCCCCAGGATGCTGGGGCACGTCAGGGCAGCCCAGATACCCACACGAGCCCGGCAGGCCAGCCTGAGCACCCTGCTGACTCTTCAGAGCAGGCTGTCTGGGAGGGGTCCCCAACCATGGAACTCTACTTCCTGCCGGACAGCCAGACACAGGATGCCCTGGAAGCCCTTGGTTTTGAAGCCCCACGTGAACAGGTAAGAGCTTCCTTGAGTTACAGCCAGATGTCCTAGTACAGGTGCCAAATGGCCACAAGCCCTCCCAAACCACCCAGTAGTGGGGGAAAGGTGGGCACGTGGCCATCTGTTTGTACAGCAGATGAGTCCAGGGGTCTGAGTCACAGCTTTAGCGGCTGTGGAGTCTGTGATATTCTGGAAAGGATAGACCTGCCTTTCTATGAGAGGCCCATCTGTGTGAGAGCTGAAGAGCCCCGGGATGTGACACACATGTATTTTGTCAGCCCAGGGAGAGCCCCCAGTGCACCTGCCTCCTCCACCCTTCAGTGCCCTGCTCTGGCCGGAGGTTCCCAAGGGATGTATGGAGGGTGACAGACCAAACGGGGTGACCTAAAGAAGCCAGTGACCTCAAACCTGGGCCTGCGGGCGGGGACTTCATTCCCCCACTGGAAAGAACCTTTGCCCATCTTTACGGTCATTTGGGGGCCCAGATACAATTCTTTTTCAGACACGTACATGGAATTTCATTTGTCTGCTGGAAATTTAGGGGCTTTGCTTCCTTCAGGGATCTGCCTGCTGATCCTGTGCTGGCCGTTGGCGGTCACCTGTCAGGGCAGGTGGCAGTCCCTGCTTTGGCCCCGCCCCCCCCAGGAAGCGCCACATCTCTGGCTGCTGGCGCACTTGAGCCTGAGCTAAGTGCTTTGCAGCCTCGCCCTGATAGGTAGGTGGTTCTCTTTCCACACACTGGGTGTGGCTGAGAGGCTGAAGAATGTTGGGCACCTGCCCCAGGTGAGGCAGCCAGGAGGGGAGGAGCCTGGGTCTGTGCCCAGGTTGGCCTGATTCTGCAGCTTTGCCTCAACTGTTCCATCCTGGAACGAACACAGAGTCCATGTCGCTTCACAAACATGGCCTCCGTTTCTTTGGCTGTCCCTGTTTTAAAACTTCATTTTTTTGGTTGTTTGAAAATGTTTTTAAGATGTGAGTCCGCTCTATGCCAGGAGTGAACAGATCAGGCATGGTCCCTGCCCCCATGAGGTTTTCAGTAGCACCGTTCCCACCTGCCTCTCCCGGAGTGAGCATTTTGTACCCTGTCATCTCGGCACTTAAAGAGTCTTATCATATGACACAGCCCCCAAACAAGCAAAGGATGTCATCTGGTGCCCAGCCGAAGAAAGCCAGCTGTCCCCACTGCAGAGGGGGATGTGACTGGGTTGAGCTAATGTGGGTCTCAGGCGCTGCCTTCCCAAGGGATGGCCAGGGGTCATTTGTGACACAGGCCTACCCAGTGACTCAGACCCGGCCCTGCCTGCCCCGGCCCGAATTCCTTGTACATTGCTGTGATCACCAGATGAGCAAGATCTCAGAAATCGAGTCACACTGCGGTTTGGTCATAGTGTTTAAACATGATTGCCCAGGAGAGGTAGGCACTCAGGTGCTGGGCAGAGCTGAAACTTTATAACTAAAGCTGCATCCCTTGAAAAATGCAAACCCCTCTCTTGGAAAGAAGAGCTAAGTCATCCCCAGTCTCTAGCTTCTTGGGCTGTGGCTGAGGGATAAGGCTGGGGAAGCAGTTGGGACCTTGGGTGGTGCCCAGAGGGCACAAAGGAGCAAGCCCTCCCAGACCTGCCACCAGTGAGTGCACTCTGAAATCACCGAGGAGCTGGCAGCCCCAGTGCGGGGGACCCAGCAGCAGCTGGGGTGGACAGCCCTGCTGGGAGCAGAGGCACTGCCCTGACAAGGCTGTGGGCGCCCAGGCACGTTTTGTTTTGACACTGGGCGTTGCTGAACAAGTCGGGGCATCCCAGGCACAGGTTCTCATGGGAAGGTGCGGGAAGGCCCTGTGGGCAGGGACACATGGGAACAGCGCACAGGTAGACCGAGAGAGCAGCCCTCGACCTCACTGTGCCACAGCTGTGAGCACCGCTTCAGTGGAGGGGCCCTGGGGTCTCACAGCAGTGACAGACTGGCTTCAAACCCAGCTGCCCTCACAGGAACACTTGGTGTTTTCTTCTCATCGCGGCTCCCTGGGGACGTGGTGCTCACCCCAGGGCTGGTGGAGCCCTCCTCTGCCCACAAGCAGTGTCATTTAAAACACTGACTCCGGGCTTCCCTGGTGGCGCAGTGGTTAAGAGTCCGCCTGCCGATGCAGGGGACAAGGGTTCGTGCCCCGGTCTGGGAAGATCCCACATGCTGCAGAGCGGCTAGGCCCGTGAGCCATGGCGCTGAGCCTGCGCATCTGGAGCCTGTGCTCCGCAAGGGGAGAGGCCACAACAGTGAGAGGCCCGCCTACCGCAAAAAAAAAAAAAAAAAACAAAAAAAACACTGACTCCCAGGCCCCTCTCACAGTCCACAGGGGTGGTCCCCACACGTTCAATACAAGCACCGCCTTTGTCATGACATTTACACAACCCCGGTGGGAGCCGTGGTACCTGTTGGGAAAGAGACTATCCCTCATGACCAAGAATGGTGCCGTGAGTTGGGTAAATCTGTGGCATCAAATTGTATTTTTTTTAAAATTTATTTTTGGCTGCTTTGGGTCTTCTTTGCAGTGCGCGGGCTTTCTCTAGTTGCAGCGAGCAGGGGCTACTCTTTGTTGTGGCACACAGGCTTCTCATTGCAGAGGCTTCTCCTGTTGCGGAGCACAGGCTCTAGGCATGCAGGCTTCAGTAGTTGTGGCACGCGGGCTCAGTAGTTGTGGCATGCTTGCTCTAGAGCACAGGCTCAGTAGTTGTGGCACACGGGCTTAGTTGCTCCGCGGCATGTGGGATCTTTCCAGACCAGGGCTCGAACCTGTGTCCCCTGCATTGGCAGGCGGATTCTTAACCACTGCGCCACCAGGGAAGCCCTCAAATTGTATTTTAAGTCACAGAGTTGCCTCCGTGAAAGTCGGCCAGGCGCACGGGAGAAACTGTATCGTCTAGAGCAGGCTTCCCAACCTCGACACTACTGGCGTTGGGGGCTGGATCACCATTCTGTGCACAGCAGAGGCTTGAGCAGTGTCCCTCGCCTCCACCCCCAGGTGCCAGGAGCACCCTCTCCCCGGGCATGACAACCAAAAGTGGTTTCGGACACTTAAGTGTCTTGGAGGCGGAGTCATTCCCACGTGAGAGCCGCCGGGCTGCAGCCAGTTCCTCACGTCTTCCTTTGGATTCGGGAACCCTTTGCAGGTCGAGCGCAAGCCCTTCACCCCATCCGCCACCCCAGGACTTTAGTCTCCTCAGAAAAGGCCCAACAGCCCTGGGCCGGCCGCTCCACTTCAGCCTCTTTGCCTCTTTTCAGAAGGACGTATGTCACCTCCATGACTGAGCCTGACATTTTCCATGAAAATTAAACCACTGTTGACATTTAGAAATTTAAGCTTCTCAGGGTTATCTGGCTCTCTCCCCTATTAATTATGAATTTTCCCTTCAAAATACATTTGTAAAATCTCTTCCTGACATGAAACTCGTGGCCTATCTAGCCGACCTTTCTCCCTCCACGCCAGACGCCCACCTCGCTGCAGTCGCCACCACTCAGAGTCTTCTCTGTACTCTTCTAGATACTGCAGGACAAGCTGGAGACAGTACCACTCCTCAGTTGTCAGGGACAGAGAACGTGTGGATGGAGCCGCCCACCAGTACAAATCAGCCTGTCGGAAGGCGCAGGCCCGGGACGGGACCCCAGGGTCAGGCCCAGTGTTGCCCTTCTGCTCTCTTTCCAAAGAGGGAGGGTGAAAGCAGCCCGGGCTGGTGGCCCGTATGTCTGGCCATCATGGCATCTGTCCCCCACACCACTTTTCCTCTGCAGGAGTCCAGCTTCCGTGTTCCTGGCGTGGCAGAGGAGAAGCCAGACCTCCCCTGCCTGACTTTTCCTTCACTATGCAGGGCTCACCCAGCTGGGCCGTTCACACGTGTGCGTGCTCTGTCTTTCCAGTTGTGTCCTGCAGGGAGCGGGCTGGACCCTTGCTGGCCTGGCACCAGCCCACGTGCCGATGGAGGCTCCCTTGCTGAGGCCCAGCCAAGGTAGGCAGGGTGGGAGGCCACCCCAGAACGCTTTCCTTGACAGGAGTCCTCCTTTTGTCCCTGGGAGGGGAGAGAGTGGCTGCTTTCCTGGCACTAGAGCCCCCATGCTCTCCCTTCCCCCAGCCCTGTGAGCTCCCATTTTGTGGATGAGAGTGTCGGAGGTCGCCCTGGCTCTGCCTCGAGGGGCCTCACTTTCCTTGGTCCAGTAAGGTTGCTAAGCCCCGACTTTCAAACCACCCATGTCCCCTGTTCCCCGCGAGTGGAGAACTCATCAGCAATCTGCACCCAAGCCAGCATCTCTCCCAAGGACCCCTGGGATGATGCCCCCAGCTCAGTGGTTGTTTTAATGCACATTGTGCATTTTTCTGGAGAGAAGGTCCAGAGCTTTCCCTGAATCTCCATGGAGGGGGAGTGGACCCAGACAGGGCTAAGAACCATTGGCCCACAGGGGCCATCCCCTCTCTGGCACCCTCAGGCCCTCCAAAGTCTCTGACCTGTCCCATCTTATTTCCTGCTTGATTTTATTCCCCAAGGCAGCCCACCTTCTTTCCCTCCTGCAGGCACCAGGTGTGCTCTTCCTCCAGCCTGTGGAGTGTGTGTGTGTGTGTGTGAGTGTGTGAGTGTGTGTTGGGGGGGGTCCTCTCCCCCCACCCCAGAGCCTCTCACAGTCCATCACCTTTCCTGTCTCCCAGCCTTGCTGGTGGCTAGCATTGAGCGACAGCCCTCTCCCGTTACCTTGAACCTGAACTGGCCTCTCTGCAGAGTGGCAGCTTATTGATTATTTATGGCCAAGCTTCTGTTTCTGTCTGGCAAGTGTGGAGGAGGGTTAGGAAGTTTGTCTCTTTCCTCTTTCTCCTCCCCCTCAGGGGAGAGGGAGGCCGTGCTCCCACCTTCTGCCCTTACACACATCTGTAAATAGTACCTGTTGTACCACTTGTTGCCCCACCCCCTGTGCCCCCCTCCACGCACACACGCACGCCCTGCACAGGGACCAGAGGCAGTTTAGTCAAAGTGACCCCACTATTGTTTGAGCAAAGAGGAGGGAGATTCCTGGGTGAATCTCCGGCGGCCTCCGTGGATGGCTGGAAGCCCCCAGGTGGGTCCCAGGGTCTGGTTCTGTGGCCCATGGCTGAGGGAGAAAAGGCAAGAGACTGAGGCCCGGACTGGCCAGTCGTCTCAGGGTGACTGAGGCAGGTGGAGCAGAACCAGCGTCCCCATAGTGACAACCCAGGAGATGCTGCGAAGCTGGGCAACCCTCTGCCCACCACAGGCTGCACCCATTAGATACGGTGGTACGGAGGCACGTCCACCCCTTCCATAGACACTGACGCCCGCCAGTGCCAGCTCTTCCAGGAACTGCTCTGGGCACTGGGGAGGCTGCGTGGGACAAAACATGAAGCTTCTACCTATTGGGGGTCGGAGCAGGGGTGAGCGAGACAGACAAATTAGGTGGTCAGATGGCAGAGTGTTGGGGAGAAAAAGACAGCAGGGCAGGGGTTAAAATTTTAACCTGTGGTAATGGAGAGGACTCCCTCCTCCCACCTTCTCCACCCCCCCACCACCACCCCCAAAAGGAGGAGACATTTAGGAAAGAACGTTCCAGAGCCCTAAGAAATGCTCAGGGAATGGCCAGGAATTCAGTGTGGCTGGAGCAGGAGGGAGGGGAAACGGGAGGGAGGGGCTGGGGGCTGGAGGTGCAGCAGATGGTGCAGGGCTTTGGGGAGGGGCTTTAGGCTGGCTTTCCATTGCCACGCCCTCCCCTGCCCCCCAGGCCACAGGGGGGACAGGCTGTAGGGGCAGGAGCTGGGGGTCAGGGAGGCTGTGGCAGCTGTTGGACAAGGGCCACGTCGGTGGGGGAAGTGGCTGGATTCTGGGTGCGATTTCAGCAGTAGAGCCAGCTGGGTCGGCCATCAGGGCTGTGCCCAGGGTGGCCTCATGACTGTCAAAGGCGTTCATCTCTGGAGAAGACAGCTCGAGGCCCAGCAGAGCCCCCCAGGGCAGAGTCTGGTGGAGCTGTCCAGTGAGGTCAGGCCTCTTGCCCTCCCTCCCTTCCCGCCAGGACCCGAATGGGGATCAAGACCTGTGAAGCCGCCAGGATGGAGGATGCAACAGACACCGTGCAAGGCCTTGTCATCGAGCTCTCCAACCTGAAGTAAGGGCTGGGCTCGGATCCACGGATCCACAAGTCCCCAGGTTGGGTGGAGGGGATGGGGCCGCGGGAGGATGGTGGAGGGCCCAGTACAGCAGCGATCCTGGGGTGTCAGGGTGGGCCCCCGGGATCCCCAGCAGGGGGCCTCTGGGAAGCTCCACCGTTCCTGGGCCCCAGCCGGTTGTGTCATAAACCCCTCCTTCACAGAGTTGTTAGGTTCTGAAGAGGGGCTAGAAGGGTCACAACCTGCCCTGCAGCAGGCTGATTCTGATTATGCACGTGTGCATGCCTGTGTGTGTGTGACCTGTGAGTACACATGAGTGTGCGAGCCTGTGTGAGCAGGCTGGTGTGTGCCCGAGTGTGAGGCATGGTCCCACTCTGCAGCGAGGTGGAGCACAGCTCAGACCCTTTCCCACACAGCAGGCTGATCATGAGCGCCCACCGGGACCTGGAGGCCTTCAAGCGCCTCAACTACTACCAGAAAGCAAAGCCAGCAGGGAAGGCCCCTGCAGCCTACACACCAAAGGGGGCTGGGAATCCCCCTCGAGGGGAGCAGTCCTGGAGGGACTTGTAGGTGTGTGTGCTCGTACACGCTCACCGGCCCCAAGAAGTGCCTGATGTTCCTGCCAAACAGCTGGAAACAATCCCTCAGCAGACTCCGGAAAGCCTGCTGGCCCCTGTGTGCCCCTTGTTATTTTGTTACCATCTGAGATGCTCCAGCAAGTCCTGGTGGGCCCCAGAAACCTCCCCTCAGCTGACCTGGAAGTCACCTTCCCATGGGAAACACAAAAGGCCCTGCCGTCCTCAGCAGCCTCCCTCTGGAGTCGTGTGGGGGAGGGAACCTGCTCCTCCCGGTGGCAGAGGCCTGGAAGCTGGAGGCAGAGAGACGGGCTGGGGCCCCAGGAAGCTGTGGGTGGGTGGGTGGGGGCACAGAGCCGCCCAGATGTTTATCTGGGTTTGCAAATTTCAGCTCCTTAGCCCGAGGTTATGGAAGGTTCAGAATTTGTTTCTTTCCTGGAGGAGAAAAGGGCTCGCTTTGTTGGTTGTACCCTTGTTTTTCTCCGGATTTCCATTTTCTTTTGGGAAGCCCATTAATAAATGATTCCCTAGCCAGACCTCAGACCTCGTGACCTGTTGTTTGGGGTTTGAGGCATTTTCAGTTCCTTGGTGTCTTGCCACAAACCTCCCTAATCATCTCTTTCTCCTTTGACTTCGACTTTTCATCTTCCCTGGGAAGACAAGTTCAGCTACTGTTGGATCCAGGGGTCCCCCAAGCAGTACTGAGTGTGTCAGACTCAGGAGCAGGTGGCTGTGTGCACGAATTCAAGCACACACAGTATCTTGACTGATTGTCCAACTGGAGTTTGCGAGTCTGTATTCAGTGCTGAGATGGCTTCGCCGGTCCTCCGTGGGACAAGCTGCTTGGAGGCCTTGGCCTGGAAGGAGGCAACCCTGGGGGAATGTTACCGATGCAGACACAGCTACTGCCTGGAGGGTGCTGAGGGCAGGCCTTGCACACACCATCCCACCAAACCATACCGCAGCCCCAGTGATGTCACATTGTCATAAGCAGTCCCGGGTGCTGCTGTCAAACCCATTTTGCAGAAGACGTGCTTCTATTAAATAGGTCACCACGAGATGGACCACACCCAATACTTTGTTTCTCTCTGCCTGTGGCTCCTGCACCCTAATTCCTACAGCCAAGGCAGGGCCCCCTCCCACCGCCTTTTTATACCCTGGGATACCCCATTTGCGAGGGAGCAAGGGGGGTCAGGGTCCCCCAACTCTTCTGCCTGCTGGATGTGCAGCTACTTCCTTGAACCCTCCAGGATGTTCCCAGTCGCCCAGTTCCTTGTGTCTCAAGCCCCAGCGGCTCTGGCTTATACAATTAGCATTTGCAGGCACCTGGGGGTGGCTGGGGGATCCTGTCCCTGACTCAATCTGAAACTCTTGGGGCTGCTAAAGAGGCCTCCTGTGTCTTTCTCCTCCTTCCCTCTCCTCTTCAAGCCTGGGCAGCAGGCTGTCTTCAAGGGCCGTCTCCCATCCCTGGCTCACCCCAGCCCTCCTCCTGGGTGGCCTCAGGTCCCAGTTCAAGTGGAAAAGCCAAGGGCAAATCCAGGGAAGTCCAAATCCTGCCCCCACTCAACCCTGGGAGACCTTGTCAGCTGGGGGTGGAGACCGGGCCCTCAGGCCAGCCCTCAGATTGGGGGAGGAATGTGGACAGGCACTTGTCACCTGCTGCCCCCAGGAGGCTGGGGGAACAAGATGTGGGGGTGCAGGAGGCAGATGGGATGGGGATCCCCCCAAGCACAGCTCCCCAGGAGGACCAGATCATACTTCCTGAGTGGGGATGGATGTCCATCCCCCCACCCACTCCTGCCTAAGCACAGCCAAATCACTTCAGTGGTGCCCCCTACCCATGGCCTCGCCTGGCCCAGCCCCCTCCGGACATACTCCTATTCCTTGCAGCTCCCCACCCCACCCCTGCCCCAGCCCAGAAGTCCTTCCCTTGCTCTGAAGGGCCTGCATGTGACTCCACGGCCCCCAGCTGTTGGGGCATCGATGGTGACCTAAACTTTCACTAAGAGCCTCCTAGGTGAGGACAGTGATGGGGAGGAACCTCTAACTGTCTCTCCATTGCCCCCTCAAGTCAGGCCCCCACCTCCAGGGTAGGGGATTCCATCTGACATGTCAATATGCAAGGGGTGGCTGGAAGGGTCTGCAAACACGAAGCGTCACAGAAACAGCCTCATGGCACCAACCCAGCAGCAAGTGCCCTGCTCAGAAGTGCCAGGCTGGGGCGACCCCTCAGAACCCCATAGCTGCCCTGTGGTGCCCACTCCCATTTCTCAGCACAAAGCAGCTCACCCCAAGGCCCCAGGGTAAACGGCAATCCAAACAGCAGTTGGGGCATGTGGAGGTCAGAGTAACGTGGGGGTAAGGGATGAGCCAGGAGAGGAGGGTCCCCAGTCCCATTGGCTACCTTGTCCCAAGACCGGGCCTGCTATGACGCTGATCCATTCATAAACATTTATTGAGAGCTGACTGGGTGCCCAGCGCTGGGGAAGGAGGGCTGGGGTGCCTGAGAACCACCTCCTTCCGTGAGGTGGTCGGAGCGCCCTTTGGGCTGTGCTCCCAGACGGGGCTCCTTTGCCAGGCCCTCAGGCTGGGGGCAGGGCCTAGGGGCGGATCCTCGGAGGGTGAGTCTTCCCTGAAATCCAGCCTCCAGTGAGCCTGGGTCCCCAACCCCAGGTGAAGGCAGCATCCCCGTCCTGCCCGCTCCAGCCTCCTTAGGCAGAAGTGGAGGGACAGCAGGAAGAGGGGGTAGTTGCAGAAGGCTTCCCGGCACCTTTGGAACCTGGATTTTAAAAGCAGAAGGGGAGGAGAAAAACATTTAATAACAGGGATGATTCAATGCTCCGGAAGTACCGACTCAACCTGCAAGACTGCCATGGCTCTGGCGCCACCTGCAGGCTATTTCTGGAATAGCACCCCTGTGACATTCCCGGCCCAGGGCAGCCCCAGGTGGGACCCAGAGCCAGACACAAAGCGCAGAAACTCCAACTCAGTCCTGCCGTGTTGCCTCCTCGCAGCCGCAGGGCTCCGGGAACCCCGGGTTTGTTACACCCAGGTTACCTGGGAGGACGGCCTCAGGCAGCTTTTCTGTGCCAATATCCTGGTGAGGGCTTCCCCAAACCCCCACGCCCGCGGAGGCAAGTTTTCCTGTTCTCTCGGACTTGAGGGGAAAAAATGAAGACTGAGACCATCATCTTTGCGTCCCTTCAGCTTCCCACCTCTCCCAGTTGGACCTCGTCAGACCTCATAGGGAATACTATCTTCTCCTGGAAGCAGTCTCTTCTAACAGATGTTCACTGCACAGCTGCCGGGATAGGGAGGGGTCCTCCCACCCGGTGACTTCCCCAGGGGCTCACAGTCTGATAGGAGAGGCAGTGTCCACACCGGGCACCCAAAGGGGTGGGGGTACCGCCCGGTCAGACCCGTCTCCTCTGTTGCTGACTTCCTCAAAGGCAATGAAAGTTACTAAAACGGATTTCTCCTTTAAAACCCTGCAGAAGCTGAGGTCTTTCTTGTCTGTAATAATAACTGTTGCCATTTAAGACAGAGCTACTCAAAGCCTGCCGGTCTGTGGCCTTGCAGTATGGCAGCGTCAGGGGGAGCTGGTTAGAAATGCAGATGCTCAAGCCTCACCCAGACCTGCAGAACTGGAATCCACATTTGATGAGCAAGATTGGTGGGGGGGAGCGCCCTATGTGGTGGGCCGTGCAGTGTGGGGAGAGCCCTTTAGACCTCAGGGAGGCTTCAGCCGTATTCTCTTCTAAACTTCAGCCCCAGCCAGTGGCTGATTGGCACACAGCAAACTCATGGTACTTCCCTCCAAACTGACGTTTCCCCAGGCGCTGGGACTCTCCCTTTCGCCGCCTTGAACACCTCTGCCTGGAGGACCAGCCTCTTCCAACGCGTTCACATCCGTTCCCACGGTCCAGCCCGTTAGCCACGGTCTAACACATTCACAGTCAAACACATGCAGACCTGCTCTTGTCCCTTCCTTGGCTCCCTAGTTCTCAAGTCCAAACCCTTTAAGGTGACCAGCAAGGACCTGCAGGTCCTTTTGCCATCCCTGAAATCTCTGACACCTTCCCCTCCGACATACATGCACACATACTCTATCCCAGACACACCGAACTTCACTAAGTTCCTAAAGGAGCCCCATTGCCTGGGCTCCACTTCAGCGCTCCACCAAACTGAATTAGGCTTCCAGAAGTCACTTTCTCCAGGAAGACCTCCTGGACCCCTTCACCTGGATCAGGTGCTTCCTCTAGACTCCCCCATGCCTGTGTTTTAACTCTCACTCTCCCATCTACCACGGCAGGCCAAGCCCAGCCCAGCGCTTGGCACCCGGCAAGCCTCAAAAACTATCTGGTGAATGAGTGAACAAGTGAGGCTCAGTTTCTGTAACTGAGCCACTTCCCTCTGGTCACACAGTTCCCACGTGCCAAGCCGGATTGGAGTCCCTGCTGTACCCATCCCCAGACCCCACCGGTAGCCCCCACAGCCTCCCTGCTAGATCACACCGCGCCTGGAAAAGGACGGTGTTTCCCTTACGGGCCCAGGGAGGGAGAGTGCCTTGCCCAAGGCCACACAGGGAACCCCATCCCCAGCTGACCAGCGTAGGGCAACAGTTCTAGAATACTGCTCTAAGCTGTCTACATGGATTATCACCCCCCAACCCTCTGAAGTGGGTGACCCCAGGGGTTAACCCACTTCACAAAGGCCCCTAGGGGCTCAGCCCAGGGCAGACCCCCTCCTCGAGTTCCCCCAGCCACCTGCACAGGCACCTCCTCCTCCTCCTCGGTGGTGTCCGGAGTCCTGCGTCCTCGCCTTGTCCGAGCGGGCCAGCTTCCTGCCGGCCGAGTTGCGGGTGTTGTAGCTATAGACGGAGGTGTAGCCCTGGCTGGTGAGCGGGCAGAAGCGGCGGGTGTGGGCATGCTCGCGAGTGGCACCACACTGGGGGCACACGTAGTCTCGAAGGATGGGGCACAGCACCCGGCCCGCTTCGTCCTTGAGCACGTGGGACTGGTAGATGGCCCGGGACTCGCCGTTGTGCTTGCAGAAAGAGCACAGGCGTTCAGGAGCTGGTGAGGATTCCAGGCTGGGTGTCTGACCCTCCACCGGCTCTGGCACTGGTTCTGGCTTGGGGTCCAGCCTGGTCTCAGGCTCCTCTTCCCCACGCAGAGCCCCCACCAGGCGTGCCAAGCCCAGGTAATCTGTCCATAGATTGTAGGTCCCCATGGCTGGACACCGTGTGCCAGGCGGAGGGGCAGAGAGAGAAGAAACCCAGCCGCCCCAAAGCTTGTCTTTCTACACCTTCCTTCTTAACCCTCCCTTCCCCTCTCTGGAGCCGAGCAGTCTGGGCTGTCAGTTCCCTCCTTATACCTCCAAGGGGCTGTGAAGAGGGAGGGGCATGCTGTAGGAGGTGCCTTATTGTCACAGGGGGGGCTTGCTGCCTCTCCCCCAAAAATGCACCTGCCCAGGGGATGCATGGTCTCTGGGTGGGCTGGAGGCGAGGGGGGGTGATAAGACACAGGCTGCAGGGGGCACCAGTAATATGGAGCCACACACCCCACCCAGAGGGCATTGGGAGGGCGACCCCTCCTTAGAGCCTGCCTGCCTCTCCTGCCCCACAGGGTGATGGGGGTGGGAGGGTTGGAGGCCCCACCCGACAGACTAGCATTGATGTAACCAGTAACTTAGTAACTTCTTTCTTCCTTTTCCTGGGCTGGGGGAGGGGCCGAGTACCCCTGAGCTCTTTGGGAAGGGTTGGGGAGCTGCTGATGTTCCAACTGTCTTCGGAAGGAGAATGGGCCTGGCTTATGGGGTGGGGGGATAAGGACCAAGGCTCCCAGCTCTGGTCACCCTCAGGGAGCTTTCACACCCCTTTTCAGTGGATCGGGCATTTAATGGATGAACAAACTGGGGTATGAAACCACCTGCCCCTGGGGTTATTCACAAAGACAAGCACAAAAGCCTGCCTCCCCACACAGTTAGCAGTTACCACCGGAGCCTTAGGTGTTGGAGAGCCTTAGGACCAGCTCGTCCTGGTCCTGGGGTGGAAAGGGGGTGAGGCAAAATATTATGGGGGGTGGAGCAGAGCACAGGCACAAGTTGGGCTAATGGGGGGACCCCTAGCATTCGCCAATGCCTTGATCCCCCCCTCAAATGAGACCTCAGCTCAGTCTCTGGAGGATAAGGTGCGCCCAGGAGTCACCCACGTGGGGCACACAGATGGGCAGGGGGAAGAATCAACTGGCGTCAAGGTGCTAGGCGGGCAACTGAAGGTAAAGCAGGGGTCTGCCGGTACCAGGCAAGGAGGGTGAGAAAGCTGGGCCCGGGACTTGAACGCAGAGAAGAGGTGCTATGCTGCCTACCCACCTCATTCATTCATTCATTCATTCATTCATTCAAGAAAACTCTATTGAGCCTTCCGGAAGTGGGGCTCACTAATCCATTTCACAAAGGTTTCCCAGCTGCCCAGCCCTGAGCCTGTGATTCATGCCCCCAACCCTCCAGGATTTATTCTCCAAATCCAGCCCGTGTCTGTAAGGATCCCAGACACCAGCCCTCACCAAGGGGTGAGAGGCTGAGGTCAGGGTCAGGTACTGGCTGAGAAACTCTGGGGGGGAGTCCAGGCTGGGTTTTTTTCCCCATCCCATTACCCTTAGGCTGTGTCCGGCCCAGACACAGTGACATTCATCCCTCGGTGGGTCTGGCCTCCGTCCTCACAACCCACCGACAACAATGAATGTTGATTGTGACCTTCGCTGTGGCCTAAGGGAGGGGATGTGTTCAGGATCCCCTGGCCCCCCCAGATCTGGAAGGTGGGGGTCGTGATGGGTGGACGGCAGTTCCAGGCCTCGGGGTCCACTCAACGGTCGATGGTTTGCCTGAGCTGCCCAAACTCACCGACAGGTTGAATGTTCCCCCAAACCCTTGGCAACTTCTTGGGGAGTGGAGGCTGGGTGGGGGTGAGGGAACTGGATAGGGTGAGGGGAGAGGGGAGGGAATAGGGAATTTATAGAATCATTAAGTCAGCAAATAGTTATTAGGTGCCAACTCTGCTCTGGGCACCGGAAAAAGCAGGACAAAATATAAATAATAATAACAGTAGATATTTATGTCACCTTTGCTATGTAAATGTAGCAGTACTGGGCCCTGGGCTCAATTTTTCATGCATTTACCCAAAGCATCCTCAAAACGGCCCTCAGAGGTGCATATTACTTCCATTTGTCCGTTTGGGAGGCCCGTAGGGCACCGCTAGTGAGAGGCAGAGAAGGGATTCCTAGAGGCCCCAAGATGTCTGGAGGCCAAGTGGTTCTTGCCCCGGGGGCATCGATGCAACAGAGAGATAAAACATTTTAATACAATGTAATACCTTGGTGAGCTTCATCCTGTTCCGGGCACAATTGTTTCTGAATCACAAGAACCCCCAGGGGTTGTCAGTCTCCACTTTGCAAATTGGGGCCGGCGGTGGGGCCGCTACCAGGCAGGCCCAGCCCGCACGTCCGCTTGCGGGACTTTTGGACAGGGGCGAAGCAAAAGGACCACAGAGGACCACAGGTTGCCCGCCTGCCTGCAGGGTCTCAGGCATCTGAACTCAGGCCCTTGTGGCGGTCAGCGCCCAAGCGCACAGACACGCGAGGGTTGCCCCGTTAATGCGGGGTGCGGGTTCGCTCACCCTCGGGCCTCGAAATGGGTTGCGGTCAAATCCCTGCTTCGGCTCTGATTGCGTCAAGATGCTGCCCGCTCCGCATTTCTTCACCCGCAAACAGGGCCCCCAGTCCCTCCCTCCAGGGGCTGCGCAGACTTGGGTGCCCGCCCCCTCGGGTGCCCCTACGCGCAGTCTCAGGGGAGACCGCCCCCCACCTGGCTCTGGGGCCCTCCGAGGACAGTCTGGGAGGGGACTTCAAATTTCCTGTCCCCTCCCATTTCACTAAGGGCAATATCGAGCCCCAAAGGATGAACCCCCTGGCGTAACCCTAAGGTGGATTAGGGCCCCCAGGGGTGCTGAGCTTGAGTGAACCCCAAAACGACCCTCCTTGGAGGCGGCCTGAGGCGACGCAGCCCTTGAAGCCCCACCCCCGAGATCCCCACCTAGAGACAGCCTCCAGAGACCCGCCCCTCAGAAGCCACAGACTCAGGCCCCTCCCCCAAAACCCGCCCCCTCAAAGCCCACCCACAAATTGCACGTCCCTAGGACCCTCCCTCTAAAGCCCGCCCAGATAGACTACCATGTAGCCTGACCCCAAAACTCAACCTCCATAAAACCCGCCCCCTAAGCCGGTTCTCAAAGCGCCCAGCTCCCTTAAGACCCGCTCCGGGGCCCCGCCCTCAGGCCCCCCCCGCCCGCAGACTTCCCATCTAGTTTTGGCTCTGGGAGCGCCCAAGCCTCCAGAACCCCGCCGTCTAGGATCTCTAAAGTCCGCCTGCCTAGACCCCCAGGGACCGCGTCCCTACGGAGTCCCCAAGGCCGTTCCCTGGAGCTCAACTCCGCTAAGGTCCGCCCTGGCACGACCTTCCCCCAAACCGGACCTCCTCGGAGCCCGACCCCCGCAAGACCCGCGCCCCTTGAAATTCCCCCACCTCATGGAGTCCCTTCCCCAGAGCCCGCCCTCTCGCCCACCCTGGGCCGGGGTCCAGTCACGTTCCCACCCCTGTCTGGAGCTCCGGGTGGGGCGCCCTCTCCCGTGGCCCATCCACCCGGCCTGCAGGGCCCCATTCAGGCACAGGGTATCCAGGACCTTCTCAGGGAGCATGTGGGGGGTGTCTTGCTTTGAAGATGGTGGTCCTAACAAGCAGAATATGGAGAGAGGAGGGGTAATAATAATAATGCTTTATATACATAACCCTATTATTAGAATACCCATTTTATCGATGAGGAAGATGAGGCTCTGAGAGTTTGGAACAGAACTCTCTCGGCAGTTCCTAAAAAGCTTTGTTCTTAACGACCACGAGGCTAGAATGCGGGGTCATCAGGCACGAGGCACTCTGGCCACAGTGCGTGGGGTGGGGGGCTCCCCATGACACCGCTGCTCCTTCTGTGCCTCCTCACAGGTTTCCCGGAGGGCTCTGACCTGGACCTACCTAGGAGGTAAGTTCTAGTGAAGGTGGGGCTAGGGCAAGAGGGCGGGGCTTCGGGCCAAGGGGAGGGGTGGGAGGCGGGCAGTGCCTAGACTCATCCTATGGGGGAGGGGCTGTCTGGGCACAACCTGGGGTCTGTCTCCCTTCGTCATGGTAAGTGTTGGCTTCCCTCCTTCGGTGTCCGTCTGGGTCTGACCGTGTCCCTCACAGGCGGGTATTTGTCTGGGTCCCCAGCCCTGCTGTGTGCGCTGTCTCTGGTTGTCTGGGGTCGCCTTGTGTGTCTGGCCCTTTACACCTGATCTCCCCTCTTTGTCTGTCCACCTGTAGGACAGACATGTCCGGGGCTGCCCTTTGGTGAAAGGCGGCCTCTGGTCTGTCTGTATCTCACTGTCTGCACCTGGGGCCCTTAAGCAGGGCGCTGACTGTTCCTCCCACCAAGTGTCCTGAGGCCTTCTTGGGGGCTGACTGGGCCTCCAGTCTGACTTTGAAGCCCAGCAGGGTAGGAGGCAGGGAGTTGTCTCCTCCCACCCCCAACCCCGGGCCCTGGAGCAAAGCAGGGGTGCCCTTCAAGGCCTGCTTCTTCCTCATCCTTATTCCTGGGACCCTACACCCCAGCTGGGAGGGTCTGTCTGGGCAGGGGCCTGAGAATGACTGGGGTGGCGGGCAGCCTGCCAGAAGCCATGCTGACCCTGAGCCTATCCCCACCCCGACCCCCATCCTGAGCTCTGGGAAGGCAGGGCAGCTGGCAGAGGGTCTGGGGGTCAGGGTCGGAGGTGAGAGGTCTCAGTGGAGCCAGATGGCCAGGCAATGGATAGAGGCAGCTCTGCTGTCAAGTTGAAGAACAAGGTGGTGGGGCCGGTGGGGGGTGGGGGGCAGCATGAGGTCAGAGATGCAGGGCTTCCAGGGGGTGTCTAGTGGCTTGTGTGTCCCTGCATGTGTCCCAGTGTGCATCTGTCCTTATGTCTGTGCCCTTGTGTGTGTGCATAGGACCTGGGGGGGCACATGGGGAGGAGGTGCTCAGGGCCTGGCAGACAAAGAGCCCATTATGGAACATGCAGTAACAGTGTATGTAGGGGTCCCCCTGTGGGGTCCTGTTGATGGCCCGGGCTGTCTAGACTGGCGGGCAGGGGCCCCTCATTTCCATGATACCTGCATGGCCTCTCAGGTTCCCACCCCGCCCTCCCCGGGCCGTCTGCCCAGCTTCCTCTCCGCTGCCAGCTCAGGCTTTGGACTCCGTGTCCTCAGACAAGGGGCTTGTCTGTCCTGCCCAGACCTGGGGGTGGCCAGTCGGCCAGGAGCCTGAGTTTCCTTCTGAAGACCACCAGACGTGGAGCCAGGGCTGGGGGAGGCGAGAATGCTCCCCTGGGTTGGAGCTGGGGGCTGTGGAGGGACCTGGGGCAGGTTGATGAGAAATTCAGACACTTCTACTGAGGCTTGTGGGCTCCATCTGCAAAAATGCAGGCAGCAGCTGCCTATGGGCCTGTTACTGGGGGGCTGTGATGGGCTTGGGGGTCTGAGCTACTCTGGTGGGCTATTTTAGGGGGCCTGTGGGTGTCTGTAAGTCTAGGTGGGTGTGTGCCACAGTGAGCGGCTGTCTCTATGCCAGTTGTGCGTGTGCATGTCGGCACTCCTGTGGGCTGCTGTTTGTGTGTGGATGGATGTCAGTGTGACTCTGGTTGTGTGTCAGGCTAACCGTGGGTAATTGCAAGTCGATGTGTGAGCCAGTGTATGTGGGTGTCTGGTGTCTGTCAGTGTCACTGGGGGTGACTGTGGTTTGTGTCATCCGATTATGGTGCCCCCCGACCCTCCTCACTAAAAATTCAGCTCCAGGAGGGTAGGGATCTTCATCTCTTCTACTCCCAGTGCTAGAACAGTGCCTGGTACATAACATGCTCAATAAGCAAGTGCTGGATTTGTGGGCTTCCAGGTGACTGTGGACTTCTGCATGTTCCTATGTCCTTTTCCTGTATGTCATTTTCACTGCACATGTTTTATTGTGTCTGTCTGTGGGTCAGTGATATTGTAGGTGTCCAAGGGTATAATCAAGTGTCAGGGTGGGTGACTATGGGTGTAGGTACTGTTGGAGTGTTGTATCTGTTTGTGGGTGACAGAGTTGTAATGGGTGTCTAGGAGGGTCAGTTTAGCTGTATGTAGGTCAAGAATACTATAACCCGATGTCAGGATGTCAAGCATCTGTGCAGACCTTGTACCATCTGTGTGTATGTGTGTCAGGTTGCCTGGGTGACTGTGGGTGTGTCCTTGCCTAGGCGGGCACATGGATATCTACGAGTGCATGTCCAAGTTCTTGTGAATAATGGTGTCTATGTGTACCTCTGTTGGGGCATTTACCTATCTGTGGTTGTCACAATTACTCTGGATGACAGCCCATCATGGGTGCCCATGGGACAGTGAGCCTAGGAGTATCTGTGGGTGCAATGGAAAACTATGTGTGTGTCAGCGTTATATGCAAGGATGTGTCTACCACGGTCGGTGGCAGCTTCATTTCTCTGTGTGGCACTGTTTTCACGGGTGTCAGTCCTGGATGTCCCCGTCATTGTGGGTGATGTGTGTGCCCACGTGGCAGTGTTATGATGGGTGACTGTGTGTGTGCATGTGTGCATCAGCGTTCTTGCAGGTGATGTGAGTAATAATGGGGATGAGGTACGTCGGAGTATAGGGTGTGGATTTGGGGGTCTTCACCAGCGATTTGGGGATATCTAATTGTGACTCTGTAAATGTATCTGTGAGCGGTCCAGGGAGGTGGAGAATCAGTGGGAAAGGAGATGGGGGGAACTTAAATGTAGTGGGGTGGGGGGGCACTTCTCAGGTCCCATCAGCCAATGAGGGGTCTTCTCCGTCCCCTCCTCCCTTCCCCCCACCTCATGCCCTCCAGGGCGAGGGCCCTGTGAAAGGCGCCCTGTCGCTTTAAAAGGGCTCCCCAGCAGTGGGATTCCGGGCCATTTTTCCTTTTTATGGCCACTTTTGGAGGGCGTGATCCTGTTAGCAAACCTTCGCCCCAGTAAATACCCTGCAGCCGCCGCCGGTAATGACAAGCCGGCGGGGAGCCCGCGGGGGGCGCCGGGGCTCCGGCAGGCGGCGCCGCTGCAGCCCCGGGCCCGCGGCCGCAGCGAGGCCCGAGCGAGGCCCCCGCCGGGATCGGTCTCTGCAGGGCCCGCACAGGCCTGCGCGGCCGTGAACTTGGCCGGGAGCGCCTTCCCGAATGCGCGCGCCGGCCGGGAGCCTCTCCCGGTCCCGGATATCCGAGGCCCCCACCCGCTCGGCGCCCCCAAGAACAAAGCTCGCCGCCGCCCTGTCCCAGGGCTCCCGCGGTCAGGTGTCAGGCGGCCTGGGCACCACTGCCCCTACGACCCTCGTCATGCCTCCCTGCCCCGCAGGGGCATCTCGGCCTGCCCTCCCCTCGGCGGCCCCCGCTCACTCGGGACTTGTGTGTCTGTCCCCTGTGGAGGGGTCTGGTCCTCCCGGGGCCCCTTCTCCGGGAAGGCGAGACACAGAGATGCCGCCGGGGCCTCCCCGCCCCCCTTCCCCAGCCGCCGCAACAATGGAGGGCCGGGCTGCAGAGGCCGGGTCGCCAGCCCCCCGTCCGCGAGCAGGTGCGCGAGGGGGCTGCGGCCGGGTCCCGCCGCCGCCCCGTCCGGCCGCGCCCCCTCCCCGTGGGCGGCCCCCGCGCCGCTCGCGCCCCCAGCCCGCCCGGCGCCCGCGCTCACCTTGTTTGGGGCCGCCGCCGCGTTTCCCCTCTCCTGTCCAAAACCCTCCCGGAAAAGCCCCCCGAGCCGAGGCGCCAGCACGGGAAATTGCATTTTGGCGGCTCCGGGGCTGGGCGGGGGCTCCCCAGGCCGCGGGCAGGGGGAGGGGGCCGCGGTGCTCCGGCGCCGGCTCGAACCCGCGGCCGCCGCCTCCCGCCCACCCGCCTGTCTGTCTCGGTGACGTGCCCGCGCTCCCCGCCGCCGCCGCCCCCTCCCTCCTCCCCGCGCCGTGCCGGGCGGTGGGTCCAGCCGCGGCCGTGTGCGCCCCGAGGCCTCCCGCCAGGCGCACCGGGACACAAGAGGGGATGCCCATGGGGCTCCAGGACGCAGCTCCTGGGCTCCGCGCAGGGGACACGGGGGCGCGAGCGGGCACACGCAGAAACCCAGATGCACGCAGACCTGAAAGGCGCACGGGGAGCAAACGTGCACAAAGGCACACGGACCACAAACACAGGGGAGGGTGTGCAAGGGGCTTCCAGACACAACCCCACCGGAGGAAATGGTAGGACATGCAGGAGCACCCGCCACACAAGGATGTCCATAAAACCCAGCTACACGCATAGGGACACCCAGGGTCACACAGACACATGCAAGACACAGACACACACCACCTCCAAGGGACAGGAGGAATGTCCTCAGAACTGAAATATAGTACATAGAGGATCCCGGGGCACACACAGAAAATACTGGCACACAAATACACAGACTCACAGGAATGGCCCCAGAACACACACATGCACGCACACAGGCCCAGGGGCATCCACAAGGCATCCACACAGACATACAAGTGTAAACATAAAACCAACACAGCTCCCCGTTCATCAGGTGCACAGCCATGGGAACACCCTGACACACAACACCTCAACACACATGGATATATACACAGACACAACACACGGATACATACACAGAACAGAAACCCATAGAGACCTGACAGGTACACAGTCTCAGGGGCACACGCAGACACACAAAGTTCACAGGCACACAACTATATGCACAATCACTCATGTACAAAGGGCAGAGGCACACTAGAATCCATAGAACCGACACGCATACCCACAAAACCCCCGGGCAGGTCCCCAGGGCCACAGGGGTCCGCAAGGACACACAAAATACAGGGACACTTGGGGATATGTGTGCCTGGGACCATCTGGTGTAGGCACACACACAGGCTAGGTGTACAGGTCACATACAGGAAGTGGACTCAAACGTTGAACATGGGGTGGGGCTCTTCTGATTTCCTGGACTTGCTCACATGGAGCCCCCATCTTCTCACACAGACACACAGACACACACACACCACGTACATGGGCACACACAGTAGGAAAAGTACACTGGCTGAGGATTCCTCCAGGGATCTGCACACAGGTCCCCCCCACATACTCCCTAACAATACACACAATCCCTGCCTGCCGTGGCCACCTCGACTGGTGGAAAGAGGTCACCTCAGGGCAGACTGTGGTGCCAGCCGGACCTTCCATTGGCTGGGACTTAGCTGACAGATTTCTCATTCAGTGGATCTATTTCTCCCCCACTCCAGTCTGAGAAGGGGTAAAGAAAACCTTCGAGCCCCGCACCCCCAAGCCCAGGCCTTAACCTTTGTGAGCCAGCGCCCTGCTCCATCTGGCCATGCCCCTCCCCTTTGGGCCCCCTCACCACAGTCCTGCCTCACTTTCTCCTTGACAAGTCTCCCTTTCCCATACCCGCCCCCCTTGCTTCAGGTTTCAACCCAGAAAGCCAAGCTCCAGCTGGTCCAGGAGGGTGGATGTCCCCAGGACCCACCAGAGGCTATTGAGGTTCAGCCCTACTCTATACCTGACTTCCCCACAAATGGGGGATAATTCCCTGGAAGAGAGGGCCACGCAAGGAAGAGGATGAGAGTAAGTAGTAACTGGGCCTCCGTGGGTGGGGACAGCTTTGTTGATGTCCCTTATGTAGCCTCCCCCTTCTAACTGAAAAGGAGGGGATTGTTTTGGAATATACAACATTTATTCGTTCAATCCCAATCATCTCAGACTCTTCCTGGCAAGCCAGTGAAGTGAATGTTGTAATTTTTACATATGGGCAACTGAGGCCCAGAAAGGGACTGCCTCTTGCCTAGGGAGGCACAGCCTGTAGGTTGCAGAGCTGGGAATCTCCCCAAGGCCTTTCCCCATCTGCTTTCAGGATGGGCTTGAAGAAGCTCTCCCTCCAGCTTTCTGGCCTGCTGAGCTTCCCTCAACTGCCAGCAGGGGGAAGCAGACTCCAGAGCCCTCCCGCTGTGGGGGCAGGCGGGCTCTCAATTCCCTCTTCCTGCCCAGCCCTCCCCACATCCCAGCAGCTGAAGACTCTGCCTGGACCCCGCAGGCTGGAATCTCCACTGTCAAGATGCAGGGGCTCCAGAAGAAAGGAGCTCTTCTTAAATAAAGCCCCTAGAACTGACATACCGACCAAGGCCTCAGTCGCTCGTGGTCCCTCTTTTTTTTTTAAAAACATCTTTATTGGAGTATAATTGCTTTACAATGGTGTGTTAGTTTCTGCTGTATAACAAAGTGCATCAGCTCTACGTATACATACATCCCCATATCTCCTCCCTCTTGCGTCTCCCTCCCACCCTCCCTATCCCACCCCTCTAGGTGGACACAAAACACCGAGCTGATCTCCCTGCGCTATGCGGCTGCTTCCCACTAGCTATCTGTTTTACGTTCAGTAGTGTGTATACGTCCATGCCGCTCTAAGGTCTAGCTCCACTCCTTGCTGCAACACAGGCTGGCAGGCAGCCTCTGCATTCCTGAACTGGGTCAGACCAGGAGAGAGGATTCCTGGATCCCGGCCCAGTGTTTAGTCCCACCCCTACCCCAAAGTCCTCTGAATATCCCCCGGAGCCCAGCACAGGATGGGAGGGTAAGTGGGGGAAGCCCCAGTACCCGAGCCGCCTGGTTCCTTCTGGCGTGGGAACTGCCCTCCCCACCTCACCCCAGCCCCCAGTTCCTGGGGCCCCTGCCAGTGCTGACTCATAGGGGACCCACGGCTGTGACTCAGCAGCGGCCCTTCCTGAACCTCTCCCTGAGAGATTTCTCACCCTATGTCCCTACTGTCCCCTGAGGGTCTCCTCAGGGACCCAGATGTAGGCTTGGTGGGTGTGTAAACCAGAAGGCCCTTCTCAGCTCCATCAATCCCTGAGCCCCAGTCCCCAAGGACCCCCAAGGCTGTGGCTATGGGTGGATATGCCTGGCTGTGGGGGTCTGGGGCAGTGCCCATGTGTGCCCAGATGTGTGCCCCAGGCAAGGCCCAGTCTGTGAGCGTGCCTTCCTCCACACTCCACTGGCGTCTGGGCAGAGGGTGCTCCATGTCCATATGAGGCCCGGGCTGGGAGCTAGTTTACTCAACCACAGACCAGCTTCTCCAACCATTTTCCCCCTCTCCGGAAATGGCAGCTCCATTCTTCTAGCTACTCAGGCCAAAGCATTTCTTAACAAATGCAATCCATTTACAAATTCAGTTACTGTCCTTTCTAAAGGCACCTAGAATCTTACCCTGTCCAGAGCCCCCATGCAGGTCCAGCCCCCATCATCTCTCCCCTGGACCTATGCAGTTGCCACCTCCTTGCTCTCCCTGTCCCAACCTCCCACAGTCTGTTCCACCGCAGCCCAAGGGCACCTGTGCACACCTTAGTCCCTCTTCTGCTCAGAACCCTCCATGGCTCCCATTTCATTCATACCAAAAGCCCAAGTCCTCCCTGCGGCCCTGCACACTCTATCCTGTCCCCTCCCTCCCTCACCTCCTCTACTCTGTCCCTTATTCCCTCTACTCCAGCCACATGGGCCTCCTCACTGTTCCTCAAACACACCAGGTATTGTCCGGCCTCAGGACCTTTGCACAGGCTGTTCCCCCTGCCAAGAACTCTCTTCCCCCAGATACCCACCCACGGGGCTGCCTCCCTCACCTCCTTCAGGTCTCTGCTTAAATATCATCTCCTCAGTGAGACCTTCCCTGACCCCCCCCATTTAAAATCACACCACCTTGCTTTATCCTGCTCTATTTTTTCTTTTCCATTGGCCTATCACCTTTGAACACACTATATGTTTTACTGCATATTCTTGTTTCTTGTCTGACTCCTTTAGTCACATGTCAGCTCCCTCAGGGCAGGAAGCTTTGACTTGATCACTGTTGGAGCACTGAGAGCAGAGTCTCAGACTGTTGTGTGGACGTATTGATAATTACCATGTTCCTGGCATGTTGGGAAACAAAAAAGACATAGCACCCTCCTGCCACTGTCGGTTGGGGCAGGTAGTCACGTAGCTAGCTGATTGCAGTGAAGAGTTTTCAGTGCTGAAAGCCAGAAGCACAAGGGAGTATAGGGGAGGCATGGGGCCAGCCTGGAGGATGAGGTGCAATCAGGGAAGGCTTCTGGAGGAGGTGAGTTGAGGCAGGGCCTTGAAAGCCAGTGAAGAGTTTGGATATAAGTATAGGGCTGGAAGATTTGGAAGGTTTTAATTTTTAGTTAGGTTTATTGAGGTATCATTTACATAGAGTAAAATTTAGCCCTTATACTATTCTGAGTTTTGACAAATGCATAGAGCTGTATAACCACTGCCTGAATCACAATATAGCAGATATAATAGGAGTATGAGGTCACGTGCACCAGGCCATGCACACAGCAATGGGGACACGGGTAGAAGCAGAGGGCCAGAGGGGAGACCAGTGTGGCTGGCTGTCCATTGGCCTGGATTAGGACAGAGCCCTGGGGGACAGGTGGGAATGGGAAGCTTCAGGAAATGGGGCGGAGAGGTCTCAGAGGTGGACCAAGTGTGGAGGTTGAGGAGGAAGGGTGGGCAGGTTGAGTCAGAGGCACCTGTGGGCCCCCCGGGAGGAGATATTCAGAGAGGGAGGTCATCGATACGTGGTGGTGACCAAAGCTACGCCTAGGTCGGAGAGCATTTGAGAGGCATTTCACAAAGACTGAGGAGGAGAAGGACGGGAAGGAGGTAGGAGAAGGGCCACCAGGAGAATGTAGTGTCCTGTGGCCAAGGAGGAAGTGGGCAAAGGTGACAGATTCTTTTTTTTCTTTTTTGGTCATGTGGTGTGGCATGCAGGATCTTAGTTCCCCCACCAGGGATCAAACCCATGCCCCCTGCGGTGGAAGCATGGAGTCCTAACCACTGGACAGCCAGGGAGTTCTCAAAAGATGACAGAGTCTATATAGAGGTCGAGGACAGTGATGACTGGGAAAATTGGCCTGACTCAGCAACTTGGTGTCAGTGGTGTGATCAGGCAGCCCCTTGAGAAGTAAGGAAGGGAAGGAAACAGAGGCAGTGAGCCCAGCGCGGCACTCTCCAACACAAGTACTGTATACTGTAAGCCACAAACGCAATTACACATGTGAAATTTTAAAAAATTTTAGTAGCCCCTTTGCAAAAAAGTAAAAAGAAACAGGTAAAATGAATATTGATAATATATTCGACTTATCCTGATATACCCAAAATAGCATCGTTTCAACATGTAATCAAGATTTAAAAAACCCTCTCAATCAGATATTTCACATTCTTTAAAAAAGCTTGAGGGACTTCCCTGGTGGCGCAGTGGTTAAGACTCCGTGCTCCCAATGCAGGGGGCCCAGGTTCGATCCCTGGTCAGGGAACTAGACCCCACATGCATGCTGCAACCAATAGTTTGCGTGCCACAACTAAGGAGCCCTCGAGCCACAACTAAGGATCCGCCTGCTGCAACTAAGACTCGGTGCAACCAAATAAATAAATCAATAAACAAATATTTAAAAAAACAAAACTTTATATTTACAACATATCTCAATTTGGAATAGCCACATTTCAGGTGCCCAGTAGACAAGTGACAAGTGGCAATGTCACTGGTAAAGCACAGATCTAGACAGGACCCAGTTTTGCTCTTGCATGACTCACCTCACTCACATCTCCTTAATCCCCACCCTATCGGATCCTGTCTTTATTAGTTGATTTCCCCCACAAAAACTTGTACACAAATGTTCATAGCAGCATTATTCATGTTAGCCAAAAAGTGAAAAATACCCAAATGTCCATTAACTGATGAATGGATTTAAAAAAAATGTGGCATATCCATACCACATATGATTTGGCAATCAAAAGGAATGAAGTTGTGGTACATGCCACAACATGAATTCATCTTGAAAAGTGAATGAAGCCAGTCAGAAGTCACATTATATGAGTCCATTAATATAGAGAGACAGAAAGTAGTTTAGGGGTGCCAGGGGCTGGGGGAGGGGAGGGACTTGGGGAGTGACCACCTATGGGTGCTGGGTTTCTTTTGGGGGACAATGAAAATGTTCTAAAATCGATTGTGGCAATGGTTACACAACTCTGTGAATATACTAAAAACATTGAATTATTTACTTTAAATAGGTCGATTGTACAGTATGTGAGTTTTAGCTCAATAAAGCTGTTATAAAAAATATTTAACCTTAATTACTGAGTGTTTCTGTGCTCCCTTAAACTTTGCCTCCCAATGGAGTGCCTCTCTCTTCTCAACCTAGTCCAGGCCCTGCTATTCTTCCCACACCACGCTTAAGAGGGACAGATAAGGTAGAGAAAAGGCCCCAGGGCAGGTCCAAGGAGGGGAGGCCTGGGCGGAGAGGTAGTAAAGCCAGGGAGATGTGGCCAGATGTGCCCCCAGCGCCCTTGTTTCCTACCAGAAGTCATGGGCTTCCCTGAGTTGCAGGCTCTCCGAGGTGGGAAGAATGATGCCTCCAAAGCCTGATTCCAAGGGTCCCGGCCTACCGGCGCAACCAGACAGCCTGACTCAGTTTGCCCGCTGTATGCGTGTGACCTTCCGCTGTCCCCCTAGTGACTCAGGCTGCTTGGGAGCCCCCTCCCTGGGGATGCTCGGCTGCCCACGATGACTTTTCACAGACATTGTGAAAGTGGGCTGGCGCCCGGGGTCCTGCGGGCAGCCCACCAGGGCCTTGTCCCCACAGCCTGTCTCCCCCAGAGGGCCTGGGTCTGGGGGAGGGAGGTGGGGAGCTCTTCTCAAAGGGCCTTTGTGGGAGCGGCTGGGACGCTGGGGGGGTGCTGCCGGGGGACCACGCCCTGCGTGACTCACTCTTCATTGCTGGGCAGTGACTCACGCCTAGGCCCCCCTCCTGCCCGCTTGCAGCAGGTGCTGCCAGCGCCAGTTTCGGGATGGGGGCCCCCCGAAGCCAGGTTCATGCCACCTTACAGCGGGCCTGTGATCTGCACTCATTTCCAGGGGTGCCCGCCCTGCCCTGCCCTCCTCGCCCTGCAGGGCTCAGACCACGGAGAAAACTTCCCACAGTCCCTCTTGTTCTTGGTGGGATGGGGCGGGGGGCACAGCCCTGGTACTGAGATGTGCCAGCTATTATCTCACGTATGATTCGTGGAATCCCCAAACCACCGGAGTGGTAGGGCGTTCTTGCTACCTCCTTTAACAGATGAGGAAACTGAGGCTTGGTGAGATTATGAAGTTTGCCCAAAGACCTAAGAAGCAGATCAAACCCAGAGTTGGGGCATATCAAAGTGATGCCCGAGTGTATATAGGTAATGATCCCAGCTGCCTTGTGCACCAGTAATGGGTTACTGCAGCCTGTAATGTTGCGTCCATTTTACCGATGAGCAAACTGAGGCAATGAGCGCCTAAGCCACACCCGAGAGTGAGAGGCTGGGACGGGATTCGAACCGATATCTGCAGCCGGGGCTTGTTCCGACGCTTCGCAACCGGCCTTGAGCACCCACTTGGGGGCTGGGGCGCCCCAGCCGCCGGGCCCCTCCAGCCGCCGGGGCCAGCCGGGACCCGGCCGCCCGCCAGGCTGCCGGGCGCCGCGCCCGCCTGCATCACGCCGCTGTGAGTCACCGAGCGCGCCGGCCCCGCCCCCCGCGCCAACAAACAGCGCGTTGCCTGGCAACCGCCGCAGGTTCCCCGCCCGGGCCGCTCTCGAGGACCGGGGTTCGAGCCTCCAGCCCGGTGGAAGCTGTGAGAGGCTCCGCGAGCCGGTGGCTTAACTCAGATTAGGGACTTAGATCAGGCCTGCAGTCCTGGATAGCACGGAGATGAGGGCGAAAGACACAGCAGTGGTTCAACGGCAGGGGGGTGGGGGTGGCGCGGGGTTGGAGTGTGTGGGGAGAACAGAGGGTCCCTAAGCCAGACCTGCCCCTGGTTCTCAGGAGGCCGGTGCCAGGGTCAGGGGATGGCACTGGAGACTCGCTGTGGGGTGAGACGTGCCCTGAGGAGCTGGGCTAGAGCTGTGGTCAAGAAGCCATTGTCCTAGAGGGATCTGGGGAGCCGACCTGGGGGTGGGGATCAGGAGGGCTGTGGTGGGAGCTTTTGGCTTTTCACCATCCCCCCACCCTCAAAGGCGCTAACACAATGAGCACGTTCTATGTTCCAAGCTCTGTTCTACACACGTGTGTACCTATGGACATTAATGTTCGCAACAGCTCTCTGACATTCCACTGGTATTATTCCCATTTGACACATGGGGAAACCGAGTCACAGAGAAGCAAAATCCTTTGCTAGAAGAGTATCAAGCTTGAAACCAGGGTGACTTGGGCTCCTTTGCTCCTGTCAGTGGGTGCATGTCCCCTCTTGGGGGCCGTCATATCTGTGGGAGTCTCCAGCGTGGTTATGAGTGACAAGTCCACTCGGAGCTTGGGTGGGACATGTAAGGCTGTGATAGGGGCTGGGTGGGCTCCTTGGGGACTGTTGACACAAGGCTGTGTCCTCCAGAGGCTGTGCCAGGCCCCCTCCCAGGCTGCCAGGCTATTTGAGGGCAGGGAGAGAGTTCCCCAAGGGCCAGCATCACTTCACTCTAGGCTCCCCAGGACCCATACTAGCCACCACGGAGCTGCCCACGGGACCCCTAAGGGGGCTGCATGAGGGGTTTCCCAGGGCCCCAGACCCCGTGGGGTAGGGAAAAGAGTAGGTACCAACGCTGGAGCAGGGTGGGCAGGGACATGCCCCAACCCCACCCCTGGCTACCTTTGCGTCATTTAAGAAACGTTCATTTTACTTAAATGATTGATTAAATTACCCATATGTTTGAGTGAGGAGACAGAAGTGTACAGAGTCTCTGGAGAGTGTAAAGTCAGAGGGTCATGGTGGGAGGTGAGGAAGGCTTCCTGGAGGAGGTGATGGCCTAGGACCTGAAGGATGCTCATGAGTTGGCAGGTGGGTATGAAAGGCAGGTTGGAGAGAAGGTGGGGACCTGACAAGCAGGGTCTTGTAGGTGACAAGGGGGACCATGTAGGAACTTTTCGCAGCGGATGGTGGAAGGGAGTTGTGACTGGATTTAATTGGCTCTCTCTGGAGAATGGATGGAAGGAGTAAGGGTGGAAGCAAGGAGACCAGGGAGACCTGACTGTTGGAGTGTTTTCAGGCCAGAGATGATGGTGGCTCAGAAATACAGTTGCTAGATTTAGCAAATAAAAATACAGGATACCTAGTTAAATTTGATATTCAGATATAGAGCAAGTAAAAGCATTTTTTTTGGTAAAATATATCCCAACTATTGCATGGGACATACTGATACTAAATGATTCATTGTTTATCTGAAAATCAATTTTAACTGGGTGTCCTGTATTTTATCTGGCAAAAGTACTTGAGGGTCTCAGGGAACCCTGGGGATGGGGAAACGATAATATAACAACGATGGTGCAAATGCACTTTGAAGTGTGTACTACTATCATCCCCATTCTGCAGATAAGTAAACTGAGGCCCAGAGAATTTTTTTTTTTTTTTTGGTAACATGTCTCTACAGTTAGTAAGTAGGTGACCCCCGATTGGAACCTAGGCATATTGATTACAGTTCACCAGCCGATTAGAGCTGGCATCCCCCCTCCTCCCCGGGGGTGGGGTGGGGAATGGGACTTAGGCGACAGGGTTTCCTCGGTTTCTGGTGACCCAGGTAAGGGCCTTCTTAATGCAATAGGCTCCTCAGCCCCCTCTTCCAGCCAGGGATCTGTGCCACCTCCTTTGCGCCTCTCCTCTCAGGGTACTGAGGCAGTGGGAGGGACGGGAGTCGGCCTCAGGGGGGCTCCTCTCCCCGGCTGAGGCTTGTCCTCGGCCTCCTCCAAGCCGGGAGGATCCGCCGTCTGCGCCCGCCGGCAGGGGGAGGGGGAGGGTTATTTTTACCTCCCTCCAGGCAGCCGGGGCGACAGGAAGCGAGCGCGCAGCCCGCCAGATGTGGGGAGCCAGACAGCTGGGAGCAGCCACAGCTGGACTGGCGGCCGGCTGGGGGCGGGGGGAGGCAGGGTGTGCAGAGGGCGGATCCCAGGCTCAGGTCCCCTCTTTGTTCCCGGCCGCCCCAGCCTCCCCTCTGAGGTCCCCCCCTCACTCCCATCCCCCGCTGCTCATCTCAGGGGTGGCCTCGCTGTCCCCCATCTTCGCGCCAGTGTCCCCGGTGCTCATGGGCTCTCGGGACTCGGGCGGAGAGGGGACCCTGCTTCTAGCCCCCTGGTCCCAGCAGAGTGAGGAGTGGAAGGGGGAGACAGCCCCTCGCCGGCCCTGCCTGCCACCGCCATTGTTTACCCGTCGGCTGCCTCCTAGGAAACTTAACCCGCCCGCGGTAATTTTATTTGGGAACTTCGGCCAGTTGCCATAGCAACCCCCAGTGACGTCAGAGGGGCTGGGGCCCGAAATCCCCGGGAAAGGGGGGATGGGTTTAGGGGGGGAGACCCCCAGGAGGGACCCTCCTTAACCCTGCGCCTGCCGGGCCCCAGTCAGAGGGGAGATGGCAGCCAGATGCGACACCTCTTGGGCGCCCCCATTCTGGCCCGGTGCCAAGTTAGGGTGGCCGGCCAGGCCCTGATGTCATCCAGTGCTGGGTGGGTGGTGAGTCAGTCCTCGGGTGGGGGCTGGGCCAGGCCTGGGGGGCTCTTCCTATCTGACTCACCCCTCCCCCAGCACCCTGATGGACCCTGCCCTGGGGATTTCAGGCACCTGGCTGGGGGTCCCCATAGATCCCTGGGGTCTCTCTGCCACTCTGAACTGTAGGTGGGTAGGCAAGGGCTTTTCTGGTTCTCTCAACACCAGTTTGGTGGGGTTGAATGAAACGGTTAGTGGCAGTGAACTGGGGCCACCACACAATGTCCTTCCCCGGATGCGGGGAGTGGCTGGTGTCCTAATGAGGGGGCAGGTGGTGGGATCCCAGCTCAGTCCATAACACAGCTTGTCACCAGGGTGACGGGAGGCAGGGGCCCTGACTGGCAAGGAGGAGCAGAGCGCCAGCCTGGGGCTGGGCTGGGAGGAGCCACCCTAACCACAGTGACGTGGGACTTCCTCGGCAGGGCCTGTTTGATGTCTCTGTGTGCAGCGTTGCCATGGGGCCAGGCAGGCGGCCCTGCGTATGAGCCGGGGTGACCTACAGGGTGACTGAGTCTGTCAGGGTCCTTTGACCCAGCTCCCCCAAGCCAGGTCTGCATGACTACATAAGCCTGGCGTACCTATGTGAACATGCTCATCCAGCTTTGACCCCGCATCAGGCCCTGGACCAGGAAGGACATGGTGCAGCTCATCTCTGAATCTCATAACAACTGCAAAAGGCACATTTTCAGGCCCATTTTACAGATAAAGAAACTGAGGCTCAGAGAGGTGTGATTACTTGGCCAAAGACATCCAGCTTGAAGCTGGGGAGCAAAAATTGGAAACTCAGTTTTTTCGCTCTGCTCCCCGCCCCCCACCATCGCACTGGTCTCCTCGCTGTTTCTCAAATACTCCAGGAACTTCCTGCTTCAGGGCCTTTGCACTGGCTGTTCCCTCTCTACCTGAAACTCTCTTCCTCCAGATGTCTGCATGGCTTTTCCCTTACCTCCTATAAATCTTTGTTCAAATGTCACCTCCTCCGCAGGGTAGCCTTTCCTGACCTGGCCCCCACCACATCCCTCCTCATCTCCTTTGCCCCCTTCTATTCTCTCCCTAACACATACCACCCAACACACCATGTATCTTTATACCTGTCTATTCATTGTGTATTTCCCCATAGATGTGGACTCCATGAGGGCAGGGTTTTTTTTCTGGCTTGTTCTCTGCTGTGTTCCCAGTGCCCAGAACAGCACCTGGCACACAGCAGGCACTCAAGAATGTTTGAAGAATGAACAAATGGGCGTGTGTGTATGCCCTGTGCCACTTGACCGCTTGGCCTGGTCTCACCCTGGCCCTGTCCTCTCACCCCTCCCCGTCATTACAAAGGATCAGTTGGCCACTTTGGAGAGCTCCGATCCCTGTTGGCTGCTGTCCCTGGGTAAATTGGCCGGCTCGGGACCAGGGTGTGTGCGTGTGTGGGGGGCAAATGTCAGGAATCCAGATGGAGGGCTGAGGGCACCGGGAGGACCCTCCAAACTTGGGCTGAGGGTTGCTGAGCTGAGGTGGTCCAAGCCACGTGCAGGGAAATGGCAGAATGGCTTACATGGGCTCAGGGCCTTTGGCACGGGTATCCCTGGAGGCCATCGTGGAGGAGGCATTTCCCCTAAATGTGTGCCCGATTGGACGAATACGGAGAGGAGGATGGTTCTGGATGGGAGACCTTGCCCTGCGGTGTAAAGGTAGTGTTCTGGATGGGCGGCGTGGCGGGGGTGCCCCACTGTAATTTGGTCACTGTATGCTTCTGGAATGATGTATGTGTGTGTGTGTGTGTGTGTCCACAGGAAGACTCTGGACCCTGGGAACTCCATTCCCCTGTTTGTAGCTGCTCAGGAAGCCATGTGGCGAGTGCCCCACCCCCTCTGGGCCCCACCCTGAGTCGGGGAATTCTGTGCCACCCCAAATCTCCCCCTGGGGCCCCACAGGCGGCTCTGCCCCCTCCTGCCCCAACCTGCCAGATCCTGCAGCCTGGGCCAGCCTGCCCCTTGGGCCCCAGAGAGAAGAAAGACCCAGGAGTCCCCAGGGCTGGGCCCCATGGGATAGTAGCTAGGTGCGGCTTCTGCCCCCCTCTCCGCAATCCCACCAAGATCCAAAGTAGGAGCCTGTTAAGCTGAACTGAGGAAACGAGGGGCTCTGGAGGAATTCTGGGGTGCAAGTTGACCCAGAGGCACTCAACCAGCCCCTCCAGTCTTCTGCCTGGGTCTGCTGCTGGGTCGCCCCCTCCCCACCCCAGCTTTAGTCTTATTGCCTGGGAAGTGGGGTGGTGAAGAATCTGACCCCCAGCCCTAATTATATGACTTCGGAAATGTTGGAGCGGGGGTGGGTGGGAGAAAAACTGTCTCCCATAGCAATGCTCACACAGGTCTGGGAAGGGTCCTCTGGCTGCAGAACCTTGCTGTGGCATCATGGTGGTGGTGGTGGTCTGGAGGTCACTGGCCCCAGTCCCATCTTCGAGAGGGCAAAGTGGCATCCAGGCATGCCCAAGGAGGCTGGCTTGGCATCAGAGGGCACCCCGCCCCCCTTTGCTGAGTTTTGTTCCCGGCCCCCCACCTGGGCACAGGGCCAGGCCCCAAGGCAGGGCCTCGTCCTGGGGAACAATGCCTCCGTGTTCCTCCTCCCAGTGGAGGGGAGGCCGGTAGAGGATGAGGTGGGACAGACACGCATGCAGGGAAGGAGGGAGGGATCCAGGGAGGGCCTCTCTCCTAGGGATACTCCAGGAGCTGGGGAGTTTCCCAGAGGCCCTGGGTGTGTGCCGGGAAGCCTGAGGGGGGAGGGGACCTAGACCAGGGACCACCTGGACTGGGGTCAGAAAGTCTTCAATGGCAGCAGGAGAGGGTTGGGTGGGATAAAAGGAGGGACTTCCCGAGGCTAAAGAATGGACTGTGGAACTGGAAAGAGTGGGGATTCGTGTTTGGCAGAATCCCAGAATACCCAGGCCCATGCCCTCCCAGGGAAGGGAGGGGTCCGCGGTGGCAGTGTGACACCCATGCCCCCTCCATCTCCCCTCCCCTTGTCTACGGCCTCCTGGGTTTCTCTCCCTGCCTAGGGCAGGACCTAGGCCAAGGGGAGTTTCGGAGGTGCGATGTGAATTAGGACCCCTGCTCCCGCCCTATCCCAGCAGGAAGAGCCTTCGCTGAAAAACTGGGGCTAGACCCCGAGTCCAGGACCCAGAGGGAGGAGTTGGGCTGAGTATGGGGCCCAGGAAGAGTTGGGACAAGGGAGGAGAAAGTTGGGGCTGAGTTGGGGACAGGACAGAGTTGGGGGACCGGAGAAAGAAAGTGGGGGCGGACCGGCTCCGGGGGCACATGACGGCGGCGCCCGCCCCGCCCCGCGCCCGCCCCCTGCCCGGCCGCGGGGGAGGAGACGGGGAGGTTTTAAAAGCGATTCGACCCCGCGGCGGGCCGGCCAGTGAGTGGGATGGAGCGCGGTCGGCGACCGCCCCCGGCTCGTTTCGGCCCCGCCGCCCGCCCGCCCGTGTCTCCGCCAGCCGGGCCGGGGCGGCGGCCGGAGCCCCGAGTGCCGGCTCCCCTCCCCCGTGGGTGAGTCGGGGAGGGAACCGGGAGGGAGGCGGCGGCGCCGTGGTGGCGGCGGCAACTTTTCCGCGCCGGACTCTGGGGCTGAGTGGGGGTGCGCCCGGCGGGTCCGCCGGCCCTTGGCGAGGGGGAGGGCGCCGCCCCGCGCCCCGCCGCCGGTGGCTGGGGGAGGACCGCGGGGCCCGTGTATCTGGTGGTGGCGGCGACGGAGTCCCGGGGCGCCCCCTACAGAGCGGGGGAAGGGCGGCCCACCTCTAACCCGTCCCCTGGAGCCCGCCGCGGCCCCCCATCCACTCCCCCCACCAGGAGACTCCTGCGAGTGTGGTGGGGAGGACGGGTCCCAACGCGACCGGCGCAGGTCGAGGTGGGCAGGAGTTGGTCGCAGGGTGGGAGGATATGTGCCTCGCTTGGGGTGCAGGGAATGGCCCCTGGGGGTGCATGTCTGGGCTTTGTGGGTCAGGGTCTCCCAGAGTTCTGTGGATGCGGGTGGGAGACAGTGGTTCAAGTTTTTGACATGTCAGCCAGTGAGTGAGGGGAAGGCCTTCCACAGAGGAGAGGGCTGGGGCCCAGCAGTACAGCCTGGGCTTAGGAGGACTTGGGGGACCCTCTCCTCCCTTCCCACTCCTTTTGGCCCAGTGGAGAAGGGCTCGTTCATAGGAAGGGGGCCAGGTTTGGGAGATTCCTGGAGGGCTGACTCCCCAGCCCTGTGTAGCTTGGGGTCCCCGTGCCCTCGGGAGGCAGGAAGAGGGTGAAAGGACCCAGACTGAACCCTGACCCCTTCATCCTAGCCCCAGACTGACCTCTGACCCCAGCACCGGACTTGACTGCTACCAAAGCCCCCAGCCGTACACTGACTGTCCTATGCAACCCAGCCAGGCCCAGACCCAGTGAGTGGCCTCCTGAATGCCTTGGAGGTGCAGTTGGCTCCCTGTCACCTGTCCCCTCTGCCCCAGCCCCAACCAGCTGCCTGTCCATGGCTGGTGGTATATGAGGGTGAGGCTGGGATGTGTGGGACCCTTGGCATGAGGGGTGTCCTCTGGCAGCCCTGCCCATGCCAGCCCTAGCTGGAGGGCAGTACCCAACAGGTGCCCGGGCTTAGAGGCGAGGTGATGCAGGACACACCCTGTCCGCTCGCCCACGCACCCTGCCCGGGCCAGCCGGTGCGCATGTGTTCACATGCCACCGTCCTGGGAAGGCATGGGCCCTAGGGCCTGGTGCCAGCTCTGTCCTAGTGCCCAGGAGGCACCCATTGCCCTCTGTCCTTGCAGGATGTCCTCTGGGAGCTCCCTCAAGACCCCAACGGGCAAGTCTTGTCTGTGGGCCTGGAGGGGGCCCTAAAATAGCTGCTAGCCTGGCTCGGGGCTGGCACGCGGAGCACATGCGTGACAGGGCGTGTCCAGGGGGGTCGGGCCTGTCTGTGCTGGCCCAGCCGCTGAGTCTCGCAGACCCTTGCTCACTGGAGAGAAACAGCAGAGGCGGATGCTCCAGGGGTCCTCCCTGGGACCCCCGTACCAACCCCTGCCTGTTGTAAGTAGAGGCCAGATGTTCTGTGCAGGCCGCAGCTGCGGGGCAAACCCCTGTCCCATTTGCAGTCACAGGGTCACTGGCCCCCTGGGTGCAGTGGGATGACCTGTTCTCTGGGGGCCCAGGTGATGCTCTGATACACTGTAAGGCATTTTTCAGAGTTTGCCCTTCACTTTGGGAGGCTGGGTGGGGGAGTCTGTTCGAAGTGAAGGACACCGCAAGGAACCCTGGGCGGTCTGAAGAAAACTCCTTCCGGCCCCTCTCTGGGCTGGCTGGCTGGCCCTTTCCCACTTTGGATACACTTTATGCCAGGATCAGGCCTGGCTTTTCCTTAGACTTCCCGCGTGACCTTGGGCCTGGTTCTGAACCCTCTGGGCCTCAGTTTCTCCATCTGTATATGGGAAGCATTGGGAAAAACGAGCGGAGAGAAGTGTGTGCTTCCCTTCCCTGTCCTGGGCCCTCACTTTCAGATCCCTTGGAGGGCACTCCGGCCACCTTCCCTCCTGCCACTGGGTATCCTGCGTGAACACGGAGGTGTGCCTGGGGGAAGCCTGGTCCCCCGGGAAGGACGTACTCGGAAACCAGTGGGTGTGGGTGTGTGAGAATCCTTGGGCAGAGAAGGACACCGCCATGCTGGGCACAGCTGAGTCATGCTGCAGCGGCGCCTTGCCCCAGGGTGCTGGAGCTGGCGCCACCCTGGGTGTGGTCACTGAGCTGTGGCCCTGGGCAGAGCAGGCCTGGGTGGTCTGGGATGGGGTCCTGGATGGTGAGGGGCCAGGGAACTGACTTCTGAGATGCTAAGCCCCTTGGCCTCTCTCTGGCCTTGGTCAGGCGTCATCGTCCAGTACCATGGTCACCCACACCCTGAGAATACCTTGGGGAGCCAAGGAATCCTGACCTTTGGGCCTGGGAATTGTCGGGGTGCTATAGGAGGGGGACAGGGCCTGGAAACCAGCAACTGCCTTCAAGGCCAGTGGCCCCCAAAAGGCAGGCCAGGAGGCCAGGACAAGGATAAGGCAGAGATGGACATGGCAGTAGGGTGTACCCCTCAGTAAAGGGCCCAAAAGTGTGGATATTAGGGGTCCCCTGGAAATTCTGTGACTGGTCTGAGGGGGATTAAAGTTGAAGGCAGGGGTTGGAGCGTGGCGTGGCTGGGCACCATGGGGGCTGGGATGTGACTTGCATGGTTCCCCTATTTATAACAAGTGATTCAGTCCTCACTTACTCACCCCTTCCTGAGCCTGCCCCCCTCCCCCGAGCCCTGGGTGGGCAGCAGGGCCCACCCACTTACCAGTGCCCTGCCTTCCTCCAGCCGGGCGCCAACCTCTGAGGTCTGCCCATTGGGCCGGTTGTTATGGTGGCCACGTTGGGCTGGGGGTGAGGGGTGGGGGGCGGGTGGTCAGGCGGCACTTGGCTGGGCAGCCCAGGTTAGCGGCTGGCTCGGGGCCTGGCCTAGGGAGCCTCTGCGGAGAGTCTGGGCCCATTAGGCAAAGCGTTAGTGACAGGCTGGGAGGGCGGGCAGCAGCAGCGGGCAGGGCGGGGCCTGCAGCCCTTGGTATTTTCCGATCCCAGCTGCTCTGAGAGGGTGGAAAGTATTTGGGGACCAGGCTTGGGGGCGGTGGTGGTGGCGCCCCCGGCGGAAGCTGCCCCTGATTCATTCTTGGAGCATGGGGTTGGGGGGGGCAGGCATTACAGAGTATGTCTCACGAGTCCACGCCCTGTCTGCAGAGCGTACTCAGACATACATCCATACATCCATCCATCCATCGGTGTGGCCTGGGGCCTGCTGTGCTCGCTGGGCCCAGGGCCCTTCCTCCCCACAATGCCTCCAGCTGCCAGGAGCTTGGCCCTCCTTGGACACCATCTCCCCAGAGCCTGAGAGACACGCCTATGGTAACGGGGCCCTGCTTCTGGGCACCTGCATGAGGGTGCCCCCTCCACTCGAGAACCAGGCCTTTTACGCCTGCGGGGATGGGGAGTGGCCTTGGCCCCGGCCCGGGGCTCTGTGCAGGGGAAACCCCACAGGAAACGGGCCTGGCCAAATGGCCGCCCTTCCCGTTCTCGTCCCTGGGACACGAATGTGCTGTCTCACTTCCGGAGGCGGCCCAGGGAGGCCGGCCGCCCTGCGGGGCCTTGTCTGCTCCTGGTTGGTGCCCCTAAACCTTGAGGGAACAGGGCTGGGCTAGGGCCTGACCGTAAAGCGGGTGGCCAGTGTCTATGTATGTGTGTATGGAGGGGTGGAGGCACAGAGCACGACACCTCACTCCACCTGTCTCCCGGTGGTGGCCACCACCTACCAGATCTGGACGCTGGGGTCCTACCCGTGTGCAGCATCTTCAGTGCCATCATCCTTCCTGTTTGTGCCTGGTGAATGGTGACAGAGTAGCCCCATCCTAATTATACACAGCACTCGTGGGATCCTTACCATGACATTATCCCTGCTTTGCCGGCGGGGAGACGGAGGCCCAGAGAGACTGAGTGACTTGAGAGTCACCCAGCTGGGAAGCTGCAGAGCCAGGGTTCACATGCAGCTGGACTGGCTCCAGAGCTGGATCTCGTAGCCGCAGGGCTCTCATCATACGGGAGGTCTCTGTTTACTGAACACAGGGCTGGTTTCATGGGCATGTGACCTGTGCCATTCACAGGGTCACCTGCCACTGAGAAGGACCTGGAGCTTGGGTTCATGCTCTGCTGTCGTCTTGAAATTCTTAATTTGTGGACAAGGGGCCCCAAGTTTTCATTTTGCACTGAGTCCCACAAATTCTGTAGGTGGTCTTGGTGCCAGGTACTTGCTAGGCAGCACTCTTGGCGAAACCTCACCATGCTATGTGGTAGAGACTCTTGGCTCCATTTTACAGATGGGGAGACTGAGGCTTGGAGGGCATTTGGGAAACTGCCGAGCTGGGATTTGCACCTCGAGCCCGGGTCCGGTGCTCTGGGGGCGTGCGTGCCTCGGGGGAGACCTGGGCGCCCGCTGCCGGCATCCGCTCACTCTGGTGGGGCGCGGGCTGAGGCCTGACCACCAAGGAGACAGGGCCACGCGGGGTGGCCCTGGTGGTTTCCTCCTGCCCTTCAGGCTTCTAGGAAGTGGCGCCAGCTGGGGTGAGATCACTTCCTCACCCTCCTGCCCGCCACCCCCTCAGCTTCCTCTCCCCATGGCCTCAGTTAGCCTGCCCAGGGCTCAGTGGTGGGGGTGGTGAAGAAGGGGAGAGGGGACCTGGTTCTGGGAGCTCCTGCAGCCTCCTTGGCTGACAGTGACCCTCTGGGTATCGCTACCTCTCTGGGCCTGGGAGGCATGGCTGGGGCTGGGGGTGGTCTAGCTCTCTCTTTAGCTGCTGCTGCACGTGGGGAAAAAGGGCTTCCCTGCGAGACCTCAACGGATGGCAGCAAGTGGGGAGCTGGAGGGCAGATGTCCTCAAATCTCATTACCTCCTTTTGTCTCTCCTAGGTGCCAGCTGCTGGCCCTGCCTGGTGCCCCCCCACCCCTGTGCCATGGCCGGCTGGGGTTCCTGGGGATGGGATTTGCTGCCTGTCACAAATCACATTGCCAGGGATTTCCAACCGACCCTGAGCCCTGCCTCTGGGGCCACCGCTGTCACTGCTTCCGCTGAGGACACTGACCCAGGGATGGGGATGGGGTGGCAGAGAGGCCTCCACCGCCTGCGTCTGGCCTGGGGAGCAGGGCTTAGCTGCTTGTGAGCAGGTCCACAGCAAGTCGTGTTCACAGTGGCTAAGTTCCGCCCCCCGGGGCCCCGCCTCCTCTGGCCCTGCCACCTCTCCCCTCCGCCTGCCTGTCCAACCTACGGGCCTCCCTGGGCTCTGCCTCCCGTGCCTACTGAGCTGAAACACAGTTGATTTGTGCAGACTGGCTCAGTTCAGCAGGAACAGGAGTCAAGCCCCCTTGGAGTCTTCGGCCCCTGCCTTCCTTGGGTGGGCCAGTGGCTGCCTGGGAGAAGAGATGAGGACCCTGCCCTGGACCTGTGTCTGGAGGAGGAACCTGGGGATGAGTGGAGCCTGGGATGGGATGGGTGAACCCAGCTGTCTGCTGCAGGCCCCCTCCTCCAATTCTGCACTTGGGGACCCCCACACAGTCCCATCTCAGGCTGGGCTGTGTTCCCAGGCCGGATGGGTAGGCAGGCGGGTGGCCAGCCTTTCCATGAAAAAAGGAAGCCAGCTGTGTCCCCGCCTGGCCGACCCTTGGCCCCTCCTCTCCCAAGCCTGGTTGGGGGATGGCTGGCTCGCATCTTCCCAGCAGTCAGTTACCCAAGAGGAAGCTGCCTTGGGCCCCCAGACCGTTAAATGCCAACTCCGGGCTTCCGGAACCAGGCTGGCCTGACCTGAACCTGCCTGGCCCCTTCTCCCTGGGCCCTGCGGCTTCCTAACTTGGGGGGGAGGAGCCATGGCACCCTCCTGGCACGTGGGGCAGGGAATGAGGTCCCTGTGGGCCCAAAGGACACAAGCAGGCCCGCTCAGTCCTTGGGTGGTCCCAGGGCATGGACGCATTGAGACTTTGTCCATCATCAGATGGAATGGGGCTCTTTTGGGGGTGAGACTGGGGAGGCAGAGTGAAGCCCCCCGAGTTGGCTCAGTGTACCCCTGTCCCACTGGGGCAGGGGCAGACAGCAGCTTGGGGAAGTCTATGCTGTGTGTCGAGCCTGTTGTCCAATTAAATAAAAGCTGCCCCCTGCCTCATTCCTGAAGGTCTGGTGGTTTGTGATTTATTCTGGCCTCCAACCCTGAAGTTTCTGGCTGTTTGGGGAGGGTTGATTGGTCTGAATTTACTGTCCTGGCATCCTGGGCTCCTGACTTCACAGGATCCCCATCCCTGCCCCGCCTGCTCTGAGGAAGGTGATAATTTAGTCACGTGGGCGGAAAGGGTGCCCTTGTCATGGAAAGGTGACCTTGAGGAGTGTCCTAGGGATGGGTGTTGACCCCGCGTGAAACCCTGGGCTGGAGGGACTGACTTTCAGGGTGGAGGGACTGACTTTCAGGGTTGGTGTGGTGACAGGGAGGACTGTCCTTAGAGGGACTTAGACGGGATCATGATGAGGCATGCCCCACATCCAGGGCCGGGCGTGGGAGAGAATGGGACCCAATCTAAACTCGTGGCTGGGGGTGACCCTGAGGGAAACACTGGACATTTGGGGATAACTGGGACCTGAAGGTTTTGATCTAGTGACATCTGGGGATAACTTAGACATAAGGGACAACTTGGGCTGGGGGTAAGATTTGGGGTGTCTGGTATTTGAGAAGGCTGGCGGGGAACTTGGGCTTGAGGTGTGTATGTGGGCCCAAGGGGGACATCTGGCTGTGACTGGGACCTGAGTCGCGCCCTAGGTCTGTGGGGAACATCTGTAGATGACTTTGAGAGGTGAGGGGCACGGTAAGGGGCACCCCAGGTCTGAGGATGTTTGGAGGCATTTGGGACCACAAGGGCCAAAGCTGATGTAGAATGCTCAGAACTGCCACTCCTACCCTCCCAGGCCTCCAGGCGGCACTAAGGAGCGTGCGGGTCAGCGGGGGGTCTCCCTGCACATACCTGCGGGAATGCGTGAGGCGGGGCAGGAGGTGGGACCGCCTCCAACTGGTTCCCTCCAGCGCAGGGAGGAGCCACGAACCAATCGCCAGGCCCAGCGCCACCGAAGGCCCGCCCACTGCTGCGCGCGGACACTCGGCGCCCTCTAGCGGCCAGCTCCGCCCAGCCTCGCTCTGAGCCCCGCCCCTCCGGGAGGCCTCTGTCCTCGCCTGCCCCGGCCCTGACAGTGACCCAGTCTGTCCCTCTGTCCGTCACCCTCTAAAGGCAGGAAGCTAGTAAAGGAAGGCAACCAAGGGCCTTCTTGCCGTCCACCAGATCCCTCTATTTGGGGGCTGGGAGCCTCATCCTTGGTAAAGGAGCCCAGACACGCCCCCCCCATTGACCTCGCCCATCAAGGCCTTGTCTAAGCCGAGTTCCCACCTTTGGGGGGGCGGGTCTTCCTCACCCAGCTGCACCCAGCACCTGACACGCACCACCGCCCCGTGCTCAGAAACTTGCAATTAACTCCAATAGCTAGTGCTGGAGCCAGGGCACCCCCTAGTGGCCATTCCCACCGCTGCATGGGTCATGCAGCCCGGGGTGAGCAATCAGTGGCCCTACCCCAGCAAGGTACTAAATCTAGCTCTGTCGCTTTCTAAAACCGAGTGCCCTTTCTTAAACTTTGGAGCCTCAGTTTTCTCCTCTGTAAAATAGGAATGCTAATCCTACCGACTCGTAGGGCTGTTATGACAGGTGTTATAACAGGTGACAGGTGTAAAGCGCAGGTGTCAGCCCCCGGCTTGCTCATAGCTCTCTCTCCCTGTCTGCTATCATCCATACTGTTACCACTGGAGGAAACCAGCAGTGGCTCCCATTGTACCCCTCACTTGAAGCTGTACCCAGAGAAGAGGCTGGAGATTTTCTGTGGGGGGGAAAAGGAGGCCCTGGCAGGGGGCCACAATGGGGGTGGGGGCGCGGAACATGCCTTAGTCTCCAAATAAAATTAAAAAGAACAAGCTGTGTTCAACTTAAAAAAAAAAAAGGAAATACAATATATGGTTCAATAAATAGAAAAAAAGTTACAAAATGTGGTAATCTTTGTCCTTAATTACAAGAGAAAAGATAGAGGAGGGTGATTGGGGGGGTGGGACACTCTCCTTCTCCCTGGGCCAAGGTGGGGGAAAGGGAGGCCAAAGAGAGACAGCAGCTGGGACTTGGGGATGCAAATAGAAAGACAGGCTAGATGGAGAGAAATATGGGAAGGGGGAGTAAGATGAAGGGCAGAGCAGGGAGGCAGAGGATCAGAAAGGGAGAGACAGACAGAGGGCCCCAAAATGCTAAGATGTTGGCCTCTTTCCTTTCTAGATCGGGGGTGGGGGGGGTCCCTGGCTTGCCTGCGCTTGTATCCCCCCCCACACACACACCAGGTTTGGAGGACAGTGTGAGCCTGGCTCGGTTCCTGAGTTGTATGTCCAGTGACTAGCAGGTAGGGGGAGGGACAGTAATGAGCCCCCAGCCCACCCTGGGACCCTGGCACCCAAGGGAATGGGAGTCCTGGCGGGATGGGTGGTGAGGTATGTGGCCGAGGCCTGAAGCCTCTTCAAATCCTTCAGTGGGGGTGAGCCATTGGTCCCAGCTCTGTAGCCTGGAGGGGGCACAGGCCTGCAGGTGGGGCCCCTGAGGCAGTGAGGGGAGGGTACAAAAGGAGTTTAGATGCCCTAACGCAAGCCCTCCGGGCACCCAGAGTTGGTTGCAGGGAGGGTCTGCTACATTGATTTTGAGAGCCAGTTTCTGGAAAGTCCTGCCTCCCAGCTCCTCCACCCCAGCCCAAGGGAGACCTGTGGGTTTGGGGAGGGAGAGCTTGCCTATTGCTTTTGGGGTGCTCAAGGTAAGGTCATACCGGCTGCACAAGCACACACCCCCTTCCAGGCCTCTGGGTGGTGGTATGGCTTCTGATCCTTGCGTCTTGCACACTCGCTAGGCACGCATGTGCCCTAGGCACGCATGTGGCAGGATGCGACCCCCTGCTTCCCACCTCTTTCTGGGCTTGGAGGGGATGGCAGGCAAGACCACCCAGCTCCAGCCGGGCTCCTTCCCTGACTTAATACTGAAATGCCACATAGGCCTCCAGCGTTGAGGCCCGTGATGGAGGGCGGGTGCCACAGAATCAGGGGCGAAGGCGGATGTCCCCACCGCCTGCCTGCTGCCCCTCAGCCGAAACGCTCCCGCACCAGGAGCATGAGCTTCTTCTTGCCCTTGTAGGTCTGTTTGAGGTTCTCCAGGAACTGGGCGAACTGCAGGTGCCCATCGGGCGCCAGCAGGAAGGTCTCGCGGGCCTTGCCCAGGAACTCGATGAAGTCGCCGTAGTGCCGCGGGCTGATGTGCGTCAAGCGGGAGTGGCTGGTGGTGATGTAGGCGGCTACCGCCGCATCCAGCAGCTGGCACAGCGGTGCCCGGTCGGCGCCCAGCGGCTTGGCAGCCCGGCGAGCCCCGAGGGGCCCCAGGCCGGGCGCTGAGAGGGTCCAGCGGCGCAGGATATCGGAGAGCATGGGGGCGCAGTGGATGCTGCGGATGATGAGGGGAACGATGGCAGAGAGCTCGTGCCGGCCCAGCGAGTGGCTGAGCGAGCAGGCCCAGAGCACGTCATTGACGGCCGGGTGGCTGTCCTGGTTGAAGGCGATGCTGAGCTGCGCCAGGGCCAGCGTCGCCAGCTTGTAGGCCCGCAGCGGCAGGCCACGGTGCTCCATGTAGCGGGCCACGGTGAAGAGGTGGGCGTGGCCCAGGCCTCCGGCTGCGGCATCCAGCACGATCTGGTAGGCCGCCTCGAAGGCCGCGTGGTTCTTCTCGCACAGGGTGAGGGCGGGCAGGGCGCAGTTCTGCGGGTCCTTCATGGCGCACTGCAAGGCCAGGGTGCGGGCGCATGCCCAGAGCTCCTCCCGCCGGGGCGCATCCAGCTGCAGCCGCAACAGCGTGGCATGGGTGGTGCCCGTCACTGCCACGATGGTGGCTGCCTCCACCGGTGTGAATAAGGAGTACCAGTTTTGCATGATGTTCATCAGGGCTTGCAGGCCTGTGGGAGATGACAGGGTGACACTGGTCAGGAATGGGACAGGGGTTTACCCTGTGTGCATGGGTTTACCCTGACCTACTATCCCCACCAGCCAAGGCTAAAGCTGCACCCCCTCTACCGCTACTCTTGGCTTGACAGAAACTTCACTTTACTTTTCCAAGGGAGGAGAGGGCAGCTGGGCTGGGTGGGATCTGGTGGGGTGGGGGCTAAGCATTGGATGGATTGTCCCTTCTCCAAGCCACTTTAGCCTAGCCAGCCTCCAGGTCTTTGTCCAGCTCGGTCCCCCCTCCCAACATTCCCTCTTGGCCTAGCCCTGAGCACAGGCTGGAGTCGGGGAAATGGCTCTGCTTCTCCCTCATGCCTGCCCAGTTCCACAGGGAGGTGGGTGGCGGGTCCCCTTGGGGACTCTCACCGACTTCCGTGGCACAGCTGACCAGCCAGCGCACCATCTCCCTCCGACGCCAGGTCATGGTGTTCAGGGTCATCTGCATCACCTGCAGCATGGGATGGGGAGGGGTAGAGAAGGGGGTCACCCAAACCAGGGCTGGCGTGTGGAAGGGGGGCGGGGGATCCTTAAGGGCCCCGGGAAACTTGGAAGTTAAGGGCTGAATCAATGAGCCATACAATCTGGGCAAGGGGCTTCACCTCTCTGGACCTCAGCTTCCCCATCTGTAAAATGGAGATAAAAATAGTATCTACCTCATCGAGTTGTGAGAATTAAGTGAAAGTATGTAGGTAAACTCTTTGCATGGTGCCTACTTCTTCAAAGTGCTCAGCTGATGCCAGCCATTACTGTTAGTGTTGGTGTTATTCTGAGGCCCCGTGGATCCTACCTGGGATGACAAACCAACCTGTCCCTTCTCTCTGGAAAGTTCCATGCCTCCTGTCAACAGATTTCCCCCTGCAGCCCCAAACAAAGCACCTGCCCTACAGGTCCCACCTTCTTCAGGTCCCACCCCCAATAAGCACCTTCCTTGCTGGCCTCTCTTCTGAGGCCCCATCCCCAGGCCCTGTCTGGAAGCTTCTAAATAGTGGGTCACCTGCCTAAAGCACCACCCTTATCTCAACTACCACATATCCCCCACAATGGCTCCGCCCCCCTCAGGGGGTTGTTCAGAGGCCAATTCTGCCTCCTGCCAGCCCTTTGCTGGCCAGTTCTACCTGGGAAGGTATCACCCGAATCTGTACCTTATTCTGTTATTTTACTTTGGCCACCGTCTGAGGCCCCGCCCCCATGAGCCCCATACCTGTCTATCCCTTCAGGCTGCAACCGTGACTCTGCCTTGCCCTTGCAGCACTGTCCCTTGTCCGGCCCCTGAGGATGGCCTGGACACTCACCTGCAGGCCCTGCCTCCATGACTTTTAAGCACAGACCCCACCCTCCGGGGGTGGCTCTTCACTCACAGGACTCTCCCCAAGCCCCTCCCCTCAGTGGTGACCCCTCCTTCTAGGCTGCAGTCCCCTACAGGCCCTTTCCCAAGAAAGCTCCTTGCAGGCAGGTTGTGCCCCTTCAGTTTCAGCTCCGCCCACCTGTGGTTCTTATGGCCCACCAGCCCCAGGCCCCACTCCCAAGGCCAGCACCCTTAGGTTCTGCTCTCTCTTGTGGCCAGTCCACTCACCTGCATGCTCCGTGACCCCCTTCCTTGTCCTCAGCCACACCCCCAGAAGGAGATTCTCACCTTCAGGCTCTGCTACCGAGTCACTCATTCATAGGCCCCACCCTCACTGGTGACTCCAGTCCCTCACTCTCAGGACTCTTACTCACCGACCCTGCTCCCCTGTAGACCTGCCCAAGAGGTGCTGCTCACATCCAGGCCCTGGCCCCAGGGGCGATGCTTACCCTCAGGCCCCGCCCCTACAGGCAGACCTCACACTCAGGTCCCACCTCCAAGTGGCCCTCACCTGGCCAGCCCTCAGGCAGCAGCCCCCTGCCCCCATCCTCCCTGCGGCCAGTCACCTGCAGGCCAAGCTCCAGCGCAATGCCCAGCAGTGTGGTGTCTGGTGGTGCACTGGCCGGCGTGGCAGTCTTGCAGGCGTCCTGTGCCAGCTTGAAGAGCAAGGCTGGAGAGTGGATGTTCTGCTGGATGGAGCCCAGCACTGCGTGCAGCCACTTGGGGTCTCCTGGGGTGGGGGGAGGGACAGAGGATATTGTGGGCATACCCAGCACCAGCCCCTGCTGCTGCCTGACCTGCTCACACTGGTTCCTCTACAAATGTGCAAATGTGTGAATGTGGACAGTGAGGCACCTGGCAATGGTTCTATGAAGACCTAGACCACTCTTGGCACTCCCCTTTTTCTCTCCTCTGCCCCTCCCTTTCCAGTGGGAGGAAGCCACCCAGGGGCCCACTGGACCCCTAACTGTCAAGGGCACCAATTCTGGACCCAGATGCCTGGGTTCAAATCCCTGCCACTCACAAGCTGTGTGACCTTGAGCAAGTCGCTTCACCTCTCTGTGCCTTGGCTGCCCCATCTGTACAAAGGGTAATACTAATGCAATGGTACGTGTCTCACAGGGCTGCAGTGAGCCTGTACTTGTAAAGGCCTTAACATGGCAAGAGTTACACAAACGTGAGCTTTTATTACTATTATTATCATTGGCCCAGATCCTACAATTCTGTTACTCTGCTCCAGCCACATCAGCCTCCTCTCTGTTCCTCAAACATAACCAGGCACAGTCCAGCATCAGGGTCTTTGCACTGGCTGTTCCCTCTGCCTGGAAGGCTCTTCCCAGATGCTATGGACTGAACTGTGTCCTCCCCAGAATTCATATATTGAAGCTCTAACCCTCCAGCGTGATAGTACCTTTGGGAGGCAATTTTGTTTAGATGAGGCCATGTGGCTAGGACCCCCAGGATGGGATTAGTGTCCTTATAAGTAGAGGAGAAGACCAGAGCTCTCCCTTTCTCTGCCATGTGAGGATGCAGTGAGAAGGCAGCTGTCTGTAAGCCAGGAAGAGAGCCCTCACCAGGAACTGACCATGCTGGCACCCTGATCTTGAACTTCCAGTCTCTGGAACTGTGAGAAAATAAATTCCTGTTGTTTAAACTACCAAGTCTATGGTATTTTGTTACGGCAGCTGAGCTAAGACATCAGATACTGGCATGACTCCACCTTCACCTTCATGTCTTGGCTTAAGTGTCAACCTGCTTTATTCCCTTCCTTACCACTTATTACCTCTCACTACATAACTATCTTCTTTACCTTATTTATTGTCTGTCTGCCCTCACTAGAATTAACACTACAGAGCACAGGATTTGGGACGGTTTTGTTCGCTGCTGCAAGCTCAGCACCTGGGACAGTGCCTGGTACATATAGAAAGTGCTCAAGGAGGGACTTCCTTGGCAGTCCACGGTTAAGACTCCACGCTTCCACTGCAGGGGGTGCGGGTTTGATCCCTGGTTGGGGAACTAAGATCCCGCATGTTGTGTGGGGTGGCCAAAAAAAGAATGCACTTAAGGAAAACTGTGGGTGGGGTATGGTAAAAGGATAAAAAGTAGGCAGGAAGGAATGAGGGAAAGGAGGGAGGGGAGTAAGGTAAAGGAGGACAGGGGGACGGGGGTGGGGGGCAGTCGCTGTCCTCACCCTTGGCGGCGGTCAGCATGGCGGAGGCCAGTTCACACTGGCGGGTCTCCAGGTGGCCGAGGATGAACCAGCGGGGGAAGCGGTTGCTCACGATGGAATCCAGTGGGTTGCCATGAGGTTCTCCAGCTGGAAACGCTGTCTCCAGTATGGGCAGCCTGGGGTGAGAAGAGAAGCAGCCCTGCCCTGAGACAAGGCTGGAGTCTCCATCCTCTCTAGGAGAGAAAGGCCTCCTGCCTCAGCCAGAGCCTACCCTCCTAGGCCAGCAAATCTCTGGGCATCCAAAAAGATGGAGGATGTATGTTCAAGATGTTCACTGCATATATAAAACAGATAAATGAGGACCTGCCATATAGCACAGGGAACTCTACTCAGTACTCCGTAATGACCTATATGGGAAAAGAATCTAAAAAGGAGTGGATATATGTATAACTGATTCACTTTGCTGTACACCTGAAACTAACACAACATTGTAAATCAACTATATTCCAAAAAAAAAAAAAAAGATGTTCATTGCAGTGTTGTTTATACCCATCACTGTGGGGTCGATTAAATAAATGATGCTCTGTTCACTCACCAAGGGCTGATAAAGAGGTAAGGGGATTATTTGTGTCCTGATGTGGTCCCACCCCCCTTGCTCACTCTGCTCCAGTCACTGTTCCCCTTGACATCCCTCACATACCACCAGGCACAGCCCTACCTCAGGGCTTTTGCACGAACTGTTCCCTCTGCCTGGAACACTCTCCCCTAGACATCCTTGTGACTCCCCCTCACCTCTTTCAGGTCTTTGCTCAAATATTTTTCAATAAGCTCTTCCCTGACATGCCCAACACATGGGAGAGTGCAGCTTCCTACTCCCAACTCCTTCCACCCCTTTCTTGCATGTCACTATCTGACATACAACATAGTTTACCTATAAATTTATTTACTGTCTCTCCCTAACTACAAGGTCAGCTCCACGAGGGCAGGAATTTTTGACTATTTGGTTCACCGACACTGCCTCTCCAGCACCAGGACAATGCCTGACACACAGCAGGTAAACAACAAATTGTTTGTTGAATGACTCAACGTCCCCCCTAAGATATTTTGTTCAGCAGCTCACTGTTTACATGCATTCTGTGCTAAGAAAGCTTTTCAAAGCTGTTAAATGTAATCAATAGCATAGAATAGGAGTCAAGACTGTCCTGATTCCAAATATCTAAATGACTTTGCTACATAATTCGGGACACACCTTAAGCCTGTTTATGTGTAAAATGGGGGTAAACATATTTATTTCACTATGTGAGTCACAGATTTAGATCGGGGGGTCAGCACCGTTTTCTGCACAGGGCTGGACAGCCAATATTTTCAGCTTTGTGGGCCATTTGGTCTCTGTCACAATTGTCACTGTTGTGTAAAAGCAGCCACAGACAATAAGGAAATGAGTGAATGGTGCTCTGTGCCTATAAAACTTTATTTCTGGATGCTGAAATTTGAGTTTCACATACTTTTCATGTGTCACAGAATATTGTTTTGATTTTTTTCCAACCATCTAAAAATACAAAAACCATTCTTATCTCATGGGCTGTACAAAAACAGGCAGCGGGCCAAATTTGGCCCGTGGGCTGTAATTTGCTGGCACTGGCTTAGAAAAAAGTCCAGCACGTGAAAGAGTGTTCTCTAAATCATGGCTCTTAACAGATTATTCTTTCCAAATATTCTGGGAAAATGCACTCCAAATTGTTAATAGGTGCCTCTGGAGAATAGGATCAGAGGATGGGGGACAGATTTCACTTTATTTGTTGGACGTGGTTCACTATAGACAGGGCCTTTTAAAATTCTGCTTCTATGATTTGCTGTTGCACATGGGAAATAACCCGGTTATTCATTGCAACATCTTTTTGGAAACAATGTAAATGTCTATCAGCTCCAGATTGGTTTATTCCTGGTGTATCCCTACAGTGGTTCACATGCTATGTGACAGGATATAGCTTTTAAGATGCAAATGTTCAGTGAAAACAAGGTGCAAAGAATAGGTGCAGGATGTGTCATGGCGTAAAGGAGAACCAACTTTTAATTTTCAGATTATGGGTTTGCAGAAATATGGACTCTTGCAGTATAGATAAGAAAGTGGTATCACTGCTTGCCTCCAGAGAGCTTTGGGTAAGTTGGGACAAACCTGCCTAGAAAAGGACTCTGAATTCTGTGTCATGTGGATGTTTCTCAAATTCAAAATAATATGACATTTCTAATGTGTAATCAAGAGCACCGGGCAGTCTGGAATGGCCGGATGAGGGAGGCTGAATGAACCAAGCTGTGAGTTCAGGCAGAAGGATGGGGCTCCCAGTAGCCTCCCATCCCCCAATCCTGCCCGGCCCAGTGGGAGTCCCCAGCTGCCTCTCCTCACCTCATGGCTCGCAGCGCGAGGCGGTAGGCCAGGTCGGGGTCGTGGGGCAGCAGTGCAGTAAACAGGTAGCGGGCACAGGTGTGCATGGGCACGCTCTCCCGGAAAAGCACTTCTCCAAAGCCGCTGAAAGGACCCCCTGCAGGGGCAGCCTGAGCTCAGCCTACGGGTGTGGGCTTGCATGGCCCCTCCCCAGGTCTCCCCACACCCCAGGCTCTGAGTGTGGGATGGGCGGACTCAGGATAGAGTGGCTGGGGCTAGAGAGGTCCCGGGGGGTGGGAGCACAGGGCTAAGACTGAGACAAGCACTGGAAAATCCACAGAAAAGAGACGCTGGGCACCCCTGGATAAGGGTCAGGACTCAGATGCAGGGTGGGGCCAGAGGGTGGAGGTGGGGCTGCACCTGCTCCAGTGGTGTGGCCAAGCCAGCTTCCCTTTGCAGTAGGGGAGGGGCCTCACAAGGTAGGACCGTGGGCAGAGCCAATCAAAGTCTAGCTGGGCATCAGCGACTAGGCTCATTGGCTCCAAAGTGGGAAAGGGGTGGGGCCTCATCACTCGAAGCCATTATTGGCTGCCAGCACTGCTGGGGGCGGGGCCAAGGTCTGGTGCTCACCTTTTAGGAACTGCCAAGGTATGGAAAGGCAGTAAGGACAAGGAGGTGGAGTTAGGGGCGGGGTCTCCCGATCCAGCAATAACCAGGCCACTACAGTAGAGAGGCAGGACCCTATCTTTCAGGAACGGCCAGGCTAGCAGTGGGGCTTCACCTTCCAGCAGCTGTCCCGCCTGCTTGCGTAGCACCTGCACCAGCCGTTCGTCCAGCTCCACCTCCTCCAACAGGGCCAGCAGCTGCTCCTCGTTGCGTACCACCTTGTCCTGGGCATACAGCCCCTCGGGCAGGGCCCGCTGCTGTCCCAGGCCCAGCAGTGCCACCTCTAGCGCCATTGCCAAGTAGGACTCCCCAGGGCTCCCGGGCACCGGGACGTGCTGGTAGGCCACCTTCCGCCTCTCAGGGCCTGAGTCTGTGGGAGAAGGACACCAGGGCGGCTAGAGGGGAACCCCTTTTCCTGGGACTCCAGTGGTCCTTGACTTTAAATATGGACACTGTGTGTGGGGTGGGGGGGAGGTTTAGGGAGAGCCCAGCTGCTTCCGCACACACACCAGGGGGTGGCGCCCACCTTCCAACAGCAGATAGGCCTACGGTGGCCTCACTTTCAGGAGAAGCTAAGCCTCTTGGCACCTGGCACTGGCCGAAGGGCGTGGCCAAGTGTAGGGGCATGGCCAAGTGTAAGGGCGTGGCCTCACTTTCTAGGGGTACTGGGCAAGAGGGCATGGCCAAGAGGTGGTGATTTCCCCACCTCCTCAAGGGGTCCCCAGTGTGGGTACCTGGGTAAATGGCAAGGGTCTCCTCCTCTAGGTGACAGGCCTCCAAGAGTGCCCTGCAGAGGCAGCCAATGGGGTCCAGGGGGTGGCCCACCCATCCTTCCATGTTGGTGATGCAGGTGGAGCCTTTCTGCAGTAGCTCTGCAGGTAGGAAGAGAGGGTTCAATGCCCAGCCCCCCTCCACCAAGCCCCCGGGGGGGGGCTTCCTCTCCCTGAACCCCAAGCCCAACCTCCCAGTGCCCACTCACCATCTGCCCACCCAGCACCCTTTTCTCTGCCCCTTGAGCTCTGCAGCAGCTCTCACCTCCACGGACCTGGCCTCCTGTCCCACACCCAGACCCAGGCCTGGCTAAACTGGGTGCTTTCTAAAACATCCAACCAGTGTCATTCCCCTCCTTATAACCCTTGATCCTTCCCACCTCTCTCAGGCCCAGCCTGCTTTCAGGGCTCCCAAGGACGGATATGAAAGTTTCCCTGAAGTGGTCACCCACCCCACCTGGAAGCCCATCCTCCAATCTCCTCCCACAAGCCGTGCTCTCCCTTGCCTCTGGGCTCCTGCCCATGCTGTTCCTTCTAACTGGAACACTGTTGCTCCCTCCCCTTCTCCCGGGAAACTCCTAAACATCCTTAAGATCTCAGCTTAGCTCTCACCTCCTCTGGGGGGCTAACCCTACACCTTGAGAAACTGGTCAGGGGTCTGCTCAGATCCCAGTGCCCCCATTTCTCCCCCATTACACCCTGTATTCAATTTCCTGGTAACTGACCCATCAACTCAACTTCATCACCCAGAGAACACAACTGGTAGCCTCTCTCCTGTCCCCCCATATCTAGTCCACAAATGTGTCCTTTTTGGGGCCAACACAGTGTAAGTTTCTGTTTTTCCTAATACAATTTTCAAATTGTTGCCCATATTGAAAAAAATCAGTAAATTCCACATTAGATAATCTGGACTTCTGGCTTCTCTTGAAAAATCAGAAGATCTGGCCACACGGGGTCCATGTTCCTGAAAGGCACGTGGCTAGATCTATAGAAACTACATTTCCCAGGCTTCTTCGTGTGAGGTGTGGAAGGTGGGAGAGAATGAGGCCATTACTCTCTTGCAGTGGCTGTGAGCAGGCGTGTAGCTGTCTGCAGGGCACAGACATGAGGTTTGCCAGCAGGTTCTGGGTTGTCCTCTTGGGAACTGCCCTGCCACCATGTGAGGGCTACAGCCTGCTGAACCTCCTGTGCTTCTGAAGTTCAAGTGTGTGAAGCCAAGCAGGGGCTTCCCTGACTTTCAATCCTGCGGCCCTTCCAGTGGTTTTGCGAATCCTCAATCCCCTGCATTAAATTCTTTTCTGCTCAAGACACCTAGAGTGGTCTGTTTTCTTGTTGTACCCACAGACTCTCCAGGTTGCCACAGCCCCCAGCTGTTGGCATTTGTGTCTGCAGCCCCAGGACATGATGATAATATTGGTGCCCACCTTTTTTCTGCTGCTTGTAGGTCTCAAGCTGATGTCGCCGCTGCAGCCGGAGTGTGTTGACTATAGCGCCTGCCAGTCGCAGGGCCTGGCGGGGGTATCCGTGGGCCCTCAGGGTGTCCACACGGGCACAGGCAGTGGGGAAGGGCTCGCCCAGCCAGAGTGGGCGGCCCTGGGGGTCAAAGGTTGGCTTGTCACCACTCCCGTTGCTTGTGAGGCTGGGGCCGTAGGAGTCACTGGCCAGGATCCTCTGCAGGTGGGCGTCACTCCAGTGCAGCAACCCAGCCTGCAGGGCGCGGCCAAACACGGTGTGGCGGGAACCTGCAGCCTCCACCTCCTCCTCCTCCTCCTCCTCCTCTGGGCCTGTGGGAGAGGCGCCCAAATGCAGCCCCATGAGGGGGGCCCTAACGGTCAGGCGCTGGTCAGCTCTGCCCCACTGAGTGCCAGCTTGGTGCTAGGCTCTGGGTGCAGCGATGAGTGTGTGTTATCTCCCCAAATCCTTCCAGCAGCCTTTTCAAGGGGTGTGTGTGTGTGTGTGTGTGTCAGTGCAGATATTCCTTCATATGAATGGACAACTGATCTTGAACAACTGTGACTGTCTGTCCATCTTTCTCCCTCCACACTCCATTTATTCCTCTCCTTCTCTGTCTTTCCCTCTCCCTCTCTCCCTCCATCTCTGCCTCTCTTTACTTGTCTCTCTCTTCTCAATACCTGTTTCCTTTTCTATTTGTTTCCCCTACCCCCTGCCCGATTCCTGCCTCCATGGCCAGAAGGAGACTGAGTCAGGAGACCAGCCCAGAACTATAGGCATCTTAAGTATTTCACATCGCTGTCCCTCGGGCTGCCTGCTGCCCCTGCCCTGGGTACTCCCTCCTGGCTGGGAGGCAGGCAACGGCTGGTCCCCCCTGCCTTGCCTCCATTTTCCCCCAGAGTGCCATGATGGGGTGGCTGGGCCACAGGCAGTAGTGATGGTTTGTTGGGGGGAGTGGCGGGGACCCCTCTCCTACCTGGGCTGAGGGCTACGGTGGGCTGCAGGCTGGGCCCATCAAAAGAGTAGTTGCCTTCTTCCAGCGGGCACACGTCCAGCTTGTCCCACTTGCTAAGCAGCTGGAGCCAGCTCGTCCGCTCCTCTGGTTTGCAGTGGGGGCTCAGGACGATGCACACCCACAGGGCCCCTGGGGAGAGAGGGCAGCAAATGTGGGCACGGGGGAGGCTCAACATTCATGCAACAGGCGCAGCACGCACTTATGGAGTGCCCGCTGTGTGCTGGGCACTGGTCTCTGCTCAACCCTCACCTCTGGCCTCTGAGGGTGCAATTCATCATCTCTTCACTTTACAGTCCAGAGAGGTAAAATCACTTGCTCAAAGTCACACAGCTGGGAAGCCAGAAGTTAGGACTCAAACCCAGACTACTGGACTCCTTTTGCAAAAAAATTTTTTTTCTGTAGCACTTATCACCATCTATCACAGGGGTCAGCAAACTACCACCCGTGGAGAAAATCGAACCCGCTGCGTGTTTTTGAATGGCCCGTAAGCTAAGATTTATTTTTACACTTTTAAATGGTGGAGGGGGTGGGGAATAAATAAAAAGAACATTTTGTGACTTGTGAAAATGATATGAAATTCAAATAAATAAATAGTGTCTGTAAATACAGTTTTATTGGAATGCTACCACACCCACTTTGTTATGTGTGTCTGTGGCTGCTTTTCTGCTACAACAGATAAAATCGAGTAACAGTGACAAAAACCAAATGGCCTGAAAAGCCAAAACTATTAACTATCTGGCCCTATGGAAAACGTGTTGACCCCTGGTCTAATGGGCTTTTGGGATTTTCTTGTCCGTCTGCCCTACTAGGTGTCAGCTCTCTGAGGACTGGTATTTAATCTCTCTTATTTCTTGCTGTAGTCCCAGCGCTCAGTACAGTGCCTCGTACATTGGCGGTGCTAATGAATGAGGAAGGATTCACGGGCAAGACCCTAATCTCAGGTGGGAAAGCCTGGGTGCCTGCCGCGCTCCGGGTTCTGGGACTTACCCAGCTCATCCCACAGCTGGCGGCACTTGTCCGTCATGCCGGCGCCCTGTTGCCGCCACAGGGCCAGGCGCGGATCCTGCAGGAATTGCTCGGTCATGAGGATCAGCATGCGTGCGCCATTGGAGTCCCGCATTCGCAGCATCTCCCGCACCTGCGCCGCACCAAACGGTGAGGAGGGGCGGGGCTCCGGCACCCGGCCGTCTAGTCCCGCCCCCCATGTACCCGCCCAGCCAGCACCTTGCAGAACATGGAGCGCAGCTGCTGGCTGGCGCCATAATAGCCGCCGTTGGAAAGCAGCTGCTTCACCTGCTCCTGGATCTGCTCCTCGTCCAGGTGCCAGCAGTTGGCGTCCTCGATGCCCGCACCTGCCGTGGGGTCTGGGGCACCTGTGGGTAGGGAGGGAAAGCTGAGGCTGGGGCTTGGGGGAGGGGGTGTCTGTCATCCAGTCCTTCAAATCACCCAACCCATCCCAGAATTCCATCCATCCCACCTGAAAACCCATCCATCCATCCATCCATCCACCCATCATCTTACCCCAAACATCACCTACCCATCCATTTAAACCACTCAACCATCTGTCCACACCCCCATGCCATGCCATGCATCTTTCCATCCACACATCATAACCCTTAGCACACCTACCTACCCCATTAGTCCATTATCCACCCTGCCCATAACTCCCACCTACTCACATCTATATACCCATCCCACCAGTCCATCCATCCACCTACCCACCCCTATTTGTCTTTCCAACTCATCTGTACTAACCACTCAAAATACCCACTGACCTATTCATCCACTGACCTACACAACTCTGCTATCCATCCATCCAATTAACCCAAACTGTCCATCTATTCTTTCCCCACCAACCACCCTTCATATGTATCTCCCCAAACACCCACCAGCCCATTGGTCCATCCACACACCCTACACAAAACACCCACCTACTCGACCCATCCACCATGTTAGTCCTCACATAAGAACATTCATGCACGCATCAACTCACCCTCAATCCATGCACCCCTTGGTCCTTCCAGTCTTCCACCAACCCCATCTGTCCACTACCTCAAACTCCCCAATCAAAGCCCATCCCATCCAACCCTACCACCAATTACCACCAACTCCCTATTCACCTACCATCCTAGTAAATCACCCATCCACTCATTCCATCCATTTTTCCACACCAACAGTTCACCCCAACACCCGATCATGAACACCTTCTATATCCACCCATCGCCACCCTCAAATATCCGTTCATGCCTCCACCCACTATGCATCCGTTTACTCACCCACCATCCTACTCCATCCTTCAGTCATTATAGTTAAACAACACTTGTAGCTCCAAACCACCCCAGAACTCATAACACCTCCTGGTCTATCTACTACCCTATCCCACCTCTGACACCCACTAATGTCCACACATACTCCTTATGACCTCCACACACCCATACTCAGGCCTGCTCCTGTGATCTTGAGACACCCCCATCCTGGGGCTGGATCTTCCCACTGGCTGATTTCTTGACCATTCATCTGCCCAGGGCCAGATCAAATCCAGGATCTGCCACTTACTGAGGTGTGTGATCCTTTTTTTTTTTTTATAACACCTTTATCGGAGTATAAGTGCTGAGGTGTGTGATCTTGACCTCGTTAAGTGGTGCTCCCCTACCCCTGCTCATGGATCAAGGGTATCTTTGGTTTCTTTTTTGGCCACACCACGTGGCTTAGGGGATCTTAGTTCCCCAACCAGGGATTGAACCTGGGCCGCAGCAGTGAAAGCACTGAGTGCTAACCACTGGACCACAAGGGAATTCCACGGTCAGGGGTACCTTTGGATGCTGTGACAAATGCCTGTGGCACAGAAAGCGAGATGGCTGTGAGCTGGGGCCTCGCTGCCCCATCAGACCTTGCGGCGCCCTTACCATGCACCAGGTTGATCTCGGAGCCCAGGAGGAGGATCTCGTCCGCCAAGCGCTGAGCAGTGGGCAGCACCTCAGTGTGGTGGGCACTGATGAGGTACTGCACGAACTTCTGCAGCTGATCCCGGTTCATCTGGGAGAGTGTCTCGGAGATGGGTAGCCGCAGCTCCACCTGGCGGGCATGCCGAATGCGATACAGCGACAGGGCCACCACATGAGCACAGTAGAAGAGGTCTCGGTTGTCGCAGCCGCAGCTCACGGATGTGATCTTACAGCGGTCAAAGCTGATGGAGACATGGTAAAGGCGCTCGGGCTCTCCAGGGCCCCCTGGCTCCCGGATATTTCCGCTCAGGTGGAACCCTAAGACCAAAACCAAATTGTCACTGCTGTGTCACCCCAGAGATGGGTAGTCTTTTCCACGGTGCACAGCAAGACCAGGTGCAAATCCCAGCTGAGTAACCTAGCACAAGTCACTTAACCTTGCTGTGCCTCAGTGTCCACATCTGTGAAATGGGAACAAAGAGTAACATCCTCCTCATGCGTTTGTAATGAGGATGAAATGGGTTAATATTGGCAAGTGCTTAGAACACTGTTGGTAGAATAGTAAGTGCTAAATAAATGTTTGTTCTTCTAATTCTGAATAATATTATTACAGCAATGCTGTTGAAGATGATTTTCTTAGCCCTTGGGTAATCATGGATACAGCCCAGGCTCCAGGCGCCCTGTCACTTCCTGCAAAGATACCAAAGATACTTGGGGGGCGAGGGATTGATGTGGGCGGCCAGGGGCCAGGTCACCCCATCACCCCCCACCCCTCCCTGGCCCCTGGGGAGCCCAGATGCCAGGCTCATCCGACTGGTTGGGCAGCTCAGGCCCCAGCTGGCCCTGGCTGCGTCATGCAGGGAGACGGCGGCTTCCTCATACCGGCTGGAGGTGGCCGAGCCTATGGGCAGCTGGGTCATGTCCAGGCAAGGGGGCCCCCAGGCTGACAGGGTTCAGAGAGGGTCATCTTGGCTGAGCCCCTGCCTCCAGCTGGGAGACATGACCTGCCCCCATGGGAGGTATGGCATTCCAGGGCTTACCTGCCTTCTGACTCAACCTCTACTGGTTCCCTTCTGAGCCCTGCTGCCTGAGGTCTAGAATCATCTTTCATCGCTAACTCAAAACTTCCACCCCTTCCCCTCACCTGGACCCTGCTGCCTGGGGTTTAAGACCACTCCTCACAGATGATCCCCAGCTTCCACCCTAGACCCCAAGGAAGGCCTCGTTGCCTTAGGTCTGAGACCATTCCTAAACCTCTGAACCCAACCTCCACCTGAGTCTTTCTGCCTGACGTCCAAGACCGTCGCTCATCACTGGCTCTAAAACTTTGCCACTCTCACCGAGGACGCTGCAGCCTGAGGTCTAGGATCATTCTTACCTCTGGCTCTAAACCTTGGGCCCAGAGCATCCCTGGGTCCCTCTGTCTGAGGTCTGGAACCTCCTCTCACTTCTGGTTTACAGTCACTCCTCAAAACCACTGCCTCGGGCCTGCCTTCTTCCCTGCTCTCCCCCCTATCCTACCACCTCTACCTCTATGCCCCAACTAAGCTGACTGAGGTTGAGGCAGATCTCTGATCTTGAGCTCATAATGTCTTGTACAACCCTCCCTGGGCATCAAAGCCTGACATTTGGAACCTCCCCCAGCCCTCCACGTCTGCTTTGGACCCCCTGGCCTCCCTGGCAGGGGTAGGGGACAGGCACTCACCCACTTGCAGCACACGATCTACGGCCCCGCTCTGTAGCAGGTGCAGTCCACGGGTGAAGGGCACCCGGGCATCGTGCTCGCCCTCCGGGGGCTGGTAGCCCAGAGATGAGTACATGCATATCTCCCGCTCACTGCGTGGAAACGACCAGAACACGATGCGCTTCTGGACCGGCTCTGGCACCCGGGAGAACCGCTCCTCAACCTGTGGGAAGGCCCGGTGTGTTAGAAACCCTGGCGCTTGAATCCTGGCTTTGCTGCTTACAAGTAGTATGACCTTGGGCAAGTCACTTTGCCTCTCTGAGCTTCGGTTTTTCTCAAGTGTAAGAAGATGTTAAGAGCACCCGCCTTCTGGGTGTCATGAGTATTACATATGCACTAATATACGTACACCGCTTACAATAACATCTGGCCTATTGTTAGTGTTCTGGAACTTTCTGCTGCTTCCCTCCTGGATGTCTGGTCTCAGGGTCCTAATGTAAGGTAGTCTCACCTCTCAGGCTTTGAGGGGTGACGAGGAAGGAAGACAAAAGTGATAAGAAGACCAGTGATCAGGACTACATGTTCTTAGCCTACGTTGTGCTAAATGCTTTATGTGTGCGATTTCCCTTAATTCTCATAGCAACAACCCAGTATTTTTGCAGCCTGGGGAATCTGAGGCTCAGAGGCAGAGTGAATTCACTTGTTCAGGATCCCACAGCTGGTGAGCTCCAGCTCCCAGGACAGGCTCTCTGTTCCAGCTGCTAAGGGCTCTCAGGAAGGGAGGGGTGTCCTGCCCACCCCTGGGGGCTCTGGGCAATGAACTGATCTGGTTGAGCCTGCGTTCCAATCCAGGCTTGCTATTCACTGGCTGAGTGTCCTTGGGCAAGTTTCTCAACCTCTCTGTGCCCCAGTTTCCTCAAAGAAGGAGAACAACTCCCAAAAGGCTGCAGAGGATTCCATGAGTTTCTGCGGGGCAAGAGCTTTCCTAGGGCCAGACCTGCCCAGGGCAGGTACATGGGAGCCCTGGAGAAGGCTTTAGGATTACTCTGTGGGGGTCTCACACACAATGAAGGGGCAGGGACCTTTCAGAGCCCCCAGTCCTAGGTTTCAAAGGGAAGTGGGAGGACCAGTGACTGGCCCAGGCCTCGGGGACAGTTGGCAGATGACTAAGGAGGGATTTTCCAGGCCATGAATCAGAGCCCGCCCCATCCACACTTGGCCCAGACCCATCAGTCGCAGCAGACTCACTCTGGAGAGGCCAGGGAGCAAAGAAAGCCCCCCAAAACCAAACAGAGGACAGAGCCTGTGGGGGCTAAGGTAGGCTTGCTTAGGTCCTGGCCACAACCCAGCTCCCTGGGGACCCACACTGAGGCTGGGAAAGGGGACTTTGCCCAGCCCTGGGGCATCCTGGCAGGGCCCCTCAGAAGTTATAGGGGCAGGATTCCAGGTGCACCTGTCCAGGTACCGAAACCCAGGCCCCACACCTGCTGCCAAACTCTGGAAGGACTGAGATGGCTGGGGGGCAAGGGGAGAGTGAGCATGGGGTAATGGGGAGGGGGGACTCTGACGATGGAGTGATCTCTGCAGCCAGCCAGGAGGGGCTGGGCAGCCCCAGGTGGGAGGTAGTCCCAGAATTACTGAGGGGTGTGTGAGTGTTAGTGCCTGAGGGAAGGATATGCAGGAGAAGAAGGGGGTCCCCATGGGACAGGTAGCTTCTGGAGGCTGGAGGCAGGGATTGGAGACAGAAAGGGGTGTCTTGGGGCTGGGATCTATATAAGTGGGGGAGTCCTCTACTGGGGGTGTAGGACAGAGATCTGGAGTCTCTAGGTGCTGAGATCTGCTCTGTTCCCAAGTGGGGGCGGGTTGTAGGAGCTGGAGAGAGGAGTGAGGATTGAATGGGGTGCCCTAATTGGGGGATGAGGATAAGGTGGGAAAAGAGAGGTACCCACGGTTGTGAGAGGACCATGGGGCAGGAGGAGAAAAAGTGTCCCGTGTTGGGATCTGGGGCACTGAGGGAACCCCTGGGTCTTGTGGGCTGAAGGGCAGAGCTGCTGGGGAAGGGATGGGGGTGGGTCATAGGGTTTGAAGGAGTGAAATGGGAGGATGAAGGGATGTCTCGGGCAGAGTTAAGGATCTTGGAGGAGATCCCTGGGGGTGTCTCCGATGGAGGCATGTCCGGAGGCTGGAATCTGGACAGGGGGAGAAGGTGTGTCGGGGACGGGGCTGGGAGTGGGTCCCTCCCCACCGCACTCCTCGGTCACCTGCTCGAAGGCCCAGCTCTCGGCTACTCGCTTGGCGCTGAGGTCCAGCAGCGCTTCGGGTCGGCCCCGGCCGCGCACTGCCCCGGCCCCGGCGTCCCGCTCCTCCGGTCCCGCGGGGCAGTCCCGGCTCCGCTTGGCCGCGGGGGGGTCCATCCGGCCGGGCCGGGGCCGGGGCGGGGCCTGTGTGTAGAGGGGGGTCGGTCCGACGCCTACTCCGCTTCACCGGCTCCCGCGACCCCTGCCCGGCTTCCTGTCTTTCGTCCGCGCTCGGCCGCCCCGGGACTCGCTCCGCACCCACCCCCGGGCCGGCGGGGTGATGCGGCCCCTTTAAGACCCTTCACAACAATGAAGCTGCCTCGGCCTCCGCTTTATCCTCCGCCGTCGTCCCGCCCCCACCGCCCGTCCCCATTGGCCCCCCTTCGGCCTCCGAGGCCCTCCTCCGCCATTGGCTGCACCGCCAGATCCGTCTCCAAGTCGCCGCTGTTCATTCGTTGTGTGCACTGCCTGTCTTTCCGGGACTACTCAATCAGGGCGCTCAGCGAGCAGCGCTGTCAATCACGGGACGCCGGAGACCAATCACAGTGGGAGGAAACCCCCCGGTGCCGGCCTTAAGCGGAGTTTCGGGGCGGGTCCTGGGTTCATTCACAACATTCCTCCCCCGCCCCACTAGGGCTGGACAGCGCTCCCCGGGCAGCTGGGGCTGCGCCCACACAAGGCTTTGTTTACTGAGGGTCGCTTCCGGGCGCCGCGAGGGGACAATCAACACGGCTCGGCCCGGGAGCGAGACAGAGCGGCGGGATCCCGGGGCAGCCCCTCAGCCCCTCCTCCCTCTGGGCTGTGTGACGAGAAATTCAGCCTCTTTGGGCGGCGGGTCAAGTTTTGATGCTTTGCGGGATGAAGGGATCACAGGTCCCTTGGTAGAGTTTATGGGGGCTGCGGACACCCTCGCTAGAAATAGAGCCCAATCCAAGCCCATTCTTGAGCCCCAAGCTAAGAATCTCCAATCCATTCTATGCCCTATATATTACGTTAAGTCCTATGAAATTACTGATTTTCAACAATTTTTGATACACTAAATGGCAATTTCATAAGGTTCAACGTAACAGATGTCAAATCCGACCACCTCTGATTATTTTTTCTGGTTCAGCTTGTCTAGGTCACATCTCTTGATGTGACCTTGAAGCAGGCGGTGGTCCTCATCTCCGGTCCCCGACGCCACCACCCCTGCCATCTCCATGTTGCTAGAGAACCCTGCATTTCCCCCTCGCCACACTTCTCTCCGTTATCATTACGTTTCTTTATCTATTTCAGCAGTTGTTTAATTTCTGTCTCTCCTGCTCCACGGTGAGCTCCAAGGGGCAGTCTAATTGTCTAACTGATGCACTGCTTTACCGCCAGCATCTGAACACCTCTGGACATACAGCAGTCACTCAATCTATATATAACTTGTTGAATGAACCAGCTCATTGGTTTGCTCCCATTCCACTGAAATGATCTACAGAGCAGGAAAACCGAAGCTGGCCCCTAAGTGGCCTGATTGCTGCCCCCTGCCTCTCCCCACATGGAAACTCTGCCTTTTTCCTTCCAGGAATTTCCAGTTTCACAGCTGCATTTTCTGGCCAGTCCCCAACCCACCCTTCAGAAAACTCCCTCCGACCTGCACTGTCCAGTATGGTCACCACTGGCCACAAGTGGCCTTTGAGTCCTTGAAATGGGACCAAGCTGAACTGGGCTGTGCTGTCAATGTAAAACACATTGGATTTTGGAGACTTAATAGAAAAAAAAAAAAAAAGGCAAAATATGTCACTAAGAATTTTTTATATTGATTACATGTTGAAATAATACTATTTTAGATGTTTGTGTTAAGTAAAATACATTATTAAAATTAATTCCACCTGTTTCATTGTGTATTTATTTTATTTTATTCTATGCGGTATCAGGGCGTTTAAAGTTACATATGCAATTTGGATTGTAATTTCTATGGGACAGCAGTGGTCTTGAGAAACCACAGCTGACCACAATGACAACAACGAAACAACAACAATAATAATGTACTGATTGCTTATGTGGTGCTCTAGCTGTTCAGACACATTATCAAATGTAAGCCTTCCAACAGTGCTGCAAAATGGGGATGTCATCTCCATTTCTCATATGAGGAAACTGAGGCTTAGAGAGGTGGAGTTCTTGCCTGACGAGGAAGCCTTAGACTTATTAGAGCATGCATTTCTTGCAAGGATTTGAGGCAAAGATAGACTTATGGGGAAGGAGAAATGGGTGGGGAGAAAAGCAGGGAGAACCTCAGTGAAACAAGTCTTTCAGGTGCTCCTCTAGCAAACAGGACCCAGGGTCCAGCTTTTCCAAGCAGCCCCCTTCAGCATTTAGTATGTGGCTGGCCCTTGTCCCTGAGGATGCTTCAGTGGATGTCCTGAGATGCTGAATCAGAAAAGGCACTCCAGGCCAGTGGAACAGGATGTATAGGAGGAATAGAGAATGGGACATCACAGGGTGAGGATGTTTTATTTTATTCTCTCACAAGAGATACTAATATTTTCATCATCCCCATCTCATGGATGAGAAAACTGAGGCACAGAAAGGTCAGGTGACTTAACCTAGGTCCACAGCAGGAAAGGGTAGGGCCAGCATGCAAGCCCTGGCAGGTGGGCTGGTCTTGTCACATTGGCTGGGGATCAAATGCACAGTTTGGGAAACACCAACATTCCATTCCATTCCTCTGATTTTACAGATGAGGGCAATGAGGCCCAGAGAGGGTCAGAAAGTTGCCCAAGGCCACACAGCAATCCCTGGAGAATGTGAGAAGTCAGAAGGGCCCTTGGGAAAATGGGGGTTGCCTCCAGGATGAAGTCTCCAAGACTGTTTCGCGCCTACCCTCTTCCTAGCAACACTTTTAGGAAAGGCGACGTTGCAAAGGGTGTTCTAGCTACCCGCAAGTCCTCCCTTCTCAGTGTAGCCAGCGAGTTTGGGCCTCAGGAAAATGGAACCACATTTATCCCGCCTGCTGCTGTGAGCTCACTGTCTAGGCATCCACAGCTCCTGACCCCAAACCCACATGTGTACTGACATCAAGACCCATGAGAAACAGGGTGACTCTGAAGGCTCGGATGAGGGGGGCCATGGACCCCCCACCCCCCAGCTCTGTGCCACCCCATCCTAACATTCTGAGGGTCCCTCCCTCTGCCAACCCCCCTGCAGCACCCCAATGTCCCTGTTGACTCAGGCAGGAAACCAGCCAGGGCAGTTTTACTTCCTGGTCCCAATGCAGCCCCTCTGGGCTGCCCAGCTGGCAAGATTTGCTTCTTACATTTCTTCTCTTCCCTTTTGGAGCACAAGTTCATGGGCAGAGAGTCAGGGCCCTGCCAGGAAAAATGGGCATTCCAGGCAGAGGGGGAAGGTGGAGGCAGGAGAGGAAAAGGCTTGAACAGGAATAATTGTCTGAAAAGCAACATTTAATGACTGCCCTGGCCCTGGGGAGGGGGGAGGGGCAGGGGAAAAGGCAGGGAGTAGACAGGCTGGAACTGGGCTTCCCTCCCCGTCCAGGACACAAAGGCAGCTGTCACAGTCTTCAGGCTCCCCACATTTCCACACTCTGGGAGGGGTGTTAGGGTCTCCATTTAACAGATGAAGAAACTGAGGCTCAGAAAGGGACTTGCTGAAGAGAGCAAGAGGTGTAGGGATTTCCCAAAGTCTGGGGCTCTTGGCTGCGACACTAATGGGGGATTTGTGGGCTGGACCCACATGCTAGGAAGGACCTAGCGTGGGAGGGAAAAGTCACCCAGGTCAGCGATGGGGTGGAGGGCGGGGGTGGTGGGAAAGTGAGGCTGTTTGGGGAGGCGAGGGAGTGGGGTGAAGAGGGAACAGGTGGATTGACATTCCAGATCCGAAACCTGTCACACCTGAATGCCTTTTCTCACCCCTGGGGTCCCCCTCAAAGGGGCTGGCGTCAGAGGGACAAAGGGAGCCAGTTTACAGGAGTCCTTGGCCAGCCCGGGCGCCGCCAGCGGCAGTGGGCTTGGCCCGGGCTGGAGGCGCCTCCTGGTGGCTGAGGGAAGCACCAGATGGCACTCAGAGCCCAGCCAGTCCCACCCCTCACCCTTTCGAGATTCCAGAAAGGTTAAAAGATAATTTTCAAAAGCGGGTGCAATCAAGGTTCTCACCGACAAATAAAGACGAACACGTGTTAAGATTTTTTTTTCTTGAACTCCTGTGGGAACCAGGCAGATGTTATACGAGGTTCAAAAGAGAGTCCGGAAAATGGACACTTTTACAACAGATCAGACTATTTGAGTAAATAAACGTGCGAATGGAGGCAAATTGGTTTTTCCACAGGGGAGGAGAGCTGTCAATGGAACCTCAGCTGCATGAGCCAGAATGAGCAGATAAGAGTGGTTCTGTATTGCTATCAGTTGCTTACAATTCATGGATGGAGCTGTGAAATAGTTCAAAGACGCTGTTATGAACCAGCTAACCCGGAAGGGAAGGGCGTGTTGTATAGAGATGGTGCTTTGAATGGTCAGAACTGATTTACTGAGACGCAAAATGTTCCTTGCAGAAAGAAACAATTCCTTCCTTCCTTCACTCAACAAACACCTGTTCGTGGAGCAACTATTGTGCGCTGTTCCAGGTGCTGGAGACACAACAAAGATGCAAAGTAGAAAACGGATGAGAGTGGCACAGAGTGACCCCTTCCAGGAGCAGGGGACAGAGAACGATTCTCTGAGGTGACACCTGGGAGGGGGAAGGAACAGGAGGTGCAAAAGGCCAGGGGGTGGGACTGGGTGGAGGCGGGGGTCTGGAGGGGGCGGCCTGGGGCTTCCTTGTTTTCTGTTCTCCCCACTAGAATGTCAGTTCTCAGCTCGACCTAGCCCAGAGGTTGGCATGCAGTACGCGCACAATAAATGCCCAACGTGCAAAGCGACTCCATATCAAAGGGCAGAAGTCACTCGCTGTCTGCTTAGGGGAGAGACTGCTGTGAGGTGGGCAGATGGCAGGAGGGTCCAGGTCCCGTAGGTGGGGCTCAAGGAGCGGTATACTCTGGGCATCACAGAGCCAAGCGGCAGCCCTGCCCTCCAGTCCCGGGTCTGGGCCCCATCCCCTACCCCTCTCCTCCCCCTAACAGAAACCCTGAGCCCTGGGCCCCAGACAACTCCAAACTGTGAAGTCTCGCCATCAAATTAGGGCTCTGCTGCCACAATTCCTGTGTTTTTGAGATGTAAATCAGGATTTTTTTTTTTTTTTTTGCATGTGAAATTACCCTTCCTGCCTCTTCCGGGGATTAAAACTCACATGGAAAATTCACCATTTAGAAGGGTATAATTCAGTGGCATTTAGCACATTCACAACATTTGCAACCAACTTTATCTAGTTTCAAAACCTCATCACCTCCCAAAGATGACCCCATACCCATTTGCTGTCACTCCCCATTGCCCCTTCCCCCAGTCCCTGGCACCCCATAGAGAACCACCGTCGCTATGGATTTGCCTCTTCCGGACATCACATGAATGGAATCACACATTATGTGGCCTTTTGTGTCTGGCTTCTTTCAGAATGTTTTCCAAGTTCACCCATGGTGAACTGTGTCCTTCTGTTTTATGGCTGAATAATATTCCATCCTGTGGATAAACTACACTTTGCTTATCCAGTCATCTTTTGGCAGCATTTGGGTTGCTACCACCTTTGGGTGACCGTGACTGGTGCTGCTGTGAACGTATGTGTACGAGATGCTGAGTCTGTGTTCAATCCCTGGGGTGTGTGCCTGGTGGGCAACGGCTGGGTCACGTGGTAACTCCAGCCTGAACTTACTGAGGAGCCACCAAACTGTTTTCCACAGTGGTTGTCCCTTGCTTTTTAAAAAATGTTGGGAGTTCAGTCACCCACCTCGGGGGAACAGCCACCGCACTCCCACCTCCCTCCAAAGACAGCGACTCAGCACCACCCAGACTGTTGCCTGCCTGGTCCCTGAGCTGTAACCTGCTCCCCACCCCCCATCAGAGGGAGGGAGGAAGGACCTCAGACCAAAGCTCCTGGCCAACCCCACAGGCACAGCTGATGTTTTAGGGGAGGGGAGCCCAGGATGGAACAGAACAGAAACTTTGTCTGTTAAGAGAGGCAGCAGATGGCCAGCTGAGAGCACGTACTGGGGCTCTGCCAGTGCCGGGTTCAAGTCCCTGTTCTGGAATGTTAACGTGACCTGACCTGGGCATCATGAGGACTGAGGTGATGTGTAGAAAGCAGCAGAGCAGCGCCTGGGCCACAGGCAGTGCTTCATACTTGCTGTTATGACTTATGACTTTTTTTAAAGATCGAGGTGGCACTGAGAAGTTTATAAGCACATTCTGGTTTAATCGGCGTTTTGACTCTACAAGGTGGTGTCAGTACCTGTCCTGCAGATGGGAAAGTGACTCCCTAGGCTGCCTGGCCGGTCCCCGGCAGAGGGGGTGACACAGGCATGTCCGTGGAGGGTATGTAGGTGAGTCACCCAAGGCAGGAGGAAAGAACACTCTCCCCTGGTTCCCAGGCTGGAGGTGCAGAAGCCCATTCGTCCTTCCGTGGCATGTGGCTAGTCTCCTGTGGAAACTGCTGGGGATGACCTGGTCGGGGCACCGGGCCCCAGGCCCCAGCACGTCCCGCTCACAGAAGCATGTGACCGTGGGAGGAAGGACAAAGTCAGGTTTATTGCTCCGGGTTAAACCAGTGGAGACAGGCTGTGGGGAGCGGGGAGGGGGACATAGGAAGTTGGTGAAGGCATCCTCCTGGCCTTGGCCTGCGCTTGGCCTGGCCATGGCACCCTGGGAAGCCAGCCAGTGCACTTCTGACCTCATCACGTGCTCACGGGCCAGGACCCCAGTAAAGTTTGAGGCGCAACTCAAGGCTCTGGGGAGCACGGCCTCTCCTCCCTGCACAGGTCTGAGCACAGACAGGGTTGCGGTGATGGCCTCTGCTGGGGTGCATCCTTAGGAAGGCGTCTTGGTGGAGGGGGCTGCTGCCTTCTTTTTGGTGGGGGCCTTCAACAGTGCCAGCTTCTTGGGCAGACTGGTGCTGGCTTTCATCAGCACATCATGTTCGATCTTCTTCCGGATCCCGACCTCCAGGTTCTGAGGGAGCAACCATGGCACAATCAGACTGGGACCTGAGGCGGGAGGGAGGGCCTGGTCTGCTGCCCTTTCTCCTGTGAGCTCACAAGGGGCTGGATCAGCAACTCCCCCCGAAACAACACCTGAGAGTCTGGTGGCTGGGGGTTAAGGCCTGCTTCTGCCCCATACTCTGGGAGCACTGCACACCGAAAAACCCCTTCTCATCTCTGGATCTCAGCTTCTAAACCTCCGCCAAATTCCATTTTACAGCTGGGGAAACTGAGGCACATGCAGTGAGGAGGCACTTGGCCAGGATTCCCAAATCATGTGAGTGATGGGAGATTGGAAGCCAGCACGCCCAAGAGTCTCCAGCCTCAGCCTCCAGGCGGGCAGCCTCCCCTTGTCTCTGCTTTGCTAATGGTGAACTGGGGCTCTCAGAAATAGGGGTGCAGGCAAGTAAAGGCACAGGAATCAGAACCCAAGTGTTTGGGTCCAAAACTGGTAGTTGAATCATATTACCTAAACTGCTCCCTTGCCCTATGAGTTCCAATGACCATGACAACCATGACCGTCACCACACGCCTGGGCACAAGGGAAACAACAGTAAAGACACAGAAAAACCTCTGCCCTCATGAAGCTGACATTCAGAGTGTGTGGACAACACAGCTGTCAGTGACAAACTCTGGCAAACAGTTTTTTTTTTTTTTTTTGGCCACGCCTAGTGGCATGTGGGATCTTCGTTCCCCAACCAGGGATCAAACCGGACCCGGCGCCCCCTGCAGTGGAAGTGCAGTCTTAACCACTGGACCGCCAGTGAAGTCCCTCTGGTAAACTGTTGAAGGGTGACAGATGACAAGTGCTGCTATGGAGAAAAGAATACAAGGGATGATGAGTAAGGGATGGGGTGGGGTTGCCAGCATGGATAGCTGCTCAGAAGCAACGCTTGCTGCCAGACTTGACTTGGAGGAAGGAAGCCGTGTAGATTTCTGGGAGAAGAATTCAGGCGGAGGAAACAGCTAGTGCAGAAGTTCTGAGGTGGGGCAAGGAGCAGTTAAGGGGCCAGTGAGGCTGGAGGGAGAGAGGGAGGAGGTGAGGGCAGGGAAAAGACAGGAGTAGAGTGTGCCGGGTCCTGTGGGCTGTGGGGAGAACCTGGGCTCTTCTTGAGTGAGGTGGGAGCCACCGAAAGTCCTGAGCAGAGGGAAGTGCCCTGACTCAGGTGCTCACAGGTGCCCTCTGGCTGCTATGGGGAATGGCAGGGCCAGGAGATCTGGGAGGATGTGACTGCCCTGGTCCAGGTGGGAGATGATGGGACGGGACCAGGTTGGGGGGTCAGAGAGGTGGGAAGTGGGTGGATTCTAGATTAATCCTGAAGGCAAAAAGGACGAGATCCAACCTGGATGTGAGAGAAAGGGGGAATCCCGAGTATCTGGAAGGAGAGACTGTGGCAGAATCATGGTGGAGTCAGGGAGCACAGTGGGGGGACATACTGAGCTTGAGATGCCCATAAGACACTTTCCCCCTCCGGCTGAGACATGGAGGTAAGCAGGTTGCTGGGTACCCAGGTCGAAAAAGACTGAGGCTCTGGCGATCCAGTGGTTAAGATACCGTCTTCCACTGCAGGGGGCACGGGGTTCAATCCTTGGTCGGGGAACTACTGAAAGCTGTGTAGTGCAGCCAAAACAAAAAACAGAAAACAAAAAACTGAGGCTCTGGACAATTTTCTCAAGATCATAGGGTGAGTTAGTGTGTGTTGTACAATTAGAATTCAGGTCTGACTCCACCAGATCTCTTTGTAACTTCTCTTTGCAACCTTAACAAAAATCTCTTTGCAACTTCTTTATAAGATCACCCCTATTCACCTGCACACCAAAAAGCTACACTTAAAAACAACCACAAAAACGTTTATTTCAGCCCTGTGCTGTTTTCAGGGCTTTACAGGTGTCCTATGGCATTGAATCCTTTCAACTCTAGGAGAAAAGTGCTATCACTACAACCATTTCTTCTTTAAGAAGCTCAGGGTGGGACTTCCTTGCTAGCACAGTGGTAAGAATCCGCCTGTCAATGCAGGGGACACGGGTTCGAGCCCTGGTCTGGGAAGATCCCACATGCCGCGGAGCAACTAAGCCCGTGTGCCACAACTACTGAGCCCGCGCTGTAGAGCCTGCGAGCCACAACTACTGAGCCCCCGTGCTGCAACTATTGAAGCCCGCACGCCTAGACGTGCTCCACAACAAGAGAAGCCACTACGATGAGAAGCCCGCACACCGCAACAAAGAATAGCCCTCGCTCGCCGCAACAAAGACCATGCGCGGCAACAAAGACCCAACACAGCCAAAAATAAATAAATAAATTAAAAAAAAAAGAAAATATATTAAAAAAAAAAAAGAAGCTCAGGGCTTCCCTGGTGGCGCAGTGGTTGAGAGTCCGCCTGCCGATGCAGGGGACACGGGTTCGTGCCCCGGTCTGGGAAGATCCCACGTGCCGCGGAGCGGCTGGGCCCGTGAGCCATGGCCACTGAGCCTGTGCTCCGGAGCCTGTGCTCCGCAAGGGGAGAGGCCACAACAGTGAGAGGCCCGCCTACCGCAAAAAAAAAAAAAAAAGAAGCTCAGGGTGAAGATATACTAGCTGTCGATGGAACTGCGCTTTGCTCCCAGCACGTCTTCTTGCAAAGCTGGGGTTTTCAACCCCTTTCCCAGGCTGCCTTCCCTCTCGAGGTCTATTAACGAGGACAATTTCAGCGAAAGCAGCTAGTGTGTGCTGAACACATTTTGCGCGCCACTCGTGGCTTTAGGAAGCTCACTGATTGGGAGGTAATGTTTCCGTACCCACTGCACAAGGGAGGAAACTGAAGCTCACAGCACTGGGAGTTCTCCATCCCGGGCCTCTCACACGCTCGAACTCACCTTCTTGAGCTTTTGCTGTTGCACGATGCGAGCCTTCTTGGGTGCGATAACGAGACCTGGGGAGAGATGCGCTCTCGTGAGGCCGGAGAACCTCGGGTCCACCTCGCCCCCCAGTCCCCGGCCCGCTCCTCACCGCCCTTCCTCGGGCCCCGGTTCCGCTCCGAGGCTGTCGCCGCTGTCTTGCTCTTCGCCGGCTTCCGCGCCTGGAACTTGCGCTGCCCCTGCGCCATGATCAGTCATGCACCGGAAGAGGCGGGGCTGTGGGAGGTCGCAGACGAAAAACGCAGGGCACGATGGGATACAGTGGGGCCGGAGGGCGCAATGGCTCACGGGATACAATGTGGCAAAGAGTTAAAGTGACCACTACCCACGACGGTCGATGATAGCCAGCCTTTCGCAAAAATTTCGAAGTAAAGGTTATAATGATAAGCTAACACTTACTGGGTGCTTATCTGCTTTGTAAAACTTATGCTGTTTTATGCTCTTTATACATAAACTTCAAGTCTAGGACTTACGGTCAGGCAAGTGAGGCACTCTGGTGCAAAATTTAAGAGGTGCCCCAGGCTTCCCTGGTGGCGCGGTGGTTGAGAATCTGCCTGACAACGCAGGGACACGGGTTCGGGCCCTGGTTTGGAAAGATCCCACATGCCGCGGAGCAACTAAGCCCGTGAGCCACAACTACTGAGCCTGCGCGTCTGGAGCTTGTGCTCCGCAACAAGAGAGGCCGCGACAGTGAGAGGCCCGTGCACCGCGATGAAAAGTGGCCCCCGCTCTCCGCAACTAGAGAAAGCCCTCGCACAGAAACGAAGACCCAACACAGCCCAAAATAAAATAAATAAGTAAGGGGTGCCCCGAACTTCAGTTATCAAGATAAAAATATATTCAACATTCAAAAAATAATACTTTAATACAAAGAAAATCAAATCGTCCAACTACAGCCTGTGGACTGGCTGCTTGATGTTGTAAATAGTTTTGTTGGAATGAGGGCTGGTATCAGGAGTGAAGGGAGTAGGGTCAGGATATGCAAGGTCAGGGTTTCATTCTATTTAAAAATATCTTTATATTTTGTTCACCATGGATTGTTTTTGCATTAGTTTTGATTTTTCAAAAATAATGCATGAAGCTATTCTTCATCTTGACTACTGAGGTTCTCAGGGCCTCCTCTAAAATTTTGCACCTGAGGTGTCACCCTAATTCCAGCCCTGAGAGCAACCAAAGAGGGAGGTACTAGTATTGTCTCCATTTTGTAAATGAGGAAAACAAAGCATGGAGAGGTAAAGTGATTTGGCCAAGATCACACAACAGAAAAAGCAGTGGAGGACTTCCATGGTGGCGCAGTGGTTAAGAATCTGCCTGCCAGTGCAGGAGACATGGGTTCGAGCCCTGGTCTGGGAAGATCCCACATGCTGCAGAGCAACTAAGCCCGTGCGCCACAACTACTGAGCCTGCGCACTAGAGCCCACGAGCCACAACTACTGAGCCCGCATGCCACAACTACTGAAGCCTGAGAGCCTAGAGCCCATGCTCCGCAACAAGAGAAGCCACTGCAGCAAGAAGCCTGCGCACTGCAACAAAGAGCCCCCGCTCGCCACAACTAGAGAAAGCTTGTACGCAGCAACGAAGACCCAACACAGCCCAAAATACATAAATAAATTAAAAAAAAAAAAGGAAGAAAAAGAAAAGGCGGTGGAACTGTGATATGAACTCAGGCAGCTTGACTTCAGCTGCTGGGATCTTAAGAGCCATGCAAAGGCCCTGTCTGCTTTCTCTGTTCTGGGAAGAATTGTGGTTGGGGGAAAAAGGTCAGCTTTGGGGCAGGCCATTCAATAAGTTTATTATAAAAATAATGGGGGCAGGATATGGACAGCTAGGTTGGTTACTTCTGGGGTCCATCTAGGGTGACCGTGGCACCTAGGGCTGCCTGGAGCTCCTCAGGGGCAAAGACACCCAGCTCTGTGATGATGCCGCCAGTGATGAGGTCGTGGGGGGTGACATCAAAGGCAGGATTCCAAACCCCAATTCCTTCAGGGGAGAGGGGGGAGGCAAGAAAGGCAGGTATTAGGCTCAGTGAAAGTTCTCAAGCTATTGTCACCTGTCTCACGCACAGTGGTTTTTGGGATTGGGCAATCCTTGAGAATCTAGAGATCCTCACCCCAAAAGTGCATGAAGGCATGGCTTTTGATACCAGTAATGAATTTAGACCCCCTACATTCCTGGATTGTCACTGTCTAAGAAGAAGCCTTCAAAATCTTATATACATCCACCCACTTGTGCCTGCTCCAAGAATCTCTTTAGGAAACTCCAAGAATCCACCCCAGGGCCTTTGCAGGGGCTGTGCCCTCTGCCTGGATGCTTTCCCTCAGATTCGCACATGACTTGATGTTTCACTGGCCTCAGGTTTTTTCTCAAATATCACCTTCTCAGTGAGAACTTCTCTGATAATCCTGTCTAATCCACCCCCTGCACAGACACTTCCCATATCCTTCTGTGCCTCATTTATTTCTCCTCAGCCTTTACCCCCTTCTAACATACACTGGAATTTTGTTATTTATCTCGTTTGTTGTCTGTCTCCCCACCGGACTGTCAGCTCTGTGAGGGCAGGGACTTTTATGTCTTTTTTCACTCCTGTTTCCCCGGCCCTATCATGTCACCTGGCACTGGCCAGGTGCTCAAAAATATTTGCTGAATGAATAACAATCTTACACAAGAGGCTGGAAACTCTGTTTTCTCTGGTTCACAGTTTTTTAAGACCACTGAATTAGCTGCCAGCTTTCAAAGCATGGGAGCTTTCAAACATATAACAGACGTAAGGCTTCTCTTGGAAAAATCAGAAGAAAGACATGTTCTCCTGGGGTCTGCATTCCTGTGATCCTTGGCCAGAACAGAGTATTGGGGTCCCCAGACTGCACCTGGCCCGTGTTACCCAGCTTTCCTGGGGGGAGGGGCACGGTGGGTTGTCAACTCTGCTTTCCATGGTCTTATGGGTTTTGATCAGTGTTAAATAATTAAGCCTCCAGGAAAGCAGGGGCACCAAACAAATAACGAGAAAATATTTTTTTTTTCAGAATTAATTTATCTATTTTTATTATTTATCTATCTATCTATCTACTTTTCCATTATGGTTTATCACAGGATATTGAATACAGTTCCCTGTGCTATACAGTAGCTCCTTGTTGGTTATCCATTTTAAATATAGCAGTGTGTACACGTCAGTCCCAAACTCCCTATCCCTAACTGGTCCTTTTTATAAAAGGTTTTCGATCATACTTGTTATTATTTAACGAGCACTAAGGTCCAGGCACTGTTCTCCACTTCACATGGGTTAATTACACTGAACTGCCTGGGGTATATGAGGTAGGTCATGAAAACAGCTCATGGGGCTCTTAGGGATGAATTTTAGGCAACCAGGCTACACAGCCAGGAAGTGTGCGGAAGCTGAGGAATATCTGTCTCTTCATAAGCACTCGGCCAGGTGGTACTCTTATTTCTTATTCAGGTGAGAAAACAGAGCTGGAGAAGAGCAAGACAATTCGCTCAAGGCTTCCCAACTCATGAGTTGTATTTTCTGACCTTGAATCTGACCTCTAAGACGTGTCTGCTCTAAAATATGGCTTGAAGGAGCAGCTTATGCCCCAGAAGGCTGATGACACCCCAAATACCACCTGCTGCCTGTGAAGGGGTCAGGGTGCCTCAACAGAGGTGCCCAGGCCTATGGTGCCCCCCTCTGAGCAGATGGCTTACCGGGTGCCGCAATCCTGACCCCATTGACATGGGTCAGCTCCTGGCCAGGACGTTCCTCAATGATGATCTCCCGGCCCGTCTTCAGGTGGAGGTCACACGAGGAGCTGGGGGCAGCCACATAGAAGGGGATGCCATGGTGCTTGGCGGCGATGGCTAGCTGGTAGGTGCCCACCTTGTTGGCCGTGTCGCCATTGGCAACCACGCGGTCGGCTCCCACGACGACAGCTGGGGAATGAGATGCCGGGAGTCACCACCGGGTCCTGGATGCCTGGAGCCCTGCCCACGGGCACCCCCCACCTGCTGACCTGACACTCCATAGTGGGCCATGGCGGCTGCCGCCATGCTGTCGGCGATGAGGGTGGCGGGGATCTGCTCGTAGACGAACTCAAAGGCCGTCAGCCGGGCTCCCTGGTTGTAGGGCCGGGTCTCCGTGCAGAAGGCATACTCCAGACGGCCCAGGCTGTGCAGCGAGCGGATCACACCTGTGGGGCCCAGCCCACCAGGAGGATGAGATGCAAAGGGACAGATGGGCAGGGCAGCCCACTGGTTAGCAGCATGGTTCTCCAAACCATGCAGTCCCACTCCCAGACCCTTGCAGTGGCTGTTCTCTCTGCCTGGTACAAATGTGTTTAGAGAATGCCTTCTCCGTGAGGTCTTGCGGGATTCCTCCATCTCACATAGCAACCCTCACACCGCCAACTCCTACTCTTTCTCTTTAGCACTTACCACCTTCAAATGCATCATACGTATTTGTTCTGTTCCTGTGTCTGTTCCTCTTATTTTCCTGCTCCTGATGGCAGAGATTTGATCTACTTTCTCCACTGCTGGGTCCCTAACTCCTAGAACTGTGCTTGGCACACAGTAGGTGCTTAATAAATGCTGAGTGACTGAAGGAATGGATGCATGTATGAATGATGGGGTACACAGCAGATAAGCATTTATTAAGCATAGATATTTGTTGAGTGAATGAATGAATGAATGTCTTGCCATCAGAGCCTCAGTCCCCAGGCACAAGGGTGGCACCTAGGCAGGTAGGGAAACCTCCTGGAGAATTTAGGATCAAGTGGAATCTGCTGCCTTGAACCCCAGGACCCAGTCCCCCTGGTCCTGGTCACAGCTACCCTAATCTTTCTTTAGGGGCCTACGCCCTACCCCTCAGTCCTCTTGGAGTCCACATCCCACCCACTTTCTTTTTTTAAAATTTTAATTTAACTTTATTTTTATTTAAAAAATATTTAAGTTTTTTTTTTGGCTGCACCGCATGGCTTGTGGGATCTCACTTCCCCATCCAGATAATGAACCTGGGCCACAGCAGTGAAAGTGTCGAGACCTAACCACTGGACTGCCAGGGAACTCCCCCCACCCATTTTCTAGGCACATGGCACAGGCCAGGCCTATCGAGTGACTGATCCTAGATGGACAGATGACTCCATCAGAGCCCCCGAGATACAAAGAGGCTTTTCTAACACTGTCGGAATAGAGACCCTAGGCTCTTTTCCTTGTGATCTGAACCCTGGCCGACCAGTGGAGCATGAGGATGAGGCCACCATGGAGGAGGGCAGATCTTAGGGATACAGATAGATGGACCCTGATGCTATTATTTGAGCCTCTGGATCCAGTCATAACTGAAGCCAACCCCCTGAGTGTTTCTGTACAAAAACTAATAAATTCACATTTTGGGGGGTATATAAAGTGGTTTGGGTTTCTTTCTCTTGCATCCAAAAAGGGCCCTCCCCTATCTCTGTGGATGCCCGCTCACCTAGGGCTGTGCCATAGCCAGCAGTGGCCAGTGCACCAGTGTTGCAGTGGGTCAGCACTATCACCTTGCCGCCCTGGGGTGCTGCCCGCTCTAGGAGGTGGTGGGCTCCCAGGTCCCCGATGCTCCGATTGTCCCGGAGGTCTTTTGCCAGCATGTCCTCGGTCCAGCGGATCACTCTGGGGCCGACAAGGGACTCTGAGCACAGGTCACAAGGCTTCAGAGCCCACACCAGCCCCTCATCCCTGCCCAACACTGCTCTCCTGGAGCTCTCCTGCTGAAAGCCTCTCACAGCTGTGGGGCTGGACCCTTCTGCCACAGCCACCTAACTGTAACTCCATTTGCTCTGGAGACACATTTACTAAGCACCTCCTGTGCGTCAGGGGCTGGGGGACACAGCAGTGAACAAGACAAAAATCTCTGCTCCTATGGAGCTGACACTGAGGTGGGGGAGGCAGGTGATGAACAGACAATAAAGTGAAGGAAAAGGCAGCGGAGTCAGGAGACAGAGGACAGGAATGAGCTGTATTGTATGGGGGGTGGGGAAGGCACAAACCTGAAATTTGAAGGAGAGGAGATTAAGTAGATGGATACCTGGCTTGCAGAAATGGTGTGTGCAAAGGCCCTGAGGCAGAAGGGACCCTGGTGGGGGTTAAGGAACATGGAAAGTATCTGTGCAGCAGACGGGGAGGGAGAGAGTGGGAAGAGAGCAGGGAGAGGACCAGGGCTAGAAACAAAATTCTTCAAAAGCAAAAACTAGGTAAATGAGGTGGCACTTAAAAGGGCCTCCAAGGGCAGATAGGGCTGCAGACGTTCAGGGAGGTCAAAGTCAGGGCACTGAGTTCAAGGATCTCGGGGCCAGGCTGCCCGGTGGTGAGTCCCAGCCCTGCCTGTGTGGCACTGGACTAAGAGCACATTGCCTCAGTTTCCCCATCTGTAACATGGGTCGTTGTGCAAAAAAAAAAAAAAAAAAAAGAATGAACAGCCGCCAGTTAGAGCAGCGCTTGGCACAAGGCCCCTCTACCTCTCTCGGACCGCCTCCTCCGTGGCGCCATCCCTCTCCGCTTCCTGGGCTGCGAGGTCGGCCAGGTCTCGGGCGGCGCGGGCCATGTTGACGGCGGTGGGCCGGGCGGTGACAAGGAAGTTCAGAGCGTCGCGCACGAAGGCCACGAGCGCGGCAAGTCCGGGTCGCCCGGCGCCCGCCTGCAGCTCCACGGCGAGGCTGAGGCAGCCCACGAGCGCAATGGCTGGGGCACCGCGCACCTGGTGGGGAAATGGGGGCGTCAGGGACTGCAGGCACGGGAAGCCCCCCACCCCGGTCCCACCGAGCGGCCCCACCTTCATAGCGCGGATGGCCTCCCAGGCCTGGCGCACCGAGCCCACCGCTTCATAGCGGCTCTCCTGGGGCAGCAGCAGCTGGTCGAGGATCTGTAGTGAGCCCCGCGAGTAGCGGATCGCCTCCAAAGTCATGCTATTGCAGTCGCGATCACCGCCGCTCCCGGGGCTCAGCTGGCCGCGCGCACCGGAGGCGGCGCCGGAAAGGGCGCAGGGGGCGAGGCCAGGGCCCCAGGGGTGGGACCTCTCTCGGAAGGCGGAGCGTGCGCACATCAACTTCGCTGGCTCCTAGGACCCGCCATCCAGGCGCTGGGTCCTACTCCACCTTCCCCGCCAAACCTGGACAGTTAGCCGCACCCTCGGAACCAAAAAGGTGCCACTATTTATAGGGCAACTATTGCATGCCAAGTCCTGTGTTTGGCGTCTGGCTATAGCAAGACTCTTAAGTGCCAGGTGGGTACCCTCAGGGGCCTGACATCTCCAGCCAGTGCGAGTGCTCCCTGTGCCCTCACATAGAGCAAGGCACCAGAAGGGGGTTCTGAGATCGAACAGACTCTTAACTGCTGCCTTGAGACCTTCCCATCCCCGCAGGGAGTAAAGGCCTGTGGGCTGGGGGCCACCACCACCTCCGGACAGGCCACATTACAAGTTCAGCAGAATTCAGCCAGAACCTCAGCCCCGAGAGTTCCGTACGTCTGGTTTGTTCACCACTGTATCTCCAGTGGCTAGGATAGCGTCTGGTGCGCTGCAAGTGCTCCGTTAATGTTTGTGAAATGATCCTTCTCCAGGATTTAGGGGGAGGTGGTGGGCCATGAGTCACCTGGTGGATGCTCAGCTGTTTTTTGCTCACTTTACTAGTTTCCTTCAAAGGAAACAACACGCTGGGGACTCTTTCATGACCCTTCCAGGGTGTCCCCATGGGTGGGGGATAATGAACAGCCCACACCTGTGTGCTCCATCCCCTCCTGCATCTGGCCTGGATCCTGAGCACCCCTGCTGTCCAGTCCCATTTTCATCCTTCATACTCAGCCTGTGCCACCTCCTCCAGGAAGTTGGCCCCGATTACAGGCCAGCCTGGGCTACTACCTTTCAACCCTCACCAAGCTGGGTGGGGACCCAGGCTGTGGTCACAGCATCAGCATTGGCTGATGAGATACTGGGCAAGCTTAGTTGGGTTGGAGGGCGGAGAGGGGTGCAGGCATAGCTCCTGGGCCCATCTAGTAACCTGAGGCAGAGGCAAAGAAGCAGGGTTTTAATGCTGGGAGGTTGGGGGTCCCACAAGGCACAGACACCCTCTCCAGGACCAAATAAATAACAACTCCATTACTGTGAGGAGGTGAGGTCTGGGGAGGGTGGTCACTGAGCTCTCCAAGGGCTGGTGGGTTAAGGGGCTGCAGCCTGTGAGGGGCCTCCTGAGTGAATCTGGCCCCCAGAATCACTCACTCTCCGAACCAGAGTAGTCAGCCACGAGGGAGGAGCTGAGGCTGCAGGGCTGGGGTGTGTCCTGGGGACTGGCTGCCTCCTGGGAGGAGCCCGGCAGGGGCTGGGGCCTGTCCTGACAGCTCTCCTCCTGCCCCGGTGGCCTACTGTTCTTGCAGGTCTTGGCTGTCTCCTGAGTACAGTCTCTGGGGGATGTGGGCCTGTCCTGGGCGGTGCCCTCTGGCACCCGTGGCTCCCCAGACTTGGGGGTCTCAGCCGTGTGCTGAGGGCTCTCTGGGACCTCCCGGGACCGCCGCCGCACAATGCCCAGGTGCCCCACGGTGATGGGGGAGCCAGTGGGAGCAGATCTGCGGCTCTGGGACAGCTTCTTCAGGACACCGCTGGCTTTGCTGCTGCTGGCGCCAGGTCCCGGGGTGGAGGGGAACCAGGAGCGGCTGATGATCTCTGTCCGCTTGAGTTTCTGCTTGTCCTCATATGCTGGGATGAGGAGAGGGAGGGGGGGAGAAGGAGGTCCAGAGCCGCCCTCTGCCCGAGCAGCCCCCCATCTCCCCCAACCCTGACCCCTCTCCCACTGGCCCCCCACGCACAGTCTAGGGTGTGGAACTTGAGCAGGGCGGCCAGCCTGCGGTCATCCTCCGTCTCTGGCACCAGCGGGATGTCCAGGCTTGCCTTGGCCTGCAGGGCCTGGTCCCTCTCTTCCTCCTCCTGCATGGCTTTTTTCTTTTCCTGTGTTGGGGAGAAGGGGTTGGGGAGGGATGGTGGGTGTCAAAGCCGTGCCTCTTTGCCCTCTGAGCTGGAGGGGAGAATCCCTCCCGTGTTCAGGGTCTCAGTTTCCTTCTCTTCAAGCTTATGCGAGGAAAAGGCCTCACACAGTGCTCGGGACATATAATTTGTTCAACAGCAGGAGACACGATCATTAGTATGTGTACCACTGGGTTCTTCACTCATTCATTCTTTCCACAGATATTTACAGAACGTCTTTCTGGTGCTAGGCCTTGTTTTAGACACTAGGGACACAGCAGTGAGCAGACAAAATCTTTTGCCCTGGTGGAGCTGACATTCTAGTGGGCGAGCAAGACAAAGTGGTGAGGAGAGAAAGAATGCTGGGAAGAGGGGAGGAAATAGGCAGGGGGTTCAACTTTAAATGTGGCGTGCATGGTAGAGGGGAGGGTTAGGGACAGTCTCCTGAGAAAATCATGTTTGAGAAAAGGTGTCTGAGTGAGGGAGCCATGTGGGTATCTGGTGGAAAAGTGTTCCAAGGTGGAGGGAACAGCCTGTGCAAAGGCCCTGAGGCAGAAGTGTGCTTGCCAGTGAGGCGGCCAATGTGGCTAGAGCAGAATGAGCAAGGGAAAGGTGGAGATGGGGGTAAGGAGGGGAAGGGGCAGATCATTTGGGCCTGGTGGGCCATGGGGAGGACTCTGGCCATTGGGAGCCACGGAGGGTTCTGAGCATAGCAGGGATGTAATCCCACTCAGGCGCTCACTGGCGCCCCCTGGTGGCTGTGAGGGGAACAGGCTTGGGACACAGGGCATGAGCCCCTGGGGACCAGGGTGGAGGGACTGTGCTGGTTCAGGCAGGGGATGATGGAGGCTGAGGAAGTGGTCAGAGCCTGCCAGAATTTGCTGACAGATGGGGAGAGGGGAGTGGTGGTTATAACAAGAGGAACCAAGGCTGACTCTGGGCTTTATGGGCTGAGTGTCCGGAAGGACAGAGATGCTTCCATTACTGAGAAGGGGAGGATGCAGGCAGGGCAGGTTCGGGACTGATGGGGTTCCTTGGGATGTTACGTTTGTGGGGATGCCCACAAGGCAGGGGACACCAGCTCTGGGCACAGGCCTGGCCAGAGAGATACACTTTCAGTAACAAATAATTAGTAAGAAAACCCACAATTTTACTCCTAATAATAAAAACCACAGGATGATCAGAAAAGGTGATGTGAAAAAACGGGAGTGGCAAGATGATGAATCTGGAGCTTGTGCCTTGTGGGGTCGCCCGGGATGCTCCTGCCCAGGCTCCGTTTGCAGGCTCCAGGGGTGTAAGCTGCCCCACAAAGCGAGGGAAGAGGCAAAAGTTCTCGTGTTCCCAAAGGACATTCCACTGCCCTGTCGGATGCCCGCGAGGGTAAAAAGCCCATTTCTATTATACTCCTCTGACCCCAGACCCCCACTCCCTGTGACTTAGCTCCACTGAGTATTTTTGGCACAATTGTAGTAGCCATTGTGTCACTGACAGCAACGCCCTAGGGTGTCCTCCAGCTACGACCCTGTCCCCCTGGGGTCAGGAGTCTGCGTTTGCACCTGTGCCCTCAGTGGCTCTACAAGCAGGTACAGGTGTCTGGCCCAAGCATTTACATGTTGAGATAGGCATTATACATTTTGTAGGTAATTTCCCTTTTTATCTGTAGGGATTTGACTCTAGGGGTGATTTTGGAAATTACGTGGGGGCGGGTTGTCAAACTATGGATTTTGTTTCAGGACAGCTGAGCGGGCCCATGAAATATGTTAGGAGCTGATCAGTGCCCTGCTGGGCCTCCGCCTGCCCCCGCCACGGGGTGGGGTGTCGGGACTCACTTGTGCCCCAGCTTGAGGATTTCTTCTCTTTGAGAGTCTGCTGTGAGGGCCAGAGTCCCCAGGGGAAGGGGCCGCAAGCTTAATAACAGCTGCGGGGCTAGATGCCTCCCATGGGTGCTGTGATGTAGGGATGTGGTGGCGAATGGGGAAACCGCGGGTGAAATGACCTGCCTATAGCTAGGATGTGGTAGCGAGTGGGCCGAACCTGGGTCTCAGCCTGCTTTTTGTTCTCCCCGCTGCACCGCTGGTGATGCCGGGCCACCCCCGCCTGCCTGTGGTCCTGATCCCGGGCCGGAGCCCTGCTCACCCGGAACCTTTTGCGCAGCATGCTGTTGAGGGCGAAGTCGTCCTTCCAGGCGCTCTGGGCCTCCTGGATGTGGCTCAGGGTGGGCAGGGCCTTCTTGAGCGTGCTCCGGTCAGCCTCACCGTGCTCCAGTCGGAACATGGCATCCGTCTCCAGCTTCTGCTTCTTCTCGTGCTCTGCGAGGGTGAGAGCGGGGCTGGGCCTTCAGGGCCCTGGCTCGGGGCTGGGCTCAGGGCTGGCAGCGGGCTCGGGGCCCACCCTCGGCGCTCACCTGTCGTCAGCACCTGCTCGTTGTCCGCCATGTCCCAGCGCTCCTCCTTGCGCTGGGCGCCGCTCACGATCACGTAGTCGCAGTTGGCGGGGTCTGTCTGCATCTCGATGTAGTTGACGCAGAGGTGGCATTTCATCCGGAACCTGGCAGGGTCGGGGGTGGTGGGCTAGAGTCAGGACACTGTGGCCTGCTTCCTTCTATCCGTGCGTGTCATCCACTGGTGTTCACGGAGCACCTGCTACATGCTGGGCTCCATGTCCGGGGGACGGCCGTGGGTGAGACACATATGGCCACTTGTTCATCCATCCATTCATTTGTTCGTTCGCTCATTCATTCAACAAACCCTCCTGAGGGGACGGAGCTGAGCGTGCGGGGCCTTGTGGGCCATGGGGAGGACTCAGGCTTTTACTCTGAAGAAGGTGGGAACCATGAAGGGTTCTAGGCAGGATGTGCCCTGACTGACAGACCATGATGGTTTCCAAGAGACCCCCAGGGAATAATCATCAGGCAGAGGGTAGAAACTTCCCTCCCACTCAGACTCCTTTGTAGCGCCCTCACCCTGCGGCCCACCAGGCTGCCTCTACCTGTAGATCGGGGTCGTGTAGTAATTGCCAACCTTCTTCTTTTCTGCATTGTAACGAACACCTAGGAGGAGAGGGAGAGAACAAGGCTAGAGCTCAGGCCACCCTCAGTGTCTTTTCCTGGGGTGGGGAGCAGATGGGGGTGGTATTTTACTCCCCTGCAGGGGAGACACCTCTGGAGGACACTGAAATTCAAGCAGAAAAGAGCCATGTCTAGGCTGCGGGATGGGTGCTCAGGCCACAGAGGAGGGTGGGCTGGATGGAGCCAGAGGGCCGGGTTCAAACCCTGGCTCCACCCCACCAGCTGTGTGACCTTAGGCCAGCTGCCCTGGCCGTCTGGCCTCAGGTTCCCCATCGATTGGATAGGGGTGGCTATGACGCCTACCGCACAGGCCTGGTGTGAGAACTGCAGAAGCTAGTAATACACACGGATCGCTTAACACTGGGCCAGGTGCTCAGCAAGCATTCAAGAAGGGTTGGCTTTTGGGAATTCCCTCCCTGTCGGTCCAGTGGTTAGGACTCTGTGCTTTCACTGCCAGGGCCCAGGTTCAATCCCTGGTCAGGGAACTAAAATCCCACAAACCGTGCGGTGCGGCCAAAAAAAAAAAAAAAAAAAAAGGTTGGCTTTTATTATTTTTCTAGAGAATATCCAGGTTTTTTGTTCCTTTTTCACTAATTAGATGGTATATTCTTGACTCTTATCTTGCTTACTGAGTGAAAAAAGCTTAAACTAGAAAAACAGAGCTTGGCGGGGCGGTTGGTGGTGTGGCCTGGCCAGCTTTTCCTTTTCTGGGGGGCTGCTTCTGTTCACGGCCCTGAGGTTGACCCATGTGTGGTGTCAGGCTGTGCTCAGGCTGTGTCGCCTGAGCGCCTGGCGGCCTTTGGGGCAGATGCCCCTTGCTGGGTCTGATCAGGGGGATGCGTTGGGGGGAGTCATTCCACTTCAGCAGTGGGGTGGCCTGGCCCCTCTTTCTTGCACTGGACCCTCCTGCCGAGAGCTGCCGGCTCCTGTTTACAGAGCGAGCTGCTGCCCTGGGCCAGGCGCCGTGGGAAGGGCTGAGGATCCCTGTACTATAGCGGAGGAAACGGAAGCCAGGAGGGTCGAGTCACCTGCCGCAGGCCTCAGGGCTGCTGAGCAGGGCCGCGGACCCATGTCTGTCCATCCAACTGTGCACCTGTGGGCACGATCAGGGGTCTGAATGCTCAAGGTAACAGTAAGGGTAGTGGCAGCAGCAGGTTGAGTTTACGAGCCCTTGCACATGCCACATGCTGTGCACTAAGCACTTTATTTTTTATTTATTTTTGGTTGCGCTGTATGGCTTGTGGGATCTTAGTTCCCCAACCAGGGTTCGAACCCATGCCCCCTGCGGTGGAAAGCGCAGAGGCCTAACCACTGGACCGCCAGGGAATTCCTTGCACTAAGCATTTTATATGCCACACAGGCGGGCACTCATACCACCTGAATTTCACAGATGGGTAAATCAAGGCACACAGAGGCTCAGTCGCCCGCCAAGGGTCACCAGCTAGGAAGTGGCAGAGATGGGATTTGAACCCAGAGCCTCCTAACCGGTCTGCCATGAGGCATCCACAGCCCACCAGGCACTTGAGCCCACTGTCCCCTACTCGACTCCTGATCGGGACCCTGGCGGAGACGGTCTCTCATGGCGCCCAGCAGTTAAGGGGCTCGCTGGCCACGGGGCTGAATGGTGGGGGTCAGGGGAGCGGGCGGAAGCTCACCCATGCCGATGTGGTTCTTGCAGCCGTCACACCAGATGTTATAGGGCATCTCAAATCTACACAAACAGAGAACAGCTCATTTGTCCCTGTCCCCGTGGGCTCTCCCAGGATCTCCAGGTCAGCGACTCTGGCTGCAGTCACATTGCAAAGGGCATGCAAGCGGGAGGGTAAAGAACGGTGGTCATTCCTGCAACCAGGCCAGGCCCATCACGTGGCTCTCTGGCCAGCTGACCCAGTCTGGGTGAGCGTCTCCGCTGGGTGCTGCCCTGTCTTCCATATCCCACCACGTCAGCTACACAAGTTTCCAAGCAGAGGAGGAAGCAGGCTTCAGGGAGCACTGGTGTTCGATTCCAGTTTAGCTAAGTTGTTGTAGTGACACTGGATTTTTTTTTTTAAATACATTTATTTATTTATTTTTAGCTGCATTGGGTCTTCGTTGCTGCGGATGAGCTTTCTCTAGTTGCGGCGAGCGGGGGCTACTCTTCATTGTGGTGCGCAGGCTTCTCATTGCGGTGGCTTCTCTCGTTGCCAAGCACAGGCTCTAGAGCACAGGCTCAGTAGTTATGGCTCGCGGGCTTAGCTGCTCTGTGGCATGTGGGATCTTCCCGGACCAGGGCTTGAACCCGTGTCCCCTGCATTGTCAGGTGGATTCTTAAGCACTGTGCCACCAGGGAAGTCCCTGGGTTTCTTTTACCCAGCTCTATTTGCAACGTGCAATTCTGGTACATTTCCATTAACAGCAGTAATGGAGTTTCTCTTTTAAAACAGAACCATTAAGTAATGAATAATGAGGTGAATTTAAGACACTGTACAGATGAGATGAGGGCTTGGCAAACAGACTGGATGAAGGCAGGGTGGGTGGTTGGCTCTGGAGTGTGGAGGCATGGCGGGAGTTGGAGGTGACCTTCAGCTCTGTGACTCTTGGGGCCACTGCTGAGATTTGCATCTTGACTACTTTTCCATAGATGTTCCTGCCTCTGACAGTTTTGTCACTGGATGCTCTGCTCAGGCCCAGGGCGGACCCCAGAGGCTGAGGGCAGAGTTCATGAGGCAGAGAAGGAGGCAGAGAGGGGCTCCTTCTGGGGTGACACAAGCTGGCTTCTGCTTCCTGCCACGGCTGACCCACAGGGTGCTGGCCAGAAATAAGAGGAGAACCCCGGAATAGCCATCATCCTGGCTTGACCGCAGTAATGGCTGTGATTCTTTATCCTCTCCATGTCCGTGCCCTTTGCAAGATGACTCTGCAGCCATTCCTGTCAAGAGGTGGAGTGTGTTGCCCCACCCCTTCCCTGTATCATGACTTGCTTTGGGGAATCAATGAGACAGAAGTGACAGGGTACCGCTCAGGGTCTCTGCCTCAAGAAGCCTTGCATACCTCTGCCGGCTCTCTTTTGGAACCCGGCTGCTGCTGTGTGAACAAGCCCAGGCTAGCTGGCTGGAGGATGAGACACACTTGGAACACAGCCCAGTCATACCAACCAAGCCCAGGCAACCCCCAAACATGTGAGACAGCCCAGCCCAGGTCAGCCAAGCCCAGCCAAGGCCAGCAGAGGCATCCAGCTGAGCTGAATACTCGTGAGCAAAACAAGTGCTTAACATGTGCTTATCGTTTTGTTATGCAGCAATGGCTGACTGATACAGCAACTTTCTGCTTTATGGAATTAAGACCCTGCAGCACTGGGCAAAATCAGGGGGTGCTGAACGCTCCTTGAGGTTGACACCAGGTGGCACAAAGGGCAGGGGTCCTCAGGTGATGCCAGGGCCTTACCTGATGATGAGGATGCCCTGGGACAGCTTCCGAGCCCGCTCCCGAAGGGGATGGCTGTTATGGTATCTGTTGAGTGAGCCATGCTGTGTGGAAAGGAAGAGGGAGCAGATTAGCACTGCTGAGCTGGGGGAGCTCAGGCCCTCTCCCACAGGCCGAGGCCTCATTCTTATGTCCTGCTGGGAGTGTTAACAGCAAAATGGGAGGCATTTAGGCTTTGGTGAAGCAAGTGGGCTTGGAATCAGGAAAACAGGAGTCTGCATCTTACCTCTCCCATTTAGGAGCTAAAAGAGCTGTGTGACCCTGGGCAGTGACCTCACCTTTTGCCTTCCTGAGCCCTATGAGTCAACTGGGGACGAGGATCATAATTACCTCCAGGTGTTGTGGGATCAGGTGAGATGACAAGACCAGCAAACCTCTGCTGGGTACTTTATGTGTGTCATCTCACTTTAATCCCTCAACGTTTCTGGGAGGTCAGGTTGTTTTGTTTCCCCTTTGGACCTATGGGGAGACTCTGGTGTAGAAAGACCGAGTCATGTGCAGGGGACCACATAGCTGGGACATGCTGATTCATTTACTAGCCCCTTACTGAGCGCCCACAGTGTGGGGACACAGACGCAAATGAAACAGATGAACATCCCTGCCCTTGAGGCGCGGACGTTCTAGAGGGGGAGATGGGGGGCTTCCCTGGTGGCCCAGTGGTTAGGAATCCACCTGCCAATGCGGGGGACACGGGTTCAGGCCCTGGTCTGGGAAGATCCCACATGCCACAGAGCAACTATGCCCGTGTGCCACAACTACTGAGCCTGCACTCTAGAGCCTGCGAGCCACAACTACTGAGGCCTGCGTGCCTAGAGTCCATGCTCCGCAACAAGAGAAGCCACCGCAATGAGAGGCCCGTACGCTGCAACGAAGAGTACCTCCTGCTTACCGCAACTAGGGAAAGCCCGTGTGCAGCAACGGAGACCCAATGCAGCCAAAAATAAATAAATAAAATAAATAAATAGAAGGGGAGATGGATAATACGCAAATAAATGGGTGGTGCACCAAGGAGTTAAGAAGGCTACAGAGAGAAATAAAGCACTAGGTCATGCGACAGAGAATGAGACGGTGGTCAGGGAGGCCCTCTGTGAGGAGAGACCTAAAGGAAGGAAAGGAGTCTTGGGGTCAGAGGGATGGAGAGGTTCCAGGCAGAGGGAACAATGAGGAGGCCAGACAAGCTGGAGCTGGGAGGGTGAGGGGATCTGACCCAGAGGCCGTGTGTGGGCCCTCATCCTGGACTCCACTGGAAACACACCACACCTGACACTGGGCATGCTGGTGTTTACATGGGTCATTGACGAGGGTCACACTGACCACCTGGGAGGGAAGGCTGCCCCAAGACTCAGGTGACAAGTGCAAGGCAGGGAGACCTTGGGGGCCGCACAGGCTTCTGCAGCTGTGGGTCTGACTCCAGGAGGGGATGAAGAGTGTGGGGCCCCTACCCGGCGGGGTCGCTATGCTATCGTGGACACGGAGAAGGAAGCCTGCCCCTTACCTTTGTAGGGTTGAAATCCGGAGGGTAGTACTTGTTTACGCCTTTCCTTTCACCCTGGAAAGCAGAAGAGAGACGTGAGTCAGAGAGGGTCCTACAGGAGACCTACTTGTGCAGCCTTGAGGGGCGAGACCTGGACAAGGAAGACAGGGATATCCTGGAGGATGGCCCAGGGCTCCGTGTCCCATCGAGGACTGGTGACTTGGGGGAAAAAGCCCCATTGTTGGGAATTCCCCGGCAGTCCACTGGTTAGGACTCAGCACTTTCACTGCTGTGGCCTGGGTTCAATCCCTGGTCAGGGAATTAAGATCCGGCAAGCTGAGCGGCTCAGCCAAAGAAAAACAAACAAGCAAACAAAACAAAACCCACTGTCGTCGCTGTGGAAAATTCCACAAGGGTTAGACTCTCCTAGAGCAATGGCTTTCACAGTTATTTTGGGACCGTGACTTAAGGTAAGACATATTTAACCCCAAATACACAAGCACAGGTTTCAGGAAAGAATGCTCACCCAGCTGTGAATCTCTCTTTTAAATGCTGGCAGCCACCTGCTGAATTGACTTATTGACTTAATGATACACTGAAGCAGTGGGTCTCAAACTTGGCTGTATGTTACAACTACCCAAGGAGTTTCTAAAATACTGATGCCTGGGACCCACGCCCAGAGGTTCTCCTGACAGAGGACCTGCTCTGGAGCATGGTGCCTGGACACAGGGCTTTTCCAAAGCAACCCTGGAAAACACGTGTGTATACACATCCTTGTACATACAGGTCCATTCACAATAGCCAAATGGTGGAAACAACCCAAGTGTCCATCAGTGGATGAAAGGATAAACAAAACGTGGTCCATCCATATAATGGGATATTATTCAGCCATAAAAAGGAAGGAAGCTCTGATATATGCTGTAATGTGGGTAAACCCTGAAAAAATCATGCTAAGTGAAAGAAGCTAGATACAAAGGGACACATGGTACATGATTCCATTGATATGAAATGTCCAGAACGGACTAATCTACAGAGGCAGAAAGCAGACTGGTGGTTGCCAGGGGCTGGGGTGGGGGAATGGGAGTGACTGCTGTTGGGTATAGGGTTTCCTTTTGGGGTGACGGAAGTGTTTTGGAACTAGATAGAGGTGGTCATTGCAAAATATTGTGAATGTACTAAATGCCACTGAATCATATGTTTTAAAATGTTAGTTTTATGTTATGTGAATTTCACCTCATTAAGAAAAAAAAACAGGAAAAAAAAAAGAAAAAAGCTCCCTGGGTGATTTTAGTACACAGCAAAGTTTGAAAACCACTGCACCGGAAGACCATGATCCAGAGTTTGAAAATACCTGAGAGCTTGGGGTCAGGGGTGAGGAAGGAGATTTTCAAGGGACCCCGTCCCTTCACCTAAAGATCAGAAGAGAAACCCAATGAGCTCAGCCTGTCTACTTACCATCTTGGAAGCTGCCTACTGGTCCTCACCCGCCACTCAGCCAATCTGAAAAGACGATGAGACACTGCTTTGTCGACTCACTGCCCAGTGCCACCCTCCTGGACAGCCTGGCAGACAGTCGCGGCTTCTCTGTGAAGATGCGGTGGGCTGTGCGTGGTGGTGGTGGCGGCTCAGATGATCCTCCCCGCAGGTGTAGGAGGCATCCAAGGAGCGGCGTTTGTCTGTCTGGAAAGGGAGTGTTCTGTCCACTCTCCATCCAACATATATTTCCCAGCTGACACTTCTCATCCCTCCACGGCCCCCATCATCGCTCGCCTGGACGAGTACAGTCACCTCCTCCCTAGGCTCCTGGCTCTGCCCTTAACTCTCACAGTCTGTTCTCCTTGTAAGGGCTAGAAGGATCTGTTAAAATATAAATCTGAACTATCGCTTTCCTGCTTAAACCCCTCCAGCGATTCCCATCGCTTTGAGAATCAAGGCAAACCCCTCCCCATGGCCTATGGGGCCCCTGCCTGCCTCTCCGAGCCCACCTTTTACCTCTCTCCCTCTCACTCACTGTTCCAGTCACACTGGCTTCCTGGCTGCCTTCGAAAGCTCAGCAGATGCAGGCCAACTGGCTTGAATGCTGCCAAACACCCACAATACACAGGGTAACACCCACCACAAGTGTTCTTTGTCACAGGTCTCAGCTCAAACATCACCTCTGTCAGAGGGAGGCCTCATCTGATCACCTGATCTAAAGTCACTTCTTCCCTGGAGCTTCTACCACATCACCCTGTGTCTGTTTACTTGTTTACAGTCTGTCTCCTCCGCCAGGTCCCACTGTGCTACGTCTCCGGCACCCAGGACAGCTCCGGATAAATGCTGACTTCATGAACCTCTGATAACTGACTGAGGTTCCATAAGACTCAGTGTGGGTGACACGGAGACACCGGGAATTTGGGGTTAGCAGATACAAACTATTACATAGAGAATGGATAAACAACAAGGTCCTATTGTATAGCACAGAGAACTATATTCAATTTTCTAAGATAAACTAATGGAAAAGAATATTAAAAAAAGAACATATATATATGTACAACTGAATCACTTTGCTGTACAGCAGAAATTAACACATTTAAAATCAACTGTATTTCAATAAAAAAAATTTAAAAAAAAAAGAGAGAGACACTATAAGGGACTAAAGTGTAGTCCAGAATGGGTATTGGCAGATTTTCTCGATTGAGGGCCAGAATTTCTGTCCCAACAGCTCAACTCGGCTCAACTCTGCTGTCACAGCTAGAAAGCAGCCATAGACAATATGTAAATGAACGGGTGTGGCTGCATTCCAACAAAACTTTATTTGTGGACCCTGAAATTTCAATTTCACATGATTGCCCCATGTCACAAAATATTATTCTCCTTTTGATTTTTTCCTGACGATTTAAGAAGTTAAATCCATTCTTTGCTGGTGGGCTGTACAAAGTCAGGCAGTGGTCTGTAGTCTGCTGGCTCCCTGCACTTGAGTCAGGAAGTCTCTAACTGTTTCTGCAAACTTAGCTGTGTGTTCTCTAATAGCTACTGTGTGCTACCCGCTGCACAGAGTCCAACATCATTGCCCCATTTACTCTATACTATGTTAGTATTATCTCCAGTTGACGAATGAGGATGTGGGAGCTTAAGTAACTTGCCAGGGGTCAGAAGCTGATAGGAAGGCAGAGCCAGGGTGCAAAGCCCCAGACATAAAGTGTTCCACCATGCCCCCAAACTCCTCTCCACCTTGGATCCTCCACCTGTAAAGTGTGTCCCTGGACCAGATTTTCTTAAAGTCACTTCCAAACTAAAAATGCTTTTGCCAACAAAACAGCTAAGTGCCCACCCAAGCTTTGGGGGCACAGTTCCCTGGGCTGGAATCCCTGCTCCATTCCTCACTAGCTGGGTAACCTTGGCCAATGTCTGAGCCTCCCTGAGCTTGTATTTCCTCACCTGTAAAGAGTGGATGATGGCAAGAGGACTGACTTTCTGGAATTGCTGTAAATGAAATAACATACAAACATGGGTAATGCTTGCACAGAGTAAGTACTCCATTACAGGAGTTGGGGGTCTTACCGTGGTTTTATCACCCCAGTGAGTGGTACAGGTGGGGCTACAAGGTGGATGTATAGAAATCTCTGGTCCTTGGTGTCAAGAATAATGATAAACCCCACTGGCTCAGGGCATAATGCTCGGGCTTGGATCCCGACTCTGCTTTGCTTGCTAGCGGCTTGACTTTGGGCAAACTGCTTCTCTCTCTGAGCCTGTTTTTTCATTTGTAAAATGGGGTTTATACAAGTATCAACCTGATGAGGTTGCTGTCAAGACTCAGTGAGTTAAAGTATCTGGAAGAGCGCCTGATGCTGAGTTAAACGTTGGTAGTTTTGATTATTTCTCATGCCAAACCGTTTTACAAGCGTCATTAAAAAAAATCTTCACCAAGACCCAGAGAAATAGGGGCTTACTGTCCCATTTTCCAGATGAGGAAAACCTGAAGAGGTATAATATGGGCTAGGGTCAGGTCTGGGGTCGCGGCCAGGGCCCGGGGTTTTGGGTCGGGGGTCGCGGCTGGGGGGCGGGCGGCTCCGAGCATCGGGCCCACGTTCCTAGAGCCCCGCGGCCCCCGGCGCGTTCGTCCCCATCGGGCGGCTCCGAGGCCGGGTGAAGCAGTGGACGGACCCCCAGCCGTATCGGGCCTGGCCGCCCCTCTGCCCGCCTGCACTTACCTGCCCTCCTCCTGACGTCACTCCGCGCCCGTCCCGGAAGTCCCTGCTGGGCGCGTAAGGGGGCGTGGCGCACTCCCCGCGTGACAGGGACGCCTGCGCGAGGCGGGGCGAGGCGGCAGCGCAGCGCTGACTGGCTGAATGTCGAACACCCCGCTCGCTCACAGCCGCCGGAGTGGACCAATCCGGGCCTGCCCTTCCCAACTGCACGCACTACACGATGCCCCACCCTCGTCCCCGCCCACTCTGCCTGAGCCAATCCGAGGGCCGCCTTTCTGATGATGCGCTCCAGAGAGCGGGATTTCGCCAGCTGAAGCGGTGGAGCAATGGTGGGCAAACTCCAGCTCCTGGGCCAAATCAAACCAGCCCCTTGTGTTTAGCTAGCGAGTTAACAAATGTTTTTAAAGTTTTAAATGGTTGGGGGGGAATCAAAAGAATAACATTTTATGACTTGTGAAAATCAAATGAAGTTCAAATTTTAGTGTCCGTGTATAAAATTTTATTGGAATTCATCTGCGCCCACTCATTTACCTGTCTGTAGCTGCTTTCCCACTACAGTGGCAGAATTGAATGGTTGTCACTGAGCGCCTATGGCCCATGGAGCCTGAAAGTGTACTGTCTGGCCGTTTACAGAAGTGGGTCAGCCCTTGTCTTAGAGCCTTCAGACCAGCTTGATTTTGCCTTCTGCACAGGGCAATGGCTTTTGAATGTACTTTTGTGCCTTGTAGAGTTTAGCAAGATCTGTTTGTTCATTTGTTCGCTCAACAGCTGTTTACTAGGTGCCTGCTCTATGTCAGGCCATGGGGATTATGGAGCAAAGGACACACCCTTTTCTCACTGATGAGGCTGGCATGTCAACTGGCAATTTATCGAAGACAGTGTGAAAAATGATGACACTAGTACTGCTATGATTGCTACTATTACTATACTATTTGGTGCCAGGCCCTGTTTTAAGCTGTCATAAGTCAGATCTCGTGTAATCATAGTGCTCCATATGGAGTGCCCACTACTCACCAGACATCAGTCACCAGTGCTCACTATTCACATGAATCACCTCAGGGAATGCTGATTCCAGGAGATGGATACTCTATCATTTTCATTTTACAAATGAGGAGACAGGCCCAGAGAGATTAAGCAACTGGCCCAAGGTCACACAGCTAGTGAAAGGTGGAGGATTTGTCTTACATCTGCTGACACTAAGCCTTGTTCCTTTAACCTCTGAGCTATACTGCTTTGGGTTGTATGCATGAAACATAAGGGCTGTGGGAACCAGGAGGAATCTTTAACAAGGGTGGGGTGTTCGGGAGCAGGCAGAAGTGAGGGTGAGCAAGACCCCTGTGATGGGTGACACCGGAGCTGGATAAAGAGAAGCCAGGCAGAGGAAGGGGGGGGGCAGGGCAGAGGGATGCTCACAGATCCTGAGGAACAAGATGGAGCTGCACTCAAACCCCAGTAATCTTGCTTTCTCCCTCTGGATTTTGGTTGAGTCCTTGTCTTGCACCTGAAAGAAGAGCTAGTGACTGAAAAGCCACAAAATACTCGCTTGTGAGTAATATTTTGGTGAGAAGTGTGAGAGCCCTTGGCTTTCAAGGGACGTGTAGAGCCTCACTCTTTTTTTTTTAAATCCTTTATTTGTTTATTTTTAATTTATTTTTGGCTGTGTTGGGTCTTTGTGGCTGTGCACGGGCTTTCTCTAATTGCAGCGAGTGGAGGCTACTCTTCGTTGAGGTGCATGGGCTTCTCAGGGCAGTGGCTTCTCTTGTTGCAGAGCACGGGCTCTAGGCGCGCGGGCTTCAGTAGTTGTGGTGCGTGGGCTCAGTAGTCGTGGCTCGTGAGCTTAGTTGCTCCGCGGAATATGGGATCTTCCTGGACCAGGGCTTGAACCCGTGTCCCCTGCATTGGCAGGTGGATTCTTAACCACTGCATCACCAGGGAAGTCCTGAGCCTCACTCTTATTACTCACACACAGCTCAGGTGATGGAAACAGACATCAGCCTGGGATACGAAGAGGCTGTCTATAAAGATGCCAAGCACAAGGCAGTTCCCGTGGGACCAAGGGAACTGGCTCAGGGAGAGGAAGACAATTAGCCAGGCCGGGCAGGGTGATAGGAAGGGACCTGGATTCTAGCTCTGGGGGACCCTGACCAAGTCACATCACCTCTGTCTGCTTACCTGTAAAGTGGGATATCTCAGCCCTGCCCATGGGAACAAATGCAGTAAATGCCTACCAATGCATTTGTAAAACAGTTTGAAGAGGAAGAGAGAAGCCAGTGGGCCGGGAAGGGCGTTCCAAGATCATGGTGTGTCTTTGGGGGACAAGAGCAGAATGACCGAGGAGGAGGTGACCTCTAAGCACCAGGAAGTTCTTTACATAAAACTGAAACCCACTTCCCTGCTATTGGCACCCACTCTGTGGCCCTATTCCTAACTCTGGGGTCCACAGAGGACTGACCCCTCTTCCACATGCCAGCCCTCCAGCTCCCTCCCACCTCTAAGGGTCTGTGGTTCAAGCCTACCTCTGTCTTCATGCCCCAATCACCAACCAGGTCAGAAAGCAGGCCCAATAGGTTAGACATTTTATATTTAATCTGTGACTGTGACCAAAACTATTTGGGGTGCCTGTCCAGCCCCCATCCCTACCTTTGTGTGAGAACATCCAACCTCCAGAGGGTGCTGCAGCATTTCTATTTATGGCCCATCCTTGGCCACAGCTGATTGGATCAGGGGTATAGATTTAACCCAAGCTGGGCCAATGGGGTTTTCTCCTGGCAATTTACAACTGGGATCCAGACATGCACAGGAATCTGCTTGTGGCTTAATCTGAGGACGTAGAACTTTGGGACTTAGTGGGAAGCCATCTTTAGCCATGTGCAGAGAAAAGCAGAGATGAAAACCATGTGGTGAGAAAGAGAGAGATAAAGAAATAGAGATAAAGAGGGAAAGAGAGAGAAAGAGAAAGGAATAGAGAGGCAGAGAAAGAAATAGACAGAAAAACTCTCCTTATCCCTGGAGACCTTTCAGTTCTTAAGTGGCTTGATATATCCCTGTATCCCTAAAATAAACTCTCCTCTTTGACTAAGCTAATCTGAACAAGGTTCTCTTTCTTGCAAGCAAAAGAACTTTAACAATGTCTGGTGGCTTCCCTGGTGGCGCAGTGCCTGCCAATGCAGGGGACACGGGTTCAAGCCCTGGTTCAGGAAGATCCCACATGCCGCGGAGCAACTAAGCCCATGTGCCACAACTACTGAGCCTGTGCTCTAGAGCCCGCGAGCCACAACTACTGAGCCCGCATGCCACAACTACTGAGCCCACGTGCCACAACTACTGAAGGCCGTGCACCTAGAGACTGTGCTCCGCAATGAGAGAAGCCACCGCAATGAGAAGCCCGCGCACTGCAACGAAGAGTAGCCCCTGCTCACTACAACTAGAGAAAAGCCCACGTGCAGCAACGAAGACCCAAAACAGCCAAAAATATATAAATAAATAAATTTTAAAAACAAAAACAAAACAATGTCTCTGTCTAAGGTGCAGAGTTGGTATGTGGAATTTATAAACTCCAGATCATTCACCTCACTTTTTGTGAAAACTGACACCAAGACTGGGGGGCCTCAAACAATTCATTCTATAGGTAGAACTGCAAAGTGTGAAATCGCTATAGAATGGTAAAAATGAAGTCCAAACCAAATTAATCATCTTTTACAAGTGAGCACTGAGGCTGGTCAATAATGCAAGCTCTCTGATTATGGAAAACAAGGTAACAGGATTTGAAATTCAGGGGGCTACAAAACCAGGACGATGGATCTTTGTGCAATCCTACTGATCTGGGTCTCTTAACATGAAGCTGTGCTTGCAGGTTACTTAACACATTTCCCAGGAGTATCAGAGTTCCAGATTTGGTGGTTGAGGGGGTCTGAGTCCAGAGAGAAAATGAAAGGTAGAATCAAGAACTCGACAAAAGGAAGCTTGACACATTTTCAAATCAACTGCAGACAAAACAGAAAACTCAATGACAGGCCTATATATCTGCCTCTGTCAGATCCTGATGAGATCAGGACAAGTTTCTCGGATAAATCCTCTTCCCGGTGCCAGCTGGAAGATAGAGAGGACAGGGACAGCTCCTACGTGGGCCACTCCTCCAGTGGCCAGGCTCTGAGCACACAGGGCACCCAGGGAAACTTGGTGTCCTTGCCATGACCCTGTAACTCCAGAGGAGGGGGCAGGAGAGGACCTGCAAAATGAACAAGTTCAGTGCCACACCTCCAATCGTTAGCTACTGCACCTGGCTTATTCTGCAGTTAAATTCTTTGGGGGAAACAAAAATATTGAAAAGGAACATCTGACAGATAAACAAGGTCTTCCTGGATAGCACAGGGAACTATATATATTCAATATTGTGGGATAAACCATAATGGAAAAGAATATAAAAAAAGAATGTATATATGTGTATAACTGAATCACTTTGCTGTACAGCAGAAATTAACACAACACTGTCAATCAACTTTACTTCAATAAGAAAAAAGAAAAGGAACATCTGATTAGAAATACGTTTTGTGTGTGAAAAGGGGAGTGTGGCGATGCAAAGGGCTTTGAGTCCACGCAGGGTAGTGAGAGCTACTTAACTGGGCTGCTGTCTCTAAAGAGGAAGAAGGCAGGATTGGATTAAATGAGAGAGGGAGCCTCCCTTCCCAGTGGTGGAAGGGCACCTTGAAGCCACGAGGTCCCATCACGCTCTGTGGCTCTGTAATCAGCAAGAGAGAACATGGAGGAGGTCTGGCCCTTGAAGAGTTCAATGCCATCTGCAAACTACCTCCAAACAAGAAGAATGACATGCTTAACTCAGGCACTGCTTTTATCGTACCAGGTTCAAAGGACTTCTAAAGGAGGCCTGCACCTTTATGGGTTTAGGAAAAGTGGATTCTCGGGAGCAGTGGGTTCTATTCTTGACTCTGCTGCTTGCTATTTTAGTTGACCTGGTGTGCCATAGGAAGGGTTTGACAATCTCTTGGAGCCTACTGTTCTTGAAATTTAAGGAGAGAGCAAGGAAGCAGAGATGCAGAGACACTCATAGCATTTCTGGTTTTCTAAAAGTCTTCTAAGGAGTAACTCAATGCATTTTTGCTTGCCGCTGGGGGGAGGCGGCCAGGAATGATCAACGGTGCCAACAGAGCGCATGAGGAAGGCATTTGCTGTTCTCTTGGTGGCCCTGTTGCAGTGGTGCCTTATTTATCATTAAATGCCCACAAATGCAGTTTACTTCATAATGTCCTTCTGACAACCAAATCTGAAGGACATGGGGGCAATAAGCACAAGGGTGCTGTGATCAGTCACAGGCAGGTGGGCCAGAATTTGGGCTAACACATGCTTTGGTCCTGGCTTGAAGCCTTAGAGTCTAAGGCAGCGTCGGCAAACTTTCTGTAAAGAACCAGATAGTAAATATTTTACACTGGTGGGCCAGACAGCTCCATAGCAACCGCTCAGCTCTGGGGGTGTTGAATGAAAGCAACCACAGACAGTATGTAAAAGAACAGGTGTGCCAATACAACTGTATTCCTAAAACCAGGCAGAGGGGGGACTTGCCTGGTGGCGCAGTGGTTAAGAATCCGCCTGCCACTGCAGGGGACATGGGTTCAATCCCTGGTCCGGGAAGATCCCACATGCTGAGGAGCAACTAAGCCCGTGAGCCACAACTACTGAGCCCACATGCTGCAACTATGGAAGCCCGTGCGCTAGAGCCTGTGCTCCGCAACAAGAGGAGCCACCACAATGAGAAGCCCGCGCACCACAATGAAGAGTAGCCACCTCTTGCTACAACTAGAGAAAGCCCGTGCAGCAACGAAGACCCAACGCAGCCAAAAATAAAAAAATAAAATAAATAAAATCAGTCAGAGGGCAGATGGTTTGCTTAGCCATGGTCCAAGGGATCAAAAAGGTGAAATCTTTATCTTCAGTGCATTTAAAAGTCAGATCTACAAGTCTTTTTGATAAAAGCAGATGCAAAGCTGCTGTGGATAGGATGCAGGGAGGTCCTGTGTTTGGACCATGATCATCTGCTTACTGGTTGTTACAAATATTTTAACTTCAAATCTAGGGATTTGAATTCGGGCCCCATCACTTCCTAATTCTGTGACCTGGGCAAAGTTGTTAACTAGTGTATGGCTCAATTTCATCATCTCCCCAAGATCGGGAGAATGATCCTTAAAATTCAGAGTTGTGGAAGAGGTTTCATGGGATAACATTGAGAAGGCACTTAGCATGATGCCTGGTACTTTAGTCTAGATTCCACCAATGTTGACTCTGTAGCCTTTGGCTTAGGAAATAGGTTTTCCCCTTTCCACTGCATAAATGAATTGATGTTTATCAAAACGGACATGAGACAACTAGTATTTGTAACTTTTGGTCTTCTGCATCTAGGACATCTGCGTTGAATCACTACATCAATTCATGATGATAAACATTGTCCATAGGAGAAATGGTCCTAAAAAAAAGAAGTGTGTCCAGAATATCACCCTTAAAACAAATTAAAATCTTAAAAAAGAATGTTTGGGAGTTAGGCTTGATGTAACTGCTATATACAGACAATTGAGATATGGAAGATATGGAATGGACCCCTTTACCCATACCACCCCCTTGGCCAAATGGAGACATTTATTTATTTATTTATTTATTTATTTATTTATTTGGCTGTGCCATGCGGCTTGCGGGATCTTAGTTCCCCAGCCAGGGATCGAACCCGTGCCCCCTGCAGTGGAAGAGCAGAGTCCTAACCACTGGACCGCCAGGGAATTCCCAATAGAGACTTTTACTACAGATGGTTCTCCTCCTTAAGGAGTGTGTTGTCCAAAAGAAATGAGTACTATTGACAATTTTAAGAGGAAGTCTCTCCTTTTGTTGCTTCTGAGATGGATCTAATAAAAGCATGGAGACGCTAAGAGAAAGTCAGAACTTGGAGCCTTGGGACTTCCCTGGTGGTCCAGTGGGTAAGACTCTGTGCTGCCAATGCAGGGGGCCTGGGTTCGATCCTTGGTCAGGGAACTAGATCCCGCGGGCATGCAGCAATCCGCATGCAGCAACTAAGAAGCCCGCATGCTGCAACAACAACAACAAAAAGATCCCGCCTACCACAAAGAAGATCCTGTGTGTCACAACTAACACCTGGTGCAGCCAAAATAAATAAATGAATAAAAACAAAAATCTTAAAAAAAAAAAAAAGGTGAGTCAGGCATCCACCGTCTGACTCACCTGCATTAAGGTGATGTTTTCAAACAGCGAACCAGAAGCATATGGAACAAGCTTTTGGGATAAGACCAGGATGCAACACAGCAGGGGCGGGTCACAGGAATCAGGCTTAGGGACCACAGAACTGCCCCCCGTCCCCCACACCATGAGCCCCAGGTAATAAATTCCTTCACCTCCTGCGACCAGGAACACATGTGAATGCCGCCCTCCAAAAGGGTGCTGATTACACAGAGCCGACCCAGATGAGGGAGGAGGTGCTTTGTCAGATGAGAGAACTGGTGAGGGTTACAGAAAAAAGGGAGGAGGGAAAAAAGGGAAATGTTGTCTAGTACACCAAAACTTCCTAGAAGGCTGAAACATAATCTTAAACCTCAAGCAAAATATTTAGATTGACTTTATTTATGACTTACCCAAATATGCCTTGTTCAGTCATTCATTTGACACATTTATTCAGTGTTACTAGGTGTCTAGCTTTGGTCTAAGCACTGAAGATGCAGTGATAAACAAGATGGGCAATCTTTGCCACCTCTTTTTTTTTTGGCTGCACCGCACGACTTGCAGGATCTTAGTTCTCCTACCGGGGAATGAACCCGGGCCCTCAGCAGCAATCTTTGCCCTCTTGAGCTTACATTCTGGTGGGTTCAGGTTGTATCATCCTGGGCAGACCATTCTCTGTGAGCAGGATCCTGATTCCTTCAAGTTTCTGCTCTTTGAAGATAGGTCATAGAATCTTCTGACCCATTACTCCAATCTGGCAACTGCAGAGTATGTGGAAAGGCAGGTGGATGCTGAAGAGAATTAATTAAAGGGATGATCTATGGCTTTTGTATGAAGACCAGCCAGGTCAGAATAATTTATTTAGATGCTTGGGACATTCCTATAATTTAAGCACCACATCATGGGGCATTTTAAAAGGCCAGTTTTAATTTAATTTTATTTTTCCTCACGCAAACATCAGGGTGTCTTGTGCTTAAACACCGTAATTTCCCACAAACAAGCCCTTGCCACTGCTGTGTTAAACACCACCATAATTTACTTGTTAGAATCAGGAATAATAATGAGTTTGTCTGAGTGGTAACAAAAGCCTGGACGAACTGACTCTTTTCTAATTCCCTTTTTTCTTTCTTTCTTTCTTTTTTTTTTTTTGCGGTACGCGGGGCTCTCACTGTTGTGGCCTCTCCCGTTGCGGAGCACAGGCTCCGGACGTGCAGGCTCAGCAGCCATGGCTCACGGGCCCAGCCGCTCCGCAGCATGTGGGATCTTCGTGGACCAGGGCACGAACCCGTGTCCGCTGCATCAGCAGGCAGACTCTCAACCACTGCGCCACCAGGGAAGGCCCCGAACTGACTCTTTAAGATGTGTTTAAGGGACCAGGCCAGGAGGCTGAGAGAAGTAACAAAAGACATTTGGGAGTGAAGGAGGCACTGGGAGGGAGGCTGGGTGGCTTAAATAACTTCAAGGTTGGGGGAGGTATCTTGTCAGAATCTGAGCATTTCCATGTCCTTAGAAATCATCTCACTGTCTTCATTTGACAGACGGGAAGATCAGTCCAGAGAGCTTAAGTGAAAAGGCCACAGAGTTTGTAATGGCAGAACTTGGTACAGAGCCCAGGTCTCCTGGTTTTTGCCCAACGCTTATTCCACAGTTGACCTGTCCATTACAATCATCCATTGTACTTCATATAATCCAATTGGGATAACAAGTTTCCAGAAAATTGGGCTATTTTTAGGGTCTCCAGAGAGAGCGAGAATTAATATAATATATACTTCGGGGCATCGAACATGGTTCATGAATTCAAAATTTACTTAGTGAAAAAGGAATAAATTTATCTGTCTTTTAATTTTTAGCCCTGGTCAGTGGTTCTCAACTGGGGAGAGTTGTCCCCCAGGGGACATTTGGTTGTGACATCTTGGGGGGGGTCATGTTCACGGGATCTAGCGGGTAGAGGCTGGCTATGCTGCTAGACAGAAACATCTTACAGTGCACAGGACAGTCCCCGCTACCACAAAGAATGATCCGGCCCCAAATGTCAGTCGTGCTGATGTAGAGAAACCCTGCGCTAGAGGCACAGGAGCCAAAATGGGAGCTCAGATTGGAATCTGGACCCTGGTGGAGATGCTAAGCGGGCTGAAGAATTTGCCAGCAAAGGTATTGATTCAAAAGGTAAGCATCTTTGGGCTCCTAAATCCATCACTTTCCCCATCCCGTTTATAATCCAGATGGTATTCGGGGCATTTGGGGCTGCTATTTCTTGCCCTCACTACTTCTTCCCACCCCCACCATTTAAACACAACCCGCTCACTCCTGCCAAGGCACAAGGCTCATCGCACCCCTAGATCCTCCAACGGGGGTTACCCCAGGGTGGGCAGCTTCCCCTCCTCGTTCTGCCAGGCACTAGCTGAGCCCCTTGAGTGGGTCTCACTTCACTCTCTGGCTTCAGTTTCCTTCCCTGTAAAAAGTGAATAATATGCCCACCTCCTCGGGTTGTTGAAGGGCACCCCTTCACGCTACCACTCCCACCACGAAGGCCCCTGAGCGGTCACCACGGAGCCCGCCCTGTTTCCAGTTTTATGAATTTTCTTCAGCCTCTGAGGTAGGAACTGTGAACCCCCACTCTACAGATGGGGAAACTGAGTCTAGCCAGGGACCTGGAGTGCGGTCTCACAGCTGTGAAGGAAGGTGCCGGCCTGGAAGGCGGGTGTCTTCTCCAGAGTCCCCCCAGGGGGCCCTCAGCACTAAGGGGGCGCCCAGACGAGCTCCTTATCCCTGCTGGGTCCCTGTGATCCCGCTTCCCCGCTCGGCGAAGCTCTCACAGATGAGCAGGAGCCTAGCCAGGGTCTGAGGAGCCCAGCCAGGGTCTGAGGAGCCCAAGGAAGGTGCGGCCTCCGCAGCGCAACACCGGTCCTCAGGCGCATGCGCGAGCGCCAGTGCGCCGGGGCCTTTGGGAGGCTGGCCACGGGTCTCAGGCTCTGCTCTGACGCCCGCTCGGTTGTCAGGGCAACGGGGGCGTGGCGGGCCGAGAACTTGAAGGCCTAGGCTTCCTTTGTTCGTTCACAGCCTTTTACCTCAACTTGACGCTTCTCCGAGTTGTTCTTTGTTGTCCCTTCGTTCATTTACTTTCCGATTGGACAGAAGCTGATTTTCTATCCCCATGACCGTTAAATGACAACCACGGACGGGCGGATCCCGGCCCAGATCGGGTGCTGGTGGGGACCACTTTGAAGATCTCCCTGTGTCCATCCGGTTCACACCCACGTGCCATTTTTTTCTTTCCTCTTTTGCTTTTGAGTACTCTATAATTTATTACCGATATCTATAATTCATCTGACTTCTCCGGGCAGATCCTGCTAAGACCAAATCACGAATCTGAATTTTGTAGAGATGACTCATTGGTGACTAATTCCATCAGGAAAGCATTCTCTGCAAAGGAATTCGCAGCAGGATTTCTTTAAATAGAAAACTTCCTCAGTGCACTCAAAATGATTCACTTTATATAAAATTCATTTAAATACAAGATCCCACCCCCCTTTTTCTGCGTATAGATATAAACTGCTGTGTATGGCTGTTCATGTTGTGCCTGGCTGAGAGGCTGGAAAGGGGGCTGAAATCCAGCCTGGGCTGTGTTCCCCAAGTTGAAGGACAGTGCATCTTATTCTAATTCTGTTAGAATGGATGCCTTTTTCATGGAAATTTTGCATGAAGTTTGCATCCGCGCCAGCTACCTTCCTGCACATAATAATTTTACCATAATTAGTTGCATGGCTTTTAGCTTTATGGAATGTTTATAACAAGCTTTTATAGTATGTCATTCCATTTCATTCATGCCACAGACTTTGTGTGGACTCAAGTCTTTGATTAAAATTAAACAGGGGCAAATAAGGTCATGTAGGATTGGGTATTAATTCTTTTCTGTGCTCCATCATGTCATCCAGGAACCCAGATTCCTTCCATCTTGTTGCTTCTCCAGCTCCTAGGGTCTGTCCTCAGATACACAGTAGGAGCTGGCTTGCCTCTATATCCAAGTTCCCAGTAGAAGGGGGAGGAGGAAGTCTAAGGCGAGTAGTTTTGTGTTTAAGGAGATGACCTCCAAATTGCTCTGATGTTTGCTTGAATCCCATTGGGATTCAGCGTAGTCACATGGCCACACCTGGCAGCAAGGGTTCCTGGGGAATGTAGTTTCTAGCTGGGGGCCATATATACCCCTACAATTCAGGAGGTTGTATTACTTAACGGAATAAAGAGAGAGTGGATGCTGGGGATTTTTTTTTTTTAAGTTGTGAACCTCTTGAGGGTAAGGACTGGCTCATCAAATTTTTTGAATAAATAAGCAGACATATGGTAAATGTTTTGGTTTTGGTTGATGAAGAAGGGTCCTGTTATATTTGATAAGCAGCATTGCATATTAGAGAAGCAGGTATTCCAATCCTCCCTGTGTCTCTTACTGACTGTATGACCTTGACCAAACTATATCATTTCCTAGCCTCAGTTATTCTAAGTATATAAAGTATCCTTTATAATATCCTTTATAATAAACCAGTAATAGTAACTAAACTGTTTTCCTTGAGTTATGTGAGCTGATCTAGCAAATTATTGAACCCAGGGAGGGGATCATGCGAGCCCCTGATGTATAGATGGTTGGTCGTAAGTACAGGAGGCCCAGGATTTGTGATTGGCATATGAGGTGGGGGACAGTCTTGTGGAACTGAGCCCTTAACTTTTGGCGTCTGGCATGAACTCTGAGTAGTTAGTGTCAGAACTGAATTGAATTGTTGGACATCCAGTTGGTGTCCAGAGAGTTGGAAAGTAGGTCATTGGTGTGGAAAAAATACACTTGGTGTCAAAAGTGTAAGTAAAAACATCTCAGCAGTGACCTTATTTGGAAATGCGGTCTGTGTAGATATAATCATGTTAAGAAGAGGTCATTATGGGGGCTCTATTCCAATATGACTGGTGCCCTTATAAGAAGACAACGCTGCAGAGAGAAACAGAAGAAGGCCACATGAAGACAGAGGCAGAGATTGAAATGTTGCTGTCACAGGCCAAGGAAGCATGGCCATGCCAACACCTTGATTTTGGACTCTTGGCCACCAGAACTGTGAGAGAATAAATGGTGTGTTAAGCCACCCAGTTTGTGGCAGTTTGTTAGAGCAGCCCTAGGAAACTAATACAATAGCAGAGCAAGGGAATGAAAGTACCTGGGTCCCGAGTGATCAGAGAGCAGCTGCCATGGACAACAGGACCACTTACCTGAGGACAGTTACCTGAATAAGGTTCATACTTCTGCATTCTTTATACTGGTACATTTTTGAGTGTCTGTTATAGCAACTTAGTTCTTTTTTACCCTGTTAATGATCTTTACAACATGGAACACTGAAGTTTCTTTCTTCCAGAAGCTGTTCTTTCACTTTCCTCCTCCTTCCTTTTTTTCTCATTCCATCTGTTTTAGAAAGCTAACTTTTTCCTGTCTTGGAATATCCCTTGTTTACTACTCTAGTTTTGTGACTGACTGCTTTTGAGTGTTGCTTTCGAGGGAGAATTGTAGAAGTTGTGAGAGATGTATGTGACAAACTTGGCATTCTGTAACACCAACCAGATTACCAGGTTTTTTTTTTTTTTGAAGGTTTTGGAGAAAACAGCATGAATCAACCAAATTATTTGTAAGTAAAATTAGAGTAGTTTCAAGCTGTCACTTTTCTCTGCCCTACACATGTTATTTGAATAAGTTGGCAGGAGAATGGTGTTTGAGTTTGTGTTAGGGAATCATGGGGATACAAACCTGGGTTTAATTTAGTGAAATTTAAAGTGGAAAATACTTTAATTCTTAGAGTATAGTATAGTATAGTCATCAAGAGGGCAGACTCTGGTGCTGGACTGTCTGGTTGATGCCTTATCTCAACCATTTCCTGACTGTTAGAACTTGGGAGAACACCTTAATTTCTGTGCCTCATTTTCCTCATCTGTTAAACGGGGATTGTCCTAGTTTGGGCCCCCTTGAGACAAGGACTTGGGATCAGGTTGTTTATTTGGGAGGCATCAAAGAAAAATTGCGCTGGACAGTGTTAAACAAGCAAGGAAGATTTCATTCAAGACTATGGAAATAGGGGAGAGAGACTGACCTCAACTCCTAATAGAGCAGGGGCAGCTGGGAGGTTATAACCAATGCGTAGGGTGGGGGAATCAGTGGGTGGACAGTTACTAAGAGGAACTTGGTTATGTGTCAAGTGTGGGGAAATTCTTGCTCAACTGGGCTCAGAAGGACAAGGACTGGCCAGAGAGAGCTCAGAGGAGCCTGACTAAAGTTTGGCCAAAGAGAGGGGCCCTTGTCAGAGGTGACACCAGGGAGTATGAGTGAGGAGAATATGACCAACAAGGAGGAAAAGCCAAGATAAGGTGTGTTATTGCGGTCACTGCTGTGGGCCACAGGGTAAAGATACCTCCTAACAATGTCTGTTTGCAAGCTGGAGGCAGGAACATTTATCCACTGGATCAGGTTCTCCATCGGTTGAAAGTCAAAACCTGAAGCCTTTCTTTTTAAACTTATTATTTTGAAATGATTTTATTTTTAAATTTTAAAAAATTTATTTATTTTTATTTTTGGCTGCGTTGGGTCTTTGTTACTGTGTGAGGACTTTCTCTAGTTGGGGCGAATGGGGGCTACTCTTCGTTGCAGTGTGCGGGCTTCTCATTGCAGTGGCTTCTCTTGTTGCGGAGCACAGGCTCTAGGTGCGCGGGTTTCAGTAGTTGTGGCACGTGGGCTCAGTAGTTGCGGCTTGCGGGCTCTAGAGCGCAGGCTCAGTAGTTGTGGCGCACGGGCCTAGTTGCTCCGTGGCATGTGGGATCTTCCTGGACCAGGAAGACCGTGTCCCCTGCATTGGCAGGTGGATTCTTAACCACTACGCCACCAGAGAAGCCCTGAAATGATTTTGGATTTACAGGAAAGTTACCAGGAGAGTACAGAGAGTTCTTACATACTTAACTCTGCTTCCCTGAAGGTTAACATCTTATATAACCAGAGATTTATCAAAACTAAGAAATCAACATTAGTAGAATACTATTAACTCAGCTATAGTCTTTCTTAGGAATTCACCAGGTTTTCCACTAGTGAAAGCTTTATCTGGACCAGGAACCCATCCAGGACAGCACATTTCATTTAGTGTCGCATCTCCTTTGTCTCTTCTAGTCTGTGACAGTTCCTCAGTCTTTCCTTATCTTTCATGATCTTAACATTTTTGAAGCATTCTGGCCAGGTATTTTGTAGAACTTCCCTCCTGATGTTTTCTCAGAATGAGGTTATGCATTTTTTGTTTATTTTTATTTTACAAGTGCTTGTAGAAATAGGATTATAGTTCTACACCCAGAAAATCAGTTAAAAATGTTATGGTAAAGAATGGCCATCACCAAAAAAATCTACAATAATAAATGCTGGAGAGGATGTGGAGAAAAGGGAACCTTCTTGCACTGTTGGTGAGGATGTAAACTGGTGCAGCCACTGTGGAGAAAAGTATGGACGTTCCTTAAAAAACTAAAACTAGGGGCTTCCGTGGTGGGCCAGTGGTTAAGACTCCACACTTCCACTGCAGGAGGCACGAGTGCAATCCTTGGTTGGGAACTAAGATCCTGTGGGCAGCCAAAAACCAAAAAAACAACCCCCCCCCACTAAACCTAGAGTTACCATATGATCCAGCAATCTTGGGCATATACCCGAAAAGATGAAAACTCTAATTTGAAAAGATACATGCACCCCAATGTTCATAGTAGCATTATTTACAATAGCCAAGACATGGAAGCAACCTAAATGTCCATCAACAGAAGAATGGATAAAGAATATGTGGTATGTATACATAATGGAATACTACTCAGCCAAAAAAAGAAGGAAATAATGCCATTTGCAGCAACATGGGTGGAACTAGAGATTATCATACTAAGTGAAGTAAGTCAGACAGAGAAAGACAAATGTCATATAATATCACTTATATGTGGAATCTAAAAAAATGATACAAATGAACTTAATTACAAAACAGAAATAGACTCACAGGCAAAGAAAACAAACTTAAGTTACCAAGGGGGAAGGCGGGGGGAGGGAGGGATAAATTAAGAGTTTTGGATTAACATATACACACTACTATATGTAAAAGAGATAAACAACAAGGACCTACTGTATAGCGAAGGGAACTATATTCATCTATATATACAACTATATCTTGTAATAACCTATAATGGAAAAGAATCTGAAAGAATCTGAAAAAGAATATATAAATATATATACCTATATATATTTATATGTAAATCAACTATACTTCAATTAAAAAAACACTGTGGTAAAATAGGTATAGCATAAAATTTGTCATTTTAACCATTTTAAGGGCTCAGTTTAGTGGCATTAAATACACTCACATTGGGAGTTCCCTGGTCATCTAGTGGTTCGGATTTGCTGCTTTCACTGCTGTGGCCCGGGTTCAATCCCTGATCGGGGAACTGAGATCCCGCAAGCCTGCAGCACGGCTGAAAAACAACAAAAAACCAAACAAACAAAAAACCCTCAGAGAACAACAACAAAAAACCCCACTCACATTGTTGTGCAGGCATCATCACCATCCATCTCCAGAGCTCTTTTCATCAACAAACTGAAACTCTGTCCCCAGTAAATACTAACTGCCCATTCCCCTCTTCTACAACCTCTGGCAACCATCATCTACTTTTTGTCTCTATGGATTTGACTGTTCTAGGTATGAGGTTATGCATTGCTGGCAGGAATTCATAGAAGTGATGTTGTATTGTCTTTGTTTTAAGTCCGTTTGGACTGCAATAACAAAACACCATAGATGCGGTGGCTTAAGCAACAGTTATTTCTTACTGTTCTGGAGGCTGGGAAGACCAAGAACAAGGGACGGGCAGATTTGCCATCTGGTGAGGGCTTCCTGGTTCATAGACGGCATCTTCTTGCTATGTCTCCACATATCACAAGGGTTGAGGGAATGATCTGGGGTCTGTTTTATAAAGGCATTAATTCCATTCATGAGGGCTCCATCCTCATGACCTAATCACCTCCGAAAGGCCCCACCTCTTTTTTTTTTAAAAATACATTTATTTATTTATTTATTTTTGGCTGCGTTGGGTCTTCATTGTTGTGTGTGGTCTTTCTCTAGTTGCAGCCAGCGGGGGTTACTCTTCGTTGCGGTGCGTGGGCTTCTCATTCTGGAGCACAGGCTCTAGGTGCATGGGCTTCAGTAGTGTCATGCCGGCTGAGTAGTTGTGGCTCGTAGGCTCTAGAGTGCAGGCTCAGTAGTTGTGGCACACGGGCTTAGTTGCTTCGCGGCACGTGGGATCTTTCCAGACCACGGCTCGAACCCGTGTGTCCTGAATTGGCAGGCGGATTCTTAACCACTGCGCCACCAGGGAAGCCCAAAGCCCCACCTCTTAATACCATTACATGGGCACTTAGACTTTTAAAATATGAAATTTGGAAGGACACAGACTTTAAGTTTATGGCAGTCCTTTTGATTATATCCTGTTAGGGAACATGAGATGTGGTATGTTGATGATAACCGTGACAAGCTGCACCGCAGGGGTCTTCAACCCCACACTTTTCTCCAGCCTGCAGGGTTGGAGAAGTCTGGATTAAGTGAAAAGATGTGTGGCATAGTCTTGAGATGGGACACAATCAGCAAGAGGTCACGTGAAGCTGGCAGGAACTGTCCCCTGAGGCTGAAAGCAGAAGGGACTGAAAGAAAGGGACATGTAGCACTAGAGGGTCTACTGCAGAAAGGATGAGCTCATCAGCTCCCAAGAATCTGCTCAAGAGTAAATAGATTAATATGGTGCTTGGTACATAGCAAGCTCAACAAGGGTGTCAGCTACTACTACAAGATGCCAACTCTGGGGCAGTATCTGTCCGAGACTGTCAAACTGGGGACCCCATCAGCTTGCCCAGGGCAGCACCTTTATTTCTTGGCATTTCCTAAGACCAAGAAGCTAAGCAGACCCAGTAGCACTGAGACCAAACATTTTGTGTCTCTCAAGAAATATTTCAGAAACCAACAAAAGTAAAATGACTGAAGCTGGAGGACTTAGGTAACTTCAGCTTCTGCTCCTGCCTTCTAGTAAGTCTATTCTCCATACAGCAGCCAGAGGGAGCCTTGGTTTTTCCTTTTAACAAAGTTTTCACATTTGTATATCACTTATTTTTTTGCTTTAAAAAATTGAAGCGAAGTTCACAAAACATAAAGTTAACCTCTTAAATATGAACAATTCAGTGGCGTTTAGTACATTCACAGGGTTGTGCAACTGTAGGCAGATAAGGTAGGGGTCCCCAGAGAAAGAGAACCAGACATGGCTTTCTTTTCTTTTCTTTTCTTTCTTGGTTGTGCCTCCTGGTATGTGGGATCTTAGTTCCCCAACCAGGGATCGAACCTGTGCCCACTGCATTGGAAATGCGGAGTCTTAACTACTGGACCTCCTGGAAAGTCCCAGTCATGGCTTTTTTTTTTTTTTAATATGTATTTATTTGGCTGCGCCAGTTCTTAATTGCGGCTTGTGGGATCTTTAGTTGTGGCATGTGGGATCCTGTTCCTTGCCAGGGATCAAACCTGGGCCCCCTGCATTGGGAGTGCAGAGTCTTAACCACTGGACCACCAGGGAAGTGCCCAGGACTGGCTTTCTTGACATAAGTGAAGCCATTTCTGGCCTAAGCCATTTTGTGATCTAAACCTGGATGCAGTGCTTGCCCTTGAACAAGTCTCAGTAATCAATGATCTTCAGGGAAGTGAGGAAATGCAGGAACATAGGAAAAGCAGTCAAGAAACAACAGTTCGGTGATAAAACAGAGTCCTAGTTCCTCCTCGAGGGTATACATAAAAACCTGAGGGCTTGCCTGGTGGCGCAGTGGTTGAGAGTCTGCCTGCCGATGCAGGGGACACGGGTTCGTGCCCCGGTCCGGGAAGATCCCACATGCCGCGGAGCGGCTGGGCCCATGAGCCATGGCTGCTGAGCCTGCACGTCCGGAGCCTGTGCTCCGCAATGGGAGAAGCCACAACAGTGAGAGCCCCGCGTACCGCAAAACAAAACAAAACAAAACAAAAACCTGATACATGTCTTGAGTTCTGCAGGAACTAAGGCTCCCACCGAGGTGGAGGATGGCATGATGATGTTGACCCTCGCGACTCAGTCAACTAAAGCTTGGACTCTGTCAACCTTTGCCCCAATTCTATGCTGAGTTCTCCTCTGCTCAAGCCCCTTCACAAACATGCAGGTACCCTTAGCTTAAAACTTCCCCAATATTGCTGTTTGGGGAGACAGTGCTTTGGGAAATATCACCGGTGTTCCCCTTACTTGCTGCAGGTAATAAATCCTTCCTTCTCCTGATCTTTGGCTTCGTTGTGCATTTTGGCTCAATATCCACCAAGAGGCGAACTCAGTTTTTGGGTAATGCAACCATCACCTCTATCTAATTCCAGAATATTTTCATCACTCTAAAGGAAATTCTGTACTCAGTAATCATGAATTGAATGTAATAGCCAGACCCCCATAGTATTGGGGCTACTTGGAAGGTTTTTTTATGCCTTGTGTGGGCTGCATCCTTTGTCATGCCCTTATATTACTCAACTTTGCTTTTTTCCCACTTCTCATTTGGGTGCAAGCTGAGTAAACAATTAATTAAATCACTCACTGATTTGTTTGTGGACAATCATTTATATTGTGTCAGGTGCTGGACCAGATGGTGAAGCTACAGGGATGGAAAAACTTGCCCTTGCCTCAAGGTAGTTACACTTGATAGAGGAGATGAAGCAATTCAGGCATGGCAAATATCAGAGGCTCACAAACTATAGCCCCAGGGCCAAATCTGGCCCTCCACCTGTGTTTGTAAGTAAAGTTTTATTGGAACACAGACATACCCATTTGTTTACCTATTGTCTATGGTTACTTTCATGCTACAAGGGCAGAGCTGAGTCTTTTCGAAAGAGACCATTTGACCAGAAAAGCTGAAAATATTTACTTCCTGGTCCTTTAAGAAAAAAAAAGGCTCATCAACCCTTGGTATATATAATTATGGCAAATTTAAAGTGTGGACAGAGAGCCTTGGAAACTGAAGAAGAGCAGCTAGCTGGGGGTGGGAACAGTTGCAGTGGTAGAAAAGGCGTGCTGGTGCTAAAACTTAGATCCATAAATGGATAAATCTTAAGCATACAGCTCGATGAATTTTTACATTTGTATACACCCAAGTAACCACTACTAGCTTCCAGAGGTAGGACATTTCCAGCTTCTCGGAGGCTCTCAAAATCATTGGTGTAAAGGACACTGTGTTGTAAGTCGCTTCATCCAGCTTTTCATTTGCACTCTCCTGCTATGTCCTTCCAACTTGCTCGCTTCGCTGCTGCCTGGAACTCCGCTGGCGGATGCTTCGGATTGCATGTGTCTGAAAGGCTTGGGGTCCCTGTGGTTCTCACCAGTTGGTCTTCGAACTGCATTACCCATTCTGGCGCATGACACCCACAGGAGGGTACAGGAAATCTGTCGCCGTACCCAGATATTAGACGTTGTCTCAGAAAGAGTTCTTTTATTTCCCCTTTCCTTCTAATTTGCTGCACGAATGTGAATTTATTCACAAATCCTACCTGGATTTTGATTATTTATTTTTTTCTAACATTTGGAAAGAATGTCAGCCTTACAAAAAAAGTTGCCAAAATAGCAGAAGAAATTCCATTCCTAGGTATACACCCCAAGGAACTGGAAAGAGGTATTTTGGAAGCAAAAACTTGTACACAAATGTTCATAGCAGCATTATTCATAATTGCCGAAAGGAGGGAACTACCCAAATATCCATCAATGGGTAAATAGATGAACATTGTATATCCACACAATGGAAAATTATCCAGCCATAAAAAGGAATGAAGCACTGTCTTGTGGGGGGAATGCTTTGAGATTTTGCAAATATCCTATTTCTCATCAAACTTTTGACCACTAATTTAGTATCTAATGATGGTTCTTGCCTGAAACAATTATTATTGCCTCCCTGGATTAAAAAAAATTGTGGCAAAATAGGCATAACATAAAATATATCATTTAAGCCATTTTTAGGTATATAGTTCAGTGACATTAAGTATACTCCATCCCCGTCACCACCATCACGTGCAACTGTCACTGCTCTCTATCTCCAGAACCGTTTCATCCTCCCAAACTGAGGCACTGTACTCATGAAACAGTAACTTCCTATTTCCCCTCCCCTCAGCCCCTGGCGGCCACCATTTTATTTTCTGTCTCTATGAACTTGACTATTCTAGGGACCTCATATAAGTGGAATCATGCAACATTTGTTCTTTTGTGTCTGGCTTATTTTGCTTAGCATAATGTACCTGGAGTTTTAAGATGAGAAATTGTATTTTTATTCCCTCTCTTAGAATGAGCACAGGTGTTATGGGTTGGTCCCTAGGTATGAACTCATATCAGGAGGGTTTCCCAAGTTTTTTCATGTCTTCTTAGCAACTCTGCTCTTTTGAATATCTCCAATACCTTTACCCACATGTTGGAAGAAGAGAAATAAGACAGGTAGAGATAGAGGGAAACATATTTATTTACTTTCTCTATAACTTTTAATTAACTATTTTCAGAATAGAACCAAATACTTCTCCTTTTGCTCTGGGATGAGTTAGTGATTTGAAATGGCTTTCTTTTCCCCAAGTCCCAATTCTTCTTTTTTTGTCTCACTGTGACTATAATTTGTGGTCTGTCTGTAGCATTTGACATTATGACCACTCTTTGTCTTTAAATGTGTTCTCTGCCACTGTGTCTTAGTTTTGTTTTTCTGATAGTTTATTTGGAAAGTGGCTTCAGGAAGTAGTAGCAGAGAAGCTGGGAGAGGGAGACAAGTAAGAAGGGAACCCCAATAAAGGCTGCATTGTTGAGCTGGTTATCACTGCGGGCACATGGTGAAGAATACACCTCAGTATGGGCCCTGTGTAGGAGGGAGTTTGGGACATTCACCCACTGACTCCCTTTCTCCATGGGCTCAGAGTTTCCTCCTGGGGACTTGATCTCCCCTGTGCTCCTGGGCTGCACCTACATGCAGAGGAGACTTCTGTAACTTCAGAAAATCTCTGAGGCAGCAAAAGGAGTTATCATGGAGTGTACTTGAGGTGGGAGGCATTGTGGATGCACAGAACTTATGCCGCTTCTGTGTTGAAATCAGAGGCGGGCTAAGGGCATGGGACATGGGGCAAAAAAGTGTCTGCCTTGGGTTTTCAATTTACTATCTGTACAGTGTTGAGTAGTGTCCCCTCAAAAGTCATGTCCACCTGGAACCTCAGAATGTGACCTTATTTGGAAATAAAGTCTTTGCAATGTAATTAGTTAAGTTGAGGTCATCCTGTATTAGGATAGTCTTCGTATTAGGGTTCTCCAGTGAAACAGAACCAATAGAACTTCTGTCTGTCATCTATCTATGTATCTGTGTGTATATCCATGTATCTGTTTCCATTTATTTCAGTCTTTATAAAATTCTCTTAACGGAAAAAATTTCAATTCCCTGGAAGGCTATAAAAGGCACCTGGAACAGTTCTTTGCTCAAAAAGATAAAAAGTTTTGGGAAGATGGAATTTTGAAGTTGTCTGAAAAATGGCAGAAGGTAGTGGAACAAAATGGTGAATACATTGTTCAATAAAGTTCTTGGTGACTTATTTTTACTTAAAAACTGAAGGAACTTTTTGACCAACCCAATATTTATCTATGTATCTATCTGTGTATCTAGTTATCTATCTATGTAGCTATCTATATATCTATTTCTCTATCTACCTCCATCTCCATTTCTTTCTCTATATAGCTACATACATCTATATCTATATGTATCTAGGAAGAGCTTTCCTCCCCGCTCCCTCCTTCCCTCTCCTCACCCTCCCCTCCCTCCCCACCCCTCCCCTCCCCCTCCCCCCCCACAGGTACATCCAGAAATAAGGTTTAACCAGTTATCTGGGCATCCTGTGGCCCAGTCAAGTTGACACATAAAATTAGTCATCACAGTCCCAGTGACTGGTATCCTTATGAGAAGGCCATTGAAGGCACAGAGACACACAGTGGAAGATGGTCATGCGAAGAAGAAGGAAGAAATGAGAGTGATGTTGCTACAAGCTAAGGATCACCAAAGATTGCCATCAACCACCAGAAGCTAGGAAGAGGCATGGAAGGATTCTTCCCAGAGCTTTCAGGAGGACCATGGCCCTGTCAACACCTTAATTTTAGACCTTTGGATGCCATAACTGTGAGACAATAAATTCTGTGGTTTTTTTTTTTTTTTTGCGATACGCAGACCTCTCACTGTTGTGGCCTCTCCCGCTGCGGAGCACAGGCTCTGGACGCGCAGGCTCAGCGGCCATGGCTCACGGGCCCAGCCGCTCTGCGGCATGTGGGATCCTCCCTGACCCGGGGCATGAACCTGCATCCCCTGCATCAGCAGGTGGACTCTCAACCACTGCGCCACCAGGGAAGCCCCTGTTTTTTCTTAAGTCACCTAGATTACTGTACTTTTTATGGCAGCTGTAGGAAACGAATACACCCTCTTCTCCTTTTCTAGACATTCCTTTCCAATCTCCTTCATAGTCATCACACTCTTTGATCCATAGATGGGTCCCCCTCCCCCTTGGATTTCTGTCCTTATTCCTCTTTTTCTCTCTACTATCACTGACCCTTCTCACCCACACAAATGCCTTAGCTAGAAACAACATGCTTTCTCTTCTGCAGCCCCAGAACTCTCCCCCAAGTTCCAGAATCATATTTCCTGCTGAAGATGAGATATCTCCACTGGAATGTTTAAATTAAAAAAAATTAAGATACAATTGACATATAACATTAGTTTCAGGTATACAACCTACTGATTTGATATTTGTATATATTGTGAAATGATTGCCACAATAAGTCTAGTTATCATTCACCACCATACATGGTTACAGAATTTTTTTTCCGTGTGATGAGAACTTTTAAGATGTACTCTCTTAGCAACTTTTAAACATACAATACAGTGTTATTAACTATAGTCACCATGCTGTATATTATATCCCCATGTCTTATTTATTTTATAACTGGAAGTTTGTACCTTTTGACCCCTTCATCCATTTTGTCCATCCCTGCCACCTCTGGTAACCACCAATCTGTTCTCTGTTTCTATGAATGCATTTTTTTTTAAGATTGCACATATGATTTTGGCTTTCATCATGCCCAGAGATGATTCTGATATTTCACCAACCAAACCTTCTCACTCCAGCACTCTCTTCTCCATCTGCCTGTCAGACCACTGAAGATGGGAATGTCCTCCTGGACTCTCCTCTCTCTTTTCATTTCTCACAATGAACCAGTCACTCATCACTTTGGATTATACCCTGTATCTGACTCTCACATTTGACTCTTTAGAATATCAGCTCCATGAGGGAAGGGAATTTTGCCTCTTTTGCTCACTGCTGTATCCTCAAAGCCTAGCGCAAAATCTGGCACACAGTGAGTGCTGAATGAATGCCTGATGAGTGAGTGGACCTTCACTGCTAATGCCTTAGTTCAGATTTTTGTAACTCATGTGGGTACTGTCAAAGAGAGGTAGAGCCAGACACTAGTTAAAAGCAGTAAAGACAGATTTTATTTAGTACAATTGCAACAGGGAAAAAGAGACTTCAGTATAGACCTGGGCTCAAGTCCAAATGCAGCAAAGACTCATAGCCAACAAGCAGAGTGAGAGGGTCAGTGGAGACCTCAAAGTTAGGGATATTCTTGCCAAACTGATTTAACAGGATTCTTGCTGAAGGCAGGCCACAGTGATCAGATATCACCTTAGGGGATGACTTAGCAGGATTCTTTGCTTAGACTGTTTTAGGCAGGCTGAGGACAGGGCCCAAGGATGAGGCCTTGTTGAAAAGAGGGCTCAGAAGAGCCTATCCAACATTTGCTTAGGGAAAGAGTTTTTGTCAATGCTTCAGTGGCCTCTCAACTGAATTTTTTTTTAACTTCCTGTCTCCTCTCCAATCTCCTGTACTATAGATTGATCTTTCTGAGGTGCAAATCTGATCACACCACCTCCCTACTTAACCAGACTTGAATCTCTGAAGATTTTGGGATACAACTTCAATTTAAATGCCTCAGCAAGACTTTCTCTCTTCCTTCCTTCCTTCCTTCCTTCCTCCCTCCCACCCTCCCTCTCCCCCCCTTTCTTTTCTCTTTCTTTCTTTCTTTCTTTCTTTCTTTCTTTCTGGTGTAGTTGATCTACAATGTTTCAGGTGTATAGCAACGTAATTTGGAGAGATATATATATATCATTTTTCCGATTCTTTTCCATTATAAGTTATTACAAGATATTGAATGTAGTTCCCTGTGCTATACAGTAGGTCCTTGTTTTTTAAATCTATTTTGTTTTATTTTATTTTTCTAAAATAAATTTATTTATTTATTCATTTATTTATGGCTGCGTTGGGTCTTTGTTGCTGTGTGTGGGCTTTCTCTAGTTGCGGTGAGTGGGGGTTACTCTTCGTTGCGGTGTGCAGGCTTCTCATTGTGGTGGCTTCTCTTGTTGTGGAGCACAGGTTCTAGGCGCGTGGGCTTCAGTAGTTGTGACACGTGGGCTCAGTAGTTGTGGCTCATGGGCTTAGTTGCTCTGTGGCTTGTGGGATCTTCCTGGACCAGGGCTCAAACCTGTGTCCCCTGCACTGGCAGATGGATTCTTAACCATTGTGCCACCAGGGAAGTCCCTCTATTTTATATATAGTAATGTGTATCTGTTAATCTCAAATTCCCAATTTATCCCCTCCCCTGATCTTTCCACTTTGGTAACCATTAGTTTGTTTTCTATGTCTGTGTTTACTTCTGTTTTTGTTTGTTTGCTTGTTTTTTGCTTTTTGTTTTTTTGGCTGTGTTGGGTCTTCATTGCTGGGCGCGGGCTTTCTCTCTAGTTGGAACAATCAGGGGCTACTCTTTGTTGCCATGCGTGGGCTTCTCATTGTGGTGGCTTCTCTTGTTGCAGAGCATGGGCTCTAAGCATGCGGGCTTCAGTCGTGGCAGCATGCGGACTCAGTAGTTGTGGTGTGTGGGCTCTAGGGCACGTGGGCTTCAGTAGTTGTGGCACACAGGCTTCGTTGCTCTGCAGCATGTGGTATCTTCCTAGACCAGGGATCAAACCCATGTCCCCTGCATTGGCAGTCAGATTCTTAACCACTGTGCCATGAGGGAAGTCCCGAATACTGTCTTGTTGTTGTTGTTGTTGTTTTCTTTTGACCATGCTGCACTTCTGTTTTGTAAATAAGTTCATTTGTATCATTTCTTTAAGATTCCACATACAAGTGATATCATATGATATTTGTCTTTCTCTTTCTGACTTATTTCACCTAGTATGATAATCTCTAGTTCCATCCATGTTGCTGCAAATGGCATTATTTCCTTCTTTTTTATGGCTGAGTAATATTCTATTGTGTGTGTGTGTATATACATATATATGAGATATATATATGTGTGTGTATATATATATGTGATATATATATATATATATATATATATATATCACATTTTCTGTATCCATTCATCTCTTAGCAAGACCTTTCTTGATTGGGTCTGGATTAGCTCTTCAACTTCATTTCCTGCTGCCACTCATGCCTACCCTAAGGGCCAGCCACACCAAAATCTGTACTGTGTTCTTCATGGCTGTGGGCCTTTACACAACTTTTTCATCAGTCTTGACTGTCTCTTAGTCATCTATGTAATTCCTTTTGTACTCAATGCTCAGTTCAAGCATCACTTCTTTCCAGAAGTTTTTTTCTTATCCTCTGAGTTAGGCCCCTCCCACCTCTGTGAATTAATCACAATGTTGTAATAATTAGCTTTCTCCTCTAAGGGCAGTTTAGCAAAGTGGCTAAGAACTTAGACTCCAGAGTCAGTCTGCCTGAATTTGAATCCTGCTTTTGTTTCTTATTAGCTATTTACATAAACTCTGTGATTCTGTTTACATACATCTAAAAAAGGAGAAAATAATAGTATCTTCCTCCTATTACACTTATAAGGTTTTAATCATTTTATATAAATATATAAATATGTTTAGATATAATATAAATATATGAATATATATTATTTATAAGGTATTTATTTAAAAATAATTATTTATTTAATTAATTTATTTGGCTGGGCTGGGTCTTAGTTGCGGCACATGGGATCTTCTTTGCAGCATGTGGGATCTTTAGTTGCGGCATGCAGGATCTTTTAGTTGTGGCATGTAGGATCTTTAGTTGTAGCATGCGGGATCTTTATTTTTTTTTTTTGTGGTATGCGGGCCTCTCACTGTCGTGGCCTCTCCCGTTGCGGAGCACAGGCTCCGGATGTGCAGGCTCAGTGGCCATGGCTCATGGGCCCAGCCGCTCTGCGGCATGTGGGATCTTCCCAGACCGGGGCACGAACCCGTGTCCCCTGCATCGGCAGGTGGACTCTCAACCACTGTGCCACCAGGGAAGCCCTGCGGGATATTTTAGTTGCAGCATGTGGGATCTTTTAGTTGCAACATGTGGGATCTTTAGTTGCGGCATGTGAACTCTTAGTTGCAACATGTGGGATCTTTAGTTGCGGCATGTGAACTCTTAGTTGAAACATGTGGGATCTAGTTCTCTGACCAGGGATCAAACCCAGGCCCCCTGCATTCGGAGTGAAGAGTCTTAGCCACTGGACCAACAGGGAAGTCCCTGTAAGGTATTTAGTGTACACTGTAGATGCTAGTTATTGTAGTAGTCATCTATTGCTGTATAAGAAAAGAACCTCCCAGTAATCAGTATCTTGAAATGACAATGTTTTAAACTTTCTTCTTTTGAAATATAGGCATTCAAAGCTAATTTCTCTCTAATCACTGCTTTAGCAGCATCCCACAACTTTTTACATGTTACTTTTTCATTATCATACAGTTAAAAATATTTTCTAATTTCCACTGTGATTTTTTCCTTTGATCTATAGGTTATTTAGAGCTATGTGGTTAAATTTCCAAACAATTGGGACTTTTCTAGTTATCTTTCTGTTGTTGATTTCCAGTTTAATTCCACTGTGGTCATACTCTGTATGATTTCAGTCTTTCAAAATTTATTGAGACTTGCTTTCCAGCCTAGCATATGGGCTACTTTGGTGAATGTTCCAAAAGTAACTATCTTTTAATCTTGCCTACACATCTGAGGGTTGACTGGGACTTGGCTGATGCATGTGAGGATCAGCCGGCCTGCCTTGATTCATGCATGAGCTTCTCTGTAGATTGCATCCAGGTTCACTTCTACTCTGTATGTGTTTATTCTGGGGCCTCAGCCAAAGAAGTAGCTGTTCCCAGGGGGAAGCTCTCTGCCTGGTAATGACAGAGACAAGAGGGCAAGTGGAAACACATGAGGTCTTTTGAGGTCTAGGCTTGTAAATGACACAGTGATTCTTCCACTACATTCCATTGACCAAAGCAGGTCATATGACCCAGTATCAACGTGTATTAACTATGTCTTCTTTTTTTTTTTTCTGTATTCTGATGCTTTGACATCTAGGGTCTTGCTGACCCTGCAGATACTGCCCCTCCTAGGGTTAGTCATTTCCTAGAGATAATAAACAACTTGTCTATGAATGTACCTTTCATGTGCAAACCAAGCAATCCTGAGTTCACACTCCAACCACCTCTTTTATTGGGCTCTTGCACTCAGGGCCACTATCCACCTGACCTAATCAACTCAAGCCCAGGTATTGGACAACTTGGGGCAGCACCTATGCCCAGAGACTTCTGAAAGTACTCAAACTAGCCAATTCCAAGTCTTTTTACCCAGCCTCACCTGTTTCCTCCTAAGGGAAACACAATAAAGTCTCCTACCCACACTTCCCCCTTCCCTCTTCCTCTGGCTGATCCTGGCGCATCCATGTGTGGCCTCACATGGCTTGGCATGAACCCCTCCCTCTGGGAACTTGGAGTAATAAACTATCTTTTCAATGGAAATCATCTCCTGATCTATTGGTCTTACTATAAGTCAAGCTTTCTAAAATACATTTTTATTTTATTATTTTATTTTATTTATTTTGCCTTGCTGGGCAGCTTGCGGGATCTTAGTTCCCTCACCAGGGATCAAACCTCGGACCATGGCAATGAAAGCACGGGGTCCTAACCACTGAACCGCCAGGGAATTCCCCCTAAAATACACTATTTTAAAACACAAGGGGTAGGGATTCTACCTCTAGTAAGAACGACAGTAAAGTCCCATGGTGCAGGGTATGGTTTGGGGAGGGGTAAAGAAATGGGACCAGGAATTCAATCTACCACACTTGTTACCACTCCTTTTTGTTACTATTTACTCTTGTTACTACTTCTCTTGTACTCCTCACTGTACTACAAGCCTCCAAGGGCAGGAACTGGCAGAATTCTCTGTGTTTTCCAAAGCTTAGCATAGCACCTAGAACGTAAGCACTCCATGAATGTATATCAAACAAATCAATTAATAATAGGAAACCCAATATTCTGGCACCCTGATAGACTTGGATAAGGTGGTGTTGCTTCCCAGACAGCTGAGAAACTGTCCTGGTTCCACAGCTGGGCACTTTGACCCAGATTTGGAAAGAGAGGAAAAGGGTATGTTTTCATGCATAGCTTCCGCCCTCTCTCATTTTCTCAAAATCTCTGCTTGACATTCAATCATTGTGGAATGTCGAGGTCCCCATGCGGCATTTGTCTGACATGCTGTGAAAGGGCGTTTTAAACATCTTTATTTCGGGATTTTGACAGCATCGCCTTCACACCCATCAACTCCCTCCACTCAATCTGTTCCCACAAGGGCAGAGACGTTTCTACTTATCTTTGTGTTGACCGAGAGTTGCAGATGCCTATTTTGTCTTGCAGATATTTTGTCTTTTTTTTCTCACCAGCTTCAAAATATTCTAACAACTCACATTCCAAGATTCGCATCTATCCTAAGGTTCCCTGGCCCTGAAATGGTTTATGCAAATCTTGAAAGCATTCCTACTTTCAGAGGAGAAAAATGGCTCTTTAATCTGGACAACACAATGTTGCTTGTGGGTAGAGATGGAAAATGTAGATCATCCATGGCGAATGTGTATTGATAACCAAATATTTTCTGAAAATCTCCAATATTCTTCCTCTATTTCCTTTATTAAACTCTAACTTGGGGGGCATTTTGATACCCAGAATTAATTAAAAATTAATTAAAAATTTGGCAATAGACTAGGTAACTTGTTCTTCTAACATTTTATTTTGTAAATGTCCAAACCTATAGAAAAATTACAAGAACAGTACAATGAACCTCCGCAAACACTTTACCTAGACTCTCCAATTATTAACATTTTCCATGTTATTTTCATCTCCCTATGTCTCTGTCTTTATATGTATATACATTTACACACATATTATTTTTCACAGTTTCATTGACATATAACATTGTATAAGTTTCAGGTGTACAACATGATGATTTGATATATGTATATATATATTTTTTATTTTTTTGAAGTATAGTTGATTTACAATGTCGTGTTAGTTTCAGGTGTACAGCATAGTGATTCAGTTATACATATATACACACATATATATATAATATTTTTCAGATTCTTTTCCCTTATAGGTTGTTACAAAATATTGAGTATAGTTCCCTTTGCTAGACGGTAGGTCCTTGTTTGTTGACATATGTATGTATTGTGAAATGATTACCATAGTAAGTTTAGTTAACATTCATCATTGCACATAGTTCAAAAATCTTTTTCTTGTGAAGAGAACTTTTAAGATCTGCTCCCTAAGATTTTTTTTTCCTTAAAATTAAAAAAAAATCAGCTTTAACTTCTTCACATCTCATTTTCTCTACTTGTAATACGTAGTGAGGAGAGGTGGGACAGCTCTTACCTCACAAGATCGTTGTAAGGATTGAACAAAATAACCCACAGAAAAGGCTTTGTCTAGTGTCTGGCATACAGTGTGTGCTCACCAAATATTATAATCATTCCCCATACCCTGTCACGGTGCCCTGCAAGTAGTAAATCCCTCAATTGTTAAATGACAAATAAAATCAAGAATTTCAATAGAATATTTTAATATATGGTAACACTGATAGTGGTCCCAGGTTATCAATAGGACAGACCATTACCAGGGACATAAGCTCTTTTTTTTTTTTGCGGTACGCGGACCTCTCACCGTTGTGGCCTCTCCCGTTGTGGAGCACAGGCTCCGGACGCTCAGGCTCAGTGGCCATGGCTCACGGGCCCAGCCGCTCCATGGCATGTGGGATCTTCCTGGACTGGGGCACGAACCGGTGTCCCCTGCATCGGCAGGCAGACGCTCAACCACTGCGCCACCAGGGGAGCCCGACCCTGATTCTTTTGAACAGCGCAGGTTGAGTACTTTGTAGAATGCCCCTCAGTTTGGCTTTGTCTGATGTTTCCTCCTGATTAATGCCATTTTGGTGTGAAAGTTGTGGAAGTGGTGTTGTGCTCACCTCTGGGCATGGCTGGGGACTTTTTGGCTCTAGTGTGCACTTGGATTTTGTCTCACATGGATAAAAAGAAAACGGTGCTAGTTTAACAACGAACCCAAAGAGTGCTATCTGGGAAGTTTATTGGATTGTGGGTTTGGTAATCTGCGTGGAACATTTAACCCAGTGACTCTCGACCTGGGGTGCCTTTTCTCCTTGGAGAGTTTGACAAATCTGGAGATATTTTTAATTGTCGTGAATGGGGTCAGAGGGGGCTACTGCCATCTAGTGGGTGGAGGCCAGGGATGCTTGTGAACTTCCTATAATGCGCAGGACGGCCCCCACTGCAAAGAAGGATCTGGACCCAACTGTGCAGAGGTTGAGAAACCCTGGTCTCTGTTTATATGAAACCTACAGAGCTGTCATGCCCCCAGAAAGGTCCAGGTGTTGGTACTATTCCATGAGATTCAGGTTTAGTAAAAATACAGCCACTGGCCGATGAACTCACAAGTGTAGGTAGTGTTCTACATGAGGGGCAAGTTTTTCGCTAACACCGCAAGGGTCTCTGGCCCAATGAGTGGAGTTTGATAGTAATACTTGCTACAAATGTATGATTTTAATGTACGAAAGCTTTAAGGAGAGATGAAAACATTTTAAACATGGCCTGTGTTTTCTTCTGCTTTTCTCCATGATTTCTTAATCTTGGACCTCTCAGGAATTATTTGGCCTTTCTGTTTTCAGACTAACTTGATGTATCCTGCTGTACAATCCTAAAAAAGGAGCTCACTCAGTGGGTCTGATTTGGTGGATGCTTGCCCGGGAAGTTGTGCGCATGCGTGGCACCATCTCCCGTGAACACCCATGGGAGGTCATGCCTGATTTCTACTTCAACAGAGATCCTGAAGAGATTGAAAAGGAAGAGCAGGTGGGAGCTGTGAAGGCTGTGACCAGGGAGGAATTTCAGGATGAATGGACTGCCCCACCTCCTGAGTTCACTGCTACTCAGCCTGAGGTGGCGGATTGGTCCGAAGGTGTGCAGGTGCCCTCTGTGCCCCACTGAAGGCTGGTCTGCACCTCCCACTGCTCAGGCCACTGAATGGGTAGGAACAACCACTGAGTGGTCTTAAGCTGCTCTTCCACAAACTCTTAAAATGGAAGTAGGTTGACGGAAAATAAACAGTTTCTAAAAAAAAAACAAACAAAAAATACTGAAGTTTGGAGCATGGGGGCTGTATGCCTGTGGGTGGAGAGAATTCTAGAGGACCGAGGATGGGATTTGAACTCAAACAGGAAACAATAGGGAGGAAGAAGCAAATGAAAACCTATTAAAAAGTCAACACTGAGATATTCCAAAATCAGATATTCCAAAATTTCCATAAGTCAGATATTGTAAAGCAAGTCATTCATTTGTTCATTTATCCGTTCCTTCAATAATATGTATTGTGTACCTACTATGGGCCAGGTACTTTCTAGATGTCTGAGTTACAGGAGTGAATAAACAAAGCTCCCATCCTCAAGGGGTTTCAATTTGAGTGGAGGGTGGTGGATAATAAACATGAGACATAGAGACTTCCCTGGTGGTCCAGTGGTTAAGACTCAATGCCCCCAGTGCAGGGGAACTAGATTGGTCAGGGAACTAGATCCCACATGCCACAACTAAGACCTGGTGCAGTCAAAGTAAATAAATAAATATTAAAACCTCTCGAGACATAAAGTATGTTAGAAGGTGGTAAAACAAGGTCCAAAAGGATACATGCACCCCAATGTTCATTGCAGCACTGTTTACAATAGCCAAGACATGGAAGCAACCTAAATGTCCATCGACAGAGGAATGGATAAAGAAGATGTGGTACCTATATACAATGGAATATTACTCAGCTATTAAAAAGAATGAAATAATGCCATTTGCAGCAACATGGATGGAACTAGAGATTATCATACTAAGTGAAATTAGTCAGACAGAGAAAGTGAAATATCATATGATATTGTTTATATATGGAATCTAAAAAAATGATACAAATGAACTTATTTACAAAACAGAAACAGACTCACAGACTTAGAGAATGAACTTATGGTTATGGCAGCGGGGGAGGGGAGGGGTGGGGTGGGGGGAGGGATAGTTAGGGAGTATGAGATTGACATGTACACACTGTTGTACTTAAAATGGATAACCAGGGATTTCCCTGGTCGCTCAGTGGTTAAGAATCTGCCTGCCAATGCAGGGGACACGGGTTTGATCCCTGGTCTGGGAAGATCCCACATGCTGCGGAGTAACTAAGCCCATGCACCACAGTTACTGAGTCTGTAAGCCACAACTACTGAGGCTGCATGCCACAACTACTGAAGCCCGCACCTAGAGCCCGTGCTCTGCAACAAGAGAAGCCACCGCAATGAGAAGCCTGTGCACTGCAACGAAGACCCAATGCAGCCAAAAATAAATTAAAAAAATAAAAAATATATAAAATGGATAACCAACAAGGACCTACTGTATAGTACAGGGAACTCTGCTCAATATTATATAACAACTTAAATGGGAAAAGAATTTGAAAAAGAATAGATACATGTATATGTATGACTGAATCATTTTGCTGTACACCTGAAACACAACATTGTTAATCAACTATATTCCAATATAAAATAAAAAGTTATTTCCTAAAAGAAAAAGGTGGTAAATACTAGGGAAGAAAGAATATAGAACAGGGTAAGTGGATCGGGGGTGCTGGGGAGTGAGTTGCAGTTTCAGGGGGTTAGAAGCAGGTTAGAAATGTGAGAACTGAGTAAACTTGATGCAAATGAATGAGGAAGCTGGGAGGAAAGAGCTTTCTAGGCAGTGGGAACAGCAAGTTCAAAGGCCCTGAGGTGGGACCATGCCTAGTATGTTTGAGCAACAGCAAAGAAGTCAGTGTGGTTGGAGGGAGTAGGTGAGGGGGAGAGTGGGAGGAGGCGAGGGCAGGGAGTTGTTGGCGGCAGATTGTGCAGGGCTTTGGGGGATGTGGGAAGGACTTTGGCTTTTATCCCAATGAAGTGAGAGCTGTGCAAAGTTCTGAGCAGGGGAGGCCAGTGACTGGACTCAGGTGCTCACTGGCGTCCTCTGGCTGCTGCAGGGGGTACAGACCACCAGGGATGAGGGCAGGAGCCAGGAGACCTGGGCAGAAACAACAGCACTGGTCCATGGGAAATGATGGAGGCTTAGACCAGGGTGTTAACAATTTGTGTTATTTTAGATCTTCAATTTTCACCTTTTGCATTTTTGTATGATAAATTCATTATTATGGGTTACAAATTTATTGGAATGGTCTGGGCAAAAGAAATTACATACGGCAAAGGAGCTCAGGTGGTTAAAAAAGTTGGATATTGGGGCTTCCCTGGTGGCACAGTTGTTGAGAGTCCGCCTGCCGATGCAGGGGACACGGGTTCGTGCCCCGGTCCGGGAAGATCCCACATGCCGCGGAGCGGCTGGGCCCATGAGCCATGGCCGCTGAGCCTGTGTGTCTGGAGCCTGTGCTCCACAACGGGAGAGGCCACAACAGTGAGAGGCCCGCGTACTGCAAAAAAAAAAAAAAAAAAAAAAAAAAAGTTGGATATTGCTAAATTTAATATATGTACAACTCTAGGACTCTGCCTGAGCTGTTATTATAATTATTTTTCTTCTGCAGAAGTTTGTTTCGTCCTTATCCTGCTTCAGACATTCAGGCATTTACATGAAATGTCTGCATGCCAACCTCTCATATTCTAATCTGATGAATGTGACCTTTCAAACTGAGGACATGACACAACTGCAGAGAGGAGAAAACTGGAAGTAAATTTGGATATAATCAGTTACGTGCCTGGAAAACTGTTCCTGTACTGAGGACAGACCAAACATAAGCAAATAAGCCATTTGTTAATTTCAGTGAGTTTCTTGGCAGAAAGAGGCCTGAGGAGGTTGCCAAAATCTCTGCCAAGTTTAAATTTAGGACAGCAGGTTCCCCAGGAGTGGCGAAGCTTTAGAATTCTTGCTCCCATTCTCTCTATAACCTTTTTGTGATCTTCAGGGTTTGCTATATGGAGGGTAATTATTTCCAAATTTCCTCTCTTCTCCCCTTCCCCAGATTTTTTTCAGATGGAAATTAAAATCAAGGAAATTTTTAAAAATGAGAGAATGGATTGCAGAGACTTTCTCATACAGACTTCCAAATGGGGAAACTGAGGCCCAGATTGGTGAATTGATTTATGTGCCTCACTCCTAGGAGAGGCTCTTGGCTATATCCCCTTTAAAGAGACCCCATGTCATCCACTATGTAATAAATGATTTCTCCTCTCTCGTGAAAAGGGGATCAGCAAACTGCTGCCTATAGGTCTTAGTTCTTCACTAAGTTCTGTGAATTCTTCTCGGAAAATGAATTATGCAAATTGTAGCTGGGGAAAATGACATGTAACGTCTGCAAAATTTCCCTGAATGTTCTCTCTTTGTCCACAAAGTAGGCTCGCTAGTCAGTGTAAGTCTCCGTTCAGTGGTGATAACAAACAAACTGGAAACTTTAGTGGCTGTACCCAGCACAAGTCTGTTTCTCATTCCTGTGAAGCTGGTTAGCAGGGCTTGCATCCAAGCAGTGACTCAGGGATCCAACCTTCCTCCATTTTGCACCAGCACCATTTCTCACAGGCTTCCAAAACTACCTTGGGAGGGGAAGAGAAGGATAGAGGGGGCACACCAGCTGTTAACTTCCTCCATCTGGTAGTGATAATCCATTGGCTAGAATGAGTCACATGGGTCTGTTCTAACTGCAAGAGGGTCTGGGAAATGGAGGAGAACATATGGGTGAACACCAAACACTGCTTATTCTTTCTATTAGAGAAAAGAGAGAGACGTGACTTTCAGTACCTTAGATATGGCAAGAGAAGTGTTTGGATACTACCAGGGTAATAAAAGGGGTCAAAACCTTTTCCCCTTTTGAAGCAGACATGTAGACATGCCACTGATCTTTATTTATTTATTTATTTATTTAATTTATTTACTTTTGGCTGTGTTGGGTCTTCATTGCTGCTCGCAGGCTTTCTCTAGTTGTGGCGAGCGGGGGCTACCCTTCGTTGCGGTGCGCAGGCTTCTCATTGTGGTGGCTTCTCTTGTTGTGGAGCACAGGCTCTAGGCACATGGGCTTCAGTAGTTGTGGCATGTGGGCTCAATAGTTGTGGCTCACGGGCTGTAGAGCTCAGGCTCCGTAGTTGTGGCGTACGGGCTTAGTTGCTCCGCGGCATGTGGGATCTTCCTGGACCAGGGCTTGAACCCATGTCCCCTGCATTGGCAGGTGGATTCTTAACCACTGCACCACCAGGGAAGCCCTGATCTTTTAATTTAATTTTTAAAATTGCAGTATAGTTGATGTACAATATTATATAAGATTCAGGTGTACAACATAGGGATTCACAACTTTTAAAGGTTGTATTCCATTTATAATTATTATAAAATATTGGCTAGATTCTCTGTGTTGTATTTTATATCTTTGTAACTTATTTATTTTATACATAGTAGTTTGTATCTCTTAATTCCTTACCCCTGTCTTCCCTCTCTCCACTTCCCTCTCCCCACTGGTAACCATTAGTTTTTTCTCTATATCTGTGAGTGTTTCTGTTTTGTTGTAGTCATTAGCTAGTTTTATTTTTTAGATTCCACATATAAGTGATATCATACAGTATTTGTCTTTGTCTGACTTATTTCACTTAGCATGCCCTCCAAGTCCATGCACATTGTTGTGAATGGCAACATTTCATTCTTTTTGTGGCTGAGTAGTATTCCATTTTATATCACATCTTTTTTTTTTTTTTTTTGCGGTACACGGGCCTCTCACTGTTGTGGCCTCTCCCGTTGCGGAGCACAGGCTCCAGACGCGCAGGCCCAGCAGCCGTGGCTCATGGGCCCAACCACTCCGCAGCATGTGGGATCCTCCCAGACCGGGGCACGAAGCTGTGTTCCCTGCATCAGCAGGTGGACTCTCAACCACTGCGCCACCAGGGAAGCCCTATATCACATCTTCTTTAGTCATTCATTTGTTGATGGACGCTTAGGTTGCTTCCATATCTTGGCATTTGTAAATAATGCTACTATGAACATTGGGGTGCATGTATCTTTTCGAATTGGTGTTTTCATTTTTTTCAAATAAATACTCAGGTGTAGAATTACTGGGTTATACGGTAGTTCTCTTTTTAGTTCTTTTTGAACCCTCCATACTACATTACATAGTGGACATGCCACTGATCTTGACTGTCTATAGCAGACCAACCCCACCTCCCCCAAGACCAAGTAAACCACGTTTGTTTAAGCATGATATCCTGCTCAGATTGTTGAAACCCCAGCTTCAAGCAGAGGGTGAACACAGATAGGGTGGGTTAGTCAGGATAGGCTAAATTTTAGGTGCTTTAAGACAACAAAGTTTTATTTCTGACTCATACTGTCTCTTTCAGTTATCTATTGCTGAGTAACAAACTATCCTAAACTTAGTGGCTTAATGTTGATTATTTCTCATGATTCTGTGGTTGGCTGGGCTCAGGCAGGCAGTTCTGCTCCACATGGTATAGGTGGAGGCCCTTCTGTGGCTGCTTTCAGGGGGCAGGGCTGGAACACCCTTCTCACTCAACAGTCTGGCCTGCATTTCCTTACAGCATGAGGGCTGGCTTGAGAGAGAGAGAGAGAGAGAGAGAGAGAGATATGGAGGGAGTGAGAGAGGAAGTTGTCAGTCCTCTTGAGACTTGGGCTTAGAAGTTCAAGGAGGTCATGTCTGTCACATTTGGTTGGTCACTTTTTTTTTTTGGCCGCGTTTCACAGCTTGTGGGAACTTAGTTCCTGGACCAGGGATTGAACCTGGGCCCAGCAGTGAAAGCACTGAGTCCTAATTACTGGACCACCAGGGAATTCCCGATTGATCACTTCTTGATGGGAAGAGTGGAAAGAGATTGTGGTCTCATTAATCCATCAAGCTTGCAATTTTTAGGTGCCCCAAACCCTCCAAGATGAGAACAAGGCTTTGAACAGTTCAACAATCAGAATGTTCTAGATTGTGCTGCAGCAAAAACCCCCAAAATTCTAGTGGCGTCAACAGGGACTGGCAAACGTTTTCTGTAAAGGGCCAGATAGTAAATATTTTTGGCTTTGCAGGCCATATTGTCTCTGACACAACAACCCAGTTCTGCAGCTGTAGATTGAAAGCAGCATAAACATGGTGCTAACAGGAATCTGAGGGCCTTGGCTTGGCTTTAATGTTTGTGCAGGAAGGGACACATGATAATTCCTCTTCCACCTCATTGGTCAGAACAGGTCACAAGCCCCCTGCTGTTCCCAAGGGGGTCCAGAGTGCTTCCATGTGCCTGGAAGTTTGGTTAACAGCTGTGACGGCTACACAGTGAGTGATACCTTAGCATTGTCCAACGCTGTCTTTTTTTTTTTTTTTTTTTTTTTTTTGCGGTACGCGGGCCTCTCACTGTTGTGGCCTCTCCCGTTGCAGAGCACAGGCTCTGGACACGCAGTCTCAGCGGCCATGGCTCACGGGCCCAGCCGCTCCGTGGCATGGGGGATCCTCCCAGACCAGGGCACGAACCTGTGTCCCCTGCATCAGCAGGCGGACTCTCAACCACTGTGCCACCAGAGGAGCCCTATCCAGCGCTGTCTTTGATAGAGAATCTAAAACCAAGAAAGCCTTTTGATCTGGACCCCAACACTTGATGTCTTAAAACTTCCATCATGTCCAGATTGCATAGTGCCATGCAATATAAGGGCTGGTTCAGACAGTAGAGTTGTCTCTACTTTGGGAACATCCTGAAATGGTCATGTGACTGGATATTGGTAAAGTCAGAGCTGAACACAAGTTTCCCAGGTCTTGATTTCATGTTTTTATGAGTTTCCAATAAACGAACTCTCATTTAAACTTCAGGGGGCATGGGTTCATCCCTGGTCAGGGAACTCAGATCCCAAATGCTGCAGGGCGTGGCCAAAAAAATACATTAAAAAAAAAAAGGTTTAACAACTATGGGACTTCCCTGGCGGTCCAGTGTTTTAGACTCTGTGCTTCCACTGCAGAGGGCGAGTTCAGTCCCTGGTGGGGGAGCTAAGATCCCACATGCCGTGCGGGGAGGCCAAAAAAAAATTTAACAACTAATTATATAGCCCTAGGGGTGTGCTTGGCACTATTTAGAATAGATAGCGCACTCCACCCAAACAAATAGGTACAACCACCCTAAAAGGGAGATACTATGATTATTATGCCCATTTTGTAGATTGGGGACAGAGGCTCTGAGAGAACAGTGACTTGCTCAAGGTCAACCATCTGACAGGTGGGGTAGCTGGGATTTGAACCCAGATAGTTTGGCTCCAGGGTCTGTACCCTTAACCGATGCTTCTGCATTTTCTTTCCTAGCCCATGGATTCCTTGCTGAAAAAAACCATCTTCTCTGTGTTCCTCTGCAGGAACAACTCACTTTATAGAATACGTGATATTATACTGAATTTTAAAAATTACTTTTATTGTGGGAAAATATGTCACATAAAATTTACATCTTAAACATTTTTTTTTTTTTTTGCGGTACGCGGGCCTCTCACTGTTGTGGCCTCTCCTGTTGCGGAGCACAGGCTCCGGACGTGCAGGCTCAGCGGCCATGGCTCACGGGCCCAGCCGCTCCGCGGCATGTGGGATCTTCCCGTACTGGGGCACAAACCCATGTCCCCTGTATCGGCAGGTGGACTCTCAACCACTGCGCCACCAGGAAAGCCCATCTTAATCATTTTTAAGTGTACAATTCAGCGGCATTAAGAACATTCATCGTGCTGAACAACCATCAACACCATCCATTTCTGGAACATTTCTAGAACATAATACCCTGAAGTGGGTATTACTATTATTATATCTGTTTTATGTATGAAGAAAGCCAGGCTCAGAGAAGTGAAGTAACTTGCCTGGAATCTATAGGCTGTAGTTGCAGAACTAGGAATCAAATGTAGGTGGTCAGAGGCTGTGGAGAAATGGGATTCCTCATTCATCTCTGGTGGGAACATCAAATGACAAGACAACGCTGGAAAATAGTTTGGCAGTTCATTTTAAAACTAAAGATGGACTTACCATACAGCCCAGAAGTTATGCTCTTGGGCATATATCTAAGAGAAATGAAAACTTACCTTTCATGCAGAAACTTGTACATGAACGTTTACAGCAGCTTTATTAGTAATAATTTAAGACTGAAAACTACCTAGATGTCTTTTGGTGGGTGAATAGATAAACAAATTGTGGTACATCCATACTATGGAATACTACTTGACAATGAAGAAGAATGAACTATTGGTGCATGCAACAACTTGAATGAGCTCCAAGGAAATTATGTGGAATGAAAAAAAGCCAGCCTCAGAAGGACACATTTTGTGTGATTCCATTAATGTAACATTCATGAAATAACAGTTACAGAGATGGAGGACAGATTAGCGGCTATAAAAGGACAGAGAGTCTTGTGGTAATGGTACAGTAAAGTTTACTAGTTGTGGTAGTGGTTACACAAAGCTATGCATGATAAAATTACATAGAGCTACGCACATACACAGACACAGACACACACATGCACACATACACATTCATGAATGCATACGTAACTGATGAAATCTGAATAAACTCTGTGAATTGTACCACTGTCAATTTCTGGTTTTGATATTGCATTATAGTTATGCAAGATGTTAGCCTTGGGGGAGGGGAGTGAAAGGTGCATGGAAACTCCTTGTACATTTCTTTGCAACTTCCTGTGCCTCTATAATTATTTCAAAATCAAAAGGTTAAAAACAGGTGGGTTCTAGACCTTGTCCTATTCTGCAATGATTTAATCACAAAAGCCACATCTTCATCACCACCACAAAAGCAAGCAAACAAAGCACACTGAAGAATGCAGCAGACCAAATACCACTACCTAAAAGAAAGTTTGTCTGAAAAAAATTTGCAATATTAATATAATGGGATTATGGATTTTTTTTCACATTTGTTTTTTCCTTTCCCTCCCTCCCCTGCCCCTTCCCTCCTTTCTTTCTTTCTTTCCCTCTCTCTCCTTCTTCCTTCCTTCCTTCTTCCCTCCCTCCCTCTCTTTTTCTTTCTTTCTTTCTTTCTTTCCTTCCTTCCTTCCTTCCTTCCTTTCTTTCTTTCTTTCTTGTTTGAGCTCCTCTCAAAGCAGATCCTGAGACAAGGATTTGAAGTCAAATAATTTATTTGGGAGGTGACCCCCAGAAACACCAGAGGAGGGGAGAGGAAGGGGAGGAAGACAGTGAAGAGCGTGTTTCTTGTGTTTTCCTGCTGGAGCAACTGGAGCTTAAGTCTATTTGGGGACCTATGGGAGATAGCATAAGGCATGTACGCTTCAGAGCTGTCCCACTGAAGGGCGAGAGAGCTGAGGTATTTACCCACCAATTCCTGTCAGTTACTGGTTGAGGGCTGCTCCCCAGGCTATTAATTCTGTGGGTTGTGTGTGGCAAAGCATGATTCAGCAGCAACAAAAGCTTCCATTCTGGTATTTGGAAGACAAGCCGGTATGCACTGAAGGGTAAGGGCAAGGGGGCATGGGCCAGAATTCCTGTGCAAGAAATAAAAACAAGACGGGAAATGCAACATGCTTATTGTGTCAGAGGTTGCTTGCTTGTTGCATCCTCAGTATATATCCTCTATTCTTTGTTCTAACAGAACTCCCTATATTTACTGGGAGTGACAATGTGCTCAGCTAAAACCACATTTCCTAACCTTTAATGCAGATAGCAGTGGCCTCATGAATATGAATGAAAGTTATTGAGTGGAACTTCTAGTAAACTCTCAAATGTTGATGACTCAGTTGGCAGGTATGCCCTAGCCCTTTACCTCTTAATATTGCATGGAGCATGTGTATGATGGCTGGAGGTGTAGCACCCATTCTGTGGCCATGAGGATGGAAGCCAAAAATAAGAGAGCAAAAAGTTAGAAGTCCCTTAGGTCCCTGATAACTGTGGGGATGCCCTACCAGCTGTGAATTGCCTACCACTGTACACCTACAAGGGAGAAAAAAAAAACCTCTTTCTTGTTTAAGCCACTGTTATTTGAGTTTTCTGATCTGTGCAGCAGAATTGAATTCTGATTGATAGACTTATTCACCTACTGAAAGGGAAAAAGACTACTACTAAAATACTTCATCCTTCTCTTTCTCCTCCTCTTTTGCTAAATTGTGCTTTAGAGGGTCTGGATGCTCAGTTGCCTCTTCTATGAAACACTGGTAATCAGAACCTAACTTGTTCATTTGTGGCTAGGATCAAGTGAGATAATGTACCTGAAGCACGTAGAAGAATGACCCAGAAAGGACCCAGAAATTGGCAGCTCCTACTATTCCGAAGTAGAATAAGTCAATCAGAAATGACACATCCTGATAGCAGAATACTTTCTAGGATGCCAGCTCCATGTTTGATTAATCTATGGTTCAGTGTGACTATCCCAGAGGAAATAATGCAACATATTGCTTTTCAAAAATCCTTGGCATTTGACTATTTATTCTTGTTGTGTGAAACTTCCAGACAGTCTGTTTATTTAATTGCTGTGATTGGAGCTCTAAGAAATTGAATTTAACATCTGTAAGCAACGTTTTTATGACATGGGATTTTGGCTAACAGGGTAGGATCTTATCCCAATTTTGACCAGTGGGAGCCCCTTCAAGCTAGTTTGTGCGCTCTTTTGACAGAACCCTTAGTCTTTAAAAGCCCTTTCCTTGCTTTCAGACACAAGTAGATATTCTAAGCTCATCCTGTTTATTTCCAGAGCACAGATTTTTGTCTGCTTTTTCCTTACTGTATTCCCAGTACCCAGAAAAACGCCTGGCACTAAATGAATGAATAAATTCTTTCATTTCACTCTTTCTTCTGCTGCTTCCCCAATAACTCTCAACTCACACCATCTACTAAATCAGATATTGTAACTTGCACGTTATAAGGATGCTCAAAATCCTCTCTGAGGTGAGACTTCTCCACTGACATGTTTTTGCTGCAGCTAAGTCCAGCCTGGTCACAGCCTAGCTCCTAAGGTTAAAAATAGCTCAATGCAGCCTCAACAGCTTCCAGCATCCTGGTTATTTTTAGGACAGAGGAGGGGGTGAAGGAAAAATGTGACCAAGAGTCACCTCCAGGGAGGAGGATCCCCTTCCTCTGGCTCAGAACTAGTGGCCTCACCCAGCTAGAGATGCCCACTCCTGTGAACGGATCAAGTTTGAGAAGTGGATGTTCACAAGATACAGTTTCCCCCATTACTGGATTGTGACTACTAGGCAGATTTCCTGCTCTGCTGGGGATGCAAAGAAACACATGTGTTTGAGGGTCAAATCAGGGAAACCACTAAGATTCTATACAGGCTCTGGACTTTCACTACCAACTGCTGAAGTGTAATCATTCCATAACTCATGGAATATATTGATCAGTTCATTCATTGAATTCACTGTGACAGGTGCTGTCCTAGGTGCTGGAGTTAGAACAGGGACTACTAAAACAGACAAATGTTTATGCTTCATGGGGCTGGCACCCAGTCTGGGAGTCAGTCAACAAAGTAAAGAAGTAAACTGCACAGTATGTCACGGATTGTTAATTGTTGTGGAGAAAAACCATGCAGTAAAGGGGAATGGAGTGCTGGCATGGGGTTTTGTGTTAACCATGTTTCTGATGCTTTGACCTCTGGGGCCTGGTTGAGTCTCAAAAGACTGTCCCTCCCAGGGTTAGCCAATTCTTAGATCTAGTAAAGGACTCCAATCCAGATTCCACACCCCAATCACCTCTTTTTATCAGTTCCAACACTCTGGACCACTATCTACCTATCCTAATCATTCCAGAGCCATATACCAGACAACTAAGGACAGTTCCTATGCCCAGAACCCACTGAAGTTATCCAGACTAGTCACGCCTAAGCCTGCTCACTGTGCCTCACCCATTCCTTTCTGCAGAAACCACCATGTTTCCCCTCGCTCCCCCTGCCTCCTGACCAATCCTGGTGCTTCTCTGTGTGGCTCTTCAAGGCATGGTGTGCCTCCCCTCCTGCTGGGAACTGTGTCTTTTCAATGGCAGTCCTCTCTCTCTCTCTCTTTTTTTTTTTTGCAGTACACGGGCCTCTCACTGCTGTGGCCTCTCCCGTTGTGGAGCACAGGCTCCGGACGCGCAGGCTCAGTGGCCATGGCTCACGGGCCCAGCCACTCCACGGCATGTGGGATCTTCCCGGACCGGGGCACGAACCCGTGTCCCCTGCATCGGCAGGCAGACTCTCAACCACTGCGCCACCAGGGAAGCCCCAATGGCAGTCCTCTCTTGATCTGTTGGCCTCACCATACCTGAATGATAATAAAATCTACATTTTAAAACAGGATTGTTTGCAATTTTATTTTATTTTATTATTTTATTTTAATTTTATTTTTGGTACGTGGGCCTCTCACTGTTGTGGCCTCTCCCGTTGCAGAGTACAGGCTCCGGACGTGCAGGCTCAGCGGCCATGGCTCATGGGCCCAGCCGCTCCACGGCATGTGGGATCCTCCCGGACCGGGGCACGAACCCGTGTCCCCTGCATTGGCAGGCGGACTCTCAACCACTGCGCCACCGGGGAAGCCCTTGTTTGCAATTTTAGATCAGATGGCTTGGGATGGCCTCAGTGACTTTGAAGGAATTAAAGGAAGTGAAGAAACAATCCCCATGGTTATCTGTGAAAGAGCATTCCAGGAAGAAGGAACAGAAAGTGCAAAGGCCCTGAGGCTGGACCAGGCATGGCAAGTTTGTGGAATAGCGAGGAACCTGGATCAGAGTGAACGAGGGGAGTAGTGGAGGAGGTGAAGGCCGGGAGATGATAAGGCAGGGCCTTGTGGGTTACAAGACGGACTTTGGCTTTTGCTCTGAGTGAGGTGGGAGCCATGAAGGGTTCTGAGCAGAAGAGGGACATGATCTAACTTAAGTTCTTACAAGCGCCCTCTGGCTGCTTGTGGGGAGGAGACAGGGATGGGAGGAGTGAGGGTGGAAACCCAGAGACCAGAGAGGAGGCAACTGTACTAGACCAGGTAGGAGATGTTGGAGGCTGGACCAGGGTGGTAGCAGTTCAACAGAGACTATTAACCTGAGTATGTGGGGTGCCCCTGAAATCTGGACAAATATTTTTTCTTTAATTTCCTTACTGTTACTTTGAAAATTATCTTTGGGAAAAAAGTTTTACATGCCCAGTCATGTTATTTACAGATTATTTCACTCCAAATGTAGGATGGCAGGGAACATCAGTCAGAGTTTTTGTTTGCATGCAACAGAAATGGATTCTGTGCGTACTAACTTTAAAGGATGAGTTTTATGGAAATAATATCAGAGGCTCACAAAATTGACTAAAAGCTGTAGAAATAGTCTTGGAGAAAGGGGTGAAACTGAGGGCTCTCTGGAGGTCTAGTGGACACTGTGAGGGTTATGAATTGCTGATGCTAAAGATGAATGGCCGTAACCTTTGGTAGATACTCCCAGCTGCTAGTGTCTGCATCTTTTGCCCAACAGGCTTCTCTAAAGTTGCCAAAGCCTGCACAGCAGGTTAGAAGTGCTTGGGAATGAAGAGCTAACAGCTACATCTCCACCCCTGTCACCATCAGCTGCCATCAACTAACAACTGATGGGAACTGGTGGATCATTACCCCAGTTCCCTCTGCCCTCAGGTGGGATGACTCTGAGGGGCATGTCCAATGCAGTCCCCCAGAGTTTCCTAGCAGGGCTGGGCCAGAGTTGCCTACAGGGGAAACCTGCTCATCTGTGCACCCGTATTGGGTGCCCTCTCCTTTCTTTCTCATATCCCTAAACACCTACTTGTGTATCCTGTGTTCGCCTCCCAAATAAATGATTTGCCTACGAGTCCTTGGGTCAGTATCTACTTCTGGGGGAACCCAAGCAAAGACAATTGCATTCCATGGCAGAAGCCCCCACATTACTGGATTAGAACCCACATTGAGAGTGAAGGGCTGAGAAATGGTGTCAATACTGGCATATAGAATTTTCCTTAACATCTCCCAGTCATCTAGAGACAGTGGCCCCAGAGACAGGAGTTGGGCACAGCAAGTTTGCCCAGGTCTGGGAACACAGTTCTGTTCAGATTTCCTTTTCTTTCTACCCAGCTAATACTTCATGTTGTGGGGAGGGGGGAAGTTCCCAGCAGGGCTCAGTGCATCCCTTCTCCTGGTCACTTGTGTATTATTACAGGACGTTGGTGAACTTTCATGATGGATAGAAAGTTCATAGGAAGTACATCCTCAGCTCGTCTGTGTTAGATGAGCCTTCCTCCTTGGGGGCCAGCAAGAGGATTTACAGCCAAGGTCATAGAACTGGCAGACAGCTCTGGCCACATGCTTCCCCTGCCACTGTCCTTCAAACACTTTCAAATGACCCTGGGCCACTCATCCAACAGTCAAAACAATGAGCCTTATGTTGGCTGAGCATGGGTCCCATTCCTGCCCCAGGTGGGGAGGCTGGTGTTGGAACAACCATTATGCTAAGACTATTCTCAGTGGGGAATTTTCCCCATAAAAGGGAGATCAGGGCTTCCCTGGTGGTGCAGTGGTTAAGAATCTGCCTGCCAATGCAGGGGACATGGGTTCGAGCCCTGGTCTGGGAAGATCCCACATGCCACAGAGCAATTAAGCCTGTGCGCCACAAGTACTGAGCCTGTGCTCTAGAGCCCGCGAGCCACAGCTACTGAAGCCCACGAGCCACAACTCTGAAGCCCGTGAGCCTAGAGCCCGTGCTCTGCAACAAGAGAAGCCACCACAATGAGAAGCCCGCGAACCACAAGGAAGAGTAGCCCCCGCTCACCGCAACTAGAAAGCCCGTGTGCAGAAATGAAGACCGAACGCAGCCAAAAATAATAAATTAAATAAATAAATTAAAAAAAAATAAAAGGAAGATCAAGGTGATCATAGGAAGATGGAAGGTTAAATGACAGGTAGCCAGAAATATAGCCACTGTCAGCTCCCCAAGGGAAAGAGGTGCTGTCACCTTCATAATTTCTTGGTTGCATTTGCAACAATTTTCCAGAGACAAAAAAATAAAAATAAAAATATTCTATTATAGCAGATACTATTGGTGCCACTACTGTCTTGGACCGCCTTTGAGGTCACTTGCAAACAGTTCCCTTTTACACCACATGTGTCTTCAGCTCTCTGACTGCATTAGTTTCCTAGGGTTGCCATAACAAATGATCACAGTGGTTTCAAAAACAGAAATCTGTAAGTTCTGGAGGCCAGGTGTCCAAAATCAAGGTATCAATGGTGTTGGTTTCTTCTGGAGGCTCTGAGGGACAAGCCATGCTCTCATAGCTTCTGGTGGTTTCCAGCATTTCTTGGCCTATAGTTACATCATTCCAATCTCTATTTCCATTGTCACGTGGGCTTCTTCTCTATGTGTGTCTCTATGTGTTACCTCCTCTTCTTAGGAGGACACCAATCATTGGATGTAGGGCCCACCCTAAATCCAGGATGATCTCATCTCAAGATCCTCAATTATCTGAAAAAACCCTTTTTCCAAATAAAGTCACATTCACGGGTTCTAGGGGTAAGGACATATCTTTTGGGAGACCATCATTCAATTCACTACACTAAGGCCATTCTCCTCAGCCTGTGTGGATGTTGTGGACTGAATGTATGCCCTCCCCAATCCCAAATTCATATGTTGAAATCCTAATTCCCAATGTGATGATATTAGGAGGTGGAGACTTGGGACATAGTTATGTATGAGGGTGGAGCCCTTGTCTATAAGATTAGTCCCCTTGTAAGAAGGGGTCAGAGAGCTCTCTTGCTGTCTTTCTGCCCAGTGATCATACAACAAGAAGTCAGTATCTACAACCCAGAAAAGGGGCCTCACCAGAGCCTGACCATGCTGGCACCCTGACCTTGGACTTCCAGCCTCTAGAACTGTGAGAAATAAATTTCTGTATAAGTCACCCAGTCTATGGTAATTTGTTGTAGTATCCCAAAGGACTAGTACATACTATAAAATTATTGCCTTTGGAGTGGTCCTCAAACAATGTGGGACAGGCATTGGTGGATAGATATTCCACTTCCTCACTCCTCAGGGGGTCAATTCTGAGGGCTCTGCTATATGGTCTCTCAGAGTGCCCTGGAAGGATTGAGCTCTCATTGCTAAGGGTAGGGATATGCTTGTGGAAGACAGACTCGAAGATGATCCCCAACGATCCCTGCCTCCTAACCTGGATTTGGGACGCTTAGAAACTCTTAGGTTAAAAAGTGTGTTAAGGGCTTCCCTGGTGGCGCAGTGGTTGAGAGTCCGCCTGCTGATGCAGGGGACACGGGTTCGTGCCCTGGTCTGGGAAGATCCCACATGCCGCGGAGCGGCTGGGCCCGTGAGCCATGGCCGCTGAGCCTGCGCATCCGGAGCCTGAGCCTGCGCATCCGGAGCCTGTGCTCCGCAACGGGAGAGGCCACAACAGTGAGAAGCCCGCGTACCGCAAAAAAAAAAAAAAAAAAAAAAAAAAGTGTGTTAAGTTGCTAAGTTTTGGGACTTAGCAATAACTAATTAATACAGTGTTTGGTATCACACATTTTATCGACTTCTCTTCTATGTCTTGATTACCCATTCCTTCACCCTGCTTCCTGGGATCACCTCCCTAATAATTGCTCACATTGAAATAATTGTCTTCAAGTGTGCTCTTGGGGGAACTCAGACTAATACACCTGTTGTTAGGATTATGGGCCATCTGCTTTTGTTTATATGGGAATCAGTGCAAGTTGGAAAATGTCAAAAACAGAAAGCGTCTTAAAGTTTCTGCCTGGAGGTCGATATGGGTGGATTTACACTTAGTCTCCATCCCAGCACCCTTCTAATATCTAATGCAGAGACTGGCCAGCAAAACATGACCTTTCAAAGAATCCCTTGCAGCTAGAATGTTGGAGATGAACTGGGTCCAGCCAACTGGAAGCACTCTAGATTTGGAAGGGGGGTGTGGGTTGGAGGCCAACTCTTTGCTGTTTCAACTGTTAGTACTGGTGACTAATTGTAACTGAGCAGGACCCTATAAGGCCTTCCCAGAATAGACCCCCACCCATGTCCTCTGCCTGCCTTTTCTTTTTTTTTTTAACATCTTTATTGGAGTACAATTGCTTTACAGTGTTGTGTTAGTTTCTGCTGTATAACAAAGTGAATCAGCTGTATGCATACTTATTCTCCCATATCCCCTCCCTCTTGCGTCTCCCTCCAACCCTCCTTATTCCACCCCTCTAGGTGGTCGCAAAGCACCGAGCTGATCTCCCTGTGCTATGTGGCTGCTTCCCACTAGCTATCTATTTTACATTTGGTAGTGTGTATATGTCAATGCTATTCTCTTACTTCGTCCCAGCTTACCCTTCCCCTCCCTGTGTCCTCAAGTCCATTCTCTACGTCTGGGTCTTTATTCCCGTCCTGCCCCTAGGTTCTTCATGACCTTTTTTTTTTTTTAGATTCCATATATATGTGTTAACATACGGTATTTGTTTTTCTCTTTCTGACTTACTTAACTCTGTATGACAGACTCTAAGTCCATCCACCTCACTACAAATAACTCAATTTCGTTTCTTTTTATGGCTGAGTAATATTCCATTGTATATATGTGCCACATCTTCTTTATCCATTCATCTGTTGATGGACATTTCAGTTGCTTCCATGTCCTGGCTATTGTAAATAGAGCTGCAATGAACATTGTGGTACATGACTCTTTTTGAATCATGGTTTTCTCAGGGTATATGCCCAGTAGTGGGATTGCTCGGTTGTATGGTAGTTCTATTTTTAGTTTTTTAAGGAACCTCCATACTGTTCTCCATAGTGGCTGTATCAATTTACATTCCCACCAACAGTGCAGGAGAGTTCCTTTTTCTCCACACCCACTCCAACATTTATTGTTTGTAGATTTTTTGATGATGGCCATTCTGACCGATGTGTGGTGATACCTCATTGTGGTTTTGATGTGCATTTCTCTAATAATTAGTGATGTTGAGCATCTTTTCATGTGTTTTTTTGGCAATCTGTATATCTTCTTTGGAGAAATTTCTATTTAGGTCTTCTGCCCATTTTTGGATTGGGTTGTTTTTGTTTCTGATATTGAGCTGCATGAGCTGTTTGTAAATTTTGGAGATTAATCCTTTGTCCATTGCTTCATTTGCAAATACTTTCTTCCATTCTGAGGGTTGTATTTTTGTCTTGTTTATGGTTTCCTTTGCTGTTCAAAAGCTTTTAAGTCCCATTTGTTTATTTTTGTTTTTATTTGTTTTGTTTTTATTTCCATTTCTCTAGGAGGTGGGTCAAAAAGGATCTTACTGTGATTTATGTCAAAGAGTGCTCTTCCTGTGTTTTCCACTAAGAGTTTTATAGTGTCCTGTCTTATGTTTAGGTCTCTAATTCATTTTGAGATTATTTTTGTGTATGGTGTCAGGAAGTGCTCTAATTTCATTCTTTTACATGTAGCTGTTCAATTTTCCCAGCACCACTTATTGAAGAGGCTGTCTTTTCTCCATTGTATGTTCTTGCCTCCTTTATCAAAGATAAGGTGACCATATGTGTGTGGGTTTATCTCTGGGCTTTCTATCCTGTTCCATTGATCTATATTTCTGTTTTTGTGCCAGTATCATACATTATTGATTACTGTAGCTTTGTAGTATAGTCTGAAGGCCAGGAGCCTGATTCCTCCAGCTCCATTTTTCTTTCTTCTTTCTCAAGATTGTTTTTGCTATTCGGGGTCTTTTGTGTTTCCTTAAAAATTGTGAATTTTTTTGCTGTAGTTCTGTGAAAAATGCCATTGGTAGTTTGATAGGGATTGCACTGAACCTGTAGATTGCTTTGGGTAGTATACTCATTTTCACAGTGTTGATTCTTCCAATCCAAGAACATAGTATATCTCTCCATCTGTTTGCATCATCTTTAATTTCTTTCACCAGTGTCTTATAGTTTTCTGCATACAGGATTTTTTCTCCTTAGGTAGGTTTATTCCTAGGTATTTTATTCTTTTTATTGCAGTTGTAAATGGGAGTGTTTCCTTAATTTCTTTTTCAGATTTTTCATCATTAGTGTATATGAATGCAAGAGATTTCTGTGAAGTAATTTTGTATCCTGCTATTCTACCAAATTCATTGATTACCTCTAGTAGTTTTCTGGTAGCATCTTTAGGATTCTCTATGTATAGTACCATGTTATCTGCAAACAATGACAGTTTTACTTCTTCTTTTCCGATTTGGATTCCTTTTTTTTTCTTTTTCTTCTCTTATTGCTGTGGCTAAAACTTCCAAAACTATGTTGAATAATAGTGGTGAGAGTGGACAACCTTGTCTTGTTCCTGATCTTAGAGGAAATGGTTTCTGTTTTTCACCATTGAGAAAGATGTTGGCTGTGTGTTTGTCATATATGGCCTTTATTATGTTGAGGTAGGTTCCCTGTATGCCTACTTTCTGGAAAGTTTTTATCATAAATGGGTGTTGAATTTTGTTGAAAGCTTTTTCTGCATCTATTGATATTATCATATGGTTTTACCCTTCAGTTTGTTAATATGGTGTATCACATTGATTGATTTGTGTATATTGAAGAATCCTTGATCACGGTGTATGATCCTTTTAATGTGCTGTTGGATTCTGTTTGCTAGTATTTTGTTGAGGATTTTTGCATCTATGTTCATCAGTGATATTGGCCTGTAGTTTTCTTTCTTTGTGACATCTTTGTCTGGTTTTGGTATCAGGGTGATGCTGGTCTTGTAGAATGATTTTGAGAGTGTTCCTCCCTCTGCTATATTTCTGAAGAGTTTGAGAAGGATAGGTGTTAGCTCTTCTCTAAATGTTTAATAGAATTTGCCTGGGAAGCCATTTGGTCCTGGGCTTTTGTTTGTTGGAAGAGTTTTAATCACAGTCTCAATTTCAGTGCTTGTGATTGGTCTGTTCATATTTTCTATTTCTTCCTTGTTCAGTCTCAGAAGGTTGTGCTTTTCTAAGAATTTGTCCATTTCTTCCAGGTTGTCAATTTTTTTGGCATATGGTTGCTTGTAGTAATCTCTCATGATCCTTTGTATGTCTGCAGTGTCAGTTGTTACTTCTCCTTTTTCATATGTAATTCTATTGATTTGAGTTTTCTCCCTTTTTTTCTTGATGAGTCTGGCTAATGGTTTATCAATTTTGTTTATCTTCTCAAAGAACCAGGTTTTAGGTTTATTGATCTTTGTTATTGTTTCTTTCATTTCTTTTTCATTTATTTCTGATCTGATCATTATGATTTCTTTCCTTCTGCTAACTTTGGGTTTCTTTTGTTCTTCTTTCTCTAATTACTTTAGGTGTAAAGTTAGATTGTTTATTTGAGATGTTTCTTGTTTCTTGAGGTAGGATTGTATTGCTATAAACTTCCCTCTTAGAACTGCTTTTGCTGCATCCCATAGGTTTTGGGTCATCATGTTTTCATTGTCATTTGTTTCTAAGTATTTTTTAATTTCCTCTTTGATCTCTACATTATTTAGTAGTGATTTGTTTGGCCTCCATGTGTGTGTATTTTTTACAGTTTTTTCCCTGTAATTGATATCTAGTTTCATAGCATTGTGGTTGGAAAAGATACTTGATACAATTTTAATTTTCTTAAATTTACCAAGGCTTGATTTGTGACCCAGGATATGGTCTATCCTGGAGAATGTTCCATGAGTACTTGAGAAGAAAGTGTGTTCTGTTGTTTTTGGATGGAATGTCCTATAAATATCAATTAAGTCCATCTTGTTTAATGTATCATTTAAAGCTTGTGTTTCCTTATTTATTTTCATTTTGGATGATCTGTCATTGGTGAAAGTGGGGTGTTAAAGTCCCTTACTATGAATGTGTTGCTGTTGATTTCCCCTTTTATGGCTGTTAGCTTTTGCCTTATGTATTGAGGTGCTCCTATGTTGGGTGCATAAATATTTACAACTGTTATATCTTCTTCTTGGATTGATCACTTGATCATTATGTAGTGTCCTTCTTTGTCTCTTGTAATAGTCTTTATTTTAAAGTTTATTTTGTCTGATATGAGAATTGCTACTCCAGCTTTCTTTTGATTTCCATTTGCATGGAATATTTTTTTTCCATCCCCTCACTTTCAGTCTCTATGTGTCCCTAGGTGTGAAGTGGGTCTCTTGTAGACAGCATATGTACAGGTCTTGTCTTAGTATTCATTCAGCCAGTCTATGTATTTTGGTTGGAGCATTTAATCCATTTATATTTAAGGTAATTATCGATATGTATATTCCTATTACCATTTTCTTAATTGTTTTGGATTTGTTATTGTAGGTCTTTTCCTTTCCTTGTGTTTCCTGCCTAGAGAAGTTCTTTTAGCATTTGTTGCAAAGCTGGTTTGGTGGTGCTGAATTCTCTTAACTTTTGCTTATCTGTAAAGGTTTTAATTTCTCTGTGGAATCTGAATGAGATCCTTGCTGGGTAGAGTAATCTTGGTTGTAGGTTTTTCCCTCTCATCACTTTAAATATGTCCTGCCAGTCCCTTCTGGCTTACAGAATTTTTGCTGAAAAATCACCTGTCAACCTTATGGGGATTCTCTTCTATGTTATTTGTTGCTTTTCCATTGCTGCTTTCAATATTTTTTCTTTGTATTTAGTTTTTGATAGTTTGGTTACTATGTGTCTCAGCATGTTTCTCTTTGGGTTTATCCTGTATGGTACTCTCTGTGCTTCCTGGACTTGATTGACTATTTCCTTTCCCATGTTAGGGAAGTTTTTGACTATAATCTCTTCAAATATTTTCTCAGACCTTTTCTTTTTCTCTTCTTCCTCTGGGACCCCTATAATTCGAATGTTGGTGCATTTAATGTTGTCCCAGAGGTCTCTGAGACAGTTCTCAATACTTTTCATTCTGTTTTCCTTATTCTGCTCCCTGGCAGTTATTTCCACCATTTTTTATTCCAGCTCACTTATCTGTTCTCCTGCCTCAGTTATTCTGTTATTGATTCCTTCTAGAGTATTTTAATTTCAGTAATTGTGTTGTCCATCACTGTTTGTTTGCTCTTTAGTTCTTCTAGATCCTTGTTAAATGTTTCTTGTGTTTTCTCCATTCTGTTTCTGAGATTTTGGATCATCTTTACTATCATTACTCTGAATTCTTTTTCAGGTAGATTGCCTATTTCATCTTCATTTATTTGGTCTTGTAGGTTTTTACCTTGCTACTTTTTCTGTAACAATTATTTTTGTTGTTTCATTTTTTTTTTTTATGCGTGGTGCTGTATTCTTGTCTTACTGGTTGTTTGGCCTGAGACATCCAGCACTGGAGTTTGCAGGCCGTTGGATAGAGCTGGATCTTGGTGCTGAGATGAGGACCTCTGGGAGGCACAAAATAAAATTAGAAAGATAAAAATTATATTAGGAAAAATAAAACTATAATTGAAACAACTGCATCAAGGTAAAATACGGCCACAACAGGAAAAAGAAAAAAGGTGGTGGGGGGAGGAAAGAAGCCAAAAGGAGAGCTCACCAGTCGCTGGGGGTTCCTCCCATCCCCTTGGGTGTCCGTGGTCCCCCACCGGTGCCTGGTAGGTGTCCTAGCTGTGAGGAGATGCGAATTCCCTGTCCTCCTAGTACACCGTCTTGACTCCGCCCCCTCTGCCTGTCTTTTGTCTGTAGAAAAACGTTAGTCAAAGAATAAATTTAATCAGAGAATTGAGAAAATGCAGAAAGAAAGAAAAACAGTCAAGGAAAACAAAATAATAATACTTTAGCCATTAAACAAAGTCAAAGACCTTTAGTTCTTCTTCAAGGACTATAGATAATCTTCTGAGCCATGTCCTTTGAGGTGTTTTGCAGATACTGAAACCCCCACCAGGTGGAAGATGTTAACTGTATGCTGCCCACAAGCACATAGGCCCCAAACCATTTGGAACAAGAAGGTTGATGTTGCTGACTGTCCCCCATTACCTCACCACCAACCAATCAGAAGAATGTCCACGAGCTGACCACACCCTGCTCCCTGAACACTATAAGACTCCTCAGTACCCACTCCAGGGTGGGACACACAGTCTTGAGGGCTTTAGCCTGCTGTGGCTCTTTTGCCTGGCAAAACTATAAAAACTACTCTCTTCTACTTCACCCAAAACTCTGTTTCCTTGTTTCTGTTTGGCACTGGTGAACAGAGGCTGAGTTTCGGCAACATAACTGGTGACTGGCTGGTGAGACCTTGGTTTTTCATTTTTATTTCTTAGCAGAATTCCTGTGTCCAACCCTTAGCTTTATGAGTTTCAAAAGAAATTGTAGCAGCTGCAGTGGCAGCTTCCCGATCTGTGAATCACAGACCTGGAGTTGTGGTTTTGAACTTAACATTTTGGGAAGTGGCACCCCGACCCCCTCCTGT